>NC_071110.1:14787500-16090000 GCF_024256425.1 Clarias gariepinus
TCTGATGCTTGGTTTGAACTTCAACGAGTCATGAGTGTATGTCAAATGAATGCTGAAAAGTAAAAAATATGAGGACACCTGACCAACATATACATACACCAACAAACTGTTGCACAAAATTGTAAGCACACAGTTGTGTAGAATCGCTTTGTATGCTACAGCATTTGTATACATTACTGTATATGGTTGTGTGCCAATTCTAACGTCAAAGGAAAAGGTTAAATGTGTTAAGGCTGGTTCTATTAGATCTTCTATTATCTAGCTTTTGTAGCTGTGGATAAATGTGTAGAGGGAAGGCTCTCATGCTAGGCAAGAAAATTTGGTGATGCAGTCAAAGTTTTGCCAATTTTATCTCAAAACTGCACAGAGCCCTGACCACACAACTTTAGGATTAATTTAAGAGCCTGCATAAGAGCATGAGAGCCTTACCTCTACACAATTATCCACAGGCACATTTTTACTTCTGCAAAGTTAGTAGTCTATTAGTATTAATATAATCCGCCCAGTACAATCATTGCACTAAAGCAGTAAATAATCACTGTATTACAACATCAATTCTGATACATGTTCAACATTCTAGTATACAGCATATACAGTATACAAGTGGTGCACAGTCAAAGGTCATACATTTTATTTATTTATTTTTTATAGCATTTCCTGGATCCAGACATTTGGCCGACCCAGTATATACATATTACAGGTGAAGAATTTTTGTACAGAATGGCTGAAACAACTGAATTGTACTGGAAATGTCTGTTTGAGGAAAACTTATGGGACTCTAAAAGCCATTATTGGATTTTCTGGTAGAAGCTGGATTTTGCTTTATTGTCTCATCTACAGTGAGAAAGTGATACAGCAAAAGAAACATTACAACAGACTGAGATGGAGACATGTTGTGAGCTTAAAAAAGAGAGGTAATAAAGAAGATAAGGAAAAATGGACAACAGAGGAAATAGAAAAAATAAAAAAACAGCTGACAGATTGTAAACAAGGACTGAAATGGGTGCTAGAGATGAAGATATATGGCAAAGACGCACAGAAGTGTTGGTCAGAGAATACTGAAAAACCTTTATAAAACGCCATCTCTCAGTAATGTGCTTTTGCGGCTCAGTTTGTGGGAAGGATACGGCTAACTGGAAAAATTTGTATATTTTCACTTACATGTAGTAATGTCACATACAGTAATTACTTATCCTGTAAGAAATATCAGTGATAGGCAGCATTAGAATTATTTAGCTAAGATGTATACTTTGCTAGCTTATACAGTATGCCTACTTCCCTGGGGGTCATCTTAACTTTTGTCAAGATTTTGTCAAAGGGATTTTCTCCACCAAGAAAAAATTCTGTGATCATCCACTTTAGTTGTCCTCTGTGGTTCTCCAGGTCTTTTGGTGTTGCTGAGCTCTTTTTTGTCAGCCTAATAATGGCCTCCCTCATTTGCACAGACACCTGTTTGGACTGTGCATTGTGATTTTTAATAAACAGTGACAAAAGCTAATTGAGCGATTAAAATCAACTCCAGACTTGTTTCTTCTTAATCTGCCATGAAATAACAAAGAAAAAGGAAATGTGACCACGAAACTGCTAATCAATACCTATCTCGCTCACCCACTCCAACACTTATGCTTAGTTTGGCGATTAATCTCACCTTGATACTTTAGACTAATAACTGGTCCTGTAATCATTACCACACGACTCTGCTTATCCCACAAATTTTACACACAATATGCACATACAGTACTGAACATTTGTACAACACATCTAATACACTATCTGTTGTTACCCAGAGAGAGGATGGTTTCTTGTATTAGTCAAGATTTTTATGAAAGCTCAGGAAGTTCCCATCAGCTTGCAGGCTGCTTGTTGCTCCCTCGTATTATGAAAACTACAGAAGGGGCAAAGATTTTTATTACAAAGCCCCAAATTTATGGAATAACCTTCCAATTAATGTTTGGGACTCAGTCACAGTCTTAGTCTTCAAGGCTAGGCTCCAAACCTATTTATTTAGCCAAGACTTTTGTGAATAGATTTGTATTTGGTAAAGGTGCAGATCTGGGGGATTTATCAAAATAGAGATTTATGGTGAATTATTACGGTAGGATGTTGTCTTCCTTCTCTCATTGATCACTTTAGGTTTTTTGACGGTGAAGTGACTGGTTGCTTTACTTCACACGGAGCCCTTATATGTTTCCTTCTGGCTCTCTCTTTTAGTTTTGTGCACTCTGCCCTTCATACTGTACGCTTTTTCTTTATTGTCTTATCTACAGTGAAAAAGTGATACATCAAAGAAAAAATTACAACAGACTGAGATGGAGACATGTTGTGAAGTCAAAAAAAGGGGTAATACTATACTCCATACTAACTTAAATACCCCTCCTGTTATACTAAACTTCCAACCTCCTAACAATCAGTATGACTGCAGACCAGTCCCTGTTACTGTTTCTGTTATCACACAAATGAAGATGCATTCCCTGTTGAGTCTGACTCTTCTCAAAATTTCTTCCTATTGCAATCACATGAAGTTTAATATAACTATTGTTGCCCTTGGCTTGCTCATCAGGCACAATCAGATAATTTTGATTTATATTTTATTTTTCATTGAAATATAAACAAATAAACAACAATTAAATAAATGGTTTAATTAAAAACATAATTTTAAAAACATAATAAATATTTTAAATAAAACCATAATTTGGTTCCTAGTATTTTGTAAAGATTAAATCTTGTCTTTATACTGTTGTAAAACCCCTACATGAGAACAGTCTTTAGACAACACACTCCTTTTAGGCAGCATCACCTTTCTTTCTCCCGCTCCCTTAAAAGAACTTTTACTGACACTATGGAAATAAGCTCTGAGTTAAAAACCAAACAAGGATAAGTTTATTCAGAATTAATCCAATCTTAAATTCAAAGATTGTCTATGTTCATACTCAAATGAAAGCACACTATTCCATACAAAGTTTCTGTTAGAATATGGCAGTTAGTAACACTATACTTTTTTGTCTCTATTTTTACTTTATACCTTTATTGAGCCTGATACATTGTTACACGTTTCTTTTAGGTTCAAACTTCAGCTTTAGTTATGGCTGTTCTTTGAACATTGTAACTGTGTTTACTCTGCAACTTGTGCTTCAATGAACTCTTATGCCAGTCATTGTAATTTAATTGAGTCAGGCTACAGTATCTGTCATAAATTTGGACACACTTACTCATTCAAGTGTTATTTCATTTAATATTATTTTTGTAGGTTTACTATTGTTAACAATCTTGAACACAACAAAATTATGAAATAATACATACTGAATTACTATATGAAAAAAAAAAACAGGTTACAAACAAAATATTCTTCATATTTTAGATTCTTCAAATTAGCCACAGTTAACATATGACAAGTGATGACAGCTTTGCACAACCCTGCTGGAAAATCACCAGGTGGACTATCTAATATAGCTGGCTGGCAGAATGCCAAGAGTGTACAGAGCTGTAATTAAAGCAAAAGTTAATTCTCTTAAAAAGATGCCTACTGTAAATATAGTAAAAATACACAAAACTCTTGAATATGTACAGTAGGTGTGTCCAAAACCTATGACCGGCACAGTGTGTTGTGACCTCTGATTTCTAGAATTGGAATAAAATAAACCATAATAGCAGCCACACCTGTAACCCTATGTTTACCCTTAGAAACTTTACAAATAATAATTAAATCATGCAAATACACCGGACTGTCGAAATAAATTGCACACACGTTTTAATCATATTTAGCTTTAATTACAGCAGACAATGTAAGCCATTTCATGGGCAAAAATAATTTCTCAGGCTTCCAGAACCACTCTTTCATAATTTGAGTTCTGCAATATGCCTGTGCCATTAGGGAAGAAAAACTCCATGGATATGTTATTGTTCTGACCATTAAGTTGATTCAGGTCATAAGCTGATGTCATTTTATTGCCACATACCATTGTTAAGTATAGACCTGATCAACTGAAGCAACCACACATCATAACACTGCCTCCAGAGAATACATGGCAGTATTGCATTAAAATAGATGGGGCATCGCTTCATGCAATTCCTTTGTTACCCTGAGGCGCCCAACACTCTTGAACAGGGTCAATCTGAACTCATTAGACCACATGACACTTTCTATTTCCCCAAAGTCCAATCTTTATGCTCCCTAGCAAATCCAAGCCTTTTTTTCTGATTAGTCTAACAAGTGGCTTTAGTCCCAATACTGAGTTCTCATCACATTCTGTGCATTTGAAAATGCGCTTTGTTTCATTGTTTCATTCATTCATATTTTATAACATGTTGTAAGATTTTTAACCTAGTTCTAGTAATTAAAAATCTTCTTAGTTGTTTTGTTTGCTTGATGCAGCCCAATAATTTGACACTTCTGAAATAGTAATATTTTTGCCAGGCAGTGGAGCTAAGAATGTGTAAGGTGTAGTGTTGCTTCTATACCTTAAAAAAAAAAACAACCTAGGAACTAGACTGTAAAGAACTACACTGTAAAAAAGTGACTCAAAGTAAAAAAGTTGCACAGTTTTTAAATTTTACTTACAGTACTTACAGTTAGAGAAATTTGGTGGCCAAACAAAATATTTCATATTACTGACTTAAGTTGCCTCAACTTGTCTCTAATTCAAATATTAAGTCAGTTTAAGTTGGTTGTCGGCTCAATTAACTATATTACTATAGGGTTGACATTTTATCTATTCAAAAAAGTTCAAGTTCAAGTGTTTTTCTATAAGACATGTCAGCCTAACAATACCCCAATACCCCACCAATATAAAACACACAAACATTTCCTTAAGGAACTTTATTCCTCCAAAACTAGCCAAAGTTAAAACAGTGATTTGCATAAAAAAGGGGAATACAGGTTATATTTAGCTGAAAACTAATTCAAATTCCTGGGTAACACTAGCTGCTTATAATTTTCTTACTAATTGTTATATATTACAATATTATCTATTTTTATAAATCTATTAAACATGAACAGTTTTCCTCTTTACCCCAATGTGTCAAACACAGAAAAGAGTCTGAGTCCAATAACAGAAGTTTGAATGGCCTCAAAGATGTATGTCCAGTCATTTTGCAATTTAATTAAATTACATGATTTTATCTCAGGGAAGGTAAATTGCTGGGTCAACTTAAAAAAAAAGTTTGTTTCTCTATTCAGTCTGTTTCTTCAAAGATTTAAAGTTTTTAATAATGTTACCTGTTGTCTCAACAAATAAGAAGTTGTGCCAGCAATACAATAATACTGTAATTAATTCAATGTTTATCTAGTTGAAGTTTTGACAGTGTAACTGGTGGCATAAATAATGTGCAACTGAGCCCAAAAATAAAAAACATGTGGTAGACACTAGCCCGTGGGGACTTCTGCAGCCCTGGTCTTGTATTTGGAAAGTATTGCCTATTTATAAATGCAATTCTAGTCTGTATTTATGTTATTTTGACTAAATTTTGACCTGGGTTCTGGACTGAATGGTCTTGGACATGATAAAAGTTTTCAATTGTTAAATCAGATCTGTCCAACTATCAGAAAATATATGTTCTTTTGGAGTAAAAAAGACATACATTCTGGCAAGAGGGCCATTAAGTGCAGAATGCCTGTCTGGACAATAACAACAAAATGTCCAGGGTAGTAAAAACATCCAGTGATGAATTCACAAGTCAAGCTTGACACAAATGAGTTAATTTAGCACTGGGCATTTGTTCTCAGGGTATGGCTCTGAAGACAGCTGCTTTGGAAGCTTGAGAATATTTCTTGATTAATTGAGTGTACAGCTTCACAGAAATGGGAGATAAGATCATTTTCCAGCACATTTTTTTTTACTGGTGTGGTGAACAAGTGTGGGTAAAAGGATGTGACTGCAAGCTATTTGTCATGATAGATAAGATGTGTGGATACAGTTTTAAATGATGAATCATGCCGTTTTAAATGATTTACCTCACTAAGTGTCGAGTGGTTGTGTTTGTATTTGTGAGATGTTTACCCTGAAAGCTTGAGGTTTTGTAGATATTTTCTGATGGCCTGTTCAAGATTGAAATGATACTGTGTTTTTCTTGCAATAAATGGTGAAAAATGTACATGTTTTAATAACACCTTAACCACTAATCTATATAATTATATATTTTCTCTTTTTTCATATTTATAAGTAGTATTTAATATTTTTATTAAACAAAAAATCTGTAATCTGACTGATTATAGCAGCTACAGCATAAATTGTTCACTAGCCTCAGCTCTCAGTCATATGACTGAGAATTTTTTTTCATGTGACTGAGAAACTGTTACAAAGTGCTTACACCTGAGACTCTTTCTTTAATGCTATATAAAAGTTGCTTAACAGGATATATCAACATATCAGTATTATATGTTGTTACTTTGTTAAACAGAACATAAAAGTAGGTTTGATTCCTATTAATATAGTTCTTCCCATGCTTGGTAGGTGTCCTCTGGGTAGTCCGGTTTCCTCACACAGTCCAAAGACATTCAGATTAGGCTAATTGGCATTCCCTAAATTGCCCGGAGAGTATGAGTATGAAAGCGTGTGCCATGCAATATTTTGGCACCCTATCCACCCCTCCTTGTGACCTGCATTAAATCTCCTGGGGCCCACTGTGATCCTGTATACAGGATGACCAGTATAGACGATGAATGAGGGAGATCTGCCATACAAATTTCTGTATATGAACTGTTGCTATAAGAACAATAACACATTTGAAAGGATGCATTGAGCTACGTTTTAAACTGAAGCCAGAACTACTCCCAGAGCTGCTGTTTTAGAAATGTTCTGATCTAAGAGCTCAAATATGGTGTGTTATAATTGACTGCATAACAATGCCAAATGTCTAGAACATCAAATGAATATATTCTACACAAAGTCTACTTTGATGTGTGTGTATTGTACAGTGTGTACAAACTAGGACATAAATTATAATAGTTTTATTTAGTTATTTGTTGTAAACATGTGGAACAGTTAACTATGAAATGATTATTCAACTAGAAGGAAAATTGTTGTGGAATGTGAGTCTACTTACTGAAAGGAAAAAAGAAAATATCGTGAAGAAGAGAAGCGTTCATAAGGACAAACGCTGCGAAGGCCAACTTGTGCTACATTAACTGTAGATAAACTTAACCAATAAAATATCTGTCTCTTCAATGGTTTCTCCTTATGGTCAATATAGTTATCCATATTCATTTTAAGTAGAAATTGTATAATATTGGCACAGCTGTTTTTCCTTTCCTTTTCTTTTCCTTTCCTTTCCTTTCCTTTCCCCTCTTTCCGTACACTACACTTTACACAACAAAGTAAAGCTGCTGATATGTTGATAGATCCTGTTAAGCACCTTTTATATGGCATTATAGAAATATATAGTCTCGGGTGTGAGCACTTTGTAATAGTTAGTATATTTCCTAATGTGGAAAATTCTCAGTCACATGACTGAGAGCTGATTCTAGTGAGCAATTTATGCTGTAGCTACTATAATGTCAGTCAGACAACAGGAATATGTTTTTGTTTATGATTTGTTTAATTTAATAAAAATATTAAATACTTATTATTAATATAAAAAAAATAATAATAATAATTAGATAGATTACTGGAATACACTTTTTTAAAACTACGTTTTTTCAGCATGAATTGCAAGAAAAACACATCATTTCAATCCTGAACAGGCCATCAGAAAATATCTACAAAACCTCAACCTTTCAACCTACACTGTTTCACAGCCCAAACACTATTCCAGTAAAACCACAACGACAAAAATAACTGTGTGCATCTCTTAATGTGTGTCTGTTAGCAAAAACAGTAAAAGCAATGTCAAACTGCCAAACTAAAACAGTTCTTTACCTTGCACATCTCCATGAGTTGCTAAACAAACACAATAAATGAGACACAAGAGACTGACTTAATGAGAACTAATAAATTATTAGCTACAGAAATGAGCTTTTATCTACACCTGAGTGAATACTTCATTTCCATCTAAATTCATTAAAAAAAATAACTTGCTCTATAGAAGCCTGCTATAAATAAAATGAGCAACAGATCTCATGATTTCTTTAAATTGCAATATCCGATTATATTTTTTGTGCAATATGTAAAAAGTGTGCTATATTTAATTATATTTTTGCTTCTCTTTATTGTATTTTTCTTTTAATTTGAATTCTTTTGTATTTTTACTTTTCCTTGTCTCAATTAAAAAAATTTTTTTTTTCATTAATCAATGCAACTGTATGACCAAGACAAAGCAATTTCCCTCTGGGATTAATAAAGTTCTTTAAATCTTGAATCTTGAGATAACAATGGAAATTGGTGTTTTACAGTAAGCCAACAATACATGTATTCAAGCTTACAGGCATTAGTGAACAAGGTTTATTTGACAAAATTTTCTCTTGAAGTTTTAATAATTTCTAAGGGTTTTGCTATCACCAGCTTTGTTGATATCTCATATATTTATAGAAAAGTCAAGTAAGACCCCTGTTACACAGAGATGCAGGCTATGACATTTTCACAGTGCCCTTAAAATATCAATGAAGCAACAGGAACATGGTCAAAATAGGAAAATGCCCCATTATCAAGTTCATACTACTTCCTAGCCACATTCATGTCAGGTTCTTAACAAATTTAGCATGTTGATACTAACGTCTTATAGTACACATGAAAATGAGTTCCCCGCATCCATTGATATTGACCCAAGTTATTACTATGTCCAATCAGGTTGCACTACGCTCTTACCAGGAGCTTATCATGCTATGTTGTCACTGTATCCGGCTGGTTAGTATAAATACATCAGCATGCGTAATAAGTTTAATTACTAAATGATGGTGTAGGGAATTTGATCCAGTGTTTATAATACATTCTCTGAATGTGGCATAGGCAGACTGATAACTGCCTGCATGTGAGCCATAAATGTGGTAAGCACTAGAAAAACTTAATGCGGCCTTCCACAATGTGGCATGGACCTAGAATGGTCATAGTGACATCCCATTGACAACCCATATGCTGTTAACTGGTCAATGGCATCATTACTGCATCCTTAATAAGTTCTTTCTGCATCTTGCTTCAACCAAGTTCTCAACAGGCCTTTTTTTTAATATGTCCAAAAAAGCATGGCAGTGCCACATCAAGAAAAACAATACTACATCCTTCAATGTAAATCACTTTCGCCTGAATTTCAATTAAGTTGTACAAGTTCTTACTGCATTCACCCATTTTTCCAGAAGTAGTGGGAACATAGCTCATTGTGAGGGGGTTGGGGGTGGGGTAGTAAGAAGACAAGGCAGTAAGGTTAATCATATAGACCATTATGTATGTTTGAGAGTGTAAAGTTCTGATTTTTTATACTGCTGATGATGAAATAAGTGAATAACAAGGAAAGTTGTGAGGGTTCATCAATAGAGGTTTTTTGTTGGTAGACTCAGTTTCCCAGAAGGCACTCCGGTCAGGTGATGCAGGTGGTCACCTGGACGAGGTAGCTCATTATTCACGTTATAATTAGCTGGTTGTTCTGGGAAACTGGGTCAAGCATCAATGTGAGTTCTGTTAAGTGGGCCTATGGTTTGTATGGTTATGTTTTAGTTTGTTTAATTATAGTTGGCCTTTTGGTTTCTGGAGCTTTAAGTTAATGTTTGTCTTAATTTAGTATGTCTCTTTGTCTCTCAGCAGGATTAGCATCTAGGAGAATTAGCCTTTTGTGTTTACCCTCATGTGTGATTAACCTCCTTTGCATGTGTAGTTCTTAGTCTGTATAAATACCAATCAGTGCACTAATACTGTAACCTGCTTAAATCTTAGTATGTCTTGTCTCCGCATCTATCTAGTCTCCTCGTCTGTTGAGATCATAGTCTGTAGCTACTAACCTGTTTAGCCACTAACCTTTCGAGTTCTTAGTCTGTTTTATACCTTATCTGCTGTGCCCCTAGTCTGTTCGTCTCTGGCTACTAGCCAGTTTAGCAATTAGTCTGTTCAGCTACTATCTAGCTTAGCAGCTAATATGCATAACCGCTAGTAGGCCTAGCCAAGCCTGCCTTGTGTATGTTTGGCCCCTTGCATGTTTAGTCTTCTAGTCTGTTTAGTGTGTCTTGTCTCGTCCAGTTTGTATCCCATGTCTGTACTGTATATTAGGTTGTGCAATCCCTTGCCTGTGTAGAAGTGGATTATTGGTTTTGTTTATAGTATGCTCTCAAGTAAAGCCAACTACCTTTGTTCATGTTTTGTTTGATTTGTTTGGTTTAACATTAAAAAGACTGTTTGCCATCATCCCCCTCTGCGTCTATGCCTTGCCACACCTCAGCCCACAGTCCAACAACTAACGAACGTGACACGTATTCAAGGGGTCATGTTTTTTTTTTTTTTTTTTTTTTTGTTTAAATATTTTTTTGGGATTTTCCCCTGATTATCTCCCTAATTTAGTCGTGGCCAATTCCTCCCTGTCACTAGGTGGCTCCAACATTAAGGCTACTGCTACCATTCAGCTGGGTGGGCCGAAGACTATCACATGTTTTCTCCAAACACGAACTGCTTGCTCACCATCGTTAGGGGTGGAGTAACAAACTCGGAGAAAAGCGCTAGCCGATAGGATGTAGAGCCGTGATTAATGTGGGAGCACAAAGTACCTCTCATCCCTCCCCTCTGAGAGAGCTCGGCCAATCAGCTCTCTCTAGGCCTCTGGCTGTGAAGGGTAACAGCATCACCTGGGAATCGAAATAGCGATCTCCGGATGATAGGGCAAGCACTTTAACACTGCGCCCCTCGGAGGCCCTGTGGTTTTAAAAATATACTTAAATGGATGAATAAGGTATGTAACAAAAAATATTGAGAAAGATTGCGAGTATTATAAGTAACAAGTATTGTACAGTAAGGTTTGAATTCCTAATATTGTTCTCCCTGGGCTTGGTGGGTTTCCTCTGGGTACTCCGGTTTTGTCTCAGCTTTCTACTGGTAACGTATTACCCTTACATACTTGTATTTTCTGTTAAATGAGAAACAGTAATTGTTGTATCTTAGTTGAAAAAAAAGAATTTATTCAGTTCTAAATTATCACATCATGGGGCTGAATGACTTTATTTAATGAAAAGTCACGAAATAGGAATTTGAATTGTTTTTCTCGGGATTGTCTTTTACCTGTTATAAAAAAATTCACAGGCAGGTGATAAGTAAGGAAATTTTATTCAGTCTTTAAGAGAAATCTACTTGACTGTAAGTTGTATTTATTTTTAAACAGTATGATTCTATAAACTTAGGCTTTAGTAGTGCATACATCTTGCGTAGCAGTGGAAAATGTATTATAATTTGGAGCAGTCTTAATAAAAAATAACACAAAACAAAGGAAAAAGAATTTATCTTTTAGTTGGGCGATCACTGTTTGTTCCTAATTAGATGTTTCGTTGTCAAAATTGTTTGTGAAGAAATTTGACTGTTTTATCTGAGTCGAATGTCTTTTGCTAACATACAGTATTGAATAAGGACTTATTTACTCTTTCAAACACCTATAACACTGTTGCCAAGTGTCAGCAGCTTCCTGAGGCATGGGGCCTGGAAATAAATAGCTCCAAGTGTCATCCTCTTCTGTGGGATAATGAGTTAAAAAAAATGCAACACAAGCAAATATCCACAGCCAGACATATCATGATCTAGTTTTTGCAAACTGCATAATGATTAAATAGAGCCTCCATTTTGTGGCCCTTGTGCACTCTGCAACCATTTTTATATTTAACACTTATTGTAACTTGTGTGCCTTACCCCTGTTAAAAAAAAACACAATAAATATGTAATATCCTTATTTTAAAAAAATGGCTTCAGTTTGTTACACTTACTCTTTTATCTTTATCTACTCTCATCACAAATGCAAGGCCAATACAGTGGCATTCAAAGGAATTGTGTGTTCTACAGCTAGGATATCCAGCCATTACACTTTATTTTATTTTGTATTTTATTTTAACTTCCTTCTTTTGTCCATCTCTCTTGTTATTACAAATAAGTGTACCTTCTTTATTTTGCAATGTTACATCTTTTGTATGTTCTCTACGTACGTGGTGGGTTTCCTCACACAGTCCAGAGACATGCAGACTAGGCTAACTGGCATTCCCTAAATGGCCGTAGTGTGTAATTGTTGGCCAGAATTCTACCACGCTCGTACAATATGCTCACCATTGACCTCCACGGACTCCGGTTGTATGAGAGAGGTTCCTGGATGGATGGATGGGAAATTCAACCTAAACTGTGCAAATTCAAGATAAGTTATTTCTAGACCAAAAATAATGACTCTGTTAAAGTTTAAGTCAAATCACATCACTTATCACTGATTTTGCTCAACTTCTCTTGTTGAATTGCATACATTCTGCTTCTACATAAAAGACCTCCCTCAGGCCTGGTGTGATGCAGGATGATGTAAGCTGTTGTTAAGAGACTATCTGAAAAAGATGACCCAGAAATGCATTGTGTGAATAATAAAATTCTATATAATTTATAATTATATTTCATGAACAGTTTCATTGTTGGGTGTGAAAGTAAGATTAAAAGTAGTTTGTTTAATCTGATTTAGTTGTTATTGAAGTATGTTATTGCTGTGCATGGTGAGATGTCGCCTAGAGATCCCTGCAAGAAACAGTATGTTATCATTTCATACCTGTGCTTGTCATGATTACAGATTGTGGTAAAATTAATTACAGGCATTTTTAAATAACAATAACAAAATATAAATCATATACTCTTTACTGACAGAACCATATAATATAGTATGTTTCATTAGTTGGTAAAATGAATCCACCTGAATTGAGGACTTTAAAAAAAGCAGATGATATTTTAAGAATTCCTCATGGAATAGTTTGAAAAAGTAGGGCACAATCCACATATGCCCATTTGCACTGTTGCCAAAAGTAGCTGTCATAATAATGTGCTCTGCAGTTTGCCAGCATTTAGGCCATGACAGCTACAACTGTTTTCAAAACCACATGCTGACAACTACAGAGTCCAAATTATGTAATTAGCATACCTATAGAGTACCAACACAAAATTATGCTGTGACAAAACAAATAAATACGTAAATTGATAAATAAAGCCTACTGATATGCCACATGTTTTATTACAGCTTTATCTTTGCAAACTCTTGCCATTCTTTTAACTACCATCATAAGGTTGTCTTTTTAAACTTTTTCCCGCATTTTTTAACTGTTTAACCACGACTGTTAAATGTGTGTTGTTTAAATTCTCTCTAATCTTCAACAGGTTTAAAAAAATATATATTTTAATTAGCAACAATGATACCCTAAAATTCCCACTGGTTGTGTGGAACTCCAGCTCTGACTCTAGCTTCTTAACTAGGATATGTGAACACATCCTTTCACTATGCTATAAGGCACATGTGACAAATAATTGAATTTTAATATCAAAATCAGAAATCAGTATTAATACTGTATTTGAAATCAAATAATTATGTTTGAACACAAAATTACTGTTTATAGCTTTATTTACTTCATTGATTGTTTTATAAAGAAATCATTTTCACATCATTTCTTTCTTGAAGTTTTTCATACTGCTAATATTTTTAGTCAGCAACTTCAGCATTCATGAAAGACTTTACATTCATATAACATATAAGTAAAATGCACTCCACAACACCTGAAGGAATCAGAAATAAATTTGTATAAATTTGCAGCTCCGGTGCATTTTTACACATGAAATCTTTTTAATGCAGATAATCTCCTGATACTTCAAGTGTATAATGGGCCATGTTGCTTGCACTGCAGTGTAATAAATCTTTCTGTTTTGAAAGACCACTGGGAAACTTAAACAACCTTTAACATTTTAAATTAATATGACTTTTAAAATTTACTATCTATTCACATTCACATATTTAGTCCTTTCTTCCTAACTTACCATACTTAGTTTAGGCAGTTTTTCAATGATGCATTAAAAAAATAAGGATACTTACACGCTTATTCATTGTCTATACTGCTTTATCCTGTATACCAGGTTGCAGGGGAGACTTAGGGCATAAGGCATAGGAGTTGATCACCTTTAGACCTCAGGCTTGTTCTGTTCTTTAAAAGGGAGGGGTGAAGCTGAGCTCAGAGTTTGGAAGTCACGATGAATCGACCAGAAGAGTGGCACATCAAAGGGGCCATGCCATGTGCCCCCAGGGACTTTTACAGCATGTGGACTATGCAGTCTGACTTTACTACCATTTAAAAGTTTGTAATCACTTGCAAATTTCTTTGGTTTTGTTTAGTGATTCATTTTCTAATTTCTACAACAATACTGGGATTTCAAAACTAGGTAATAACAAATATGGAATTAGGTCATTGTGTAACAACAACAACAACCACAACAACAACAACAACAACAGTCACTTGTTATTTTAAGACATGGAGGTCAGCCTTTTTGGAATAGTTCTAGTAAAGTCGATATTGTCAAGTGCATCATGAAGACTTTTCCAGGAAAACAAGACCAAAACTTACCTCTGCTGCAGAGGAGAAGTTCATTTAGAGTTACCAGCCTTAAAGATCCCCAATTAACAGCATTTACTAAAATTTACAGGTAAAATTTTCTTTTTTTCCCCTACATAACATTTTTCCTTACATATCAAAATAAAATGACTGAAACAAATGACCTGGTTGGAGGTTTGTAAGCTATCTAAAATTAAACCATTCCCATCTAAAGTGGTGTGACATGGTAATATCATTATTAACATCATTATGCCATGATAGCTTTTGCTAACTTAGAGCTGGCTAATTAAAAATAAAAACGTGCACATGCAAGAGTCTGTAGAGTCTATAAGAGGCTAGAATGTGTCAAAAGAATGTCTCACTCACTGGTGTCAAACCACCCAAAAATACCAAAAGTAGTGTCAATTAAAACCTTCATTATAATTTTTTATCCAGAAAAAAAAAACATTTTAAAATGGCAGTTATTAACAGTATTTTATACAGTACATGTAGTCACTATATATTTAAAATAAAATTTAGCCCCAAAAATATTTGTATGCCAGCGATAAGCAAATTATATAAAAGACCACTTTTCAGACAAAAAAATTAAAGCTGGGTTTTGCATGACAAAAGAAACAGGTGCATGCAGTCAAAGTCGTCAAAAGAACTGTGGCTGGCTCTTCAGCATGCTCAGTAACATTTTCATCTATCCATCCATCTAAGAACCTCAGTAGTCCAACTAGGGACTGTGGAGGCCAAGGGTGACCATTTTATTCATTCCCAGTAGGACCTCCTGTCAATATTCACATGTGCATTCACACACTACGGGCAATTTGGAAAGGCCAATCAGCCTAATCTGCATGTCTTTGGACTGTGGGAATAAACCAGAGCATCCGGAGGAAATCCTTGCAAATCCATGCACTTAGGCCCAACGCAGGAATCAAACCCGGGACCTAGAGGTGCAAGGCGACAGTGCTAATCACTAAACCACTAAATTATTAATTGTGTGCTGAAAGACCTGAAATGTCTTAATTTGCTTAGCTCAAGGCCTTTTACCGTCTTGTCAGTAATCATGATTGACAGCTGTTAGCTCCTTAGTGTCAACATAGAAAGGGTTTGTTTGACAACAAGCGTTAGATTGAACATCATGTGATACAATGAAAAGTCCGATGAACTCAGTGTAGATCCAGAAAAATAGAATGGTACCTGTAGGTTTACGCAAGTCATGAATGTTACTTAGAACCACCCAGGAACCAACTGAAAAACTGCTTGTAGTAAGGGCGAAAAAGACCTGAAACAGTGTGACTGTCTTCAATTAAGTAAGATTTATTTATCAATAGACTGAAACACTGTCCAAGATCATTTGAACATGTTGAACATTTACCTGGACACAGTCATGTGGTAATTAATAATAACAAGATTGTATTTAATCTCATAAGATCTATTTACTGTATTGATGGCAATATATACACACTGGCAAAATTTTGTATATATTGCCATCAATATGTTCAATATATCAATATATATTGCTTGCAAATGTAGGTTAAAAGCAATTTTAAATCTTTTTTTTTTATCTTTAGCCGTCTAGGTGCTGTAAGCCTGTGCCTGTTATAATCTTATATTTCTGGGACTAATCTGTAATCTCTGTACAATTGACAGCACTTAAGAGCACATTTATTTTTAAGAATAAAACGCAAACCAAAGTGCATTTGCCCTTTTGTTTCTGCTAGAGATCTATTTTTTACAGAATTAGCAGGAAAATATATATCATACATGTATTAAATATGTTTTATACTTAGAATGATACATTGCTCAGCTACTCTTACAACACAGATGTTTTTAACTGGAATCTCCCATTAAGATTCATAGAATTTGGTAACACTTATGGTAGTGTTCAAACACCTACACTTAATAAGTCTTTTGTAAACCTTTGTCTAAATAAGCAACTGCTTTCCCCTGTGCTGGTGTTTCTAGTTTGAAAGAAGTCTAGCATCTACTTGCTGTTGATGTCCAAGGAGCATGGCCACATTCACCAGCATCCCACTGAAGATTTTATAATAAGTTTGCATGGAGCCAACAAAACTTACGAGGATGGTCTTATTGACAATGTATACGTTTTAGAAAAAAAGGATAAACATCCATCTTACAAACATCTTACAGTGTTAATGTGCAAAAGGTAGATATGAATGTGAGTTGCACCTCTCTCATTTATCTTTATCACAGGCTCAGGAAATGACAGCTCAATGTCAGCTTAAAAAAAAAGAACCCTCTAGGCTTTAGATGCATTAGGATTACTGATGTATAATTGACAAGGGTGGTTTTAAAGAAATATATAAATATATAAATAAATAAGATGTGAATGAGTCCTGGTTCTGCACGGAGGCTTGCTGCTTTTGCCACTGAAAATAATGAGTATGCTCCAGGGAGAATTGGTAGCCATAGACCTTGTTACTGTAGCTTGCTTGTTTCTTGCAATGTACTACTTAGAGGCACTTATTGAGTGGGGCATTTGTAGAGGATGTAAGCCAGACAATTCTCTTGAAGTTGGAGGCTGTTTTGCACTTGTTGCTTCTTCTTCCTCATTATGAACACAAGCTGTAAGATATAACCTGGTACAGTTGTTGGCCTACATGCTTAGGTATTCAACACGTGCATCTTTGTTTTCGTTAAAAGCTCAGGGTTTCACTATCATATAACGAAAACCATAAAAGCAGTGACCATATTCTGCATGCAGATTCATGCACTAACTGCATGGCAAAATATTTTTTAGCTTATTTTTTAGAATGTAGTAAAAATATTTTTATGTTAAGCACAAACAAGCACAAGCATTTTTGGAACATCCAAAACTGAAAGAAAAATTTATATATTATTTATGATATATAATATATCATGAATTCATTTAAACCTCAGAGCTACTTATGGATACTAAGCAATTTGCACTGCTATAAGTAAAATGCAATTAATCCCAAAGAATTATTGTTAAATATGTTAAGCCCCACAAGTTGATTTAGGACATTTTCATTTCGACACTGTGGAACCACACAGACGCTCTCATATTCAGACCTCCAGCAGAATTTTAATAATGAATCCCAAACCTTATCAAAACCTTTGCAGCAGACTTGCTTTTTCATAATACCGGAAAGAAAAATCTCTAAAGTAGGCAAATTAACATATATATTATATCATGAGTCAAAATATTTCCGAGTCAAAGCGATTTGGTGGTCAAATACAGTCCTCCCTAAAAGTAAAGAAATGACCTTTTGATTTTGCTGTACAGTAAAGGCATTTGCATTCAATAAAAGATGAATATGAGACCATGCCTCAGAATGTCAGCTTTCATGTCTTGATATCTATATGTACTAAACAACACAGAACACGGCACCTTCGGTGGCAGGCTACCCATTTTTTTAAGTGATCAAAAATAATGGAACAAGCTACTAATGGGTATTTCTTTTTATCCAGGTGTGCCCTGTTACATTATTCAAACAATTGCTGAATTTATCCATAGGTATTACCTGGCAGCATATATCCACTACTTTTACAATTTTCTGTGTTTACCGCTCAAGTTATTTGCTTGGATTTTTTTCTCTTCTGCGATGATGAAATAGGTCTGTAGCCAGCCTCATGCAGATTGCTTGCTGACATATGGTTTAGTAAAGCAGGTGGTATTTTACAGATGATTGATGAGACATGAGTCAAACTAACATATGCTGTTGGCACTAAAGCGACAATTTTTCTAGCCCCATATGAGCAAGCTGTGGGTTTGCCATCACACATTTAGATTTTGAATAAAGAATATAATTTGAGTGACACAGTGCACTTTCTTTAATAGGGATGTATGGGTTCATATTGATAAACCCCATATCAGGAAAATGCAGGAAAAAAAAATAATTGTTCAGGTGTAAGTATGGAACTTAAGTATACTAAACACAACAGACAGTTGCATACTGGTGGTGCTTCATACATTTATTCATCTCATTCAAGAATTATTCATATAGTTCTTAATATGCCATGTATTGTATATAAGTAATTGTTAAGTGCACTGTAGATGTAGTTATTCATGGTTCTGTCTGTACTACAAACTGTTTGTTCACCATGTTTTGCTTAAATCATCTGCTGAGCAGATTCAAGATGAGCCAATTATACTGCTTGTCAGCCGACTAGTAAAAAGGTGTGTTCAACACAGGTAATAAAATCATTCCAATATAGAAAACAAATTATCTGACAACAGGATGCAATAAGCAGGATCATGAAATAAGCCTATACAGGTAAATGTGAAAAATGACAAAAAAAAAAGAAAAAGACCTACAAAGACACTGTGTTGGACTCTTCATTCTTTGAAGACATGTAGCTGCAGTAGGCATGCTTTAATTTCATTTAAAACTAAACGAAAGGTAAAATGAGTTAACTCGAACAAATTTCTGTGTCCCAGGAACACTTAATTATGATGAAATTCTCACCCAGTCTTGCTAGTTAATGCTAATTAATGTTGATATTTCTGTAGTAGCACTGTAGACATTTGAAAATATTTCGCAGGACCTGACTTTATTTTATTTTAGAAATAACATGAATAAAATACCAATTTTAGAACAATTTACTGTACCTAGTCCATTGATCATTGAACCTTCATGCAATGCTAAACAAATTTAGCTTCTCATGGCAGCACTGCATATAGGGAGCTTCAAAGATACTTCTATTTATGGAAGCCTCCACAAGGTCATGAATATTAAGTAAGCAGTAAGTGCAACATGAACTGAAGTGAGACTGTGTTGCTGAGGCAACCGCTACATGTTCAGGCACAAGCATGTAACCTTTGACCTCAGAGATGGGTTGTGATTTGACAAGACTGTTTAAATTAGATCCATAAAACACAAATAGTTATTTGGATCCCCCAGCTCATCCGATTTGTTCTTTTTAAACCAATAAATTATTTGTGTTTATATATATATATATATATATATATATATATATATATATATATATATAGAAAGAGAGAGAGAGAGAGAGAGAGAGAGAGAGACGGGGGGGGGTCTAAAACCACTGTGAGAGACATTGAAATCACATTGTATGATTTTTGAACAATTTATTTGTGAATTACTGTGTTAAATAAGTATTTGATCACTTGCTTATCAGCCAGATTTCTGACCTTTAAAGACCTGTTATTTTGCTTTTAAATAGTCCAGCTACTCATGATTCTAAATTAGTAGCACCTGTAATAATTTACATCAACAATGGACTGTTCACTCTGTTGCGGTCTGGGAAGCGATTCCGCTCCCTGAGGGCCAACACAGAGAGACTGAGGAGGAGCTTCTTCCCGCAGGCGATAAGGTCTCTCAACCACACCACTATGCAAAACTAACACAATATTTTCACAATTTTCACAATCAATCAATCAATCTTTATACATCCATGGACACTATGGACAACTCCACGCACATCACATCTACACTACATGTTTACGTTTACATTCTGGACCATTGCACAAAGACACTTTAATAACCATTGCACAAAGTCACTTTTTCTATGCATATTTGCACACCATTATAGTTCTATTTGTACAGTATATTTCTATTTTCAGTTTCTATTTTTAGTTCTATTTTTTCTAGTTAAATTTTATTTTAATTTTAAAATAAAAATAATAATTTTAAAATAAAATAAAAATTTTCTATCATATTTTTTCTATTGATATTTATTACTTATTATAAGCTTTAATTCTTTTTTTAAGGTCACTGGCGGTCGTGTAAGCATTTCACTACATTTTGTACTGTGTATGACTGTGTATGTGACAAATAAAATTTGAATTTGATTTGATTTGATTTGAATTTACCATAATCCACCATAATTTGCCAATAAATTATAAAAAAAATTCTACAATGTGATTTTCTGGATTTCTTTTTTCTTATTTTGTTTCTCATACTGTAGTTAGAGGTATACCGTACCTATGATGAAAATTACAGGCCTCTCTCATCTTTTTAAGTGGGAGAACTTGCACGATTGGTGGCTGACTAAATACATTTTTGCCCCACTGTATATTGATAATGGAGCACAGACACCAGGAGACGTAGGTGCTCACAGAACACAGAGAAGAAGGAGATAAAAGTCAGTGAGCATGGTGTAGAGAGTGCAGTTCCCTTGCTCTTGAAGTTGGAAGTGGCTTTCCCAATCCGGGAGATTGTCACTGCTGAGAGAGGCTAAAGATGAAGCACCAGAGGGGGCAGTCAAAGCCTGACGTTGACCTTGGGTTAGCCTGATGCAGGAATCGATCCCTTGACCTCGGAGGTGCAAGGCCACAATACTAACTGCTACACTACCATGCCACCTGCAAACAAAAAATGTTACTGCATTTATTTTATTACTTTTTAGTGCTCTTTATAAATATATTTATACAGTACTGTATGTATGTTTGTATGTATGTATGTATGTATGTATGTATGTAGGGGATATCACATCCATTTCTGCTTCTGACACTGGTATTTCTGACCATAAACTCCTTGACTTTAGCCTCAATCTGCCTATGCACTCTAAATGCCTTAAAACTGTTATTTAATATCGTAATTTTAAAGCAATTGACACTGTATCATTTTGTACTTTTATTGTCTCTTCAAATCTTTCTGATGTCATTGATATTTCTTCTCCATCCATGATACTATCTAATTACAACTCTATTTCTGAAATCCTACAGCAGCATGCTCCTATTAAGACCAGAAATGTCCCTGCCACGCACTCTTCTCCTTGGTATACCCCTGAGCTCCGTATTCTTAAGGCTACTGGCATACGGCTTGAACGTCTTTACAGGAAAACCGGTCTTACTGTTCACTTATTCTAGATTATCTTAAATGTTATAAATCTGCTCTCTTCTCAGCCAATCAATAAATCGAGCAACAGGCCAAAAGCATTATTTAATACGATAAATAAACTTACCAACTGCCCATCTCAGGATGCTCTAGTATCTAATGAGTTTTGCTGCTCTTTCTTGAATTATTTGCTTGAGAAAACTAATGCTGTCCACCAATGTTTCCCTACTAATACAGAGCTCAGCCATCCAACAAATCTATCCCGTCAGTTTCTGTCTTGTTTTTCTCTGACGACCCCAGATTCTGTCTCTAAGCTAATCCTTAAATCCAACTCTTCATCCTGTCACCTTGATCCTGCTCATACTTCTCTCCTGAAACTTTGTCACTCTGCCATTTCTGCACCTAGTTTTCATTTTATTAACGCATCTCTTACCTCTGCTTCATTTCCTCTGCCACTAAAAACTGCTGCAGTTACACCTCTGCTTAAGAAACCCAACCTTGACTCCTCAGTCTTATCTAACTGTTGTCCCATTTCTAATTTACCTTTCATATCCAAATTACTGGAAAGTACTGTTGCTGCCCAACTCCAGTCTTATCTAGTTGATAATAATCTCTTCGACCATTTTCAGTTTGGTCTTCGCCCCCTCCATAGTACCGAAACTGCACTTGTAAAGGTAGTGAATGATCTACTTCTTTTCTGTGATTCTGGTTCCTTGTCTATACTGCTGCTACTTGATCTCAGCTCTGCCTTCGATACTGTCTCCCATTATTTGCTCATTTCTCATCTCTCTGGTCTGGGTATCTCTGCTACTGCTCTTTCTTGGTTTTCTTCCTATCTCTGAGATAGACAATTTTATATTTCTGTTAAGGATTTTTGATTGCCCACTGTCCCGCTGAAGCGAGGTGTTCCCCAGGGATCTGTTCTTGGCCCACTATTATTTACAATTTACATAATCCCGCTCGGTCTGATCCTTCAACATCATGGTCTTAACTATCACTTTTATGCCGACGACATTCAACTTTATCAATCTGCACACCTATTCCATTTTCCCAAATTGACAAAATCTCTAGATTTGAGATGTCAATCTCATTAGAGATTGGCTTAACTTAAACTTTCTGAAACTTAACATGGACAAAACTGAAATAATTTTCATCGGAACCCCAGCACTCACCAGCAACATCTCCACCAATTTCACCTGTGAGATTGCTGGCTCTCACATCAAAACATCTACTTCTGTCAAGAATTTAGGAGTAATCTTTGACTCCGCACTCTCTTTTCAGCCTCACATTGAATCTGTCACTAAATCTGCATTCTTTCATTTACGCCACATTGCCCAACTACGTCCATTCATCAGTACCAAAGATGCTGAAACTCTCATCCATGCATTCGTCTCATCACGCATTGATTTCTGTAATGCTCTTCTAATTGGTCTACCTGCCAGCTCCATCTCCAGATAAAATATTAAATATATTAAGATTAATATATTCAAAACTCTGTGGCTAGAATACTCACTCATACCAAACGCTCTGATTATATAACCTCAATCCTGTCTGATCTCCATTGGCTCCCAGTTGTTTACCGTATCAAATTCAAAATTCTTCTCCTTGTTTTCAAATCTATACATGGCTTAGCTCCCACTTACCTTCTTGTTCTGCTTGCCCCCTACATCCCGACCCTTTCTCTACGCTCTTCCGAATCTGGTTTCTTTGCTGTCCCTCGGTAACGCCTCTCTTCAATGGGCGGAAGATCATTCAATGTTATCGCTCCCAAACTCTGGAACTCTCTACCTCACTCTCTACCTCACTCTTTCCGTTCTGTTAACAACATCTCCATATTTAAATCTCTATTCAAAACTCATTTGTTTTCAGAATGTTACACTTGAATCCACCTGTCCTCTGCATGTTTTTTCCCTCCTTCCTCATTGTAAAGTGTCCTTGAGCTCTGGAAAGGCGCTATATAAATACAAATTATTATAATTATAATTATTATTAAAAGGAATATGCACAGCATTACAGTATTTGGCCTTAATTACTTGTGGGCAAAGAACTTTCAAGACATTCCAGGAACAACTGGACAGTGGAAGATTGAAAAATATCAAATAACTAACTTCCACTGGTCAGTTTAAATGAATTTGTGTCTACTGTGGCCTCAGATTCCTGTTCTTGGCTGATGGGAACGGACTTATAGTCGTCTGCTGTTTGCGCTCATCTACCTCAAGATTTGACATGTTGTATGCTCTGAGATGATTTTCTGCATTGGATTTTGAACATTATTGCAACAGTCCTCAATAGGTTAAGTAGGCAAACATTGGCATATTAATTGGAGAGGGTTTGTTAGGAAATTCCAATATTCTCCATTCATTCATTTTTAATAAGCATTCAAGCCTGGTCTATCTTTTAGTGTATCTGAAGCATATTCTGGGAACAGATAGCATAATGCAATTTTTGAAGTTAATAGTATTTATTAAGTAGTCAACAAGTTCCCTGTATATTGTGAAGTAAAAATAAACAGTATAAATGGATATTAGTTAACAGAAATTATTCATTTACTAGTCACAAACCCATAAATAAACTAATTATATCTTTGACACTCTGGACAGGAAATAGCATTATGCTATCTTATTTGTGGATTTATCTAAAAATTTAAAATTACTGCCTAACAAATTTGGAATGCTGAATTCTGTTCTAAGAAACACAAACTCAACACATCTTTGTAGAGGAACACAAATAAATAAAAAGGTGATATCCAGGTTTCTTATTTTGGAACCTATTTTGTTTTTATAAATGATTTATGTAAGGATATTTAAGCAAAAATACACCTCTATGCTGATGACACTATTTACACTTCCTCCATAGTACCAGTGGTGCAAAAGCCACTTTTTTATAATTTTGGACATTACAAATCACTCTACTGGTTCCAAAAGCTCAAAAAAAAAAAAAAAAAAACAATGTTCTCTTTTTTTCTTATACTTAAATTCAATTTATTTCAATTTTATTTGTATAGCGCTTTTAACAATTGGCATTGTCCCAAAGCAGCTTTACATAATCAAAATAATTATTTAAGTTTAGCTGGAATTTGAATTGAATTGGAATACTTTCTTTCTACTGAAAGATTTCTCATCTAAATATAGAAATAGGATTTTGTACATATTGCTAGGAAGCATAGTTGGGAAGCTTAAAGCAATAAGCAAACATTGTCTTTTATTTTAGAATAAACTTTTGTTTTACTTATAATGCTAAAAAAACATGTGGAAGCTACCTTTCAGCCTATGATTGATTACAGTGATATGCATGCAGCTTCCTTTCTTTTCTGGAGCCTTGATTCAGTGTACCACACATCTTTACACTTTATTACTATGCAAATTCTTTTATGCACCATTATATTCTTTATGATTCAGTTGGTTAGACATCAATCTCTTTTAGACAATTGCATTGGTATATTTTTAGTTATGGAATGATACTGGTGAACTTTCAGGTTATCGCAGTTTTTTTTTTCTTGTCTCAGTTTTTAACATTACATGCTGTGTTCTCTAGATGATTGTTTTTAAATATACCCCAATTTTTAAAAGACTGGAAAAACTGCATTTTCTTACAATGCACCTTGAACAAAATATCATGTTATATTTGTTGAGTTTTAATAGTATTAATAAAAAATGCTTGTAATGGTAAAGTCTTGTTTGTTTTAGGTGTAAAAGATTCATGGAAATCTTTTATGGCTAAAATGAGGCAAGTAACAAAAAAACTAGGCTCCTACAGTAAGTCCCACTTTATAAAGGTATATAATTCAGAAATAGTAATGTTATTCTATTCACAAGCTTTTAAAAAATGCCGTTAAAAGCCCAGCTATTGGCTCACTTCTTTTCATATTATTATTATTATTATTATTATTAATTTTTTTTCAGGTGCTTAGTGAACATACAGTAGACTATGCCATTCTAATTATTTAAATCAATATTTCACAAAGTAAATCTTTAACACATTCTCTGTGTTATTGCATCTAAACTCATCATCTACTTTTCCTACATTCACTTCATGAATGGAAAAAAATTATGTTGAGGTCATTATCGGTTCCATCAACAGACCACCTGGTGCCATGGATTTTCATCAAAACATAAATGAGATGAATGTAATTACTATTTACTACCAGATTCTCAGGGTGTTTTTTTTTAGTGAATCCAAACCCTGACATCAAGAATAAAAAATGCACCTGTTTTGATCTATTTCAATTCAACAGGAGTCCGGGTGATCTAACCCAGAAGCCTCTGAAAAATCTGTACATTACCACAGCTGGCTATGTAGGCTGTAAGTAAAAATGATGTCTTTTAGGGTAGTCTGTTGAACTATGTTTTAGTACTGTAGTATGAACTACTAAAAGCTGAAATTAGGATTTAATTACATTTTCATATTCTCTACAAATAAAAAATGGATCTCATTTGTTTTCCATACTACTTGGCCAGTTAAAAGTAAAAATAAATAGAATCACCATTGGATGAACTATGCTCTTTTTATAGACATTTGTTTAAGTTAAATCAGGTCAAGTCATTATATTTTTATAGGACAATTAAAAGGACAGCAGTCGAATATATTTATATATACCTACAAACAAACTGTACATAATCTTAGGGTGCAAAAGGCATATATAAAATCATAGTCAGTAAAATTCAGTAATATACAAAAGTATAAAATTAACAGCAAAAAATAAAATGAAACATAACATGTTAAAAATTAAAACCTATTTTAAAAATCGAAGAACTACTGTACAGGAAACCTTGGGCAAATTTACTCTAAACTAAAATAAAAAAAAAAAAATTGATTTGAATCTGTTAATAGTTGGAGCAGACCTAATTTAATCAGGGGAACTATTCCAAAGCCTAGGTGCAAAAAAGTAGACTTTGAAAAGTAAGCTTTGGTCTTTTAACGAGTGTGCGGGACTAAGAGGAGCTGTTTAAGTTAAGTAAAGTTTAGCCTTTATTTGTCACATATACAGTACATTACTGCACAGTGAAATTCTTTATACTTTGTAGATCCCAGCTCGGAAACCTGGGGGAGCTGGGGCTTGACCTGTTGACCCACTGAGTCACCACCATTCTCTTATATAATTTTTATAATAATTTTTATTTGTTTATTTATTTATTTAAGCTTGATGTTGATCCTCTTACCTTACCTTACATGAGATAATATGGGATTAACAAATCAACAGTGTATTGAGAGACCATTGATGACTTTAAGCACGCTTTAAAAACAAAAAATAAAACTTTGAATCAATTCCATATTCAATGGGTTTCCAATGCACCTGAGCCAAGACAAGGGATGTGCTGCCAATTTATACAATAACCAGAAATAACCAGAGTTCTAAAATTGCATTTTGGGTTATATCATTGTTCAAAAGAACAAAGTAGAACAAAGAACATTCTCCATGTTGTATTGAGAAGGTTGTATAGCATAGATAAGAGGAGAATCATTTTATCACAAGGCACTGCGAACCAACCTCAACACTCTTTAAAACAATGTCATGACTAATTGCGTTGAAGACTACACTAAGATCAAGAGACTCAAGTCAAAACTGGATATCATTATAAACCATTGAAATTGCAGATTCTGTGCTGTATAGTTCTCTAGATACATATTGAAACTTACTAAAGATGTTAGATTTGTTCATGTGATTGGCTACCTGGGTGAAGACAACCTTTACCTGGAAGTATGGAGAACATAATTAGAATGCATGTAAACATGCATGCATGCATGGTTAATACATGTAAACATTGTGTACTAGTATATGCACTATTCAAGCTTCATGCTGATACTCTTATTTTAATGACAGTTGAGCTAAAACAAGCAAGCAACAAAAAAGAAGTTAATCATAAAACATCCCCTATCCCAGGAACCTGCAAGGAGGCACGAGGACAGGGTGCCAATCCATCACAAGGCACACACTATGGGCAATTTGGATTATACCTAATCTGCTAATTGTGACTGTGGGAGAAAACCTTCCAAGCACAAGGAGAACATGCAAACTCCATGGACACAGAGATGGGAATCGAACCCAGACCATGCAATTCAGGTTTGTAACATAACAGTATCTAGAAAGGTTTACAGAGATAATCTTAATGCAAAGTAACTTGCCTACTTTGTTACTTGCCTCATTTTAGCCTTTATGCAAAGTAGCTGAATATAACTGAATTATTATATTTTAAATTTAAAGTAAGGTTAGTATACATGGAATAAGAATTAATTAATTTTTTGAATGATTATTTAAAAATTCCACCTAAGATTATATACAAATAATGTCTGACTGCTTTATCACTGCACATGAGCTCTTATTATTTACATACAGTACACACTTTATCCAGAATCAAATTATATGTACTGTACATGAACAGTTTGACAGTAGAACATGTCTGAAAAGTCACTGGTTTCTGACTTTTTCATTCATTTCGGCAAATTAATATTCTCTGAAGCACAATGTGGTTCATGACAAGAAGGTTCTATTATCTCATTTTAATGTTAATGTTGAAGCATGAATAGACTACATAAGGTGCATATTTGGCATATTGACTCAAAGAAAAAATGTACAAAGTATTTTCTATCAGATTGCAATACTTCTTTCTTCATTTGAATAAAGTCCCAATTTGATGTCAAACTGTTTATATGTTTTGTTCTTCACTGAACCAAGAGCAGACAGCAGGCAAAAGAACAATAGGGCAAGATGAATAGAACTATTTTCTGCAACTCTCTCATTCTTACTCAAATGCATCGCCTAGGAAGAATCAACAAATTACAAAAATGAAACTCAATTAAATCCACACTTAAAATTTTAAATCTGTTTAGCTTTGCTTCTCTGACTTTCCTCATAACCATCACTCCCAATCTCACTTTCTCCAATCTTGGTTTATCAGGTTGCACAGCCTGCAGCTCATAGGCCACTTTAAAACTTAATCTAGCCTGTGCCAGTTCTCTATCATCCTTTGCTAATAACCACACTGTCTTAGACAATGTGCCTGCTCCCCATGGCACAGACAGATAATATTATTTCCTTAGCCTTCGGGGACACACTCGTGGCTGAGATGGAGTAGTATACTCACTCATTGCCCAGCCATGAGAGAATGACAAGTTGAATGTAGAGCCGGAGGACCAAGTGGCACAAAAGTTAGTGATCAGATAGATCAAAATAAGGTAAAGATGCATTTATGTAGTGTCAGTAATAATTTGTGGCACATTCTGTGCGCTGTTTTATATACATATTTTCATATACTGTAGGTTGAGAAAAATTGTATGCTCATTGTTTGAAACCAGTTTATCAAGGTTTTAATTGATTGCTGACCACAGATGCATACAAATAGTTTTTTATGATGCTCCAGGGTATGGCTTACATTGAATGCTATTTCCATCTGTCTGAGTGTGTAATAATGCACTGTACATTTCAAAAGGTTTCATGAGCACAAATCCAAGTTGATGGAAATTAGTTTATAGTGAGTCTTGACAAATCTGGATGGTTCATAGCAACTTTGAAACAATAGGTAAATATATAACTTGTGACGGTTCTTAGACAGTTCTAGGCAGCTTAGCACAGTTTGTAGTTTCTTAACGTTAAATCAAATTTGACAAAGTTTGACAAAGGTGTGGCATTAACCATTAGGAATTACAGTCAGTTTCATATACATACACAAGCCCCATTTTGAGGCTCATAAATAACAGAACAAATTAACATAATTACAAACATAAGGATAGTTTTTAATATATAAATAAAATCATTTGCAGTCAATGACTGCCTAAAGTCTGGAACGCTTGCATATGACCAAAATGCAGAGTTCTCTTTATTTAGCTGCTTTGTCTGACCTTGAATGCATTTGCTATTAGCTGATTCTTGTTTCTTGGTCTTTCTTCAGTCTTGTCTTTAGATAGTTCAAAGCATGCTCTATTGGGTTGAGAACAGGTGACTGACATGGCCAGTGAAGAAAATCCTATTTCCTTGTTTTGGGTAGCTTTTGATGTATGTTTTGGGTCATTACCCATCTGCAGAATGATGTGTCATCCTACCAGTTTTGTAGCTTTTGGCTGAATAAAAGAGTATACACTTCTATACACTACAGAATTCATCCTGATACTTTTACCAGCAAACAGCTCATCGATAAATACCAGTAACTGGTTCTATTGGCAGCCATACACACTTATTTGACATGTTAAACAGATGATGGTGTGCTTTGGATCATGAACTGTTACTTTATTTCTCCATACTTTGTACCACTACATGTCAAAAAAACTATCTTTGTTTCAAAATTTGTGGAACTGACTGTATGTCAATGTAGTGTAAGGTAAATCAACCATATAATTTCTATTAGTTCAGCTAGTTCTCTGTTCATCATTATAGAAATCTCATAGATTTTTTGGCCTGGTTTGGAATGATTTCCTATTCAGTGGCAGCAGGCACCCTTTCCTTTGTAGTGGAAGTCATGTGACCACCAAATGACATGTCATGGTTTGGCCTTCCACATTTTTAATATTGTGCAACATGTTTGTTTTGATTCCTTTCCGGTCTCCTCCCAAGTCTGTCTATTGGTTATCTACCACATGCCCTAACTGTTCATAGCAGTTTCCTATTCCCCTGCATAATTACTGTAAGTATGCAACTGGCATTTAAACCATGCTGTGTAATTGTCTTTCTGCAAACTGTTATGTCTTTTTGATCTCACTGAGCAGTTTATGGGTTTGTGTTTGTGTTTTTTTTTTATCCTGTTCCTGTTCCCTATTTTTCCCTTGGCCATTATTTAGAGATTTGCTAATTGCATGGAGTCTTACCTTTATTTTTTTTAACACTGTTTTGTATTTGTCTGCTTCAGCTTTTCAGAATAAATGCATACAACCGGCACATGCACCCTTCTTCACTCCAAAATACTGTACATGGTGACTATTTATCATGTGTGTATGTTCTTTGTTCTCTTGGTTGAAAATGAAGGTCTGAAATATCAAAGACTTAAATGTTCCTTTCATAGTTAGCGGTGGTACTTGTGAAATTCTTTATATTCTCTCCACCCCTAAAAAAGAACACAGTGCTTATTTCTTGTTGCAATGTTTTTGATGAAACTGATATGGTCATTTACATTGAATTAAACCAGGCAAATGTTTTAGCCTTAAAGAAAATCTGGTTGACAGGACTAAAATTACATTGTCCATTAATTTTAACATCTCTTGACAGAGGATTTGATGCAATGTGGTCTGACAATCATGTATGCTTTAAAATGTGTGTGGGTGGCTTGACAAAAATTTTGTCATTATGAGCAAGCTTTTAAGCACAAATTATCCAACAGGTAATGCAGAGTGCTATAATGACTATAAGTCTTTTGTTGACACTGCAAGTTAAGCTCTAACTTTCTTTACTCCCATTCAACCCCCATAAACATACAAGCTTGCCAGTTCAAATGCCTTTTTTTGTTGCTGATCCAAGATTGTGGTAGTGTAACAGGGTTTGTAAAGTAATTTCTTAATTGCTAATTTTCAGTTAATTTTATTGTCTTAATATTTTACTGATTTAATTTTACTTTTGTGTAGCACTTTAGTTGATATGTTCTTTAAATATGTTATACAAATAAAAGACACTTGACTTGACATTTGCCCATATAGAGTTTGGTGGTCCTTTTAAAGTTTAAAATGACAATGATAATCTTGTTGCTTGCAATATTTGAGGTGAGATGGGTAAAAGTTTAATTTAAGACAATTAATTTCTAGTAATAACTGAGGTATGCGTAAGAACATCTGTGAATGCACAATACATCAAACCTTGAAGCAGATGAGTTACAGCAGAAGACCGCACCGACTGTCCTGACTCTCACCGACTCTTGTAGGCTAAAAACAGGAAACTTGAGACCACAATTCACATAGCCTCATCAAAATTGTAGATGGTCGGGTCAGATCTTTGGGTAAACAACATGAAAGCAGGGATCCACCCTGCCTTGTATTAACATTACAGGAAATGTGTGATGTAATGGTGTGGGGGGATATATTTTTTTGTGCCAATTAAAACAGAGTTTTATAGCTGAGTTTTGTTGCTGACCATGTCCATCTCTTTAAGACCACAGGATAACTGTTTTTATCACAAAGCTGAAATCATATGTTTATATGACTCCTTTAATATAATATAATATAATATAATATAATATAATATAATATAATATAATATAATATAATATAATATAATATAATATAATATAATGAACCTCTTTAATCAACAAGACATATTCACATTTATTTTCAGAGATATATGTGTGTTCCTAAATCAGCAGTTTCTAAAACCTCAAACCACCCATATGGCACCAACAACCATAAACCAGTAACTAAAATCACATTTTTTTTAATGTTTGATGTAAAAAATTAATGGCAATGCTTCTCCTCTATCTGCAAGATCTTTTTATTGCGCTGCTGCCACCTGTCAGGATGTGAGCCTAAGCTTAATGCAAATAGTTAAAAGCATAAGTGAGCATATTTAGAAGCAAAATATAAAAATCCAAGAACAGTCAAATCAAAACATCAAAATATGGTTGTGAAATGATAATACAGGCATATCCTCCTCCAAATGAAATGTAATCAAGTGGAATTCAAATGTGGGGCTGTAAAGTTATCCTGCTGCTATCTCTGTCTTGTTTGCGGAGCACTGGAATGGATAAAAATAGAGCTCTTTTTCTTGGGGGGTGATTACATGCAAGTTTATATAAGAAGATGCTTACATGTCTTTAGAGCAAATAAGGCATGTAATATATAGTGGGACACTGAAGCCTACACAATATATAGTATTCACAACACACTTCTGTGTATTGATAAATTGACAGAAAAGGTTTGTACAAAGGTATTGAAATTTAAGGCTATTAGACAATGATCTTTTTTTTGTATGGGGGATTTAAGCATTTCTTGCCCTGAAGTAATCAAACCCTTTCCCAGTTAAACAAAGATTAAAATTTAAGATCAATATGGAATGTACACTGATCAAAAAAAAAAAAAAAGCTATATAAACACCAGGACCCAAGGTTTACCAGCAGAACGTTGACCAAAAGCATCCTCCACCTTTACCTCCACTGGCTCACCTTCTTCCCCTTGTGCACCTGGGTGCCATCTCTTCCCCAGATATATAATAAACATGCACAAGGCTATTCAAAGAATGTAAAAAATTATGATTTGCCAAACCATGCCTACTTCTTTCATTGCTCAATGGACCATTTCAGATGCTCACAAGTCCAGTGTAGTTGCTTTAGATGGTAGAAAGGAGTGGCATGGCCACTCTGACCCATACAGTATATAGCAAGCTGTGATGCACTGCAGAAAAAAATCAACAGTGTTAAAGTTCCCAGCAGTGTTTATAATATAATATAATATAATATAATATAATATAATATAATATAATATAATATAATATAATATAATATAATATAATATAATATAATATAATCTCATAAAGTGTTAAATCAACACTAGGGATTTTACTGTATGTGTGTTCTGACACCTTTTCATCATAGCCAGCATTAAAATTTTCAGCAATTCCAACCACAAAATGCTCCAAAGAACACTAAGAACACCAAGATCACCTCATAAGAGCACCACAATTTTAACCACACAATGGTTTAAAGAACACTACGAACACTAAGAGCACTTCATAAGAATTGTAAATTTGGACATTATGGCCCAGTCATACAGCCATCACCAGTCATACAGCCATGTTACATTACTTATAAAAGGCATCTTTTTTGCTACACATTTCACAACATGAAATGCACAGTCAAGGACTAATGTTGGCTGATCATTAGCCTTCTTTTGATGAGGTGCCTGAGGAGAAAAATAAAATACTGTAATTGTTTATTTAATGTCAAACATTTACTACAGTTTAATAGGTATCCCTTGTCACTTGTTAACTTATAGCTAAATTGAAGTTAATGTCCATGTTAACTTGTGATATGAAAGAAGTTAATGTGGGTGTTACAGGTTCTTTCTAACATGTGCCAGGAGCTGTTAGCAATGTTCTTAAATGTGCTTTATTCAAGGGAGATGAAAACATTCTTTCCTTTGCTGTTCATGCATTTCACTGCTTGTTTTTATTTGTTATTTATAGTAACTGTGTGGAAATTAAAGTGCTTTTGTAGACCTCCTGCTGAAATCACACACTATTCTCCGCCCGAATTAAAATAACCAATGCAAATAAACAATAATCAATAATATGCCACAACAGTGATCATCATACTGTATCTGCAATGTCTCTGATGCTAGACATGATCTGTCAGCATGAAAGATATGTATATAAATTTGTGGATACATTATTTCCCAACATGTTTTAGGCAGGATTTCCTTAAAATTATAAACTTTAAGGTTCTTATGATACAATACAGAATATCAGTATGACTGATTATATTCTTTAAATTACTAAAAACATCTCCAAATCCAGCAATACCTCTGTAATGCAATGCACATAACTTCTTTCCAATGCAGAGTCAGCCATACATTATACATACACTACTTACACCTAATCAGTGTATACCCAAGTTCCTAAACCTATGTAGAGCAATGAATAAGCGTGCAAGCAAGACTCTTGTTAATGCAAAATTCAGAAGCAAATATACAGATAACTGCTCCTTAAAATAATTAAGTACTAGAATACAAAAAGAAGAAAGAGGAATGATAGATGTAAACTAATTGACTTTCACCTGTCAAAATACACAGAATCCTGTGTAAGTTATAAAATAACTCATGCACATTATTAAGATTTTATTTCATTGGATAATAAACATACTGTATGTGAGCTTGTATGTGTGTTGGTGTGCAAATACTGTATACCGAACAGTCATAACATTACAATTACAAAACATTGTCCACAGAATTGTGTTGGTTCCTCTCTGGCCCCTGCAGTGCATGAGTCCAAAAAACCTGTAGGTTTGTGCAGTATTATCTGGCACCAGGACATTGGCAGTGTATCCTTTGGGTGCTGTGGGTTGCTGGATGAAGCCCGATAACATTACGATGGAGGCTGACTTGGCAACATTAGGGTCTTGCTGGGCCCCATGCAGCGATTTGTGCTGCATTGGCTTTTCTGTGGGATTGGACTGGACAGGCTAGCATTTGGTCCCTGTGGTCCATGTATGAGCCCTGGGTGTCCATGATCCTGTCACCAATTTGCTGGTGGATAAATGATAATCAATAGTAATTGATTAGCATGTTTATGATCACATGTGTAAGTCTGACTTTTAATGGCAGGTCTCCATGGTGCAAAGTGAAAATCTGTTCTAAACTACCTTACACTGTATCTTATATACAGGAAAAATAACCAGTGTAAAATTAAAAACTATGGTGTTGCCAGTGTACATTTTAACCCAAATTAACCTCCAAAGATTTCAACAGGGTGTTTTGCTCTCCAAGTTAATGTTATACACTTATTTTAATAATAAAATATAAAATAATTAAAATATTAATATCAACTAAACCATTATACTTTATGATATTAACATATAGTATAATAAAAAGCTATATCACGTCACCAAATATTTGCTTTTTATTCATATCCAGGAGTTAATTCAAGTTGGGCAAATAACCCATGTGATTTTCTTTTTTAACATCTTTCAATCAGATTTGTGAAGATACAAAAATACCCACACACTTGGCCATTTGTGGTCTCGGTTGAAAATGCCACTTGCTCACTCTGTTTTACTCTCCATCTTTCTCGTAGGCTCTCTGAGCATGTTTGTGTGGGAAGATAAATATGTATTTTTCTCTACCTCCTACTTTTAATCTGTTAACATATACGCCTCTGCTTTAGTACACTTAAAACCCTAAGTGGTGAGAAAAAAATCAGATACCACTTTTTTTATCCATAGATTCTATTGTCTTTTGCCTCTTCCACATCTCCAGCCCCCTGCTATTATTGCACTTGGGGCTTGAGGCATCTCAAGAGGAATTGAAGGAGAGTAGGAGGGCCAAAAACTGTTTTGTGTGGGTACAGATCACTAATCCCCTCCAGACAAATGTGTCACTAAACAACTAAAAACAATAATTTAAATTTTTTTATGAAGTTGTCATAAACATGAAGCAGTTCTGAGTAATGCTTGATTGATTCCATAGCTACAAGAATTATTATTATTATTATTATTATTATTATTATAATTAAATTCAGTATATTTATGCTCTAAATTGATGCTTTAGCGTATAAAAATGCAAAAAGAGCAAACTTCCTGAAATTACTGATATTGGGTTCAAAACTTTTCAAAGCATTAAAACCTGTTAGAACAAAGGTAAACTACAGCATCAACTTTGTGAAAGAAAGAATTAAGTAAGATTGGAGATCACTTAACCCCTTGATGAAGTGGTGTCAAGGGGAAATCATAGCTGTGTTAATTGGTGAAAGTAAGATCCTTTTCATTGATGTGACGCACATTTTTGGACTTAACAGCTGTGTGGCCATCATAAAAATTTACATTTGGAGCAATGGAAAAGTCGTAGGAAAGTCGAAAAGTCGTTAACTCCAGATCTAGTATTTTAAAGCAATACGTGTTTTAGGAAAAGAATGAAAGCACATAAAAAAAGTCTCGCATTTCATTAAATCTACTCCATCACAAGACCTTTAATGCATGGTGCCTAATACTGCCTCTGGAAGCAGTATTAGTATGTGGGGTTACATCAGTTCATCAGGTCTAGGCAGGTTATACCATAAATCTTTTGGGCCTCAAATTGTAAAATATGGTCCTGGCAGCATGAAGAATCATTTTTACACATAAATTGGCCATCTCAGAATCCTGACCTTAACCCTATTAAAAGTCTTGTGATGGAGAAGATTTTATGAAATGCGAGACTATTTTTCTCTTGAATGGGCAGGGATAGCTTAGTGGGTAAGATGTTGTACTACAAATCAAGGTCAAAGTTTTAAACCCCAGCACCACCAGACTGCCACTGTGGTGATGTGGAATGAGATAAATGTAAGTCACTCTGGATAAGGGTCTGCCAAGTGCCATAAGTGTTTTTATCATTTGTTACAAAGTAACAATTTTCTTCTACGGTTACTCCTAATACCCACTGTAAAACATATATACTGAGTTATGTAAATTATTATGAATTGACAAGTGTTAAACTTTTGGGTCATGTCTTGATACAGTAATCATTATAACAGAAGCAAAAAAACTAAAACTAAAACAGAAGCTATAAATATGAAACACTTAAGCCTAACCCTTAGATTACTATGCCAGCAACTAGTAAACTTTATTTTCATATATATTTAATTTATATATCTCAAGGAATTATATTTAAGAACTACAGAATAAAGTATACTATACCAGCATTTTACCAAGCTTATGTTTCTTTTTTTTTCATGACACTTCAGTCTGTAGAACAGTGAAACCAAGCATTAAAGAATTTATTTCTGAGATGGCTTCCTCATTCACACAACCTGTATAACCGATATAACAATTCACTTTGCTGATAAGAAGAGAGCAACACAATTTATTGATTAATGCGTTTTCTTCCAAGGATATCACCAGAAGCTACTTTTTTTCCCCCTTTACTTTATGAACTGAGGTAGAAGGCTGCATTGTGAAATGCAGTCATATCCAGGTGTCTTGTAGGGATTTAAATGTCTAGTCAAAAGTGCACAAAACAAATATTCACAAAAATATGTCCCACTGGTAAATCCCCTGTACTTTAAGCCCACATATTTTGTGTAGTGGGTAATGTGTCATGTGTGTGTTTTTTTTTTTTTTGTCCTGAACTTTATATATAAAACAAAAATAATAATATTAAAAAAAAACATGAGCCGTTTCATGCCTAAGTTATATGAACTACACTGGTGTTGGGAATACATCCTTGAGGTCCAAATCTCTTCAGCAAAATGATAGATTAAAGGGCTGGAATGATATCAATTGACATTTGAGTATTTAACAATTTAAGATTGTTATTTTTAGACATAAATTAAATTGTTAGTGTCCTAAAATGTATACCTTAAATCTTAAACTTTTTTTTAATCCTTACTTGTAATTTTGCCACTTCATCTTGAACTTGTGAGCCTTTCTCTCACTATTACATAGTAAACCATCTATTAAATTGACTAATATAATCTTAAGCCAGAGAGAAATTTGTGGCTGACAGCAAATAAATTGTTAAATCAGGCCTGTTTAACATTTCATGAGGCATTCCAGCATAGTCTTACTACCATTCACCTGCTTAAGGACTGTGGGCTTGGCCTTTTAATTACACTGCTGAGCTGTCTGCCTGTCACACTAATGGTGACTACAATGAAAGAAGAGATATTGGCTTCTGGTCTCTGGCTTCCACCTTCCTACTTGTATTAGTCAGCGACCCTGCAGGCTAGACTGTGCTTTGTGTCACATCATCATGTCTCACTACTTTATAGTAGAAGCCAAGTACTTTATAAAATGCCTCAGAGGCTTTTTGGTTTCATGGAATGCAACATATAATTGTCATGTCCAACTTTGATAACCAAGAGGTCATGAAGGGGATTAAGTGTTGACATGCTGCCCTTCGCAGTAAATTAGCACAAAAATCAATTTCTCTAGTCAATTTGGATTTTCAATTGCCCCAGTCATTTCACACACACTAAGTTCAGGAGTGGCTCCAACATGTGATGCAGTTGAATAGTAGATTGCAGTAGGGCTGTTTAATTATAATAATTTATATTAGGCAATTATAAAATGTGTCAAAGATAATCATCAAGGAAAATTAGAGGGTGCTCATCTTAATGTGTTCCTATAAACTTAAAATAAGTAAAATGTGGAAAAGTAATTTTCTATATTAACTAGGACAGTTAATTAGGCCACTCTCACTCTATTAACACCTTAGTCCATTAAATATAGAGCACAATAGAATAGTTCAAGAAGGAGAAAGGAATTATGAGGAAAGAGAGGAGTTATGGTCAGTGCATCTACAGGCACAGATAAACAAACAGAGGTAGCAGGCGGCATTGTAAAATGACAATTGTGTCAAGGTGTCTTGCAAAGACTTACATGTCTACATGTCTAGTAAAAAGTGGGAAATTTAAATTCTAGAGATAACCCACCAGACATAACATCATCTTTGTGAATTATATTCATACATATACTGTCACACTCGTAAATACACTGTAGTGTAAGTCCACATATTTTGTTTATTATGAATTATTAGTCAAAATGTATTTTTATTATTATTATTATTATTTTATTTTATTTTTATTTTATTTACCAAATATACCTAAATGCAAATGAAAATGATTCAGCTCTTTTTGAATAGGCATGGTGTATCCACCTTCCTTCCTCAACAAAATAAAGCATTTTGCTGTAAGTAAAACTCAGCTTACAAAAGCATAGTCCATTATGGTACAGGAAAATCTAATAAAGGCTTCTGGTCACAGACCTTGCAAACTTAATCTAGTCTGACATGTCTCTGACTGCTTTCTGGACATGCACACCATTCTGCCCTTGCCTGTGTCCAAGAACTTGCCTAAAAGCGATCCCCCATGGTATATTAAAACCTTTGTTCCAATCAATCATTTTATCATATTTTGTGATTAATCAGCTTATAATTAAGAATCTTATGAAGTTGATTGCTGTAAAAATATTGTAGAAAATCTTTTAGATAAAATGAAATGTAAAACTGTAAAACCCCTGTTACACTGATCCATGTACTCACCACATCCTTAAGAAATAGGGTGAACAGATAAAGAACTTATACAGCTCATTAGAAATGCATTAGCAGCTGGTAAGGAAATAGCAATGTCTCCCTTAACATGGAACTGCCAGATTTTGACACGTTCCAAAAAAGTCTTGAATATGAAGTCCCTATGAGGTGTTGGTTATGTTGTTAATGTCGTCATTACTATGTCTTTAATAGGGAGGTGATCAAATCAAGATGCAGGAGGGACTTAATAAGTATGTTGTAATGACAGCATTGTCCAGATAATAACATAACTAATATTTCTTAGGAACAGCAGAGACAGGAAACATTGGTTGGTGTTCTGATTGTGTTGTCAATACGGATGTCACTGCGTTGATGCTACATCAATGGAGTTCAGGCTTGTGCTATGACCATGGTAAATTCATGCCACATTATAAAAGACTACATTAAGTTTATAATATGTTCTTTTGGGGCTTACCATGTTTATGATGAGAATGCAGCAGGTTATGAGCACATCTATGTCACATTCAGAAAAAAAACTAGCTCCAATTCCTCACACAATCACTTTGTATCAACAAAGCACTGCATGTGTCCTGGTATTTACACCAACACATTGGGTGCTGTAAAACATGCTGCAACATCACGCAATTAGTGTGCAATGAGCATACTAAATGCGTGAAAGACACCTGATGATAAGAGTGTTCAATCTGATCAGACTTAGTAATAATGCAGTTTGAACTTACTGGACATGGTGTGCAGAATAGGGAATTAGTTACAACATGATAGATTCATTGAGCACCTGACAAGGACGTGGCTAGGTAGTAGTATGAACTTAATAAATGCACTTTTTTTCAATTTTGACCCCATTCCTGCTGCATTCTTTGATATTTTTAGGATGCAGTATGCACTTTATGGCCTTCATCTGAGTGTTACAGGCCCTTAGGGATAATATTAAATTCATAAATGGGTAGGTAGGTAAGGTGATGTAAGTAAGAATATAGGTTGGATATTTAAGGTAGGCAAGGTAGTTTAGATAGGTTATATGTGATAGGTACTGTAGGTTAGCTAGGCCTATAGAACTCTATTAATACCAAGGGGAAATTCTATATAATAACATACGAAAAGCATTAGCCACATATTTTATGCAATCTGTTCATATTCTTGCACTTACGAGGCCATCTTTTCATGGAATTTCATGGTGATTGGACACAAGCCAAAGTAACTGCTGTAGTAAAAATGGTAAGAGAATGATATGCAGCACAGCAGAGGCAGAGTAGGCAGGTTTCACTGCTTTCTGGCGCTGTGCCTCTGAGCTGTGCCCTCTGTCTGACAAAACTGTCCAATTCATTTACAGGCACTGTGGCAGTGAAATTAATTAAGCGCTAACCAGTTCCAGAGGGTTATCATTTCCCTGGAGACAAAGGCATTCGATCAGCTATGACCCCAAGTACAATGCGGCATAACCTTGCTGCAATTCTCCGACTGCCTTTAGGTGTGAGACAGATTGCTAATACAGCAGTAGGTGTAAGATTTATCCTTGGAAAAATACCAATTCAGGATGTAAGAAGAGCTCTTCAGTGCTCAGTGTTGACTCTCTGACCATAATTTCACCTTAAGGAAATCACATTATATGTAGATATGTAAAATCCATATATATGGATCATGAGTACATCTCACGAAAGGTAACTATTTAGACAAAAGATAACAGCAACTGCTGTTTCATAAAAATTACTTTCCTCAAAAGTTACTTCTATCTTTCAAATATGCAGTGCATCTGAGTCCTCTTTCGCAGCAAACTATGACTTAAACATTACATATTGTTACTTATTTTGGGTACAAATTGTCTCCTGATTTTTTTTTGTTTGTTTTTATGATGTTCTCATGAGAAAGTTAAATTCCATCTATGTAACTAATCAACATATACTACATATTTTCTTTTTTTTACACTAGTTTGTACTGTATGTGCAGCACAACTTTGTATCTTCTTTTAAAAAAAATATTAATTTTTCTCTCAAAGCAAATAAATATAAAATTCTTTCTTTGGCTTGCAGTGGTATATATCCTGAGGCCTTCTTTCCTTCTGGTTGACCTCATGGATTTATATTGCAATCTCTCCTCATGTATATTGTTTTTGTTTTTCAGGTTAAGTCCCACTACAGTTACTGGTAATGTATCTTTTCACACAGCTTTTTCCTAATGGATGCATCTCAGGTATGACCTGTATTATTCCTGGCACAGTATGTGTTAACAGGCTGTTACTGCAGTGTTTCAAGGCCACTAAGAGTCATTTTCTAGGTTGAGGTATTATCAGGAGATAAATGCTTGGTGGAAAGAAGACAAAAAAGTGGGTTTTGAAGGAATGGAAATTTAAAGACTTACCATTGATTTTTAATGCACACACTGACATGAAAGGCACAAAATAGTTATAACCTGCTTATTCACATTTCAAGCAATCAGTAGACTCAATTATAATTAGGGATGCACACATCCCACTATTTGATAAACCGAATATGTGTACTTCCAAATTTAGGTACTGGCTGATACTGAGTACCAATATGATTACTAGAATGCAATAAGAACACAGTAAATTTATTGAAACCCCAAAACTCCTTTTCATGTACAGTGAAAAACCTCATCCATCCACTGTGCAGTTAAACTGCTAAATAATCATAAACAACCGTGCTACTGCTGCAATCGCAACATAAAATATGAAAAATATCAATCATCATCTATACTGCTTAATCATGTACATGTATACATGTTTATAAGGGGGTGGAGTCGTGGACCCAGGACACTTAGGGCATGAGGTGGGGTACACGCTGGACAGGGTGGCAATCTGTCGCAGTTATGCAAAATATTTTTTTATTAAATAAAACAAATTCTTATAATACATTTTAAAAATCTACATGTCCATAAAGAAGAACATCCATTTGCCACCTTTGTCAATGTTTAAAGGCAAAGATAAATATTTTTTTAATGCCAGTTTTGGTAGCACTTTTTCAGTCAGCTGCAGAGGTAAGCTTAATTTTGTGTGTGCAAGCATATTAACACATTTATGATAAAACAAACAAACAAAAAAGCTTCTAAATCGCCTGTTACATATTTTTGTCTTACTCCAAGGTTCTATTATGTTTTTTTTTTTTTTTATGTGGGCTTGTGCAATTTAGTTTTGTATTTGGCATGGATTGTTGTGCATACAGTATATCTATGGTATTATAATGACTTTTATGACTTTTAATGAGGTATGGAAATTCTATATAAAGTATTTAATATATTTGGTGTTTTGTCTATTTTAAAGTATTCTGGTAAAAAAGAGTGTTACAATAACCCATAAAAAATAATTAAAACACATGATATGATCTAAGTGTTTTTTTCTACCAATTCTCACCTAGCTCTCAGAAAGGCTGTTCATTCACACATGTTTCACATCCCACCTCTTACTGAGAATTACGTTAAGGTGTGTAATACATTCAGTGTGATATAACAACCTATTCTGGAGCTGGATTTATGTTCCAATATCAGCCTAAACCAGTGGTTCTCAAACATTTTCTGTCATTCCCCACTTAAGGGGGTGGGCGAATTTTCAAGCCCCACTTGTCAACAAAATGATAACGAAAACGACCAAGTGTATTTTTTATTGAAATATCAATTTCTAAACCAATAAGATCAAATAACGGCAAGTTCAAAACAGATAAAATACACGTGCTATTGTTATAACAGGCTTACTTCGTCACTTATCTAGAGCTTTCTTTCAAAGAAGTCGAGTGGCTTATTAACGTGACTGGGGTGTGTTGTCTCTAAGTGTCTTCCTACTTTGTTGGGTCTCATGCTATCTGCTGCCAGCGGTTTAAGACACAAAACACACACAGGTCTCTCCTCTGCCCTCACCATCCCCACCATGAATCCAAGCGCAACATAGGCTTCATCATAGGCTTTTTGGTTGATTAGGCTGATAGTGCTGAATCACCTGCTTTTTTGTGGTCCATGTAACAAATGTATCCATTGATGTTATTATGCTCACTACATACAGTACGCTACTGACCCGGTGTTATGCTCTAAAATGCCCCCCTCGCCACGAATTGCCTCCCCTACATAATCCCTTTCAAATAATATATTAGAACATAAATTCATAGGTTTATGGTTTACAAATTACAAATTATAACAAATGAATTTGATTATAAAATAAGCAATATAAAATTTTTTGTATATTTTTATATTGCTTATTTTATAATAAAAATCGTTTCCTATAATTTTTCACCACAAACAATATTTATTTAGTGCAATTTGTGATAAACAATTTGTTATTTGTACATTGACAAACCCCTACAAAATAAATGTGCCATAAAATAATCATTTTTGGGGATTTGTATTAATCGTCTCGACGGCTGTCACGTGCCTAGGGTTAATTATAATAGTAATAATATATTTGATAATAATAAACCTTTGAATGTATGTCCTAATATAATATTTGATAGAGATTACGTGGGTATGTGTTGGGGGAGGGTGGGGGGGGGGGGGGGGATGAGTTTGGGCAATCCGTGGCAGGGGGGCACTTTAGCTTATAACACCTGTTTGAGTCCGCGGTAAAGTTAGTTTGATATTCGCATCTCCGAATTCAATAGCTGCGCAAATAAACCCGTGAATAAGATACCCAGATATATTTCCTCTCTACATTGTCTTTCAGCTACATCCGCCTTAAATTATACAAGTTTAAGAGCATAAACACCATTATTATCTACGGCGCAACGAATGATTTAGGGATCATCACAAAATGCCGCACAGCAACAAAAAGCGTAAAACGATATTGATTTTCCCTTCTGTTCAGCGCCTGAAGGATCAAAAAGCAACTTTGTTGCCGCACTAGAAACTAGAAATGCCAGACTAGTACTGTCTGAAAAAATACAGAAACATCAGCATACACATTGGAATAAATAAAATTACATACATAATACCGAATGTTTCCTTATATATATTGTTCCTCTGCAATTAACATGCCGACGTTAAACCGTTATTGTTGAACTATGGTTCCACTTTTTCTCTAAAGTTATTTTAATTTACTTGTATGAATGATCCATTTCTTTGCACATGATTGTTTAGTTTCGAGTGTCCGATGTTTATTGTCAATAAAGAAAAGCATGAATTATAATAGGTACTTTCCTATTATTTTCCACTAATTCCCTCCCGTTCATTGCGCCCCACCTGTCATGCCTGTATTCCCCACTAGTGGGGCGCGCCCCACACTTTGAGAACCACTGGCCTAAACAATGTGACTATAAAAGACTTTGTATGCATTTTTGGGTACAGACTGCAAATCTTGCAAATGTGTTTCTAAAATCCATCACCATGTTATTGACTTCTGAAATATCTGTTTTTTAAACAGATAAATGGTCTGCATTGAGCAAAGAAAACAACTTATGAGACTTATGAAATTACTGGAATAAAATTAATAACAATATAAACCATTATTAACACCTGGAAGAATAGTGATGAACCATAAACTTCACAGAATCATAGAAAATCAATAGTATTAGTATTGGTAATAGTGATCAGTAGTGTTTATGAACTCAAAACATTGTAGTATTGAAACTAAACATTTGTTTGGCTCAAAGAAAATACCATTTTCTTTCTTTTGATACAGATACTGTCAAGACTTTTGACACTTTTGGATATCTATCAATACCTTCTTTATCACTCATAAACTAGACTTTTGTACAGTGGCAGCCGGTCAATAAGGGACGCTGGGGTGACGCCCCTTAAAGTTAGGCAGAGAAGAATGCTACTTTAACATGTAATTAGTTAACATAATAATCATTTATTTTAATAATAAAATAAAGACATTTAGTCACAATATTCCGTTGTATTTCTTAATATAATTTATTTACAATAATTTTTTTTTAACTGTATTACGTTTATTTGTGTTTGTGTACACGGGGCGCCAGACAAATGAGTGTCTATGTCTATGAGGCACATACATTTTTGAAAAGCATGTGATTTGAGGCTGAGCTCTAATTGGATTTTTTCAAATCATCCTTGGGGTGCAGCACAGTACGTGTAAGGCCTTGGAAAAAATTTTCAAATGCTTTTTTTAGGATATTTAGATGAGGGCATAATAAGAAAGAAAAAACATTCAGAATTTCTGTGTTACCCCTAAAAATAACTTCACCAGCAATGTGGTTTTATAGCTTCACAGCTGAGTAACCAGCTTGGTGTCACGGAAACACTAGGCTCCACCCTCATCCTTCGTTCCCAATCACCCGAGTTCTGAGCACACACCTGATTCACATTAGCACCACACCATAAATACACCTCACTTCCCCTCACTCAGTGTCTGACTTCACATATGGCTACAGACTCCGTCACGCACCTGATCAACCTCTCACGCTGCGTCGTTCCTCTCGTCCCGTCTCCTGGTTCCCGCTCCTGCCTCCTTGTTTGTGTTCCTTGGATTCCTTTGTTTCACCTGTTTGTCCACGGTCGTCCACCAGCTCCATTCTCCATACAGTTAAGACTTTCTGGTTTATTCCTCCCTTGTTTTTGATACCTCACAACCTTTCAATAAAACGCCCATTCGGGTTCTCTAAAAAGATCTCTGTCTGTTGAGTCTGTATTTCCATGACACTTAGATACAATACAGATACTTAGAACAATGTTTAGGTTTAAAAACATTCTCAATTTTATTAAAGGATCACTCACTCCCTCACTCATCTTCGATACTGCTTGATCCTGTATTCAGGGTCACGGGGGGCCTGTAGCCTGTCCCAGGAGGCTTAGGGCATGAGGCAGGGTACACCCTGGACAGGGTGACTAACCATCTCAGGGCACACACATAAACATCCATTCACACACTACAGGCAATTTGGGAACGCCAATTAGCCTAACCTGCATATCTTTGGACTGTGAGAGAAAATCCACCAAACACGGGGAGAACATGCAAACTCCATGCACACAGAGACAGGAATCGATCTTGGCCGGGAATCAAACCCGGACCCTGGAAGTGCAAGGCGACAGTGCTAACCACTACACCACCTAGTGAAGGATCAGACTATTGACCATACTGCAACATTACCAGTGCTGTTTCATATGTGACATGATATGGCAGGCTACATCTGATGAGATTAAATTCATAATTTATGACTAGGTTCTGCCATATTGTCAGATTGTTTTCAAGCTGAGTCTTTGAAGCTTAGAGAGGAATATTTTGTAAATGCAAAAAAAGAGGTATATTTCTATTTGGTTGCAGATAGATGTTTATTATTTTTTGGCTTGCTGTAATTGCTAAGACAACCCTTGGGTTATATAAGGCACAATAAATGTATATGCAAATCCCTCATTAAAAATATGTATCATTAAGAATATACTATACATAGTAAATAAAGTGTATCAGAACAATGCATACTGTATCATACGAATGTACAGTAGTACATTAGATTTCCTGCAATGTAGATGACTTTAATATCTTTAAGATCTTTAAGACTTTAATATCCTTAAGATCTTCCACACACAAAGATGCTCCCTCACTTTCGCTGGCAATCTGCATTTCTGAACGATTAGATTCAGTGAGCTTTAATGAGGAGAAATGTAAAAATATAAGTTGTAATTCTATACTGTAAGTTGTAATGCACATTTTGTTCTTTTTAGTGCTCATTTTTTATGAAATAAAAGACAATCTCAAATTGGCAAATCTCAAATTGATGCTGCTCAGCTTTTAAGCCCATTTTATAACTGAAATATCTCCCTTCAAGAAAGTCAAGCAAATCAGCTTTTTACCCTGCTGTGTCACACACAACATCATGGTGTCAGCTCTGTGCTTAAAAAGATAAATTTTGTACTAGCCAGATCAATAGACATTTGCATACATTTGGTTACTTTATAAATGCTGGTTTAGTACCATTTTCAAAACTCCAATACCACAGGAACTTGTTTAGTACCAGTATACCAGGCAACACTAATATTAAAAGCCTGCGGATAGTAATGTTATTAAACAAATCATCAACAGGCCCAGTAATGAGAATGGACTAAATAGGTGCAAAAGCAGTTAATGTGATTATTATTCACTGCACATTCTGCTTTACAGACAAAGCATCTCACATAATGATATACGAAACAACACACATAATCAATAGGCCAGTGGATGAAATTTCACAGCAGTGCATTTCAAGAATACTAAGCTAACAAAACCTAGAGACAGGCAAGTATAGGCAACATTCTGATTGAGATTTGCTGGAGATATTAAGAAAATACTTGGGTTGTCATACAGGTTAATGTGCTCAGTCTGCATGAAAAGCATTGTTTATTGTTGTGTGGTATTCCCATAGTTGTGCATGTAGTTCGAAAAAACCAACAGATCCTTGATGACTTAAAGCAGTTTACTGCTGCAATCCACAGATTAATTTGTAATCAGGTTCAAAATCAGTCTAGCCTATCAACCTTGTGCTGGAATTATTTCATGTATGGGGCAAAGTTTTAGGCAGTCTTGGCTTCAGATCAAAGCACAATGGCATCATTCTTTGCTAAAGTACGCACTGAGGCAGGAGGCCTTGATTTCCCATGATACAAAAGCACTGAATGGAGAAATTACATTAGGTTTTCTCACAGCTCACTAAATCAGTAACACCATTTCATTTCACATTCATCTACTGCTTTCCTCTTGCATATCTTTGGTGAAATGTGCTTCGTTTAAAAGAGCTGTGCCTTGAAATTGAGAGAGATGTGTAACATTAGTATCGGACATTATACTTTAATCATTGCTGCATGTAGCTATTTTCCTCCTGAACTAAAGCTCTTTTACAATATCTTTTTTATGACAGCCAAGGATGACACAGAGGACATAAGTGGATTGGATTGGGGATTAGACTCACATTAAACTAAAATAGATTATATCCAACCAAAAGTGGGTGCAGAGGAGTAAAAATAGTAGATCACATTAAATAACTAGAAATATCAAAGTGAAAGACAATAAAAATATATAGAATGCTATAACTGGAATATCTAAGAATGCAGGGAATATCTAAAAATGTAAGTACCAGCATATAATCTTAACAACCAAACTCAATGTTGAAAAATGTAGGGGTAGGAAAAAAGATAAATGTGTGCTTTTTGCCATCACAAAGAGTATTCATAATCTTTTTTGTCTTAGATGAAAGAGGGCATTTTTGGCTATAGCTGCCATGTTGTAATTAGAGGTCAACCTGTAAAGGAAATGTGTTTAGCTTAGGTGCAGTATGTCCTGTATTCTTTTTTTTTTTTTTTTTTACTGGAAAGGACTCTATTTATCTTTGCCACAAACTGTAGTCTTTCATAATAACATTACCAGAAATCCATTTTCAAAGGACTGTAAATTAGCTTAATGAGAAAAATGACGCAGTTTCCAACATAACAACTAATAGAATATTACATAATCACTATAATATTCCATCAAATTCCTATCCAAGATGATTTACTTTACTTGATTTCTTTCTTTCTTGAGTGGCAGGGAGTTTTTCCTTGCCACTGTCGCCCTCGGCTTGCTTACCAGGACCATTTTGATTCACACACATTCAAATTCCATACAAACATAATCATAATTCTTTTGATTGTGTAAAGCTGCTTTGGCACAATGCCAATTGTTAAAAGCGTTATACAAATAAAATTGAATTAATTGAATTACCTTCAGATCTAAAATGCCATGTGCTGTCCTGTTCTATGTAGAAAATTTCTTCTGGGTCAAAGATTAAAAAAGCATGCTTTTTTATTTATTATACAAGTATAAACTGTAACCTGTGCTATAACACAATACGGCTAAATGTATGTAAATACCTGACTAAGGTTTGTTTTTTTAACAATCCAAATTTAGTCCTCCCTTTGCTGTTATAATAACTTCCCCTGGGAAGGCTTTTCTCTCCATTTTGGAGTGTGTCTTATGCCCGTTCAGCCAAAAGCATTAGTGAGAAAAAGGGTTCTGGTGCACAGTCAGTGCTCAAATTCATCCCACAGGGTGTTCAGTGGGCTCGAGGTCAGAGCTATGTGCAGAGTTCTTCCACACCAATCTTGGCAAGCCATGTCTTTATGGACCCCAATTTGTGCACAGGGATTTGTGCTTTGTCATGCTGAAAGATGTACCTTAACCATACCAGATGGGGTCTGATCATACTCCATAGAGTATATTTTATGCATTTTATAAAAGCTAATATTTTATGAGTTAAAGAGATTCCATTCAATTAAGAATCACTGTGTGTAGCTCACAGCACAGTGAAATCACTTTTTTGCATATCCCATGGGGTCAGAGCACAGGGTCAGCCAGGATACAGATAGGGTCAAGGGCCTTGCTCAAGGGCTCAACAGTGGCAACTTGGCAGTGCTGGGGCTTGAACCCCTAACCTTTTTATCAGTAACTCAGAGTCTTGACCGTTGAAGCCACCACTGCAACCAATTTGTTACTTTATCAATGGTAATTCTGGAACCAAAATTGGGTTTTGCATTTTATTACATCAACAATAGTAATTTGTAGTTTTTCCACAACAGTAAATTAGGCACAGTTTTTTAAATGTGAGAAATATTCTGTATTACATATATATTATGTAAAAATAATGTATTGTGGCGTGGGCGGGGTTTCGACTAGCAACCATCATGCTTTGCGGGAGGGGTTGTTATGTGTTCACCCTGTTGGGGAAAGGTGTTTGGGTTAGTGGCTTCGGCCAGGATGTGTGTGTGTGGGGGTTAGATGTGTGTTCTGTTGATTCGTGTGTGACCTGTTGAATGTGCTGTTTAAACTATTTCGTGCTGAGTGTTAATAAAACACTCCCAGCCATTTGCATTGGGCAGCAAGGAAGCTCACTCGTCTCTCCAAGTGCTTTCTTAGCGGTGAAAAACGCTATAGTATTTTATATATGTAAGATATGGCATGGCACTTTAGAACAATATGAAACAGGGTGGAACATTGGGGAATATTCTAGAACGTTATAGGACACACTTCTCTTGAACTATAAATTATTATAATAAAGAATTTGAGTACACATTATTGCAAGAATTCATTAATTCATTCATCTTCCATACCGCTTATCCTCTGTACAAGGTTGCGGGGGGCTTGGAGCCTAATCCCAGGAACCTCAGGGCATGAGGAGGGATACACCTTTTCACACACATACTGTAAACACATACACAAGGGGATAACATGCAAACTCTATGCACACAGACCTGAAGCGGAAATTGAACCCTTACCCTGAAGGTGTGAGGCCACAGTGCTATTCACTCTGCCACCTATTGCAAGAATATAAGTTTTATAAAGTGATTTATATAGTAAATTATTAACTTGCATTTTAGTTTAGTTTCTTGGTTCATTAAGCAACTTTTCTGATACCAAGTGTATTACTGTATCATTCTTGGCTGCTATGTTTATTATGAGTTTGTTTACAAGAAGGGGCTCAGTAAAATGTGTCAAAATGCTAGAATATTTTTTAGAATTTTTAAATAAGGATGACATACTAAGAAAGAAGAACCCTCAGGCTTTTTTTAAAACCAGTATTTCGTTTATTTGCTACCCCTAAAAATAACTTTATTTATACCAAAAACATGCATGGATACTGGATAACTATCTTGGATAGTGTTCATTAAAGTGAAAATTCTGTAGAAGGATCTTTTATATATATAAAGATCCTTCTACAGACTTCAGAAAGAAAGTTTTTATCATAATCACTTTAATGAACACTAACCTGAGTGACTTAATACCTTGATGGGTCACATTTTAAGGCAACAATTAATACAGGTAAGGCAGATATAGCAGTATCAAAGTAGGTTGATACCATCAAATACTACAAATCTGTAAGGCTTAGTAATAGAAAGTAAAATACTGTGGCAAGACTGTAAAATGTTATGTACAGTATGTTCATTCATTAGGAACAGCTGATTGTGGTTATTACCAATTACTGTATCAACTGACCATTTTAATAGAGCACAAATCTACTTCAATCATGTGTGGCTATTCTGATAGCCTAAACTCACTTTTTATCAGTACTGTATCATTACTGACTGAACAACCTATACCACTTTTAGGTAGAAACATTCTTTTTTAAATTTCATGTACAGTGCATTGAAACTCTTAGATGGTAACCATATCCCACGTATATCTGTTCTGTGTCCTCACAGTCAGATTTAAGCATGCAATCGATTGTCCTCAGTTTACAAACTGTGGAATGAAACAAGACAAAAACTTTGCTGCTGCAGCATGCATTTTCCTTACACGTTTCTACATTTAAAGAGATTTCTGAAAACCTTTTAGTTTGTTTTCATAAACATATTTTATATGTGATGTATTCACATGAACCGAGGCCTACCCTGGTAAGGTAAATGTCAGACCAGCTTCTGATTCTAAATTCCAAATGCTTCATAATCATCTGTTGTACTAAACTATAATGATTAAGATTATGGTTTTAATGTTAAAGATAACAAAAACATTACATTTGTTAAGGTTATTTCTTTTATGCATTATTTTGGCAATTTCTCAAATCAAATCCTCAGATTAGGCATCTTTACTTTTCACTAATTAAAAAATTGATTTTTACACTGAAATATAAGGTGTATGGTTCCTGTGGGTGCCACTTTCAACCTGCCTCCCAGTGCAGTTTCTTTCCATTCCCCACCAGTCTGCTCAAATTTTAAAGCTATAGGGCTGTAGTGTCTGATTGACAGGCTGCTTATCCTTGGCCATCACTGGGCTCAGTTGCAACAGTCCAATTACTGGACCCAGGCCAACCAGAACCTTAATCCCACGGCTGACTGCTCTGGATCTAACACCTCACAAACGTCACCTCATACTGCAGGCAAAGACGTGATGCAATAGGAAGGACACCTGGAGTCATGGAAGAGATCCATATTAGAGAGCACACTTACCTTAACTATTGTTGTACATATATATGATGGTAAAATAACCTACAATGTATGAGTCATACTTTCCAGACCTAATAAAAACTAAATACTGCCAACTCAATCCTGCAGTTTTTATCAGCGCAACAGATTGGGACACTCAAACATTTTTTAGACATTCTTTTTTTGTGTGTGATCTGTGTGACTTTAGCCATTACCAAGATCATCACTGTAGAAAAACCACTGCACCAGCAAAGTTGCTGTAGAACAGGTGCTTTGTCTGGGGTGAATAATGTGTGCTTCTGGGTAGCTGGGGGCTATTTTGATATGCTATAACTAGATGCTCTGTCAGTGTATTAAGAGTAATAACACAAGCCACTCTCTTCACCATTATCATTTAGCTTTTTCAATTTACTACACCACTACCTTCTAAAAGGCAGAGGTGAGTGCTTGTACTTTTAAAGGTTTGGAATGTTTTGAGTTAGCACCTACTCTACTTTTGCCACTACTAGGAAGATTATTAGTATTGATGAATGTTGTTTTAGCTATCCAGAAAAGTGACATGTTTGGCCTTGGGGAATAGTCTTTCTGACCACAGGACATCAGAATGCTTGTTTGAAATTGAAATAAAGCCAGTCACTATAACCGAGTGCCATCAAACGTATGTAGATGTATTGGCCAAGCTAAATTGGGGTCAACTGAGGTGCAGAGTCACAACTCACAGAACCAATGTCTTCTTATTAGACAAGAAGTTGTAAACGTTTAAACCAAAATAAAAATAAAACCTATGAACCTGAGGATGAAGTACTGTACCATATTGCCATCACTGGGGCAGACAGGTAAAAAACTAATTTGTACCAATAACAGATAAACTCTGTGGTCAAAAGGTTGTTAACAAAAAATTGAAAACACTTTTTTTTTTTTTTTTTTTACTGAATTTCTGATTGTATGATGTAGTATTAAAAATTGTTTTATTGGAAGTAAGAAGCCCAAACCTGTTCGAGCATAACAATGCCCCTGTACACAAGTTCATGAAGACATGGTTTGCCAAAGAAAGTGTGGATTTCACACAGCTCTGACCTCAACCCCAGTAAACATCTCTGGGAAGAATTTGAATGCTGACTGCATTCATAGCTTTCTCACCTGACACCAGTGCCCAACGTCACTAATGCTCTCATGCCTGAATGGGTAAAACTAAACAGACACAGCCCAAAATCTAGTGGATAGCCTTCCCAGTAGTAAAGGATGGGGATTATCTGAAATAAGATGTTCAAAAAGCACATATGAGTGTGATAGCCAGATATCCACAAACTAGTGGTCTGTGGGAGCATTTTATCCAGTGTCTCTTTTAACTTCATAAGTACTTCTGATTTCTGTTCCCCAATCAGTTTTTGGCTGGAATTGTTAAGAGCAAAATCCTATATGGTACACTTGGGGGTGAAAAAAACATTAGAAATCCATGTTTTACATTCGATGCTCTTTAAATTTTTAAAGAAACCAAAATTTCTGTTTTGGTTCATAAATTACTTGAGGAACTTTAATAGCTGCTTTTAGACCACCATCAAGTGGTCATAGTCTGTAAATGCTCAAAATATCTTTATGTTTGTATGCAAGTGCATATAATACTTTTAGGCACATTTAAAACATTCTTCACATAAATACTACCATTTGTACTGTATTTGAGTCTAAACTTGAAACTTATATATACAGAATTTTATACTATGTATACTGTTTTGGGAAGCAGTCTCTGGTTTGGCTGTTTTCTCTAATGTCGCACAGCCTTGAAAAATGATAGAACGTGTAATGAAGCTCAGTCCTTGGGTTTGTGCTGGGCATTCTGCTCCACAGTAGCAACCATAATAAAACCAGACTAATACGTCATGACTGGTAGAGAGGTGTCATTTCAATAAGACTAACAGAAAATGAATCATGTTTACACAAGTAGTGCCATGACTAAAGAGCTACAACAGCTATAATTAAACATTAATTATGAAGTATGTACAAGTCTATGCTACAAAAACGCTTTTACACCTTATAACACACTCTCAACTGTTAATATTTAACATATTAATAAATGGAATATGCAATATAAATTAAACTATCATAAGGCAGTTAGTATTCAGGTTAGTATGCTTAAAGGGCAACTTTGGATGTTTTAAAATTATTGGTACTTTTTTAACACACTTTAAGACACAATATTTTTTATATTTTCGCTTATTTTAAGTTGTACTACAACACTGGTAGTAATAATAATAATAATAATAATAATAATAATAACAACAATAATAATAACTACTTATGAAAATAATCTTAGGAACAACCCAAATGGCAAACAATGATCATTACAATTTAATTAAAAAATAAAATATCAGAATTGTGCATTGATCCATTTCAAAATAAACACATTCATGGTTTATTGCTGCGCAGTGTTCCTGGGAAATAGTCTGAATCCACTCCAAACTTGACCAGTATAAAGTGCTTACTGATCAATGATTTTTGTAATGTCTACACAATGTGTTCCAGGCTAGGTTTTCTTAAATACATTGCTACTCTGACCAAGCAGCTGAACTGAAGACAAAGAAAAAAAACAAATGTTAATGTAACATCATTTATTAGGGCTACCCATGGGGAAATGTTCCTTAATAAAATGGCATTAAGTGACTTTTTAGGAACTCTGTTTTACTCAGCGTGCAGTCGAACTGTTCACTAAAAGCCTGTAGCAACACTGGAGCAGCCTCTTCAATTGTGACATCCCGCCCGAGCTCTATGCTGAGTGAGGTGACCCCTTTTCCCACAATACCACAGGGAACAATGTGGTCAAACCAGCTCATGTCAGTGTTGCAGTTCAGTCCCAAACCATGAGAAGTGATGTATCTACCACAGTGGATGCCTGAAAATATATTAGCAGGTTATTAGCAGGTTCTTTTACTGCACCTGAACTTTAGTCTGTGCATAACAAAAAACATAATTACCAATTGCACATATTTTGTTGTTTCCGACCCAGACACCAGTGTCTGGAGAAGTGGAGGCTTTAATTCCAAACTTGCCGCACATCTTAATCACTGTCTTTTCTAGTTCACACACATACCACCTTACACTCTTCTTAAAGCAGCCCAGGTTAAGAATAGGATAGCACACCAGCTGACCTGGCCCATGAAATGTTATAAGACCTCCACGGTTTGTCCGAAAGAATTCTGCACCCAGATCTTTTAGTCTGCGCTCCTCTTCAACAGGGTACAGTGCTCTACGGATGCCAGTGGTGTAAACAGGTTCATGCTCACACAAGATTACTGTGTTTGGAGTTTGGTTTGAAGAATCAAAATGTTGTCTGATATATTGCTGCTGTTTCTGAAGGGCACTGCAGTAAGCAACTCTCCCCAAGTTAACAATGTTGACTGAGGTTTTTCCAGGTGACATCCTGATGCGCTGTCTAACCTGATGAGATATAATTAAAAGTACATATAGTATCAGTAAAAGGTTTGGACACACCTACTCATTGAAGGGTCTCCCCCCAACCCTGCTTTTTTTTTTTTTTTTACTCTTTTAAACACTGTAGGACAATGTGAAGGCATCAAAACTAGGATATAACACATGGAATTATGTAGTAAGCAAAAAACTGTAAACAAAACAAAATGCCGTACATTTAACATTCATCAAAGTATCCATTTTTGTAATACAGAAAATAGTAAAAAAAAAAAAAAAACCTTAAAGGAGAAAGCGTCTAAACTTTTTATTATGGTAAATGAATGAATGAATGAATAAATGAATGAATGAATGAGTGTGTGTGTGTGTATCTATCTATCTATCTATCTATCTATCTATATCTATGCTGTACCAATTTTGTTATATATGTTGATCATGTCTGCATAATTATTTACATAATCATTCAGTATTTTTTAATATATCAAGCTCAGTAAAGCCTAACAACTATTTTACTTATAGTACTGTGCAAACGTCTTGGGCACATACAAAAATATGTCATAAGCAAAAGAAGCTTTTGAAAACATTTTTTAAATAAAAGAAACTTTTTATCAAAGAGCAATGAAGAGAAATAAAATAAACAGTCAATATATGGAGTGAAAACCTATTGCTTAAAATCTGTAGTTTGAGACACAGATTTGTGCAGTTTTATAAGAAAACAGCTGTTAGGTTTTTACTGAGCATTCTGGAGAATATGAGCTCTTCTGGTAACTTTGTCACACTCGCTCCTTTCTATTTTAATGCAAACCCCAAAATACTGGTCTGTCTTGTACAATATTTTTTCTTTACAGCCATGCATATATTCTCATGCAAAATTATGTAATGTTATTTATTTATAAATTTTTAAGTTATATATGGAAATACTGAATGATTTTGTCCATAATTATGCAGACATGATAAACATATAACAAAATTGTTACAGCATATAATATGGTGCCTAAGACTTTTGCACAGTACTGTGTGTATATCAATGGAACCTTGAATTACGAGCATAATTTATTCGGGAAGTGTGTGTATTTCAAAACACTCGTAAACCAAATTTTATTTTCCCATAAGAAATAATGGAAACTCAAATTATTCGTTCTACCGCCTAAAAAAATAAATACATAATAAACAGTTAATACAAAATATAAAGTAAAAATAAAACAAATAAACATGCACTTTAACTTTAAAAAAGTAAAAATAAATCCCGACAGATAAGTGTTTCCGTTTATGCGCACAGGCGCTGTGTGTGTGTGTGTAATGTGCGTGCACACACACACATTAACGGAGAGACTGTTTTAGCAAAAAATTTGCAAGGAACATCGCTTATCACACTCGCGTGAGTGCATACTAACGGAACGCTGTAAAGTAAAGAAAATAATAAAAAAATGAACCTGCACTTTACCTTTGGAAAGAATCGCGACAAAGCAGAGTTTCTGTGTAAGGCAAAGACTGTGCGTCTGTATGTGTGTGGGAAGCTGAGAGGAGGAGGAGTTGGGAGGAGGGCTGTAAAGGCGAGAGTGCATGTGTGTGTTGGTGTGAGTGAAGGAGCACAGTGTCAAATTACGCGCGCACTCACATAACAGGTTGATACAGAGAGGAAGAGAAAAAAATGGATCTTTACTCTCTAATGAGACTTGCATTTGCTTTATGCACGCACACGTGTTATAAAAAACAATATACACGCGCTGTACACACATGCTTACAAACACAAAATAAAATATGTTTCACACACACACGTAGTCACAGTGTTATAGTAAACAGTACACACGTACACGGATGTTGATTATACCAGTGAGAAACAAGCACTAAGACCCAGCAGGGGAGATGATTACCCACAATTCCACAGCGCAAAATTCTGCAGAGAAACCATTGGCTTAGTTGTGATCATGTGACACTCGGCATCAAAACAAGAAGCGGATGTGTGATACATGATACTCCGTACTCGTAAACCAAGACAATGTTCGTTTTTCAAGTCAAGATTTATTAAAAATCTTTGCTCGTCACACACACACACACACACACACACACACAAAGAAAACAAAGATGTGTGATTTTTACACATCTTAAATGATTCAAATTATCAAACTAATTTAATATCACCCAAAGATAACCTGAGAATAACCTATACTCCAGCGAACCTCAGTGAAAACCATTAACTAGTGGAGGCCTACCAAAATCACTTCAAGGGCACAACAACAAATCATCCTGAAACTCATAAAAGAACCCAGAACAACATCTAAAGAATTGCAAACCTCACTTGCCTCAGTTGAAGTCAGTGTTTACAATTTAATATAATAATAAGAAAGAGACTAAGCAAAAATTGCATCCATGGGAGAGTTCTACGGCGAAATCCACTGCTGGCCAAAAAGAACACAAAGACTCGTCTCAAATTTGTCAAGAAAAAAATTGATTTTCCAAAATTCTTTGAGATAATCAAGTTTCACACAAACATTCTGTTGACTGTTGAGACAAAAGGTTTTGGAGTGGCCTGGTCAAAGTCCTGACTTAAATCAAATTAAAATACTGTGGCATGACCGTAAACAGGTTATACCCTCCAATGTGATTAAGACATTCCTGCAAATAAGAGTGGGCCATAATTCCTCTATAGCAAGGTTAAATATTTATTGCTATTAATCGCAAGCACCAAGAGTGGCACATCCAGTTATTAGGTTTAGGGGTCAATTACTTTTTTACATAGGGTTAGGCAAGTTTGGACAGCTTTTTCCCTTAAAAAATTAAAACTTTATTTAAAACTACATTTTGCATTTACTCTGGTTACCTTTGAGTAATAGTAAACATTGTTTGATGATCTCAATCATTTAATTAACAAATATGCAAAAGAATAAAAATTCAGTCTGGGGGCAAATACTTTAGTCAGCTCTGACATTTACTCTGTGTCTACTGACTACAGTAAACTATATAGTGTGCAATCAGATGTACAAACCTGTCCTTATCTTACTGTCATTATTACTACACTGCGTTCCAAATTATTATGCAAATGATATCCTTCTCTGATTTTCATAATTAGTAAATGCAAATGACAGTCAGTATAATTTTCTAGTCATCAACTATTACGGTATAATTAGAATTTTATTGAACAAACCTCCTAATGATAATATTTATTTTAAAAATAAAAAACTAAAAATGCACTGTTCCAAATTATTATGCACAAGAGAGTTAAAACATTTTATAGGTTGTAAAGAACTGAAAATGGGCTTTTGTTGAATTTACAGCATTAGGAGGTCAGATTTACTGAAATCAAAAGCTATTTCAATCAAAAACATCCTAACAAGGCATGTTACATCTTAACATGGGACCCCTTCTTTGATATCACCCTCACAATTCTTGCGTCCATTGAACTTGTAAATTTTTGGACAGTTTCTGAATAGCCTCCCAGAGCTGCTGTTTTGATGCGAACCGCCTCCCACCCTCATAGATCTTTTGAGGTCAGTGGAGGATGGTGGCCACACCATGAGTTTCTCATCTTTTATGCCCATAGCAGCCAATGACACAGAGGTATTCTTTGCAGCATGAGATGGTGCATTGTCAGGCATGAAGATGATTTTGTTACGGAAGGCATGGTTCTTCTTTTCAGACCATGGAAGAAAGTGGTCAGTCAATATACTTCGCAGAGGTCATTTTTACACCTTCAGGGACCCTACAGGGGCATACCAGCTCTCTCCCAATAATTCTGGCCCAAAACATGACTCCGCCACCTTCTTGTTGGCATCCCAGCCTTTTTGGGACATGGTGGCCATCCACCAACCATCCACTACTCCATTCATCTGGGGTCCGTTCTTTGTACGTCTCTATCAGTTAGCTGGATTTGATTGTTGTGGATTTGTCCTGATCTTGGATTTTTTCGTTCTTCGATGCACTTCTAGCATTTGTTGTCATAGCAACATATCCGTGAGCTTGAACCTGCTCGGGAGCAGGTTTATTTCATGTAAACAGGATTTAGGCTGCGCTCCTGGTGGGTTATGAATGGTTGAGATGGCGAGGTCACATCTAATTGGTTAAAGAGCACGACTGACTCACGTAAAAAAAGAAAAGTATATGCCCCCTGCCATGGACTCCACCCATCCCCCCCCGCACACACACACACACACACACACACACACACACACACATAATCGCTATCAAATATTATATAGGAACATAAATTCACAGGTTTATTATTATTAAATATGATATTACTATTATAATAAACCCTAGGCACGAGACAGCTGTCAAGACCATTAATACAAATTCTTGTATAATGTTTATTTTGTGACACATTTATTTTTCAGGGGTTTGTCATAAAAATATGCAAATAAATATTTATATATATTAAAAATAAATATTTTATAATGATAAATTGGACGAAGCTAATTTTATTATAAAATAAACAATATAAAAGTATACATGTTGTATTTGAAAAAATATTAATATTTCTATTTTTCATATACAACATTTATTTTGCTTGTTTTATTTTATTGTCTCATGTAATTTGTAAACCATTAACCTATAAATTTATGTTCTAATATAATATTTGATAACGATTATGTAGGGGGGGCAATCCATGGCAGGGGGGCATTTCAGCGCATAACACGTGTTACAAAAAAAAAGTTGAGCCGCTCTTTTTCCATTTCGTCAACCAATCAAAGGGCTTGTGATCAGTGTTTCTACTCTCGATGCATATCGCCTTTTAAACCAACGCACGAAGGCGCAATAATCCTAGACAACTCAATCCAGATATACTAATCATCAACAACAGGTGTGCTCGAAGAACCGACTTAGACAGATCGTAATTAGCACGATGATCTCATATTAGATGTGTTAATTCATCTCGAATGTGTCAAGCGACGTACAAAGAACGGACCCCTGGACCTTTCAGGGTTGCACGACACTCATCAGTAAACAAGACTGTTTAAAAATTAGTCTTCATGTATGCCTGGGCCCACTGCAACCGTTTCTGCTTGTGAGCATTGGTTAGGGGTGGCCGAATAGTAGGTTTCTGCCCAACTGCAAGCCTCTAAAGTATCCTACACCTTGAGGTTTGCGGGACTTCAGACGCACCAGCAGCTTCAAATACCTGTTTGCTGCTTTGTAATGGCATTTCAGCAGCTGCTCTCTTAATCCGATGAAATTGTCTGCACAAACCTGTCTGTGTGCTGAATAAGCCACAAATGTCTTCACAGTACGATGATCACGCTTAAGTTTTTCATGAAATATCTAATGTTTTTATACCTTGTCCAAGGCATTGCAATATTTGACGCTTTTCGACAGCAGAGAGATCCTTTTTCTTTTCCATATTGCTTAAAACCTGTGGCTTGCTTAATAATGTGGAACAACCTTCTTCAGTACTTTCCCTTTAATTGGGCTCATCTGGCAAACTAATTATCACACGTGTCTGATATTCATTTCAGTTATCCAAAGAGCCCTGAGACACAATACCATCCATGAGTTTAATTTAAAAACTAAACATTTAATGTTTATGACACTTACATTCCAATTTGCATAATAATTTGGAACGCGGTGTACTTGATGTCTGGAAATTTACTTGTGATTAATAAATTATCTATCTATCTATCTATCTATCTAATGTTCTTAATGTGAGCCTATGCATCTGATCAATAATGTGGCAGATGGCATAATTTGGTTTCATTTGACTCACTCATCATCTATATTGCTTTATCCTGTATAAATATAATTTGGGAAGCTGATCTCTTTGGACTGTGGGAGGAAACCCCCCAAGCACAAGGAGTACATGCAAACTCCATGCTCACAAACACCGAGGGGGAACAAACCAAGAACCTGGAGGTGCAAGGAGAGAGTGCTTACCCCTAAGCCACCGTGCTGCCATGCTCAACATAATCGTGCGTCAAATCCATATACAACATAATTTACACAGCCTTCAATACGACACGTAGTGCTAACTCAATGGAAGCATACTGATATTTTTACAAAATCGTTTCCTTAGATTTTAGCATTTTATTTTGGTGTGTGTACTTGAAAAAAAGTTTAGAAAATATTCCATTATTTTCTGTATTTGTTGCTTCTCCCCTCCCCTACCCCCTCAAAACACACACACATACACACAGAGAGATTCGCCACTATCGAATGTGCGGAGATGAAACAGAGATTTGCTGTTGCAGCGTTCAGCGTTGAACCCTAAAACATTACTTATACTAATTAATACAATAGTTAAAACTCAGGTATATACGTTTAGTAATATATAAGCTATTTAGACATAATATAACTACTTACTAAGTACTAAATTTGCGTGTGTAGAATCAGCAATAAAATGTGTCCGGTATTAGTACGTATTCCTTCTTCTTTTTGTATCTTTTGTCCTGGTAATTTTGAGAGACTTGTGATACACTGCCATCTAAGGTCTGGAGAACAAAGCTGCGTTCCGTTCCACAGAGTACTTCAAAGAACACTTCAACCACTCTGAAACACCCAGCAACGTCACCAGGGGTAGACGTCACTTCCTCTGTGCGTTACCCGGATAAATTTGGGAAATTTCACATTATAGAAATTAAATATTCTTTTTTGTCTTTCTATATTTATTAAAACACTTACCATTATAACACGTTTACGATTGAAATGTGTATAACTCGTGAATTAATTATTTAATTTACATGGCATACCTAGAAATTATTATTGTGAAGTTTTTGTACATATAACTAACATAGGTACAGTAATAGAAGGATTTATTTATTAAATTAAAGGTAATACTGTTGCGTCATAGAAATTTGGTGGAATTTTTTTCCTGTGCACCCTACACCGTTGATGATTTCACTCCCTGCGATTTGGAATAGCACTTGACATGGCTGACCATCCTGTGCAGTATACTCCGCAGGGTACTTTAGGCCGTTTGGAACGCACTTCCTGTGCAGGGAACGTCCCGTTTTCTTCTTCATCTTTTTATTCATCGTTTCTTGATGGCAATGCACCAGCTTAAGGTGCATTGCCGCCACCTACTTCGTGTGGTGTAAAAAACGTAAATTTAATGCTATGTATATGCCATGAATCGCTTATACGACCGTCCTCGAGCTAAAAAAGGAATAAGGTAAGAAGAGGCAAAATATACTAGAAGAAGAAAGCAAAATCTAAATATATACAAGTACAATAAAATAAAATATTAATTGAAGTATAAAAATATAAAATGTTTAATGTAAAACGTATAAAGTGTATCAATTATATGGAAAGGCTTGTCACAGAAAAAGCACTACATCCTATCAATTAAACCAGTCTCTTTACTTTTATAACACATGTAAAACAGACTCTAACCCTATTTGCATTCTTTCCAAATTGAGTGAGAGTGAAGATTACCCAGTGTGTTATACACCAAACACCCATAACATTACAATACAAAACATTATGCCCAATATTGTGTTTTTTTTTTTTTTTACCTGGTTCTACATGAGTGGCCTAACTCTGGCCACTCTCTCCACTCAAGACTTAGGCCATATATAGTAGTTTCAAGTTTCAATGTGATTCATATATGACTCATATAAAAAATAATCTTTTTTTTTTTTTTTTACTTCAGTTTCAGAATTTCATAACTAGTCTATCCCACACAACATATTTATGCACCATCACATGAACTTAATTTAATTTGTATGTGCCCTGATTTTGTTTATGAACATCAATACTCAATTTGGAGAACATAAATTTGTTCATAATCTTTTTTTGAAAAAGAAAAGGTATATAATAATTTAAAGAACTTACAGGATTCTAACAGAGCTACTGTAAGCAAAGACAACATCATGGAATAGAAATGATCCATGCAAGAATGATACTCTTGAGTTTTTGGATCATGTTGGCCATTGTTAGTAAATGATCATCAATATTCGCTTATTTTTTAGTAGCCAATCCTTGTTCACACAACATGCATATGCCATGTGTAATGATGTTTAAATAAATATGATAAAAGATTCTTATAACCTGTATTGTGTATTTTACATTTCAAGTGAAGGAAATGCAATTGTGGCGTTTCCCTGGAGCTGTACAAACTAAAGTGGTGTGTGTCGTCCAATGTGCCTGCCTACAGAACTACCCATTAGACCTTTTGGTTGCTTAAAAGGATTTTAATAAGTCTACAGTGCTTTTGTGACTTATTTATTATTAACTATCTAATCAACAGTGGTGTATTTTCGATTCTCACTTACTCTTAAATCAATTAAACTGCTCCTTGATTTTTTATTTCAGCTGTTGTGTCACACCTCATTATTCTCCGAGAGATCATCACATCACTTGTGAGAGTACATCTGTAGCAAGTTATATCATTCAACAATTCTAAATCTTTTACAAAATTAAACCATGTCTTAATACTTAAATTGATTGTTGTCATTAATTATTTGAATCAACCCAAAAACCAAATATAATACCCTGTACCTATACATATACAAATTGAAATTGTTATAAAATTGTGGGAAATAAAGGCTTCTTTTTCTTTTTTTAAAAAATAATTAAATGTTTTTATTATAAAAAAAAATAATTATTGCACTTGCACCTTCCATCTCCAGGGTCCGGGTTCGATTCCTGTCATTATCAACATCATCCTGTAAGGTTTTAAAAAATTCTAAATTATATGCATATTTGCAATGCATTTTTAATTCATTACCTACAAAACCTGTTAAATAGTAGCAAGCTATTGATAAAAGAATAATAAAAAAAAAGCCAGATGTTTGTTCGTCTGTTGTTTTAGTGATGTTTAAACCACGTCCGACTTGGACCCCTAGGACCCACGTTTATACACATTTTAAAGAAAGGACTTTCACCTAGAAATCAATGAAAGTGAAATATTTACTTTAAAATCCATCCTACATCTGGGTTTTGTAAATGATGCAATAAACATAGCTCGAGCGTTAGCAGTTGGAAGCCTGCATATTTAAAAAGGAGAAAGCGATGAGTTTACAGTCCCCTGATGTAAAAAAAATGGGCGGGGTTTGTTTTCAAACGATACAAGTGAAAAAGCAGCTGAAAATGGCGGCGGCGAGGTGCGCCGGGTCTGCTAGTGGACTCGGGCAGCAGACGAATACGAGGCCCGGGTCCGTTTCTAATCACCGTCATGTGCGATGTCTTACTCTGGAGGAAGCTCGGTGCCCGGTTTGCTTGGAGATACTGCTGGAGCCTGTGACTATGCCATGCAGACACTCGGTGTGCCTCCACTGCTTTAAGCGGACGGTTGAGTGTAGCGGGCTGTGCTGCCCGTCCTGCCGGCTGCGCGTGTCCAGCTGGGCCCGGAATAAACTGTCCCGAGAGAAAAGCCTCGTCAACACCGAGCTCTGGGACATGGTGCGCCAAAGTTACCCAGAAAAATGCGGTCGCAGATTAGAGCAGAGGGACCGAGTGAAGGCTTCGGAAGGTGATGTAAACAAGCTGTTTTAAGTGATGCACGCAGACATGTTTTGAATTTGACTAACTGTTTATTAGTCAACGAAATTATACAGCGAACTGTACATTGTTCAGTCAAATTATAAGCAAGTAGATTAGAATAAGATACGGGATGATAGGGCACGGAATCGATTCTTAAACGAATCTGAACAAAAGAATCGGTTAATCAATTCCATTCAGAACAGAGAGTCGACTCGGAAGCTTTCGAGTACGTGTTTTTTTTTTTTTATTGGTCAGATATGATAATTAACTTGACATATTAGTTGTACCATTAATAATATTATTATATATTATTGCAATTTTAGCAGGATAAAATGTTATGTATATTGTGTGCTTTTGTTGAATTTCTAAATCGATTTTTCGGTAGGAGTCGACTCCAAAAGTCAGAACATTTATTTATATCATTGGTGCGAAAACGAGTCATCCCGTGCAACTTGGCTAAAGAGACCGCTTTGTTAATATTCTTAACACATTTTAGCTTTAACTACAGCACTGTGCCAGATGACCTGTGGTAGTTCATCTGTTGTATTCCTCTAGCTTTCAGACACCTCCAGACAGGAAAAATGTCCCTAATTTTACACGCTTACTTTCACAGAGCCGTTAAATACAACATCACAAGAATCTGTCACTTCAGCAGAAACCCAAGCACAGGGCTGGTTGCAGAATAAGAGTGATATTTCACTGTTGAGATCAGACATGCATTTTCCTCCTGAACTGCATCAAAGTTAAGAGACGTAATTTTGATTGTCCACTTTATAGCCTCTTTTCGTCTAAAATGGTGCACTAGGAAAAAATGCTATTACATGCATAACACCGGAGATGTTAAGCGTGTACAAAAAAAAAATACTCGCGTTTAAAAAAAAAAAAAAAAAAAAAGTTTAAATGTATAAATAGTGTAAACCTTCTGTGAGTAAAAGACTGAAAAAAAAAATAGTCAAATAGTGGTTAGTCGCCTTGCACCTCCAAAGTCCGGGTTTGATTCATGGCCAGGTTCGATTCCTGTTTTTGTGTGCATGGAGTTTGCATGTTCTCCCCATGCTTGGTTGGTTTTCTCCAGTGCTCCAGTTTCTTCCCACAGTCCAAAAACCTGCAGATTAAGCTAATTGGCATTCTCAAATTGCCTGTAGCGTGTTAAGTGTGTGTGTGTGTGTGATGTGTGGTGGATTGGCACCTCCTGCCCTAAGTCTCCTGGGATAGGATCCAGGCCCACTGCGACCCTAAATACGGAATAAAGCGGTATAGATGATAAGTGCGTGAGCATTTAGTCAAATAGTCAAAATACTTAATTATTTTATTACTGTATTTTTCCCCAGTGTTATTAAATTTAGGGCTGTAGCTATCCAATATTTTAATAATCGATTATTCCACACACAAAAAATTAACCGATTATTTGTGTAATCAGATAAAATGTACTTTTGCTTAATTAAACATCATATTATATATGTTATGATATAACATTATATCTCACCTATGCGGTTTGACTCGCTGTAAGATGCGGTGTTGGGCATCGTTAGCTACCGCGACTGCCCACTGACGTTACACTGACATTCTGCGAAGTTCTGCAAGGTCCGCCAAAAAATTAAACATGTTTTTAAGGCGGCTTAAACGTGTTTAATTTTTTTGCAAGAAAAGATGGAAACGTAATCGCAGCACCAAAACTCGCAGTGAATCATAATGAACCGTACTTCCGGCCACTGCGCGAAACCGCGTAGGTGAGATAGGGGCATTAATGTTTACTGAGATGAATTAAGTGCATTACAGTGCCATATATTCTTATTTTAAAGCCTTTCCTCAGATGCAAAACCAAAAAAACTAAGGTATTTCAAGTGACTTTAAGGATCAAAAAATAAATAATTATACAAAAACACAAAGGTGTGCAACTAAACTTTCTGCTTTCTTATTCTCTTGGCTCGCTGATAATTTTATCGCTCCATTCTATTCTGTAGACCACAACAGAATGCACAGATCAATACACTGCTAACTGTTTGCGTCTCCTTCCGCTTTGTGGGTGACGTAAGCGCTTCTTCTTCGTTGGTGTTTACTGGCGGCTTGCATCCGGAAGCGCACTTTGTCAAAAGCGCGCTTTTAACAAATTGCGCAAAACATAATGCAAGCTTTTAAAAATAATTAAACGAAGCTTTGAGGCAGATTTTGCCTCGATATTTTTTTGTAATCGAATTACTCGAGTTACTCAAGGAATCGTTTCAGCCCTAATTAAATAAAAAAAAAAAAATTCTTATAACATTTTTGTAATAATTCAATTTGTTTGTTGACTGGATTAAAAAAAATTAATGCCTGTCAGTTTAAAGCAGTTTAATTAACCTGCCTGTCAGTTTAAAACGCTCTTCCTCTTCTATAGTATTTAGACTAGTTAGCGTGCTAACTTATATTCCTGAGGCTTGGCTTTGGAGAAAAAATTTTAAGGGAGGAACTTAATTTAAATTTAAAAACATTTTAATTTAATTTTTGTGACCATCACTGTATAGGTTTTGTTACTCTGTTAAATATTTGTCCATACATTGCTACCTCTTGGTTTTCTACAGCCATTCAGTACTAGCATATGTGAGCTATAATGTAAAAAAGAAAAATCTAGCTTGAGTAAAAGATGAATGACAAGGTGGTATGTAAGCCTTTAAAGAACAAGACCAGCTGTCCACATATTGGCATGTTAAAATTTTTACCACAGCTATTCATTCTTTGCAGGAAATATATTATTTTGGTATTAGGTTGCTGCTTACCTTGAAAAAGTGAAAGAAGGTTGCTTTTTTTTGTCGCCTGTGACAAATGTAGGAAAGCTGTGGTCAGATCGCACGGTCAGCCAGTATACGACAGAGAGCTAAGCGCCTCGTTTAAGCAGTGTTCCAACAGTGGCAGCTTGGCAGTGTTTTTGAACTTAGTTTAGTAACCTAGAACCTTTGAAAAGTGTGTGGCATGGCAGGTGAGAAATCTCCTACAAAACCACCAGTGCCTGGGGACCAAAGTAACTCGGTTGTGTAATGAATCTACAGGGTGTACCAAATGTTCCCATACACATTTCCCACTTTTGTGTAGAAATGTAGATTACTTAACAAATTCATCATTTGATTGCATTCTTTCATAAAAACGTGCATGGAATCATACATGGAACATCCACTACTCAATGTTACTCATGTGGTCATAATGTCATGGCTGATTGGTTTGTTTATGTATACCTATACTGTACAAGCATAGATTTACAGTACATATACTTCCTGAAAATAGGGTTGGGCATCATTTGGGTTTTTTGATATAAATCAATACTTTTAAAACAGTACCAATGCCTAAACAGGTACGTAAAAAATACCTACAAATACTGGATTTTTATTGAAAAGATATTTCAAATAGTCAATATATTAAAAATATATATTTAAGGATACATAAATATGCATAAATACAAAAACAACAAATTTATCCCAAATACAATAATTTAACACCAATAACATAAGTATTGGGTATTCTTGGTATGCTACAAACCAGTTTAAAATTTCGGCAATTCTTTTGCAGAAATATAACCATATATGGCAAAATACGAGAACTCTCATGGCTTTACTAGAGTCAGTCTGACTTTGGCCTGGGACGCACACACTCCCAACTGATGTCCGCAAGCTGTTAAACATGGTGTATCCCTCAAATATTTCATTAGGTTTGATGTGTTTCCCCCCCACACAATTGTTGAAAGACATTTGTTGCGTGTCACAGTGTAAAATACAGCCAAACTTTAGAACGTTTAGCTTTGTGCCTTATAAGGTTAGTATAGTTAATTACTGCAATTACATGCTCATCAGATGGGTTAATTTCCCAAGTTTTTAAGCTGGAAATGAGAAAACAAGATCGACACTGGCTCCTTTGTACTATAAAAATTTGTTGGATTTGTATTATACGGGTTTTCGGACACACATTTACAGGCATTTTCTCAGTCGGGCATATATTTTTCATGTGCAGTGAGGGTAACTATGCATTTTATGTCTGTTTCAGTGAACCAGAGCACAAATATTTCAACCGATCTTGCAGGCATTTAATTGGCACCAAAATCTGCGTTCTGATTTGGCTCTAGTGCTTATCGGTTATATACAGTAGGTACCAGTGCCATACTGGCACCTTCCTAAATGTTTACATTGTAACTACTTTTGTAAATAAACATTTCTAAAAAAAAATTGCCAAATTATTGACAACTCTAACACATCCACACATAACCAAACCACAGCCTTAAATCATATCCTGTTCCCTTGGGGTGTAAATATGACGTTGCATGTTCTCCATAATCATATGAAAACATCAACAAATCCATTGGACAAAAAAGTTATAATTGACTTGGTTTGGCTATATTGTTACAGGTCAGCTATAATGTCCTTTGTTGTCTTGCCTTTCACAGATGGTTTCTGTTCACCTGTCCAAATACGTAAGCCTGGAGAGATGCGGAATGATTATGATAAACAAAAAAATAAGGTTAGTTTTACAAATTGTAAAAAAGTTCGGAATCGGCCACTACATTACAAATAGTAGTCAAAGCTGAAGATGACTGAACGAAATATTACTGTGCATGGCTTATTTTACATGATTGCCCACTTTAGAGGTGTCTCTTTGTGGTTCCAGATGAAAATGGATGAAGAAACTGAAGAGAGAATGAAAAAGTGCCTCAAGAAAGGGGAATGTGGACTACAGCATTCTCAGGATACTGTATGCTTATTTTTTGTTTGTTTATTAAGTGGCTCAGCAATAATTGTTGGTGCCTTTCAGCAGGTTTTGTGTCCACTAGGTGGATTGGTTACTGTGAATTTTCCCAGGTGTGTCTGTGCCCTGTATTCAATTGTGTCCTTCTTAAGGTATATTTCTGCTTTGCTGCCAAGGCTCCTTAAACAGGCTTCAGATCCATTAAGGTCCAGACTGGGATGCAGCAGATGCTAGAGATAATTGAAAAAATAAAAAAATATCCTCATATGTTGAAAAGTAAAAAAAAAAACTCGAACAGCAGTAAAAATGTTTGGCTGATTTATTTGACAAGCCCTAGTTAAAAGAAAAATGTTCATGACAATTATCGTATTTTTCAGCCTTTAGGAGTGTTGTCAGACTCTGAGAATGAAGAACCTATGAGAATGAGAACCAGGCACGCATCAGCATTTGTGCGCAGATCAAGGTTTTCTCCAGCTTTTTGCAGAAGGTGTTGACACAATTCATAAATAAGGATTTACTTTATCACACTTTCTTGTATAGGGTGTACAAATAATTTTTCATGTTCCTGCATTTTTCTGTTCATGCAGTCTATACACCATCAATGTACAAAGGAGCCAAAGCTGTACTGACTCTGAGGAGGGAAGAAGAAAAGTTGCTCAACCACATCTTTCTTTACCAGAAAAAGTACATGAGAATTTAACACCTGCATAATTTGTTTATATTGTTGTCACTGAAGACACAGCAATTGCAGTTTTATTGGCCTAAGTGTAACCTGCCCGCACTGATTTTAAAGATCAAAATTCTATAAATGTTGGCATACAAAAATTTTTTTGTAACTTTAATAAAAAATATTATATTTACAATATAATTAGGGCCTGTCCACACGGAGACGCGTTACGCTGTATACGTATAAATTTTTTTATTGTATTGGCGTTTCGTCCACACGGATCCGGCGTTTTAGGAGACTAAAACCGCTATTTTTTTTAAACCGGGTCCCAAAGTGGAAAAATCTAAAAACGACACCCTTGCGTCTTCGTGTGTACGGCCAATCCGTATATTTTGTGAAACAATGATGTCATCACATCACGTGTCGGCTGCGTCACACGTAACAGCAACAACAATAATGGCGGACTACGTGATTGTGTTTGTGTTGCTACAAAGCCTACTAGCTTTATTACAGCAAAATCTATTTCTTCTATGCAACTGTTATGAGCAACAAGCGATAATGGACAACACCATCTTGGTTCGTATACAGCGCGAAGGTTATGCGCATGCTCAAAGTCTTCTTTTCCGTGTATAGTGTATCTCTATGGCAGAATTACAGCGCCCCATACTGGTCTGGCATATATACTACACCGTTTTCAGTGGGTTCGTGTGTACGCAGATATTTCTTGAGATGACGCTGTGTTCACGGAAAAAAAATTATCGGATAGGGAACGCACCGGCTTCGTGTGGACGGAGTCTTAGACAAAAGCTTTTTGAAATGCTCTACATGCACCATTAGGGGCATAAAGCACAGACACACATCTTGTGCAAGTGCTTCCGCCCTGAGAGTTTTTAACCTAAAATCTCTAGAGGAGAGGACAAATTCAATCCTATTGTGCCTCTTGGGAAGGCATGCTTGATCAGCAAAGAATTAGTTATATCCCAGGCTGATCAGCTGATCACCGTAAGTGACTGGTCAAGCTGGAAACCAGATGATTTCACTCAGGGGCCAATCAGTGCATCTTTAGTTGTCATACTAGATATATATCGAAGCTCATTATGGATATAGAATACAGAATTGTTTCCCTTTTTTGTAGAGGAATTTTTATAAAGTCAAATTTTTTCTGTTGTTATTATAATAATTATTTATTTTCCCCCTCACTATAGGTCAGTGTCTGTCATAGTTTCAATGCTGGGATACTCCTATCCTCTGAAAACAGCCGTTCCTTCTCAGCACCTGTACTTCCCCTTGACAAGAGGCATTTCTGGCATTCCATCTTGACCTCCCCTCCTTCATCTTTAGTGCCTCACACTAAACCTGAGCGATCTGTCAGCCCAGAGAGCAATGACAGCATCTCAGAAGAGCTGAACCACTTCAAGCCCATAGTTTGCTCACCCTGCACGCCACCAAAGAGACTTCCAGATGGTCGGTTAATGGAACCCACCATAGTAAAGTCCACACCCAGGAACCTGACCCATGGCCTGCAGAAAAGCACTAGTTATGAAGCCAGTCCTAGCATCCTGCAAAAGTGGAAGCAGGTTGAGCTAGACCGGCAGCGTGTCAAGTTCATGTCCAAGGGGACCATCACTAGTCCAGTGGCAGATGATTACAGCATCACACAGTGCTCTGAAGAAGACCAAGAGAACAAGTCTTGCAACTGTGGACCCATGGAAAAAGGCTTGCAGGGCCCACATTGCTCTTGTTCTATAAATACAAACTATTCTAAAAAGCAGAGGGGAAAGTCTTTGCTCTACAACAAGCGACAGCTGATTTTTGACCAGTGTAGCCGAGATGATGGTTCACAGTCTACAACTGCATATCCTACTTTTGAAAATATGGATACTTATAACCAGTGTGGTGCTTGTGAACCACATTCTTCACCTTTAGGAAAAGCTGAAAACTTGAAATCACCCATAATGGACAAACGTATAGGAGTAAGTCATAATCAGGGTATAGAGGACCTTCAGGACTTAAAGAATGAGCCTAATTTCAGAAGTTGTGTACTTAACAGACCTACCTCACGAAAGGGCAGAAAGAGGAGGCAGAAAACCAAACATTTGGAAGAGAGTAAAAGGATAAAAATATTCAAAATAGAAAGCTGTGATAGCTGTGACCCACAATGTAGAAAAAATGAATATGTTGAACGGCTCCATCAGGAAAGAATGGACAGAGAACTGGCAATAAAGCTACAAAGACAGTTTGACAAAGAAGGCCAAAAAGTAGAAAGGCACAGGATGAGTTCTGATAAATATCCTCTGCGGTCCTGGATTTGTGTAGATGGTAGAGCAGCACGTAATCCACGCAGGTCAGGAAGGATTTCTAGAAAAATAAAACACTTTAATTTGAAATCTTAAATCATATTCATATCAAGGGACAAAAGCAAACCAGTCTCACCTTGTTTGTTTAGATGAAGAATGTTGATATCTTTAGGAATGGTCTTTGTGAACGGGACTATGCTTATGCCTGTCAATTTTCCTTTTGTACTATTTATCTCAGAGAATTGAACCAAATAATAGCTCTCTTCTTAAAATACTTTGCCCTTACTATTTTTCACTTTAATTCATCAGTACCTGATCAATGACCAGAAAAATCTTGTATGAATTTTTTTTCTTTGGAGCATTAACCTCAAATTCAGAAACAAAATGGATTGCTGTTATGCTATGCATTATTGTTATAAATGTAATAATGGTGTTTAAAAAAAAAAAAAAAAATATATATATATATATATATATATATATATATATATATACAACTAATATTAGGCATTTTCTTTTTAACCTTAATAGGCAACTGGCCCCATATTTTCATTGCCCAGTTTAAATGATTAAAAGCCTACTGCCTTGTACAGTGCTTGTCCCAAACTAGATTAATAGGAGATAAAAGCACTATAAAAGCTTAACATTACCCAACCTGTTACATTTGCTCTTAAAATGTGTTTTTATCTTGCTTTGAACGATATTTTCTGATTTATTTTTAAGTTAATTTATATTAAGCTCCCCCATGTGCATTAGATTCGCTGCATTTTTTTCATGCCTTTTCTTCATCTGTCAGAATTTAACATGAATACCTTTACGGTGTTGCAAAAGTTTTGACTAGCTTGACCTTTAATGGAAAAATGTATATTGCACTATATGCTTGATTAAGCATACACATATTGCATTTAGTCACTGTAGATTTCTTTGAAATGGTTATTTTAAACAGAATTGCTGTGACATTATATTCATATGCCATTTTTTTCACCATTATTCATACTTCTCCCTTATGTTTATTTTTTGAAACACATTCTACATATTCTGTTCAGTACTGTATGTGCTCCTAAAACTATTTTACAGTGCTTGAGTTGTAACTGTATATTAATATGGCTGTATGCACAGAGAGCAATGGATGAACCTTTTCATTTAATTTAATCTTAATGACTGTCAAAAGCATTGGATGCTTTTTCGGTGCGTGTTTGAACTGCATTTGAAAAATGTTGCTTATTATAAAAATGTGTGAATGATGGGACCAAATACAAGCATTTCTTTTTTTTTTGGACAAGATTGGTTATTTTATGCAATTTTCAAGCCACATGATTAAGTGCTCATTGGTTTATTTTAACATTGTTATTATGTATTTCAATGTTAATAATTAGCAGTCCAGTTCAGATAAATCTTTTGTTAAAATTTCTAATGCATAAAATAGCAAATTAATCATTATTGTCTACACAATTTTTTTTGTGTGTGTTTCCACAAGGATGGAAACAATGTTATTGGAGTAAACAAATTATAAATACCAAATAAAACACTATTTTCTTGCTTGTTTGTGTGGGTTTCCTTTGAGTCCTTTGGATTGGTGACTATAACTTATGGATATAAGTTATAGCACTGAAGTATCAATAATAAGTGAACTGAATAAACAAGTGATTAGCACAGAACCCCACTAACACAACAGCCGTGACGGATTTTTCCAGCTGTATTCTAAATGATGTGTTTAATACACTGAGGTGGAAAACTGTAAATATGGGTGGACTTCGTAAAATGTTAAATAAGCCATAAACGCACGTAGAAAAGCTTGAAGAAGCTTTTGAAAACAAACAACATTCACAAAACACATTTCCAGGAAGTTGCAGCAGGCAGCTCGAGCCCTCTGTGCTTTGGTGTGGCTGCGTGCGTGGCGTATGAGCTCAGCCAATCAGAGTGAGCCAGGTCACACGGATGACCAGGAAGAGAAGATGGCTGCAAGGAATGGAAAGAATGGTCTGCTACAAAAAGTAAGAGTTGTTTATTACATTTCTCCGAAGGAGTGTAAAAACTGTTTACAACCTGGTTTTAAATTTTCATTACATCTTAGACATATATTTTTCTTTTCTACGCAACCTTTATTTATATTACTCTTATTATAAGAGCAAAGAGATGTGCACTAGCCATAAGCATGCTAACAGCTAGCAGCTCAAAACGGAAATCTGAAAGACAAGCATATTCGTTTTAAAAAGAAACGATTTTTATTTCAGCACATATTAGTAAAACGAACCTATAAAGTGTACAAGCATGCTTGGTACCGCAGTACGTATTAAACCACCTTTGAAGTTTGTAATAAGGGTTGATCTTGTAAATACATGCCATAAGGTGCGCCAAGCGAACAAGGAGCACGTCTCTCTAAAACGAAATAACGGTTTAACTGTTTATCCGCGCGAGCCATATTGCTAAAAACAACAACGCCAGGTTAAAACGGCTGCCTGTAATCTGTAATTATCTCACAGTCGAACTTGCTTTATAATCAGTTTGATCGCATTTTAGATAAACAATTTGCCATGTGCATATGATACTTCATTGATGCACGAGATTGCATCTGGTCTACAAAGGATTGTATTTGTTTTATAGACGTGGAGAACTAGTGTGTACAAATATATAATTGGGATACATGTTAAATTTTAAGATGGATGTAAAATCTGATGGAAAAGGAGAGAGATGTATATTTAATTAAATATCTATATTTTTAGTGGAAGATTGATGAAAAACCTGTCAAAATTGACAAATGGGATGGTGCAGCTGTGAAGAATTCTCTTGACGATGCAGCTAAAAAGGCAGGTGAAACTGATATTTTTGTGGTTATGATTTGTTTAGGTCATTTTTCACTTACGCTTGTCTTACTGCCATTTCTTTCTTGATCCTAGGTACTCATTGAGAAGTACGGCTATTTTGAGAACTTCAACCTTGTGGATGGTCGTCTTTTCATTTGCACAATTTCCTGCCTTTTTGCCATTGTAGCCTTAATTTGGGACTACCTACATCCATTTCCAGATTCCAAACCGGTCCTAGCATGCTGTGTTGTTTCATATCCTTTATTGCTAAAACAGATCAATTTACAGTGTATGTTTGTTTCTTTTCTTTTTTTTTAAAATACAACTTCTCAAATGTTTTTAGATTGTCCATCAATTGCTTTTTCACATGTTCCCTAAATTTTTAAAAATTCTATTATTATAACATCTAGATTCAGTACTTTCACTGTTGTTTCCTTAATGACCTTATACATATTTTATAATGATGGGCATCCTAACCTTGTATACCTCCTACAAAGAGAAAAACATTTTTCTTATGGCCGTGCAAAAAGACCCAACTGGCATGGACCCGGATCACCTCTGGCAGCTTTCATCAAGTCTTAAAAGGTTCCCCCTCCCCCATTTCCTCTCCCCAAATTTGTGATTTTTGTTCGAAAATATGTATTAACTGATGGTATTTTCTTTTATAGGTTTGATGATAAGTACACCCTGAAAGCATCCTTTACAGATGGAAAAACCAAGCAGACTAGGTCGACTGAGTTCACAAAGTCAGTTGGTGTATTTTTTGATGGAAATGGAACATTGGTGATGGACCAGTATGAAAAGTGTGTGTCAAAGCTTCATGACACATTGGCGATGGAAAAGAAAACTAAGTAAATTTCCAATTGAAACTCTGTACAAGTGCTAACTCTTTAACTGGGAAAGAGTGTGATTAAATTGTCAATTTGTTAGACTTCAGTCAATAAATTTGTATAAAGGTTGTCATGGTATACCTATTTTCAACTGGCATCACTTTTCTTGTACATTAAGTTTCAGTTAAACATTCTGTGTCAAAGTAAAGTTAAAGTTTTAAACTGATTACTTTTGGCAAAGGCCTGATTCTCACCATGGTGAACATGAGTGTTTAAAAAACAGTTATGAACCTGTCATTAACAGCATATATTAAGACTGTTTTATCAAGTGCTGATTTCCCAGAATTGCATTACAGTAAAAAGACTGATGTTTTTTCCCCTTTCTCCTACCATATGGGTTCAAGACATTAAAGGTGGCCATCAGTTTTTTTTTTCCCCTTGACTTTTTTCCCCCTTGAACATTTAAGAGATTGTTTAGTCAGGCAGCTGGTGTTAGAATTGAAATTTACCCCTTTTATTGCTTTAAAGATTAAATTGTAATGAACTATTCAAGTTCATTTCATACAAAAAGTATATGTAGTCTACACGGGGGACACGTCTTCTCACTAATGTAAAAAAAAAAACATTCAAGTACCATATCAAAACATATCTACCTTGTTATATGTATGAAGCAAAACAAGCTATGTAAGGGAGCCCTGCTGACTACACAGATCCATGTTTCAGTCTCTTTCCCCCCAAGCAAAGCAGATTAATTATAAAACGGTTAAAGTATTTATTTATTTTGTAATGGTTATAACCATACACATGGATACAGTTTTATTTTAGTGGTAAAGTTACAGAATAGCTGCAGCCTTTTTAATTAATTCACTGCATTAGCTATTATTGTGCCGATGTCTGTCAAAAAAAAAAAAGAATACAATTTAAATAAAGCTTTTGTCATTTTTTACAAATTTATTGTGCTTTTGTTCTAACACTTCACATTTGTAAGTGCAATTCCTTTGGGAAAATTTGAAACCTCAACTGCACTACAAAAAGAAAGATGTTTTGGTTTGATAGATTTTGTTGGATATTTCAGCACTTACAAATCAGTTATGGACTTGAAGCAAATAATATTACTAGGATGACAAAAATAACTTTAGCTTCTCTTTGTGAGTTGTTGGTAGGTATTTTTAGAGAATTATGTTTTTTTTTTTTTTTTTTTTTTGCATACAGAGAGTGCCAGTCTATCACAGGGCACTCAAGCACATTCACTCGCACTGCAGGGAATTTGGAAATTCTATTTAGCCTACCATGCATGTAATTGGACTGTGGGCGGAAACCTACCAAGCACGGGGAGAACATGCAAACTTCATCTGCATGCAAAATCCTTAAAGGTGCGGGGCCACAGTGCTAACCACTAGACCATCATGCCACCTACAACTGGAAACTGCTCCTAAAAATTGTTAATAAACGTACCACTTTACAAACACTGGGTAGGAAAACAAAAAGGTAAAAGTCATTATGAACCAAGATGAAAAATGAAACAAAGAACGGATAGGACAGAAAGATGATGTTGGTGTGATAGGCAGAGTATATGAAAACCTCAAGACCAAATTTAATTTCATTTTATTACATCACAGTGCCAGTCAGCTTTACCAGCCTATTATGTGTTGTGAAATACATGACAAAAGCTTCTTTGACTGATCTAATCCAATTACAAGCACATAAAAATATTTGCTCTATAAAAAAACACTTACAGTATTTTACTACCATTTGCAGTCTGCTAATTTTTCTTATGTAAATAACCATTTATATAACTAATTGTTACCGTATGTATTAAGCAGAGAAAACAACAATCAAAATGAAGTAAATGCTGTTTAAATCCAGAATGTATTTGGTTAGAATCTCAACGCACAGCATCTGGAAATGAGCAGAGATAAGTGCAGTTTTCATTGGTCGAGAACATGATTGATAATATGGTTAATGCACTGGTTAGTAAGCATCAATTTCTTACTACATAAAAATAAAGCTACTATGATAATAATACCTGTATCTGTGAGGGCAGCCATGGTAACCAACCATGTATTCTTGGGCATAGCAGTGCTTTCTGCACAGCCCGCGATAGCCACATGTCCAGCTATGAACATCTGTATTATTAGCTAAAAAAAAAAGATAACCATCACAAAGGCAATTCAAGGAATGTCTTCAACCTATTCCAAACACAAAGTTCTTATATCACAACATCTATGATCATCATTTGATCCCTTTCTGCAATACTGTACCTTTGCTAGTTGTCAGCAGCAATATAGTAAAAATGATTAATCCCAATATTTTCATGCTGTTAAGCCACAATTTACAATCTCAAGCATGACAGAAGACCATGGCAGGCACCATTTATACATTATTACATCCATAGATGGGAGGGGTTGGAGACAGAGGCTTAGTAACAACCTCTCTTTTACCTTTTTTCAGAAACACTAAATAGAACTTTAAGAAGCTGCAGAGAAAACATCAAAGGCATTTCCAAAAAAGAGCAGAGATATTTATAATGTATGTATAGCTAAAACTAGCTTTGATGCATCTTCTAATAGTTGTAAACGTTGTTAATAGTCACTGCATATTTTTTATTTCTTAATGCTTCTGTTGAAATATTATATACCGTTTCTAAACATATCTCATCCATAATAATCTGAAGAAGTTTTTCATAGTTTTCTTTGTCTCTGTGTTAGTACATTTTAAACTGGTAAACCTGTATAAACATGCAGTATTGCTGCTGTGGTGGACGAGACACTTTGTCAGCACAAAATGTTAGATTCCACAGCAACAGCAAAAGGGGCACATGCAGTCCCTTGTGACCAGACACCCCTACACTGTAAACATGTTTGGATAACATAATAGTTGTAAAATGGAAAAGGTAGTCGTGGATTTTCAAATTTAACTGGAGGGTGAAATCACCTCTTGTTGTAAACATTTAAAGTTAAATTCAACCAAACATAGTAAAACCATTAGGTAGGTACAGTAGATACGAACAACTTTATTGTCATTGTGTGGTACAGATACTCCACAACAAAATACAGTTTAGCATCTCCCAGAAGTGCAAATAGAAGTATATATAGATATACACATATCTGTGCAAATATAGGTATTGTACAAATAAGCTGTAGGTTTTATATATTCACACAGGTGCATCTCAATAAATTAGAATATCAATGAAAAGTTTATTTATTTCAGTAATTCAAACTGAAAGATGGAACTCATTATATATAGATTATATAGTTTTATTACACACAGACTGATTTGTTTTTTTATTATTATTTTTTTTTAATGATTATGGCTTACATATAATAAAAACCCCAAAATTCAGTATGTCAGAAAATAAGAATAGTACTTAAGATGGAAAAAAAAAGGAGGTAGAAGTGAGATGTGGTATGCAAGTGATCAGTCTGTGGCACGACTGAGGTCTTATTGAAGCCCAGGTTGCTCTGATGGAGGCCTTCAGCTCTTCTGCATTGTTGGGTCTGTTGTTTTGCATTTTCCTCTTCACAATACTCCATAGATTCTCTAAGTGGTTTAGGTCAGGTGGACAACCAAGCACAGTAATAGCATGGACCTTAAACCAGGTATTGTAGTTTTGGCAGTGTGGGCAGGTGCAAAGTCCTGCTGGAAAATGAACTCAGCATCTTCATGAAGCCGGTCAACAGAGGGAAGTATGAAATGCTCTAAAACTTCCTGGTAGACAGCTTTGCTGACCTTGGACCTGATAAAATACAGTGGACCAACACCAGCAGATGACAGGGCTCCCCAAACCACCACTGACTGTGCAAACTTTACACTGGACCACAAGCAGTTTGGAATCTTTGCCTCACTTCTCTTCCTCTAGACTCTGGGACCTTGATTTCCGAATGAAATGTACAAACTTTTACTTTTATCTGAAAAGAAGACTTTGGCCCACTAAGCAACAGTCCAGTCCATTTTGTCCTTATCCCAGGTAACACGTGTCTGTGCATAGTGGTGTTTGAAGCAATTACTCCAGCTGCAGTCTACATCTCATGAATCTCCACCCCCCACGCTCCCCTGCATCATCTCTAAAAGTCGTCTAGTAATTCCGCCAGCTCGGGCGAGATGGTGATAGCTCCCCCCCAAAAAAACGTCTAGAGGACTATTCTACGGTCTAGCATTCTGTCACGTATCGGTTGTTGGCGTGGCATAAATGTGGAGGAAGCAGACTGAGAGTTCATTTCTTTTAATGATATATTAGCACAGTTACAAACCAAAAACAAAAGCTCTTTTCCTAGAGCCCTCAGAGAACTTTAATATATCAACTCTCTTTACAGAACAACCATTATCTAAATAACAATAACAAATACTAGACGCCAGACTACACTCGAGTCAGGCTATTTATAATACTCAACTTAAATTACTCGCCTCGTTTCAGGTGCGTGCTCCTGTCACCTGACCGAGGCGCCCTATGGGAAATGTAGTCCAACTGAAATTAAACTGAAACAAAACAAACGTAATCAGTGGGTGTTTTTGGCGCCCTCTAGGGGTTAACCCTTACAGTCTATGTGTAAGGAATCTATATAATGTATAAGGTTCACTTTTTTTTAATGAATTACTAAAATAAATCAACTTTTCAATGATATTCCAATTTATTAAGATGCACCTGAACACAACCGCTCAAAAGTTTGGGATCACTTGCAAATGTATTTGTTTTTAAAGAAAAACACATTTTCATGCAATTTACAAACAATTTAACCCATTTCAAAAATAATTAAGTTAGCGTAATTTTCATTGTAATGGAGCGGCCAGCACTGTCTCCGGATCTAAATCCTAGAGTGGAAGACACAAAGCCTTGTAGTACAACAGAAAAGGTCCCAAATGTAAGCCACCATATTTTATTATGTAAGATTATATATAAAATATCTGCAGAAGCTGAGGGATGACTGGAGGGATGACCTCAGATGGGGCTGAAGACAGAAAGCAGCATGTGAACTAACTAGGGTGGCACACTGGAAGAGGGTGAGAGGCTTGTCAGGAGCCAATTCAGAAAACAAGGAAGATGTGGTGGGGCAGAATGGGCATAGACAGAGCTGGGTCAATATTACTATAACGTGCCCTATTTAACTTCTTGTTAACGTTATTAAAATAAGGTTATCCTTTAATGAGCATATGGTGGATCCTCAATAAAGTGATTCAGTGTTAAAGATTGTATACTATTTTATCACATTGTAAATATCTATTTTTATTTTCATTTAATATTTCATTTTATAGTTAATTTTATACACTTCCTTATGTGCTCAAAATTCTAATTTTAATAAATATAATAATAATTTTTTCCCATTTCAGAACCAGAGCTTAGTGTCAGTTTAGTGATAACAGTAGGTCTTTATTTCTGCTCGATTGTATTTGCAAGGACGTCCGCAAGGGGGTGCAAACACTAATGTGTGGTTAATTTGCTCTGCTTGCATCTCTTTGCCCGATAAGAAGAGATACTGTATCCACCTCTTTATTACAATGCCCATTGCCCAATACCATATTTATAGTAAATGCCCCCACTAAGACAACTTTAAGCCTGAGACTCATATAGTTATATGATTTATTATTGTTAGCAGTTATGCTTGGTATATAACGTTGTATAAGTAACTTTAACATCTTGGCTGCCGCTGAGATCTAACATAACTATTCATACTGTAACTGTAGATGATGATGATCATGCAGCAACGAATTTGATCAAAATGGTCAACAGCCAGCGAGCCATTGGTTGACGTCATCAATTCAAGTGCAAGCCCCAGGTTGTAAACAGAGCGCGTGAGAAAGTGAGGGAGAGCGCGCGCACTAAGTGATCATGCGCGAGATTTCTTCTCACCTGGCCAGTTACTCAGGGGTGCACTTGGGAGGAATGGCATATTTTATTTCAGCCTTCTCCGTCAGCAGTACTACTGTGACCAACTCTATCATAATGGTAAGAAAGGCAACCAGTGTCTCTGTGGCAGTTTAGGTCATGCTAGAAAAGACAGTCTGATGTGCATCATGATAAGATACCTAAAACGGTGAAACAGTAGCTGTTTCGATAGTGTCTACGGTGAGCAAATAAACTTAAGTTACCTGCTTTGGGGGTGGAAATAACATCACTTGATATTTTAGAAAAATGCATAGGAATAAGTATAATATTGTGTAACTGTTTACTGTATAAAGATTTTCTTTATATTTAAAGTAAATTGGCTAACAATATGACAATATGGCAACTATGTCTAAATAATTTTTACATGTTCTCTACTTACATTTTGTTCATTCTGTTATTTTTTTATATAAATTTTTGACAGTTTCTTTGATATTATTAAATTAAAAAAGACAACACAGTTTTGTTAAACAACCATTCTGTGGTATGTCAGAGCAATAGTGTTTTCATGTAAACTTATCATTCGAGCAAAGCTATAGACAATCTTTTCCTTCTGCTGAACCAAAGGAAAACTTTGGCTGAAAGAAACCCAATGTGACTCCTGTAAACAGGGATTATGCCTCTTTGTAGTTATTCCTCCATACTTCCTGGATAGTGATCAACACAATTACTGCACATACCAGTGTCAAAACAATGTGACATAAAGGAATTCTAATGGTTCTATAGTCGTGCCGAATATTTAGAAATTAGTTATAGTACAGTGGGTTTTTTACCCTGTTTTATTGGAGCTGTTTTATACAGAGTTGTATTATGTTTTTAAATCAGAACACCAATGGACCTCCTGATCTCATGTTGGACCCCAGGACAGTTTGCATTTCCATTGATGATGTAATGACCAATCATACTAGCAACCAACAGACACCACTGTTAAACAAACACTTGAAAAAATTGGAGAACAAACACCTGAAAAAATTGGAGAACAACCTAACAGAGCCACAGCGCTTCTCATACCTGCCACGCAGGCCTGCAGTCGATATTGAATTCAGAGACCTCTCATATTTGGTTCCTGAGGGACCATGGTGGAGAAAGAAAGGTATGATTTTGAGTAATTTATTTAAAGGACCACAGTTTTTTTCTATTTTAAACAATTCTTTTAAAATAGTTTGTTATATTGCATCATTATGTACATTGCCTACATTTGCTCTCTAAAATCTGAGTTGGGAATTGTTAAAAATTTCATTCTGTGAAAAAACTGTTTTTGTCTCATTTAATAATTATTGTCTATTTAAAATATACTGTAACATATGCATTGCTTTAAGTCATTTGGTAGATTTTTTCACAGGTGAAACAAAATACCGTCCCAGCATGTACTGTGGGGTTCAGAACAGATGAATGAACAGGAAGAAGCTAGTTTATTTTTTATTTTTTTTCTGGAAGGTTATTTTACGTATATTGATTTAAATTTGTACTTTGCTAATCCTTGCACAACATCTAAATATTAACACCCAAATTAGACAAAAGTCATCTGTAAACTCAGCAGAGAAGCTAACAGTAAGAAGTTAATTATTTATTCAGTTTATAGTTTATAAGTTTATAAGTTCAAAATGGTTTTAAGAAAGTACTTTTAAGTAAAGTAAATTATTTACAATGCTTTATATACCACAAATAATGGTCTATATACATCAACATTTTAGGGGAGCCTGTTAGCTTTTTTCTTCTAAGATACACATACATTTAGTTTAACAGTATTTAACTTAAAAATCTACATATGTATGTCGGTCATTTTATGGAGGGTGTTATCACAGCATTTTCTTTATTTTACATTTATTAAAAAGTAAATAAAAAAAGTAAATCTTTATTATGAAGTAAAGACATATACTGTATCTTTCTACTTAGTCTTTACTCTTTACTGCTGCTAATGGTTCACCTCATCATGGCTCATATTACTAAATCCATTAGTTATATTCTTGCTACTTACACACACATGTAATGCTACCAGTGCTAAGCTTAAAAGGACAGTTTACTACTATTTTGATCAAATAGCTAGAATACTCTATTGAGGTCCTAGAAAAGACACTATACAGACAACTAGGGACATGATCATGGGCACACAGGGTTTTTCAGCACAAATTGCTGAAAAAGGTCAATGCTTTGTTACAAAAGAAAGGTGCCAGATCACTGCCTCTGACACAGCCTCTGAACTTGCCAGATTAAAATCTGATCGAGCAAATAAACTTGAGATCACATTTGGGTCCCACCCTTCAACCCATGGTACCCAAAGGATCCTCTGCTAATGTGTTGGTGCCAGACAGCACAGCACACCCCTAAAGGCCTAGAGCAATGGGACAATTAATTCTTTCAAACTAATAATACTTTTATTATGTTCATGAAAACAACATGTATTTGCATTATTCTGCAAATGTCACTGCATTCATGGTTTTGTTCTGCTGCATTGTTATTATTATGATGCCCATCAATTCATCAACTTTAGTTAGAGGTTTATTCAGAATTATCATTAAATATTATGATTATAATAATGCCAATAATAAAAAAATATATACAATATATATGGACAATTATATATAGAACTATATTGACATCCTACTGATGGGTAATTATTTTATTGAATCAAAATATCTAAGACATCTGTCCTTTACTGGGTCCTCATCCCTAACCAAGTGCAACTGTATCCAGAGCCTTTGAGCTGTCTAACAAATCTTTGTAATCCATATTTAGTGGAGAGTGAGATCTGGCAATATTAGTGTCAGCGACCTTGATACACAGCTCAGTTGGTAACTGTCGGTCAACAAACTGCATTAACCTCAGTTACTGTATGAGCACAGGGGTTGGGATGGGCCGCATAAATTATGATGAAACTGTCAGCCAAGCACATACGCAGATAAAAGTAGTACAGCATGATACTGTGTATATGCATTTTTTTAGTTGCCAGGTCACTTGATCTTTAGTTGCCTTAAGTGAGATATTTTGTGGCATGTGTTGTTGCAATACTACAATGTTTCAAATGAAAAATAGAGTAAGGCAATGATTATTTCTTTAAGTGACAATTTGCATTTTCACAAGTTACTAAATTGATTTAATAAAAACATTTTCATCGTTCTTCAGTAAACATATATACACACAGATATAAGACACCATTAAGCTTCTCAGTATGCAGGAACCTTGTTTATAATACAATCCATTGCTACAGGGTCCATGATCACTCGACCGCTAAGAAATATGATTTAAAAAATTTTCTTAGGCAACACTGCTGGACATGAATATCTTACCAGATACTAGTCTGTTAATTTATACAAACTTTAGGCTGTTAATTCTGCATAAATGTGGTGTTACAGGATAAAAAAAAAAACACAATCTGATAAAATATTTTACATTTGCACCTTCGTTGAACCCGGGTTGTTAGTCTACCAACATGTGCAATTTGAATGGTCTGTGAACCCTAAGCCCAATTTTGCATTATTTTTGGAACAGCCCTCGTGTTGCAGACAACGTTTTGTCTGGTGAGGCAAGGCTGTGAGTGTGCAAAATTCATCCTCTTTAAGAGCTACTATGGGGATCCCACACTAAATGAGGACACCGAAGGTCAGAGATATTTGTGACTACTAATCCAATTAAACTCACAGCCAAATAACAGGTCGCCATCTGACATTTTTCACAATCTGCCACTGTTTATTAATATATAATTAATATATTATGTCATCTTCCTTTTAAAACCTACTTACAGAATAAATACTGTGTAAATGGCACAATGCTAAAAATGTGAGAAATGATGAAAAAAAAATTCAACCATCTGCTTTTGTTGTTAAATACATATAAAAATTTAAAAGATTATTTGCAGTCCATTATTAACAGTACATACATCCACTTACATATAATGCAAATACTACATAAGCATGCAAATGCAGATTATAGAAAAAGAAGTCTTTAGACAGCTTACAAGAATAACACCTTGGATCAAATTCAGAATGCATTGTCAATTTGGACAAAAGTAAGTGGATTAGAACCATGGAAAATCTAAAGGATCGTTTGACAAGAAAGAATGAGCATTATTCTATAGGAAATAGGCAAACAGGAGCAATCATGCGAAAAAAAGGTGTTCAACAATGCTTTCTTTCACCCCATTTACAAAGAGCCACCTTATGTCAGGAGGAGGTCATTTGTAAATATGTTTTATTCACATTGGGCCTGACATGAGGGTAAACCATCTCTCTGTTTTGAACATTTCGACAAGTTTCTCACAGGTACCCACTGAATTGTCCTCTTTCTTCTTAGGTTACAAGACCCTGCTTAAATGCATCTCTGGCAGTTTTAGCAGTGGGGGTCTGGTGGCCATTATGGGGCCCTCAGGAGCAGGAAAGTCAACTCTTATGAACATACTGGCAGGATATAGGTGAACACAAGAAAGCTATTTCTCTCTCTCTCTCTCACACACACACACACACACACATACACACACACACACATACACACACACACACACACACACACTCAGACACACACTTTATACACACACAATCTTATTTACCATGTGATGTACATGCCTTACAGTATATGTGCACATGGTGTTGTCTTTAGTTGGTGTGTTCACATGTTGTCGAGCATGTGGAGCTTAAAATAATAAGTGAGATTATTACTAATGACATTATAATATAGCATACTGCCTTGAAAAAAACTGCCATTAGATTTGATTACAGTGTGCAATGTGAAATCCCCATGCTCCCAAAACAATTCTTTCATAATTTTAGTCCTGAAATTTACACAGTGCTGTTAGGGAAAATACAAACAAAAACAACTGATGGGAAAACCTGGTCAATAAAAATATTCATGTAGTCAGCTGACTTTATTTAAATGCCACATAGCTTTGTTGAGCATAGAATTGCTCAATCTAAGCAACCCCAGATCATAATACTGTACCCTAGAGGCTAGTAACGTGGGCACTTTTCAAGATGGCTTCATTGCTTTATAAGCTTAACTTCTTGCACTGATGCATCCATCACCTTGGAATATGAAGTGTCTGGATTTATTAAAGTACATGGCCTTTTCTATTACTCCAATGTCCAATATTTAGGCTCCCTAGAAAATTAAAGCCTTTTTTGTCTAATTAGCTGGTTAAGTGATTTCAGTTAAGTGATGCGCTAGTTGTTTCTTTTCCTTAATTCAGGTTGATGCAAGTAATTTTTTTTTTTCAGGGATGTTTTTCTATCCTCTGGTGATTGTAAACACAATAAATGTTAAAGGAAACCTGGTACAAAAAAGTATCCAGCTGTCCAGAGAAGAACACTTTGTTCTTCATTGCACAGATTAATCTCACAGGCACAAGGGCAAGTCAATACACATTCGAATTCAAAGCTGTTGTCCAAAAAGCATGCGGTATAATCTGCTGCTGTTATTGCATGGCATCCATAATCGTAATATGCAAAGTCTTTAACTATTATGAATAAATGTACACTACAATTCAAAGTTTGGGGTCACTTGCAAATTTCTTTGTTTTTTTTTAGCGATTTATTTTCTACATTCTATAACAATACTGGGGATTTCAAAAGAATAAAATAACACATATGGAATTAGGTAATTACATAACAACAAGAAAAACAACAGTTAGTTGTTATTTTAAGACACAGAGGTCAGCCTTTCTGTAATAGTTCTTGCAAGAACAGTATTGTCAAGTGCATTTGCAAAATCTGTCAAGCACTATAATGAAACTGGCTCTCATGAAGGAAATCCCAGGATGGCGAAACCAAAACCTACCTCTGCCGCAGACGAGAAGTTCATTCAGAATTATCTGCCTGAAAAATTACCAATTAACAGCACCTCAGATTAGAGTCGTTATGAAGTCTTTACAGAGCATAAGTAGCAAAAACATCTCACCACTGTTCATAACACCTTCAGCATTCCCTTACAATGTAGAAAGAAATAAAAATCAGGAACGATCATGGAGTTAGAAAGTGACCCCAAACTTTTGAATGGTAGTGTATGTCCGCAAATCAAGATTTTCATTATAGAGTTTTTACTTTTTACCTTTTTACTTAACAGGAACTTATCTTTTAACTATTGCTTGGCAAAAGGTGATCATGCTGACTCTGTTTGATTAAGCATGAGCGTTTGTACAGTATGTTGCTGATCCTGCAGTGTTACTGTGCTCATTCTGCATCATCATAGACAGTACTTAGCCTACAGGAAAAAGGAAAAAAAAATCTGCTGTGTGTAATGTAAATAAATTTTGATTGGTTGTTTGTAATTTTATAGCACATTGTTTAGGTTTTTAAGTCCATCAGATTTTAATTTATTATCATCTCAATTGTCATAAGGGGCTAAAGTTGAGGTATGATGGCATTGACTGTGTCTTAGACATTTCCCACCAGTTTGAACTTTAATCATGTTTTTCTTTCTTTAATCATGTTTTTTTAAATCACAATGTAGCAATAATAATGTAGATTACACTATTGAGTTTCTATTTGTAAATGAAACTGGTTAAATACATACTCAAAAATTGCTTTGATTTTTAGGGAAAGAGGAATGAAGGGAGATATCTTGATAAATGGACAACCCCGAGATTTGAGGTCCTTTAGGAAAGTATCTTGTTATATTATGCAAGATGACATGCTTCTGCCGCACTTGACGGTCCAGGAGGCTATGATGGTAAGGTGCTTTGGAACTTTGGCTAAAGCTAATGCTAACGATTTTGGAAAAGGAGGATAATCAGAAAAGTGTTTGTGATCCAAATACCTCTAAACTTTGCTTCCACAGGTATCAGCTAATCTGAAACTTCTGGAAAAGGAGGATGGTAGGAGAGAGATGGTAAGAGAAAACTGTGTGAACTTCATATTGCCAGTTTCACTTGTGTGTTTAGTAATAAAAGGATATACAGTGGGGCAAAAAAGAATTTAGTCAGCCACCAATTGTGCAAGTTCTCCCACTTAAAAAGATGAGAGAGGCCTGTAATTTTCATCATAGGTATACCTCAACTATAAGATACAAAATAAAATAAAAAAAATCTAAAAAATCACATTGTAGGATTTTTAATGAATTATTTGGTAAATTCCTTGGTAAAATACGTATTTGGTCACCTACAAACAAGCAAGATTTCTGGCTCTCACAGACCTGTAACTTCTTCTCTGTCCTCCACTTGTTACCTGTATTAATGGCATCTGTTTAAACTCATTATCAGTATAAAAGACACCTGTCCACAACCTCAAACCGTCACACTCCAAACTCCACTATGGCCAAGACCAAAGAGCTGTCAAAGGACACCAAAGGAGCCAAAGCTAGAAAAAAAATTATTAGGTGTTGGGATGATTTTTGTGTAATTACTTTTACAAAATTAAATGCTAATGCTGAAATTTTAATTTTATGTGGCAAACACAAAGAAGTAGATACTAATAATAATACTAAATAGTACCTCTGTCTTGGTAGGTGTGCGAGATCTTGACTGCACTTGGCTTGTTGGAATGTGCTGAAACACGCACATCTAACCTCTCTGGTGGCCAGAGGAAGCGCTTGGCAATTGCCTTGGAACTTGTCAACAACCCACCTGTCATGTTTTTTGATGAGCCCACAAGGTGAACCCCTTGAGAAACACTCACTCATAATACATTTTCATTTGTACTATTACATGTAATAAGGATTGCTTTATTCAGTGGTGTCAAAAGTATTCACATTCATTACTTGAGTAGAAGTATAGATACTAGGGTTTAAAAAGACCTTGTATGGTTGTCTACAATAAACATTAGTGCTGTCAGAATAAAATGATTGCACCTCGGTCAGGTGACACGGATGCTCACCTGAACTGAGGATGCTCATTAGATTCCTTATAAATAGCTGTTAGTTCTGGGGAACTGGGTTGAGCATTAATGTTAATTTCAGTTCTGTTACGTGGGTTTTGTTTTGTCTTGTTATGTTCTGTTTTAGTTTGTTTAGTTGGTATTTGGTTTATGGAGCTTTAAGTTAAGTTTATATTTGTCATTATTTAGTTTGTCTCTGTGTCTCGTAGCAGAATTAGCCTCTAGGAGAATTAGCCTTTTGTGTTTACCCTCATGTGTGAGTAACCTCCTTTGCATGTGTAGTTCTTAGTCTGTATAAATACTAACCAGTGCACTACTAACCTGCTTAGATCTTAGTCTGTTTAGTCTTCGAGTCTGTCTAGTCTCCTCGTCTGTTTAGATCATAGTCTGTTTAGGTACTAACCTGTTTAGCCACTAACCTTTAGAGTTCTTAGTCTGTTTCATACCTAGTCTGCCGTGTACCTAGTCTGTCCGCCCCTTGGGTCTGTTTAGCAATTGGTCTGTTTAGCTACTAGCTAGCTTAGCAGCTAATGTGCATAACAGCTAGCCTAGCTAGTCTTGTGTGTGTTTAGCCCCTGCATGTATAGTCCCTAGTGTTTAGTCCGCTAGTCTGTTGTGTCTTGTCTTGTCAGGTTTGTATCCCATGTCTGTACTGTATATTAGGTTGTGTGATCCCTTGTCTGTGTATTAGTTGTTTATTGGTTTTGGTTATAGTATGCTCCCAAGTTCAAGCCAACTCCCTTTGTTCATGTTTGTTTGGTTTGTTTATAATTAAAATACTTTGTTTCACCATCATCCCCCTCTGTGTCTATGCCTTGCCACACCATGCCCACAGTCCACACACCATGACATATATCTGTCAGGAACTAACCCGAGGTGACCAGAAGATGTAGCTTTAGCGGTTAGCCCTGTGGTAAACCCAAACGCGGATTGACACGAATAGGCAGGATAATCACACTGTTTAGTCTAAGGACTCTCACGATTGGGGAGTAAGGGAAAGACACAATCTAACCCACATCCTAACTCAGTACTCAGTACAAAAGCAAAACCAAGAAAGTGAGTACTCACGAATTGGTAAACGCATCTGAGGCGACATCGGCAAACTGAATGACTGAGCGTTGTGCTGTGGTTTGTTTACTCCTCTTATACTTCCTGATTCGCGACCGCATTACTTCCGGGTCCTAGTGCCGGTCGCGGATTGAGTGTGCATGACAGTACCCCCCTGTCCAGGACCGGCTCCTGACGGTCCTGGGGTGGAGGATACCCGACGACGGTAGTCTCGAATAAGTTCGGGGTCGAGAATGAACCGGCCCGGAATCCAAGACCGTTCCTCATCTGAGGACGTGTGAATCGAGGATCCGACGCACGGTGTAGGCGGGACCACTGTCAATGATGCCGGGAGGAGGAGCAGGGGGGTGGGTGGAACCATTGGAGAGGTGAAGAAGGGTTTGAGTTGGGATGTGTGAAATGTGGGGTGAATCCTGAGCGCCGCAGGCAGCTGGAGCCGGTAGATGACAGGGTTTATCCTTAGGGTGATGCGGTATGGTCCGATGAAGAGGGGCGAAAGTTTCCGGGATTCCGTGTGCAGATGTAGGTTCTTTGTAGATAGCCATACCTTGTCACCTACATTGTACAAATGTCCCGGGGGTGTCGACGGCGGTGTTGAGTGATGTAGTGGTTGTTGGCATTCTGGATGGTGAGGTTGGCTTGGTTCCAGAGCCGTCGACACCTACGGACCAACTGTTGGGCCGATGGTACGTCAACCTCCGGTTCTTGATGGGCGACCATTGGGGGTTGAGAACCATAGCACATCTCAAATGGGCTTAGGTTGGTAGCAGATGAGACGTGCAGATTGTGAGAGAGTTCTGCCCATATGAGGTAGCGGGCCCAGGAGCACTGGCGATTAGCAACAAAACACCTTAGGTAGCGCTCCAGTTGTTGCTTTGGTGAACCGGGCGGTGAACTAGGGCCTTCTGTCCGAGACAATGTCTTTGGGGAACCTATGCAGGTGGACTACGTGTTCCAATATCAGCTTAGCTGTGGTTTTGGCTAATGGGAGTCCGGTGAGGGCCACCAGGTGCACTGCCTTGGAGAACCGGTCAACGATGGTTAAGATGGTGTTTTTTGACGAAATCCAGGGCGATGTGCGTCCAGGGTCGTCGAGGAACGGGAAGTGGTTGGAGCTCTCCAGGACAGGGTTGATTTATGTCTTTAGCCCTGGCGCACACCGGGCACGCCTGAACGAACTCTGTGACGTCCTTTCTCATGGAAGGCCACCAAAACGCCCGTTCGATGAATGATAGGGTTCTCTGGGTCCCCTGGTGTCCGGCAACAGGCGAAGAGTGACCCCATTGGAGGATGTCCGATCTCACGTCCTGGGGCACGTAAAGTCGTCCAGGCGGCACGCCTGCCGGTTCAACCTCCGCAGCCTGTGCCTGGCGGACCCTCGTCTCCAAGTTCCACTGAAGGTGTGCAATGATCCGGGAGGAGGAGATGACAGGCACGGGATCCGCCCCGAGGAGATCTTCATCATACTGCCTCGATAGCGCATCGGCCTTGGTATTCTTGGACCCCGGGTGGTACGACAGATGGAAGTCATATTGCTCAAAAAATAGGGCCCACCGTGCCTGTCGTGGATTGAGCTGCTTTAAGTTCCTGATGGTGATGAGGTTCTGGTGGTCAGTCCAGACGATGAATGGCTCACTGGCGCCCTGGAGCCAGTGACGCCATTCCTCCAAGGCCCACTTTATGCCCAGCAGTTCGCGGTCCCCTACCCCGTATCGCTGCTGAGTGGGATTGAATTTTTTGGAGAAGAAACCACAAGGGTGTACTTTCTGGTCTGGACCTCGTTGGAAGAGAACGGCGCCGGCACCCACATCCGATGCGTCCACCTTCACAACGAAAGGTTTGTTGGCGTCTGGGTGGAGAAGGATAGGAGCGGTGGTGAAACGAAGACACAGTTCTTGTAAAGAGGAGATGGCGGCGGGTGTGAGTCGAAACGGGTGAGGCGAGGGCCTGGTCAATGCAGTTAATGGCGCTGCAACTGTACGTAGCTCCGGATAAAGCGACAATAAAAATTCGCAAACCCAAGAAACCGTTGAAGCTGTTTGAGGGTAGGGGCCAGTGATGCACAGCTTCGAGCTTCTGTGGGTCCATGGCCACACCCTGGGGTGACATGACAAAACCCAGGAACATTTTGAAGTGCTTGTTGAAGGCACATTTTTCCAGCTTGCAGTACAGCTGGTGAGCGAGCAATCTCTTGAGAACAGCCCGGACGTGTTGGATGTGTTCTTTGATGTTGTAGGAGTATATGAGGATGTCGTCTAGGTAGACGAACACCCATCGGCCCAGCATGTCCCTGAGGAAATCGTTGATAAACTGTTGGAGGGCTGAGGGTTGCAAAGTCCGAAGGGTATGACCAGGCTCTCGTAATGTCCGGTGGGTGTGATGAATGCCGTCTTCCACTCATCGCCCTCTCTGATACGCACCAAGTTGTAGGCGCTCCGGAGGTCTAACTTCGTGAAGACGGTGGCACCAGAGAGGGCTGAGTTGGTGAGTAGCAGCGGGTGTCTGTTTTTTATGGTGATCTTGTTTAGCCCCCGATAGTCAACACACAGGCAAAGTTCGCCTCCTTTCTTCTTTAGGAAGGAAAACCCCGCGGCCGCTGGCGAGGAGGAGGGCCGGATGGTGCCATGGCGCAGGGCGTTGGCGACGTACTCCTCCATGGCTTGTGTCTCGGTGGCCGACAACGAGTAGAGGTGGCCGCGGGGGGGAACAGAGCCCGGCTGAAGTTCTATCGCCAGGTCATATGGGCGATAAGGTGGTAGGTGGGTGGCTCTTCTCTTGCAAAAGACTTCAGCCAGGTCTCGATATTCTGGTGGAATGGCGTCGTTGTCGATGTCAGGGGCCTCGGACTTCTTGGAACACTTCCCAGCCTGTGCCCGTCTGCAAAGTTCAGTGCAGGTTGGCCCTCACTGGAGGATCCGGTTTTATGCCCATGAAATCAGAGGGTCGTGCTGTAGCAGCCAGGGATAGCCGAGTATTATGGAAGGTGATGCGATGGGTGTGAGGTAAAACTGCAGCTGTTCCTGGTGTTGGTCGATGGTGAAGGTGAGAAGTTGGGTCTGGTGAGTGACGGGGCTGGACGAAAGGGGCCGACCGTCATTGGATGTGATGTGAATTGGCTGGGATAACGCCTCGATCTTCACCCCCATGTCTTTGGCATAGGTGGAGTCAAAGAAGTTACCTGCGGCACCAGAATCGATGAATGCGGTACTTCGGACCCGTTCATGGCCAAATTGGAGGGTTACCTAAACCGTCAGGCAGAAGGTGGTGGCGTGTAGCGTGAATGGTAAACCTAAACGCGGAGTGACATAAATAGGCAGGATAATCACGCTGTTTAGTCTAAGGACAATCACTATTGGGGAGTAAGGGAAAGACATAATCTAACCCGTGTTCTATAAACACACACTCAGTACGAAAGCAAAACCAAGAAAGTGAGTACTCATGAATTGGTGAACGCATCCGAGGCAGCATCGGCGAACTCAATAACTGAGTGTTGTGCTGTGGTTTGTTTACTTCTCTTATACTTCCTGATTCGCGAGCGCATTACTTTTGGGTCCTAGTGCCTGTCGTGGATTGAGTGTGCATGACAATATCTATCTATCTATATATATATAATATTGTAGCGTGTTTCACTGCTACGAAGGGACTTGGAGAGACGAGTGAGCTTCCTTGCTGCCCAATGCAAATGGCTGGGAGTATTTTATTCATCACGGCACGAAACAGCACAAACCACACAGTCAACAGTCAATAAACACAGATCAACAGGACACACTTCTCACCCACACACACACACCTTGGCCGAAGCCACTAACCCAAACACCTTTCCTCGACAGGGTGAACACCTAACAACCCCAGAAGTGTCCCAGTGTCCCAGAAACACGGTCTCTTGCCGCAACAGCTGGCACTTTTTCGGGGTGGGCCGCAAATTCGCCCGCCGGATAGCCAAAAATACCTCCCGTAGGTTAGCTAGCGCGACCTCAAACTCCTTGCCGTGCACCAATAAATCGTCCATGTAGACGACACAACGGTTGCGAGGAATATCGGCCAACACTTTCTCCATCAACCGTTCGAACGTAGCTGGAGCATTACATAGGCCGAACGGCATGCGCCGGAATTGCCATAGCCCTTGCCCGATCGAGAACGCGGTTTTAGGTCGCGCTTCCGGGGCGAGCTCTACTTGCCAGTACCCGCTACGCAGATCTAACGAGCTAAACCACACCGAGCCCGCAACGTGTTCCAGCACATCATCTATTCGCGGCAACGGATAAGAATCTTCGCGTTACCTCGTTCAACCGCCGGTAAACAACACAAAACCGCCACGATTCGTCCTTTTTACGCACCAACACAACCGGTGAAGACCACGGTCCGGACGCTGGCTCTATGACGGACGAGTCGGCCATCTCACGCAGCTTCTGCTCGGCGATAGCTCGTTTAGCTAAGGGAAGGCGTCTCGGATGTAACCGAACAGGAGCTGCGTTACCCGTATCAATCGTGTGCTGCACTAAATTAGTATGTGTGCACTCGCGCTCATCTACCGCGAAAATGTCCCCGAAACTCATGTAAAAGGGACCTCACTGTGTCGGTCTGTGTCTGACTTAGCCCCACGCTGCTACGCTGCATAAGCTCGGGCATTATTCTCGCTCGGTCTGCTACCGGATGTTTACATGGCGCATCCACCGGAAGTTCTGCCCCCCTGGTGCGCGCTACTAACACATCCGGCTGCGCTTTGGGAACTAGCAACCTGGCTAACCCAAAGTTACCACGTAACGTTCCGTCAGCAAAATTTAGGACCATACCCCACCTTTCCAAAATGTAAAACCCCAAGATACAACCATCCCTAATGTCTACCACAAAGAATGGATGAGAAAGACTGATTGCACCTACTTGTATTCGCACAGTGCGACAGGCCCGTATCTCCAAATAGCTCCCCGACATGGTGCGAATGGTCAAGGCTGGGGCCGGCAGCATACAACCGCGCTCGCCCTGTTCTAATACTCCCCAGCGCAGCAGCGAAACTGTAGAGCCGGTGTCCACAAGCGCCCGTAGCGAAACGTTGTCCAGGCCACAGTTCACGTAGACGCCCGCGCAATTTCCTACACGTCCTGACCGGAAGTTGGGCCCGGCAGTTGGGGAAACAGAGACGGCTGTGGGAGGCGGCTTCCCCGCAGCTAGTTGTAACGGCTGCTGGGGTACGCTGTCCTCAGGCCTGAGAACATTGCAGCGGTAGTCCGGCGGTCCTTGGCCTCGGCTGAGTCGAGGCCTAGCCGCGACGGGTAGCCCTGTCCCCGGCTAGGTTTACCTACCGAGCGGCCCTGAGCCACGGGAAAACACTCAGCTCTTTCGCCGCAGTGTTCTGCCATGATGGGCTCGGCGCGCTCGGCTTCGCGCAGCGCCTCAGACAGGGAAGCCGGTGCCGCTAACCGGATGTGCTCGCAAAGCTGTGACGGCCAAATTCCCTGCAGGAACGCACGGCGAGCTAGCTTTTCCTGCTGGATGGGCCCAAATTCCGGGTAGCCCCGGCGTGCGAGAGATCCTTGGCGAACGCCCCCAGTGGCTCGAAGGGGCTCCGCTCACGGGTCGCTAGCTCTTCGCACGCGGCCTCCTGACGGTCACCCGCGCCAAAACGGAAGTGGAGCGACTCCCGCAGCTTCGCCCAGTCCTTCCTCTCATCCGCCCGGAGGTCTTCCAATGCCTGGAGCGCCTCGCCCTCTAGCGAGAGGTCCACCCGGACGGGGGACCTCTCGCTAGAGGGCGAGGGACCAGCCTGCAAAGTCGGCGGCTAGTCAGGTCAGTGCACCTAACAACCCCTCCCGCAAAGCATGATGATTACTAGTCCAAAACCCCACCCACGCCACAATATATTAAGAAAGAATAGCAATACTATAAACACAAGTGGTTTCTAAAGTAGTCTGTGTAAGAGCTTTCGAATAGCTTGGACAGGAGAGAACACAAACTCACTTTGTTGCTGTTCCCACTATTCACTCTCATGGTGTTTTTTTTTCTCCATAAGTCCATTTTATCCTCTTATTAAGGTTGTCAGTGCTGACACCTGTTTTTTGTCACAAGGGGGTGTGTGGCCTTGTGTAATTTGTGTAGTAAGCATATAGGACCACCTGGCTCTGATGGCACCTTTCGTGTTTACTCACATTTTTCAAGTGACCAAAAAAATGAGAGCAAAAACAATTTGATCTGAAAATAAATTATGAGATCATTGAGTCACTTGCTTGATGCAGTTATTGCATGAAACGATATGCAAACAAATATTCAATATTGTTTAAATTACTTTAAGAATATCTGTTCCAATACATTTGCTCAGTTAAAGATTATATGATTTGCCATCAAATTTTTGAGTCAAAGTTGGAATTCTTGTCAGTTACTTCACATTCATCTTTTAATCTTAGATGTTATTAAAAAAAAGTTTCATAATAATCTTTGCCAAGGTGCACTGAATTTGTTCTTATCTTGTCATGGACCATTGCCTTTTATTTATTTTTCCCTTTAATTTGCCGCCCAAATGTAAGTTTATGAGTACATGTGCATATTTATTATGTTTGTACAGTTTAAAACCATCTCTCTTCCTATTAACACCATTAATTATATAATTATCAATTATAGTTATATATGCTTTCTTTTCAGTGGACTGGATAGCTCATCCTGTTTCCAGGTGGTTTCAATGATGAAAGCTCTGGCTCAAGGAGGCAGAACAATTATTTGCACCATTCACCAGCCCAGTGCCAAAGTATTTGAGCTCTTTGACAAAGTAAGCTGTATGTTGATAAGGATTGATACTAGTTTGTAATAACTGATAACATTATGTTAAATGATAAAAACACAATTGACATTCTGACAAACTGAAATGCAAGATAAGGTTACAGTATATTGACTGTTTTTTATGCAGGTTTCTCATACCGCCCCACCAGGATCTGAACACTCTGTAGTGTAGTGATGTTCAAAGCAAGGACAAAATATTAAAACAGTTTTATCATACAGTTTGACTCCTGTTTAATTGTTTTACAGCTTTATGTTCTAAGTCAAGGTCAGTGCATCTACCAAGGGAAGGTATCAAACCTAATCCCCTATTTAAGTAAACATGGACTCAACTGCCCTACATATCACAACCCTGCTGATTTCAGTACGTATCTGATAATTTCTGTTAAAATGTTTGAAACAAATGTGTATCACCATGAATAAATTATGATTACCCTTACAATAAAACTTTTCACAGATATTTCATAAAAAATATTTTTTTTGTTATTGCATTGGACAAAAATGATGACAATCTATATTGTACAATTTATTTTGTTAATAGTGCATATTGTGTGTATTGCACAAGTTTTTGAAAGATAGTGCTTGTAGAATAAATTATCTTTTTCCCTCAGTAATGGAAGTGGCTTCTGGAGACTTTGGTGACCACATGACTCTGTTGGTGAAAGCTATTAGTGAAGGAAAGTGTGAGAAAAATTACAAAAGTGAGATGAATGGTGACGATGCACTTACCTCATTCTTTTGGCAAAAAACATCTGATGAGGTACAAACACAATGCTGAATATTCTAGAAAATGTGATATAAAATAGGTATTACTAAACAAATGGACTAATGTAAACTTGTGTATGATATTATGTAAATTGGTTATAAGAGGTATATCTGTTTTTTAGGATTCTTCTTCCACTGAAGGCTGTCACAGCTTCTCCGCCAGTTGTCAGACGCAGTTTTGCATCCTCTTTAAAAGAACTTTCCTAAGCATCATGAGGGATTCGGTAAACATAACTGCTAATCACTACATAAATGTAGTAACACATCATGTTTCAATACATTTGCTGTCTAATACATCAAGTAAGTTGTCCAACATTTAGACTGTTTAGACTATTTCCTAATTAATTATTTTACAGAGAAACTAAAATCTTTTCATATTATTAAGTAAGAATAGCTATGAGAATTAGTATGGCTAGATGAAAACCAAAACGTCAACAAGAAAAAATAAACAACTAAGATCATTGAACAGATGAAAGAAGACTCTGTGTTGTCTATATGTTTTACAATATTGTCACATGTGTTACAATACAATAAAATACAATACAACACAATAGAATACAATATAATATACAGTACACTGGCTGGCAAAAAAAGAAGGATGCATTCTCTAATATTTATCTAATAAATATATCTAATCTACATCTAATCTAATATATATTTAGCTTACTTCTGCAATACAGTAAGTCAAGACTCGTCAAACCCCATGATCTTTTAACATTAGTTCAAAGACTAATATTTATACTAACTGAAGCTATTTTATGAATTAGCATCTGTAACAAGTGGTTTGTTTATGGTCATACAGCTGTTTAATTCCAATCCGGTGAGTTTGGCTTTGTCATGTTGTGTGTGTGTTTTTATGATGCAACTTTAGTAAGTGTTAAAGTGATCTCAGATCACAGTAATTTTATATTTTTTTTCCTCCCATTTCTTCTACAAAGTTGATGGTTCATCACTATTCTGCCAGGTTTTAATGCCCTTAGTTGGTTTCTTTTGCATAACCATGGAATACATCTTTTAATATTTAAATTACTTACTGCATCAGTAATGGTTACAAGAACTGTCAACAGATGATAATGTAGTAATTATCAAGAAATGGCTCTTGTTTATTTAAATCTCAGCATTTTAGCAGTGACATGGGTGTTGAAGCCAGATGAGTTATTTTGAGACTTTCAGAAACTGCTGATCTTCTTTGATTTTCACTCACAATTTTATAAACTTTACACAGCACAGTATTAAAAAACCCTGAGTGATTGACCTTTCTGTAGGTGTTAATCTTTTGATGATAAGATAGAGGAATCAGAGAAAATGGCCAGATTGGTTAGAGCTGTCAGGAAGAGGAAGAAGGAGAAGAACTCCATGCAGACAGTTACATAAACTCTGGATTGCAAGCAAGAAACAATTGCTAGGGTACAGACTTTAAACTTATTATAAACAAATAAGTATTCTTGTCTAAAAAAAAAAGAAGAGAAAAAGAGGAGGCAGCTGTGTCCAGAGAGGGAGGGAAATATGTAGGAGTGGAGGGGTTAAAATAGGTACTTTGTTGGCAAATAGGAATGTTGTCACTATGACTGATAAAGGGAGATAGCTAGCTGATATGATAAGCGAAGAAAGGGTAGATATACTGTGTGTACAAGAGATTATGTGGAAGGGGAGCAAGGCTAAGAACATTGGAGTTGAGTTCAAAATGCTTTTCTATGATGTAGATAATAAGAGAAATGGTGTAGGTCTAATACTGAGTGAAGATTATGCCAATAGTGTAGCGGAAGTGAGAAGAGTGTCTGATAGAGTGATAAGTGTGAAACTGGAAGTTGAAAGGTCAGTGCATCTGCTCCACAGGTAGGATGTGATGTGATGTAAAGGAGAAAGAAGATTTCTGTATCTGTAGAAGAGTATTGTATATTTCACCACAGGGTGACATACAAGAGTGGTGGAATATCTGTGTAGGAGATGCAATCTGAGGGAGATTAGAGACTGTAAGGCGGTTGCAAGGGATAGTGCAGCTAGACAACATTGGATGGTGGTAAAGAAGAAGCAAAAGGACTGAATTAGATGGATTACCAGGATTAGATGGTGGAAACTGAAGAAACAAGATTTTTTTTTTTATTCAGTGGGGGGGGTCAGACTACGTATTAGTTAAGAGATGCTAGACGACTGGTTAGCTACTGCAAAAGTGGTAAGGGAGACAGCTAGGAAGGTTATTGGTATACCATCAGGATAGAGAAAGAAAGCAAAAAGAGAAAGAGACTTGCAAAAAAGTATTGGGATACATAGAGAGATGAAGAGAGTAGACAAGAGTATAAGGAGATGCGATGTAAGGTGAAGAGGAAAGCAGAGAGACAGAGCGAAGAAGGATGTACTACCGGGTAGGGTGATAAAAGACGCATATGGAAATATACAAGCGAATTAGTATGAATTAAGTGAAGACAACTACTGTATAAAGAGGATGAAGAGTGGAAAGGCAGTTGGTCTGGATGACATTCCAGTAAAGGCATGGGAGTGTTTAGGAGAGTTGGCAGGAGAGTTGCTTACTAGATTATTTAACAAGATCCTAGAGGGGGTGGGAGGACGACTGATGAGTGGAGAAGAAGTAGAGTAGTGGGAAAGAGTAGTGGAAGATAGGTTGAGAAGAGAGGTGACAATCTGTGAACAGCAGTATGACTTCATTCCAAGAAAGAGCACTACAGATGCCATGTTTGCTTTGAGAATGCTGATGGAGAAGTATAGCGAAGGTCAGAAAGAGTTACATTGTGTGCTTGTAGATCTAGAGAAACATATGACAGGGTGCCCAGAGATGAACTATGGTATTACATATATGTGGAAGTATGTGGTACAAGATATAACAGCATTATAGCAGTGAGGTGTGTCATAGGTACCATTGGTGGAGGTGGGACTGCACCAGCAATCTGCTCTTAGCCCCTTCCTGTGTCAGTGTTGATGGACAAGTTGACGGATGAGGTTTGACAAGAGACCCCACGAACTATGATGTTTGCAGATGATATTGTGATCAGCAGTAAGAGTAGGGAGCAGATTGAGATGAGTCTAGAGAGGTAGAGGGATGCACTGCAGAGACGAGGCATGAAGATCAGTTGGAGCAAGAGGGAATACATGTGGGTAAATGGAAAGGAAAGTGAAAGATGCAGGTGCAAGAAGTAGGGGTAGGGAAGGTACAGGAGGAGTTCAAATATTAAGGGGCCAACTGTCCAAAGCAATGGGGAGTGTGGTAGAGAAGTAAAGAAGAGAATGCAGGCAGGGTGGAATGGGGGGAGAAAAGATGTAGGAGTGATCTGTAACAGTAAGGTATCTTTAAGAATGAAAGGGAAAGTTTACAGAACAGTAGTAAGACCAGCAATGTTGTACCGGTTGGAGACATGCGCAGAGGAGGGATGAGGGGTTTATTAGGTGGAAAATGTTAGAGATGGACCTGCCAGGAAAAAGGAAAAGAGGAAGGCCCAAGAGCAGGTTTATGGATGTGGTGAGGCAGAACATGCAGGAGGTTGGAGTGACAAGGGAAGATGTGGTAGAAGAAGTAAGTTGAAGAAAAATGGCCTGCTGTGGCAACCTAAGAAGGAGCCGAAAGAAGAAAAAAAGGAAAAAGATAAACAAATCAGTATATATCACAGAAGCATTTACAAGCAGCAAACAGAGGGGTAGAGCAATTATGCTGCAGTTTTTGCTAAGCAGACTCAATTAATAAATTTAGTTTGATTGACTATAAAAACAATTTTGTTCATTAAGTCCATTATCTATAATTTTTAGGGGTCTATTATAAACAATAAGACAGATAAATCCAATAAAAATAGAGTCCCCTATGGTGATAGGCGTTATCTAATCAATAATGGCCAGTTGTAAAAAGATAATTATATATTTGTGAAATGGTGCTATGAAATAAGTTTGAAAATATTAGAAATTAGAGTATTGTACTGCTAGATTTAGCAATCAGCAGTATAAGGTTACATTTTGCTGACCAAGTTGTTATCTTCAAATACACTTTTTCAATGCTAAATGGTTAATTTATGTTTGTTCTTAATAGCTTATTGAATTTACAGGGAGAAAGTATTGTATTATACAGCTACATATACACTTGTATAATCAATATTAAAACAATAAAAATAGTGTTTTTCTTTTTGACTAGGTGTTGACCCACCTGCGTATCACCTCTCATATTGGAATCGGGCTGCTGATAGGGCTTCTGTACCTCGGAATCGGAAACGAGGCCAAGAAAGTTCTCAGCAACTCCGGTTTCCTTTTTTTCTCCATGCTTTTTCTCATGTTTGCTGCTCTGATGCCCACAGTGCTTACCTGTGAGTGGATTAAATGGATAAATTTCTATTTGTTTTCTGTCTATTTTATTAGGTTTTAATCTTTCTAACAGCCTACAGTGTAAATAATATCTTTCTATTTTTTCGCATGTCTGAAAAATTAATATAATTATATATTTAATTGCAACAGTGGACAAGGAGACTTGCTGGTGGAACGAGGAAGTCCAGGAGTGTATACAGGGAAAGAGAGCTAAAAAGAAGTGGAACTCTGAGAGGACTGAAGAGAGTAGACAGGAGTACAGGGAGATGCAGCGTAAGGTGAAGGTAGAGGTGTCAAAGGCCAAACAACGAGCATATGAGGACTTGTATGCTAGATTGGATAGTAAGAAGGGTGAGGTGGATCTGTACAGGTTGGCGAGGCAGAAAGATAGAGATGGGAAGGATGTGCAGCAGGTTACAGTGATTAAAGATAGAGATGGAAATGTACTGACAGATGCCAGGAGGGTAATGGGAAGATGGAAGGAGTACTTTAAAGGGTTGATGAATGAGGAAAACGAAAGAGAACAAAGAGTAGAAGAGATGACTGTTGTGGAGCAGGAAGTAGCAAATATTAGTAAAAGTGAGGTGAGAAGGGCATTGAAGAGGATGAAGAGTGGAAAGGCTGTTGGTCCTGATGACACACCTGTGGAGGTATGGAAGTGCTTAGGAGAGGTGGCAGTAGATTTTCTAACTAGTTTGTTTAACAAGATCTTAGAGAGTGAGGGGATTCCAGAAGTATGGAGAAGTGTATCGGTGCTGATTTTTAACAACAAGGGAGATGTGCAGAGCTGTGGCAATTACAGAGGCATAAAGCTAATAAGCCATACAATGAAGCTGTGGGAATAAGTAGTGAAAGCTAGGTTAAGGGCAGAGGTCAGCATTTGTGAGTAGCAATATGGTCTAATGCCTAGAAAGAGTACATCAGATGCAATATTTGCTTTGAGGATGCTGGTGGAGAAGTACAGAGAAGGTAGCATAGAGTTGCATTGTGTTTTTGTAGATTTAGAGAAGGCATATAACAGGGTGCCGAGAGAGGAGCTGTGGTGTTGTATGAGGAAGTCTGAAGTATGTTAGGGTGGTGTAGGACATGTATGAGAGCTGTAAGACAGTGGTGAGATGTGCTGTAGGTGTGACAGAAGAGTTCAAGGTGGAGGTGAGTCTGCATCAAGGATCGGCTCTAAGCCCCTTTTTGTTTGCCCTGGTGATGGACAGGATGACAGATGAGGTTAGACAGGAGTCTCCATGGACTATGATGTTTGCAGATGACATTGTGCTTTGTAGCGAGAGCAGCAAACAGGTGGCAGATGATACGCTGTGGCGACCTCTGAAATGTAACAGGCGAAAGACAAAGAAGATATACTTTATTGCAACAAGCCAGAATTTTTGAAAGATATATATCTGATAGTCATCTCCAACATATCCGTAACCTACAAAATAATTTTCTTAAAAGTCCATGTTATTATTCTTGTGTATCATCTAAAATATTTTCGTTGGTATTTTCAATTCTAGTCCCTCTTGAGATGGGTGTTTTTTTGAGAGAACACCTAAATTACTGGTACAGTCTAAAGGCATACTACTTAGCAAAGACTATGGCCGATGTTCCATTCCAGGTAACATGTTTTATGTTATCATATGAAATGCATTATAGTGATCTAATTATGGCTTTAAGATCGTATTTCACACATATGGTAGAAGGATGACAAAATATCACATATTAATTGTACAATACAAATTTAAACAGTGGAGAGGTTGAGACTTTGATGTTTTAAAAGCTTAGAGGGGATTTACTTACGTCAGTGTAGGGTGCTCCTAATTTAGGAACATTCAGCGTATGCATTATATAAGCAATCTTTGTTTCCTGTTTGAAAGGCTTTTTTGTACCATTAATCTTCATTAATGGCTGAAACAACTATGAATTTAATAATGAATTTTTTTGTCAAAAGTGAGCTTGTACACATTATATTGTTTTCATGGGTATAGCCTGCCTTTTGCTCTAAGTTCCCTGGGATAGGATTCAGACACGTCATAAATCTACCAAGGATAAACATTATAGATAATGAATGAATAAGGAAATGAAGGAAAGAATGGAAGAAGGGAAGAAGGAGGGAAGGATGGATTCCATTAAAGGCTAATCAGATTTTTATAGTGTATTTATATATTTCTTATATAGAGGATCTAGTTAAATTACGTCATTGTGATTTAAGCTATGCTTAAAAATGAAACTCTCTATAAAAACAGAGATGTGAGTTAATTTAAATACTGCCATAGTTAAGTTCTTGACTTGAACAAACCAAAAAGTGCAAATGGATAAAACCAGGTTTCAAATTCTTAAATTTGTTATGGCTCAGTTAAAGAGATGACATTCCATGACTCCTAACCACAATTATACCACTCTTTAACCACAATTTATTTTACTGATTTTGTCTCACAGATTGTATTCCCAGTGGCATATTGCAGCATTGTTTATTGGATGACCTCTCAACCATCAGATGCTATTCGATTCATCCTGTTCTTGGCTTTAGGTACGCTGACATCATTGGTGGCACAGTCTTTGGGTCTCTTGATTGGGGCAGCATCTACGTCACTGCAGGTGATATTAACTTCTCTTTTCATACAATATTTCAAAGTATGTTTTAATTAAATAATGCAGTGTTGTTGATTTGTGTTTTTTTTTTTTGTAATATTCTATTCCTTAGGTTGCCACCTTTGTAGGACCAGTGACTGCCATACCTGTGCTGCTGTTTTCAGGCTTTTTTGTCAGTTTTGACACCATCCCAAAATACCTTCAGTGGATATCTTACATTTCCTATGTCAGGTAAAAAAGTATTTTACTTTTTTTTGTGAGAAAAATACTACTAGTAAAAAGTACTACTAGTACAATTATTTTTTATGCCTTTATACTAGAGTAGGAACCTGTATTTTAACTTGTAGGTTAAAGAGTTTGTAGAAAGAGTTACAGGGTTAAAGCTAAAAATAAAGTAATAAGCTTTAATAATCACTGATATTATTGTCAGGTTAAAGCCCATGTACATGTCTGCCTGTCTTTCTGTATGGCAGAACTTTTTGCCTAACTTGTTAATACAAAAAAAAATACATTTTGTATGGTTGAGTAACTTGTGAATTGTTTATGCGCACTTCTTTTGTCGTCAGCCAAATAAAATCCCTGTTCGGTAATTGAAGAGTAAATCAATTCAATTTAATTTAATTTTGTATAAAGCTTTTCTCAAAACAAAGTTATGGAAATGTGTATGAATCAAAATCAATCAGAATCACACGAAAGATGAAAAATAAAGATTATGTTTTATCCCAAAATGAACGACACCAGTGCATTAAAATTCACTTATACCACTTCACCTATGTTATTTCAGTGGTGAAAATATTAGGTAATTTCAGTACAAAAATATTTAGTTTGGCTTTTCCAATTAAAGTCTGCTTAAAGCAGCTGTTAGTTTACATCGAGCAAGTAGCTTATTAGTAACCTGTTTTAAAGTAGATTTTAATAGTAGATACCCGAATGTTCTCATATGAGGACATGAAATTTTCTCTCAACTGAATCTGTACTTTGTACAGTCCTCATATGACGACATTCAGGTATCAGTTGGTTAAGGTGTTGTGTAATATAAACCAGTATTGTGTGCAAATGATTGTGTTAATGCAATCATTCTCCTAATGTGTCAGTTGGCTGTTGTCTAATGCTTGTTGTGTAATGTTTTTCAGGTATGGTTTTGAAGGAGTTATTTTGTCTATCTATGGGTTGGACCGTGCAGACCTATACTGTGACAAAAATGAAACATGCCACTTCCAAAAATCCAACGCCATATTAAAGGAGCTAGATGTTGAGAATGCTGAATTGTACCTGGACTTCATTGTACTGGGTGTCTTCTTTGTTTCTCTGCGTCTTATTGCTTACTTCGTCTTCCGCTACAAAATCAATGCTGGGAGGTAATCAGCAAGACAGCAACAACTTTGACAAGACTATTACATATAGGAAGGATGAGCAGAGAGAACAAAAATGGGTGATTCTTTCTTTAAGCTGCAAAAAGGACTACTATATTTGTGGAGGTTCCAACAGGACAGCAATACACTAAACAGTTTAGACTAATCATTTTTGGTGTTTTATTTGACATTTGACATTGACATGTACGGATTAACTTTCCATGTATATGTATATGTGACGATCTGCAGTTGTTCTGAACAGCTATAACAAAGTTGGACTCATGTTTTGTGTTATGCTTTTTACATTTTATGTATAACATTTTGTCTTTTGTCTGGGTATGATGGGTCCTGTCCTTTTAAAAAAAGGGATACAATACAATTAGGTAAACATGTAAGGGTTTGATGTTAAGAGCTGGTCTCTACTACTGGACATGGCTCTCTCTACTAAAACTATGCATCCCTTTCATAATTAAAGCAAAGACTGATTTGACATGTTGCTATTGTAGGTTATTTTATTTTGTATATATTTTTTATATTCCTAATATTAAATATCCATGTTATGTTACAAAACCTGTTTCCAGTGTGAATTTGTCAGTCTGGAAACAGTTATCTAAAAAAAGTTATCTAATTTTAATATAGATAGCTTTAACAAAAATAAATGGCATGGTGGCATGGTGGTTAGCACTGTGGCCTCACACTTCCAAGTTCGAGGGTTTGATTTTGGCCTCAGGTCTGTGTGTAGTTTGCATGTACTGTGTACTCCAGTATCCTCCCACAGCCCAAAGACATGCAGGGTAGGCCACTACTATTATATATAGCTATACTACTATATGTAGATGCAAATACATTGTCTTGGTTTTTCAGTTGCTGGGTGTGGGAATCTTTTCTGATTACCTGATCGGGAGAGCAGATTTTCTGAGAGCCACATACATCTCCTTGGACATTTTAAATAAAATCAACAACATAGTGATTTGTGCAAAAAAAAACAACTCACTGCATATGGTTAAATACCTCAATCACCCCTTTCATTTAAGAAAATAATATACAGTATAATAATAACTTAAAAAATATATTTTTAACATAAGAGCATGGCAAAAGCCATATAGCTTGACCTTATCTATGTTGTTGTTGGTCTTGCTGCCCCCATCAAGGGTTCACCACATTGGACCACCTGATCTGCACCAACTTAGCACAGGTTTTACACTGGATGGCTTTCCTGATGGAATCCTCCAATTTTATGAGGGCTTGGGTCTGGCACTGCTTCCAGAGGTTGGGGTTTGAGGATTGGGTAGGAACAGAACCGTTCACATGGCAGATGAGAAGGCCGTCCACATGGCAGATGAGAAACCTACCACTGAGCCACCAATGCCCACCTTGACCTTATCTAACAACAGTAAAATAATGCTTAAATTACACCTGTAGGCTTAAGTAGTCTATAAACTGGTATTACCTTGCAGAAATGGTATATGGACTAATTTTCCCCCCAATCCTCTTATTAAGTATTAGCACTGGCTCAACTGAAAGCTGTTGTTAGCATAGTTGCTTTCCTGTTCCAGCAGAGCCAGGTGGAGTAAATGTTATAAATTTAATAGGAAATAGCTTGGAATATCAAGATAGAATACAGTACCTACTGTATACTAAAAACATTTCAAGATGCAATATATATATATATATATATATAGTTGCCTGCATATGTGTAAATATACTTGAAATGTCATCTGTGCATAAAACAGTTTGTGTGTTTCCATGTTAACATTTTTGTACATTATGTGTATTTTTATCTGCTCCTTCCTTGTTCCTTCCTTCCTTAGGAATATAATAAACCGATTGCGCAATGGATTTCCAGGGGAAAGAGTAATAAGTGTGCGCCGGCACAAATAATAATAATAATAATAATAATGTAACTTTTCTGGGAAATGTATTAGGTAGTATGTTTCCAGGCATAGGCAGAACAGCTTTGCCACACAATTCGGTAAGGAACATATTTCCTACCGAACACCCTTTGACACCTGACCCTCCCTAGGGATAGACCGATCGAGCGTAACAGGACTGAAGCCTTCTAGTCAAATCGTCTCGCGATATTTCACGAGAATCTCGCGCTGCTAGCTGCCGGGTCGGTAATCCTGCTAACGTTTTCAAGCTTGTTAGATAATCACCGTCAGAATGTTTATACCTGATTAATTATAAAACATAACACTTATACATGATATAATAACATCCAGTCTAACGTATGGGAGATTAGGGAGACTATGTTTCGGTATTTAATTGTGTTTTTTTTTTGTCAGCATGTGGTCAAATAAAGATGTCGACGCTAACGCCAATGGTCTTTTGAGCACTGGAGATGCCACTTTAGACAAACTGGTAAATCAGTGGATCTGCTGGGATAAGGTTCGTGATCACTTCTATTATATTAGTTTAAATTAATTTAAATACATTTTATATGACGACATGTGATGTGGGTGATAGTAAAAATGTTGTGGTCTACTTAGTCCCTTTAAAGCAAAACTTCAAAAATATTTGGATTTATTTTCACATTGGAGTTAGTAAACAGTTTACACAATGCCTGTGTAGTGTAAGTGAATGTAGAATTCTTTAGAAACCACACAAATCATCAAAATAAGAATAAAAATGTAAAGCTACCAAAATGTAGTATGTAGTACTCAAAACTGTTAAACTGTGCAGTCTACAGTATTACTCCTGTTGTATAAGAAAGTATAATGTATATGTGTATGAGACTAAGGCTCGTAGTACATTTATTTATTTATTTATTTATTTTACAAAGTTGCAATATAATCAAATCAGCTTCGTCTTCAAAATATTTTATTGAATTAAAATTCAGCTCAATTACATCACACAGAGAGTTCATGTAGAGATACTAAAGGGCAGACTTACCAGTTTAGAATATGATACTTGACACTTTCTATTAATGTTCTTTCTCATTAGTTGTCTTTCTGTTTATATACTGGAATTTGGCTTACTGTAGTAAAAACTGTGCTTAAGAATTCTGAAGGCTGAAATGCATGATCATTCTTTCTTTTGTGCTTCGTTTAAAAAAAAAATACTGTAAATTAATGTGAACGTGGCAGCTGATCACTGAAATATGAAGTCTCCCCTCTGAATGTCCACCTATTTGCAAAATTCAAATGAAATAAAATGTGCTAGTATATGTATGTAAACTATGAGACAGACATTTCAAGTAGTCTGCAGTCTAAATTCTGCTGCTGGAACATGCAATTGCAGCAGCACCACTAGAGTTCAAAAAGTTTCACTATACTGTAGTATGAACTCTAAGCAATTGCATAAGGTCTTCTTGAGAAAACAGCAAGTCAACAAATTGCATGCTCATAATACATTAATGAACTGACTGCACTAGCATCTGAGTTTATTCGATCTTTCTAAATCTTTAATTTCCTAAGTAGCAGAGACAAAAAGGGTGAATTCATGTGTATTATGCCAATAAAATAATAACAATAATAATGGAAACTCTATTAAAATGTATCTTGTTTAATAACTGTAAATTCAAACTATTTAAATTGTATCACTTTTTAATTAAAAACATTTTTTTTTACCTTGTTGCTGAGTCCTTTGAAGTATTTTTTTAAAGAGCAGATTTAAAATTATATAATATTTATACTACCATTTTTCTGTAGCTAAGGATTTTCCTAAATCTTTTGAACATCTGGCATAGTTGAGTTTAAGACAAGAAGATTGCAATTAAAGCAGATCACTTATTTTTTTTATATTTAATACTTATTTTTGTTTATTTTAATATTATGCAGCCAGTTAAATAGTTTAAACTAATTGATAATATTCTTAAATGTGTTTATTCTCATTTAAAATTTATTGTTTAGTTTTTTTTTTAATTCAATTTAAATTAAATTTTATTTGTATAGCGCTTTTAACAATTGGCATTGTCCCAAAGCAGCTTTACACAAGCAAAAGAATTATTTATGTTTGTATGAAATTTGAATGTGTATGAATCAAAATAGTCAGATAAAAACTCCCTGAGATGGTAGTAGGAATTGATCTGCATTCATACTGTGTTAGTTGGCAGGCAGTTCAGCATAACAGTTGATGTTAATTGATGTTAATATGGAGTCCAGTTAGTTATTGAAAACTTGGGTAGACGTGTATGAAGTTCCAGTCCTGAACTATCGATTGGTCAAATCCTCAGAGAAACAGCTGCCAACACCATTTGAGGCCAGAACCGTCTTCTAGGTAGAGAGAAGCATCCCCAGACACAAGCACATCCCAAAGAGACACATGGGGCATCCATGTGACAAGATCTCCAACCAGAAGCGGGGCACCAGGATGGGTCAGACAGGTCCAGAGGGCAGAGGGAGTCTGGATCACTGGCAGCTCAGAAATTACATGTGTAGCTCGACGGAGAGAGGGAAGAGAAAGCAGGAGAGAGAGCAAAAGAGAAGAGATAACAGTTAGATCTGGTCACAGTCATATAATGTATAATGTAAATGTACCCTCACTTAAAGGATTATTAGGAACAGCATAATAATACGGTGTTTGACCCCCTTTCGTTTTCAGAACTGCCTTAATTTTAAATGGCATTGATTTAACAAGGTGCTGAAAGCATTCTTTAGAAATATTGACCCATATTGATAGGATAGCATCTTGCAGTTGATGGAGATTTGTGGGATGCACATCCAGGTCACGAAGCTCCCGTTCCACCACATCCCAAAGATGCTCTATTGGGTTGAGATCTAGTGACTGTGGGGGCCATTTTAGTACAGTGAACTCATTGTCATGTTCAAGAAACCAATTGGAAATGATTCGAGCTTTGTGATATGGTGCAATATCCTCCTGGAAGTAGCCATCAGAGGATGGGTACATGGTGGTCATAAAGGGATGGACATGGTCAGAAACAATGCTCAGGTAGCCTGTGGCATTTAAACGATGCCCAATTGGCACTAAGGGGCCTAAAGTGTGCCAAGAAAACCACCACCACCAGCCTCTGGTCTCACCAGAATCGAGACTCATCAGACCAGGCAACATTTTTCCAGTCTTCAACTGTCCAATTTTGGTGAGCTCGTGCAAATTGTAGCCTCTTTTTCCTATTTGTAGTGGAGATGAGTGGTACCCGGTGGGGTCTTTTGCTGTTGTAGCCCATGCGCCTCAAGGTTGTGCGTGTTGTGGCTTCACAAATGCTTTTCTGCATACCTCGGTTGTAACGAGTGGTTATTTCAGTCAAAGTTGCTCTTCTATCAGCTTGAATCAGTCGGCCCATTCTCCTCTGACCTCTAGCATCAACAAGGCATTTTCGCCCACAGGACTGCCGCATACTGGATGTTTTTCCCTTTTCACTTCATTCTTTGTAAACCCTAGAAATGGTTGTGCGTGAAAATCTCAGTAACTGAGCAGATTGTGAAATACTCAGACTGGCCTGTCTGGCACCAACAACCATGCCACGCTCAAAATTGCTTAAATCATCTTTTTTTCCCCATTCTCACATTCTTAACCTGACCACACCCCTAAATGCATTGAAGCAACTGCCATGTGATTGGTTGATTAAATAATTGCATTAATGAGAAATTGAACAGGTGTTCCTAATAATCCTTAAGGTAAGTGTATATTTACTGTAGACTGCAAGCAGAGACTCCGGCAGGACTAACTATGACAGCATAACTAAAAGGGAGAGCCAGAAGGAAACACAGACATGAGGGCTCCCTGAGATGTAAAGCAACCAATCACCTCGCCGTCAACAAACGTGAGTGATCAATGAGAGTGGGGAGGACAGCATCTAAAAATACCAGTTCACCATAATACTCTATGACCATGAGTCCTCCAGATCTGCTCCTTTACCTAAGGCAAATCTATTTGTAAAAATGCTTGATTAAATAAATAGGTTTTTAGCCTGGACTTAAACACTGAGACTGTGTCTGAGTCCCAAACACTATTTGGAAGACTATTCCATAATTTTGGGGCTTCGTAAGAAAAAGCTCTGCCCCCAGCTGCAGTTTTCATAAAACGCGGTACTGATAAGCATCCTTTGATTGAAGTAGGCGTGGTGGATCGTAAGACACTAGCAGTTTACTGAGATACTGTGGTGCGAGACCATTTAATGCTTTATGTGTCGAAAGTAGTATTTTAAAATCAATGCGAAATTTCACAGGGAGCCAATGAAGTAAAGATAGGTGTGATGTGCTCGTATCTTCTGGTTCTAGTGAGGACTCTCGCTGCTGCATTCTGGACTAGCTAAAGCTTGTTTATGCACCTAGTTGAACAACCAGGCAGTAGAGCATTACAATAGTCCAACCTAGAGGTGATAAAAGCATGAACTAGTTTTTCTGCCTTGTTAAGCGACAATATATTTCTTATTTTGGCAATATTTTTGAGGTGAAAGAATGATATCCTGGTAATATTATCTACATGAGCTTTAAATGAAAGGCTGGAGTCTATAATCACACCGAGAGGGCTGTACCCTTAATTCCTACTACATTTTCTAATCTGTGAAGAAGAATACTATGATCAATGGTGTCAAACAGTACGATATGCAGTGAAATGCTTATACGACTGCCGGTGACCTTAAAAAGAAAATAAAAAACTATATATAAGGAATAAATATTAATAAAAGAAATAAAATACAAAGGAAAATAAATGTAACTAGTAAAATAAACAAACTGTACAAATAAGGGCATGTAAAAATATCACAAAATATAGAATATAGGAATATGGGGGGGAAACATATATATAAAAATTTTCAAATGTTTTAAAGTGGCATTAAAATGTCTTAAAGTGTCAGAGTGGCAAAGTGTCATGTGCAATGGCAGGTAAACATGTATTGTATAAAGTGACATTCAATTAAATTTTATTTGTATAGCGCTTTTAACGATTTACATCATCACAAAGCAGCTTTACACAATCAAAAGAATTAAGTTTGTATGAAATGTGAATGTGTATGAATCAAAATTATATGATTGTCCCTGATGAGCAAGCCTAGGACGACGGCGACAGTGGCAAGGAAAAACTCCCTGAGATGGTCATAGCAAGAAACCTTGAGAGGAACCAGACTCAACAGGGAACCCATCCTCATCTGGGTGAAACAGATAGCAGGGATTGATGTGCATAATAATATGCGAGACTGGAAGTTCAGTATAAGAGGAGATGTGTAAGATTAAAGTCCAGTTTGTTCCTGGAGGCTCAGGTAGACTGAAAAATTCCAGTCCTGAACTATTGAGCGACTGAAGTCACAGGTCCTCAGAGAACAGCTGTCTGCATCAGTCGAGGACAGGACCACCTTCATGGAAAAGTGGAACCAACCCCAGTCACCACACGCATTCCAGGCAGACCACACGGGGGCATCCATGTGATGAGATCTGCAACCAGAAGCAGGACTCCAGGATGAGTTAGAGAGGTCCAGCGGGCAGAGGGGGTCTGGATCACTGGCAGCTCAGGAGCGACACGTATAGCTAGACAGAGAGATAGGTAGAGGAAAAAGGATAGAGGGAGAGAGAGGAGAGAGCAGAAAAGGAGAGAGCAAAGAGATGGAGAAATAACAGTTAGGTATGGTCATAGTCGAACAATGTAAAAAGTGAATGTATATTTAGTGCAGAGTGCAAGCAGAGACTCCGGCAGGACTAACTATGACAGCATAACTAAAAAGGGAGAGCCAGAAGAAACACAAACATGAGGGCTTCCAGAGATGTAAGGTAACCAATCACCTCACCGTCAACAAACCTGAGTGATCAATGAGAGTGGGGAAGACAGCATCCAAACATACCAGTTCACCTAATACTCTACGTCCATGAGTCCCCCAGATCTGCTCCTTTACCTAAGGCTAATCTATTTATAAAAATGCTTGGCTAAATAAATAGATTTTTAGCCTGGACTTAAACACTGAGACTGTGTCTGAGTCCCGAACACTATTTGGAAGACTATTCCATAACTTTGGGGCTTTGTAAGAAAAAGCTCTGCCCCCTGCTGTAGTTTTAATAATACGTGGTACTGACAAGCAGCCTGCATCTTTTGATCGAAGTAGGCGTGGCGGATTGTAAGACACTAGCAGTTCACTCGGATACTGCGGCGCGAGACCATTTAATGCTTTATACGTCAAGAGTAGTATTTTAAAATCGATGCGAAATTTCACAGGAAGCCAATGCAATGTAGATAAGATAGGGGTGATGTGATCTTCTGGTTCGAGTGAGGACTCTCGCTGCTGCATTCTGGACTAATTGAAGCTTGTTTAAGCACCTAGTTGAACAACCAGACAGTAAGGCGTTACAATAATCCAACATAGATGTGATAAAAGCATGAACTAGTTTATCTGCATCGTTTAGTGACAATATATTTCTTATCTTGGCAATATTTCTGAGGTGAAAGAATGCTATCCTGGTAGTATTAGCTACATGTGCTTCAAATGAAGGCTTGAATCTATAATCACACCGTGGTCTTTTACTGTTGCACTTGATGGAACAGAAAGGCCATTTAAAATCACAGTGTGATCAGAAAGCTTACTTCTAGCTGCTTGTGGTCCTATGACTAGAACTTCTGTTTTATCAGGATTAAGCAGAAAGAAAATTAATTAACATCCAACCTCTTATGTCTTGCACACATTGCTCAACTTTAGTAAGCTGGTTTTTCTCATCTGGTTTTGCTGAAACGTATACTTGTGTGTCATCAGCATAACAATGAAAACTAATACCATGTTTATGAATTATGTTACCTAGAGGAAGCATGTAAAGGGAAAAAAGCAGTGGGCCTAAAACAGAACCCTGTGGAACACCAAACTCAACTTGAGAACATGAGGAATGGTCACCATCTAAATCTACAAACTGATAACGATCAGTCAAACAGGATCTGAGTCATAAGAGGGCCGTTCCCTTAATCTGTGAAGGAGAATACCATGATCAATAGTGTCAAAAGCTGCACTGAGGTCGAGTAACACAAGTATAGTGACACAACCCTGATCAGAGGCCACTAGGAGGTCATTTACTACTTTAACGAGTGCTGTCTCTGTGCTGTGATGAGGCCTAAATCCTGACTGATACAGTTCATGTATGCTATTCCTATGTAGATATGAACATAGCTGTTGTGATACTACCTTTTCCAGAATTTTAGAGATAAACGGGAGGTTTGATATCGGCCTGTAATTGGAAAGCTGACAGGGGTCAAGGTCAGGTTTTTTGATTAGTGGTTTAATAACTGCTAATTTAAGGGATTTAGGAACATACCCACTGCTGAGTGAACAGTTAATTACTTTTAACAGGGGTTCTGTTATTGCTGGAACTATCAGCTTGAAAAAATGTGTCGGTATAGGATCTAATTCACAGGTTGACGATTTTGAAGAGGAGATGAGTGAAATTAGTTCACTCGCTTCAAGGGGAGTAAAGTATTCTAGGTTCTGATGTGATGTGATTAATTTGTCATCTGTATCACTTAAGTTGTCTGGTTTTAAAGCCTAAATTTTTTGCCTAATATTTATGATTTTGTTATTGAGAAAGTTCATGAAATCCTCACTACTGTATGTTGTTGTTGTGGAGATTTCTGCAGTGGTCTTGTTTTTAGTTAATTTAGCTATGGTATTAAATAAAAATCTAGGATTATTTTTGTTATTTTCTATAAGAGTGGAGAGATACATTGACCTAGCAGCACTGAGAGCTCTTCTATAGTTCAGGATGCTCTCCTTCCATGCTATTTGGAAAACTAACAATTTAGTTTGACGCCATTTGCGTTCTAATTTCCGAGCGGTTTGTTTTAGAGTGCGTGTGTGATCGTTATACCAAGGAGCAAGTTTCTTATCTCTAATCATTTTTCATTTAACTGGAGCTACAATATCTAAGCTATGACGAAGTGTTGACTCTAGATATGCAGTCGCTTGATCGAGTTCTGTGGAATCAAATGGCGATCCAATCAAAGTTGATAACTCTGGAAGATTATCGATAAAGCTCTGTGTGGTATTTGATGTGAATGTATGTTTAAGGCGGTAGCGCGGTGCTGTGCGTACATTATTACTATGAGACACTTTAATCGAGACAAGACAGTGATCTGATATAACTTCAGACTGTGGAATTGTAATTATGTTTCTTATACTTTATCCGAAAGATAATATTAAGTCCAAAGTGTGACCTGCTTTATGAGTGGGTTCTACTACACACTGATTTACTCCTACTGAGTCCAGTATGGACATAAATGCTGTTCTCAGAGGGTCTTCTGGATTCTCAAAATGAATATTAAAATCTCCAGCAATTAACGCTTTGTCTACGGAAACGACAAGGTTTGAAAGGAAATGTTACTATAGAGAATTTCAAATGCATTAAATTTAAATCTGTGTTTTTTTACGATAGCCAGATTATCGTTGTAAGTAACTGCGACGCCTTCTCCTCTACCAGTTAACCGAGACATGTGCAGTGGCATCAGATATGTAAATATGTATTGGATGAATGTGTCCATGATTGTCCAGTCAGTGTCAGTATTTAAAAGACATTACTCCGGTGTGGTGTGATGTGATTGAGAGACCTTATCGCTTGCGGGAAGAAGCTCCTCCTCAGTCTCTCTTTGTTGGCCTTCAGGGAGCGGAATCGCTTCCCAGACCGCAACAGAGAAAACAGTCCATTGTTGGGATGGCTGAGGTCCTTCACAATCTTCCTGGCCTTGGTCCAGCACCGCTTGCTGTAGATCAAGTGCGGGTCAGGGAGCTCGGTGCGGATGATGCGCTCAGCTGATCGCACCACCCTCTGTAGAGCTCGTCTGTCCTTGCTGATGTTCAGGAGGAGATTGTTCCTCTGGCACCAGTTCTCCAGATTTACAATCTCCTCTAGGTAGGCAGACTCATCATTGTTGGTGATCAGGCCCACCACGACAGTGTCGTCAGCAAACTTGATGATGGCGGTGGAGTTGGTAGTGGCCACGCAGTCGTGGGTGTACAAAGAGTACAGCAGGGGGCTCAGAACACAACCCTGGGGGGCTCCAGTGCTGAGAGTGAGTGAGGCTGAGACATGTCCGCCCATCCTTACTGCCTGTGGTCTGCCAGTCAGAAAATTGGAGATTCACTGACACATGGATAAGCTGAGTCCCAGGTGTTCCAGCTTGGTGGTGAGTGTGGAGGGAATTATGGTATTAAGGGCAGAGCTGTAGTCAATGAAGAGCATTTTAACATAATTCCCTTTCCTAGTGTCCAGGTGAGTAAGTGATGTGTGGAGGAGATGAGAGATTGCATCATCTGTGGAATGGTTCTGGCGGTATGCAAACTGTAGTGGGTCGAGTGTGTCCGGTAGTAAAGAAATGATGAAGTCTCTGACCAGGCGTTCAAAGCACTTCATCACTACTAAGGTGAGGGCTACAGGGCAATAGTCATTGAGAGAAGCAGGATGAGGTTTCTTCGAAACAGGAACAATGATGGACTCTTTGAAGCATGTGGGGATCACCGACTGAGATGAAGTGATGTTGAAGATCTCTGTGAACACAGGTGCTAGCTGGTCTGTGCAGGCTCTGAGGATACGGCCTGAGATGCCGTCTGGTCCTGCTGCTTTCCAAGTGTTCACTCTCTTGAAGGCTCTCCTCATGTCATGCTCGGTGATGATGAACGCGTTTCCGGTGCTGGCAGTGTCTTCCTGTCTGCACCGTTAGCGCTGCTAGCATTAGCATTGCTAGCGTCTTTAGCTGCAGCCTTGAAGCGAGCATAGAAAGTGTTCAGCTCGTCTGCCGGAGTCACGTCCGCGTTCATCATACCGGTTGTTGGTGTTTTATAGTCCGTAATTGTCCCTAATCCCTGCCACAGGCTCCTAGAGTCACTCTGTTGGAGCTGTGACTCTAGTTTTCTCCCGTAGCGCTGCTTCGCCTTTTTTACCGCCTTCCGGACGTTATATGACGCAGCCTTGTACAGTTCCATGTCCCCCGACGCAGTCCCGTGTTGTAGGCAGCGGTGCGAGATCTCAGAGCATCGCGGATGGTTTTATCCACCCACGGCTTCTGGTTGGGAAACGTTATGATAGTCTTTTTTTCCACGGTATCGTCCACTAATTTTCCAATGAATTCCACAACCGCTTCCGTAAACACGCTGACGTCATCATCGGAGCTGTTTCGGAACATGTCCCAGTCTGCGGCCGTCCAGCCCGCGACCTCCCTCTGAACCGGAACTTCCTGTTTCAGCCTTAGTTTGTATTTTGGCATGAGGAAGATGGCGGCGTGGTCGAATTTACTAAAACGGAGGGCGAGATTGTGCCTGGTAGCCGTCCTTGACCGTTGTATAGCAGTGGTCCAGTGTCCTTTCGCCCCTGGTGGGGCAGGTGATGTGCTGATAAAAGTTTGGTGCTGCGCGTTTGAGGTTGGCACTATTAAAGTCCCCCGCCACAATAAGCGCAGCGTCCCGGTGTTGTGTTTGATGCTGTGTGAGTGCCTCATGCAGCTCGCATAAGGCAGTGTCCGCTTGTGGTGGAATATAAACAGCACTGATTATGACCGATGTAAACTCCCGAGGTAGATAAAAAGGGCGACACATGATAGACAGTAGTTCCAGATTTGGTGTGCAGGAGCATGTGAGAGGAACAATGCTCGCGCTGTTGCACCAGCTGCTGTTCACCATTAAACACACACCGCCTCCCCTTGACTTCCCCGAGTCCCGTGTCCTGTCCATGCGGTGAACTGAGAAGAACTCGGCCGGCTGGATGGCGTGGTCCGGCACCGCTGGGTTCAGCCATGTCTCGGTGAAGCAGAGGAGATTGCAGTCCCGTATGTCTCTCTGGAACTTTACCCTGGCCCTGAGGTCAACGAGCTTGTTTTCCAGTGACTGGACGTTGGCGAGCAGGATGCTAGGCAGAGGTGTGCGGTGTGCACGGGCTCTCAGCCTGTTCCTGACGCCGGCTTGTTTCCCTCGGGGCCGCCGCTTCGCGTTGCGTCCTTTGTTTTCCCTCAGGATCTCACTCGTCCGATCCGGAGTTAAAAACGTTGAATTGTGAGTACATTGTATACCAATAGAAACAAGAGTGTCTCTATCATAACTAATGTACTCCATGGTGGTAAGTTTGCCGATTTTAAAACACTGATAACTAACTTAAAAAACAAAAACAGAGAAAAGGTAGTCGGAGCAGTCGTGACGGCAGCCGACCTCACCGGCGCCATCTTGAATGTAAACCTATGTAGATATGAGCATAGCTGCTCTGCTACTATCTTTTCCAGAATCTTAGAGATAAAGGCGAGGTTTGATATTGGCCTGTAATTGGACAGCTGACAGGGATCACGGTCAGGTTTCTTAAAGGTCCCACACATCCCATTTTTCATTAAATGTTAATGATTCTTTAGGGTCCTAATGAAAAGTTTGTAATATACTTTAATTAAAAATTCTCAATGGTTGTGTAAAAAAACACCACTTTTACCTGGTAAAAACTAGCTCTGTTTTCAGCAACCTGTTTCAGTGCATGGTCCTTTAAATGCTTATGATCTCTGCTGAGCCCGCCCCCCAGTTCTGCACAACGCACGTGGGGTATAGCCACGGGAGTGCAGTCCAGTGCAGGCAATGCTTTGGACTGCATTACCCACAAAGCATTGCCCACAACGCAGTGCGGGCAATGCTTTGTGGGTAATGCAGTCCAAACTGAAAAACGCTGGAATATAGAGCCTGAGCCTGTTTTCTTAAGTAGTTTTTGGTTTAATTTAAGTACGGAACCCACCCGGAAGTTTGTAATATCACCTGACAACGCAGAAATGAAAAGAATGGACATGCATCGACGCGATTTGTCTTTCTCATCACTGCATGGGCATGAATTAACGGGCTGTTGCGCTGCCGCGAGCAACAACAACAAAAGCGGAGAAGCTTACTGAGAGAGATACAAACGCGATGTGTTTACTGATGTGTTTGCATGACTTCTTAATCTTTGACAGACACTGTTATAAACCATCTAACGTTACAAAGGTAAGCATAATATAGTTTTACGACTACGTACGCAGTTTTCAACTAGACAATCACCTTAATGCATTGTTATTATTATAAACGTGTGATTAGGAATTATATAGAGACTGATGTACATGAAGACTACATAACCATGTCCTATGAGAGTGTAAGTTAACTTACACTCCGCATTCATCGTGATTATTTGAAAAGGCGATCTGCAAAGATTCATAGAAAAAGAAATTACACTCACCAAGCTTGGTGAAGATGAAGCAGGAACACGAAGTTAGTACAGATCCATTTTTTGGGAGCTGCTTCCTAGCAAAACCTGCTTTATATTGACCCGCGTTTATAAAGCAGTCTGGTGAAAAATGATTAGCGCAAACATGAACGCATTTAGGTAGATCGGCGGGGACGTTAGCTTTAAGAACAAAATTCAGGCACTGCGTCCTCAGCGCCTCAAAAGTCGGTAGTGAATGACGACTGCTGTGTTCGCTATTACACCCAACAACTGTACACCACACTCACTTAGGCGACATTTTGCTCCAGCGGCGAAAAACAATGGCCGACAGCTTCTTCTCACTCGGGGCGGGTCTTTGCTAAAACACCGGTGTCAATCAACTATAGTAGGAGCGGCCTCTTTTGGTGTGGCGTCACATTGCCAGGCATTTGAGATTGGCCTGATTTCAGAAGGGGCATGTTATTTTAATGAATGAAAAGAAAATCACTGGGCGGCTCTTTATCATTGTAGAGTGGTTGTGTAAACACTCTTCTAACAAACATTTCAGTCCAAACAGCTTGAAAAAGTGCATGTAGGCCCGTATGACCCCTTTAATAATTGGTTTAATAACTGCTAATTTAAAAGATTTTGCAACATACTCAATGCTGAGTGAAGAAATAATTATTCTCAACAGGGGTTCTGTTATTGCTGGTACTATTTGTTTAAGAAAATGTGTCGGTACAGGATCTAATATACAGGTTGATGAATTTGCAGAAGAGATGAGTGAAATTAGTTCATTCTCTTCAAGTAAAGTATTTTAGGTTCCGATCTGACATGGCTAGTTTAACATCTGCATAACTTACATTGTTTGGTTTCAAAGCCTTAATTTTATACCTAATATTTAACAAGTTTATCATTAAAAAAGTTCATGAAGTCCTCACTATTACATATGATGCTGTTGTGGAGATTTCTGCAGTGGTCTTATTTCTGGTTAATTTGGCTACAGTATTAAATAAAAATCTAGAATTATTTTTGTTATTTTCTATAAGAGTGGAGAAATACGTTGATCTAGCTACACTAAGAGCTTTTCTATAGTTCAGGATGCTCTCCTTCCACGCTATTTGAAATACTAACAATTTAGTTTGACGCCATTTACGTTTAACTAGTCCTGTTTAATCCAGGTTTCTGTTAAACAGAGTATATCAAATTTTTGATCCGGGATAATTTAATTAACTATAACTGCTTTAGATGCGAGAGATCTAATATTTAACAGTCCTAGCTTCAGATCAGAGGTGCCGGCTGCACATTCAGTGTGATCCGAGTTTGTGGTATCTATGTTAATTAAATTACTAAAACAGACTCTCTGTGTCTTTTTACATTTTTTCTTTACTCGGGGAACAGACACAGTCTCAATATAGTGAACCCTGAGTGACGACCCTATGCAGCTAGCATACGGTTGGTTTAGCCTGTCTGTCTGCACCCTGGCCTGGGCTCTGGATTGTCACCGATTTAACTAGGCCTCTAAGACTATGAGCTATACTACAGGAAATGAGAGCAGCACCTCCCCGAGTGGGATGAACACCGTCCCGCCCTAACAGGCCAGTTTTGCCCTCAAAGGTCTTCCAGTTGTCTATGAAGCCCACATTATTTTGGGAGCACCACTTGGACATCCAGCGGTTCAGCGACCATAACCTGCTGTAAGCTATATCGCCACGTCTTATTGGGATGGGACCAGAGCATATTACGTCATCGGACATTTCTGCCAGTGGCACCCAGACTGTCCGCTATGGGAGTAACGCTGCTCTCGCGCTCTCTAAAGTCTGGATGCGCTCCTCTAAAGCTGATATCTTCTTCGTCAGAGTGCTCACTAATACACACCTACCACAAAATTACCACTAAAGACGGAGGAAGAATGTCTAAACATCCTGCACTCCACACACTGAAAAAACGGGGAAAAAAGGCGTAGTCAAATATTATGAAGATGTAAAAACTTGTTGCTATTAATATTATTATTGTATAAAAAGCAATATAATTAGAACGCTGATACAAACGCAAAACTTTTGCGGCAACTATACAAAAACAGGAAGTTAGTTTTAACAGTTAGCCGTTGATGTAGGCATTAATTGGCATGAGCCCTACACTCTGTAGTTGTGTAAAAGTTATTGCCTAAATTGTTTAGTACTGTATAAGCAACCATAACACGATTTATGAAATGGCACATTAATAAATGATTAAATGGCATGCAGACCCCTGGTAAGATAAGCAGTGTAACACTTTAAATTGTGGAAGTAGATGCATCTTTTTCTAGCCAAGTCACTCAATTCAAAGTTTTAAATACAATGAATACAGTGTGTTGTATTTAGAAGCATAATGTGGTATGTTTATAGTATGATTTTATGCAGAGAACAGTCCCAAAAAAAAGACTTTTAGAAGGGTTTTCACTGGGTGATGTTTTTTTTTTTTTTTTTTTTTTTTATATTATTAATAATAGTATTGATAATCTGCATTGGAAGTTTGCATTTAGTAAATGTTAGGTGACCTCACCTTTGTTGTGACTTTTTAATTGTATTGTCTGTGCATAGTTTCAGCGTTACCAACCTTCTGCAAAAAGCCGACCATGGAGCCATTTAATAAACAATAGTAAATGAAAAACCTTTTCAAATGCTCAGAGTATAACTTAAGAAGTGCATACGTTTACCAGCTTAAAAGGTAATAGGTTTAATGATTTACTGATCTGATTTTTGTTAGAATGCAGCAACACAGGCACAGATTAAAAGGCTGGTTCAGGAAACCCGTGTGGAGGAACTCAGGAGGAGGCTGTGCTCACGAATGACATTTGGAACAGCTGGACTAAGAGCAGCTATGGGAGCCGGATTTTCCCGTGTCAACGATCTCACTATTATCCAGTCAACACAGGTTTAAGTTAAATTAAATAACGTTATAGTATATTGAATTTAATACAAAAGTTTCTTTTGGTCCGCTAATTTGATTCTAAGATAATTGCAATAATCCTTATACTTTAACTATATAAGGACATTCCATTGTGCGTATCAGTTTGTTTGTGTTTTTTTACGTAAAATTGCAGTTCGCATTTTGAAACTGTTGCTTGAGTTATGTTCAACACATCATCAGCAGACATGGCAAATAGTACTTTTTAGATTGTTCTTGCAATTGTTTGGCTACTGGCCTGGCTATAATTCAGCTGTAGGCACAGACCTGCAGGTTGCCAAAATGCCTCATGATCCGACGCATACCACGAGCTACATTCTGTTCAGATTCAAGCTAATGCTTTAAAATTCATTAGACAGCACTTTACTTTTTATACAAAATGTTGGAATGGCCAAATTAGTCACCTGACCTCAATTTAAAAACAAGCGGCCAGGTTTTAAAAGTTACATTTAATTCAGGTATTACATTTGTCCAAATAGTTTTTGTCACTATAACAAATATAATAAAGGCTGAAATTTTGAAATATTTCACATAATTATATACTTATCCTCAAATAACAGCTGAAAGTCAGGATCATACATTTTATCTATAACAATAAATTTGTCAGTGTTCAAATATTTATGTACCTGGCTAAATGTTTGCATCATTATAGGACTATTTAGAAGAACATATGCTACACATTATTAAAATTTAATATACTTTTAAAGCACATCCATAGAAAGTAAAATACATTTATTTATTTATTTTTTTGTTTATTTACATTGCCTAAATTGTCTGCATTGATTTCTGTACTTTTGTACAGAACGCTTCTCTGTGTTTGATGCCTTCTAATTAATACTCACCATTTTTTTAAAGACTTTTTTCATGGACATTCTTTTTTTTGTATGCTTTACTAAAGTGGAGGGATCACTCTTGTGTGTTTAACATGCTTAACAGTGGAATTGATTTTCAAAATGTGGAGAATCTTGCTTGTTTTTAGCTTGAGTGTTTGTTTTCTGTAAAACTATGTCTCATGCTATATACCATCCTTGCAATTTCATTATAGGGGATGTATGTATACTTGGCTAAATGTTTCCCTGATCTGAGGAGCAGAGGTTTGGTGGTTGGATATGACACACGAGCACAAGAGTGCAGTGGCTGCACCAGTGAACGGTAAACTATGCAAGCATTCTTAATCTTTTCAATAATAACACATTTGTGCGTTTTTAAATTTATAATTTATTTTTATTTTTTGATTAATTCAGTAGATGGTTCTTTGCTATATTTAAATCTTAATCCAATAAATATTTTTGGGCCATCATCATCAATGTTCATTATTAAAGTCTTGTTACAGGGATGTGCATATTGTCTTCCTAATAGCAAATTGAGCTGCAAATTTTTCAGAAAATGTAAAAAGTCAGTTGGTGTTTAACTGACATCAGAGACACACATTCTGATTTCAATTTTAAGCTGACTTTAAATTAAATTATAAACATTTGGCATGGCACTGTACTTTGTGGGTGTGCCCTGGTATCAGTATGCTGTAGTTAAAGCTGTAACTGCTGATTCTGTGGGTGTAAGTGTTGCTTCTAATGAATATCTATCACACTGCAGACATCATCTTTTTGGGTTGATATTATAAGACATCTTTTTTTTTTTTTTTAGATCCCAGCTGGTAATGTAAGAATAACCATTTCACCAATTATGTTTATACCTACACATATAAACATTTAGCTTTTGGTAGTTAATACTAGAGTTGTGAATTATACTTGGTCTGTTTGTCTGCTTCTATTTTTAGCTTTGAATTGATTTAGTGTCTATTGTCTGATCTATTTCAAGTATCTTCCTCAGGTTGTAAAAACTGAAAAAACTAAAGTCTTAAAAGTGTTTGATGAACATTATACAAAAGTTAGTTCTCCCCAAGCATTCTCATTGGATGAGAGCCATTCCATGAGTGATGATAATACAATAATAACATTGGGACGTTTAATTATATGCACTGTATCACACTGCATCACAGGTGTTCTGAAACAATCAATTACGCTAGCTGTCAGTTGCAGCATGGGTAAAAGCAGGTCGGTATTGAGGAAAGTGCCTGCCAAGCCCACATTCAAAACCAGTCACAGAAGCACTTTTAGCGAAAAAATACATCCAATTATGGTATATCATATAAAAAAAAACATTTTGTCTGCAAAAAAATTGCTTCTGAGTTGGTTAGAGCACCTCTAAAACATCTTTGCCTTTTGCAGTATTTATGGCTACAAGGCAAACCAGTTTCTAACACAAGGTTAAATCACAAATTGCTTTCGCCTCGATCAACGACCCTACTTGGTGTGTGGAGCCAGAGATTGTACACTCTAGAGCACTAGCTTTTCATGTAACACTATTTGAGATTTAACCCAAAAACCCAGGAGTCAACATAGCTGATATTAGCGGAATAAGTGAAAAATAAAGAGAAACAAGATTTTTAGGACTGTCCACTACCTTGATGTTTTTTATCGTCACTTTTTTGCCACATAGTAACAGTAAGAATTTAAAACTACTTTTACCCCAGTTAATTACACTAACAGTCAGTTGCCATCTCTGCTAGTTGCAGTTAGCTAGTTTTGCTAGTCATGGAAGTACATGTATTTAATGAGCATAACTGCTTAAATAAACAAACAAATCACAGTCTGTTGATGATAAATAGTGTTTGTGGATAATCTTTTTGTCCTGTCCATCTTCTCTTTCACACACAGGTGGTGACGGTAATGCACCAACTACTCATAAACTCAAAACAAGAAAAAGTGATATTTTAGCAAAATCAAGGAATTTGTGGAAGATGCAGGTTGTTTTTGTTTTCTGCAAAACGCTGTGGTATATTTTTAAGGACTTAATTTAATGTTCATAAATTTATCTAAATAATTAAAAAATGCACATTGATTCTAAATTGAAAATTTAATAAATGAATTAACTAAAAAAAGATTGATTAAATCACTTTAATCGATTAAATTGCACCGGCCTAGTTAAGACTGCCAATAAACAAAGGTTCCATGAAAGTGACGGGTAATTTGGGGATCATTTGAATGCAGATGGATAATATGTGATGTTATCATGAAATGCACTTTGCACAATTTACAACATGGTAGTTTTCTTAATTTTGTCTGCCTTAGTTTTCTTATTTTAATGCCTTTTTGTAGGTAGTTGGTAGTTTTCTTAATTTTGTCTGCCTAAGTTTTCTTATTTTAATGCCTTTTTGTTTGTAGGCTTGCACGTTTAACTGCAGCGGTCATGCTAAGTAAGGATGTTCCAGTTTATTTATTTTCAACATATGTGCCTACACCATTTGTGGTAAGTATCTGTGGTAATAAAAAGTATTGTCTCCAGTACATAATGTGCATAGTTTACCTGTTCTGATTTACTTATTTGATGTAACCTCTATAGCCCTATGCTGTAAAGAAATACAGAACTGCTGCAGGTGTAATGATCACTGCCTCTCACAACAGAAAAGAGGATAATGGATACAAGGTAAACAGTGGTTTTTACTCAGTAAATATCAGTGACCTACTCAAACTTTTTATACACTTTCACATAAAGTAGGAAATTGCAGTTCCTTGTACATATTTATGTTATAAATACAGTGGTATGCATAAGTTTGGGCAGCCTTTTTAATCTTCATGATTTTCCTGTACATATCGTTAGTTACAATAAAAAAATTTCAGTTAAATATATTGTGTAGGAGACACACACAGTGATATTTGAGAAGTTAAACAAGGTTTATAGGATTTACAGAAAGTGTGCAATAATTGTTTAAACAAAATTAGGCAGGTGCATAAATTTGGGCACCACAAAAAAGAAATAAACTCGAAAGATTAGTACATCCTCCTTTTGCAAAAATAACAGCCTCTAAATGCTTCCTTATAGTTTCAAATTAGAGTCTGGATTTTGGTTAAAGGTATTTTGGGCCATTTCTCTTTACAAAACATCACTAGTTCATTTAGGTTTGATGGCTTCCGAGCATGGACAGCTCTCTCTTACTCACACCAAAGATTTTCAATTATATTCAGGTCTGGGGACTGGGATAGCTATTCCAGAACATTGTAGTTATTCCTCTGCATGAATGCCCTAGTAGATTTTGAGCAGTGTTTAGGGTCGTTGTCTTGGTGAAAGATCCAGCCCCGGCGCAGCTCTAGCTTTGTCACTGATCCCTTTACATTGGTCTCCAGAATCTGCTGATATTGAGTGGAATCCATGCGTCCCTCAACTTTGACAAGATTCCCTGTCCCTGCACTGGCCACACAGCCCCACAGCATGATGTTATCACCACCATATTTTACTGTAGGTAGCAGGTGTTTTTATTGGAACGCTGTGTTCTTTTTTTTTTCTCCATGCAAAACGCCCTTTGTTATGCCCAAATAACTAAATTTTAGTTTCATCAGTTCACAGCACCTTATTTCAAAATGAAGCTGGCTTGTCCAAATGTGCTTTTAGCAAGGCTTCCTCTGCATCACTCTTGCATACAGCATCTCCTTGTGTAAAGTTTGCCGAATAGTTGAACGATGCACAGTGACTCCGTCTGCAACAAGATGATGTTGTAGGTCCTTGGTGCTGGTCTGTGGGTTGACTCTGACTGTTCTCACCAGTCGTCACTTCTGTTTATCCGAGATTTTTCTTGGTCTGCCACTTGGAGCCTTAACTTAAACTGTGCCTGTAGTCTTCCATTTCCTCAATATGTGTCTAACTGTGGAAACAGACAGCTGAAATCTCTGAGACAGCTTTCTGTATTTTTCCCCTAAACCATGATGGTAAACAATCTTTTTCACGTCATTTGAGAGTTGTTTTGAGACCCCCATGTTGCTACTCCCCAGAGAATATTCAAAGAGGTGGGAAACTTACAATTGCCCCCCTTAAATACTCCCTCTAATAATTTTAATTCTAAGGTTTTGGAATCAATAAAATGGAGACAGTGCCCAAATTTATGCACCTGCCTAATTTTGTTAAAAAAATATTGCACACTTTCTGTAAATCCTATAAACTTTGTTTCGCTTCTCAAATATCACTGTGTGTCTCCTATATGATATATTTATCTTAACAACTAACGATTTATACAGGAAAATCCTAAAGATTAACAAGGCTGCCCAAACTTGTGCATTTCACTGTATATACCAGTGTCTGACATGTTTTTAAAAACTCTATTCTATTTACAGGTATACTGGGACAATGGTGCTCAGATTTCTTCTCCACATGATAAGGAGATCCTACATTGTATAGAACAAAATGCAGAGCCTTGGGCTGAGTCTTGGAATGAAGACTTGGTTGAGAGCAGCTCATTAAGGATTGACCCACTAAAAGACATTTGCTGCTGGTATATGGAGGAACTGAGTAGTCTCTGCTTCCACAGGTACTGTATAACACCGGTGATGAAAAAGGAATTTATTGTCTAGTATGTGGTTATTTTAAGATTTAACTTTTTTATTCTAGAGAGCTCAACACACAGTCTCCTTTGAACTTTGTCCATTCATCCTTTCATGGAGTTGGACATGATTATGTCCAGAAGGCTTTTCAGGCATTCGGCTTTCCACCTCCAATCCCAGTACCAGAACAGATGAGTCCAGATCCAAACTTTTCCACTGTCAGCTGCCCTAACCCCGAAGAGGGAGAGTCTGTTTTGGTGAGAACATGAGACCAAGATGGGATAAAAGTTAGGACTATCAAGTCTGTTAATAACAAAATGTTAGTGTTTCAGCAAATAAAATGTGTTTTGAAGCATGGATTTTCAACATACAGTACAGCTCCAAGTATAGGTTTTAACATCTGTAAAATCTCCAGTCCATGCAGCCTGTAAAACTAAGAAAAAGTGGTAGTGTAGTGGTTCACAAGAAGTCAATGACAATTAAATCTACTTAAATATATATATATATCCACAAACCGAGCAATAAGAGAAAAACAGAAGAGCCGGGCAGTACTAAAAGCATTTGCTAAAATCGCAATACTATCTGCAACCAGAAAATCAGAAAACCCATGTGATTATTCTGAAAAATCATTGTTAACATATTGTTTTTTGTCCTGGTATCTATTTTTTGCTATACTAACATATTCTAATGTTTTTAAATAATAAAACATAAAAAGCATAGCAAAATCTGAATTTCTTAATGTGTACTACAATGTTTTATGGCTAAAACCATATGGCTACTCTGTTTAGCATTACCAAATTTTATATTTATTGCATCAGCTTTAATCAGCTGATTAGCTTTAATGTTATTTGTGATATCTTATTATTGTTTAGGTGGGAACCCACGTACACCTTTACCTGGCTTTCTGTACAGCAGAACTCTCTGCCTAACTTTTTAATACAAGGAAATAAAATTTTATAAGGTTAATATCTCTCTCTTTCTCTCTCTCTCTCTCTCTCTCATCACCTGTACCGCTTTATCCTGTATACAGGGTCACGGGGGCCTGGAGCCTATCCCAGGAGACTTAGGGCACGAGACAGGTACACCCTGGATAGGGTGCCAATCCATTACGGGGCAAACACATACACACACATTCACACATTACTGGCAATTTGGGAACACCAATTAGCTTAATCTGCATGTCTTTGGACTGTGGGAGGAAATCAGAATACCTGGAGGAAACCCACCAAGCATGGAAAAAACATGCAAACTCCATGCACACAGAGGTGGGAATCGAATTTCGGACCTTGGAGGTGCAAGGTGACAGTGCCAACCACTAAGCCACTGTGCTGCCAGGATAAATATCTTGCACCTTATTTACACTAAGTTGTACATCTTTTGTTGTCAGCCAAAAACACTCCCTATTCAGTAATCGGAGAATGAATCACAGATGAGAAACCGAAAAAGTAGATTGGATGAAGATGTCTTTTTGTCTTAAAACAACTCCAGCTAATTACAATTCATATTATGTTAGCGGTGTTATTTTAGTGGTGAAAATATTAACTCGTCAGTAAAAATATGCAATTTATTCGATTTTCTGATTATTTGTTTAATATCTGTGTAATATTTGTTTATATTAATCAAGTAGCTTATTAAAAGATTTTTTTTTTATAGTAGATTTTTTTAATCCGGCACATAACTGTTCATAACATCGCTTTAACTCAACATTTTGATTTCACTTATAGTGCAGGTTAAACTTCAGGCAGATATGTACAGTAAGTACTGCAAAAGTTTCAAAAAACTCAGTGGTTGATTTAAGATGCACCCACAGTTTGATGCATGCGCAGCACTCTGTCAAAACTTGCGCGTTTCTAATTTAAGCACATAACTCCTCATAATGTCACCTCTATTCAACATTTTGATTTAATTTATATTGTCAGTTTAACATCAGGAAAGTACTGCCAAGGTGAATTAAATTCTGTCCAGCCAATTTTGCTTAATGTTGTGACAAAATTTGGCTGGATAGACATACAGACAGACATACAGACCAAAAATTTGAGACTGGTTTCGGGTCCTCCAATGTATGAAACGTAAAGATATAATTGAAAAAGTGATTTCTGACCAACGTACAGACAAAACCTTTCTTTTATTTACTTTATATAGATAGCACAATGCCCTTTTGAAATAATTCACAGTCTTATTTGATCCTTGCAGGAGCTGTCACTTCGCCTTGCTGAGAAAGAAGGAGCCAGGATTGTGCTGGCCACAGACCCTGATGCTGATCGCCTGGCTGTTGCAGAGCAGTGTGACAAGTCAGGTTTTTTTTTATGCATTTAATAATCAGTTAATTAGAATATCATCAATAATAAATCAAAAAATTAAGAGCATGAAAATGTACAACACTCAATACTTGATTGGGGCTCCCTTTGGTTGAATTACTGCAGCAATGTGGCATCTCATGGAGGTGATCAGTCTGTGGCACTGCTGAGGTGTTATGGAAGCCCAGGTTCCTCTGATAGCAGCCCTTAGCCTTTCTGCGTTGTTGCGTCTGGTGTCTCGCATCATACTCTTCAGAATACCATATAGATTCTCTATGGGGTTTAGGTCAGGCGAGTTTGCTGGCCAATCAAGCACAGTGATACCATGGTTCTACTATTAGTAGTTTTGGCATTGTGGGCAGGGGCCAGGTCTTGCTGGAAAATGAAATTAGCATTTCCATAAAGCTGGTCAGCAGGGAAGCATGAAGTGCTCTAAATCTTCCTGGGAGACAGCTGTGCTGACCTTGGACCTGATAAAACACATTGGATCAACACCAGCAGATGATATGTTTCCCCAAACCACCACTGACTGTGCAACTTTTACCTGAAGACCTGAAGCAATTTGGATTCTTTGCCTCTCCTCTCTTCCTCCAGACTCCAGGGGACCTTGATTTCTAAATTAAATGCAAAATTTACTTACATCTAAAAAGAGACTTTGAATGCATGTGTTAAAACATCCATTCAAATTAACTAAATGAATCAAGAAAATCATTCAGGATATCAATTTGGAAAGCCTAAAGACAAGACCATTACTAAGGTCAGGTACTTATGTAGGATCAGGAGGCCTAGTTGCCAGTCAGAATTCTGTTTTTCTCAAAGGTGTCCAGTAGGATTGAGGTAAAGGCTTGATGCAGACTTGAATTCTTCCACTCAACCTTGCCAAACCATGTTTTTATAAAACACTCTTTGTGCTGCTGGAAATTGAATCCTTCATCATACTAAGACAATCTGTACAAATGCGTGCTTCTACTTTTGGGCATAAAATGTACTTACTATTGATTGTCATGCTAGTTAAAGTTTAATTATCACAAAAATAAGGAAATACAAATCTATGCATTGAATAAACTCATTCTGTGTCCAAATTTAAACTCAATTAAACTATTTCCATAAACTTTGAATCTTATCTTCTTCTTCCCAAATAACTAAAGGAATTTTAAGACCAGTGGAGAAGATGGCAAATGTCTAATTATTAAATCATGAAACAAACATTTCATATTATTGACATTATAATGATATAATAATAATAATAACAACAACAATTTATTTGTTACCAGATGTGGCTGGAAGGTTTTTACTGGGAATGAGCTGGCTGCTTTGCTGGGCTGGTGGATGCTGCTAAACTGGAAGGAGTCTCACACACATCCAGCTGAAATTGAGAGTGTGTATATGCTGGCTACAGCAGTTTCCTCCAAAATCCTCAAGACCATGGCACAGATTGAGGGCTTCAATTTTGAGGTCAGTAAAAATCTTAAAGGGGACTCGTCAGTGAGAATCCCTCACTTTTTTTTTTTTTTTTTTTTTTTTAATCTGTATCATAGGTGTCTTCTACAGCTGAGACGTCTTACCTTTGATGTATGTATATTTGATATAAATTTCTTCTGCAAAGTCATGCTTGGAGCTTTACTCAAAATCTCATCTGCTTTATTGTATTATTCGGCATATCACTGTTTACTTCTGTGTTAGTGTTAGGCAAACAAATTATCTGCAGTTATGTAACTACAATTACCATTGTACAGTCAGTTCCAACAGTCCAGTTCCAGTTCCCTTGGTAAAGTTATAATAAGGTAACGAGCTGTAAGAGAAATAAAATCTTTTGTTGCAATGCATTTATTTTAAAACAATTAGAAATACTTGATTTTATTCATATTTGTAAAATTTCCACTTTTGTCAATTGAAAGGCTGCCTGTGTCCTGTTCCATTTGTCCTGTTTGACGTTTCACCATCTCAGGAAACACTACCAGGCTTCAAATGGATCGGAAATCGAATTGATAAGTTAGCAAAATCGGGAAAGGAAGTCATTTTTTCGTTTGAGGAGTCCATTGGTAAGTAGACCTTTTACATTTTAAATGAATACCCATGTAGCCTGAAGCATACAATATTTCTGTCAATGATATAATTAATTTACTATTATTAATTGTAACAATATTCTGCTTTCTCAGCTTAATTTTAGAAGAATATAAGTTAAACTTTTTGATTCTTTTACATATATTGAACATGAACAAACTCTATTTACATTTTAAGTTTGCAAAATCAGATGTGTTTTTCCTGTGAGCATACAATTGCCTTTTAATGTGTTAGTTACCATTAATACCTGCAGTTCTATATTACATCTGCAATTTAGTTGGTTCTGATATCAGTTACTCAGACAATTTTTGAGACATTTAATTGCACAAGATGATCTAAATGATGAAATGTAAAATCGTTTAAATATTTACCATGCTGATCTTTTAATTATTTGTGTATTTTTCTTAAATATTATTAATTATTACTGGGCATAAAACTTTTTTTAAAACTAAATGCTGCCTGCTATTTTATTATACATTAACTGGCCAAAAAAATGTCAAACACTCTTAGGATTTCATTCAGTCACCTTTAGCACACAATGTGGTGGCCAGTTCTTGTATGAAAATGATTCCTCATGTTCCCAGAATCACTCTTTTACAATTAGAGTTTCGAAATATGCCTGTGCCATCAGGAAAGAAAATTCAATTGATGTGATAACCTGGTTATTCTGTAAATTCAGGTCGTCAGCTGACTTCATGAGAAATATCCCCATTGTGGGATAAATAAAGGTATATCTTATTTTATTACCACATAACATTGCTGAGTCTAGACCTGCCCATCTGATGGGTGCAACACTTCCTGCACTTCCCTTCTTACCCTGATGCACCCATCAACCTTGGATAGGGTCAAATCTGTCTTCAGACTACATGAGCATTTCCATTGCTCCAAAGTCCCATCTTTATGCTTCTAGCAAAAAGACTGATTAGTCTCAATAAGTGTTTTTCTTATGGTTTAGTGCCAATCCTGAGTTCTTGTGTCTGTTTGTTTGTTTTGGCCAGGCAGTGTATAATTTTAGGATTATTTATTTTTATGCTGACCAATTTTTTCAGCCATACTATATAATAGTATTATTATTATTTATTTATTTTTTTGCCACATATATAACTAATATCTACCTACTTAAGATATCCTGAGGTCACTTTGGTCATTCCTTTTTTGAGTACTGACATATGCAATGTCCACTGGCATAAATGTGCACATGTTGATACATCTGCAGTATCTCTTATACTTATAGTTATAATTATACTTGTATGGTAAAGTCTCTGCTTTGACAGAACATGTAGAATTAACTACTTAGTTGCACCACTAGATGTCAGCATTAAACAACTATAATTTATTACCCAGGCGTTCATGTTTGTTTGTGTGCTGGAACATGACAAGAGCTGCTGTGGAGACACTATAATAGCTTTCCTAAAAAAAAAAAAAAAAAAACTCACTTTTATTTTTTAACAGGCCTTGTGATTTTATAATTACCGGCAAAAATGTATTCCTAGGTTGAGAATATTAGTAGTTTCATGCTGACATCTAGTGGTCCACTGAGAAACAATAATAGGTAAATATTGTGAGATGATATTGAGGTGATATTTTATCCCACTGTAAATCTAATATAGTAAATAAAATCAGAAATAAATTACATTTTCTTACCTGTGTATTACTTTTTATTCCTAAATTAAATTACTTTTATTAAAAGAAATGAAATTCTCTAATTCACTTAATACAGCAAATGTATAGTTGCATGAAATTTAAAAATAGTTGACTGTCTTTAGCTAAGGTGAATGTACTGTTGCCCGTTTAATCTGTGCTTGTGTTTGGCATCAGGCTTTCTGTGTGGGAGAATGGTCTTTGACAAGGATGGAGTTAGTGCAGCTGTAGTTGTTGCTGAGATGGCAGTGTATTTGCATACAAAAGATTTAACACTTAATGAGCAACTGCAAAACATCTATGAACTGTGAGTCTTGCTTTTTTAAATCACTCTGTATTTGAGTTAATACATTCTAATAACTCCTTTTAAGACATAGAAATTAACCCAGAATAAATAAAATGCAGTCTACCATCTTTTATCAGCATTGTTTAATCAGTCACTATATACTAATGCATGACCATAAATATAGTAATTAATTCTCTACTCTCTGAAGGCTGACATTTTGTGAGGTACTGTTTTTTGCTAATTTGGTGATATGTTGATAATATATCAAGCTGCTCATTTGTATTTACATGCAAAAGTTATGTTGTTTGTGTTTTCATTTGTTGCTCCAGTTATGGTTACCACATTTCAAGAACGTCTTATGTTATCTGTAATGACCCCCCGATCGTCAAGAGAATATTTTCTCGTCTACGCAATTTTGAAGGCGAAGGTGTTTATCCAAAGATGTGTGGGGGATATACCATTTTACACATCAGAGATGTAACTACAGGATATGACAGCAGCCAACTTAACAAAAAATGTGTATGTATTATCTATCAGTCGTTATAATGTATGATACTGTTTTTAACACTTTCAAATGAATGTGTAGAACCAGTTGCTTCTCCAAGACCATTGCTTATGTCTTTGTCTCTTGGCATTCTGTGAACACACCTGAATGCTCAAGATTAGCAAACTACCACAACTCCTGCTTTTAAAGAGGTCTGCACATTTGTTGCTGATTAAATAATTAAGGGGTAGGGATGCTCCGATCAGGGTTTTTGGGGCCTTATCAAAGAAATCAGAATCGGCTTTTAACCTCTGATCACAGGTGTATAAATGATCGGTGTGAACAGGTGTGTATTTGGCAAGCCAATCATGGCTACTCATTAATAAACAGCAATGGCAGGCATTCTTTATAAATAAATATAACAGTTTCTGCATTTTTAAGACACAGTCTATCTCTCTTATCCACAATGTATGCAGTCTTATTTATTATTTTTATGATGATGGTTTCAGTTTTTTTTTTTTTACTCGCTGCAGAGAAAGGCTTGAGCCTTTTGAAGGCTTCTGCTTTAGGTGATTGAGTAAGGGTCGACTTAATGCCATTGTGTTTAATTTATTTAAGGTTCGTTGTTACTAAGTAGCAAATAAAGTTGGTTGTGTTAAAGCATTTGGCAGATGTTGTCCCATTGCTTTAGAAAATACTTTGCATGTTGCAAATGATGTCTTTCAAAGAGACTTGGAATTATTCACAGACTTTTGACAGCAAGTTAATATGGCTGTCGATTCATGTATTTTGCATCATCACAATAGTATAGTATTTGTTATCAGACAGTTGTTTCACATATTCCATGTGTTGAAGCACTTGAGTATAAACTGATCCACTGACGGTATGTGGGGGATTTAAAAACAGCAAAGCTGTCAAGAGCATCCTGTTTCGTAGCCTGATGATGAGAGCCCCTGTGCTAGATACCAAAAATGTGTTACTGCTCAGAAAATAATAATAATAATAGAGGCGTTTGTGTACCTTTGTTTAGGTCCTACCACTCTCCAAAAGCAGTCAAATGGTCACGTTCACATTTCAGAATGGTATTGTTGCCACCCTTAGGACTAGTGGGACAGAGCCCAAAATCAAGTACTACGCAGAGTTCTGTGCACCACCTGGAAAAAGGTACATGTCTTCAAGGGTCCTCTTAGGCTGTGTACAGAACTTTATTTTATTTCATTTTAAAAAAAGAATTTAAAATAGCTTAGAATTTATTTAGATTGTACATATAAACACAGTATGTGCAGTATCATAAATTTTATTGCAGTCTAAAAGAGTACTGAAGATAAAAGATCAACTAACTAATACCAAACTAATATTTCCTGTTATTCCTACAGAGATATTTTAAGCCTTGAAGACGAATTAGCAAAGGTGATATCTGCTTTGCTGGAGGAGTATCTGGAGCCTGAAAAAAACAATCTAATCTACAGATCAGTATAGCTGTCTAACCAAAATCAATTAGCAAGGAGTCTTTGCGGGTTTGTTTAGTTTTAATATAATTTCAATGCCTGGAATGTTATCTCTTATAATAAAATGATGTACAGCTTTAATTATTTTATTCCTGCAAAGGTCTTAAGATGTTAAACATTGGTGTGAACAGTGATACCTTTTTTTCTTTTTTTACCATTATGATTTATGTATTCGGACTGCTAAAGTGTCATTAAGTTATGTTGAAATTTCATTTTTCAATAAACCATAGGGCCTTATCTATTATATATTTTTAATAATATAAATTATCATCTTTCATGTTACATTGTGTTTTTGTGGTTGTGATGATGTGACCTATTTCTTATTCACAATCTAGTGTTTCTATCACTGAAATTAAAAAGCTTTTGCACATGAGCACATTATGCCATAACTGTCCAGCATGGAACATGGGACATTATAAAATGATGCTATTATGCTCTGCTGCTTTACACACAGATTTTTTTAATGATATCAAATACATTAATCAGTTGTGGAATAATGATTTGTTTGTCAGTAATAGTTAAACAGTTTTTTAGTTAAACAGATTTTTATCTATTACTTAACAGGTTGTGTGTAAGTTTTCATTTTAAACATTATTTATTGAAGCATATTTAATTCAATTAGACACTGCATATCACTGTGTGTACCAAGGGTTTGGCATGCTAAGGACTAGAATGTGATAAACCCCAAATTATCCCAAATTCATTTGGTGATAGGGCTAGGCCAGGGAATATTTCGTAGTATTAAGTTGATTAAATATAGGATCATTATTAATTCATAAACAATGTAGATGAGGGAAGGCCCCAAAATCCTGGATGTTTTGTTTGTGGCAGATAATTGAATTAATTTTAAATTTGTTCATTATTAACAATGGTAGCCAGTTAATATGGTATTCTGAAAATGTTTGTTGACTCTGATGAAGACTCTTGCTGCTTTCAGTGTTCTGAACTTTCTTGTCTAGTGTTCAGATCGCACTACAGATGATAGGCTGAGTATTTATTTTGTGTATTTTTCAGATGGGCAGAAAGCACATTATGTTGCCTTTGTAAAGTTAAGCAAAGAACAGAATATTTTTAAATAAGATAAATCACCAAGAAATAATACTTACGGTATTATGTAATATTTTACGGATGATTAAAGATAAAATACTTATTTGTTGTGAATCTCCAAAAATATTTAATATATTGTATTTTTTTTAAGTTGCCAGTTAAAATTTTGGTTAAATTAAAGAACATGTACAAATTATACTGTAGTCAGAGTATATTTTTAACTATGTGACACAACCTTTCGAAAACATATCTACGTAAGGCAAATTACAATCATGTTCATAACTCCATGTGTAAAATTTAAATCCTCACCCCTAACGTTTAAACCACCTGCCAATATTCCTTAGATTTGCCACTTGAACAGCACTAAACCATTGAGGCATGGACTTTGGTATGGTATCTGGCAGGCCAAGCTAGTACCTTGGAGTGTTTTTCATGTTCATTTCTGATTTATATTTTGTAGATAGACGGTGCATTAGTTTGCTAAACAAGCCCACTGAGATTAAGTAAAATTGTTGCCATGAGGGGATGGTACAGTTCAAGTTTAACATCCATACAAATGTCAGGACCCAAGGTTACTCAGCAGAATGTTGCCCAGAGCATTACACTGACTACTGGCCTAATTTTTCCCAAAGTGCATCCTGGTGAATTTTACCTCAGGAAATGCGCATGCACCTGACTGACCACATGCTGAAAAAAAGTGAATAAGACTAGGCCACCTTTTTTTATTTCTCTATGCTTATGCGCACACACCTCCAGTGCTTTGGTGGGGTACAGGTGTCAGAATGGGCACTCTGACTGGTCAGCACTTCGTGTTATAGTTAGCTCTTCTATAGGATTTTGCCAGAAAGTCTTCATTTACTGCATGCATCAGTGAGCGTTGGGTGCCTATGATTTTGTTGCCAGTTCACAAGTTGTTTTTCCTTGGACCGCTTTTTTGTTATGTTTTATACACTGCATACCCGGAACACATCACAAGACCTTATGAAGATGCTATGACAAAGTTGTCTAGCCACTACAATTATCCCCTTGTTAAAGTTGTTCAGATGCTCTATCCCATTTTATTCTCACATCAGAGCTGACTGTTTACGGGCTGCCTAATATAGCCCAATCATTTATGGATCCCATTGTTATGAGATAATCGATGTTATGAACTTTACCTGTCAGTGTTTTTAATTTTATGGCTGAATGGTGCATGTGTGTGTAAACAAAGTAAATATAAAACACAATACTCACTAATATCTGTTTTCAATGGTTAAGATTAAAACATACATACAAATAAACTGATGACTGATTGTGCACACATATGTATTACCAAATACTTTCTACTTTCTGTAAGCAAAATTACTTGTGATTAATATTAGTGCTGTTGCCAACATTTTAATATGCCTCTGTACATTTTTACTAATGCATGGCGTATTTGGGTTTGCTTCATTCCATATATTATAGGATTTAGAAGGGGTGGCACAACAAGAAACATCATTCCTAAGATGTTGCTCAGAGCTTGCTGTCCTTGACAATAGCGAGCACACAGAGCATCAAACAAAAGTGATATAGTAAAGTTAACCAGGGCTATTAAATGGGGCAGGCATGTCTGCATGAACTTAAACCACTGTATCCTTGAGTGCAAAGATGCTCTGATGATGTAAACATATGAAACAATAATGACGAAAGACTGGGAAACATGAGTAACTATTAGAACATATCCATATAAGTTGTTTAAGGTGATGTCTGTGCAAGATAGCTTCACAACACCCCAGTTAAAACAATAAAGCTTGTCAATGTTGTTACCACACAAGGGTAGTCGTGCTGTCCCAACTGATGTCTCCAGTAAGGTGAAGAGCCAAGTAAAAACCAGCAATTTCATCACCTTCTGTTGTGTAATAATACAGTGATATTCCAGAGGCTTACAAATGGCTACATATCTGTCATATGCCATTATTGTTAAACATGTAAATTCACAAAAAGCATAAACATAAATTATATATATTTGTGACATGCATCCTTTATATGAAATTATTTGATAATCAGATAAAAGGTCAGCAAGAATCTTAGGATAAAAAGCAGAAGCACCACATATTCCATTTACATACAAATTGCATATTAGAAGATACATAGGTTCATGAAGTGTTTTGTCCAGAATAATTGTAATAATTAGTGTCATATTTATAAATAAAGTTATGATATAGATCGCCAGACCAAATGAAAAGTAAATGTATCTGTTTGTCTTTGAGTCATTTAGCCCGTAAAGAAGGAAATTAAACTCTCCAGAGGTATTATCCATTACTTCATTATGTCAAGCTTTCTCTACTTCAAAACCTTAAAAGAATAATTCTTAAAAAGTAAAACCTACTACCTACCTGCTAAACTACTATGAATATTTCTAGATGCGTTGACTCATAAAGTTAATGATTTGACCTACACACATACACATACATGTGTATGCAGATTTCTGTAGTGTTGCTTAGAAATTTATAAAGTGTGGAAGCTCCCTGAAGACAACTGAAATATGCTCCGGCTGGATTTATGCCTTGCACATTGGTGAATTTGCATGGTTAACAAAACAAACAATAGTCACAGGTCCCGAGGCTATGCTTCACAAACACTTTATGCTCCCAGGATAGAAATAATGATGAAAATGATATTGATTATATTGATTACTGTATATGCTTCGTTATTTCTTTTCTGGGCTACTGTGTGTAAGCAAGGTTATCTAACTTCTAATATAATGGGTATAAAAAAGAACCCGCATCCCCTCCAACAACCCCCCGTGCCTTTAACATAAACACATTTTGTTATTCACCTAAAGCAATTTTAGGGGGGGGGGGGGGGGGGGGGAATCCTTTTCCAAATCAGTGATTTTGTTTTCAATAGTTTCATGTTTACAGACATGTTGGTGTAATATCTTTCACTTGGATGTAAAATGTTGTACCAAATAAATACAGCAGGGGGTCATTCTTTTTTATACACACTATATACAAAGTTACATCATGGCTAATACCCCTTTCAGTTCCGGGGTGAGGCTGTCTCTTGCATCGAGAATGTAATATGACTATATTAAATAAAGAAGCATAAAAGAAATTTAATGTGCCATTAATTAATTAACATTATTAATTACATCACTAATGTTTAAATTTAAACACATTTTTAAACTTAATTTTAAGTTGTAATTATTATTTTTTTAGCATTTGTTTTATTTCACGGATGATTGGATGATGAGTTAAGATAAATCTCTGATAACTAATGGTTGAAATGAAGGATTACAGTAATAATAAAAATAGATAAATCTTAAGAATAACAATGGTGTATTTATACTGTACATGCATGCTTATTATACTGTACTGTACAGTGCAAATATCTTTATCTGCTTTAGAGTTAGTAATGGGGTTTACATTTCATCATATAAAACTACAGCATCATCGATTGTTGCTGAGAAATCACACATTTAATTTTCTGGAAATGCATATCTAATTATTCATTTTTAAACAGGTAACCAGTGTCACGTAATTAATATCTAATCAACAGTAGGGCTCCACGATTAATATATATATTTTTAATTCATACATACATGTGATCTTATTTTTAAATGATGGTGATTCACTTGCATGTACTTCTCCTGCATTCAGATTACAATGCACTCTTATGCTCATTTATTTACTTTCCAACAATCCCAGATTGCCATATCCGGCTATAAAGCAACAAAATGTGATTATTTTAAGGGATAATGGTGTAGTGGTATTTTGATTCTTTTTTATACACTCTATATACAAAATAACATTATGGCCAATACCTCTTTCAGGGTGAGACTATCATTTGCATGGAGTATGTAATATGGCAATATTAAATAAACAAACATCACGAAATAAATTAAATAAATTAAATGTGCCACCTGATGGAAATTATGGCAAAGGAGACAGTGAACTCCTGGCCATAAATTTAGCCTTGGCAGCACGGTGACACTGGCTGGAAAGAAAAAAACACCAGGCCCTGATTTAGACAGTCCACCAGAACCTGGACTACACCCAGTCAGCCATGCAGCTAAACCTGCAGCAAGCCAAGTGGTTGCTCTTCTTTGCATATTTTGACTATGCGCTGTCATACAGACTGGGCTCAAAGAACCAAAACCTAATGCTCTGTCCAGATAGTGTCTAGACTAATGCTCTGTCCAGTCTTAGAACTCCTACCTCTAAGATGCAGTCATAAAGAGCATCATACTGGCTCCCCACATTATAGCCCTTGTACTGTACATTGTAACAAGAACCCTAGAGTTCTTACGGTGATGCCTATGGTGGCCTGTTCATGGTCCCTCCTTTTGTTGGAATCCATTGGTGTTCAAGGTGAGGCAAATCATAGAATTAAAATGTGTTTGGGGAGCTACAGAACACAGTACTTGGTAGACTGAGAAGGATATGGACCAGAGGAGTGCTCATGGCTACCACCAGCCTGGCACGTCTTGGACCTGAGGATCATCAAGGAATTCTGAGAGAAACGGGCCCCAAATATATAAATGTTGAGATCAATTCATAGAGGAGGGGGATGTGTGACAGGAAAACCCGACGGCAGCTACACATTGCAGCCATTCAGGCTGGCAAACCCATGGCCACCCTCACAGGCAGTTGCTAGACAACACCAGGAAGATAATCAGAGGAGATGCGTGACACCTGAGCACACACCTGTATAGGCCCCCTAGACACAGCACATGCCATACGGACATTTAGGTAGCATCAGGTTTAGAGCAAGTCGCTCAGGTATAGGGTCAAAAGAGATTTTTCTTTAAAAAAAATAAAATAAAAATCCAGAATAGTGTGTAAAAAGAAAAGAGCATGTGAAAAACCCAAATTTATAGGTATACTTGTCCTGTGTTTCTTTAATTTGAGCTGTGGATCTATTTAGCTTCTTTACGGCCAATTATAGTGGTTTTTATGTGACCTCGATTTACTCTTACTCCAAAAAAAGATAGATATCTGATAGATATTTATCTTATATGTTAAAATTCCTCAAACAGTTAATGAACAACAAGACCCAGACTTGCACCTAGAGTTGCATACTAATTATGAGGATGCTTTGAAAGCTAATTCTGGACTAAGTAATAGTTTTGTTTATTTTACAAAATAAAGACTTTTTACATTCACCCATTTTTTATATTGCCCAATTATTTGGGGATTTTGACGATTGTGTTGTTATTGGTGTTGAACATGTCCTCCATGCTAGATATCCATCAGAATAATTTCATTATATTTCTGCTTAGAGGCCCAGCTTTAAAAGAATCTTACTGCCAGATTCCACCCAGCCATGGAATTCAAGGACATCTCCAAGATCTTAAGGAAAGCAGTGCTCTTAGAAATAGTGGATAGTAGTACAGTATAAGATTGTGTGCAATATTTTGGAGGTTAAATTATTACACCAAAAGGGAAGCTTTTCCTTTGCCCTGCATACAGTATGTGAAAGTTATAATGATATGAATGATGTAGTGAATTTGTGTATAAATGTAGGATGCCCTAATAAAACCAATCTGTTTTCCTGAGATTTTCCACTATTAAATATATTTGTTTTACAACATCTTCCCTCAGAAAAAAAAAATCAGTTGATGTTGAGTGTAGGTAAATATCTGACTGCAGCTGTATCTCAACTATAACAATAGCAGACACATTTTGGACACCTCTAAGACCTAAGCGATCTTAACATGCTCAAAAACTCATTGGCAGACATTTTGGAATCTGCTGCCATTAGGATGCCTGGTACTCATGTATAGCTCATTGAGCTGAACAACTTTTACATTGCATGTCATGGACTCAACTCAATAGAAAATCAATCAAGGAATTTGATATACTCTTTCTAGGGAATTTATGCGATCACCACCAAACTGAGCCTATGTGACCTAAAAACATTGAGAATGCAAAATTGTAGAGGGATTTTTTGTATCTCAAATGGGTCAGCTGTGATGATCAGTGTTGGGTGTAACATGTTACAAAGTTAAACATTAGAGTACTTGGATTACTTTTTTGATATAATGGGTAATTTAACACGTTAGGTATGCCATTTAAGTACTCAGTTATTTAATTATATTTTCAAAAATGTAATCCGTTATTCAGACAATTTATGTAATCTGACCATGAGCCAGACAGCAGTGATTCCGTTAGTGTGTGTGCGTGTGCTTCTGTTATTTCTTTTTTTTTTTTTTTTGCTTCTGTTATTTCTGATGTTAGTAGTTAACAGATTATGGGCCAAACTTCACTGTTTTGAGAGTATGGTACAATACTTATAAAGGTTTTGACTAAAACAACATGCATGAAGAATCACAAAGGAGATTTTATTTTCTGCACTGGAAAAGTACTCTAGTACTTCTATCAGAAGGTAATGTTGTAATGTAACTGATTACTTTTTACTACAAAAAATAATTTTGTAATGTAATTAGTTACTTTAAAAAGTAAAGTCTGCCAACACTGGTGATGATGCCTTAAACTTATGCCAAAAAGTGGTTAATAACTTCTGTAGGACATTAAGTTATATTAAGTGACATCACATTCAGTGACATCACACTGAGTGACATAACATTAAGGGACATCATAGTGAAATCTGGGGCTTTTTGGACATCTAAACATAAAATTCCCCTCTTCACGAAAATTATGTCATAATGATATTGGGATATCCCCTTTAAATGCATGTGCCCACTGTGCCAACTGTGTCCGCTCTCTTTTTGGAGCACCAGTGTGGCAATGGGGCAGGGTGCTTGGGCAGTTGCTTGCAACTATATTTTTTAGAGTTTTCTTTTCTTATATAATAAATATTCAGTTGCTTGCAACTATATATATTTTTTATATTTTTCTTTTCTTATATAATAAATATATTTGTATTTATTTTTTATTGACTATTTCTTTGACTCACTCTGTAGTCAGTTTTATGCCTTTGCCATTAGATGGTGAATGAGGTGATGAGTAAAGTACGTCCTTGTGCCTGCAAATATATCTATCCATTATTTTCATTTGCTCAAGTTTAAGCAGTTGTATATTTAAAGGATTTACTGTATATATAATTACTCTTATAACTTTTTTTTTTTTAATTAATCAAAAGAGGTCAGAAATATTTTTTGACAAAATTTTCTTTTATTCTTTTTTTTTCAAAAAATATGGGTATTTGAGATATAGAAATTAACAAAGAAATAGGTTTGTTGAAGGCAGAGGCATTTGTGGAGGTATCATGCTTTCTGTACAACATTTAGTTTTATTAAAAAAAAATATTTAGAAAACTATTTAGTTCTCTTTAATCTTGCAGTCTTAATAGAAAATTTAATGTAGTAGTAGTAGTACTAATTCTTCATTCTTCTATAACTTTTCTGTGTATACTCTAAGCAAACATTATGATTTTAAATTCTGGGAAGTTGTTTTTGTCTTCTTCTGGATGTTCCATGGCAAAACTGTAATTTTAGGCATTAAAAGAGAGAATAAAGATATACAGAAATATCACATGAAAAAACAGATAATGGTGGAATATGATTAGTACAGTGCATAAAGCATAAAAATTATGCATATAGGTTAATCATTATTTGGATCTATGCCAGGTTTTATCCTGTTTAAAAAAAACTATTTAAAGTTACAATATTTATGTTCAGAGTGACATGAATTTGGTTAGTTTTTAATTACCAAGTTTATTGATATTACTGTTGTTTTTAGTTTCAATTTAAAGTATCAATTAAATGAATTAATAAATAGGATGGTAGGATAAAAAAATATTATATATAACAGTACTGACTGTATTAATAATTGATTATTTTCCTATCAATGTAAGACGGAGATCAGTTGAATGATGCTCCGATTTTAAGCATTGTATGGGGGAAAAAAATGAAAACATGAAATCAGGTGATGCGACAATGTGGTGTTTGCTGATAGTTAAAAAGATTTCTCATTGTTAACTGTTTTTCTGAAATGTTTTTACAATGCAATATATGCAAGGTGGGCATCTTATTCTTTCATATCACATCTTTAAAATTTTTAAATGAATTCTTGAAATCTTTTTACTTTTTTCAGATTTTAAAGCGCTAAAACTTATGATTGTTATAATTGCAAAAGTAAATACATTACAATATGGAAAAATATGTACTTTAGAAACCATTTAGAAACCATTTTTACCATTTTAAGGGTTTTCCCAGACCACCACAATCAGCTGTTTTGCAAAGCTTTACATCTATGCCAGTACATTTTTAAAAGCCCTTGTCTAATCTGGGTTAGTTTAAATCCATATATTACTGGGTTTAAGAGAGGAGGTACAACAAGAAATTCAATACCTAAGATGTTACGCAGAGCTTGCAATCCCTGGCTTTTGCCATAACGAGCATACATGACATCAAAGAGCAGGGCAATATTAAAGTTTATAAGTGATATTAAATGGGGAAGGCAAGTCTGCATGAATTTTGCCCACTGTGCCTTGGACCTTAAGGAAGCTCTGATAATGCAAATATATGACACAATGATGAAAACAGCTTGAGATACATGAGAGAATAGTAGAAAATACCCATACACATTGTTCACAGTCACATCTGTGCAGGACAGTTTAACAACTTCCCAGTTAGAACAATACAGCTTGTCAATGACATTACCACATAAAGGGAGTTGGGAAGTGAACAAAATACCAACAGAGGACTCTAGTAGGGAGCAGAACCAAGTTAAAATCAATAATTGTAAAACCTTATGAAGTGTCATAATGGAATGATACTCCAGAGGCCTACAAATGAACATGTATCTGTCATAAGACATGACGGTTAAACACGTGTATTCACAAAACAAATAAGAATAAATTATGGACACTTGTGAGAGGCACCCTATATATGATATAACATTATATTTTGATAAAAGGTCAGCAAGGATCTTTGGATAGAAGGCAGATGCACCAATTATTCCATTAAAAAACAAATTACATAAAAATATATACATAGGCTCATGAAGTGTTTTGTCAAGAATGACTGTAATAGCAAGTATCATATTTATAAACAGAGTAATACTATAGACAATGAAGCCAAGTGCAAAGTAAATTTGTTTGTTGATTTTTGTGTCATTCAATCCATGAAGTACAAACATAAATTCTCCAGAGGAATTTTCCATCAGTCCTTTATAGTATATATGGTGACCAAAACATACAGCAAGGTTTGTAAAATCAGTAGCATAGTTCACAGGTAATAAATCGAAATCGAAAAAATAATCTGTTAAATGATTTACAACTTCTTTTGCAAATGTTGCTGCAAAACTTGACGGATTTACAGCATGATCACTGTTAGTTGTATTGTGTTTTGTTTAGTAAGAGTCTGATTCTCTAGCCTATATAAAGTTAATTTCAGATGAGGAATATGCAGTGTTCAAATAAGCATGGGGGATGTCTTCCGGAAGGCATAGCTTGCCATGGGGGATTTAATGAGGGACAACACTTTTCAATGGGCATGGCAAACATCTCTATGGTTATTTAAGTTTATACACCAAAACAATTGAGTCATTCAATTCAATTCAATTTAACTAGCACTTTTAACAATGGCCATTATTGTGTTAAACTTTAAGCTTTACAGATTCAAAAGAAAATTAAGGAATGGAGTATGAAATGTGTAAGAAAATATGCAAAATGTAAAAACTCTACAATGCTGATAAAATACTTGTCCATCTGTGAATACCGGAAATGCTAACAGCACAAACACCTGTTAATTTTGTTACTTTGATTTGATTAGTCAGTTTTTAGATGAATATAGTGTCAGGAAAATGTAATATAACAATTTAAACAGACCCCTTATGACTTCAAAATATATATTTTCTCTTTTTTTACCATCACTGCCAAATGCAGTCATTTGAAATCTACAATAATGTACAAAACAGAAAAAAAAATCAGCAAATGGTTTTAGTGTGTTCCTGGAAATAACAAATACAGGACAGCTTAAATTAATTATCAATATTTTTAAATTCAATGTAATCTATACCTGTGTGTGTTGGTAAAATGGAAAGAATGTTCATCATATAACAAAAAACATTTATTGCACAGTAAAGCTGTAAAAAAAAACATACATTTAAACATATCCTAATAAGTACCTGCAGCTAACATGTTAGCAGACATGTTAACAAGGTCTGGGTATGGAAAGTAACACTGCATCACTTTTATAATACATTCCTAGAAGTAAAGTTTGTTTTTTCAACTACAAAATAAGTATACCAGAATATTAAAACCACCAGGTGGAACATTAAGACCAGACGAATCAGAGATATGTAAAATGTTGGGTAAATATGGCTTACAGATAATGGCAGAGGCAGTCTTATAGAGCATGGGTTGAAAATTTGGGTAATGATGAATGGGCCGATATACCTGGGGGACAATTTACATGATGGTATATCATGAGTGGAAAGCTTGGGTACCTGCAACTGAAGCCTCTTCTTCCTGAGCAGCGAACAATAGCAGTTGGTATCCTAAATAGCACTGGAAGGGGGACATGCCAGTGGAAGGAGTGGGGAGAGATTAGGGTCTTTTTTTGAGAGGTCAGAATTTACAACCATTACTGTACAGTACATTGTAGGGAACCCATCCTCATTTGGTCCAATAGTCCATTGTTAAAATTAGAATTCAAATTAGAATTAGACTGACCTGGTGCCATGGTTGTGCTACTATTGTTTGAGATGCTTGCAAGCTCACTTCAAAGATGAATGAGGCAATAAGGTCCTGAAAACTATATATAAGAGAACCTTCAAAGATGCTCTAGGGCAATGAGGTCCTGAAAACTGGATGGTAGTTCCTGTGCTGATAACTCATCCCTTAATGGGTCTAAGAGTCCTCTCATCCTGTACTGCTGTTTCCCATTCTCTCGCCTTTCCGGAAATGAGGGTGATTACATAGGCTCCTAGACCATTCTCTGGGAAATTACGAGACCCGTAGTAGTAGTAGTAGTAGTAGTAGTAGTAGTGATAGTAGTAATCTCAACTGGCCAGTCTACACTGTCCAAAGACATGCAGATTAGGCTAATTGGCATTCTCAAATTGCCCGTAGTGTGTGAGTGTGTATGTATGTATGTATGTATGTGTGTGTGCCCTGGATTGGCACCCCACCTCATGCCCTGGAAATTTCCTGGAATAAGCACCACGATATACAGGATTACAGAATATACAGGATTAAGTGGTATAGACAATAAGTGAGTAAGTAAGTGAGTAATTCAAATTTAAATTTTATTTGTTACATACACAGTCATACACAGTACGATATGCAGTGAAATGCTTATACGACTGCGAGTGACCTTAAAAAAATAAAAGCTTATACATAAGAAATAAATATGAATAAAAAAATACATTAGAAATAAAATTAACTAGTAAAATATACTGTACAAAGTAAAATATACTGTAATAAAAGAAATACGTTAGAAAATAAGATTAACTAGTAAAATGTACTGTAGAAAGTCAAATATACTTTACAAATAAGTATAAAATATCAATATAAGAAAAAAATATCAATATAAAAAAAATATAACAAATATAAAAATATAGAAAAGAAAATAGAAATTTGTCAAAGACAGAATTTTACATGATCGCCTAAACAATTTTTTAAAATCTGTATAAATAAAAGAAATGTTTTGTCTGTACATTGGTCAGTACTTGCTCTTTCAATGGTATGTTTATGTTTTATATGTTGTAGGACAGCCAAAGAAAGCCAAACTATAGAGAAATTCTACTCTACTATTACCTCTAAAGATAAAAAGTTAGTGGACAGCAATTTGTGAAACCACCTGTCAGTTTGCCACATGTTGCCCCTGAGGAGCGTGAAAAATGGTATCCTATGTTAATGAAGAGATGAAGTGCTGCTTATATAGAGTCTAAAAAAAAAAACAGTTTAATATAAATTTATTATATATACTTTGTATATTTATAATGTCACAGCATGCGCCTGTGATGGGCGTGTGCTCAAATCTATTATCGCTCCTCGCTCACTCTGTAGGCTCCCTAGGTAGGCAGCACCCCCTTCTGGAGGTATGCAGAGGAACGGAGCCACCTATTCTGGCTGGCTTGTTCCGCATTATAAAAGCAAGGCGCAAAGTTTAGTCCGGGGTCCGGTGGAGCAGAAGAGAGTGGCATGCTAGGGACTTTAAAAAAGACAACTGCGCGAACTCCTGCGTCACCTTCACTGCCACACCGAGCCCGCCTTCGCGTCCTCGCCACTGAAGAGGAAAAGGCCACGGAGAGACCTGGGAGGGGCCAGGTCGGCCATCGACAGCGTGAGAAGAACCGTTTAAGGAGGGTGCAAAAGCGCTGCTTTGGCGTGCTCCGTTCTGCCACTCTGCCCACCGCCACATTTCGCCAGCTGAGTGCCCGCATGCCAGCTAGGCACTGCCCCTGGACCTGCACCTGCACCTTCTACTTCTTTTCTTCCCTTTTGTTCCATCCTCCCTCCTTTAAACCTTTCCTTTCCTATACAATGAAACCTTGGATTGTGAGTAACGTGGTTTGTGGGTGTTCCGCAAGGCGAGCAAAGATTTTTATTACATTTTAACTTGCAAAACGAACAAGTCTTGGTTTACCAGTACCGAGTATCATGTATCATGAAGCACCCCCTCTCTGCTTTACACACACACAAACACACACACACTCACTAAAGGTAAAAGAGAGAGAGAGCGAGAGAGAGAGTGAGAGAGAGTGTGTGAAATGGTATGGTGTCAAATTACGTGTGCTCACACACATATAACGCACATAATGACAGGCTGAGGGGCTGAAAGTAAGGGTCTCCTCTTACTTTTGCTTCACACAAACACACAGCGCCTGCGCGCATAAACAGAAACACTTATCTGTCGGGATTTATTTTTTACTCTTTTTTAAAGGTAAAGTGCAGGTTAATTTGTGTTATTTTTACTTTATATTTTGTAGTGATTATTTTTATGGATTTATTTTTTGGGCTATCAAAATAGAGCATTTTCTATTTAAATTTTACATTTAAATTCTTCTCTAAAATAATAATTATGGGGAAAACGCTCTCCGATGGGACTACCTGTATCTCACATGGTACTTGCCCATGCCTGATTCCTGCCAGATCTGTTGAATCCACTTAAATAGAACCTGGCTGAAAAAGTGAAATGCCCAAATGATAAAAAAAACTGGAAAGGGTTACAAAGCCATGTACAGTAAATGCAGACCTTTAATATGCTGAAGTTTAATCATCATAAAAAACAAAAACAAAATACAAACAAAAACAAAATAACTATTCATAGGTTAGAAATTAAAGAACAATAATAATGCCAATGAGCATGCTAATGCAAACACAAAAAAACAAAAGTAAGCCACTGCACATAAGGCAACTAAACAGGGCAAGCACTGATGGCAACACCAGATGCATGTTCAATGACAAACAAAATTATAGGCAATAAAATAGACCAATTAATCAGACTATACAATGTGCAGGTGAATACATTTATGATAATGTGACTAACGTCACACATTCCACAACCCAATAGTCAAAAGGAATGTAAAAAATAGAAAAAAAAAATATTGGGAAAACCATGACATGCGGTTATTTAAATAATGAAAATTAACTCACTACATCAAAAAAATATTAAACACCTCATTAATTATCTAATTATATGCTCTTCATATTTTAATCCAAATTATGGGATTTTATTGTAGATGACATTTTTCATTTATTTTGAAACTAAACTAACTATAAGCTAACAAATAAAAGGTTGTTACACAATGCAGAAAAACTACTTAATGCTGTTAGCTTTAGGTTGTACTATGTTAAATACAACTGCAGTCAGTCAGTCCTGAATCCATAACTCTTTTTTAATGTAAAACTTTGTTTTAGTCTAATTGGATAGATTCTTATTTTATTATTGTAATAGTTACAGTACACATTGTAAGTGAATAGTAAGTGTAAAGTTTTGTTTAATTATTTGTTTATTTACCCCTATTTTTGTGCTTTTTTCACTTTATGTAAACTTTGTTTGTATAGTGCTTTAACAATGACATTGTCACAAAGCAGCTTTACAAAAATAAAACAAACAAGGAAACAAACAAACAAAATAATATATGGAAATACAATAGAAAAAGGTAAGGAAAAAAGTATAAATTCTAACTATCAGTTTTAACCAGACTCAAAAGGGTGATACCATCCTCATTTGGGTGATTAAATTATAGGAGACTAATTTAATCCTTGATATATTAATTTGCTCTAGGGTTGGAAGTTCAATAGAACAGTAAATGTGTTTAGGTTAATATAAGATCCACTTTTATTTATGGTGGCTTGAGTACAAAACTGTTTGTGGCAGTTTCATTCAAGTATTGATCGACTGCAGTCATAAGCAATCGCAGAAAATCTGCTTGCATAAGCCCAGGTCAAGACCATCTTCAAAGTAGAACCCTCCCACGTCACCACACAGGGCTATCCTCAGCTGCAGTTAGAGGCCTCCATGTGATGAGAACTCCAAATAAAATTACATAATTATAACTACATAAACTCTGTCAACATCAGGTACTATCAGATAACAGAATCTTGCTATGTCTATTGTGTGGGATACTAAATATCAGAAAAATATTTTATTGTAAGTTTAAAATTAAAAAGAACGTAATTTCTAGTTGCAAATGTAAACTCATACTGTATGAATGGTTTATTGTGCTAAATAGGTGCTTTCACTGTTCCTTAAATGAGTAGCTAAAAAGATTTTTAATGGCTTACTGAAAACATTATAATACAGTACAGCACATTATGCTACATCTCCAGTTTATCCTATAGCAATGTTGAATCTGAAGATCATTTTTAACAATTGCTTCCGTATTTTGGTCAATTTTAGTCCATAAATAAGGGGATTTAAAACAGGAGGCACTAACAGGAAATCCAATGCCATGAAATTTCGCAAATTTTGAGGAATAGATGTGTTCCCATATCGACTGTACAACACATCAAACCACAAAGCAACAGCAATATTAAACAAAGCAAGTAGATGTGGCACACAAGTCTGCATAAATCTGTATTTGCTCTCCTTTGACTTTTTGCAGTTTCTAATCAAGTGAATGTATGAATAAACAATAAATACTGCATGTCCAAAACAAACAATAATAATTATGTAACCAATCACATTGTTAACTACTGTAGAGGAACAGGCCAGTTTAACAACAGCCCATGTTTCACAGTACATTTTTTCAATATTTGAGCCACATAGGGTTAGTCTGGCTGTTAACAGCAATACAATAGACATGCAAATAATAGGAGGAAGCCAACAAAAAATAATACATTTTACAACTTTTTGGTTGTTCATTTTAGAGTGGTACTCCAGTGGTTTACATATGGCCATGTACCTGTCATATGCCATTACTGTAAGAGTTGATACATCACATAAAGCAGATGAATAAATAACAAATACCTGAATCAGACAACCAGCATATGAAATTTCAGGAAACTGGGTCAATAAATCATACATGAATTTAGGGTAAAAGCCTGTAGTGCCATAAAGTGCATTTATACATAGATTACACAAAAATATGTACATGGGTTCATGAAGCTGTTTATTTAAAACAATGCATACAATAACAATAATATTGCACAATAAGATAACATAATAAACCAGTGTGGTCAATAAGAAATAAACATATTTGTTTTCCAAGGTTACGTTCAATCCTGACAGGGAGAACACTAAGATGTTGGAAACATTATCCATTCTAGATTGAGTCTATAAGAGAAAAAGTAGTTAGGTTTAATTAATGACCACAGCAGTATGTGTCCTATATCGTTTATTACTCTTAAAGAAAAAATAAATCATGTACAATCATGTAGTTAGTATAATCAAAATTTAAATGTAAAATAAAGTAATAAAAATAATGTTTATATTATTTAAGATTTTAATTGTTTTAGTTGTTTATTATTCCTTTAACTCTGGCCAGATAAATATGATTAAAATCTTAGATGCATTGCATTAGTTTCCTAAAAAAATTAAAGAATAAATATGCCATGCCTTGCTGTTTTTACGAATGAAGTAATTATTGGATTGTTTTATAACTAGCCTTGTCATCCTCCTTACTTACAATTCTCTTAAGACTCCTTCCCAAGTGAAAAACATAATTTTATCACAATAACCCATTATTACTTAAGCAAGTTAAATTCAAAAACAGTTTGATGCATTATCAAAGTTATGGACCAATTCTAATATACGTTCATGCAATTAACCAGTACTTGTAAGTTGTTTTTATCTGCCTTTTGCCTAATTATGTGTAGAGTACCAATTCTGTCTCTGTCCTTCAGCGAATAATTATGTGCATTGTTAAATTCTTAACAGTCAATCCTAAAAACATTAGATTGTAATATGTTACGGTTCCACTTTTCAACAAAACTGTCCTGTCCTCGGCTGATGCAGGCAGTCGTTCTCTGAGGACTTAGGACTCAATACTGAGGACTCGATACTTTAGGACTGGAGTTTCATACAGTCTACCTGAACCTCCAATAACGAACTGGACTCCATTTTAAATTAAACACATCTCCTGTTATCCTGAACTTCCAGTCTCACACAGTATGATGCAGATTAATACCTGCTATCCATTTCACCCAAATGAGCACGCTATCCTTGGGCTTGAGGGAGCATGTGAGCTTTGCAATCTCCTCTCTATTAAAGTCCCATTTCTTGTGTGCAAATCTGGCAGAGGCGTGAGACAGAATCTTTCTTTTCTCTTGCTCTCTCGCCGGATCATGAGCCTTTACCATTTACTTCTCAAGCGCGCTCCGGCACTTCTTGTGAAGGGGCAGAAGAAACGTGAGCGTATCAGGAGTTATTAGAGGTGCATGCGTGGTCAAACGCTTACACCTCGATTTGCTGTACAAATAAAATAAAATAAAAATCCCCCAAACGCTCAAAGTTAGACGACAGGTTTCTGTCAGGTGGCCAAAAGAGGGGCCTCAACGATGGCCCCTCCCTTTCTTTGGCAAACTTCATGACAAGAATTCATGACGTCAAGCTACGCCGAGCCACAAATTAATTTCCCCATGCCATCAAGCAGACGGCCCGTGCTTTCGGCTGTTTTTATGGCTGCACTGGTCGCCACGGAGAGACAGCTGTGGCTTAACCTCATGAGCATTAGGGACAGGGATTGAGCTTTCCTTCTTAATGCCCCAATCTCACCTCCCGGCCTTTTTGGCTCTAAAGCCCTAGGCCTTTGTGAGATTTTTCCCCAGCCGTGCTCAGGGGTCGGGACTGTCAGTCTCGACCAGGTCCGGTGCTCGCCAGGCGTGAAGCGCAAAAGGAGAGTGTGGCGAGCCCAGCCATTGTAGAGATTAGGGCGGGATACACCGTGTTTCGCAGTCTACCTTAAGGAGGCCAGACCTGAGGAGCATCCTCTAAAAAGGAGTCCTAAGGCTTAAGTGCCCAGGACCATGGGGGTTTCTACCCCCGGGGGGGGCGCGTAAAAAATTCCAATAAGGAATATAAACTCCTTTCTTGCACCCTCAGGAGACCGTGGTTCAATCTCCGCCATCACTGGTGTTTCAGGGAGAAGCGGTCTCCAGCAAAATGTTAGGTGTTCGGTTCCTTCCTGCCATGTTTCAGAATGCCGAACATCTAACACCCCCAACCCTCTGAAGCGAAGTGCCAAAACTTGTGCCCCTTTTTGACAAGCTGTAAGCGGGGAACCTACTGCCAGGTATGTCTCTTTAGGTACAAAGCACTGTAGAGATTCAGTCATAGAACATGCTCCCCTGCCAGACAGAGAATCAGGCTATTACAGTCAGTATTTCTTGGTTTCCAAAAGGGGTGGGGGGTTGCGTCTAATTTTACATCTTTGTGGGCTGAATATCAAAATGTTGAGAGCCAAAATAATCGTTTCTCATATCCAACCAGAGGATTGGTTTGTGACAATCAACCTGAAGGATGCATATTTTCATGCAGAAATATTTCCAGAACACAGTTTCTGAGGTTCGCTTTCGGGGGCGAAGCCTACCAGTATCGGGTCCTTCCATTTGGCCTAGCCATATCACCCCGCACATATATAAAATGTACGAATGCAGCCCTGGCTTAATGATTCCAGGGCATCCGTATCCTGAATTACAAAGACGACTGGCCGATTCTGGCTCAGTCTTAGCAGCTAGCGTTTTAGCTCACTTTAACTCTTAGGATTGAGACTCAACTCCAGCATTCTCTTTCCTGCTCAAGCCCGACATATTATAGGTTTCATATGGGATTCGGCCGCACATTCCAGGGCATATGAATATGGGAGCAGACTTGCTGTCCAGACAAAGTGTGACACATGGGGTTTGAAAACCCCACCCCGAAGTAGACAGACGAAGGCCCATATGTGGCCCAGACTGCGTCTATTGCATTTCTTTCCATAGCTCTGCTCTCGGGAGTCCTGGCAAAAGTCTGTCGAAAGGCTTGATAGCGCCCTGTTGGTCGACCAGTGTGTGGTGTTCAGATCTAATATCTCTCCTGTGAGGAGGGAGCTTCTGTATCAGGCGCAGGGGACGACATTCCATCCCAGGACTCATTCAACCAGGGGGATTGCCTCATCAATTGCACTGGCAAGAGTTGTCCCCTTGCCGCAAGTGTGTGATGCGGCAGGTTGGTCCTCTCTGCACACATTTGTCAGATTTTATAGTTTGAATGTCTATGCTACTCAGCATGCTACTCTACACAACTCTAGGGGTCCAGACACTTGCAGTGCGGCGGCGTTGGTATTCTCGTTCCCATAGCGTTTTCACGCAGCATCAAGTGTAGCTTTTGAAAGGGAACGTCTCGGGTTATTTTGCTGTAACCCTGTTCCTTGAAAAAGCGGGAACGAGATGCTGCGCTCCAATGCCGCACTTTATGCATGACTGGACGTCCTTTCAGACAAAAATTTACCTGAGGACGTTTCCGGGTTTATGCCTATTTATAACCTCCAGGTGCACCTAATCAAATGACATCACCTGACCGAAGTTATGAATGCAAGAATTTTTGGCGTGTTTGACACATATGCTTCAACAACCTGTCGCGCGAAGAGCGTTCCCATAGCGTTTTCACGCAGCAACTTGTTCCTGCTTTTTCAGGGAACAGGATTACAGCAAAGTAACCCAAGACATTCCCTGTTGAGTCTGGTTCCGCTCAAGGTTTCTTCTTATTACCATCTAAGGTTTTTTTTTTTCTTGCCACTATTGCCATTGTCCTCGGCTTGCTCATCAGGGACAGTCTTATCATTTTGATTTATACTGTACACATTCACATTTTACATTCACAAACTTAAATAAATATTTTGATTGTGTAAAGCTGCTTTGCGATAATGTAAATTTTTAATGTCAATCGCTATACAAATAAAACTGAATTGAAAATATCCTTTTTTTTTTTTATTGAAATGCATACATGTATGCAGCATTTATAGTGACCTACAGTAGGAGAAACTAATTTTCAGTCATATTAAAAAAATTGCTTTGCAGGACTCCAGTTGATTTATTTATTTGAAAACCACTTCTGTATAAACACCTAAACATGAACGAGAATTAGGATTTTACCTGCTTTCACTACTTCCCATTCACTAATGTACTGTAGAAATGTAACATTGGACTAACATTCAACTGTTGAAGCAGAGTTATAGCTAGAAAAAAATATTAAAAACTAACTTCCGCAATTAAATAAAATTCTTTGGGTGTTCTCTGGAAAAAATGTTTTCATTTAGATGGGAGCATCCTATGGATTAAATAAATTTAGATAAATAGTCTATGCTGCACAAACAGTCTAGATTTTAGACATATCAGCTTTATTAAAAATACAGTGAAAGCAATAGCTATTTAAATAAACAAAACAAAAACTTTTTACACTTTACATAGCTGTGTCTGAGGAACAATCTCATAACATGCTTCCGTATTTCATTAAGTTTCAATCCATAAATAAGGGAATAAAAAATAGGAGGTACTAGGAGGTATTTCAAGTACTAGGAAATTTCGCAAACCTTGAGGGAATAAATTTGAGCCATATCAACTGTAAAATACAATAAACAATAATGTTATTAGAATTTAAGAATTAGTCTAAGGACTCTCACGAAAGGGGAGCAAGGGAAAAACACAAATTTAACCCGCGAATCAGAAAGCAAAACCCAAGAAAGTGAGTACTCACGAAATGGTGGATGAACAGTCTGAACCGACATGGGTGAGCTCAATGATTGTGCTGTGGTTTGTTTACTCCTCTTATACTTTCTGGTTCGGGTCCTAGTACCGGTTGCAGATTGAGTGTGCATGATAGTACCCCCTGTTCAGAACCGGCTCCTGATGGTCCTGGGGTGGAGGATACCCGACGACGGTAGTCTTAAATTAGTTTGGGGTCGAGAATTAACCGGGCCGGAATCCAAGACCGTTCCTTGGGCTGTAGCCTTCCCAATCAACCAGGTACTGGGTGCCTCTGCCCCAAGGGTGCAAATCGAGGATCCGACGCATAGTGTAGGCGGGACCACCGTCGTTGATGCGGGGAGGAGGAGCTATCATGGGCGAGGTGTTAAAGTGTTTAAGTTGAGAGATGTGAAATCCTGGATAGATCCGCGGCGCCGCAGGCAGGTCACTGGGTTTATCCGGAGGGTGATGCGGTATGGGCCGATGAACCTGGATGATAATTTTCATGACTTAGTGTGAAGATGGAGATTTCTCGTGGAGAGCCATACCTTGTCACCTATGTGGTACAATCGTCCCGGAGGGGGCGATGTTGGGTGGTATAGCGGGTGTTGGCTTGTTGGATGGATCGATTGGCTTGGTTCCCCAGCGGCCGACGCCTGCGACCAACTGTTGGGCTGATGGCACATCAACCTCCGGTTCCTGGTGGTTGAACATCGAAGGTTGGAAGCCTTAGCATACCTCAAATGGGCTTAGCTTCGTAGCAGATTATACATGGAGGTTGTGTGAAAAGTTCTGCCCAGATAAGGTAGCGAGCCCAGGATTGCTGACGATCGGTGATAAAACATCTCAGCGCTCCAGTTGTTGGTTGGCCTGCTCCATCTGACCGTTTGTATCCAGTCTGTGGGTGGTATCCAGATGATGGACTGCAGGTGGAATCGATCAGACGGCAGAAGTCCTTCCAGAATTTGGCGGTGAACTCTGGCCCTCTGTCCGAGACGATGTCCTTGGGGAACCCATGCAGACGGACTCTAATATTAGCTCAGCTGTCCTTTTGGCTGACGGAAGTCCGGCGAGGGCCACCAGGTGCACGGCCTTAGAAAACCGATCGCACCGAACTATGCCTGATGGTGTCATGCCGAAGGGAGTTGGTTACGTACTCCTCCTTTGCCTGCCATCCTCCATCACCTCCATCACACACACACACACACACACACACACACACACACACACACGTGCGCGCGCGATATACACTATATTGTCAAAAGTATTCACTCACCCATCCAAATAATTGAATTAAGCTTTTCCAATCACTTCATTGGTTACAGATAAATAAAACTAAGCACCTAAGCATACAGACTGTTTCTACAAACATTTCTGAAAGAGTGTGTTGCTCTAGGGAGCTCAGTAAATTTCAGCTTGGTACTGCAATAGGATGTAACGGATGACTATTAAATATTCCACAGTCAACTTTTAGTAGTTTTATAACAAAGTGAAAGTAATTAGGAATGATAGCAACTCAGCCACAAAGTGGTAGGCCATGTAAAATCACAGAGCATAATGCAGCAGATGCTGAGAGTGCACAGAGGTCGCAAACTTTCTGCAGAGTCAATAGCTACAGATCTCCAAACTTCATGTGGCGTTTAGATTAGCTAAAATGGGAACAGTCCATAGAGAGCTTCATGAACTGGGTTTCCATGGCCTAGCAGCTCCATCCAGCCTTACATCACCAACAGGTTTGCTCTTCCAACAGGTTTTTTTTCTTCAGTGATCCACCTGCTGAAAAAGCTCTGGTTATAGGAGACTCTATACGTGAAATTAGCTAGGCCTTTTTGGGGCACCAGCGGCAGTGGTTAGGCGTATCCCGGGAGCCAGAGCATCGAACATAGCAGGTAATCTTAGGGATCTAGGACAGCATAGGATCTCAAAGATAGTGATACATGCTGGAGCTAACGATATATGCCTTCGTCAGTCAGAGGTTAGCAAGGGTTAACTTTACAGAGGTGTTTAAACTAGTGAAGGCAATGTCCGATGAAGTAGTATGCTCTGGTCCCATCCCAATGCGACGTGGTGACATACTGTAGCTTACAGTTATGGTCGATGAGCCGCTGGATGTCCAGGTGGTGCTCTAAAAATACTGTGGGCTTTATAGACAAAAATGCACATGGTCCTGTTGACGATGCTTTTCAGGTTGAGGTCCCTCCCATGTTCTGACACCTCCTCAGGGCACGTTATGAGTATCCATTATCAGGTCACTTAGGCATCACAGGTCTTAAAACACTTTTGGCCTGGTTTGCACAAAGATGTCGATTTCTGCTGCTTCTGTAAAACGTCAGAAAATTGGTAAACCTAACCACCCCTACTGCCTTCTTACATCTTATTATAATTATAGGGGTACCTTATGCTGACCTGAGAGAGTTTTGATTGATTGCACTAGTCCATGATTTTCATAAGTGAAAATTACATTTACATTTAGGCATTTGGCAGACGCTCTTATCCAGAGCGACTTACAAAAAGTGCTTTAAAGTTTACATCATTGGATACATACTTACACTGGGTTAACTAGGTTAATAACTAAGTGCCATTAGTCCAACATAACTGGGAAGATTTTATTTTTATTTTTTTGGGAGGGGGGGTTAGTTCAAGTACTGGAGAAACAGATGCGTCTTGAGTCGTCGTTTAAAGATAGTCAAAGTCTCAGCTGTACGGACATCTAGGGGAAGTTCGTTCCACCACCTAGGTGCCAGAACAGAAAAGAGCCTGGATGAATGCCGCCCTCGATCCCTGAGAGATGGTGGAATGAGGTGAGCAGTGCTGGAGGTTCGGAGGGAACGTGGTGCAGTGCGTGGTGTAATTAGAGCAGAGAGGTAAGTGGGTGCTGGGCCATTTTTAGCTTTGTAGGCAAGCATCAGCATTTTGAATTTAATGCGGGCAGCTACAGGAAGCTAGTGCAGGGAGCGAAGGAGTGGTGTGGTGTGGGAGAACCAGGGAAGGTTAAAAACGAGACGTGCTGCTGCATTCTGGATCAGTTGCAGAGGACGAATCGTGGACAGAGGGAGGCCTGCCAGGAGTGAGTTGCAGTAATCCAGTCTTGAAATAACAAGGGACTGAACAAGCACCTAAGTAGCCTGTGAAGAAAGAAATGGGCGAATTCTTCTGATATTGTGAAGAAGAAATCTACAAGAGCGAGTAAGGTTAGCGATGTGTGGGGAAAATGACAGATGACAAATTGGTTTCCCTTGACCATCATGCGTGCTGACACTTAGTTCGGGAAGGCAATACCATTTATCATATAATTACCCCTCAAACCATTGTAAAAAGGCTGCTTAAATTGAAACACTTAAAATTACAGTATATTTTTAATTTCCAAAGAAATTTGAAAACTGATCAGAAGTCTAATTTTACCTTTATACTCTTTGCTTAGGCAATGCAGTTGTTAGAAGTTAATAAAATGTCTAGCCCTTACCACCTTACAGGGGACTTACAGAGGACATTACAAAAGTTTCACCAGTCATTACAGTCTATGCTGGGGAAGTATTGTATGAATAGTGGAAGTGGCTCGGATGAAGTTCTCCCTTTAGTGTTGTTTGCTGCTTGTGAGACTAAGCAAAAGTCCTTAGGATTTCAGATTTCACTTTCCCCCTCAAGAGGTCAACACAGTGGACCATCTAATCTGCACACATGCCGAATGCCCTTCCTGATGCAACTCCTAATTTATCTGGGCATAAAGGTTAAAAGATATAAAAAAGCAACAAGATCTAAAGAATCTGGAAAATTTAAATAGTTACAAAGCCATTTTTAAGTTTTTGGGACTTAAAAAGCAAACCACAATCAGAGCCATTATCCATAAATTGAGAAACTTCGGGACAAGGGTGAACCTTCCCAGAGGTGTCCAGTCTACCAGATTACTCCAAAAGCACAATGACTTATACTGTATACTGTACAGGAGCTCATAAGAAACCCAGTACAGCATCTAAAAAAACGCAGGCCTTGTGTTTATGATTTAATAATAAGAAAGAGATTAGGAAAAGGACAATTCCTGGGCTAGAAAGCAAATAATAATAATAATAATAATAACAATAATAATAATAATAATAATAATAATATGCATTCTAATGCAAACACAAAATAACAGAAAGCCAGGTTAATGGTAAGTCAGGTAACATAAGAGAACCGAACTGGGCCAGCATTGATGTATGATCAATGACAAACAAAATCATAGATGATAAATAGACCAACTTCTTCTTCTTTGTCTTTCGGCTGTTCCCTTGCAGGGGTCGCCACAGCGAATCATCTGCCTCCATCTAACCCTATCCTCTGCATCCTCTTCTCTCACACCAACTAACTTCATGTCCTTTCTCACTGCTTTCATAAATCTCCTCTTTGGTCTTCCTCTAGACCTCCTGCCTGGCAGTTCCAACCTCAGCATCCTTCTACCAATATATTCACAATCTCTCCTCTGAACATGTCCAAACCACCCCAATCTGGCCTCTCTGACTTTATCTCCAAAACATATAACGTGGGTTGTCCCTCTGATAAACTCATTCTTGATCCTATCCATCCTTGTCACTCCCAAGGAGAACCTCAACATCTTCAGCTCTGCTACCTCTAACTCTGCCTCCTGTCTTTTTTTCAGTGCCACCGTCTCTAAGCCGTAGAGCATTGCTGGTCTCACCACTGTCCTGTACACCTTTTCTTTTATTCTCGCTGATACTCTTATCGCACAACACACCTGACACTTTTCTCCACCCAGTCCAACCTGCCTGTACCCGCCTCTTCACCCCCTTTGAACACTCTCCGTTGCTCTGGACCGTTGACCCTAAGTACTTAAAATCCTGCACCTTCTTTACCTCTGCTCCCTGTAGCCTCACCGATCCTCCTGGGTCCCTCTCATTCACACACATGTATTCCGTCTTGCTGCGGCTAACCTTCATTCCTCTGCTTTCCAGAGTATACCTCCACCTCTCCAAATTTTCCTCCACCTGTTCCCTGCTCTCGCTACAGAGCACAATGTCATCTGCAAACATCATAGTCCATGGGGACTCCTGTCTTACCTCATATGTCATCCTGTCCATCACCAGAGCAAACAAAAAGGGGCTTAGAGCCGATCCTTGATGCAGACCCACCTCCACCTTGAACTCTTCTGTCACACCTACAGCACATCTTACCACTGTCTTACAGCTCTCATACATGTCCTGCACCACTCTAACATACTTCTCTGCCACTCCAGCCCTCTCATACAATACCACAGCTCCTCTCTTGGCACCCTGTCAGATGCAATCTAAAAAGACACAATGCAACTCCCTGTTACCTTCTCTCTACTTCTCCGCCAGCATCCTTAAAGCAAATACTGCATCTGATGTACTCTTTCTAGGCATAAAACCATATTGCTGCTCACAAATGCTCACCTCTGCCCTTAACCTGGCTTCCACTACTCTTTCCCACAGCTTTATTGTCTGGCTCATTAGCTTTATACCTCTATAATTGCCACAGCTTTGCACATCTCCCTTGTTCTTAAAAATTGGCACCAATACACTTCTCCTCCATTCCTCTGGAATCCTCTCACTTTCCAAGATCTTTTTAAACAAACTTGTCAGAAACTCTACTGCCACCTCTCCTAAGCACTTCCATACCTCCACAGGTATGTCATCAGGACCAACAGCCTTTCCACTCTTCATCCTCTTCAACGCCCTTCTCACCTCACTTCTACTAATGTTTGCTACTTCCTGTTCCACCACAGTCACCTCTTCTACTCTTTGTTCTCTTTCGTTTTCCTCATTCATTAACTCCTTAAAGTACTCCTTCCATCTTCCCATCACCCTCCTGGCATCTGTCAGTACATTTCCATCTCTATCTTTAATCACTCTAACCTGTTGTACATCCTTCCCATCTTTATCTCTCTGCCTTGCCAACCTGTACAGATCCACCTCTCCCTCCTTACTGTCTAGCCTAGCATACAAGTCCTCATATGCTCTTTGTTTGGCCTTTGCCACCTCTACCTTCACCTTACTCTGCATCTCCCTATACTCCTGTCTACTCTCTTCAATCCTCTCAGTGTCCCACTTCTTCTTAGCTAGCCCCTTTTTCTCTGTATACACTCCTGGACTTCCTCATTCCACCACCAAGTCTCCTTGTCCACTTTCCCCTTACCTGATGATACACCAAGTACCCTCCTACCTGTCTCCCTGATCACATTGGCTGTAGTTGTCCAGTCAACTGAAAGCCCCTCCTGACCACCCATAGCCTGTCTCAACTCCTCCCTAAAGACTTCACAACATTCTTCCTTTCTCAGCTTCCACCACTTTGTCCTCTGCTCTGCCTTTGTCCTCTTCGCCTTCCTCACCACCAGGGTTATTTTACACACCACCATTCTGTGTTGTCTTGCTACATTCTCCCCTACCAACACTTTGCAATCACTGATCTCTTTCAGGTTACAACGTCGACACAAGATGTAGTCGACCTGAGTGCAGATGAATTCGAATGAATTTATCCTTCTCTTTTAACTCACATCCTACCTGTGGGGCATAACCACTAACAACATTGAACATTATCCCTTCAATTTCCAGCTTCAGACTCATCACCCTATCTGATACTCTCTTCACCTCTAGAACATTCCTTACAAACTCCTCTTTCAGAATAACTCCTACTCCATTTCTTTTCCTATCCACACCATGGTAAAAACAATTTAAACCCTGATCCTAAGCTTCTAGCCTTGCTACCTTTCCACCTGGTCTCCTGGAAACACAGTATATCCACCTTCCTTCTCTGCATCATATCAACTAACTCTCCTACCTTTTCTGTCATGGTCCCAACATTTAAAGTCCCTACTATCACTCCTAAACTCTTGCCTTTCCTCTTCTCTCTCTGCTTTCGAACACGCCTTCCTCCTCTCCTTCTTTGACCAACAGTAGCCCAATTTCCACCAGCACCCTGTAGATCAACAACACCAGTGGCGGTCGTTGTTAACCTGGGCCACGACCGATCCGGTATGGGAATTATATTCGTGATTCACATCATTGATTTGGCAAATGTTTTACGTCGAATGCCCTTCCTGACACAACCCTCTGCATTTATCCAGACTTGGGACTGGCACAAGAAGACACTGGATTGCGCCCTCCCTGTGGTTGCATTCCAACTAATCAAACTAAACAAGGTGCATGTGATTACAGTTATTATAATGTGACTGAGGTCACAAATGTCAATATCAAAAAAATCCCACAAACCAGTAGTCAAAATAAATGTAAAATCAGGAATAAATATTGGAAAAACCATAACACCATAAGAAGTTACTACAGGATAAAAGGATATAAATTTTGGCAGCTGAAAACTATTAAACTGCCCCAATTATGCCATTTTAAAGGTTGCTAATATTGCTTAATGAGTCTCTTAAAAAAAAGGTTTACATGTACAGTATGAAAGGTCAAAAAACACTTTAGTTTTCTCCAAAAATAGATTTAATTTTACCCCATTTCTAAATGATTCATAAACGACTCGTGTGAAGCAGTTTGAAGATTCAGGCTGTATAAACCTGTCCTTTCCGTGAGGCCTCACTGCTGTGATTGGTCAGATGGCGCGGTGATTTATGACTGGTCTACCACTACAGCGTGTGTAGGAAAAACGAAACGCCCATTACCATAACTGAATGACGGCTCTGAAGACCTGTCAATACATAGAAAAGATAGCGTCGGTTTTACAGTGTAACGACTAGCTAATTTTATATTAACTGTGGATACAAAAATCGTGAGGTCTTATATGTGAGCAAAAAGTACAAACACAAACAAGTAGATAAAGCAAACGTGTATTATACAAAACTAAAGCAAACGAAAAAGGTGCACAACAACCAAACAAAGATATAAACAATATTTACAAACTACATATAATAAACTTTATGTGTGCATGAACGCGACTGAGTGGAAAATGTCCGAAGTCCGTGTTTATTGTATGTGTGTAAGAGGAGTATAGTTTGGTCTCACCAGGGTTAATGAAGTTAGAGAGGCAGATGACGGAGTATGAGAAGTCTGGGGAATATGTCCAGTCAAAGATAATCCGGTTAAAAAATCTTCAAAAGAAAATGATCCACAACAATCTCTCCTTCTCTCATCCAAACAAATAATTGAAGCACTAGTCCGCCATTACTACTCATGCATTTTCCCGTGGACTCATGCAAACCGCGTGTGTATGTGATGCGCAAAGTGCACATGCTCCATGCCCTTACTCTTCGTGTGTGTGTGTGATGCGCGAAGTGCGCATGCTCCGTGCCCTGACTCTTCTGCATTTTTCCCCTCGGGGCTTTCTGTAGATAGGCATGCGCACTTCGCGAGTGTTAGAGTTCAGTTTTGGTGAATGGGGGAGAATAAACAGTTACAGTAAAAAGGATTTCGTGTGCTTTTCGAACCCGGCAAGAATGCTCGGTCACATTAACAAGAGTGTGGTAACATTAATTTTAAGATGGCGGCCAAGTTGTTCGTGACGTAGAACGTGGGCGGGCAAGTTGTTCGCGATGTAGAACGTGTGAGGACATTATGCGAATATGTTACGGAGTGACGTGGATCCGTAACAGAGTAAAAATAGATTTGCTAACGACTCGTTTAGGCAAATGTGAGCTGATTCTTTTTTTTTTTAATAGACAAAAACTCCATTTATCGCGCACTGTCAGCATCACAGACAGTGCAGATAGTTTATGTTCACATACAGCTACATGACACACTGCATGAAAGAAAATATTTGAAAAAGCATAATAGTGGCACTTTAATTACTGCATTAATAATCTACTTAGGCTCTTAAATATTTCCTAATTTTAATCAAAATTATGACATTTTATTTTGCCAGGCAGTGTAGACATTACTGTACCATAACAGTATTTTTCATTTTCATTTTAAAACATTGATAAGATAGCAAATAAAAGGTTGTTACACAATGCAGAAAAACTGTCATGCTGTTATTAGCTTCAGGTCGTATTATTTAACTACAACTGCAGTCAATCAGTAACTGAATCCATAAATTTTTTTAAATGTAAAACCTTGTTTTACTCTAATTGAAGATATTGTTATTTTATCATTGTAATAGTTACAGTACACATTATAAATAAACTGTAAGTGTAAAGTTTGGTTCAATTATGTGTTTATTCACCCATAGTTATTTTTTTCTTTGCTGCATTGCTACAGTACATAAAATTTAAATATATCGAAATGAGGTTTCCAGGTTTCCAGCAATAATTTGATTCAATTACTTTGTGTATAGCACTTTAACAATGACACTGTCACAAAGCAGCATTACAGAAATTAAACAAACAAAGGGAACAAACAAAATAATACATAGATATAAAATAGGAAAAAAAAGGTAAGTAAAGAGGAAACGTGTAAATTCTACCTATCAATTTGTCCCTGATGATTAAGGCAGGCATGAAACCCTAATAGGAAACCGATCCTCATTTGTGTGATACCAGATTTTATGACCATGATTAAATCCTCGTTATATTGGTTTGCTATAAAGGTGGCAGTTCAATATAACAGAAATTGTGTTTAAGTTATTATAAAGTTCATTTTTACTTATGGTATCTTAGGTACACACAGTTAGAAGCCTCCATGCAAGAAAAACTCCAAATCAAAATATATTTTAACACTTAACAAGTGTTAACATAATTACATACAGTATAATTACATAACATTTGTGAACATGAGGTATTATCACACAACACAGTCTTGTGTTGTGATTATATATATATATATATATATATATATATATATATATACACTAGCACTTGGAAAGGTTTACAATCAAAATAAATCAAATGTCTATTTGCGAAAGTAAAATTATATTTCTTGTCCATTGTGTTAAATAAATGTTTTTACTGCAACCTTAAATGGGCAGCTTAAATAGACAACAGGCACCCAAAAATACTAATCCAAGATAAAAAATATTTTTTGCAGAAATAAGTAATTGTGTGCCTGTTAATGGGTTAAAAGGTAAAGTTTTTAAGGGGTTGCAGAAAAATACTCTGCAACAGCACCCAAATCATTTTCAGTTTATCCTATAGCAACGTTGAATCTGAAGATCATTTTTATCAACTGTTTCCGTATTTTGGCCAATTTTAGTCCATAAATAAGGGGATTTAAAACATGAGGCACTAAAAGAGAATCCAATGCCATGAAATTTCGCAAATTTTGAGGTATAGATGTGTAACCGTATCGACTGTAAAACACATTAAACCACAAAGCCACAGTAATATTACAGAGGAAGTAGATGTGGCACACAAGTCTGCATAAATCTTTATTTGCTCTCCTTTGACTTTGTGCAGTTTCTAATCAAGTGAATATATGAATAAACAATAAATAATGCATGTCCAAAACAAACAATAATAATTACGTAACCAATCACATTGTTTACTGTTGTAGAGGAACAAGCCAGTTTAACAACAGTCCATGTTTTACAGTACATTCTTTTTTTCCTATTTGAGCCACGTCTTGCTGTTAACAGTACTACAATAGCCATGCAAATAATAGAAGGAAGCCAACAAAAAAAATAATACATTTTACAACTTTTTGGTTGTTCATTCCAGAGTGGTACTCCAGTGGTTTACATATGTCCATGTACCTGTCATATGCCATTACTGTGAGAGTTGATACATCACATAAAGCAGATGAATAAATACCTATCTGAATCAGACATCCAGCATATGAAATTTTATGAAATTGGGTCAGTAAATCATACATGAATTTAGGGTAAAAGCCTATAGTGCCATAAAGTGCATTTATACATAATATTTATTTAACACAATGCATACAATAACAATAATATTTCACAACAAGATACCATGATAAACCAGTGAGGTCAATAAAAAAATAAACATATCTGTTTGCCATGGTTACGTTTAATCCTGACAGGGAGAACACTAAGATGTTGGAAACATTATCCATTCTGGATCGAGGCTATAATAGAAAATCTTAATTAATGACCACAGCAGTATGTGTCATATACCATTTATTACCCTTTAAGGAAAATTAAATCATGTACAGTCATAGAGTTAATATAATCAAAATGTGAAAACAAAAAATAATTATCAATGCTGTTATTATATTCAGAGCCTTGATGCTTTCTTTAACCCTTATTTAAATAAATAAATATGACATTTCATCTCATGGCTTGATGTTTTTACCTTTAAAGTGATTATTGGATTATTCTATAACCTGCCTTGTCATCCTCCTTTCTTACAATTCTCTTAAGACTCCCCTAAGTGAAAAACATAATTTAATCGGATCCTTCTCTTATGCAGCCATTGTTACGGAACTGGGGTGTGAACTTAGAAAGAGGCATAGTGCCAGAGTTGTATGCTGAGAATTAGTTTTTTAATGATGACAAAAACAGAACATAAACAGACACACAAGGGAACTATGGAACTAACGTGGGAACTAGGAGATTACATGGGCTAAGAGATTACATGGGCTGGGAGATAAACATAAATAACTAAACATAACAAAGGCTAAACTAAACACGCTAGGAGCTAACATAACACGGGTTAAACAAAACCGGAAAAACACAAACCTGTGGGGTATTGCACAAAACCAAGATAAGGAATTAAGCTGGGATTTTCTGGTTATCCGGGCTGAATTTAGCCCTGACTCGGTTGCATGAAGGGAGGCTAAATTAATCTACATTAAGTTACTATGGAGATTTACACTTTGCAGCTAGCCTGCTCCAGAGCAGGCGAACAACCAGGCTAAGATTAATCTTAGAGATTTATCGGCTAGTTCCTCCCTAAATCCTACTAGATATTAATGTGTTTTAGTCATTTCATGGTCCTGCATTAAAAAACTAGATATACTGTCATTCATCTATTTATGCGTACTGTTGTTTTAGTTATTATTGAAAACTGCTGTTCATTTCACTGTCAGAGGTTTGATAAATATATATATTATTCGAAATTTAAAGAGATTTAAAACACCCAGTGAGGAAAGCACATTTTCCTGAGCAATTATTACTTTGCTGTCCACAATGAATGCAAACACAGTGCAAAAGAACTATACTATACAATATGAGAGATAAAATATAGACTATATCTATATATGCAAGTATACAGTAGAAATGTATTGTTGAATGATAAAAAATATCAATATATTATTTTTATTGCAGTTGATGAGATAAGAAATGGCTCCTGAATTTGCAAATGTGGTTTCAATTAAGTCCGTAACGAGGTCAATATGTAGTATATATAGACTAAAGATTTGTGTGTTTCCTATCCACAATGGCTTGCCCTTTGTTGAATGATGTAGTTGATGAAGTTTTAATACTCAGACGAGCATTCAGGCATGAAAGAGTCTTCCGAGATAGGGCAGACCCATTGGCCTTTTCAGACGAATATCTGACTGAGAGGTACAGATTCTCAAGTGATGGCATCAGATATTTGTGTAGGCTGCTGGGTCCAAACATACAGCACAGGACCGCACGGAGCCATGCTCTCACTGTCCCACAGATGGTCTGCATAGCACTGCGATTCTTTGCAAGTGGCATGTTTCTGTATTCTGTCGGTGATGCACAAAACCTCAATAAAGCCACTATTTGCCGCACAATAAGAAAAGTAAGTCTGGCATTGAAATCTCTTGTGCACATATTTATCACCTTCCCTGGCCACAGAAGATTCATCCACATCAAGGAGGAGTTCTACAAGATTGCAGGGGCACATGAGGGAGATTATGTGAACAGGAAATCCTTCCACTGTGTCAATGTTCAGGTAAGAATAAGTAATGGTTACTGTCAGCTACATAATTATTCTGTGCATTAAATTACCTTAATAGGCTATATATTGTTACAGATGATCTGTGATGCTGACTGCCTCATCACAAATTTAGAGGCAAAGTGGCCTGGCTCAGTCCACGACTCCAGAATCTTTCGGGCCAGTAGAATTTACCAGAGACTCTCTCTAGGTAAACCACCCCATTTTTTTTAAGCACCTTGAACAGCAAGAGTACAGTACTTGTAAGAATTATGTTTTGTATTCACAGGCGAGTTCTCTGGTGTGCTGCTGGGGGACAAAGGTTATGTCTGTGAGACATTTCTGATGACTCCCCTTACAGACCCCCAAACCCCAGCACAGCAAGCTTACAACCATGCCCATGCCAAAACCAGGGCTCGAATTGAAATGACCTTCGGCCTCCTGAAATCCCGATTTCAGTGCCTGCACCACCTGAGGGTCTTCCCAGACAGAGCATGCGACGTGACTGTTGCCTGCACAGTGCTGCACAATATTGCCAGCCTAAGAAAAGAAAGAGTGGACTCCCAGAGTTGCTTTGGATGTTGATTGGGACAATGCTGCCATATTCCCAGATAACAGAAATGGTAGACTTGTTAGAGAACAATACATTGCAAATTATTTAAGTTAATTTAGTTTTGATTTAGCCCATCCCTTAATAAAGGATAATGTAGGCTATATAACTTTTTCATGATACCTCGCCATCCTGGTACTCTCTTGAGTTTTTTTTTTTCTGTTCTTAGGAAAGCACTTTTCACCCCACTTCTGTTGTATGGAAGGGTGGATGGGTCCTGAATCCATGGATACTTTGTATCCCAGTGTGGAGACTTGCTGTTGGAATCTTTTTCAACATAGGTGAGACCCTCTCTTATGATCTCAAGTTCTTTCTCTTTTGCAAGAGTAATTTCTTTTCCTCCAGGCCGACAGTTACCACAACAGCACCCACCACACTTTGGTTCACACGCCGCTCCGATACTGTCCCACTTCCACCACTCAAGAAAATCCTGGTTACTTGCCAGTGAGCTTTTTGTTTCAGCTACATGACTTTTCTCTCTTTGGATTATCTCGGGAACATTTGGAGCTTCAGCATTTTCAAAGATTTCCTCTTACTTGACTGCAGCCGCCCTCATGGACCGAGCAAAATGCGTCTCAGACCCATGTGCTGTCATACCCACATTCTCAAACAGATCTGGGTGTGCTCCAGCAACGGTTTTCCCCAATGGACTTTCCCATAGAACGAGATCTCCCACGACTTTCATTCTTTGTGGAGTCTCCTCTCTCGGTGGCTGATAAGGAGTTCAATTTTCTTCGGCCTTTTCAGTTCTTTGGGGTCTGTGTCTGGAAATTATTTTTTCAATTGCTCTGGAGTTACACTTCTGTGGTTCGAGGAGATTGCCAAAGTCAGTAACAGGGAGTTCTTTTAATCCACTCCCGACTAAAAATCCCATTTTGTCTCTCTCAGAGCAGTCTACCATCTTAGCTTTGTTGGTTAATGCTCTTTTGAACTTTTCTGCTAGTTCTGGTGAGAGTTCTGACAAAAGCTTCTCTTGCTCATCTGTAAATCTACTTTCTTTCCTGGGGTCTCTGGGGGTGGTGGCTCCCCCCCCCCCCCATATTCTTGAGTTCCCCCTTTGGACAAAGAAGGTAATGGTGGTCTGACGGGGCTCCCCTTTTACAGTCTTTGTTTCTGCAAAGATAGTTGTCGTTGCATCTGTCACCGTCCTTGTGACATCCCAAGCACTTTTTAACGCACCAAGTTACGTTACAATGGACTTCTTCTCTGCTAGTTTTAGTTCTTTGAACTTTTTGCAGAAGAAGATTTTGTCTCCATGCTTCTCTTCTCCACACACGACGCATCCACTTTCTGTTGAAACTTTCTTTGTCGTTCTGGTGAAGGTATACTTCTCAGACTTCTTTTCTGGCCTTTCTGCCTTTTCTGAGATCTTGAGCTGCTCGAGCCTTTCAAAAATTTCTTTTTCTTTCTTTAGGAACTCTAGTAGTGCATCAAAGTGTTTCTCTGGTGTGATGCCATTTGCAGGATCCGTCATATAGACTAACCATTGTCTTTTCACAAACTCAGGTAACTTGCTCTCAATGGACTTTATCACAAGTGGGTTCTTGATTACGCTGATATTTCCAAGGTCCGTCAGATCTGCCAGGGCCTTTTCTACCATTTGGATTAACTCTATAGCCCTCCTTGGCTGATGATCTCTCAGTGCAGGAATCCTTTCTAGCTCCTCAACAATTTCCATAGCGATTGTGGTCCTGTTTCCATAGCGGTTCTCCAACACTCTAAAGATGTCACCAGCTGTGTTGTAAGAGGAAAGCCTGAGCTCTTTGGCGATCTTGTTGTCGATGCTGTCCACCAGTTGAATCTTTTTAACCTCAGCCGACCCTGTGGGTTCTCCTTGTCTTTGAAGGTTTTCCCAGTCCCTCTTCCAGTGGTAGAAGTCCCTCTTATTACCACTGAACGTAGGTAGGCTTGTAGGTTTGATTTTTACTACTGGCATAATCTGAGGTGCATACGCTATTACATCCACTTTATGTTTTACATCAGTTTGTGATGCTTGTGCATTTTTGACAGTATTACCCGACGGTATCGACAGGCATGATGATAGCGCGTTCACAAGCTGTCTCTGCCGCGGGGAGAGTAGCCGCCATCTCGGCTTGTCCATATCTTTTCCAGAGGTTAGTTTGCACTAGCTCGTCAATTTCCTCAAGCCTCGCATTACATTCTTCCTCTGTTTCTTTAAAATCAGCTTCTTGCTGTGCTAAAAGTGAAACCTCTTCACCGTCTTTTAGGTGAGCTTTGATTTCTGCCAGTGACCCAGACTTGTAATCCTCGTTGGTTTCAAAAACTTTCCTTCCTCCAGTGGAGAGCTTTTTGAATTCCTTTTTGAGTTCTGATTCTGGCAAATTACGTGCTTCTTTGTTGAGAAAGTTAGCTTGCTTGGTGAAGCTACTTTTTGCAGAAGTTCTCTCCCTTTTTAGTTGCTTACCTGTTTTTCCAAAGGTTTCTCCTGCCATTTTGCTTGCGAGCGCTGGGTAGCCCTTCTTTGCCGTGCAGACGTCGCATCTGTGAACAAAGAGTTCACTATCAGTATGACAGCCTGGCCAGTCTAAGCGAGCGCGCAACCACCGCAGAGTTTTCGTTACTCCAAAGTGTCCCGCACCCGCATGCCAATGAACCATCTGTAACACACGTGCCCGCAGAGTCCGCGGCACCAGCAGCTTAAAATATTCGCCAGCGCCGCACGGCTGTTCCCAGTGGCGGTAGAGTAACCAGGGGGAATGTTCTGATTTAAGGGGTTCGGAGAGTGTTCGAAGTCGCAACCACCCACTCGCTCTTCCACCCTCTTGCAGTACTGACAACGCTCTTTGCTGCACAGCCGGCAGGATAAAGCATGGGCGTTAGCATGCAATTTTCCCGCTCGGTGCTGAACGGTAAAATTTTAGTCCTGCAACCGCTCGAGCCAGCGCGCTAACTGCCCCTCGGGCTCTTTAAAACTAAGCAGCCACACCAGCAAAGCGTGATCGGTCCGCAGCAGGAAGTCTGAAGCAGGCTGAAGTAGGCATTAGCATGCTCTTTGCCCTTGGAAACCTGAGAAAGGACAGCCCCCAGCCCTACATCGCTTGCGTCTGCGTCGAGGATGAACATACAAGATGCATCAGGATATTTGAGAACAGGCGACGTGACCAGAGCTTCCCGTAACTGAGTGAAAGCACGCACGTGCACCCTGTCCCAGCGGCTGGTTCTTTCTCGTGAGCCCGTGCAGCGGGCTGGCGATCGTGGCAAAATCCTTCACGAACCTGCGATAGTAAGAGGCTAACCCGAGGAAGGTGCGTAGCTGCGACACATTTATCGGTTCCGGCCAATTCTGTACCGCAGCAATTTTGGCTGGATCGTTGGCAATCCCTTGAGCACTAGTTACGTGACCTAGAAAAATGGTCTCTTGCCACAACAGCTGGCACTTTTTGGGATTGAGCCGCAAATTCGCCCGCCGGATAGCCAGAAATACCTCCCATAGGTTAGCTAGCGCGACCTCCAACTCCTTGCCGTGCACCAGTAAATCGTCTAGGTAGACGACACAACGGGTGCGAGAAATATCTGCCAACACTTTCTCCATCAACCGTTCAAACATAGCTGGAGCATTACATAGGACGAAAGGCATGCGTCGAAATTGCCATAGCCCTTGCACGATCGAAAACGCGGTTTTAGGTCATGCTTCCAGGGCGAGCTCTACTTGCCAGTACCCGCTACGCAGATCCAACGAGCTAAACCATAGTTCGCAACGTGTTCCTCCCTGGTGGGTGCTACTAACACGTCTGGCTAAGTTTTGGGCATTAGCAATCTGGCTAACCCGAAGTAACCACGCAGACTTCCGTCAGCGAGATTCAGTACCGCACCCCACTTTTCCAAAATGTCCAACCTCAAGATACAATCATCCTCGATGTCTGCCACAAAGAATGGATGAGAAAGAATGATTGCACCTACTTTTATTCGCACTGTGCGACAGGTCCCGTATCTCCAGATAGCTCCCCGACACGGTGCAAATGTTTAAGCCTGGGTCCGGCAGCATACAACCGTGCTCGCCTTGTTCCAATAATCCCCAGCGCAACAGCGAAACTGTAGAGCCGGTGTGTACGAGCGCCCTTAGCGAAATGTTGTCCAGGCCACAGTTTACGTAGACCCCCGCACGATTTCCTACACGTCCTGACAGGAAGTTAAATCCAGCAGTTGGGGAAACAAAGACGGCTGTGACCGAAATCTTAAACGCGCCGCTCCGTTCGCCGCTCTTTGCTCGCCCCGTCAGGGAGGGTTGACACTTCTGACCTCAATGTTGCATTTTCCCAGCTAAGAAGGAACTTGGGGAGATGAGTGAGCTTCCTTGCTGCCCAATGCAAATGGCTGGGAGTACTTTATTAAGCACAGCACGAAATAGCATGAACAGCACATTCAACAGGTCACACACGAAATCAACAGTCACTAGAACACACACACCTAACCCACACACACAAAACCTGGCTGAAGCCACTAACCCAAACACCTTTCCCCAACAGGTTGAACACACAACAACCCCTCCTGCAAAGCATGATGGTTGCTAGTCGAAACCCCGCCCACACCACAATATGTTTATATAATCATATTAAGTGAATATTATTTTATGAACACGAAGTTCTTCAGGCTTTTTATCATAATCATCATATTTTGTGAATTAATTTAAAGCTGTTTGTCTTTTGTTAAGTACTTTCACTTAAAAAGGCAGCACAAAAGGCAGCGTTTTTATCAAAAGGTTGATAAACACGTGTTGTACAGCACGCTCAGTTACTCACTTCTTATCTTTCATGTAGATCTGCTCGGACTTATTCATTCGTTTTAAATCCCTCAAAAATGCGTGTGTATACACCTTAAAACCTCCATCTGTTTTAAATATAGCATCTATTTGGAAAAAATGCCCCAGCGATTTAGTAGCTTCAGGAAATCTCGCGGTGCTCTGCACATAACACCGGCCAACTCATGTCGGAAAGAAGTTATAAACGTGGGCTATTGTTTTTGTTTTACTTATAATATTCGTTAATTTAATTTAAATGAGGTTTGGGCTCAGGACTTTAATTCGGCATCGTGATTCTCCTCTTTAATTTACTACATAGTTTTTATCAGCGCTCAGCCGCATGCATAAAGTTTTTCAGAGCGCACCGGCAGAAGGAGACTAATGGTTATGAATGCATCATGAAAACAGCAAGCAGACTGACTCTGACAGCTTAAAAAAACTTTGCGTTCATTTTCTGACGCGCTCAAGTTCACCAAAAACAATACAAAACAGCGCACCTTATTTGATTTTAAACATTTACAAAATTACAATGTTTTTTCGTTATTGTGAGTGCGCTTAAATAAATGTTGAGTCTTATAAAGGCATGTAGTATTATATAGTTTTATTATATAGTTTTTGCACATTAATCTGAGTCCTCATCTGTTACATTTTTGAGGACAATATTTTTTTCAGCCTCTCACGGCGTGCGCCTAAATCAAAATCCTCCTCTTTAATGCCTCCTATTCCTATTAATCCTAAATTGTTGTTCTTTTAGTGTCACTGTGCTTTACAATGCCAGACAACATTCAAATGCAAATTATTCACTCTCCCCAAGTGTGAATCAGCTGTTCTCACCTATACATTCAGAGGAACTGTAATGCATCTCTCCACACTTTAAAAACCTCTTGAATCTGAGGCTCTTCTGAAGACTTTCAGTGATTAGGGCCTCTTTTTAAATTTGTGTAAATTTAAGCTTTTGGATTCTAGATCCTAAAGTTGACATTGTTAACGTTTTTAATCCTTGAAATGGAAGAAATTGAGATTTTCCTTATGATAGCATAAATTGCATTGTTTTTAATCACTCTATACCCAATAATATTCTTTGGTATTTTTATTTTGAAAAACGGGTATGGGGCTATCTTGGTTTATTAATCCTCGTGCCTGGTTTAGGTTTGGTATTCAGTGTGCACCGTACATCTGTTATTTTACAACCATATCATAACAATCAGAAATACCTTTTATTTGGGGTTAAGTAACTGATATGCCTAACATTTTTCAGCTGAGCCTTTGTTTCACTGAATAATCCACGAACGCGACACCCCCCCCTTACACGCACACAGAGCAGACCAAATCATTAGCACGCCCCTCCCCCAAACAGCGCAGCCATTTGCTTTCTATCCATTTACCTACATCTCAACTGAGTCGTTAACATAAATCACTGATCAATAGCTCATCATATCAATTTATTCATACAGATGTACCTGTTTTACATGGAAATTTACTGTTATTAAATGACTCTGACAGAGCCATAAGAACAATGGCAGCTGGAACACCTAAAACAGATGCAGGATTATTTTTTATAATCTAAATAAAAATGCTTTTCTAAACGTGGGCTTTTGTTATTTACTTACAGTTGTGTAAATTCGTTTAATGTTTAACTTGTGTTTCATAAGGTTTTGCCAGCAGTGGTACAGCGCAACGGGAGTCATTATTTACTATTAAAGGAAATTACGATGATCTGCCACGGCGTGCGCCTGTGATGGGTGTGCGCCCAAATCTACTATCTCTACTCGCGCACCCCGTAGGCTGTCCCAAATAGGCGGCAAAGAGACGGAGCCGCCTGTTCGTGTCGGCTGGCGATAATTAAAGTTAATATAATATCGGGCTTGCTCCACATTATAAAAGCAAGGCGCGGAGTTTAGTCCGAGGTCCAGGAAGTATGTGATGTTGTGGAGAATAGGAGAATGGTATGTGAGTGGTGCGATGTGACTCGCCCCAGGGACTTTAAACAAGGACACTGGAATTCCGCCCTTTGATCCTTGCACTGAGGACAGCGCGAGAAAGAGCTGCGTGATGTGTATGTGTGTATGTATAATATTAAATTTTATTTGATATAGGTACATATTAACTCATGATAGGGTACTTTTACTATGCTAAATTTATGAATTACACTCAAAGTATCAAATCCAACTATAAAGTCTGATTTAATTGTTACCATTAAACATTTTATATCTACTTATGTTTATTTTTATATTTATGTTTATGTTTTGCTGGCGAAATACAGAGACGTCTGCTCGGTCTTGTTAATTTGTTTTAATTTGTTCTGCGAACTCCCCCAGCAGCGAAACCGGTTTAATGACTTCACACCTGTCGTAAATGAAAGGTAAGATGGGTGATTACAGTAACTGTGTGGATGCGCTTCACCTCGGAGTGCGCTGTCGCATTGTATTTAAAGAAAAGACTAAAACAAAAGCATGTTTGCTTCAGTATTGAAAACAATATTGTATTAGGCTAACTTTATTAAAGATTATACACTTTTGTATTCTTTGTTCACACACGTGGGCATCTTTAAATTTGAACAAAAAATAATAGTGGGCTTGTAGGCACATTATTTTTCATATAACTTAAACGGCTGAATGAAGTTAAATATACACAATAAATTAATAATTGCGTTTGCTTTACATTTGAGCACTGGTTATTTTTTGTTATTATTCTTATTCTTATTGTAACGCACGACTAGCCAGACTAACCAAATTTCTCATTTACTGCTGAAGTAGTTAAATATGCTTATACTGTAGATATGTAAGTGACATAACTTCTTGTTTTCGTATCGTTGCCGCATTTGTATCAGTGTTTAAATTATATAGCTTTTTTGTTTCAAAACAACTAAACTCCAACTCAGGTACGTTATCATGTCTACCATTCAGTTCGTTCAGTGTGTGGAGTGCAGGGTGTTTAGACATTCTTCCTCCATCGTTAGTGGTAATTTTACTTTACGTTAGAGGAGCGCATCCAGACTTTAAAACAAATTTCCCACTTGTGGGACTAATAAAGGTTTATCTTATCTTATCTTATCTTATCTTATAGAGTGTGAGAGCAGCGTTATTCCCATAGCGGCTAATCTGGGTGCCGCAGGCGGAGATAACCAGCCTTAGACTCCGGCATTAGAGCCCTCAAAGCGGGGCAAGTGGGTGACGACTTAGTGGCATACTCGATTAGCCAAAGCTAACGCTAAGGCTAGCCCACCGGAGCACACCTCTTCTGCGCAGTGATGCACTCGTTTATAGGAGACTCTATACTGAGACACCTGAGGCCTTTAGGGGCGCCAGCGGCAGTGGTTAGGTTAGGAGGAGCCAGAGCACCGGACATAGCAGGTAATTTTAGGGCTTTAGGACAGGACAGGTTCTCAAAGATAGTAGTACATGCTGGAGCTAATGATATACGCCTTCGTCAGTCAGAGGTTAGCAAGAATAACTTCACAGAGGTGTTTAAACAAGGAAGCTATGTCCGATGAAGTAATATGCTCTGGTCCTATCCCAAATGAGACGTGACAACATAGCTTACAGTAGGTTATGGTCGCTGAACCGCTGGATGTTCAGGTGGTGCTCCGAAAATAATGTGGGCTTCATAGATAATTTGAAGACCTTTGAGGTCAAAAGCTGGCCTGTTAGGGCGTCCATCCTACTTGGGAAAATGCTGCTCTCATTTCTTGTAGTATAGCTCATAGTCTCAGAAAAGGCCTAGTTAATTGGTGACAATCCAGAGCCGAGGCCAGGGAGCAGACAGACAGGCTAAACCAACCATCTGCTAGCTGCATAGAGGGTGTCACAGGCGGGGATGAATAGGAGTGAACCCAATAGCAGACAGTTCCTTCTTATGAGATTTTATTAGAATCCAGAGAAGTTTAGGATATCAGAGCACTAAGAGTGGAGAAGGGAGGAGGTGCGTGTGTGTGTGTGTGTGTGTGCTTAGTGACTGAGGACCTGGGGAAGCCCCTAGTGACGAGAGAGAAGGCGGGGCTATGACGCGGGGAATCTCCACAATCCCGGAAGTAGATCGCTGAATTGCCTCGGGTCTTTCTCTACTCTTTGCGAGCGTATCTCGCTTCTAAAAGCGTTAAACAAGCAGAGGATGCAAGGCGAAAAGCAGCAGTGTGATTCTCTTGATGAGCGCGGAGGTCCGGCGCGCAGCGCGAGCGCTCTCCTGAGATCCGCGAACACGGAAGTGCTCATGTCGCCAGATGAAAAGCCGAGTTCGCGGAGAAAGTGAAGCGAGGGACAAGAAGAGTCGTTTTTACCAGGCAGGGTTCGGTATCCAGAGTTCCAGCAGCGAGGGGGAGAAGAAATCCAAGACGTGAGTACTCTATCCGAGGTCCAGTAGGCTTGCGAGGTCATACACGTAGGCTGAAGGATATTCCAAAGGGCTAGACACAAGACAGAATCCAGAAAACGGGCAAGGTCGAAACACAGAATTGAAGCACTAAGACAAATCACTAGGGAAACGGGACAATAGGCACGCGAGTAAGATACATCGGCAATGAGTGGAGCTTTCGGCGTCCTTTTAAAGCCGAGGGTGGAATGCCGGATTAGTAGCAGGTGCGCTCAGGTAATTAACTCAGGGATTGTGGAAGACCTTTGGTGGAGTTATGACCTGGACGTGCTGGGTTGGTTGTGCAGGTTCGTGACAGAGGGTTCACTGTACTGAGACTGTGTCTGTTCCCTGATCTAAGCAAAATATGGAAAGACCCAAAAAGTCTGTTTTAGTAATTTAATTAACATAGATACCACAAACTCGGATCACACTGAATGCACAGCCGGCACCTCTGATCTGAAGCTAGGACTGTTAAATATTAGATCCCTCGCATCTAAAGCAGTTATAGTTAATGAAATTATCATGGATCAGGAATTTGATATACTCTGTTTAACTGAAACCCGGATTGAACAGGACGAGTATGTAGGTCTAAATGAAGCTAGTCCTCCTGGATACAGCTACATACACCAACCTCGGTTAACTGGTAGAGGAGGAGGCGCCGAGTTATTCATAATGATAATTTGACTATTATACAAAAACATGGACACAAGTCAGCTCAGTCGATTGCACTAATTGTCATTTACAGACCTCCAGGGCCATACTCTGAATTTCTTAGTGAATTTGCAGATTTCCTCTCAAACCTAGTTATTTCTGTAGACAAGGCGTTAATTGCTGGAGATTTTAATATTCATTTTGAGAATCCAGAAGACCATCTTAGAACAGCATTTATGTCCATACTGGACTCAGTAGGAGTAAATCAGTGTGTAGCAGAGGTGGGACAAAGTCATTGTTTGGCAAGTCACAAGTAAGTCTCAATTCATTGCCCTCAAGTCCCGAGTCAAGTCCCGAGTCAAGTCCCAAGTCAAAGGCAACAAGTCTCAAGTCAAGTCCAAAGTCCTACGGTTTGACTTTCGAGTCTTTTCATGTCTTTTTAGCAGAAAAATAAAATGTATACAGATTATGTATGGTTGTAAGATCTGTATTTATTAAACAAACCCTTTTTTATGAAAGAACATTGCTCAGATACATAAAAATACAAATGTTAGTAAATGCTAGTAGCAATGTAAAATGGTAGCACATATTCTCAATAAAGTAGGCTACTTCATACAAACAATAACGTTGTTTTCTTCACATAACATTAAAGAACTTTGCTCCCTACCTTGTGTGATACACTCACGTAGGCTACCTCATACAAACAATCCGGTGCTGTGTCGAAGTTGGTTCCCCCATCAGGATGCGGTTTTTTAGCCCCACCCCCGTGAAAAGGCCACAGGGAACGCACATTTAGGAGAAGGCTCGCCCGCGAAGGGTTATGCGCGGACCACTGAGATTCTACGGAGCGCGGTAAAGAATAAAAAGGACAGTTAGTGTTTTTTAATCCCTGTCACATTATTTGAATAAACCCAAACTGCATATGAAAGAAATCAGCAAATCATGGGTAGTGTATACCAGTGATTAAATATAAACAATACAACGCATGCACTGACATGTTTACAGCCTACAAGTGACTCAGCCGAGGTTCATCATTCTAAATATGTCCAAGATAACAAGGGAAACACATCGTGATGGCTAGAGTTCGTCAGGGAATTAAAAAACGCTAACAATTTCCTTTTTGGCCTTTTCTGCGTTCCGTAGAAGCTCAGTGGTCTCAGTGAAACTACCTTCGGTATCATTTCGCAAACTGGCGCGTGCACATTGTTGTCACGTTGGACGCTGTCGAATCAAAAGAATCTACGGTACTTTGATTGGATGTCGTGCCGAATGCGCGCGTGCTCTCTGTCACACACACGCGCACAGACACATAAACAGAGATAGAGCGGACCGTGTTAACATACTTTTTATCTTTGGGCTTTTTATGGGAAGTAGCAAGTCTTTACAAGTCAATAGGCGCAAGTCCAAGTGAAAGTCCGAGTTATTTATGTTGAAGTCCAAGTTGAGTTGCAAGTCTTTTTATATTTTGTCAAGTCGAGTCTAAAGTCATCAAATTCATGACCTCTGGTGTGTAGTAGGACCCACTCATAAAGCAGGTCACACTTTAGATTTAATAATATTCTTTGGATTAAGTATAAGAAATTTATTTACAATTCCTTTGTCTGAAGTTATATCAGATCACTATCTTGTCTCAATTCAAGTGTATCATAGTAATTACGTACACACAGCGCCGCGCTAATGTACTAAATATACATTCACATCAACTACCACACAGAATTTTATCAGTAATCTCCCAGAGTTAACAACTTTGATTGACCTCACAGAATTCGATCAGGCGACTGAATATTTAAAGTTGACATTTCGTTACACCTTAGATAATTTAACTCCAGTTAAAAGAAAAATTATTAGAGATAAGAAACTCGCTCCCTGGTATAACAATCATACACGCTCTTTAAAACAGACTGCTCGGAAATTAGAATGTAAATAGCGTCAAACTAAATTGTTAGTGTTTCAAATAGCATGGAAGGAGAGCATCCTGAACTATAGAAAAGCTCTTAATGTAGCTAGATCAACAAATCTCTCCACTCTTATAGAAAAGAACAAAAATAATCCTAGATTTTTATTTAATACCATAGCCAAATTAACCAGAAATAAGACCACTGCAGAAATCTCCACAACAACATCGTGTAATAGTGAGGACTTTATGAACTTTTTTAACAATAAAATTGTAAATGTGAGAACCCCTGTTGAGAATAAATATTTCTTTGCTTAGCATTGGGTATGTTCCAAAACCTTTTAAATTAACAGTTATTAAACCAATTATTAAGAAACCTGACCCTGACCCCTGTCAGCTGTCCAATTACATGCCAATATCAAACCTTCCCTTTCCTTTAAGATTCTGGAAAAAATATTAGCGTTGCAGCTATGCTCATATCTACATAGAAATGGCATACATGAACTGTCACAGTCAGAATTTAGGCCTCATCACAGAATGCTACTACTAGCTACTCGCGCTACTTCCGCGTTTGGGTTCACCATCCACGCTACACAGGCTACCTGCTAAGTCTTCTGTTTCACCCGGTTAGTTCGTGACAGAATGACTAAGCCTTTATCAGCAGTGAACCCAGCAGATTACGCTCACCTCTGCGATGTGGTACGCCGCAATTTGGCGAAGCTGCGGTGAGAGAAAGCGACTTTCCGCGAAGCTGTCCGTCTTCCGGCTAGCCTGCCGCCTGTCGCAGCGGCAGGCTAGCTCTACCAGATAAATGGGATGGCACAGATGGAAAGTGTAGTGTTTTTTTTAACCGCATTGGATCTTGTGTTTAAGTTCAATTTCACCAGATACTCCACAGACCGGTTGCGTATCGGCCTTCTCGTCTCGTTGCTATCCGGGCAGGCAGCTGAGTGGGCCACGGCGGTTCTGCGCTCAGACTCTGACACGGCGCATTCCTACAATAAATTCACCCGCCAACTGAAGCTCACTTTTGAACACCCTGCCTGTGAGGTGGAGACTGACTCCAAGCTTTATTATCTGCGGCAGGGGGGTCGTCTGTTAACCGCTACACCGCTGACTTCTGTACTCTCGCAGTGCAGACCACCTGGGGAGACTCCGCCTTCCGGAGACCCCAACAAGGGACTGGCTTCCCGGATTAAGGATGAACTCACCGGCTGAGTGCTGCCTGCGACGCTGGAAGGTCTAATCCAACTAGCACTTCTAAACGACCATCGTCTGCTCTCTCGTCCGAGGCCAGTCCCTCAAACCCTACCGCCTGCCGTACCATCGCCATACCATCCCATGTTCCACTCCTCCATTTGCTCTCCCCGCGTCATGATTCCTGAAGCCCGACCGACCTTCGCCCTCACAGTCACCAGCTCTGTCGGATCTCCATCTCCCGCCGTGGTTGACACAGGAGCCAGGGAACCCATGCAATTAGGACGCGCCTCCTTGACCGCTGCTGAACGGGAGCGACCGTACCGAGAGGGGCTCTGTGCCTATTGTGGGTCTGTGGCACACCACTGAGCCATCTGCCCTCTCCGGCCGGGAAACGCCCAGGCCTCGTGAGAAATGAGAGCAGCTCACCAGGCCTTCTACAACTCTCCTCCACCACGACCAACATCTCCCGTCTCACGGTACAAGTGCATCTCCAGTTTGGCCACAAACTGGTCAGAAACACTGCGTTTATCGACTCAGGTGCCGCGGGTAACTTCATTGGCTCTTCTTATGCCAAAAAATTTGGGGATAAAATTCGAGGCATTATACCAGCCCATTCGGTTCGCCTTCATCGATGGTTGGCCCCTTCCATCAAGCCCCATCATCGCTTAGACCCAACCCATCATCCTCTCCATTAACCAACAGCACGACCCCCTCATCTCCTGGACACAGAACCGGATTCTGCAATGGGGTCCGACGTGCTCTAGGGAATCCAAGGCCCCCGATGTCGGCATCAACACCATCCCTGTCACCTATCGGGACCTGGCTGAGGTACCGGCAGGTGAGGTACAAGGCACCATCAGGCCCTCCTCCTCACCTGCCGCCGTAGGGTTCTTCTTTGTGAAGAAAAAAGGCGGTGAACTTTGTCCTTGTGTCGACTATCGGGGGCTCAATAACATCACCAACAAAAACCAACACCCACTCAGCCCTGGACACTCTCTCTGGTGTCACCATCTTCACAAAGTTGGACCTCCGGAGCGCCTACAACTTGGTGCGCATCAGAGAGGGTGATGAGTGGAAGACGGCCTTTATCACCCCCATCAGACACTATGAAAGTCTTGTCATTCCCTTTGGACTGTGCAATGCCCCCGCCGCATTCCAACAGTTTATAAACGATGTCCTCTGGGACATGCTAGGCCGGTGGGCATTCACTTACATTGAGACATTTGGGACATTCTTATTTACTCTCGCACAGTTGAAGAACATGTCCAACATGTCAGGGCGGTCCTAAATCGATTGCTAGCCTATTAGCTGTATTGTAAGTTGAAGAAGTGCGCCTTTCATGACGCTCCACCACTTTCATGGGTTTTGTCATCTCGCCCCAGGGTGTGGCCATGGACCCGCAGAAACTGGAAGCTGTGCATCATTGGCCCCTATCCAAGACCTTCAAGCAGCTTTAACGGTTTCTCTGGTTTGCGAACTTCTACCGTCGCTTTATCCGGGACTACAGTACGGTTGCAGCATCCCTAACTGCCCTGACTCGCCCATCATCTTATCTTTTTACCCTCAGTCCTGCTCTCATCTCCGCCTTTAACAAATTATGTCGCCGCTTCACCACTGCACCCATCCTTCTTCATCCAGATGCCAGCAAACTTTTTGTTGTGGAGGTGGATGCCTCAGATGTGGGCGCTGGGGCTGTTCTCTTCCAGCGAGGTCCAGACCAGAAACTACACCCATTGGAGGAATGTCGTCACTGGCTCCAGGGCATCAGTGAACCGTTTATCGTCTGGACTGATCACCAAAACCTGATCACCATCAGAAATCTTAACCCAAGCTCAACCCAAGACAGGTGCGGTGGGCCTTGTTCTTTGAACACTACAACTTTCACCTCTCATACCGCCCGGGGTCCAAAAACACCAAGGCCAATGCCCTCTTTCGTCAGCATCTATAAAGAGGATTTATAGTAGGAAGAGAGAGAGTAGAGTTTGTGCTTTGTGCACTTTAACCAGAGAGCGTGCGCTAAAATGATGCATGTCGCTCTCCCTCACTTTCTAGCCGGTGTCTTAGACAGACAGAGGCTTGGGCTTTGCCTGTGTCTTCTTCGGCGCGCTTTGTCTTTGGCCCTGACGACCGAATGATCACACAGAGTGTCGCGGTATCACGACCCGGCTTGTTCTAAACAGTTTATGCACGGCTCTGCCCCTCGCGCGAGCCGCGTCATTACATACATATCCACGAATACTTTAACAACATACACTTATCATGAATTGCATTTTATATGAATGTTACATATGAGACAAGCGCACAAACACATACTTATATAATATATTCACATACAAACACATACTGTATACACATAAAAACATAATATATTTAGTAAATTTGTGAATTACACTTAAAGTAATTATGAAGTTCGATTTGATTGGTACCATTAAACATTTTATTTCTATTTATTCTATGTTTTGCTGGCAAAATACATTTTAGGATTAGACGTCTGCTCGGTCTTGTTAAATAGTTTTAAACACCTCAATTTTGCCAATTCCCCCATGTCTCATATTTTTCCATCAAATGCCCTAAAATGCACCTTGTAAGCAAGTTAAATCAAAACAGTTCAATAAATCAAAACAGTTAAATGCATGCTTTTAAGCCGTAATAGTGGATGCTTCTTTGAACAAAATTAACAATTATTTCTTCGCAACAGTAAATATCTTTTTGTCAAAAAGCTTCTAGGAGAAATCTGTGACCAATTCTAATGTAGGTTAAATAAGTTTTTTTTTTTTTTTATCTTATCTAATTATGTATGAAGGGTAAATTCAGTTTCTGTCCTTCAGAATTCTGTCCTTATAAGAATTTGTTCAGGGTGTTTTTCATTTGAAAAATATGCTTGGTGAGGGACTCGATTTCAAGGTGCTTGTGTGTAACTATTAAAACAGAGTGAAATTTTTTATTACCAAGGCGTAAACAATGAAACATTTATTAACTTTGGTAAAAGCTTGAATCAGTTTTGAATGCCTGACGACTGTTAAAGTTCTTAGTTTTTAAAATACTTAAAGAGAAGAAGAATAAACGTTACCCGAGTCGTTAAAGAAGAAGGAAAAAAATGGTTAAAACGTTGTTGTGAACATACTCGCGAGTCTAAGAAAAGAATAAAGAAGACATGTGCGAGTTATGCACGTGAACGTTTTAGCATCGTAAGCTTGTGCGATGTTAAGAGCATGTAGCGCATGAACAGCGAGTTCGCGTCTGGTACGGGCAGAGTTTGTTAAAAGGGGAATCAAATGGGTTTCCTCTAACGGAACGGAACTCTGCCTCCGCCTCCTCTGCTTAGTCGCGAAAGGTGTTTATTTTTCAGTGCTCATCTAAATCTGTTGTTTTAAACACATTTTTAGGTAGGACTGTGCCTATTATGTCTTTTAAAAAGTTCTCTAACACTAAAGCTGAGGTGACCGTGTGTGTAGTGATTAGTAATAAGAAACAAAAGTTGATCCGTGAATTATCAGTGCACTTTGTGCCATGATCATTTTGTCAGGAATATTATGATGAACTGATCCAACAGATCGGTTAAAAGTCTAGCTGGTTTTACATATGCTTATATATACGAGGACCATGTGTTAAAAACCTGGTACTATAGTTTTCTTGAAAAGAATAAATCTGCTTTTTGTTTGTCATAGCAGGGGTTGTAATGGCATAGAGGTGTTAGTTAACATCCATTATCAGATTAGGATGTAATAAAAGTTTACCCAGATATTTTTTTTCATAGGAAGATGGGGCTAATGTTTAATAACAATGTTTAGAAAATGTTTACGCCAAGTGTGTGAGTGTGCATACTGTATGTGTTTATGTCCATGCATGTGTAGCAGATTTTATATTTAATTTTTATTTCAAGAGTTATCGCTTTTTCCGGTTCCGGCTGCTCACCTTCAGTGCGCGCGTGGTAAGCGTGGCTGAAGAGAGGTTAGTTCTGATAGAGCTCTAGCGAAAAAACAAAGTTTAATTACAGTTGGTTTATTGCGAGTAAAATGTATTTTTGCGATAAATATGCAATTTAATTGTAAGGAAGCACGAATAGAGATTGTTTAATGCATGTTTTCTTTGGAAGTGACAGTGTATGTATGTTTGAATTCCATGGCTAAAATTATATATTTTGACTCACAGGTCATTTATAAGCAAACATGAAGTTTTTTTCTATTCATTTGGTTTTTAATTCATTCAGAATAATAAAAAATATATATGTTCTTTTGGAATATTTGTTGTCCGGTCTCCTTCAATTCACAACACAACGCACAGACAAACCGGTCACACATGGGGTTGTAATAATATCTAGGTAGAGAAACATTCACACAGGGTTAGGATTACCCCTACAGTTTTAATTTGATGTTTCACCAAACCCTAACTTATAAGTTGTGTTAGCTTTCAATGCTCTTAAAATAGCCGGTAATCGGAGTTACACAAAAAGTTGAAAAACAAAGTATTTTCTTTAAAAATCCTAACAAAAACTGATCTGAAGTAAACAGATCAGTAAATGTTCTTGGGTTGTTCTTGAGGGTTTAGTTTTTTTTTTCTCTTACTAAACCGTCACGCTCGAAAGTTCGGTTAGCTGCCATTGCTAGGTGTAAATATAATGTCATTTTAGAAACTTTTCAGAAAACTATTAGAAAAACATCTGAGGTAAAAGTTGTTTTTCTTCTTCTTTTTCTTCTAGGTTTTGTCTTCCATTACAATATTTCTTAACCTAAGTTAAAAGTAATTAGACTGGATTTTTAGCTACACAAATCTAACAACATACTGTATCCGAGTTAGAAGTTAATACTGTTGAATGTTTACACTTGTTTCATCGGTCATTAAACTTACACATATGAATTTTCTTTTAGGTTCTCTTAGTAAATGTGAGCAATACTTTGAACGTATTTGAGTTAGAAGTTGATACTGTTAAATGATTAGACTTGATTCCTCTGTGATTAAACTTACATGCATGAAATTTCTTTTAGTAATTGTTGTGAGTAATAATTTTATTGTAGAAACTTAAAAAATCTAACAAAATGTAAAAATAGATTGTTTAGACTTGGTTTCTCTGTCACTAAACCTTTACGCTTGAAGGAGCTGTTGAGCGTGAAGGCTATGTGTAAGTATAATGTCGTTTTAGAAACTTTTCAGAAAACTCTTCTAACACATCATAGGCAATAGTTGTTCTTGACGGTTTTGTCTTTGGTTACAATATTTCTTCACCTATAAAAGTTGAAAGTTACTGCATCAGAATTTTAGCTATGCAAATGATTTCTTCGTTCATAAAAATTAATGTGCGTGTGTCTGCATACGTGTGTATGTGTGTTTGTGAGGATGTAAGAAGAGGGTGGATTAAAAAAAACAATGCACAATGAGTTGTTAAACTTCTGTTACAAACCTAAGTTAAAGTCAACGTTCTTTATGGTTTTGCCCTGTGCTGCTATGCCTTTACTGTTGAAAGTTCGGGTAACTAAATGTGAACATTAAATCTTTATATGCGTTGCAATTTTGACTACACAGTCTTTTTTTTTTAATAAACATTTAGCAACATACTTAATTTGAGGGAATTGTTGATGTTTTTTCATGTTTTCTCTGTCACTAATGCCTGAAAGTTCTGTCAGGGGTCATAGGGGTGATAGTTAATCTAAGATAAGGGTTTAGAAGCATTTACAACAGGTAAGTATCCTTATGCCTGATGTAGTAAAAGCATGGCCAGACAACTTTTAGTTCAAAGGAGATGCTAAACTTCTGTTAGAAACCTCTCAAAAACCTAAGGTAAAAGTCAAAATTCTTTTTACGGTTTTGTCTTGTTTTCCCTGCATCACTATGCCTTCACATGTGAAAGTTCTGGTAGCTAAATGTGAATAATAAAGTTTATTTGCTTAGCAATTTTGACTACACAGTCTTTTTCTTTTTCATAAACTTTTAGCAACGTACTATATTTGAGGGAATTGTTTACTTTTTCTGTTGCTAAGCCTTCTTGTATGAAAGATCTGTTAAGCGTCACAGCTATGTGTAAGTACGATGTCATTTTAGAAACTTTTTTAGAAAAACAGAAATAATTCCTTACAATAATTTTTCCTAATTGTTCTCTCATTACAATATTTCTTCACCTATGAACGTTGGTGACAGAGGAAACCTGAAAAATGCAAATTATTTTCACAAAAACCAACGTTCATAGGTGAAGAAATATTTTAATGAAAGACAAAACCTTGAAGAACGTCTCGGGTTACTTTGCTGTAACCCTGTTCCCTGAAAAAGCAGGAACGAGATGCTGCGCGAAAGCGCTATGGGAAACGATTCCTCATGACCGGTTGTGAAGCATGTGTGTGTCAAACACGCCAAATATTTTGGCATGTATAACCTCAGGCAGGTGACGTCAACCGATGAGGTGCACCTGGAGGTTATAAATAGGCATGAACCGAAAACACCCTCAGGTCAATTTTGTCTGAAGGATGTCCAGTCACGCATGCAGTGCAGAATTGGAGCGCAACATCTCGTTCCCGCTTTTTCAGGGAACAGGGTTACAGCAAAGTAACCCGAGACGTTCCCTTTAAAAAGCTACACTCGATGCTGCGCGAAAGTGCTATGGGAACGAGAATACCCCACTCCGCCGCACTGCAAATGTCTGGACCTCCAGGGTTGTGTAGTGTGCGCACAGTACCCCCAAGGAGTCTTAGACATAATTCTGGGATTCTGACTCGAGACCCAGTGAGCCTGCCATCCAACCATGAAGCCTGACAGATGTCCTGCGGAAAGGCAACCTGCCGCTTGGGAACTAGTATCTCTAGCCCGACTCGTCTAATAGCAGCTGCCCTTTGGCCGCGGCCCCCTGACGTATGAAACCCAGCTCTAAGTTATGGCCCTGGCTTAATGCAGAGGTGCGCTGTAAATTGAAGAGCATGAGCTAGACACAGCGAATGAAGTCTTTACTGCTCCGGAGCTAACAGCGGAGGACAGAAGGCTTCCACTGTGGAAGATAGTTGGGCTAGAATGTAAAGGATCCTGAAGGAAAGAATTTCTCCTGTCCCTCTAGGCTAGGGCACTAGCATCTCTAACCTGACTCGTCTAATGGCGGCTGCCCTTCGGCTGCGGCCCCAAGACATATGAAATCTGCTCTGATTTACACCACTGGCTAGTGCGGTGGTGTACTGTAAATCCTAAGGAGCATGAACTAGACACAGTTAATGAAGTCTTACTGCTCCGTAGCTGTAACGGCGGAAAACAGAAGCTTCGAAGACAACTGCGGAAGATAGTTGGGTAAGGATGCAGAATAGCTCTAGCTAGCCAATGGCAAAGCCTAAGCACAATAGAAAAGCTGATGAGGCCCGTAAATAAGCCTGCAACTAAGGGGTGCTTTCCACCAGCCCCATCAGTCAGGACGTAGGCGAAAAGCGGCTATGTATGTTCTGAGTGTACTAGGGCAAAGCCTGAGGTCAACTTTCTTGCAGAAGCTCCAGCACTGAAGCGGTTTGGCAGTGGACTGGGTCTGCATGTTTTGCCATGTCCTAGAATGTAAATGATCCTGAGGGACAGAATTTGCCCTGTCCTCAAAGCAGAACCTAGTGCGCTAGTCGTCTTAGCGGCACAAGCTTAGTCTGCCCGGTCAATATTTACAGGACTGCTGTAGTTTTCCACGCTAGGACATGTTAACCTCCTGACTGCTGTAGGGAGTATTTCAGGCCCGAAATAGAGTCATCCTTTCGGGGCAATTGATGGGAATTGTTTGAAAAAAAAACGTCTGCCGTTAGCCGCTTGCGACGACAGCACGGACCTAGAGTGGGACCCAGAGTCAAGGACGAGGGTCTGAACCACATAAAAAGGGTACGAAGCTCCCGGCACGTAACCCTTGTTGCCTCTGGGGATTGGCCCTTAGATGAAATCCCCCGGCACTTAGCCACCACTGAAACCACTCTGGGAGCAGTAATGTTACCACCTGGCCTAGCTTATACTCCTTTAGAGTGCTTTAATGAATTTGGCGCACGCAGGAAACAGCTGTGCCCGCATTGCGCTCGGATTCCGCATGACACTCAACTTCATACCTCATGTAGGAAGGAGAACGCTTTTGTGGCGTTAGAACTCCACCCAAAAAAAAAAAATAGGTGAGCTAGGGCGACGTGTTGGCGCCGGGCGGCTTCGTCTGGGAGGGGAACATGCGCTATGGCCCCCTTTGCCAGCCAGCCTGTGATTTGAATTAACAGAGGTGCTCACTGTGGTTTCACGGAGGTGGAAATCCACGCCGTAGAAACACAATCACTGAATCCTGTAGCCCAGGAGACATGCTTGGCAGTAGCTTTCACGCTGCCAGCTTCTCCAAAGGGGCAGTAGCTTTTCGCTCAGCTAGGCAGATGAGTGGTGGTGATGGTGGTGGCTGTTAGGTGTTCGGTGTCCTGAAAACACGACAGGAGGAAACCGAGCCCCTAACACTTTGTCAGAAACCGCTGTCTCCCGAAACACCAGTGGCGGTGGGAATTGAACACCGGTTTCCTTGAGCTCGTGTTTAAAGAGACATATTTGGCAGTAGGTTCCCCGCTGCCAGCCTCTCTAAAAGGTGCACGAACTTCGACACTCCGTCACGGTCCTGAGGCCTTTCTCCTCTCATTTAACATGGTCCTCAGGTCTGTTCTTCTCGCGACGGCTCGTAAAGCGCGGCAAGCTCCACCCCGATCTTCATGCGGGGGGCGCTCGGCTCGCCACACTCTCCCTCTGAACCTCCCGCCTCAGGGAGGCCAGAGCTGGCTGGAATTTTTTTCTTCTTCTTTAACGACTCGGGGCTCTAGCCCTCTGGAAACGTTTATTCTTCTTCTCTTTAAGTATTTTAAAAACTAACAACTTCAACATTCCTCAGTCATTCAAAACTGATCCAAGTTTTTACCAAAGTTAATAAATGTTTCATTGTTCACCCCTTGGTAATAAATAAATTCACCCTGTCTTAATAGTTAAACACAAGCACCTTGAAATCGAGTCCCCTCACCAAGCATATTTTTAAAATAAAAAACACCCTAAACAAATTCTTATAATAAATAAATAAATACTGTATAAATAAATACGTATATAAATGCAATAAATCTATGAAATAAATTAATTAAATTAAATAAGTGAATGAAACGATGTCTAGCGCATAAGCATCGTTACACCCCCCCCCCCCCCCCCTCTTTTTTTTAATCGAAAACTCCAGGTCATAAAAATCCTAAAAGTCATCCAAAGGTCAACAAAAAGGTTATAAAAGGTCGTAAAAGGGGCATCATGTCAGCAGCTGAAGTTTAAGGGTGCAAAGGCGGTTTAGGATTTAACCTGCTTTTACTAATTTCCATTCACTGACGTAGAATTGTAACCTTGAACTACCACTTCAAGTATTAAAGCAAAGTTGTAACTAAAAAAAAAAAAAAAAATAACTTCCACAATTAAATTAAATTCCTTGGTGTTTTCAAAAAAAAAATTTCTTTCAATTAATTTGATGGAAGCACCCTATGGATCAAATAAATTTAGATAAATAGTCGCTACATAAACAGTCTGGATTTTATACATATCATCTTTATTGCAATTACAGTAAAAGCAATAGCTGCTCAGATAGACAACACAAAAACTATTTACACTTTAGACAGCTGTGTCCAAGGAACAATCTCATGACATGCTTCCGTATTTTCGTAAGTTTCAATCCATAAATAAGGGGATTTAAAATGGGAGGAATAAAGAGCATGTCAAGTACTAGGAAATTTCGCAAAGCTTGAGGAAATGAATTTGAGCCATATCGACTATAAAATACATCAAACAATAATGCAATTGTAATGTTTAACAGTGCCACTAAGTGTGGCACACAGGTTTGCATGAATTTATATCTGCTCTCCTTTGACTTCCTACAATTTTTAATCAAGTGAATATATGAGAAGGTAATCAGTACTGCATGTCCAAAATATGTTAATATAACTATGTATCCAACTACATTATTTACTGTTGTAAAAGAACAGGCCAATTTAGCAACTGCCCAGGTTTCACAGTATAACTTTTCAATAGTTGAGCCACATAAAGTTAATCTTGATGCTAATAAGACTACAACAGACATGCAAATAAATGGTGGAAGCCAACAAAAAATTATACATTTTACAATTTTTTGATTTGTCATTTCTGAATGGTACTTCAGTGGTTTACATATTGCAACATATCTGTCATAGGCCATTACTGTTAAAGTGGAATAATCACATAAAGCTGAAGAATAAATAGCAAAAACCTGAATAAGACATCCTGCATATGAAATAGCATGAGATGGGGCCAGTAGGTCATACATAAATTTAGGGTAGAAGGCAGAAGTGCCATATAGTGTATTTATACACAAATTACACAAGAATATGTACATGGGCTCATGAAGCTGCGTGTCTGAGGTAATGCAAAATATTATAGAAATGTTACATAACAAGATAAACTGATAAACCACTGCAGTGAGGGAAAAAAACACATATCTCTCCTCTATTGTCATATTTAATCCAGAGAGAGTGAACACTAAAATATTAGAAACATTTTCCATCTGTAATAGAAATAAAGATTATATTCAGGATTAGTCTTAAATAAGCAGATGCTACACGACTGGTTTCAGACACACTTGCACATCAAAAATACATCTAAGTAAACAAGTATTAATATTTTGAAATTCTCATAGGTCTTGAATTTTCTGCACAATTGTATTTAAATAATTATAGGTATTATTGTTTTATTTTATTATTTATTCCGTTTTTTTATATAGTCACTACACATTAGCACAATCACAGCTTTGTATCTAACTATCTACAATTACATAAAAACAGAAAGTCTCATTTAAATTAATTATTTCTAATAACAAAGAACTATTATTTAGAAAAATATGGCAACTAAGATGTCACCTTAGTGTCAACATCAGAAGTCATGTTAATGAATCTGCTATGAACTCATGTGCTGTTTTAAATTCCCCAGGAAGCATTATTTTAACATTAGGCAGCTTTGTCTGTTATACATTGACCTTTGCAGTATACATTCACCTTTAAAAAGTTACAAAATAATTATCATGCCATCTTGTGCCTTTATTCTAGAAAAATGAGGATAAATCATCTCATTTATAGGCAGTTTTTACAATGCTTCATCACCACTAATTTGGTCATGTTCCCTTTAGACTTCTTCTATATGAAGCACACACACACACACACACACACACACACATACATACACACACAGCACACACACACACACACACACACACACACGATATACACTATACTGCCAAAAGTATTCACTAAATTCAGCTGTTCCAATCACTTACAGATGTATAAAATTAAGCACCTAGGCATACAGACTGTTTCTAAAAAAATTGTGAAAGAATGGGTCACTCTCAGGTGCCCAGTAAATTGCAGCGTGGTACCGTAATAGGATGCCACCTGTTCCGTAAGTCCAGCTGTGAAATTTCCTTGCTTTTAAATAATCCACAGTCAACTGTTAGAGGTTTTATAAAAACTGTGAAACAGATTTTATAAAAAAAAGTGAAAGCGATTGGGAACGACAGCAACTCAGCCATAAAATTTAAAAAGAGAAAAGAGAGGTTGTCTAGAGTCAATAGCTATAGACCTCCAAACTTTATTTGGCCTTCAGATTAGTTCAAGAGCAGTCCATGGACTGCATTTTCATGGCTAATTACTGTAGCTGCATCCACGCCTTATATTATCAAGTTCAATGCAAAGCATTATATGCAGTGGTGTAAAGCATGCTGTCACTAGACTCTAGAGCAGTGGAGACGTGTCCTGGAGTGTTGAAAGGTACTCTGAATGCTTCAGCATACCAAGACATTTTAGGCAATTTCATGCTCCTAACATGGAAATTGTTTAGGGATGGAACCTTCCTGTTCAAGTATGACTGAGCACCAGTGCAAAAAGCAACGTCCATAAAGACACAAAGATGTTTTCGCCCAACATCACTGTCTGACCTTACAAATGCACTTCTGCAAGAACGGTCCAAAATTTTCATAAACACACTCCTAAACATTGTGGGAGCCTTCCCAGAAGAGGGTGATACACCATCATATTAAACCCTATGGATTAAAAATTTGACATTACTCAAGTTCATTTGTGTATATACTGTATATACATGCAATATAGTCTATATATTTATACACATCATGAATGTTAAGAAATGATGTTTACTGAACATTTTATTTTTAACACTATGCTAATACTGTGTATGCCCTCTTTTGTTCTCCAAACAGCCTCGGTTCTTTAGTATCTATAAGATATTGGAAACATTTTTTTGATTCTGTACCATGTTGACATGATTACAATCCACAATTTATGAAGACATTTCTGATGCATTTCCAAAGATGTCCTGTTGGATTCAGATCCAGTGACTGAACATTGAAATCATTGTCATGTTCATGAGATTAATTTAAGATGACTTCTTTTTGTAACATGGGCCATTATGGGCCATTATCATGTTGGAATAACACACACATTGGAAGAAGCTATTTAAAGATGGGTAAAGTCTGGCCATGAATAGATACACATAGATATTATTTTGCATCTTGACTCACTTATTTCTTCATTTATTTTTTTTAGTGATGGAGAAATCTGTGCACATAAGCATTAACGTGCCTTGGCATGACATTTATTTATGAATTTATTTAGTGAGTTGAGATGGCAGAGTTAGGGTGAGGCCAGTGCTACAAAATTGTATAATAGTTTGTCCCAAAGGACGGTAATAATACTTTGCATCCTTCCAAAACTCTTATGGCTAATAGGGTGAAAAGTGTGCTCCTAAATGTAGATAACAGATTAGCTTTGTAGTTTCTTTCTACGTCTGACCACAATAACATGAAAATAAATAAGTATCTTTCTTTTTAGATAATGGCATGTTGATGCAAAAATGTTCCTCTCATGCACATGGTCCTGTTGATGCTGCTTTTCAGGTTGAGGTCCCTTCCATGTTCTGACACATGGTCCTCAGGGCATGTTATGATCATTATCAGGTCACTTAGGCATCTCAAGTTTTTACTTACAGGTCTTAAAACACTTTTGGCTTGGTTTGCACAAAGATGTTGTGGATTTCTGCTGCGTCTTTAAAACATGTCAAAAAATTGGTAAACCTAACCATCCCTACTGCTTTGTTATGTCCTATTCTAATTATAGGGCAACCTTTTGAGAGAGTTTGAGAGATTGATTGTGCTAGTCTATTGCATAATTTAATTAAGTGGAAATCAGTTCCCCTTGACCATCATGCGTGCTGACACTTAGTTCCCAGAGGCAATACTAGTTATAATAAAATTACCCCTTAAACCATTGTAAAAGGACTGCTTAAATTAACACGTAAAATTATACTGTATATTTAATTTACAAAGGAATCTGAAAACTGATCAGAACCTTTTTACCTTCATACTCTTTAATGAAATGTCGTCGTTGCTGACGTAGCTTCCTGTTTTCATATCGTTGCCGCGAAAGTTTGCGTTTGTGTTAGCGTTTAAATTACATACTTTTTTTCATTTATACAATAATAATATTAATAGCAACTAGTTTTTACATCTCACACTATTTGGCTTCGCCTTTTTCTGCGCTTTTTGGAGAACGCGCGAGTTTCTTTGTCTAAAAACAACAAACGGAATTCAGCTCCAAACAACTACAACTCCGACTCAGGTACGTTATCATGTCTAATATTCAGCTCGTTCAGTGTGTAGAGTGCAGGATGTTTAGACATTCTTCCTCCGTCGTTAGTAATAATTTTATTTGTGATAGGTGTGTGTTAGTGAGCACTCTGACGGAGAAGATATCAGCGTTAGAGGAGCGCATCCAGACTTTAGAGAGGGTTAGAGAGTGTAAGAGCAGTGTTATTTCTGTAGCGGACAGTCTGGGTGCCACAGGCGGAGATAACCAGCCCCCGTCCCCGGCATTAGAGCCCTCACAGCGGGGCGAGTGGGTGACGACTCGGCGGCATACTCGTTCAGCCAAAGCTAACGCTAAGGCTAGCCCACCGGAGCACACCTCTTCTGCGCTTCACGTGTCCAACAGGTTTGCTCTCCTCAGTGATGCACCCGCTGAGAAACCTGAAAGAGCTCTGGTTATAGGAGACTCTATAATGAGACACGTGAAATTAGCTAGACCTTTAGGGGCGCCAGCGGCAGTGGTTAGGTGTATCCCGGGAGCCAGAGCACCGGACATAGCAGGTAATCTTAGGGCTCTAGGACAGCACAGGTTCTCCAAGATAGTAGTACATGCTGGAGCTAACGATATACGCCTTCGTCAGTCAGAGGTTAGTAAGAATAACTTTATAGAGGTGTTTAAATTAGCGAAGGCGATGTCCGATGGAGTAGTATGCTCTGGTCCCATCCCAATGAGACGTGGTGACATAACTTACAGCAGGTTATGGTCGCTGAACCGCTGGATGTCCAGGTGGTGCTCCGAAAACAACGTGGGCTTCATTGATAATTGGAAGACCTTTGAGGGCAAAGCTGGCCTGTTAGGGCGGGACGGTGTCCATCCCACTCGGGAAGGTGCTGCTCTCATTTCTTGTAGTATAGCTCATAGTCTTAGAAAAGGCCTAGTTAATCGGTGACAATCCAGAGCCCAGGCCAGGGAGCAGACAGACAGGCTAAACCAACCGTCTGCTAGCTGCATAGAGTCGTCACTCAGGGTTCACTCTATTGAGACTGTGTCTGTTCCCCGAGCTAAAATCAAATTTAGAAAGACTCAGAAAGTCTGTTTTAGTAATTTAATTAACATAAAGACCACAAACTTAGATCAGACTGAATGCGCAGCCGGCACCTCTGATCTGAAGCTAGGACTGTTAAATATTAGATCTCTCGCATCTAAAGCAGTTATAGTTAATGAAATTATCACAGATCAGGAGTTTGATATACTCTGTTTAACTGAAACCTGGATTAAACAGGACGAGTATGTGGCTCTAAATGAAGCTAGTCCTCCTGGATACAGCTACACACACCAGCCTCGGTTAACTGGTAGAGGAGGAGGCGTCGCAGTTATTCACAATGATAATTTGACTATTGTACAAAAACACGGACACAAATTTAATTCATTTGAAATTCTTTATAGTAACATAAGTGTATTTAACTATATTAAGTCAGCTCAGTACAGACCTCCAGGGCCGTACTCGGAATTTCTTAGTGAATTTGCAGATTTCCTTTCAAATCTAGTCGTTTCTTTAGACAAAGTGTTAATTGCTGGAGATTTTAATATTCATTTTGAAAACCCAGAAGACCCTCTGAGAACTGCATTTACGTCTATACTGGACTCGGTAGGAGTAAATCAGTGTGTAGTAGGACCCACTCATAAAGCAGGTCACACTTTAGATTTAATAATATTATTTGGATTAAGTATAAGAAATTTATTCACAATACCACTATCTGAAGTTATCTCAGATCACTATCTTGTCTCAATTCAAGTGTGTCACAATAATAATGTTGTATACCGTATGAAACGTACATTCACATCAACTACCAAACAGAGTTTTATCAGTAATCTCCCAGAGTTCCCAACTTCGATTAGATCACCGTCTGACCCCACAGAACTCGATCAGGCGACTGAATATTTAGAGTCGACATTAGATAATGTCTATACCTTAGATAATGTAGCTCCAGTCAAAAGAACAATTATTAGAGATAAGAAACTTGCTCCCTGGTATAACGATCACACGCGCACTTTAAAACAGACCGCTCGGAAATTAGAACGTAAATGGCGTCAAACTAAATTACTAGTATTTCAAATAGCATGGAAGGAGAGCATCCTGAACTATAGAAAAGCTCTTAGTGTAGCTAGATCAACATATCTCTCCACTCTTATAGAAAATAACAAAAATAATCCTAGATTCTTATTTAATGCTGTAGCCAAATTAACCAGAAATAAGACCACTGCAGAAATCTCCACAACAACATCATGCAATAGTGAGGACTTCATGAACTTTTTTAATAATAAAATTGTAAATATTAGGCATAAAATTGAGGTTTTGAAACCGAACAATGTAATTGATGCAGATGTTAATCTAGCCATGTCAGATCAGAACCTAGAATACTTTACTCCCCTTGAAGAGAATGAACTAATTTCACTCATCTCTTCTTCAAATTTATCAACCTGTATATTAGATCCTGTACCGACACATTAATAGCAATAATAACCCAGCAATAATAGAACCCCTGTTGAGAATAATTAATTCTTCACTCAGCATTGGATATGTTCCAAAATCTTTTAAATTAGCAGTTATCAAACCAATAATTAAGAAACCTGACCTCGACCCCTGTCAGCTGTCCAGTTACAGACCAATATCAAACCTCCCCTTTATCTCTAAGATTCTGGAAAAGATAGTAGTGGAGCAGCTATGCTCATATCTACATAGAAATGGCATACATGAACTGTATCAGTCAGGATTTAGGCCTCATCACAGTACAGAGACAGCGCTCGTTAAAGTAGTAAATGACATTCTATTGGCCTCTGATCAGGGTTGTGTAACTATGCTTGTACTACTTGACCTCAGTGCAGCTTTTGACACCGTTGATCACGCTATTCTTCTTCACAGATTAAAAATGTAGTGGGAATTAAGGGTACAGCCCTCTCCTGGCTCAGATCCTATCTGACCCATCGTTATCAGTATGTAGACTTAAATGGTGATTATTCTGCATGTTCTCTAGTGGAGTTTGGCGTTCCGCAGGGTTCAGTTTTAGGTCCACTGCTTTTTTCCCTTTACATGCTTCCTCTGGGCAACATAATCCGTAAGCATGGTATTAGTTTTCATTGTTATGCTGACGATACACAGTTATATGTCTCAGCAAAACCTGATGAGAAAAAACAGCTTACTAAAATTGAGCAATGTGTGCAGGACATAAGAAATTGGATGCTAATTAACTTCCTTCTGCTAAATCCGGATAAGACAGAAGTTCTAGTCATAGGACCGCATACAGCTAGGAGTAAAATTTTAGATCACACCGTAACTTTAGATGGCCTTTCTGTTCCATCAAATGCAACAGTGAAAGACCTTGGTGTGATTATTGCTTCCAGCCTTTCATTTGAAGCACATGTAGATAATATTACCAGGATAGCATTCTTTTACCTCAGAAATATTGCCAGAATAAGAAATTTATTGTCGCTAAACGACGCAGAAAAACTAGTTCATGCTTTTATCACCTCTAGGTTGGACTATTGTAATGCCTTACTGTCTGGTTGTTCAGCTAGATGCATAAATAAGCTTCAGCTAGTCCAGAATGCAGCAGCGAGAGTCCTCACCAGAACCAGAAGATATGAGCACATCACCCCTATCTTATCTTCACTCCATTGGCTCCCTGTGAAATTTCGCATTGATTTTAAAATACTACTCTTGACATATAAAGCATTAAATGGTATCGCGCCGCAGTACCTGAGCGAACTGCTAGTGTCTTACGATCCGCCACGCCTACTTCGATCAAAGGATGCAGGCTGCTTGTCAGTACCGCGTATTATGAAAAATACAGCTGAGGGCAGAGCTTTTTCTTACAAAGCCCCAAAGTTATGGAATAGTCTTCCAAATAGTGTTCGGGACTCAGACACAGTCTCAGTGTTTAAGTCCAGGCTAAAAACCTATTTATTTAGCCAAGCATTTTTATAAATAGATTTGCCATAGGTAAAGGAGCAGATCTGGGGGACTCATGGACGTAGAGTATTATGGTGAACTGGTATGTTTGGATGCTGTCTTCCTCACTCTTATTGATCACTCAGGTTTGCTGACGGTGAGGTGATTGTTTGCTTTACATGTCAGGAAGCCCTCATGTTTGTGTTTCCTTCTGGCTCTCCCTTTTAGTTATGCTGTCATAGTTAGTCCTGCCGGAGTCTCTGCTTGCACTCTACAGTTAATATACATTCACATTATACACTGTGTGACTGTGACCATACCTAACTGCCATCTCTCCTCTTCTTCTCTTTCCCCCCCTCTTTCTTTTTCCTCTCTCCTCCTGTCTCCCCCTTTCACTCTTTCTCTCTCTCTCTGTCGAGCTACACATGTCGTTCCTGAGCTGCCAGTGATCCAGACTCCCTCTGCCCTCCGGACCTGTCTGACCCATCCTGGTGCCCCGCTTCTGGCTGAAGATCTCGTCACATGGATGCCCCGTGTGTCTCTCTGGGATGCGTCTGGTGTCTGGGAATGATTCTCTCTACCTAGAAAATGGTTCTGGCCTTGACTGGTGTTGGCAACTGTTTCTCTGGGGACTTGACAGTTCGATAGTTCATGACTGGAACTTCTTACAAGTCTACCTGGGTCTTCAATAACTACCTGGACTCCATATTAACATCAATTAACATCAGCTATTATAGCTGAACTGCCTCCCACCCTACACACTGTATAAATGCAGATCATTTACTGCTTTCTGTTTCACCCAAATGAGGATGGGTTCCCTGTTGAGCCTGGTTCCTCTCAAGGTTTCTTCCTATTATCATCTCAGGGAGTTTTTCCTTGCCACTGTCGCCCTCGGCTTGCTCACCAGGGACAAACTGACCATTTTGATTCATACAAATTCACATTTCATACAAACTTAAATAATTCTTTTGACTGTGTAAAGCTGCTTTGCGGCAATGAAAATTGCTAAAAGCGCTATACAAATAAAATTGAATTGAATTGAATTGAATTGAAATGTCTAGCCCTTACCACCCAGAGTTACAGGGGACATTTTCAATAACAGTTTCACCAGTCACGACAAAACTTATAGATGCATGGCTTTCACCAGTCACGACAAAACTTGTAGGTGCATGGCTTGACTGCATGAAGTTTGCCTAATCAGACTGTTCCAAACACAATTGTTTCAAGCAGCTACATTAATGCTGTATAGGACTGTTATAATCTGATTAATCTGACTTAAAAAAAGAAAGCCAAACTGGAAAGAAGGTTGGCTAGAGGTGGTAAAATATAAAGAAATAATTTAAGGAAAATTCTTCCCTACTATTACCTCTAAATTTTATTTATATAGTGCTTTTAACAGTGGTTGTTGTCTCAAAGCAGCTTCACAAAAATGAAAAGAAAATAAAAAAAAGAAAATTTATGGAAGTGTGTATGTGTGAGAAAAATGTGTCTAGATAATAATCCGATAAATTAATGAATGATAAATAAAATGTCTCTGTTGAGCAAGCCAAGGGTGACAGCGACAGTGGCAAGGAAAAACGCCCTCAGATGGCAATAGGAAAAAACCTTGAGAGAAACCAGACTCAACAGGGAACCCATCCTCATTTGGGTGATAACGGATAAAAATTATATAACATAATGTACGTTATGCAGCTGAAAGTTCAATATAACAGATGCAAAGGGCAGATGAGGTAAGGATCACTGGGAGCACAGGAGCAGCATGTGTAGCTCCAAACCATCATGAAGCAGAATCCAGCTGGAGCTGGTCCTTCTCTGGATGCCCCAGGATCCTCCCAGGGTTGGCCTTTGTTTACTGAAGCTGGCACAATCTCCAGATGCCTCCGGATGGGTAGAAAAATAAATAACATATGGAAGGAATAAGCGTAGTTGGCATTCATGATAGTTGTACTGGACTATGAGGTTATGGGATGAATTACATGTATGCCAGATTAAAGAGATGCGTCTTGAGGCTACTTTTAAACTGTGGAAACTGTGTCTGAGCACTAAACTTTGTCTGGAAGGCTATTCCAAAGCTTTGGAGCTAAATATCAAAATGCCCTACCCCCTTTTGTAAATTTTTATATTCTGGGAACTACCAGAAGTCTTGGACTAAATGAAGCCTGTTTATAGAGGATGAGGACAACCACCTAGTAATGCATTACAATAGTTTAGTCTGGAGGTCATGAATGCATGAACTAGCTTTTCTGCATCAGATACAGATAAGATGTTCCTAAGCTTGGCAATATTTCTAAGATTGAAAAAGGCTGTTTTTGTGATATTGGAGATATAGTATGATTTTCAAAGGACAAGTTACTGTCTAATATTACGCCCAGGTCTTTTATTGTTGAGCTGGTAGTAACAGTACATCCTTCTAAACGCAAGCTGAATTCTGAAAGCTGTTGTGTTCTAGTTTTTGGGCCAATAAGTAATATCTCTGTCTTATCTGAATTTAGGAAAAGAAAGTTATCGGTCATCCAATCTTTTATATCCTGGACACACTCTTAGATATTTTGTCTGGTTTAGTTGAGTTGTAATTGGGTATCACCAGCATAACAATAGAAACAAATCCCATGTCTTCTAATGATGTTATCCAAGGGAAGCATGTATATTGAGAACAGCAGGGGTCCTAATAATGACCCTTGTGGGACCCCATATTTCACTGGCATTACACCAGACAGTGCTCCATTTTGATCTACAAAATGGTATCAATCAGACAGGTATGATCTAAACCATTTTAATGCCTGCCCCTGGATAGCTATGTCGTGCATATTTGAGCTGACACCACCTTTTATATTATTTTTGATATAAATGAAAGGTTTGAAATCGGTCTGTAATTTGTTTTTTCATTCGGGTCTAAACATGACCAGGACATGACCTAAATATAATAATGGATTATTAATATTTAGAAGTGTCTCTCCAACTGTATGCATCACTTCTTTTAAAAATCTGGTTGGGACTAGGTCTAATAAGCATGTTGTGGATTTAGCCGAGGTGATAAGATCATACAGCTCGTCCTACGCCTAGAATAAAATGGATCATGAAATGCTATTAGAAGTTGAACCTCCGTTATTTTATTTCTGATACTATCTATTTCATTAAAGAAGTCCATAAAGTCTGCACTTTTAAACTGTGATGGGATACTCTCTGCAGGCATCATAGGTTAAGTTAGGCAAGCCACTGTACTAAATAAGAACCTGGGATTGTTTTGGTTTCTTGCTATCAGTTGGCTCAGATGCTCAGACATTTAGAGCCTCTCTATAGTGGCACATACTGTCTTTATACACAATGCTAAAAACTTCTAATTTAGTTTTTCTCCACTTTAGCTCGAGGTGACAGGTTGCTCTTTTTAGGTTGTGAATATGACTATTGTACTATGGTGCAAGTGTTTTATCTCTGACTTAATCTTTAATCTGATGGGAGCAACAGTGTCTAATGTACTGGTAAAAATAGTGCCCATGCTGTTAGTCACTTCATCTAGATCGTCTGCATTTGGGGGTCTAATAAGAAATTAGGACAGATCTGGCAGATTACATGTGAATCTGTCTTTAGTAGTCATATTTTTACCAAATCGATAACATAGGGAGACACAGCTAATCTGTTCTATAGGTAGAGTATATATCAGGAGGTGATGATCTGTGATATCATAACTTTGAGGTAAAATCTCTATATTAAAAACATCTATACCATGGGATATAATTAAATCTAGCGTATGATTGAAGCGGTGAGTTGCTCCATTTATATTTTGTTTAACCCCAAAGGAATTTAGTAAATCCATAAATGTGAGTGCTAAAGCGTCGTTAGTATCATCTACATAAATGGTAAAGTCACCTACTATCAAAACTTTTTCAAAATTAATTAGTAGGTCTGATAGCAGATGTCCAAACTCTTTAAGAAAATCAACATATGGCCCCGGGGGTCTGTACACGGTGGCCATTGTAAAATATAGCAAGGGTTTATTATGTATTTTACTGAGTGCAACATTAATGATAAGCACTTAAAATAAGTTAAACCTGGGCCTTGTTTTCTGAGTAATAGTGAGTACATCATTGTAGATAGTTGCAACACCACCACCTCGACCAGTTTGACGGTTGATTATTAGATTGTTTCGGGCGAATTTAACGAATTTATTATTTTTTCTCACTATTCAGGGAACAGACACAATTTCTACAGGACAAGCTATGTGTGTGCGTCTATCAGTATGGTGAGTTGTAATGTGGCTAATACGATAGCAATCTAAAGTATGACCTACCGCCAGTCAGATGGTTCGTAGTGTCCTGAAAATGTTGTCCGAGAGAACTGCTGCTCCAACTCTGCTAGGGTGCAGGCCAACAGCCTGGTAAAGCCTAGGATGCTCCCAGAAAGCAATCCAGTTATCGACAAAGAGTAATTTCTGTTGTTGACAGCAAGATTGCAACAATTCATTAAAAGCAAATAATCTACTGAACCTCTCGATTCCTCGCTGAAAAAGTGTGGGAAGCCAGACACACAACTGTGACAGCCAGGCTAACGGGCTAAAAATGCTAATGGGATAGCCTGCTAGAGGCGGTGTGCTGCAAAACAGTTAAAACTTAACGAAATAACAGGCGTTTCGAGTAAATATATTATAAAATACTATAAAATACTTATCTGTTATGTGTTCACTCTTTGTAAGAAGACGAAAACGTTGGCAAATTGGTCAGTCTGGTGGAGCTTGGACAATGCATGCAGTAAGTGAGTGAGCAATGGCCCTCAAAGCAAGACAGAACTTTTCTTCTGAAAAGTTGGCCGTTCATATAATTTTATGTTTTAATAATGTACAGACAGTTTTAATAGTGATCGGATTGTAATTTCAATAATTTCAGTCCCCTATGTAGTTTTCGCTGCTTGACAATAACTTGACACTTTTTTGACACTTTTAACACATTAACATGTTTCCCATGATATACATCTTCTGAAATAGTCTCATGAATTGAGTTGAGGCAGGATGCGAATGCAGATATTTATTATGATAAAGATTAAAATAATAATGATGCTAATAAGCATTTTAATGCAAAAACAAAATAACAGAGGTAACCCACTTCACATAAGATAACCAAACGCGTGATTACAATTATTATAATATGACTGAGGTCACAAATGTCAACATAAAAAAAATTCCACAACCCAGCAGTCAAAATGTGAAAACAGGAATAAATATTATGGAAAACCATAAAACCATAAATTGGTACTACAGGTTAAAATTATTAGAATTTTTGGCAGCTGAAAAATATTAATCACTGCATTAATAATCTACTTAAGGCTCTTAAATATTTCCTTATTTTACTCAAGATTATGACATTTTATTTTGCCAGGCAGTGTAGCGTGTGCTCCCGCATCACCTGACTGAGGTGCCTTCTGTGAAACTGAGTCTGCAAAACAAAAACTACAAAGGGCTAAACATTGCCCTCTATTGGCCATTCCTTACAACAACAGTATTTTTTATTTAAATTGTGAAACATTGATAAGATAGCAAATAAAAGGTTGTTACAGAATGCAGAAAAAATTAAATTATATATTAACACTTATTACATATAATTACATGCAATTTGTGAACATGAGGTATTATCACACAACACAGTCTTGTCCTGTCTATCGTGTGGCATACTACAGTATATATCTAAAAAAAAAACAAAAAAAAAACGTGTGGCCAAAGGGGCGCAATATTGTAATTTTATATTCTAGCACTTGGAAAAGTTTAAAATCAAAATGAATAAAATGTCTAGTTGTGAAAGTAAAATTATCTTTCTGGTCCATTGTGTTAAATAGATGCTTTAACTGCTACCTTAAATGGGCAGCTCAAATGGACAACAGGCACCCAAAATTCTAATCTAAGATAAAAAAAATTATCTTTTGCACAAATAAGTAATTGTGTGCCTGTTTATGGGTTAAAAGGAAAAGTTTTTCAAAGGGTTGATGAAAAATACTATGCAACAGCACCCAAATCATCTTCAGTTTATTCTATAGCAACGTTGAATCTAAAGATCACGGTTATCAATTGCCAGTTTAACAACAGCCCATGTTTCACAGTAAATTTTCAATATTTGAGCCACAAAAAGTGGGTCTTGCTGTTAACAGCACTACAATAGCCATGCAAATGAATAGGAGGAAGCCAAAAAAAAAAAAAAAAAAACATTTTACAACATTTTAGAGTGGTACTTCAGTGGTTTACATATGGCCATGTACCTGTCATATGCCATTACTGTTAGAGTTGATACATCACATAAAGCAGATGAATATATACTGTAACAAATACCTGAATCAGACATCCAGCATATGAAATTTCAGGAAACTGGGTCGGTAAATCATACATGAATTTAGGGTAAAAGCCTGTAGTGCCATAAAGTGCATTTATACATAAATTATACCAAAATATGTACATGGGTTCATGAAGGTGCTTCTTTAACACAATGTATACAATAACAATAATAATGCACATCATAACATGATAAACCAGGGTGGTCAATAAAAAATAAATATATCTGTTTTCCAAGGTTACGTTTAATCCTGACAGGGAGAACACTAAGATGTTGGAACCATTATCCATTCTGAATTGAGTCTATAATAGAAAAAGTTAATTAATGACCACAGCAATATGTGTCATATACCGTTTATTACCCTTTAAGAAACATTAAATTATGTACAGTCATGTAGTTAATATAATCAAAATTTAAATACAAAATAAAATAATAATAAATATCAATGCTGTTATTATTTTCAAAACCTTTGTCAAGGAAACACCAGACTCCACCCTCAATCTCCGTTCCCAATCACCCAAGTTCTTTGCACACACCTGATTTACATTAGCACCACACCTTAAATACAAGTCACTTCCTCGCACTCAGCGTCTGACCTCAATCACAGGAAACAGACTCCACAACCTACCTAATCACATTTTTCGCCTACGTCCATGTATCGTCTCATCTCCTGGCTCCTCGTTTCATCTCTGAGTTCCTCACTGTGTTTCCTGATCCTGTTTCCTGATCCTCGTCTCCTGCTCGGAATTCCACTGACAACACCCACAAATGCCCGCTCCCAGAGGAAGAGGTCGTCCACCCTGACGACAGGTCCACCGGCCCTCAGAAGCGGTCCATGGAGGGGGGAGGGGGGTTCTGTCACAGAAACACCAGACTCTACCCTCAATCTCTGTTCCCAATCACCCGAGTTCTGAGCACACACCTGATTCATATTAGCATCACATCTTAAATACACCTCACTTTCCCGCACTCGGCGTCTGACCTCAATCACGGAAAACAGACTCCACAATCTACCTGATCATGTTTTTCGCCCACATCCATGTATCGTCTCGTCTCCTGGCTCCTCGTTTTGTCTCAGAGTTTCTCAGAGTCTTATCTCCTGCTCTGTCTCCATTGAATGTTCAACGTCATCACTGTTCGTCTCCTAGCCTCCACCAGCTCCTTCATCCACACAGCTAAGACTTTCCGGTTTTTCCATTTGAGTGTTTTCATTATTCCACAAAGTTCGGTTTTGTTTTGTAAGATCATTGTCTGGGTCTGTGTCCCCGTAACAGCCTTAATGCTTTCTTTAACTCTGGTCAGATTAATATGATTTAGATCTTAGATGTATTACATTAGTTTCCTAAAAATCAAAATAAATCAACAAACAAATAAATATGATATTCCAGCTGGTGGCTTGCTGTTTTTACCAATGAAGTGATTATTGGATTGTTTTATAACCAGCCTCATCATCCTTCTCAAATTCAATTCTCTTAAGACTCCCCCTGAATCACCTAATCACGATGCCCTGCTATTACTTTTCATTATCTCTTTAGTCACTAAAAAGAACAACCTTTTACAAACCTCTAAAGTTGTAGCAATAAGAGGGTAGACCTTTTATACAAACCCTGACACAATGAGTCAATTGTTGAATTTTATTAATGCCTGGTACTTGTAAAGCATGTCTCATACTTTTCCATCAACAGCCCTAAGAAACACATTGTAAGCAAGTTAAATAAAAACAGATCAATGCATGCTTCTAAGCCCTTCCAGTGGATGTTTCTTTTAACAAAATTAACTTCTCAACAATAAATTTATTTTTGTAAGAAAGCTTTTAGGTTGTGTTAGAATTATTTTATATATAAAGGAGTAATTTCTATTCTCTTGCTCTCTTCCTCATAGATCTGGATCTGATATTAACGTGTTAAATCTTTCCTGCTGCTATCTTCCTGTCTCCTCTTGGATCTGCTCTTTAAGGTGTGAACGCTCCCACACTCACCTTCCCATTCTCTCTTTATGTCTCTCTCCCCCTCTGTCTCCTTCCCCCTCTCCCCCTAACTCGAGCCAACATCTTGTGATCTCTCTCTGGACGGACACCTCTCTAATTTCCTCTCCTTTGATTCTTCAGGATCTCACCAGGACATTTACAATGGTTCATGTTCTTTGTAGTAACATATGTCTATGGTACAGGCGTTTGGTTAAACATGTATAAACCCCATCTTTTGCTGTTAATAAAGAGAGACCTTTCTGACAGACAACATGTGTGTGTGTGTTTGACTGTCTCTCCTGCACTCTAAAAACTAACTCAGAGGACCTTTTACCACTACTTGATTTAATACATGGATGCAAGATAAACATTCTAATTAATTGATTTAGATGAACTTTCTAAGTTGCAAACTTTATTTTTATAAGTTGTGATCAAATAATAATGCTGGTAATTATATTAACTTAATTTTGCATGTAATTTAAACTCAAATTTAATTGTTAATGGGTTTAAAAACTAAATTTAAGTTGTCTTAACTTTAAAAAGTTGGCATAATAAGTTAATTTTTTTTAAGGTATATCCTACCCCCTATGCCTGGACGTGTTTCAGTGGTAAGATTGTGTGTTAGCAGACTTATAGGCTAGCCAAACTCAATATATTTCTCAATAACTCAATAAATTTCATGGTGAGTAACACTTCATTTTACATCTAATAGTTCTACTAAAGTAATGAATTTGCACTTGTTTCATTGTGATATCTGCTCAGCAAGAGAGCTGTTTGAAAAAACATTATTCAAGTTTTGCTAATTTGACTATTTGACTGTAAGCTACATAATGTTAACTAATTTCAGTCACAGCCACAGTTTTTAAAAGTCTTTTGTTCATTCACATAGATGGTGGGTGCTTCCACTGTAGGCAAATTGTAGTAGCAAAGAAGTAAAAGCAGAGTGTTTCTTTTATTTTAGTTTGCCTGTATTTTAGTTACTTTTGTAATACAATTCAAAGTTAATATTTGTCTGGGTTTTGTGGTATTTTTCATAACATTAAAGGGTATGTAAAATGTTGGCATTGTGATTCTGACAGTATCACTGATGTGTATGTGTCCACCTGAAATTAATATTTTGCATCAATAGTTATTCAATAGACATCATCAATCTAATTAGATTAGTGTGTTGTTAAGTTTGTCAATATTGTTTTAAAAAATGGGCTGTGAGTGCAAACTGTAAATTTATCTCTCTCATTGGAAATGACTGATGCCATTCAGAGCTTAGTCTCTTGGAATGTTCTATAACATGCTACTTGGCTTTTAACTGTTATATTTATAGAGATTTGCCTAACTTTTTTGTGATAGCATAATTTATTATGCTTAGTTATTCTTAATGAGGACCAGTTGAATTTTGAGTTTTTTATTTGCATTTTGTGCAAGATTTATATATAATTTGTTCACATACTCAACTGCAGTTGAAAATAAAAGCTAATTGCACAAAAATAATGGTTGAACTAATGTCTTTTTTTTTTATCTACTACATTAACAAAAACCAAAAAACCCTACATAAAAAGAAACCTGAAAAAAAAAAAAATCTATTTGGAGTCACTTAATTTTTTAAATGGTTGCTATTTGAAATTTTGTATAAATTATTATAGTAATTAAACAACATATAAAATTGCTTTAAAACAATATGGTAAAGCCATTTGGAGCAACATAATTTATACGAGTTATCAACTTAAAAACTTGCCTTTTGTCTAACAGTTAATAAGTAAGGGGTAATTAAAATAATTTTTGACTGAAGAGGAAAAGCTAATTCCCCCAATGCAAAGAAGCTTGTTGGTTTAAAATAATTACAAATGAAGTTGTCATAACTCAAAAAGACTAATGCAAAACGTTGCGTTAATTTTTTTTGTTAAGAGAAGCTTACCGAAGTACAGCGGACAGACTGAGCAACTCGCCTCTCCTATACGTAACTTTAGAAAAACTTTACAGGTTGCTTAAAAGGAGAAATCTGTAACCAAAATCTGTGACTATTTATAATGTAATTAACATATCTTGTCTAATTATGTATGGATTCTAGGGTGGCCCAGAAGGCCAAATCATCTTTCCCGTATATGTGTTTTTTTTTCCCTTGAAAATGTATGCTTTTTCTGTTATAAATGTCCTTTTTTCCTTGAAAATGTGTGCTTTTTCCCTTATAAATATGCTTTTTATCCCTTATAAATGTCGCTTTTTCCCTTATAAATGTGCTTTTTTCCCCTTTTAAATGTATGCTTTTTTTCCTTGAAAATGTGTGCTTTTTCCCGTGTAGCCATCTGCTCTTTCCCGTTTGTGCGCAACTACTTTTTTCCCGTGTGAGAACTCTCTTTCTCCCATATTTTGCAAGCTAAAAGCTTAAGCTAATGCGCAAAGGACTATGGGAGTGGGGTCAAAACGCAACTGAACACAGAACCTTTTCGGATATCAGCTCCAGGACTTAACATCATGGAGTATACAGTCAATTATAGCGTGATAACGTTATAATTTTCACTAAATTTTCAACTTCACACACTTACCAGGTAATGTTTAATATATAAAATTAATCCGATGTTACTGTTTTAGGCACTAATGATAACTTTGTAGCAGTGTTAATACTATTGGAGTGTTTGGGGGAAATGCCGAGCTGAGTGTAAATGGCAGTGATTAAAAGGAATATCATCTCATTTAGACCATTAAACACTGATGTAAACCATCACCTTCATGGCATCTCTGTAATATACACCCACATATGGATTTATAAGCAAGCTAATATCACTATGCTAACCGCTAGCGCTTAGCATGGAAAACTAGCTTGTTCATTAATATATATTAGTTTAATAGTGTATTTGGAAACATATACGTGATGTAAACAGTTATCTCCATTGTTTCTGTAAAATGCCTGTCCAAATATGAATCTATAAGCAAGTTAATATAATTATGCTAAGCGCTAGCTTACTAAAAGAGCTAAGATGGTAGACTATTAACTGTTGCCTATCAACTATTGCTAATTATCCCTGAGCTGCTCCTGTTATGTGCTAAATGTTACAGATGGTTAAAGAATTGTTGTATGTAGTTTATTGGAGCTCCTGAGTGCCATATAATGTACAGATGTTACTCATGCGGTATTCTGGTTTTACCGTCACGCCTCACGGTGGCGGCAGTTGGGTTTGTGCGTTTGCTGGCTTCTACCGCTGAGTGGCGCTATATAACTATAGACTGACGCCTCAGGCATCAGTTCATTCTCTCAAGAATTAATGAGCCGCGCGCCGTTAGAGCTGCACATAGATAAAATCAAGTGAAACGTTGTAGTTAAACAAATTTATAATCACAGTATTAAAATTACAGTACAAATGTAGAGTTTAAATTAAATTAAATCTTATTAGGATCGAATTTAAGCAAAGTAAACGTTAACACAGTGAGCCTTTAGATTTTATCATGTGTAATTATAAAAGCTACGCCACTCTTATATTTTGTGTTCTTTAAATTTGTAGTAGATTTATTAACTGAAATAAACAAAAATTAATTACCATAAAAATTAAAACATTGTCAGGCCGTGCTACTGCGTCAGCAGATGTCAATGTGTTTTTGCGTTATTATAAGAATTAAATGCAGTAGGCTGTTATGATCATCATAATGTTCTTTAATAAATAATAAAAACATTTTAACAAATTACATTTTCACATCCCAGCACCCCCGTTGCGCTCTACCACCGCCGGCAAAAACCTTATAAAATACAAGTGAAACATGAATAAATTTATCATCACAGTACTAAAATTACAGTACAAATTTAGAACTTAAATATAGGGGTTTCTTAGTTCCATCGAATTTAAACAAAGTAAATGTTAGTGATGCAGTGAGCCTTTATATTTTATCATGTGTAACACTCGCGTAGCCAGAAAACTCTGGCTGTGTGTATCAGAAAACGTATCAGAAAACGTGGGTGAGTCACAGGTGTTGTCAGATTAATGGGCAAAAACTATATAATAAACCTATATAGGCTACATAGCCTTTATAAGACTTTACTTTTATTTAAGTGCACGCACAATGATGACAAAACGTTATGATGTAAAATAATGAAAGGAAACAGGGATACAGCGCTATTCTGTATCAGTTTCTGTGAAGCGTCAGAAAACCGAAACTCTGTGTATACTCGCCTCACAGACGTGAAAAATATATACTTACAGCAAGCAAAATGCCTGCTTTTATATAAACTAATAGGAAAAAAAAAATCAGCTTATGTAATTCGTATGAAACGTGGATTACTACAGCGCATCCATTCACAGCCGAAACAAAAAGACATCAACTTATCAATGAATTATTAAAATGGCCAGTCAGTTTCCTTGCTGTTTTCCCTGACGCATTCATAATCATTAGTCTAGTTCTGCCGGTGCTGTGTTTCTTATCCCCACCCCTGTTAAAACGGGGGTATTTAGAGGCTCGCCCGCGAGAGGTTGTGCGCGCACGGTCTACTAAACAGCTTAAACATATTTGTATATTATGACTGAGATAGGAAGGCGGCTCACATCGGCATGCATTTCGCACAGCGCCGCAAAGACAGCGCTTATTTAACACGTATAAATGTGTGTTTGTTATATTTCTGGGAAAGAGAAATCTCTTATAAATCTCTCAAAACGGCGCCGCGTTCATCTGACATCAAAACTCGGCAAAGTGAAACAGCGCGCAGGCTCACGCGAACATTTTACTTTCACTAAAAGATTAATTCACAACCACATTTTGGCCATTCACACACATGCATTGTGCTATGTTGTTTGTAGACACTTTTACTTTTCCCCTTCTAACCTAAGTTGTTACACACTTTCACTTTTCATCTCCACTTTGATCAAAATGCTCCCGATATGAGCCAACACGAGCTCATATCGTTTCATAAAGAGAGGCGACATATACTTGATTAAACACTGCATTTTTTTTAAAAAAGTGAAAGCGCGCGATATGAGCAGCTTTAATTATTAATAATTAAATAAGTATTAAATGGTGGACATAAACAGCAAAAAGAACAATACTATTTTACTTTTGATTATTATCATGTTATTGAATGCTTGTTTGAAACTGAAGGTTTATTCACGACCACATTTCGGCCATTCACACACATGCATGTTGTTTGTAGACACTTTTACTTTCCCCCTTCTAATCTCCCCTTCGATCAAAATGCTCTGTGTAAATTTATGCCACGAGTCATTTTATCATACAAAGATTATTACGTTGTGCTCGGGCCACTAAGCGTCTGTGGATTCCAAAATTGACATTTTTACCATTTTTGAATCACTGGAATGGAAGAGATAGAAAGTTTCCTAATCATAACACGCCCTGTATTGTTTTTAATCACTCGATACACAAACATCTGAAATAAAGCGGATCACATCGGCGTGTGTTTCGCACAGCGCCACAAAGACAGTGCTTTTTTTAACACGTATAAATGTTTGTTATATTTCACTAAAAGGCTTATACACACATGCATTATGCTGTGTTGTTGTTGTACACTTTCACTTTTCATCTCCACTTTGATCAAAATGCTCCCGATATGAGCCGACACAAACAGCTTCGAAAAATCAGATTATTCATCTCATAAAGAGAGGCAACATATACTTGCTGATTAAACACTGCAATTTTTTTTAAGTGAAAGCGCAGCTTTAATTATTAATAATTAAATAATTATTCAATGCTGGACATAAACAGCTAAAATCAAGATAAATGTTATTCTTTAAATTTTTATTATCATGTTCTTTTGCTGTTTGGGTTCAGCGTTAAATGATTATTTAAAACTGAAGCATCTCTTGTAGATTCATGCCACGAGTCATTTTATAATACAAAGATCATTACGTTGTGCTCGGACCACTGACTCCAAAATTGGAATTTTTACCGTTAAAAATAAAAATGTTTTTACAAGCCCTTGAGCTGTTGTTTGTGCTATTTTCTTTAATAATAACGATAACAGTAGACAGAGAGAAACATAGAGTCTGTCTAAACAAAATTAATTGCAGCCGTTTGCAAAATGTCCCCTTGCGCCACCTGGCAGTCATTTCACAAATTACTTTGAACTGCGACTGATTTATTTTGGCTGTTGCCGTTTGCCACGACAGAGTGCGTGGCAGTCATAGACATTCGGTGTGAGTAACCACTGTAAGAGGAAGGAAATAACACAACATAACCTAATTGATAATGGTTACTGGTCTGTTTAAATTTTGCTATGAGACAATATGTAAGTTTTCATAATGCAACATTTTATTTAGAACTATTTTATCAATAATTGTCGAAGTGTCTTGTCATTACTCAAATATTTAACGGAGATTAGGGTGATCAATAATGCTATGACATTGTCCTTATTTGATAAACAGTTTTATTTTTACCCACAACCGATTTAGTGTTATAACAATGTTCACGGATAAAAACCATTAGCAATTTATAACCAAAAGTTTTGTTTTGCCAAACAGATAGGCAGCAATGTGGAGAAAGCTGTAGGACTGGAGGAGGTGGCAGGAGCCATTCAAAGCCTGAGAATTTTGCCCTAAATTGGACAGGCTAATTTACGATTGTTGGCATTGAGGAAAAAAGTGCAGACTTCCAATCTGGGACACACTTTTGAGACACCAAGTGTAGTTAGCACATTACCACAGATTTCACTACACCAAATAATTTGCAGGTGAACAGAATCTTCTAAGTTGTTTTAGGTTATGTAGGGGTCACAATTGTAAAACTAATTAAAATTAGGTACTTATTTATGACAATTTTACTTCCTGTACTTGGGTGAAATTGTACAGTCATTACATATGTTATTAAAATTTTACTACATTCCTTGTGTGTTATCTCTATTAGGTTAGAGGTAATCTCTATTAGGTTATCTCTATTAGGTTCATCCATTCTCTCTCATATAGTCAGTGAAAAATCAATGAATCAATGAATTAATTAAGATTTTATTAAATAAACTTTTTTTATAGTAATGAATCAAACATGTATGACTTAAATTTATTTTGGGGGGACCAGATATTCTATACTATACTACAGATATACTGTAAGATTGATAAATTTATATAAATTGTTTACATTTGTTCATGGGCGGTATACAAATTTAATAGGGTTTACTATGAAAAAAAAATTAGATAATTTTTTTCTTGTTCAATTGGGTGCATCAACAAGCTTCAGTTACTGTAGTTCAAAATGCAGCAGTAAGAGTCCTCACTTAAACCAGAAGATACAGGCACATTACCCTTATGTTATCCTCACTGCATTGGCTCCCTGTAAAATTTCGAATTGATTTTAAAATACTACTGTTGACGTATAAAGCATTAAATGGTCTCGCACCGCAGTATCTGAGTGAACTGCTAGTGTCTTAAGATCCGCCACACCTACTTCGATCAAAGGATGCAGGCTGCTTGTCAGTACCATGTATTATATATACTACAGCTGGGGGCAGAGCTTTTTTTACTTACAAAGCCCCTAAGTTATGAAATAGCCTTCCAATTAATGTTCTGGACTCAGTCTCAGGGTTTAAGTCTAGGCTAAACACTTATTTATTTAGCCAAGCATTTTTGTAAATATACTTGTAAAGAAACAGATCTGGGAGACTCATGTATGTAGAGTATTATGGTGAACTGGTATTTTTAAATGATGTCTTTACCATTCTCATTGATCACTCAGATTTGTTGACGATGAAATGATTGGTGATTTAGATCTTGTCTCATGGATACCCCATATGGTCTGCTTGGGATGCGTGTGGTGACTGGGAGGGATTTCACTTTTCCACAAAGACAGGCCTGGCCTCGACTGATGCTGCCAGCTGTTCTCTGAGGACGTGTGACTGCAGTCACTTGACAGTAACAACCTCCAATAATGAAATAGACTTCATATTAACTTAAACACATCTGCTGTTATAATGAACTTCCAGCCTCCTAACACACAGTATGTACTGCAGATCAATCCCTGTTATCCAAAATGAGGATGAGTTTCCCATTTAAGTCGGGTTCCTCTCAAGGTTTCTTCTTACTGCCATCTCAGGGAGTTTTTTTCCTTGCCACTGTATATTTCACACAAACTTCAATAATTGTTTTGACTGTGTACAGATGTTTTGCGACAATGTCAATTGTTAATTGCGCTACCCAAGTAAAAAAAAAAGGATGCTAAGTTTATTAACACTAGAAGCGCCGAGCAGCGGTCATTTGACCGCAAGGGGGTAAAAAAAAAAAAAAACTTCACACTCGATCAATTTCCAGGACCCTCCTTTCATGACTTTTCCTAGTTCTGTGAGCTTAATCACCCTGTATGCTTAAATGTTTAAAATCGCACCAGTAAAAGCCAGTATAAAGCTATTTTGCTCTTATTTACGTGAAATCGCTGACAGCTGCGCGGCGGCATGACGTTTCCTGTCTTTTCCAACCTGCGATTCTCATTTCTCTCAGCAGATGGCGCAAGGAATCGCGCATACTATTTATGCGTCATTCAGTGCGTATATGTAACTATCTCAGGTTTCATTCCATATATGCAGTTTATATATATATATAAATGCTTCCGTAAAATATCGACAATTCGCCATTCGTTCTGGCGTTGATAATCAGCGATATTTTATAAGGACATTTAGGGAATTTCGCTTTACTTAATTTTATAAGGTTTTGAGAAAATTAATTAGTTTATTCGTTCTGTTAGAAGCTTCCGTGAAATTATCTCTAAAACAATATTGTTTTACATATTACATATGTAATGACCCCTCCTGAGGATATAAAGCCTCATTATTGAATGTAAATAAATCAGATATACTACAGCAGATAATAAACTATGCTATGTCATAACCGAAGCAAACACCACGATTATGCCTCGTTTCGTTCAGTGTTGCTAGGCAACGGACCACACGCCTAATCGGTTCACTTGGCCGCGGTGTATTATAAACCTGCGGGATGTTTCACTGCTTATGTTCATGTAATAAAAGCGAGGGAAATGTGAAAGTGATGTGTGGCCACTGAATGAGAACTAAATCAAAGATTTCGGTAACTACACTGAGTGTAACATCTGCATAGTGACACTAAAAAGCTGAACACCTTCACTTTTCCTTTTACCTCTGAGAAAGAAAAAAAGCTGTATGTTGTTTGTTTATATGTAGAATGTTTATAAAAGTACACGAAGTAGGTGCGCGCGCGCGCGCACAGACACACACACACACACACACACACACACCTCCCCTGAGCCCTCGGTCAACATCTAATGACCGTCGATATGCAAATGAGTCAAGACGTAGCCTAACGTGGTGTCGTGTCGGATTTCAGCGGTCACGGAGAGGAAAGACTTTGAAGCAGTTGCAGCGTTTTTTTCAGTTACAACAAGCACAGCGATGAGTCCACGTTGTTTCACTGGTTATGACATAGTGAAACTAAACAGCTGAACAAATTCACTTTTCCGTTTACCTCTGAGAAAAAAAAGCTGTATTTAGTTTGTTTATATTCAGAGTAACACCTTCCAACCACCTCTCATATTGTATACTAACATACTCTATTGTTAGTTTTAATGATTTGGCTGAAACTAATTATCACTACATAAGTACCCCAACACCATGTGTTTGCTTCGGTTATGACATAGCATAGTTTATTATCTGCTGTAGTATATCTGATTTATTCAAATTTAATATTGTTTTAGCGATAATTTCACGGAAGCGAGTTCAGAACTAAATCGCTGCTCCGAGACGTTCAGAAGCTTTAAATAGAATGAACAAACTAATAACATTTTCTCCATACGATATAAAATTAAGTAGAGCTTTCCTTTTTGTTATAGTATGAAGCCCCTAGATGGACAAAGGAGGAGAAAAAACGGCAGAAAAAAGTCAAAAACTTTTGGTTATAATTCCAGACATGACTTGTTTTTTCCCTCTCCCTTTTTTTTCCCTTTTCCTTTGTCCCCTTAGAGACTCTGTAGTAGGTTTTCTCAGTTGAATATGAAAAAAAGATACCGCTTATTATCAACGCGGGAATGAATGGCGCATTGTCCAAGTGCAAGTTGATCTTGAAGCTAAACTATTTGCTTTGGGTGAAAGCGCCATCTAGCGATCATTGTGTGTCTGCAGCAGCTTCCCATTCAAAACAATAGGCGGTCAAATGACCGCTGAACCGCTTTTTTAGTAGGTGACACTGGCGCGGCGCTTCTAGTGTTAAATCCTAGCATGCCAAAGCATACTTAAGTGTACTTGCTCCAGACTAATGACTAGTATACTTGAAGTTTGGAACAAACAATTTTTTGTACTAAGTGCATTTAAGTTAAAATGAAAAAAAAAAAAAACAACACAATTTTAAGTGTATTTAGTATACTTTTGTGTGCTAAAGTGAAACAACTTTAAATACACTTAGTACACTTAAAGTATATGGCTGTGTGAGTTTTAACATACATATGTGACAGTAAATAATGAAATTTAAGGATATAATTTGCAATTAATACTGTATTGCAAATTTGTTACCAGTACACTAGGTAACAAGTGTTTAGGATAATTTACAAATGCTGAATGCATTTTCTACACTAAAACATGTTTTTGAAACACATGACATCACAATACATTACTGAGGGAGTTTTTTATTCATGAGTTCAACAGATTTAACTTGCACAAGGTTACAAAAAAACAGTCCTATTGTTTATTTGTGTTCAACAAAACGTTGGGTTGTCTTACAAACAAACAACTAAAATTTAACTGTTGTCTGAACAATGACAGACATTAGTATTGGAATATACTGGTACAGTATTCAAACCTGGTGTGTTGATTCTAGCTGTTACACAAAGACTGCAAACAGGCCGAGAGCTACGGAGCATTATACCAGCAGTGAAGTACATAAGATTAAGAATTTAACACATTATACAATACAATACACAAACTATGTACTTAATTTTAAACTACTTTAAAAAGCACGAAATGTACCTTATGCCGATGAAAATAAAATAACAACCTTACAAACTAACGTACGCAATGATGCAGCTTTCAGGTGTATAACTAGAATTTGGGGAGCCAATCAGACAACAGACAGTAGTCTGAATCTGCCCACCTCCATTTTTTGATTGGCTGGTGTTGCGCTGATTCCAGTCTCAGGTGCACAGTGCTAAGGCTGCTGCAGTTTGTGCAAGTGTAGTTTTATGATAGTGAGCGCACAGAAGATAGGGAGTGCAAACATATACAGGTATTATCTTGAACGGGCAAAAGGAATTTTTAGCGCACAAAAATGAGTTTAAGAGCGCGCATGCAAGAGAGAGATTCAGCGTGCAAAAACGAGTCTAAAAGTGCACGCGCACAAAAGAGTAATACACTAAATATTAGCATAAATAAATACATATAAATAAGTACATTTAAATTTAACTGAAAATATACTGAGACAACCGTATATTAAAATGTGTAGAATTATTATTTCGAGCATATTTTTTAAAACAATATACCAAAAATACATTGTAAAAGTAAAAAATAAGTGTGCATTGGAAATTAGACCAACCTTGCACTTAACGTATATTTTCCAAAAATACATTTTTGGACCTTGTACTATAATACAATTAGTTTGAAGTATGTTTAAAGTTTAATTCCAAAATTTGGTAAAAGCATGATATTAATATACTTTTTACATATTAACTTGCAATGTACAGTACTATAGAAAATTTCAATATATTTGTAATACAATAAAGTGTTGTTTTTTTTTACTGGGGTATACAAATAAAATTCTATTGAATTAAATTAATTGTATTTGCAGTGTAGATACAGATTCATACAAATGACACTTAAACATGTATTTACAGTTTAGAGAATTGATGAGGAATAAAGAGATCAATGTGTCGAGGTGTAAATGCGACACAGTGCCTCATTTACGCCAACCAAACTGTGGATCCTGTGGTGTTTTTGCAATTATGGTAAGTAAACAATTATTTATCTTCCTCAGCCATTATAACAAACAAAGGGGTGCTTCCTCACTGAAATCGTCTTGGGTTACTTTGCTGTAACCCTGTTCCCTGAAAAGGCAGGAACGAGATGCTGCGTGAAAACACTATGGGAACATAATGTGTTGCCGGTTGTGAAACACGCAAAATTTTGGCTTATATAACCTCGGTCAGGTGACGTTATCTGATGAGACGTACCTGCAGGTTATAAATAGGAGTAAACCGGAAACATTCCTCAGATCGATTTTGTCTGAATGGACGTCCGCACGCAGTGCGGAATTGGAGCGCAGCATCTCGTTCCCGCATTTTCAGGGAACAGGGTTACAGCAAAGTAATCCGAGACGTTCCCTTTTAAAGATCGATTGTCACAAATCAATCGCTTGGTAAGATTTGTGAGCAATCACTTTGAAAGTCAACATTTCAAGCTGTATTTATTTATTTTTAGATAGCGTTACAGCCCACGAAAATATAAAAAATGGACGCAGCCCCCCGTTCCTCTTGGGATACCAAGAAATACTGACTGTAGTAGGCTGATTCTTTGTCTGGTTGTCATGCACACTCAGAGCGCGACCGGCACTAGGACCCGGAAGTAAGGCGGTCGCGAACCAGGAAGTATAAAAAGGGTAAACAAACCTCTACACTCTGCTCAGTCATTTGAGTTCGCCCATGTCGCCTCGGACCGTTTCACCGAACCGTGAGTACTCACCCTCTTGGGTTTACTTCCAGATTGAGTGTGTGTTTATAGGACGCGGGTTAGATTTGTGTCTCTCCCTTGCTCCCCATTTGTGAGAGTCCTTAGATCAAATAGCGTGATTATCCTGCCTATTCGTGTCACTCCGCGTTTGGGTTTACCATTCACGCTACAAAGGGCTAACCGCTAAAGCTACGTCTTCTGCTCTCCTCGGGTTAGTTCATGACAGAATGACTGAGCCTTCCGCGGTAAACCCAGCGGAGCACGCGCGTCTTTGCGATGTGGTGGATCGGCATGCCAAGCTAATCGACAAGCTAACCGGGGATCTTACTACTCTGCGCCGGAGCATCCGAGACGTCGCGGCCTTGCGCCGCGAGGTAGCGGAGCTTCGGCGGGAGAACGCGGATCTCCGCGCAGCTGTTGCTGGCGCGGCTAGCCGGCCCCCCGCCGCGGAGGCCGCGGCGCCGCATCAACCCCCCCCCCCCTCCTTCTGATGTTTTTCTCGCGCTTCCAGATAAATGGAATGGCACGGACGGGAAATGTAGTGTGTTTTTGACAGCGCTAGATCTGGTGTTTGAGTTTAATTCCACCAAATACTCCACCGATCGGCTACGCATTGCTCTTCTCGTCTCGTTGCTAACTGGGCAGGCAGCTGAGTGGGCCACGGCGGTACTGCGCTCCGACTCAGAGATGGTACCAAGCTTTATCACTTACGGCAGGGAGAGTCGTCCGTGAGTCGCTACACGGCGGATTTCCGAACCCTCGCCATCCAGACCACCTGGGGAGATGCCGCCCTCCGCACGACTTACTTCGAGGGACTGGCATCTCGCATTAAGGATGAGCTAGCCGGACGAGAGTTGCCCGCGACCCTGGAGGGTCTCATCCAATTGGCCCTCCGGATTGACCAACGCATGCTCTCGCGCCCGAAGCCGGCTCCTCGGACCCTGCCGCCCTCCATGTCCTCACCCACCTTCTTCACCCCGGCCCCGGTTTTCGACGCCCGATCTACCGTCACTTCTACAACCACCGGACCTGCCGGATCTCCACCTCCCGCCGTGGTTAACACAGGAGCCGGGGAACCCATGCAATTAGGACGCGCCTCCTTGACCGCTGAAGAACGGGAGCGACGATTTAAGGAGGGACTCTGTGCCTATTGTGGGTCAGCGACGCACCACCGAGCTATCTGTCCAGTTCGACCGGGAAACGGCCAGACCCGGTGAGGAAGGAGGACCACTCGCCGGGTCATATCCAACTCTCCTCCACTTCGACCGATTCCTCCCGTCTCACGGTTCAAGTACACCTCTATTTTGGCCACAAACAAGTTAGGAGTACTGCGTTCATCGATTCCGGTGCCGCAGGTAACTTCATTGACTTCTCTTATGCCAAAAAATTGGGGTTAGAATTCGAGGCGTTATCCCAGCCGGTTCGGATTACCGCCGTCGACGGTCGGCCCCTCTCCACCAGTCCCATCACCACCCAGACTCGTCCCATCACCCTTATCATCGATAAACATCAGGAACAGATCAACTTTTATGTCACCCCCATCTCCTCTCCTCCAATCATCTTAGGTTTTCCGTGGCTCATCCAACATGACCCTCTCATCTCCTGGAGACAGAACCGGATTCTACAGTGGGGCGCGACCTGTACCGAACTGTGTCTACGGGCTGCGGCTGGGACGTGCTCTAGGGAGTCCGAGGCCCCCGATGTCGATGTCAACGCCATCCCCGCCGCTTATCGGGACCTGGCGGAGGTCTTCTGCAAGAGACGGGCCACTCATCTTCCCCCTCACAGACCGTACGACCTCGCAATAGACCTTCAGCCGGGAACTGTCCCACCCCGCGGCCACCTCTACTCATTGTCATCCACAGAGATGCAGGCTATGGAGGAATATGTGACCAACGCTCTCCGCCATGGTACCATCCGGCCATCCTCTTCGCCTGCTGCCGCGGGGTTCTTCTTTGTGAAGAAGAAAGGAGGCGAACTTCGCCCATGTGTTGACTATCGGGGGCTCAATAACATCACCATCAAGAATCGACATCCGTTGCCTCTTACCAACTCAGCCCTGGACGTTCTCGCTGGTGCTACCATTTTCACAAAGTTGGACCTCAGGAGCGCCTACAACTTGGTACGCATCAGAGAGGGCGATGAGTGGAAGACGGCTTTCATCACCCCTACAGGACACTATGAGAGTCTAGTGATCCCATTTGGACTGTGTAACGCCCCCGCCGCTTTCCAACATTTCATAAACGATGTCCTCCGGGACATGCTAGGCCGGTGGGCATTCGTTTACCTGGACGATATACTCATCTACTCCCGTTCTGTTGACGAACACATCCAGCACGTCAGGGCGGTTCTAAAGAGATTACTTGCCCACCAGCTGTACTGTAAGTTGGAGAAGTGCGCCTTTCACGAGCGCTCCACCACGTTCCTGGGTTTTATCATCTCGCCCCAGGGTGTGGCCATGGACCCGCAGAAACTCGAAGTTGTGCGTCATTGGCCCCTACCCAAGACCCTCAAGCAACTTCAGCGGTTTCTCGGGTTTGCGAATTTCTATCGTCGCTTTATCCGGGACTACAGTACAGTTGCCGCGCCACTGACCGCCCTGACTCGCCCATCATCTTCCCCTTTTCGACTAAACCAGACCGCCGTCTCTGCCTTTAAGAAACTCTGCTCCCTTTTTACCACTGCTCCTATCCTCCTCCACCCGGACGCCAGTAAACCCTTCGTTGTAGAGGTGGACGCTTCAGATGTGGGCGCTGGAGCTGTTCTCTCTCAACGAGGTCCAGATCAGAAACTACACCCATGTAGTTTCTTCTCCAAAAAATTCGATTCCACTCAACAGCGATACGGGGTAGGGGACCGCGAGCTGTTGGCCATAAAGTGGGCTTTGGAGGAATGGCGTCACTGGCTCCAGGGCGCCAGGGACCCATTCATCATCTGGACGGACCATCAAAATCTAATCACCATCCGAAACCTCAAGCAATTAAACCCCAGACAGGCGCGGTGGGCTCTATTCTTTGAGCACTACAATTTCCATCTCTCCTACCGCCCGGGGTCTAAGAATACCAAGGCAGACGCGCTCTCTCGTCAACATGAAACTGACAGCCCCCGGGTAGACCCCGCGCCTGTCCTACCACCCTCAAAGATCATCGCACCCCTACTATTGGATTTGGAAACGAGGGTTCGCCAGGCGCAGACCACAGAGACCGAACCGGCAGGTGTGCCGCCTGGACGGCTCTATGTGCCCACCAACATGAGGTCCGAAGTACTCCAGTGGGGCCACTCCTCCCCCATCTCGGGACACCCGGGCATCCGACGCACTCTGCAGTTCCTCCAACGGGACTTCTGGTGGCCATCCATCGTGAAGGACGTCCGGGAGTTCGTTCAGGCGTGCCCGGTGTGCGCCAGGGCAAAGGACACCAACCAACCTACCTCCGGCGAACTCCAACCTCTCCCCGTCCCTCGCCGACCCTGGACGCACATCGCCGTCGATTTTATCACGGGCCTGCCGGCCTCCGAAGGAAAAGACACCATCATGACCATCATCGATCGGTTCTCTAAGGCCGTGCACCTGGTGGCCCTCGCCGGACTCCCATCAGCCAAAAAGACAGCAGAACTGATATTAGAGCATGTAGTCCGTCTGCATGGGTTCCCAAAGGACATCGTCTCGGACAGAGGCCCCCAGTTCACTGCCAGGTTCTGGAAGGCTTTCTGCCGTCTGATCGACTCCACCTGCAGTCTATCTTCTGGATACCACCCTCAGACTAACGGTCAGACGGAGCGGGCCAACCAACAGCTGGAGCGCTATCTGAGATGCTTCATAGCAGACCGACAGCGCTCCTGGGCTCGCTACCTCATCTGGGCAGAGCTTTCACACAACCTCCACGTCTCATCGGCCACAAAGCTCAGCCCCTTTGAGGTATGCTACGGTTTCCAACCTTCAGTGTTCAACCACCAAGAACCGGAGGTCGACGTACCGTCAGCCCAACAGTTGGTCCGCAGGTGTCGGCGGTTGTGGAACATCGCCAATCGGGCCATCCACCACGCCAACGCCCGCTACACCACCCAGCATCGCCGCCGACACCCCCCGGGACGATTGTACCACGTAGGTGACAAAGTTTGGCTCTCCACAAGAAACCTCCGCCTTCACACTGAATCCAAGAAACTTTCACCCAGATTCATCGGTCCCTACCGCATCTCCCTTCGGATAAACCCAGTCACCTACCGGCTCCAGCTGCCTGCGGCGCTCCGAATCCACCCAGTATTCCACATCTCCCAACTCAAACCTTTCATCACATCACCCATGATTCCACCCACCCCCCCAGCTCCTCCTCCCCGGATCATTGACGGTGGTCCCGCCTACACCGTTCGCCGGATCCTCGACTCGCGCCCTCGGGGTAGAGGAATCCAGTACCTGGTTGATTGGGAAGGTTACGGCCCCGAGGAACGGTCGTGGATCCCGGCTCGGTTTATCCTCGATCCTGAACTTATACGGGACTACCGTCGTCGGGTATCCTCCACCTCAGGACCGTCTGGAGCCGGTCCTGGACAGGGGGGTACTGTCATGCACACTCAGAGCGCGACCGGCACTAGGACCCGGAAGTAAGGCGGTCGCGAACCAGGAAGTATAAAAAGGGTAAACAAACCTCTACACTCTGCTCAGTCATTTGAGTTCGCCCATGTCGCCTCGGACCGTTTCACCGAACCGTGAGTACTCACCCTCTTGGGTTTACTTCCAGATTGAGTGTGTGTTTATAGGACGCGGGTTAGATTTGTGTCTCTCCCTTGCTCCCCATTTGTGAGAGTCCTTAGATCAAATAGCGTGATTATCCTGCCTATTCGTGTCACTCCGCGTTTGGGTTTACCATTCACGCTACAAAGGGCTAACCGCTAAAGCTACGTCTTCTGCTCTCCTCGGGTTAGTTCATGACACTGGTAGGGGAACATGTTCTATGGCCCCTATTCCCAGCAACTTCTGTCAGCAGATGCACCCTTTCTGGTCTCACGGGAGTGGAGACTACACCGTTGAAACGCGGAGGGTGATTTGAGAAATTAATCCTGTAGCCTTTTTCTACAGGATTAATTTCTCCAGTTTTCTGCCAGTTTTTCTACAGTCTTTAACACCCAGGAAGTTATGCCTGGCAGTAGCTTCCACACTGCCAGTTTCTCCGAGAGGGGCACAAGTCTTAGCACTTCGGCTGCACGGGGGGGCGGGGGGCATATTTAGTGGTTAGTGGCATCCTGGAGTACAGCAGGATATGACTGAAGGACTAACATGCTGTCGGAGACCGGTATTGTCTGAAACACAGAAGGCGGCGGACTAAATACCGACCCCTTGGTGGTGCCAGGGAGGGCACCTTCTTATATGAAAGAATGTTATGCACCCCTTCCCGGGTAACATTTTGTCACCCCCACGGTCCTGGCGGCTAAACTTCTTCGAAAAGAAGACAGTGTGGCGGTCTGATCTCTTTGAGGCGGCTTGTGAGGGGCGGCGAGCGGCGAGCCGTACCCCAGTCCTTACAAGGGTTGCCCGGCTGCTGACGCTTTCCTTCTGCGCATCTGGCGAGAATCAGATCTGGTCGAGACTGGGTGGCCGACAGACTCGACTCTTGAGCATGGCGTGGAAGAATTTTCCCGAAAGCCCATGTAGCCCAGCTTCCCGAAACCTAGTGGCGACGGAATTAACAGCGTCGTCAAACAGGCCGGAAGGTAATACTGAGGCATCAAGGAGGAATGTTCAATCCTTATCCCTGATGCCTGTCAAGTTTAATCACAGGTGCCTCTCTGTGGACACCAGGGAAGCCATAAAACGGTCGATAGCACGGGCCGTCTGCTTGGTCGCGCGAAGGGACAAGTCAGTAGCCCGGCGTAATTCTGTGAATGCTATCTCATTCACGGTACCGCTCGTGCTCAATTCCTTTAGCAGATCAGCCTGATATGCCTGCAAAACCGCCATGGTGTGCAAAGAAGCGCTGGCCTGACCTGCTACTTGAAAAGCCTTTCCTACGAGGGTAGAAAAAGTTCTACACGGCTTGGAGGGAAGTGTTGGCTTCTTCAGTGAGGATGATGTCCCAGGAGAGAGATAGCCCGCGAGTGTCTCTTCTATCTGGGGCATCATCATATAACCTCGTGCTTTTGCATCAACGATATTCGCATAAAACGAAGTTGATGGTACAAAAATACAGGAAGAATAAGGCTTGCTCTAAGAACAAGTCAATTCGTTATGGAGGTTCCCAAAAAAGTGCAGAGAGCGGTGTTGTGGCTCTATCTCCTGGCCACCCGACAGGAATCTGTCATTTAATTTAGAATGTTTGGGGAAGGCTTAGTCCGGCGGCCAATCAATGTGCAGCCGTCGACTGCATGCTCCTTAGAGGAGCGTTCTGAGGTAGCTACTTCCATTTTTACAGAAGCAAGAGAGTGAGTCTCTTCTACACACTCACAAAAAGCACCGCAGCGCGCTTGTGAAGTGGAAGGAGAGACTTCCCGATCGGAAGTGAGGGCGAGAGAAATAAGGGGAGATTCCGTCTCGCGCACCTCGGCCAAATTAACTTCTCCTACTTACTTCCATTTCCGTAGTATAACAAGTACTGGTGCCAGTGTTGCAGAAACACTTAGTTGTTGTTATGTTCTTATGAAAAATGTGTTTATATAATAACAATTATTAAAATATTTTTTTACTATATAGATCTTCTGTGATTCATGTAAAATGTGGTAGTGATGGGATAGAAGGGGTATGGGGTAGAAATTTGGATCATTTTAGTGACTCTGTTCTTTGAATCTCGTTCATCAAAATGAACAAATCAAAATTAACAAAATGTTAAATTTCCAATAAACAGACCCCCAACACGTTTACATACACAAATTTTGGCTATAGTTTCAGAAATGAAAATATTACAGTGCAGCTAAGGACATCAGTATGATAAACCGAATAAGCAGCTAACCTCTCATATCTCATATCACCTCTTATATCTCTTTAGTTCACCTCTCAAGTCTTTTGGTCCGAATTGTTCGTTCTTTTGTCACGGAAATCTCAATGCATTACATTAGAAACAGAATTGAGCAGTTCTTCTCATGAGTTCTCTAGTCTGCGTCTTTGATTCTTTTAAATCTATTGCACAGCATACCGATTTGGACCAAAAGACTTCTGTTCCCTGTACATAACCTACAGAACAAACATTTAGTGACATCTATACCATGGGATATAATTGAATCTAATGTATGATTAAAATGATGAGTTGGTCTTTTTATGTTCTGTTTAACCCCAAAAGAAATTTAATAAATCCAGAAATGCGAGTTCTACGACATAATTTGCATTGTCTATATGAATGTTAAAATCTCCCACGATCTACATTTTTCAAAGCTAATCAATAGATCTGACAGTAGTTGTCCAAACTTAGCGTAGGGCCCAAGGGGCTATACACGGTGGGCAGAGCAAGATATAGCAGGGATTTATTATGTATGTCAGTGTAACATTAAGGATGAGCACTTTGAAGAAGTTAAACCTAGGTCCTGTTTTTTGTGTAATTAAATTGTTATAAATAGTTGCAACACCACCACAGTTTGACAGGGGTCATGCTTATAGAAATATATGACAGTGTAGACTTATTCAAACTAATATATTCATTTGGTTTAAGCCAGATTTCCGTAAGGCAGAGTGCATTAACACAATAATCTAAGATAATTTTATTAACAATAAGTGCTTTAGGCGCAAGGGATCTAATGTTAAGAAGCCAAAATCTGATACATGAGGGAAGTTATTTACATAGAAAGAAAAGTGGAAACAGTATCTGACAGTGACAATTATTTCCATCGGAATGTGTTTCCCTTGCTATAATGAATATATTTAGAAGGATAAAACTCAGCTCATTGCTAAAACATATTTGAGCACATAAGTACTAATTACATATATAACTCATATATTCACATTAATAACGTAACAAATTTACTTACACTAATCAAGTGTTATATAGAATCATATAATATTTTATATAAACTGCTGAAATATGGGTTGCTAAAACTTAAAAGAAAAAAATCTCATATGGGAGCCCAGAGCAGCAGGGTGCTTTCTCACATTAGAGAGAGACTGTTGAGTCCCTCCCTCAGCCAAGAGTATATAAGGCGTGTGCATTGAATTGCTATTCAATCTGCTCTGTTCTTGAAACAGTCTGCTCTTTGTCTGTTTTTGAGCTGACATTGGGTTGATTCACTTGGGCTTTGTTGCTGCAATAAACTCCAGCTTCAGCTTCATCCAGATCAACAGACTCTTTTTTTTGATACTATTAAAGTTTAAGTTACAGCTTATGTTTTAGCGTTAAAGTGTAACTGACATTAACAGGGGAAGATAAAAATTTTCCACAGTATACCAAGGTTTGTTTAGTTACTGCAATTTTATCCACCTCACAACAATTTTTATTTGTATCACAAACATAAAAATTACCTTTGTTCTCAGTTTAGCCAATGGCTTAGTGGTTATCACTAATTCCCGAGCTTAGTGGATTTCCTCTGGGTATTCCGGTTTTCTCCCACAGTCCGAAGACATGCTGATTTGGCTAATTGGCGTCCCCAAATTGCCCATAGTGCGTGGGAGTGTGTATGTGCCCTGCGATGGATTGTATAAAAAGTTGTTTTTGGATTTCAATTATATTACAAGTATGTTAATCAATCACTCAATCAGTCAACATTTATTTATTTATTTACTTACTTACTTATATAAATAGCACCTTACAGCAACCTAAGTGGAACCAAAGTGCTTCACAGCATTAACTTGTAAATAACAAAATTACAATAAAATGGCATTTACATATTAAAGCAATTGTATTTCATATATCAAAAGTATTCTAATTAAATCAACATGCAAACGGTTAGGCCTTTGGGGCAAACATGTTTTAGGGAAATAACTTGTTGAAAAATAACTTTCCAGCACAAAGCAGATAAAGGCTCACAGATAGACTGACTTCTGCTTTTTATATAATGCGCATGGTGTTGTAATTACAGCAAATAAATATGTATTAAATCACTCATAACAATTGTTAACATAATCAAAGGTGAGGTAGGGTTAAGGCCAATAGGGCTATCAGCATTAATAGAAATAAGTAGGACAAATAAATATGCAATATACTATACACATAAGTAACACATAAAATCAAAATTAGTGATCACAATGTGTTTAAAATGTACTATTTATGTTGATTAATAGACTTAGTTAGACTTTAGGAATTCATAAAGCATAAAAAGTACATCAAAGGTCAATGAGAGGAAAATAGGCTAAAGTATTTATACACTGTGGTGAAAGTTTATAAGAAAGATGATCTGATGGAATGTCACTGGGAATCTGGAAAGAGGAAATTACCAAGTCACCTATCACAACATGAAATTTAGAAGGCAGAGAAAACTGACCCACACAGAAATAAAGATAAGATATTAGGGGAAAATATGATAAAAGAGGAAATTGGGGACTAGCACTTAACCAGGGTATACAAATAATAATCGTTCTAATGATTAACTAATGAATATCGCTAGAAAAACTGGATCAAACAAAGAAATGAGGAGGAGCAACACAGTGTTTCCTTTCAAAAGCTACACTCGATGCTGCATGAAAATGCTATGGGAACATCTTTCTGTGTTGCCGGTTGTGAAGCATGTGTGTATCAAACATGCCAAATTTTGGCATATTTAACCTCGGTCAGGTGAGGTCATCTGATGAAGTGCACCTGCAGGTTATAAATAGGAGTGAACCGGTAACATTCCTCAAAACTTTTTGTCTTCATGACATCCTAGTTGTGTTTGCGTGTGTGTGTGTAAACCAGAAAAAAGAAGAAAGTTTTAAGTGAGTTTTAAATTAGATGTCCCTCCGTGTGTGATAAATCTGGACACTTACATCATGAGCAACTCTTACCTGGCCTTCCCTCTGATCGTGGGGCTGGACTTCTTAAAAGCCACGGGAGCCACCTTGGACGTCGCACGCGGGGAGTACGGGCTGAAAACAGAGGAGGGAGTCTCTTATCATCCCTTCATAACGTCCCAACCCCACTCTGCACCATCTACATCAGCACAAAGGAGACACACTCATCTCCCGGCGACAGCCAATCTGTATCTCGCCTTACCTGTGACTCCTGATGATCTACCATGCACAGAGGAAAACACAGAAAGTGTGACATCCTGGGACACCGACAATGAAGAGGAGCTGCTGAAACGAATGGCCACTTGGCCCCGCACCACCTCCAACATCTTAGGCAAAACAGCATTAGAGAAACACAAAATCACTTTATCTGACGACACCCCATTTAGATCCAGAGCATACAGAGTATCACCCTTAAAGAAGAAAATAATAGAAGATCAAGTCGACCAGATGCTGAAGGACAACATCATCGAACCTTCATGTTCGTCATGGTCATCACCTGTTGTTTTAGTACCTAAACCCGATGGGACTTACCGTTTCTGTGTAGATTTTAGAAAGTTGAACAGCAAGACCAAACCTGATGCATATCCGATGCCATTAATACACGACATAATTGAATCACTGGATGGCGCCTACTGGTTCTCAACATTGGATCTGCAATCCGGTTACTGGCAGGTGAAGATGGAGAGAGACAGCTGTGAAAAGACCGCCTTCATCACTACTAAAGGTCTGTTTCAATTCCGGTCCATGCCCTACGGACTCAGAAATGCAGCTGCAACGTTCCAACGCCTGATGGAGAAAGTCTTGGCGGATCTCAGGGGAAAATATTGCTTTGTCTATATAGATGACATCATTATTTATTTGCAATCACTAGAACAACATAGGATGCATCTCAACGCAGTATTTTCCAGACTCACCCAAGTGTCATTTCTTCAAAAGGCGGCTAAAGTTCCTTAGTCATGTCATCGCTGAAAAAGGTGTGCAGTTAGACCCGGAGAAAACAAAGGCGGTGGCAAAATATCCTCCTCCTCAAGACTTAAAATTTCTTCAAAGTTTTCTGGGTCTCGCCGGCTGGTATCACAAGTTCATTCCCCAGGGAATAAAATGGGAGTGGCCCGAAGAATGCCAGAACAGCATGGATGTCATCAAACACGCACTTCAAAACCAACCAGTACTAATACAACCGAACCTAAATCTGCCGTTCCAATTACACACGGACGATCGGCGAAGTGGGCCTGGGAGCCATCCTCACCCAAACTTTAGCAGAAGGAGAACGAGCAGTAGCTTACGCCTCACGAATGTTGAGAGGAGCTGAGCAGAATTACTCCACATTAGAAAAGGAGTGTTTGGCTGTGGTCTGGGCTGTAGAAAAATGGAGGCACTATCTAGAAGGTTGCGCTTTCGAGGTCTTTACCGACCATGCCGCCCTGTCATGGGCCTTCAACTGCCCGGAAACCAGCTCTCGTCTCACCCGATGGACGTTATGCCTACAACAGTTTGTTTTTACAGTACATCATAGAAAAGGCTGTTTGAATCTGGGACCAGATGCGCTATCCCGGGCGCCCCGCCGTTAAAAGTGGGCACCGCTCCATGTCTTGCCATCACGACCACTAAATGTTCATCCGACTTACCAAACGACCTGTGTGATATAACTCAAGCCCAACATAAGGACCCTACCATCACGAAACTGCTCTCTAAAGACCAGCCACGAAGCACACGAGATCAGAGGGTCTCTTTCAAACGTCACCAAGGGGCGTTATATCGCCAGGTACCGGTAAGACACAGAGAAAATTTTCAACTAGTTGTCCCCCAGTCATTAATAAAAAACTTTTTACACTACTATCATGACAATCCCTTGGAAGGACACCTGGGGCAACTAAAAACCCTGCTGAGGTTACTAGATGTGGCATGGTGGCCCATACGGGGCGGAAAGACGTCTGGCACTATGTGAGAACATGCAGCGTATGTCAACAGTATAAAACGGAAAACACTAGGCCTAGTGGGCCTTAGAGGTTCCAAAGCCAGAACACAACGTGGGATTGGACATCATGGATCCTTTTCCTCGAAGTAAAAGGCAAAATTTATATCTGCTGCTGGTGATAGATTATTTCACGAAATGGGTGGAGATGTTTCCCCTCAGGGATGTAAAAACCCCAAAACTGGTGAAAGTGCTAAGAGAGGAAATCTTTACTAGATGGGGTGTCCCCAAATATCTAGTATCCGATCCAGGACCCCAGTTTATGTCTCAGTTGCTGGCACACCTCTGCCAAACCTGGGGGAGCGTCCAAAAGCTAATTATGAGCTACCACCCACAAACGAACCTGACGGAAAGAATGAACAGAACTTTAAAAATGATGATAGCTTCATACATCGGAGACCATCACCAAAACTGGGACCAATGGTTACCAGAGCTCAGATTCGCCATCAATACAGCCCAACAGGAAACTACTGGAAAGACGCCTGCAGAGCTCACACTGAGACGGCAACTAAAAGGGCCACTCGAAAGGCTCATTAATCTTCCTCCAACACCCAACCAAACAGCCTATTCACTACTGGAAAGACAACAACGTATCACGGAGGAAGTGAAATGCAGTGTAAAACAACAACAATCCAAACAAGCTAGATACTACAATGCCCGGAGAAAAGAGGTGCACTTTCAACCGGAAGTTCTAGTTTGGATAAAAACTCACCCACTCTCCTCTGCAGCGAAAAGATTTTCAGCCAAGCTAGCGCCCAAGTGGGAGGGACCAGCAGAAATAAAAAACAAAAAAAGGCCAATTAACTACAGAGTGTCTTGGGGCAATCCACAAAAAAACTGATGTAGTGAACGTGGTCAATCTGAAGCGCTTTTACGGACGTTCTTCTCAGATGGCGGAACCTTGGGGGGGGGGGGAGGTCTATGTAGCGCAACCACATAAACGGGCATTTTAGATAACCGGGAAATGGATTAAGGAGCTAATGCTGCTCACCTGTGCATGGAAATATGCAGTATATGGTTTTATTTGTCCCCATAGACAGTGTTGGTCACAGGGTTAAGCTTTCGCGAGCATGCGCGATCGCAGTGCGAGAGAACCCGGAAGCGGCGTCGGGTCACGTGTGCCGTTATAAAGTTTGTTGTATGAGTCAGAAGGAGTACTTTTCCCTGGTCGGATTATTCCTCGTGGACACTAACCAATCACTTCTCGTACCGCCCACCTGCCAGATTCACGCGTAAGCCCCAGGAATGCGCCGCAGTTCGAAGCTTCTTTTAAGGAATGCGAGCCGTGTGCGAAGCACTTAATTTGAAACAGTATGTGTGGTCATTGCCCTCTGATATGTGTAGCTCAGCCACATAAAGGGGCATTTTAAATAACAGGAAGCCCGTTACTCGTCGCCCTCATCGGATCGGGAAATTCCTCTGTCCGCTCTCAAGCGCGCCGTGGCACTTTTTGTGAATGAGCAAGGATAGACATCCTCTCTCGCTTTCACGAAGATGAAAATAGCCTCCAAGCACTCAACATAAGACGACAGGTTCTATCATCCTCCCTGTGAAGCTAACGCTTCCTTCCAAGCTGTGTAGACATTCATCTTCCCTGGAGAGAAAAGCTTTTTAGGCAGCAGGTCAGGTTGGTGCTCCACTGCACACCATGGTGGTTTTGCAGGCCTACCAGGCTGACCTGCTAAAAGACTTGAGCACTGACGGGGCTCTTGAAGATCAAGCGTTCTGGAATTACGCCAGGCCACAGCCTTGGTTCTTCATGCAACAAAGCAGACGTATTATGCTTATCGGCCCTTTTATGTCTGCAATGGTTTTCGCTTAGAGGCACTTGTAGCTGAATCTCATGGGCATCAAGGATAAGGATCGTGCATTCCTTCTTGATGCCCGCATTTAATTCAATTTTATTCAATTTTATTTATATAGCGCTTTTAACAATAGTCATTGTCTCAAAGCAGCTTCACAAAAAAATCAAAGAATTTTTTTTTTTAGAAAAGAAAAGAAAATATTTGGAAGTGTGTATGTGTGAGAAAAATGTGTCTAGATAATAATTAGATGATTGAATGATGAATGAAATGTCGGCGACGGTGGCAAGGAAAAACTCCCTGAGATGGCAGTAGGAAGAAACCTTGAGAGGAACCAGACTCAATCAGGGAACCCATCCTCATCTGGGCAATAACAGATAGAAATAACATCATGTGTGTTGTGCAGGTGAAAGTTCAATATAATATAATTTGGATCAGACTGAATGCGCAGCCGGCACCTCTGATCTGAAGCTAGGACTGTTAAATATTAGATCTCTCGCATCTAAAGCAGTTATAGTTAATGAAATTATCACAGATCAGGAATTTGATATACTCTGTTTAACAGAAACCTGGATTAAACAGGACGAGTATGTAGCTCTAAATGAAGCTAGTCCTCCTGGATACAGCTACATACACCAACCTCGGTTAACTGGTAGAGGAGGAGGCGTCGCAGTTATTCACAATGATAATTTGACTATTGTACAAAAACACGGACACAAATTTAATTCATTTGAAATTCTTTATAGTAACATAAGTGTATTTAACTATATTAAGTCAGCTCAGTCGATCCCGCTAATTGTCATTTACAGACCTCCAGGGCCGTACTCGGAATTTCTTAGTGAATTTGCAGATTTCCTCTCAAACCTAGTCGTTTTTGTAGACAAAGTGTTAATTGCTGGAGATTTTAATATTCATTTTGAAAACCCAGAAGATCCTCTGAGAACTGCATTTATGTCTATACTGGACTCGGTAGGAGTAAATCAGTGTGTAGTAGGACCCACTCATAAAGCAGGTCACACTTTAGATTTAATAATATTATTTGGATTAAGTATAAGAAATTTATTCACAATACCACTATCTGAAGTTATCTCAGATCACTATCTTGTCTCAATTCAAGTGTGTCACAATAATAATGTACACACAGCGCCGCGCTACCGTATGAAACCTACATTCACATCAACTACCAAACAGAGTTTTATCAGTAATCTCCCAGAGTTCCCAACTTCGATTAGATCACCGTCTGACCCCACAGAACTCGATCAGGCGACTGAATATTTAGAGTCGACATTTCGCTATACCCTAGATAATGTAGCTCCAGTCAAAAGAAAAATTATTAGAGATAAAAAACTTGCTCCCTGGTATAACGATCACACGCGCACTTTAAAACAGACCGCTCGGAAATTAGAACGTAAATGGCGTCAAACTAAATTACTAGTATTTCAAATAGCATGGAAGGAGAGCATCCTGAACTATAGAAAAGCTCTTAGTGTAGCTAGATCAACATATCTCTCCACTCTTATAGAAAATAACAAAAATAATCCTAGATTCTTATTTAATGCTGTAGCCAAATTAACCAGAAATAAGACCACTGCAGAAATCTCCACAACAACATCATGCAATAGTGAGGACTTCATGAACTTTTTTAATAATAAAATTGTAAATATTAGGCATAAAATTGAGGTTTTGAAACCGAACAATGTAATTGATGCAGATGTTAATCTAGCCATGTCAGACCAGAACCTAGAATACTTTACTCCCCTTGAAGAGAATGAACTAATTTCACTCATCTCTTCTTCAAATTCATCAACCTGTATATTAGATCCTGTACCGACACATTTTCTTAAACAGATAGTACCAGCAATAATAGAACCCCTGTTGAGAATAATTAATTCTTCACTCAGCATTGGATATGTTCCAAAATCTTTTAAATTAGCAGTTATCAAACCAATAATTAAGAAACCTGACCTCGACCCCTGTCAGCTGTCCAGTTACAGACCAATATCAAACCTCCCCTTTATCTCTAAGATCCTGGAAAAGATAGTAGCGGAGCAGCTATGCTCATATATACATAGAAATGGCATACATGAACTGTATCAGTCAGGATTTAGGCCTCATCACAGTACAGAGACAGCGCTCGTTAAAGTAGTAAATGACATTCTATTGGCCTCTGATCAGGGTTGTGTAACTATGCTTGTATTACTTGACCTCAGTGCAGCTTTTGACACTGTTGATCACGCTATTCTTCTTCACAGATTAGAAAATGTAGTGGGAATTAAGGGTACAGCCCTCTCCTGGCTCAGATCCTATCTGACCCATCGTTATCAGTATGTAGACTTAAATGGTGATTTTTCTGCATGTTCTCTAGTGGAGTTTGGCGTTCCGCAGGGTTCAGTTTTAGGTCCACTGCTTTTTTCCCTTTACATGCTTCCTCTGGGCAACATAATCCGTAAGCATGGTATTAGTTTTCATTGTTATGCTGACGATACACAGTTATATGTCTCAGCAAAACCTGATGAGAAAAAACAGCTTACTAAAATTGAGCAATGTGTGCAGGACATAAGAAATTGGATGCTAATTAACTTCCTTCTGCTAAATCCGGATAAGACAGAAGTTCTAGTCATAGGACCGCATACAGCTAGGAGTAAAATTTTAGATCACACCGTAACTTTAGATGGCCTTTCTGTTCCATCAAATGCAACAGTGAAAGACCTTGGTGTGATTATTGATTCCAGCCTTTCATTTGAAGCACATGTAGATAATATTACCAGGATAGCATTCTTTCACCTCAGAAATATTGCCAGAATAAGAAATTTATTGTCGCTAAACGACGCAGAAAAACTAGTTCATGCTTTTATCACCTCTAGGTTGGACTATTGTAATGCCTTACTGTCTGGTTGTTCAGCTAGATGCATAAATAAGCTTCAGCTAGTCCAGAATGCAGCAGCAAGAGTCCTCACCAGAACCAGAAGATATGAGCACATCACCCCTATCTTATCTTCACTCCATTGGCTCCCTGTGAAATTTCGCATTGATTTTAAAATACTACTCTTGACATATAAAGCATTAAATGGTATCGCGCCGCAGTACCTGAGCGAACTGCTAGTGTCTTACGATCCGCCACGCCTACTTCGATCAAAGGATGCACTCACTCTCATTGATCACTCAGGTTTGCTGACGGTGAGGTGATTGTTTGCTTTACATGTCAGGAAGCCCTCATGTTTGTGTTTCCTTCTGGCTCTCCCTTTTTTGTTATGCTGTCATAGTTAGTCCTGCCGGAGTCTTTGCTTGCACTCTACAGTTAATATACATTCACATTATACATTGTGTGACTGTGACCGTACCTAACTGCCATCTCTCTTCTTCTTCTCTTTCCCCCCCTCTTTCTTTTTCCTCTCTCCTCCTGTCCCCCCCCCCTTTTACTCTTTCTCTCTCTCTCTGTCGAGCTACACATGTCGTTCCTGAGCTGCCAGTGATCCAGACTCCCTCTGCCCTCCGGACCTGTCTGACCCATCCTGGTGCCCCGCTTCTGGCTGAAGATCTCGTCACATGGATGCCCCGTGTGTCTCTCTGGGATGCGTCTGGTGTCTGAGAATGATTCTCTCTACCTAGAAAATGGTTCTGGCCTTGACTGGTGTTGGCAACTGTTTCTCTGGGGACTTGACAGTTCGATAGTTCATGACTGGAACTTCTTACAAGTCTACCTGGGTCTTCAATAACTACCTGGACTTCATATTAACATCAATTAACATCAGCTATTATAGCTGAACTGCCTCCCACCCTACACACTGTATAAATGCAGATCATTTACTGCTTTCTGTTTCACCCAAATGAGGATGGGTTCCCTGTTGAGTCTGGTTCCTCTCAAGGTTTCTTCCTATTACCATCTCAGGGAGTTTTTCCTTGCCACTGTCGCCCTCGGCTTGCTCACCAGGGACAAACTGACCATTTTGATTCATACAAATTCACATTTCATACAAACTTAAATAATTCTTTTGACTATGTAAAGCTGCTTTGCGGCAATGAAAATTGCTAAAAGCGCTATACAAATAAAATTGAATTGAATATAACAGAAGTTGTGTAGATTAACATGAAGTCCAGTTGAGCACAGGGAGTCAGTAGGTGCAGAGGGCAGAAGGGGTCTGGGTCACTGGAAGCACAGGAGCAGGATGTGTAGCTCCAGCCATCATAAAACAAAATCCAGCTGGAGCTGGTCCTTCTTTGGATGCCTCAGGAACCTAGCAGGGTTGCCCTTAGTCTACTAAAGCTGGCACAATCTTCAGATGCCTCGGGATGGGTAGAAAAATACAGAAAAGATGGAGAGAATTAGCGTAGTTGCCATTCAGGATAGGTGTACTGGAGTATGAGGTTATGGGATGAGTTACGCGTATGCCAGATTAAAGAGATGCGTCTTGAGTCTACTTTTGAATTGGGAAACTGTGTCTGCTTCCCAAAAACTGTCTGAAAGGCTATTCCAAAGTTTTGGAGCTAAATATGAAAATGCCCTGCCCCCTTTTGTAGATTTTAAAATTCTGGGAATTACCAGAAGTCCGGAGTTTTGTGATCTTAAGGAACGTGGTGGATTATAGCGTATCAGAAGACTGGTTAGGTATGTGGGAGCTAGACCATTTAAAGCCTTGTATGTAAGTAGTACTATTTTGTAATTAATTCCAAACTGAACAGGTAGCCAGTGCAGGGATGATAATATAGGTGTTATATGATCATATTTTCTGGATCTGGTGAGAACCCTGGCGGCTGCGTTTTGGACTAACTGAAGCTTGTTTATTGAGGATGCAGGACAACCACCTAGTAATGCATTACAATAGTCCAGTCTGGAGGTCATGAATGCATGAACTAGCTTTTCTGCATCAGATAGGGACAGGATACTCCTAAGTTTGGCAATATTTCTAAGATGGAAAAAAGCTGTTTTTGTGATATTGGAAATATGATTTTCAAAAGACAAGTTACTGTCTAATATAACAGCCAGGTCTTTTACTGTTCTATACCATGGGCTTTAATTAAATCTAGCGTATGATTAAAGCGGTGAGTTGCTCCATTTATATTTTGTTTAACCCCAAAGGAATTTAGTAAATCCATAAATGCGAGTGATAAACCGTTGTTAGCATCATCTACATGAATGTTAAAGTCTCCTACTATTAACACTTTGTCAGAGTTAACCAATAGGTCTGATAGCAGATGTCCAAATTCTTTAAGAAAATCGACATATGACCCCTGGGGTCTGTACACGGTGGCCAGAGTAAAATATAGCGCGGGTTTATTATGTATTTTACTGAGTGCAACATTAATGATGAGCACTTCAAATGAGTTAAACCTGGGCCTTATTTTCTGAGTAACAGTAAGTACATCATTGTAGATAGTGGTGACACCACCACCACGACCAGTTAAATGGGGCTCGTGCTTATAGAAATATCCTGACGGAGTAGACTCATTCAGACCAATATATTCATTTGGTTTAAGCCAGGTTTCGGTGGGGCAGAGTGCATCAAGGCAATAATCCGAGATCATTTCATTAACAATAAGTGCTTTAGGCGCAAGGGATCTAAGGTTAAGAAGTCCAAACTTTAGAGGTAGATTTTGATTACTTATTTGGCCTTTTTCTGGTTTTCTAGTTATCAGATTGTTTCGGGCAGATTTAACAAATTTATTCTTTTTTTCACTATTCGGGGAACAGACACAATTTCTATAGGACAAGCTATGTGTGTGCGTCTATCAGCATGGTGAGTTGTGATGTGGCTAATGTGTTTGGAATCTACGGTATGACTTACTGCCAGTCAGATGGTTCGTAATGTCCTGGAGATGTTGTCTGTAAGGACCGCTGCTCCAGCTCTGCTAGGGTGCAGGCCATCGGCGTGGTAGAGCCTAGGATGCTCTCAGAAAAAAATTCCAGTTATCAACAAAGGGTAATCTCTGTTGTTGACACCAAGATTGTAACCATTCATTAAAGGCAAATAATCTACTGAACCTTTCGATTCCTCGCTGAAATGTCGGAAGTGGTCCAGATACGATGATGTTTGTCGTGGGTGATGTGCTACGGACCTTCTCAACCAGGCTCCTGAAGTCCTTCTTTAGGATTTCCGTCTGCCTCAGCCTGATGTCGTTCGTGCCAGCATGAAGAACCACTGCTTGAATGTTCTTCCTCACGGCCGCAGGCACCTGCGCAGCAACATCAAGAACACGTGCACCAGGTAAACAGCGAGTGTACGCCTTACCTTTAGCCGTGGTAGCACGCACGTGTCGGGCGATGGAATATCGGATGACCAACGCATCGTGTGCCGTCTCGCGGAGAGGAGCGAAGCAGTTTCGGGTTGAGATCTCGAAGACGGGTGGTGGCGGAGGAGGAGAGGTCCTCGCCCGGGGCTTGGCGTGCATCTTCCGCTGCTGCAGTATCCAGGCCTCGTGGTATCCCGGTGCCGGGGTGAAGGAAACCTGGGTGGGCTGCGTCCTCGGTGCGTTGGACCTGGGCAGAAAAGCATGCGGGGTAGAGGTTGTAGGAGAATTCTCACGCCGAGAATTTACCTGAGACACGTGAGCGTCGGTCCGTGACAATTCCAGCGTGGCTTTCCGCTGCTGTAGCCGGGCCTCCATCTCCAAGTCCACCAAGTGCAGCTCCAATGTATCCTCACCTGCACACAGAGGCAGTGACACAACCAACATGGTGTCTAAAAATAGAAATAACCGGTGTGAAAAAGCGTAAACAAACGTGTAATAGCCGGGCTAACGGGCTAGCGATGCTAATGGAAAGCCGGCTAGAAGCGGTGTGCTGCAAAACAAATGGTCAGTCTGGCGGAGCTCGGAAAAAAGCAGCGTCTCTCACAGGGCTTTCTCCCTCCCTTTTTCGCATCCCCATTCCTTCTCTGTCGAGCTCAAGAGTCGGGACTGTCAGCCACCAAGTCTCGACCAGGTCTGACTCTTGCGAGGTGTGAAACACACAAGGAGAGTGTTTTGAGCCTAGCACCCCCTCGCAAAGATTGGGGTGCGGCGTGCCGCGTTTCGCAATCCGCCTCAAAGAGGTCAGACCGACATACTGTCAAAAGAAGTCCTGAGGCGGTTTACGAGTGTTCCGCAAAACGAGCAAAGATTTTTCAAAAAATTTTGACTTAAAAAATGAGCATTGTCTTGGTTGATGAGTACTGAGTATCATGTATCACGCATGCGCTTCTTGTTTTGCAAGAATTATGTGAAGAAACGTGATTACAACTGAGCCAACGTTTTTTCTCTTTTGTGCTGCAGAATTTTATGTATTTGTCTCCTCTGCTGGGTGAATACACACACACACACACACACACACACACACACTCACTCACACAAACACACACGCACACTGCTGTTCCGCAACGAAGAAACCCCTTAGGAGAAGTTCCAGAGCACAGCCATCGGTAACCAGGCAACCAACACCTCACCAAAGGGCTTTCCCAAATCATCTCTACAACAGCACACCAACCAATCAGCAACGCCATGATTCCCTTCGCTGGAGGCGAACCACCAGATGAGAATGAAACTTAACGCAAGTAAACAAACAAAGCTGCATACCTTGCTGAAATTGGTGCTTGATCCTAGTGCTGTAGCTATCGAATATTTTAGTACTCGAGTATTCTGCCAAAAATTGAATCGATTAATCTGATAAAATTAAATTTTGCTTAATTAAACAGCAATGTAAAATATATAAGAGAGACAAAGATTCATTGGTTTTCTTTTTAGAAAATTCTACTTTTATTTTTTAAAAGCATACAGCCTTCTATCAAAAATAAACATTGTCATTATTCACAATACAAGGAACAGCTTCAAGTCGACTGAGATGAATTAAGTGCATTACAGTGCATACATTCTTATTTTAAAGCCTTTTCTCAGATGCAAAAACTAAAAAAACGGTATTCCAAATGACTTTAAATATAAAAAAAAAAAACGAAGGCACACTGTTATGCGCTAAAATGCCTCCCTGCCACGGATTGCCTGGTAGTTGATAGACTACTAGAAGGCTTGGGTGCACCACCTGGTGGCTATTGATGGGTAGACCCAAGGTTTAGCCCATTTGTATGTCAGGCCAGTAGTCGATGATGGCCTCTCCCGAACCTTGCATGGTTGCGCTAAAAGCCACAGGCTGTTTAAGAGGTTCACTGCATGTGATGCTGTTTCCCTCTCACAGCCGGAGGCACAGAGAGAGCTGGTTGGCCGAGCTCTCTCAGGGGGGAGGGATGAGAGGTACTTGCGCTCCCACATTAATCATGGCTCTACAGCCAATCAGGGGTGTCTGTGAGCTCGCGCACGTGGCTAGCGCTTTCCTCCAAGTGTGTTACTCCGCCCCTAACGGTGCGTGAGCGAGCAGTTCGAAAAGATGCGGTCAGCTGACGTCACGCGGTTTGGAGGAAACACGTGATAGTCTTCGCCCTCCCGGCTGAATGGTAGTAGTAGCCTTAATGTGGGAGCCCCCTAGTGACGGGGAGGAATTGGCCACGACTAAATTAGGGAGAAAATTGAAAATAAAAAAAAAGAGGTTCACTGCAATAAGAAAGATAGGGTGTTCGGTAAGACCTTACAGAAGCTGGCGAGCTCAGACGCTACCACTGGACTCCGACTGGATCAACCCAGCTCATCACTGAGCCTAGTGTATAAGCGTATCAGCCCATCCATTTAGTAAAACCCCAAAGGGAACTTAGGGTCTTCTCAATTTACTATTTAAACAACTTAGGTCAGTTGTTTAAATAGTAAGTAGTTCCCTTAAAACAGCAAAAACCAAGCACATAGATGTAGTGATCCAATAGCGCCACCACTCTGTGAACCCTGTTAAGCATTCTAAACCTGGGAGAAAACCCACACTTCTTCCGTTTCCTCTTCTCAGTTGATTACTGCTACTGTTTTGGGTTTGTAGCTGTGAAAGTTACAAAAGCAGAGAATCACAGAAACATAACCTATTAATGAAACATAAATTCTTAGGTTCAAAGGCGTCTGACCTTCACCATACCTCCACTTCTCATGCTGGGATCCTACTAAGCCGAGGTTAAAGCAGGTCAACTAGAAAACTGTCCATAAAAATTTTGAAGAAGCATCTAGAAGCATTTCGATTTGTGTATGGTTGTCGACTATCATGCTGAGTAAACCAATACCGTCATTGTTATTGTTTTCTTTTGCCTAGAGAAAGGTTGTGGGTAATCAACCAGAATGCCTATTACTGCCATGCTTACCGCCGGGGCAAAACTACAGCGGCCAAAATAAATCAGTTGCATTTTAAAGTCATTCGGTAAAGGACTGCCAGGTGGTGCAAAGTGACATTTTCATTTGCCACAGTTTTAAAATATAATTAAGTCATAAAAAATGTTGTATCAAAGAAATACAATAGTGATGCCAATTTCCACATGAGTACTTTATACAACAAACATGAAAAATCTAAACCATTTTGATATTTACTGTACAATAATGAATCAAAAAAACATTGGTTAAATATTGTTTAGACAGACAATCAAGTTCTCTAGCTGACAATTTTATTTGTACAAAGAATAAACAGTTATATAGCATATCTCTGTATCTCTGTTTATTGTTATTTAAGTTCTGTTTCTTTTGGGGTACTTTAACCCATTGTTGGGTTGCTCCTGTTGGGCCATAAGAGATGTAGTGGGTCATTTACAAATTAACACCTGGTTGGGTTATTTTGACCCAACAACTGATTTATTCATTATTCTCTCATTTCTTCAAACGGCAGCCTGCAAAATGTTTGAAATATTACTGTTATTGTGTCACAAGTGTAGTTTTAAGAGTTGTTTAGGCAAGAATGAATGCGTATACAGTTTAAACCTCCATAAATTATTAAAGATAGCGTCTATTTAGAAAAAAAAAGAGATTTAAGCTTCAGGAAATCTCCCGGCGCTCTGGCTTAAATCCAGTCTGACGTTATGTGTGTGTGTGCGCGCAATTTGACACCGTGCCGGCTCACACACTCTTTCTATCTCTCACCGTGGCAAAAGATTAACAAATTAACCTGCACTTTACCTTTGAAAAGGATCGGGACAGAGCAGTGTTTCTGTGGATTCTGTATTTTTATAAATAAATAAAATAAATATAATAAATATATATTAATTATAAATATTATAATAAATATAATTTTTATTCATTTATTTTTTGGGCTGTGAAACGAATAATTTGAGCTTCCATAATTTCTTAATGGAAAATTAAATTTGCTTCACGAGTGTTTTGGAATATGAGCCCACTTCTGGCTCGTAATCCAAGGTTTCAACTGAAAGTGTAATGTGTCTGTATTTAGCCATGTTAGCTCCTTTGTACTGCTTGCTCATAGGGTTTTTCAGTCCAATGGGACTAAAACCGAGTTAACTAAATGTATATGTTTACCTGGATATGTCTAGTGGTGGAGAATAGGTGCTCCACACATGTGACACTGGTTTTGTTGTCTTAACCTCTTTGTGTTTATGTGTTTATGACTCCCTTTACCAAGAGTGAACATAAATCGTTATAAAAGCCATTGTCAATCAGTCAAAACAACCTAACCCTAGATAAAGCCTAGATAAAGCACCCCGTTTTAAGTGTTCCTAACCCGGCCATACAAGTTAACTAGGTTATGCACCATGATTCAGTTGGTTATGAAGTTGTTGTTTGTGTCTTGTTTGTGCCTGTTCTCACTCTCTCTGCTTCTTCTTCCAGTGCCCGCTGACGTTCGCAACGGGAACCTCACAGAGCAAAAGGGGAATATGTAGGGACGAACAGGGCTCCCAAAGAAAGCAATCAATCACTCTTCCAGCCTGCATGTCGCCATCCCGATAATCTTATCTGATCCACCAACATAAAAGAGCGTCTGTAAAACGAAGCTGCAAGAAACTTCATAAGACATGGGACATGTCTTGTGTGGGACTTTCTTGTATCTTTATAAAGAACTGTTGTCTTGGACATGTATTTTAAAATCTAAACATTTGCCCAGATCCTAAGTTACCTTGCTTATAATTGCTAAATACTAGATTTTGTGTTATCGTTGGCCACATGATAAGCAGAACTAGTAAGATATACTAAATTGTGCCTAACACAAACACAACATCTAAAACACTACATATTAATGGTGAAGAATGTGACAGCATTCGTTGTCATTATTACTGTATGTAAACCCTACACTTATGAACAACACTTGGATTAAATACATTATAAAGGACTGCACATTATAAAAGGACTTCCAGTTCACTCATTCTATGCAAAGTAAATACTCTGTGACCTTCGTTGAATCATCTACCAAGGCTTGTTTAAATTACAGTCTTTCTTGTATTTTGACCCATTGTCTATCATACAGCGAGTTTACAGTTTGCAAAATCCTAGGCTGCGTGGTTTGTTCATCATCTGACCTTTGTCTAAGACACATTGCCAAATTTAAATATATTTAACTATGTGGTTTACCTGTAACTTAATAAACTTTATTCACTTGCACTGGTGTCCTACTGTCATTATATAGGTCTCATGGCCTTATTAGGCAAACACCCACACACAACCCTCCCTCCACACACACACACACGCACAAACACACACACACACACATCACACACGCACAGCTCAGCTCAATTTTGCATCTCTCATTAGTGAAATAAGTCAAAGTCGATGCTGATTAATTTGTGTGCAGGGGCCTGTTTGGAACAAATCCACTATGTGGAGTACATATTGTCATGGGAGATTGTCAATTTGAACCTGGCAGTTAGGAATTGCGGTTTAACAATTAAAAGAAGCTATACTATAAAAACAAAATAAAAAAATAACAAAACATGAATAAATTACATGAATTATTTTATGGACAGATTAAGGGTTGCCAATAGTCAAACAGTTGACATATTTGATTATAATTTATAATAATTTGCCACTAAGGCACATTTAATTAAATAATGCATTAGAACTTTTAAAGCCATCCAAAATAGCCAATATGTTAAAATGAATAGCCAACTAAAAATGTGTAATGTGTCTGTATGTAGCCATGTTAGTCCTGCTTGCTAATAGGGTTTTTCAGTCCAATGGGAGTTAACAGAATGTATATATTTACATGGATATGTGTAGAGCTCATTTGGTTGGCAGTGTTTGTGCTACTGTATGAACTAAGCTAAAAAAAAAAAAAAAAAGAAGAAACAGAAAACCTGAGGCAGGTACCTTGATCTATCCTAACAATTTTGTATGATTTGACTGAAAATAGCATGTACTTTAAAATGTATAAATAACTTGCATTATTAGTTTATACTTGCCTAGGTGAACTTGTAGTTATTCATGCCATAGATACAGTAGCTCTAGAAACAAACATTATAGCTATTTTTCCAATGTACTGTAATCTAATTGTCTGACTTACAGCACCATGACTGAGGAATTCCAAGGAGCAAACTTTACACACACAAAATTTATTTTTGTTGGATTCCCAGAGATGTTTAGATACAGACACTTGCTTTTCCTGCTACTTGTGCTTACTTACATTTTAGTTCTTGTTGGAAATTTTTTATTACTTATTGTAATTAAAAACACAAGGATACTTCACAGTCCGATGTACATTCTTGTGTCTGCCTTAGCAGTGGTTGACATTATTGTCCCCACTGCCATTGTCCCAGCAGTTCTTCTAAGCTTTCTCTTTAACTTAAATGAAATAACTTTGGTTGGGTGTTTAACACAAATGTTTATCATTCACTTTTTTTCCTCGGTGGAGTCTACTATTCTTTTAGCAATGGCCCTGGATCGTTTTGTAGCAATCTGTAATCCACTTCGCTACACAGCAATTATGAACTCCTCTATGTTTGTGAAACTATTGCTTTTTACATTGATCAGAAGTGGAACAATAATGTGCACTTTGGTTGGTTTGGCAGCTTCTTTATCTTTCTGTGGGTCAAATATAATTCATCATTGCTATTGTGACCACATGGCTCTTGTTAGCCTGGCCTGTAGTTCTATTGCAAAAAATGCTGCAGTTGGGATTGCTGTGATTATTTGTTTTGTTGGAATTGATATATCTGTCATTTTTGTCTCTTATATGAAAATCTTATATGTAGTGCTAAGGGCTGCAGCAAGCGAGCAAAGGTCAAAAGCAATTCATACATGCAGTACACACTTAATTGTCATGATGTGTTTTTATTTGATAGGAAGTGTCACTTTTCTCTCACGAAATCTTCATATCTCAATTCCAGTTGATGTCAATACCTTTCTCGGTGTCACATATATACTTTTTCCTGCCTGCACCAATCCAATTATTTATGGTGTCCGAACAAAAGAGATAAGGAATGCACTGTTAAAAAATTTCAAAATACATGTTAATAGAATTTTCACTGTAAAAGTTTCAACTGTCCAGTTCTGATATTGCTTTATTAATGTCATAAATAAACTAAAACAAAGAAATATATTTAAACACAGAAACGGTGTTCTCTGCATTATATAGTCAGGTTTAAAGCATGTGTTATCTTTTAATGATTATGATAATATGAGAGATTTAAAAAATGTCAAATATTTTTATTTTTTTTCCCATGAGACAATTTGTATCAGAGTGTGTAAAATAAATAAATAACTTCTATGATTGCGGCACGACAAACTAAGCACTGCTGATAAATAGCAGAGCAGTTAACCAAAATTAGTGTTTTTGTGTTCAGACTAATTTTAAGAGTAACAGTCATTTGACCTTGCAAGTATGTTTGAATTGTCATGCAATATTTATAAAGATGTCTAATTTCTAAACTTTGCCTTGTATGGAAACATTTCATAATGAACAAAATATAAACTACCTATCTTGCCATTTAATTAAAGTGATGTCTTACTCATTTAGAAAATTCACTTGTTGAAAATAATGATACACTGGAAATTTTGTAAAAATGGGAAGCTCTATTCAACTATCTACAAATAACATAACAGTTGTTACACAACATGTGCAAAAAATGTGACAGTGCAAATAAAAATAAATGAATAAAAACTGCGATTGTCCCCAAATTTCCATCAAGAGCATGAAATGTTAAAAAAAGTTAAAAATACCTGCCTGGTATACATCCCATTGCTTAACATTACATTTTGTGTGTGTAATATTTAAGTTTACATATGTAGTTTAACAAAATTACTATTTTTTGGGAAATACATTAAATGCTATTTTTGCAGATTGATGCATGCAGTTACAGTGGGGTGAAAAACTATTTGCCCCCTTCCTGATTTCTTATTCTTTCGCATGTTTCTGCTCATCAAAAAACGTTAACTATTAGTCAAAGATAAAAATAATTGAACACAAAATGCAGTTTTTAAATGAAGGTTTACGTTATTAAGGGAGAAAAAAAAACTCCAAATCTACATGGCCCTGTGTGAAAAAGTGATTGCCCCCCTTGTTAAAAAATTACTTAACTGTGGTTTATCACACCTGAGTTCAATTTCTGTAGTCACTCCCAGGCCTGATTACTGCCACACCTGTTTCAATCAAGAAATCACTTAAATAGGAGCTACCTGACACAGAGAAGTAGACCAAAAGCACCTCAAAAGCTAGACATCATGTCAAGATCCAAAGAAATTCAGGAACAAATGAGAACAAAAGTAATTGAAATCTATCTAAATTCTACTGTCTACCAAAAAATCCTGAAGGAGAATGTCCGGCCATCTGTTCGTTAACTCAAGCTGAAGCGATCTTGGGTGCTGCAGCAGGACAATGACCCAAAACACACCAGCAAATCCACCTCTGAATGGCTGAAGAAAAACAAAATGAAGACTTTGAAATGGCCTAGTCAAAGTCCTGCCCTGAATCCTATTGAGATGTTGTGGCATGACCTTAAAAAGGCGGTTTATGCTAGAAAACCCTCAAATAAAGCTGAATTACAACAATTCTGCAAATTTGAGTGGGCCAAAATTCCTTCAGAGTAAAAGACTCGTTGCAAGTTATCACAAATGCTTGACTGCAGTTATTGCTGCTAAGGGTGGCCCAACCAGTTATTAGGTTCAGGGGGAAATTACTTTTTCACACAGGGCCATGTAGGTTTGGATTTTTTTTCTCCCTAAATAATAAAAACCATCATTTAAAAACTGCATTTTGTGTTTACTTGTGTTATCTTTGACTAATAGTTAAATGTGTTTGATGATCAGAAACATTTAAGTGTGACAAACATGCAAAAGAATAAGAAATCAGGAAGGGGGCAAATAGTTTTTCACACCACTGTATAAGGTAACTCTTAGCTTTTCTTATAGCTTAATTCTAAGGTTTTAAAAGAATGATGTGTCTTTTTGAAACTTATAGGCAGTTCATATATATATAATGTATGTGGTTAATGGTTTGTGATCTGTGCATGGGCGTCAACTTGCACGTTCTGTAATAATCCATTGTCTTTTAGAGCCCGTTACTAAAGCATTCGCTAGGTCAGTTAGCATTTGGTTTGGGCTTTGCCTGTGTCTTCTTCAGTGCACTTTGTCTTTGGCCCTGACACCTTTTACTGGTCCGACCGAATGATCACACGGAGTGTCGTGGTAACACGACCCGGCCCGTTCTGAACAGTTTATGCGCGGCTCTGCCCCTCACACGAGCCGCGTCGTTACATACATATCCACAAATACTTTAACAACATACACAGCATGAATTGCATTTTATATGAATGTCACATATGAGACGCGCATAAACACATACTTTTTCTCATACAAACACATACTGTATATACATAAAAACATAATATATTCAGTAAATTTGTGAATTACACTCAAAGTACTTATAAAGTCTGATTTGATTGGTACCATGGGGTAGACATGACCAAATTACTGCATACAGTACACACCGGAACACGATGATAATTCATTATTTATCATCATGCTTACTTACTGTACTTAGAGATATTTTGTTTGTGTATATGTAAATTTATATAGATATTTTGTTTGTGTGTGTGTGTGTGTGTGTGATATATATATATATATATATATATATATATATATATATATGAGAGAGAGAGAGAGAGAGAGAGAGAGAGAGAAAGAAAGAGAGATAGAGAGAGAGAGAGAGAGAGATAAATAGATATACACGTGTGTTTCATTTTAATTTAAATTCAACATTTTAATGGTTTGTGATCGGTGCATGGGCGTCAACTCGCACATTCTGTAATAATCAGAGCCCATTACTAAAGCATTCGCTAGTTATCCAGCTGATGTACAGGTCAATCTGTTGATACACAGGTCAATTTGCATTTAAAAAGGATTAAAAATGAGCAAAATCAACCAGAATCTCTGTAAGTAAGTAAGCAAATAAAAAAAGCGAATACATAGCTTTAAGTGGTACTTCAGTGTAATTAAAGTACCCTAGCATGAATTAATATATACCTTTATCAAATAAAATTTTATAACACACACACACACACACACACACACACACACACACACATATATATATATATATATATATATATATATATATATATATATATATATGTGTGTGTGTGTGTGTAAGTGTGTATATTCGCATGTAATTAGATTCTCAAATCATCGTGTTCACCCATGGGGTAAACGTGACCAAATTACTGCATAAACACAGGAACATGATAATTATTCATTATTTATTATCATGCTTACTTACAGTACTTACATTACATACATTAAATGTATAAAAATACATTTTATGCAGAGACATCTGCTCGGTCTTGTTAAATCGTTTTAAACCCCCCATTTCTGCGAATTCCCCCATCAGCGAAACCGGTTTGATAACTTCACACTTGCGATTGTACTTTTAAAATGTAACTTACGTATCTACAGAATAAGAATATTTAACTACTTTAGCAGTGAATGAGAAATTTGGTCGGTCTGGCTTTTACATAAAGTTCTTATTTGATATAATTCTATTATTTAATTAAGTATCTTATTATAAATATGATTTTTATCCTCTATATTCTTGTTGAGTATAGTCCTTCAGAGCAAGCACTGTGTCAGAAGATTCTGCGGAATCGCTTTTTACCTTTCTGTAGATGTAAATTTATCAAACTGTGTGCGCTGTTGCCAAATACTGTAGGGGGTTTAGATGAATTAACAAGACAGAGCGGATGTCAATGTCTAAAATAGCTAGGTTTAAATAGATAGATTAATGATAGCAATTAAATCAGATTTAATAGTTGGATGTTATACTTTTCTTTTTATTTACTGTATGGACAGTTACATTATGCTTTCTCTATGTTATTTATCTCTCTATATATTCTCTAATTATGACTTAAATAAATCGGCTCACATCGGAGCGCGCTGGCGTGTTGGAAAAGCCAACGTTTACTGTATCTATCGAGTAGCCTATATAAGTGCGAGCCGCGGGTTTATACACGCCAATAAATGAATTTAAGATGGATTTTAAAGCATATTATATTTTGCATTATATATAGCATTATATTTAGGCCTAAATATTCGTTTTAATTAATGGCCAGGTGTATTACGAAATTATTTAAATTGTTTTCGATAAACCGCACATGTTTATCATCCTTTTGATCAAAACGCTGCCTTTTGTTAAGTGAAAGTGCTAACAGCAGGTTTATACACGCTGAAAATTTAATTTTAGATGGATTTTAATGTTTTTTTGGCACGGTCAATCTGCACTGAGTTTGTGTGTGTGTGTGCACGGAGAGTCTGTGTGTGTCTGTGTGTGTGTTTGCACGGAGAGGTTGTGTGTGTGTGCACTGAGAGTTTGTGTGTGTGTGTGTGTGTGCACTGAGAGTTTGTGTGTGTGTGTGTGTGTGTGTGTGTGTGTGTGGGCACGGAAATGAAGGAAATTCAAGCCTGTTGCCTTTTTTTGTTTGGCATCTTGTCCATTTAAAAAAAAAAAAAAAACTGAACTAAACAAGAATGGCAGAAATGAAAGGACACCACAGAGCAAAATACTGCTAATTTGTTCACATTAATTTAAGTAATTCGTCTCAGGTCTTTTTTCCCCTCTGAGTAAATAAGGAGTGAGTCTGCCTGAGACCAAACAAGCTCAGATGTCCAGAGGGAACAATTATAATAGTCATTTAAAAACCAATTAAATAACTTAAAATTTATTAAACTTTAACTAATTTAATAAATATGAGTATGATTACAAAAGTTCCTGCTGCAGTTTATAAAAAGAAATCTAAGAAATTTTAAACATATATGGTCAACAACAAAAAATGCTTTAAGACAAGGCTTTTACATATTTTTGCCTTTAACTTTTTAGTGGCCATTGATTCACGTTGCAAAAACAATATATTACTAAAATATGATTGAAAGGAACAAATTCTATAGAAAAAAAAAACTGTATGAACATGTTTAACTATTACAAAAAGACAGAAATAATGCATGAATGTGTGAACAGAGATTCTTTATCAACATTTATTTCTGTCTCAGGTTAGTGCACACTTTCTACTATTTTCTAAAAAAAATTCTTAGTGTGATATTTTGAAGAAAAAAAATAGCCCTGTTTGGAACACAATGCATTCTGCACCCAAAAAATGCCAACTTTAGATAAAAATAGTAAATATTTACTGAAGTCATGTTCATACAATCAAGTGGTCACATGCCACAACAAACATGAACATCACGGTATATCACATTTATATTCTTCCCTAAATACACACCTGGACCCATTTTTGGGGTAAATATCATTTCAATACGGTAATATCACTATTTAAAGGGTGGTACTAAAAAATGCTCAGCATTAGGAAGAAAACTAAAGACTGTTCCAGATGCTGTGGTAACCAACTGCTCCTCAACATCGAGCTATTTAATTGTGCATCAGCTGCTTGCCTATGAACAGAGGAAGAGTCGGCCCCATGGCTCCTCCCATTGTTTTTAGTGAAACCCATTTTGCCACCCAGAAGCTGCCGCCATACATGCAGCTGGAAGCAAACTGATTCATTCCAAGGAATGCATATACTGTACTTATGAAAGAACCTAAATGTATGCAATATTTAACAAAATAACTTAGAAACCAGTAATCTATATTACATTTAAGAATATTTTACATTTAGTGCAAATCTCATGTACTAATTTTATTAATTTTCATAAATTTCATTAGCTTTATCCTTATTTCTTTTGTTCGTAAACCATAGATAAGTGGGTTTAAACATGCAGGAAGGAGAAGATACATCAAACTAGTTAAGACACGCAAATCTCGTGGAATTGTATTTACCCTATACCCAACAAATGCAGTAACGACACTAATATAGGCAACTGCTATACTCATTAAGTGAGTGCTGCATGTCTGAATGGCTTTTTGACGAGACTCCCCAGAAGGAGACTGAAATATGACCTTAAATATAACAATATAGGAAGACAATATAAAAACACAGTCAGTACTTGGAATAGTAAAACCTATTACACCTGCTAAATAATTTTTAGAGACATCTCCACAGGCCATATTAACAACTGATGTATGCTCACAAAAGCAGTGGTAAATTAGGTTTGATTTACAAAATGGCAGTGGTGCAACAAGACTGACCATTCCAATAACATATACAAAATTACGTATTACCAAAATAGAGCAAAAAATCAGCGAGTTAGCGATGTTTACAAACTGAAGATATTGTAATGGGTAAATAATTGCAAAAAACCTATCAACTGCCATCCAAAGTAAAATGCTTGACTGAAAACAACCAGATACATGAACAACAAACATTTGAATGATACATTCATTTTTAGTAATTAAGTTTGATCCATGTAAAAAACTATTCAACATCCTTGGAACAATGATTATTGGCACAGCGCACCCAAGGGCAGCAATTAATGCAATCAGAATATACATGGGAGCATGCAGATTTCTCTGGTTTATAATCACCAATAACAGAAAAGAATTGGCCATTAACGTATATATTAAGATTATGAAAAAAGGGATAAAGAGAAGTGGACGGTATCCTTGAAGATCTGTAAATCCAATTAAATGGAAGTCGTTAAATGAGATATTGTAGACTGGTCGGTAATCCATTCCGTTAACTTGACTGTAAAAATGAGAAACAGTTATTAGAATATTTGTGTTGTAATACAGTTTGCACAGCATGAAAAAACTGTTTATGCATTTATACCTAAATTAAGAACTGATATAATAAAAAATGTATTTAATACACCTAAAAATTAAGAAATTAATAAAATTAATGAATAAATTAATTAAACATCGCTCATCACAAACAAATTAAATCATTAACCAAAATGAAATCTGGTAATACTAATATTGCAAATACTATTTAATTTCTATTCATAAAATACTAGTGATCCAGACCTGAGATGGATGGGTGCATTTAAATTTGTAAGTAGTGCATTGTCCTGGGTATATATATAATATGTTTCCTTTTATGTAGCACCTACCTGCAAATCTGTCTTTTTTTCCAGACTGGCTGCAGAGTGTGGTTGTGGGTGCATGCATCATCAGTTGGTAGGGAGGAAGTGGGTTGAACCAGCCAGTAATGCATGGTGTTGCTTACCATGATCATAGTGAGTTTACTTATGCGTCCTTTGTGTGTCACACAAAACATTAAAGCAAAACACACTTATACAGATACTTAATTGAAGCAAAAGCCCCAAAATGTTGGGACAGCAAGCTAAAAAGCACCTGTCAGAAAAAAAAATAAGCCTGCATCAAGTCTGCAGTGTCAAAGTCTCCCTGTCTCCCAAGTCCCCCTTCCATCATACCTGTAGCAGCTTCTACATGAAAGATATATAATTCACATTCTTTAGGTTTCTCCGCAAAACTTCTATGGCATTTATGTTTGGAATAACCCACTCAAGGACATTCAGAGATCAGTCCCATAGCAACTCCAGCACTGTCTTCGCAGCATATGAACTCTTTCCCTGAGAGCAGACAACTCTGAAACAGATCAGTGTTTCCTCCGGCAAATCCACCTAACATCCACATCCATTCCCCTGATTAGGCAAGCTCCATTACAGATTTGGTTCAGTAACTTTTTTGGAAAATCTGTATAAATGTTGGAGACTTTTAACAGATCTGGTAACAATTCTGGTAACGAGCACAGATCTGTCCTGCACATTTGATGTGAATCTGTGCCAGAGCTGGGCTAGCTCAACCTTCAATTTTACTACATTTGTCCCATATCAGGCACAGTAGCAAAACTACATGGGCCCAGATCTGGCCCAGACATTTCTTATAAATTAGGCCCAGTTTATTTTTGCACTATAAGTCAAATACGGCATGTATATGTCCTGTACATCTGATGTCAAGTCAAGTAGGCTTTTGTTTGTCATTTAAACCATATACTGTTCAGTACACAGTGAAAAGAAACTGTGTCCCTCCAAGGTGCTACATACATGTAACATAAATTAACAGAAACTTTCTCTGATGGCTCGGGACAGTTTTGCCCTTGCTGTTCTTAGGGCCACCTTGTTCCCTCACTTTGAAGGCGGAGTCTCGGGTCTTCAGAAGTGCAAGCCTCTGCATTAATTTAGTTTCTGGTTGGGGCGTGAGATAATGTTCTTGGCCACTGATAATGTGTACTCCTCCAAGTCGATGAAGTCGCTGTAAGTTGCAGCCTCCCTAAACATGTTCCAGTCAGTTCTCAAAACAGTCCTGAAGAGCATACATGGCTCCTGGCCAAGTTTTCACCTGCTTGTTTTGAATGTCTGACGAGTTGTGGGGACAGGGCACTGGCTGAGGATGTTTGTGTAAACAAGAGCCTTCCCCTCTTTTTGCAAAGTCCACATACTGATGGAATTTAGGAAGCACTGACTTGAATTTTGCATGGAAAAAGGTGGAATGTACACTCTGATAATGAAAACAGTGGTGAATTCCTGTGGTAAAAAAATGGTCTACTTCTAACAGTTACACCCTCCACCAACGATGAGCAATAGCTAGAAACTAGCACAGAGTTCTTACATACTTCTGTGTTGATGTAAACACACAAGTCACCGCCACAAGTCTTACCACATAGAGCGTCTGGAACTCTGTCACTGAGTCATGTCTCTGTGAAAACAAAGACGCAGTTGTCTCTAAACTTACACCATGTTGTGTGCTGGAGTTAAATGTAATCCAGTTTATTTTCCATGGAGCAGACAATGGACAGAATTATAGACGGGACTAGGGTTAGTTTTTAGCCTAGCACAGACACATGCACTGCTTCCGATGTCCCCTCCTCCGGCAACCGGCATCAGGCAATGCAGAGGGCCGGAGGTCTGGTTTCCTTAACAAGCCGAGGGTGTGTAACTTTTCCCCTACCTCATCCTAAATGTTATTAATGAAGTTTCTGAGTTGCAAAACTCTCTGCCAGTGGTATGTACGACCATCAGTTACTCCGATGTCCATATGCTATGTAAGACGGGCTACAACACGAAATAAACAAAAAATGATTTAAATAACATTGGCCTATACACATTCCACCATTTTGAATCCGGAGCGGCCGCTGTGGGCAAGTTGCATGGTTACATTTACAAAGTTAAGGGGAAATTTGGGGCTGTGTTTCTGAAATCCATTAAAAAAATTTTTTTATTATTTTGGTATCAATTTACTCATTGTTTTATCCAGTCTAAATAGATTCATTATAATAATGTTTGTTACAGAATTTATTGAGCTGTATTGAAAAGTGTACAGACTGATGTTATTTACATACTATTCTGTATGATGAGCTGGCTTTCATAAACACATCATAATGATATTGCACACCACATAACCCATATTAGTTTATTGGATTAATATATACATTACTGGTACTGTAGTGTGATTTCACACAGATTGAAATTCTAGTGCTGAATTAACACCCTATATTAAATCCAATATAACTTCAATGTAAATCCAAATTGAAGATTTTACTGAGCAGATGGCAGGTGACTCTGATCCAGATCCGACTCAGACTGGTTTTACCTCCGGCAGCTCAGCACCACATTAACTTCACAACTTAATTCAGGTAAGTAAAGCTTTTTTCTTAGAATCTTAGCTATCCCAAGGCAGATGTAGGATGTCAAATGTCAAATATTTTCAGTTATATTTATACCACTGTTTTCATCTTTTATAAATAAAAACCTATCAAGATAAATCGAAAATATATCGAAAATTATTAAAGCAGCAGCAAGATCAGCAGATTTAGATGGCAGATTGAAATGATCCGTCATGGTCCAGGACCCCTGACTTACTATGGTGAACATAAAAAACTTAGACAGACTGATATAGTTAAAAGGTTGAAATAAAATATTGAAAAGGCTGCATAAAATATTTATTTCCGGAAAGTAAATGAATTAAGTTAACTTCAACAGGTGTGTGCAGACAAGTGTGCCTTGTCACCTCATTTCACCCCCTTTTAGTCTTGAAAATCCTTTTACTGAAGTGTGTGATGTAGCTGCAAATGTAGAAGGGATTCCGAAAACAGAATGTGATTTGAAAATAGTTACAGTGAAAGCATGGGGGTCAGGTCTTTATGAAAATCCAAACGCAAGAGACTTTGGGTATTGTATTTTGTTAGTATGACCAATGCCTTTTGCAGCACTGGCCATCTCCCACATGTGTACTACAGGTGTTTTTTTTTTTTTTTTGGCAGTGTGTGTCACACCTGTGCCACCACGGTCCTGGGGACTAAGATCTGGGGCCTGATGTATAAACGTTGCGTACGCCCAAAATGGGCATAGAAATATGCGTACACATTTTTTCACTCACATATCGGGATTTATAAAAAATAAACTTGGCGTAAATAAGTGCGCACCGTAAGGATGCTCTTGACCGTGTGTACGCACTTTTTTGGTGTTTTGGTGACACCAACTGGCCCAAATAGCAATAACTATTTAAATGAAAAACTTCTAAATTATCCTATTACATCACCCAATTAATCAAATTGCATCAACCTGAATTATCATTATCAGCATTCTTAACCAGGTGCAAATACTTTGAATTTACTATTTTTTTTTTTATGAATGGGCTATAAAAAGGTATGTGCATGTGACGCCCTACGGAGGGAGCGTGTTTTCAAAGACCGTGAAGATTTCCTTGCTCATGATGATGCTTGGCTTATGAGCCGATTTCGATTCCCAGGAGCCATCCTCTTGGAATTGTGTTCTGAATTACGGCCAGTATTGGAAAGACCCTCGCGGAGAAACCACGCGCTGTGTGTTCCTATACAAGTCTTGACCACATTAGGCCACTTGGCCACTGGTACTTTCCAGCAAGAGTTGGCAGACCGATCGGGTATGTCGCAGTCATCCCTGAGCCGTGTCATGCCATAGGTATGGGATGCCATAGTGGGGATGGCACCCCGATACATCCGTTTTCCTTACACGCAAGCTGAACAAGCCAACATCAAAATGCAATTTGCAGCAATCGCCGGTTTTCCAAATGTAATCGGTGCTATTGACTGCACTCATGTAGCAATAAAGGTACCATCTGAAAATGAATTTGCTTTTGTTAACCGAAAACATTTTCATTCTTTGAACGTGCGCATATGTCTTTGACAAATGTAGTTTCGAGATGACCTGGGTGAACTCATGATTCCTACATTTTGTCCAACAGCAGTGTAGGGAACAGACTGCAAACAGGAGCTGTGCGTGATGGATGGCTTCTTGGTAAGTCGGCAGGAATGCGCATGTAATTGTAATTGAGTAAAGATGCAAATGTGTTTAAAGTATACCTTTTAAAATGTTTTTTTCTTTTAGGTATAATTATAATCTCCAATGATAAACCCACACTTAATATTTTTTAATGCAAAATTTCACATTAATCAATGCAAATTTTCAGGAAACAAAACATGTTTTATAGCATTAAAAAATTAAGTAAAATGTTATATTGAATCAATATTGCCCTGGAAAAAAACAAAAAGCTATCTGGAGGCTATTTTACAAGCATGTACTTTCTTTAAAGTATTCCTATAATATTGTTTATAATTGTTACCTCTGCCTAGCACTTGAAATGTTATATTAATTGTCCTATTGTATTTACATTCATTATTTTGTTATATTTCCTTGTAAAAAAAAAAAAATGTAAATGTTTTACCTCTCAGGAGACAGGGGTTATCCCCTTAGAACGTGGCTGCTAACTCCACTAACTAGACCCCAAACCGAACAAGAACGGCGTGGTAAAGAGAAGCATTGCCGGACGTGTTCAGTGGTTGAACGCACGATTGGTCTGCTAAAAGGACGCTGGAGGTGCTTGGATACTTCTGGTGTAACAGTATTGTACACCCCTACAAAGGTTTGCTGCATTGTGGTGGCTTGCGCAGTGTTGCACAACATTGCTCAAAAGAAAGGTATACAGATCTGGGGCCTCATGTATAAAACTTTGCGTAGATTTCATCCTTAAATAAGGCAGAATTTGCGTACGCACAAAAGTTTTCAGATTTATAAAACCGTACGTACGCCAGAACCTGCGCAAGGTTCGCTTTATAAATCACAATTATCTGAATATTGTGCGTAGGTGCACGTGCTTATAGCTTACCCCAATCTCCTCCCGAAATAACCATATTTGGAGGTTAAGACCGCCTATTTTGAATATGTATGATCTCCCTGCATATTAATACGACCGATAATTGTCATTGATCTGTTGGCTAAAAATGGAAAAACAGAAACGAAAAGCAAAAAAAAGAAACTTCACCGACTGCGAGATGGAGGTACTGCTGTCTGAGGTGGAGGGCCGAAAAAAAGTTTTATTTGGTGGGCTCTCTGCGGGAATTTCAAATAAAAGAAAGATGGTAGAATGGGAGCAAGTATAACAGAAGCAGTCAATGCTGTTACATCGGTGCCTCGCACAGTCCAAGAGACCAAAAAAAAAAATGGTCAGACTTAAAAGTAGTCATTAAAAAAAAGAATATGTACACACAGGCGCAGTGTTGTAACAACTGGTGGTGGTCAAGGAATCACTGACCTCTCAGCCTTTGATGTAAGGGTGGGCGCGATTATAGGGGAAACAGGATTAAGTGGAGTTCTTCCAGAATTCCAAAGTGATACGGATGTGATTCGCAGTGACGATGGTAAGTAATTGATTTATCTACACATTATATAAGTTTTTGTCTGTTTAAAATTCTGCTTTTTTATTGTGGATAATTTAAATCAACCAATTCAAATTCCGCGGATTCCTAAAATATCCAAGTGACAAATCTAGCAATAGATGCAGCTGTCCTTAAGATACGTTTATTAAAACAGTCGATTTTCCTGTTTATTCATATGCAAAAAAAATAACTTAAAAAGACAACACCACTTGTACTTGAACACACAGCGCGTGGTTTCTCCGCGAGGGTCTTTCCAATACTGGCCGTAATTCAGAACACAATTCCAAGAGGATGGCTCTTGGAAATCGAAATCGGCTCATGAGCCAATCATCATCATGAGCAAGGAAATCTTCACGGTCTCTGAAAACACGCTCCCTCCGTAGAGCGTCATTAGCAAGGTCTTCTAACAGCGCTAGAGCATCCATTATGATGATATGTTATATACGCACATACCTTTTTATAGCCCATTCATTAAAAAAAGTAAAAAGTATTTGCACTTGGTTAAGAATGCTGATAATGATAATTCAGGTTGATGCAATTTGATTAATTGGGTGATGACTATTTTAAATAGTTATTGCTATTTGGGCCAGTTGGTGTCGCCAAAACACGTACTCTTTTAAAAGAGTGCGTACGCACGGTCAAGAGCATCCTTACGGTGCGCACTTATTTACGCCAAGTTTATTTTTTATAAATCCCGATATGTGCGTGGAAAAATGCGTACGCATATTTCTATGCCCATTTTGGGCGTACGCAACGTTTATACATCAGGCCCCTGGCCTTTAATAACGCACGTTTTCGGAAAAGGGATCTAACGACTTGCCGCGCGCTGTGAAAATGCCCTTCAATACCTGTAGGGGGCAGTCGTGTTTCAGTCTAAAGTATTGTGTGTCTACTGAAGCCGAAAAATGTTATGTCTCTTAGGCGCCCATTGACGGCAAGCGACAGAGCTCATAAACATGTCAAGCTCAAACTGATATGTATTTATTCATCATTTTCATTCAGAATTATTATTATTAATAGTAGTAGTTCTCCGAATTTAATATTATTATTATTATTGTAACGCACCCGCGCGTGTGCAAAAGGACTACAAAGATGTATGACGTTAGCCTATATTTATGCGCTTTAAACGCAGACGGGTACTGGTGGCTCAGTGGTAGGTGATTCGCCTGCCATGCGGGAGACCCGGGTTCGATTCCCAGCCAGTGCTCAAAATTCCGATGTTATTCGCTAAAATGCCATGATATAGCCATTACATTATCAAGTTATGCTTCAGTACTAAATACATGTTTGCAATTGAGAATTTTTTTTGCTTATGCTATGAAACACAATAGCATTCACCTCACAGTTGCTATAATTTAATGATTATCATAAGCCAAAAGTGTAAAACAAAGGATTCACATTTATTACATTTTCACCCAGAGTGGGATTCGAACCAGGGTCTGGACGATTTTATAGGATATACGGATATTATACGGATATTATTTAAGCAACGCCACACCACGTGGAAAGCGGCAAAAATGCTTCAATTTCATTGGCTGTCACTGAGTGTCAGCTATTCACGACTGGCCCTCGCGGAACTGCGAACCCCGCGGGGCTTTGACTGCGCTTTCTCCATTCGTTATAACAGGGGCGGACTGAGACCAAAAAGTGGCCCTGGACTTCCTGGCCCACAGCAGCCCACACCATAATACATTGGCTCATTAATGTAGAGATACATTTTTAAAGAAACGAAAAAAAGAACATCAAGACAAACAACATATAAATCTATAAAGACAATATTTCAAAAGGAATGGCAATAAAACTGAACAGGTAAGCTGAAATAAAATCAGTAGCAGCAGTAGCTCACGCTAGTAAACTAGTTACTTATTTTAATTATTATGGTGGTCAATATTAACACGAAATAATGCTGAGAAACATTATTTCAATTTATATTGACCACCATCATAATAACTAGCACAAGTTAATGCTGCTACTAATTTTATTCTGTTTGATTGCCATTCTTTTTACTTGGCTCTGGTAGATCAGGGGAGACGTGTTGGTCATCATCAGCATGTATTATGATGTGGGATGTGGTGCGCTGCTGGATCCAGCCTTACTGTCCCTGACCTGTTATAGGCAGAATCTGTTCATTTGAAGCATTTCACAGCATTTACCTCTAAAGCTTTTTCTTATTTTCGCGTAACCTTTTCTTCTTCCTGCTTTTCATTCATGGAAATTATTATTAATTTGCTCAGAAAATTCGCTGCATCAAGAAAGGATCAATATCTAAAAATTTAAAGATGCCCACGTGTGTGGACAAAGAATACAAAAGTGTATCATCTTTAATAAAGTTAGCCTAATACAATATTGTTTCCAATGCTGAAGCAAACATGATTTTGTTTTAGTCTATTCATTGAATACAACGCGACAGCGCGCTCCGAGGTGAAGCGCACCCACAGTTACTGTAATCACCCATCTCACCTTTACAACAGGTGTGAAGTCATCAAACCGGTTTCGCTGCTGGGGGAATTCACAGAATTGGGGGTTTTAAAACAAATTAACAAGACGTCAGACAGGGGGTTTGGTTGGTTAGAAGTGGCGCTGACGGGGGGCGGGAGGGAGTCTCGCCCGCGGAGCAATTCAGTGTAGAACCGCCACTGCCTATTTTCCACCACATCACGTACTTCCCTGATCTCGGACTAAACTCCACGCTTTGCTTTTATACTGTGGAGCAAGCCCGAGATCATATTAATGTAGCATTCATCATTCAAAGTTATTTATATCAGTGTATAGTAAGTGTGATTTGAAAAGTGCTATAACTCCACCTGCCACAGTTTCAGCCCAGTGGAACAATCTGACTACATGTGAAGTGCCATGAAAAAGTATTTGCCCCTTCCTATTTTTTTTCTTTGCAGATTTGTCACACTTGTATAAGTGGAATTTCACCTAAACACTTTAGGTGAGAACGTATAGGTTAATATGTATAGGTGAGAACAGCCGATTCACACTTGGGGAGAGTGTTAGCTGGCACGCCCTATTGGCACGCCCTATTTTTAGGCGTGCCAGCTGCCACTTTTTGGTCTTATAATGCCCACATGACATGCTGGTACAGAGCTGGACATAGCTCATCCATGCCAATGATCCCGGGTTTGCACCCTGCGCTATAAAATACGAGTACGACGGCCATCCGCAGACAGCAGCTCCTGCCTCCGTCCGCTCGCGCTGGCTCTTCTTTGAAGTCCCTGGGGCGCGTTCCAATTGCCCCGTTTGCATGCCGCACTTCCGCGTTGTGTGCGCGCGTCTCATTTACACCGCGTAGTAAAATCCACTGTAAACCAACAAACCCCGAGTATTTTATAGCGCGGATTGGAAGCCTGTGATTTTTAGCAAGGAGAGCTCTTCTTCACTATTCGTGGCTAATTCAGCAGCCTCGCTTCTTCGCATATCTGAAGGGAAGGCCGCCTAACTATTGAGCGAGCAGCGATATTGATTTGGGCGCACGCCGTGACAGGCTGAAAAAAAAACTATTGTCCTCAAAAATGTAACAGATGAGGACTCTGATTAATGTGCAAAAACTATATAATAAAACTATATAAGACTACATGCCTTTATAAGACTCAACTTTTATTTAAGCGCACTTACAATAACGAAAAAACGTGATTTTATAAATGTTTGAAAGCAAATAAGCTGCGCTGTTCTGTATTGTTTTTGGTAAACTTGAGCGCGTCAGAAAATGAACGCAAACGTTTTTATAAATGGTCAGAGTCAGTCTGCTTGCTGTTTTCCCGACGCGTTCATAATCATTAGTCTACTTCTGCCGGTGCGCTCTGGAAAACTTTATGCATGCGACTGAGTGCTGATTAAAACTATGGAGTAAATTAAAGAGGAGAATCACGATGCCGAATCGAAGTCCTGAGCCCAAACCTCATTTAAATTAAATTAACAAATACTATAAGTAAAAAAAACAATAGCCCACGTTTAGAAACCGTTTATAAATTCTTTCCGACATGAGTTGGCCCGGTGTTATGCGCAGAGCGCCGGGAGATTTCCTGAAGCTCCGAAATCACTGGGGCATTTTTTCTAAATAGATGCTATTGTTAATAACCGATGGAGGTTTTGGGCTGTATACACACACATTTTTGAGGGGTTTAAAAAGAATTAGTCCGAGCAGACCCACATGAAAGGTGAGAAGTGAGTAACTGCGCGCACTGTCGCGGTGTATATACTGTACAACACACGTTTATCAACCTTTTAATAAAAACGCTGCCTTTTGTAAAGTGAAAGTACTTTACAAAAGACAAACTGCTTTATTTCAGTCATGAATTCACAATGACATCACATTCCAGCTATTATTTCCAGCCGTGGTTAAATAATGGATGAAATAATTATTTAATGCTGGACACAAACAGCAAATATGATAATTATTATAAAAAGCCTGAAGAAGTTCGTGGTCATAAAATAATATTTACTTAATAATATAATATATATAGTTCATTCATGTCTTCTGATGATGTCGACACATTTTTTTTATGTTTTAAATAAGATATGTTGGCATATTCACGAATCAGGACATTCGCATAGTTAAGACTATCAGAGAGCCTACTATCAGGAAATTAAATTAATTTCAACACTATGTAAACCGAGACATTGCCATGTCTGTCCCTGTTAAAACATTACAAAAAATATATAAGAACCATTTTAAGAATTTTAAAGCACGAATTTGGGCATCTCATTTCATCATTATGAAAAAAATATGGAGCACATATACACACATTTATCATGAAAGATCTGTTGTAAAGCAAAATAAAATTCATGTTTGCTTCAGCATTGGGAACAATATTGTTTTAGACTAAGTAATTATACACAATTCTTCGTTGTACAGTACTTGGTCCCGCGTTTAAATAAAGTCCTTCCATGCGCCATCTGGCGGATATTCAGTGAAGCACAACACATTTATTTAAATTCCCGAATGTTGCTTACGGCAAGTCGCGGCGCGCCGCACGCTAAATTGAGGCATCCCGCGGGAAAACACGCGCAGTCTTAATGGCCACATCTGTACCTGTTCCATCGAACGCCCATCCTAAAGATAATGAACCCGACCCTGGCCCTCCTAATGCAGTGCATAATGCTATTGCAAAACAGCGGCGTATAAATGTAATAAATGCAATGTAAAAAGGCAAGTGAATTCAAACTTTTTATTTTTTCACAAGTTCTTTAAGTGAGTTTTTATTTTTTTCAGTTCGGAACACACCGCATTAACAGCATGAACCATGTGACGTTGGGTCTGCATTGTAACGATGCGGCTCGCGCGGAAGGCAGAGCCGCTCTTAAACTGTTTAGATCGGGCAGATTCGCAGGCTGCTACCATGCGGGGTTCTGAACAGGCAAAGACGCGGCCATTTATGCATACGGCTGCCAGGCAACGCCGCCGTCAGGCAATTAGCCTGAACGAGCCGCACCTGGCAGCACGTCTATATAAGGGTCCTGATACCTCCGCACTTCGTGCGAATATTAGGTAGCACCGGTAAGGTATCAGGGTCAAGACCAAGAAAAGAAAAGCACGCAGAAAGAGAAAGAGGCAAAGCCCCAGCCTCTGCCTCCTTAAGACACCGGCGAGAGAAAGAGAGAAGGAGAGAGTGTCACGCAGCTGTGTAGCGGGTGCTCCCGGGTTGAGTATAAAGTTTGCACAAAAAACACAACCCCTCTCTCTCCCCTTAAATCCTCGGTAAGGGCAAACGTAGTAAGGGTAATCCTTGGTAAGGGCAAATATAGTTTTTGTTTTGTTTTCAGAGCCCCGCCCGTTTTTACGTAGACGGCGGAGCTCTGTTTATTTTGTGTTATTAGTTTTCATTTGTTTCCCTTTGAGTTCTCTTAATTAATAATCCCACGCTATCTCCAAACGGGAAGGTCTTTCCGTGCGTATCACAAGCACTCTCACAGCCTCCTATTTTACTGATTCCCTCTAAAGCCCTGCGTCAGGGCTCTTATAACCCTTATAACATCTCGTGGTGCGGCTCCCCATACCGCACCACGTAACATGCATGACTTGTGCATCCCTTGTCTACCCCACTTGGGTTTCCACTCACCGGGCTTGAAGGCATTCCAGGATTAACTTTTTTTTTAATCATTAAAAAACGTTTAATTAAAGGTTGTATTGCATATCTGTAAATGTGTGAAATAAAATGTGCACTTGATGACTTGCTTTTGTCTTTTTAAGTTACATTTTTTGCATATGAATAAACAGGAAAATCGACTATTTTAATAAACGTATATGAGTAATTCCATCTCAAATCAACCAATGAAAGAGAAATTTTCCACCATCACCTCTCAGATTTTGCTGATTTTTTTCACCAATTGTTGATATTGCCATGAAAATAAAAAAAAACAATTTTTTTGTCCCAACTCCCACTTGTCAAAAAATGGCAGCCATCTTAATTTTTGGCCTCAAAGTGCTTCAAGACATGCCACGCCCCTTTTTGAAATCCTCTTTTCCTTGATAACTCACTTGCTATATGTCATATGGAGATGAAACTGGGTATATTTATGTAAGTTTTTATGTAGATTCAGATTCTGCTATCGGAATTTGGCTATCTGCTGTGGTTATGGAGATATTTCTGAAAAAAAAAATTTGGGGGGGGTACCCCTTTTTGTCCAGGTTTTGCAAATGTTTTACGATTTGATACACATTTTATATACAGAGAATGTACATGGATCTACACAATAGGCCTTAAATACCAGTAAATGTGTCATTTTATGGTGGTAAATGTAAGATACATGTATCACTGTCAAGTGCTGTCAAGTGCACTCAAGGAACTTGGTGATTGCATCATCTTTTTCTTGGTGCTAATTAAGTGCAGAAAAACAAAAGCAGGTGAGTGCGTTTCATTTATGTTAATTTATTAACTGAAGCTTTCCAATGTAGTTTGTTATCTTAATCACAATCTGATTACAAAGACTTAATGGCAAAGCTTGTCTGTTCTTTGGCTTCTCGTGACTATATGTTGCACAGGTGTGAGCAGTGCCCCCCTAAATCAAAACTATCTGATTATTTTGATTAGGGCAGAGCAATATGGCCAAAAATATTCATCACGATATATATTTAAAAATTTGCTGTAAATAATGATATGACTGACGATATGATTGACACGAGACAAAGCAGCTGTTTGTATGTGCATTAAAGCTATATAAAATTTTAACAGTGCAAATGCAAATTCCACACCACTGAAGTTGCACCATTTTTACAAACCAATTCTGGTTCATCTGTTTCATTTAACGATCTGCTTTCGCCCTTCTTATTCTCTGCCGCCGCCATGCTTTTTCCGCCATAAGTGTTTGGAAACAAAGGCACTGCACATGCGTGTTTTACCCATATTCTATCGCAATATTTTATTTTCTTATCATTGCCTAACATTGTACCGGTATTACCGTGGAAGGTATAATCTGGCTCAGCCCTAAGCTTGATGGTATATTTGAAAATGCTGATTTGGACCCAGATGACACTGTTCAGTTCAAGTGGATTTCATTATGAGACTTTGTGAAAAATGTGACTCCTGCACAGCTCATCACTATACAGCCAAGGCCCAAGCTGCTTATTTAAAAGAACTGAAAAAGAGACTTCCCATTGGAAAGGAGGCTGTTATCCTTATGGATTTTGCCGAATGCTTTTCTTTCATTTGTCAGGATGCTGTTCAAGGTTTTCATTGGGATACATCCCAGGTGATTCTGCATCCCTTCGTGGTTTACTATAGGGATGGTAGTGAAAACGATGGTTCACTAAGTTGCAAAAGTTTTTGTGTTGTCAGTAATGAAAGGGAACACAATGCTATTGTTGTTCACGAGTTTATTAAGGTTCTCATGAATCCACTAAAAGTTCTTCTACCAAATTTAAATCATGTGCATTACTTCTCAGATGGTGCAGCCAGCCAGTACAAGAATTATTTTTTTTTTTTTTACAAATTTGTGGAGGCATTTCCTATCAAAATGACTTTGGTAGCTACAAAGTGCATGCCTTTCCTAGTTGATATTATTTGTGTCACTGCAACTTGACAGGTCTCGTACATGTGCATGTACCTTTTTGTCTTATTCCATGAACTCATTTTTGTGGGCTTTGTTCTTTCAGAATCAGATACCCAGGGTGATAATAAAAAAAAACTGTGATTAGTCCTTTTAGTGTAGAGAGATGAATAACGTCATTATCAGTCTTTGACTAGATATGCATTACAGAAGAATTTGAGGTAACTTTTACTTTGAAAGGAGCAGATTTTATGAGTATGCATTAAGTATTCTACAGATATTGCAGTACATTTCTGTGTGTCAAGTCATTCAATGTTGCAAAACCTGGACAATTAATTTTTGATGATTTCCATAAAACAGGGCATAACACACCCCTGGTTTTTATTTATTTTCAAGATAAGGTGATGTAAAGTAACCCCTATTTTTTTGAGTAACATATATACATGCAGACCTTGGGTTCTGGGGGGTCGAAAAGGGGTACCCCCAAAAAATGTCTTTTCAGAAATATCTCCATAACCACAGCAGATAGCCAAATTCTGATTGCAGAATCTGAATCTACATAAAAACCTACATAAATATACCCAGTTTCATCTCCATATGACATATAGCAAGTGGGTTATCAAGGAAAAGAGGATTTCAAAAAGGGGCGTGGCATGTCTTAAAGCACTTTCAGGGCAAAAATTAAGATGGCTGCCATTTTTTAACGAGTGGGAGTTGGGACAAAAAAATTGGGGGGTTTTATTTTCATGGCAATATCAACAATTGGTGAAAAAATCAGCAAAATCTGTGATCATGTGGTGGAACCCACTGGTTGATTTGAGATGGAATCACCCATATCTTAAGGACAGCTGCATTTATTGCTAGATTTTTCACTTGGATATTTTAGGAATTTCCACTTGCGGAATTTGAATTGGTTGATTTAAATTATCCACAATAAAAAAGCAGAATTTTAAACAGACACAAACGTATATAATGTGTAGATAAATCAATTACTTACCATCGCCACCGCAAATCACATCCGTATCACTTTGAAATTCTGGAAGAACTCCACCTAATCCTGTTTCCCCTATAATCACGCCCACCCTTGCATCAAAGGCTGAGAGATCAGTGATTCCTTGACCACCACCAGTTGTTACGACACTGCGTCTGTGTGCACATATTCTTTTTTTAACGACTACTTTTAAGTCTGACCATTTTATATTTGTCTCTTGGACTGTGCGAGGCACTGAGGTAACAGCATTGACTGCTTCTGTTACTTGCTCCTATTCTAGCATCTTTCTTTTATTTGAAATGCCCGCAGAGAGCCCACCAAATAAAACTTTTTTTCGGCCCTCCACCTAAGACAGCAGTACCTCCATCTCGCAGTCAGTGAAGTTTTTTTTTATTTTTTTGCTTTTCGTTTCTGTTCTTCCATTTTTAGCCAAACAGATCAATTACAATTACCGGTCGTATTAATATGAAGGGAGATCATACATATTCAAAATAGGCGGTCTTAACCCTTAGGAGTTTGAGGGTGTTTTGGAGCTCTGAAGAGATTCTGACGTGTCCTGACATTTGTGTATTTTTCAGTTACTTATAAACATATAAATGTCTAAAGTCTGATATCATTTTATTCAGCACAAACTGGGCAACAAAAATATATGAGCAGCATGTATGTACAAGTTTGTTTATTGAAGGAAAAAAATGTTATGCATGATTTTTGAAAACAACAAAAAAACAACTCACTGAAATAAGACCACAAAACACATATATAACATTTGTGCACAAGACTTTTGTGACATGGATCTTATAATGTAGAGGTTTCACTTCAAAATGATGTGACAATCACCTTCCTTACACATTTACAGAAAACAATACATTCATTTAAATTTTCTAAGACACTTTTTGTTTAGAAAGGCAGTATGCGACGAGGCGTGAATGATCATGAATAATGCTGTAATTCACACCAGAGAAGATAAAGACCCGCATAATGAGCTGTATAATTACCCCTTTCAGTCAGGTATGTCGAAAGTGTTACACAGAGGAAAGTGTTACAAGAAAATAATTAGAAGACAAAAACATATTACTTTGTTTGTGGTTTATTTAGAATAACTTAAGATTCACTTGCAAAAATTCCAGAAACAGTTCAAAATAAATAAAAAGTGCAAAAAGTGCAAACAACATTCATGGTAAAATGGTGCAAACCTGATGTGGTGTCCTGATGTGAGGTGCTGGTGAAGGCAAGGGTGATGCAGGTGATGCAGATTCCTAAAAACAAATAAATAAATAAAAAAGTTAGCCTATACTGTTCATAGTAAATGGATGTGCAATTAATAGGTATGGACGCTTAATAGGGATGAAGTGTATACATTTTGTGCCCCTCTGTGTCTGTTGATGGACAATAGACTAGACAAGTCTAGTGCATCTTAAACATTTACACCTGAGACATTAGCAAACACCATCCACCTGACATGCTTTACACACATATTTAACACATTCTAAACAGGTATTTGTAAATACAAGCTTAACAAAAGGCATTATGAACATTTACACCACAGAAATATTCATAAACATTCATAAATTCATTATGTCTCTTGGCTACATAAGGCAGTATTTAGCCAACTGGAGCTAGCTTGTTTGTGCTAAATAACATTACCGATAGCAGTGTTATAAGCTAACCAAAACGGATCCAAATATGTATTAGCAACCAGAATCTAAAGCTATCCAAAACGAGGTGAAATACATTAGAACATTTATGAACATCTGTAAACTCCATAAGATATTAGCTTAGCCACCGGAAAATAACATGTTTGCTACATAAGGCAGCCTGTTAGCAGTGTTATCTACATGCTACACTAAACTATATAAATGGCATTGAAAGCCAATGTGTCACACAAGCTGACAAGAGCTAGCTGAAGTGAGGGAAATATTTACTAATATTAGCTTAATATTATCAGAATAGGAGTTATATAAGACTTAATAACTTACCCAGTGTCATAGCATCTTGCTTCAATGTCCTCTGCTGGATCTATTCTCTCTTCAAAATGCTCCCGTTCGTCGTCAAAGTCACACAGTCTTCTCCTGAGGTAAATGTAAACTCCTCCTCACTGCCCAAAATCATCTGAAGAACTTCCTCGGCTGTGTAGCGCGTGCCATCTTCCAAACGTGCAGAAAACTCACTGAATCTGTGTTTTCAAGCCTGTCTGTGTGTGTTTTCGTGCCGTTTCCCGGGGGGCGTGACCTTGTATGTAGATTACCCCGGGACTGTTTTCCATGTGAATGGGCGTGTGGGCGTGTCCTGTCGTTAGCATTTAAGCATTTGGCAGACGCTCTTATCCAGAGCGACTTACATTTTTTTTTTTTTTTTCCCATTATACATCTGAGCAGTTGAGGGTTAAGGGCCTTGCTCAAAGGCCCAACAGTGGCAACTTGGTGGTTGTGGGGTTTGAACCTGGGATCTTCTGAACCGTAGTCCAATGCCTTAACCACTGCGCTACCCCTGACCCCAGAAAATTAGCAGATAATAAAGTGCGACAGAAATTCAGTGCCTCTCCTTGGTTTTATACGGATTACATAAACTGAGAATATTTGTTTTCAATGTGAATTGCATCATTTAAAAGTAGACTTTAAGACTTTTAGACTTTTTTTTAGACCTTTAAGCTTTCTATAGATATATTTCTCATGTCTGTCTGTGCAGTATTCGTGAAGTTTCAGTTCATTTTAGTGACGTGTTTCAAAAAGATTTTCGCGGAGACTGAGACGGCTGAAAGCGCACCCTGTTTATTTTCTTTATTTTACAAAAGCACATTGTTTTGTGGATATTGTGAGTATACATGAAAAAAAGTAGACCCTTTACAGATTCAAATGATGTACTACACTAATGTGTATGATTAATCATGACGAAGCATTTTAAACTCTTTTCACGGTTACCCAAAAAAAAAAAAAGCACTTTTTCCGCCGGTGGCAAGTCAGACTCCTAAGGGTTAACCTCCAAATATGGTTATTTTAGGAGAAGATTGGGGTAAGCTATAAGCACGTGCACCTGCGCACAATATTTAGATAATTGTGATTTATAAAGCAAACCTTGCGCAAATCTGAAAACATTCGTGCATACGCAAATTCTGCCTTATGTGCGTACGCACACTTTAAGGATGAAATCTACGCAAAGTTTTATACATGAGGCCCCTGGTTCTCCTAATTACTGAGCCACCGCTTTGTCTCCCCCTAGTGTGTCTACTTTGGTATGTCTCCCAGTAATACCAAATTAGTTTTACCTGTGTCTCACCGAGGACGTTTGCTCATCTGGCAGACGTCGCCGAGACGTCCGTGCCCGATGTTAGAACGACGTTTAGCCTACATATTTAAGACGTAAATTTATTAAAATTACCCTGATCCGCTTTTTAGACGATGTTAAGCAGATGTTTATACATCTGCCAAAGGTCTGATTCATGTCGGAAAGACATGATTTTATTAAAACAGCCCCTCCCATTATTTTAATTAATTACCCTTGGTTAATTATAATTAACCATGGTCAACAGAATTCTGTGAAGGAAGGAAGCATAATAGAAACGGAAAAAAACTGCGATTTTTGTTATATATTTAATAAAAACACTGTTTTTCCACCAGCAGCAACTTACAAATGAGGTCTCAATTTGAAAAGATGTACAAAATATAAAACACCACAAATAAGTATTAATCATAGAAAAAAATTATACACCAACAGAAACGTTTTGTAGTTTACCAACTTCACAACTCATGAGAACAGACCAAAACCAGAACTGAACCGCAAATTAAGCACGCGCATAAAGCCGTCGGTATTTTAAGTGTAATTAAAAATACAAGAAATAGCTTAAACCAAAATTATGTAACTATACATCGCTAAACAGCAGGTGACATTTGTGTTCAGTATTTCGTTTCTATTTAGAAAGATGGGAATTAATTCCTGCTTACCTTTTCCACACGCTCGCCAAACGTTTGTCTTCTCAACAAACTGTTCTTCTTCTTCTTTGGAGTTTAACAGCGGCTTGCATCTGAAAGCATTGCACTACCGCCACCTTCTGCTCAATTACTGGGATTTTTAATGCACAACCATTTCTAGGGTTTACAAAGAATGGTGTGAAAAGGGAAAACATCCAGTATGTGGCAGTCTTCTGGGTGAAAATGCCTTGTTGATGCTAGAGGTCAGAGGAGAATGGGCTGACTGATTCAAGCTGATAGAAGAGCAAACTTGACTGAAATAACCACTCGTTACAACCGAGGTATGCAGCAAAGACCTTGAGGCGGATGGGCTACAACAGCAGAAGACCTCACCGGGTACCACTCATCTCCACTACAAATAGGAAAAAGAGGCTACAATTTGCACGAGCTCAACAAAATTGAACAGTTAAAGACTGGAAAAATGTTGGCTGGTCTGATGAGTCTCAATTTCCGTTGAGACATTTAAATGGTAGAGTCAGAATTTGGCGTAAACAGAATGAGAACATGGATCCATCATGCCTTGTTCCCACTGTGCAGGCTGGTGGTGGTGGTGTAATGGTGGGGGGGATGTTTTCTTGGCACACTTTAGGCCCCTTAGTGGCAATTGGGCATCGTTTAATATGCCACGGGCTACCTGAGCATTGTTTCTGACCATGTCCATCACTTTATGACCACCATGTACCCTTCCTCTGATGGCTACTGAGCTCGAATCATTTGAAATTGGTTTCTTGAACATGACAATGAGATCACTGAAAAACACTAAAATGGCCCCCACAGTCACCAGATCTCAACCCAATAAAGCATCTTTGGGATGTGGTGGAACGGGTGCTTCGTGCCGTGGATGTGCATCCCACAAATCTCCATCAACTGCAAGATGCTAACCTTGGGCCAACATTTTTAAAGAATGCCTGTTAGCACCTTGTTGAATCAATGCCATGTAGAATTAAAGCAGTTCTGAAGGCGAAAGGGGGTCAAACACCGTATTAGTATGGTGTTCCTAATAATCCTTAAGGTGAGTGTATTTCCCGTCCACATACAAGCATATTTTGGATGATAAAGATACGTCGTATACAGTATATATATATATATATATATATATATATATATATATATATATATATATATATATATATATATATTGCATTGCATTGCATCTGGGGACCAGCATAAAAAATAGCAGACAGCCTGCTACTTTATAAGACTATCTGAGTGCATTTAAAAAATGTACATTTTTGTTTTGCATAGCCATAACAAACTCCTGACACAAATACACATTTTCACTACTTATTCATGTAGAAAAAATTAGCAATATACACTAAAAAATAGCACCAAATGTTTCCTCTTGACTTTTTTTTACCTAATGTAAAGCATACTTACAGTAAATGCAATGGCTTAAAAAAAAAGAAGAATCTAGGTAAAATAAAATTATATAATGAAATAATTTTGACTATTCATATATTTACCCTGATTGTCTGTTTTTGTTAATGAAATGAGTGTTACCTTAATTATTATGAAACATGTACAAGATTGTTCAGATCACAAAATGTCTGTGAACTGCCACATTTCCATGTTATAACTTATATTCTTGTTCTTTGTTCTAATACCATTGATAAGGTATTGAACAATACACAGCATACAGAAAATCCAAATACTAATGTAAGATTTGTAAAAATTAATTTGTCATGAATGTGCTATGCATATATGTCATAAATCAAATATTATATATTACCTAATGCAATACAGTTTAATCCTACAGAACAAATCAGTTTTTGGAAAAAAAAATACCTTGTCTTTTTTTTTTATTAGTTTATGATTTCATGGTGAATTCCACGATCCAACAGAAACTGCAAAATGGAGTTCTCCTCTTAATACATTTCATCTGTGTAATTTTGCAGGTCTCAATAGGGACAGGGCCATGCAAAAATGATTTGCACTGTTTGGAAAGGGCAGATCTGCGGGCTGCTACCTTGTGGAGTTTTGAACAGGCAGAGGCGCAGCCATTTATACACGCGGTTGCCAGGCAACGCTGCAATCAGCCTGAACACGCCACACCTGATGGCGTGTTTATTTAAGATGTAAAATGCAATACAGTTTAATCCTACAGAACAAATCAGTTTTTGGAAAAAAAAAAAATACCTTGTCTTTTTTTTTATTAGTTTATGATTTCATGGTGAATTCCACGATCCAACAGAAACGGCAAAATGGAGTTCTCCTCTTAATACATTTCATCTGTGTAAATTTGCAGGTCTCAATAGGGACAGGGCCATGCAAAAATGATTTGCACTGTTTGGAAAGGGCAGATCTGCGGGCTGCTACCTTGTGGAGTTTTAAACAGGCAGAGGCGTGGCCATTTATACACACGGTTGCCAGGCAACGCTGCAAACAGCCTGAACACGCCACACCTGATGGCGTGTTTATTTAAGATTCCTAATACCTCCACATTTCGTGCAATCAATTACGCACCCGTAGGGATATGAGGACCAAGGACCAAAGAAAAAGCCAAAGCAAAGCAAAAGAAAAGAAAAGAAATCAGCATAAAATCAACATAAGCCCCGAGAGGATTGTAAGTTTTATTTTTAGTTTCCAGAGCCCTGTCTGTTCTCACATAAAGTAATAATAAAGTGTAATAAATAACATTTAATTAAACTTGTTTAATTTTTGAGGGGGTCTTCGTGGAATCTTGTGGACCTTGCAGAACTTCATGGAATGTCAGCGGGCAATCACAGCCTAACACCGTGAGAGAAGAGGAAAGAGCAGAAGAGAAGGAGAGATGGCAGTTACAGATGTCGCCATTAAGACTTGGCGGAGGCAACATTCGGGAATTAAAAATAAATGTTTTGTGCTTCATTGAACATCCGCCACATGGCGCATGAAAGGACTTTATGAATGCTAAAGCAAACATGAACAGATATTTCATAATGAACGTGTTCATATGTGCTTTGTGTTATTTTCATAATGATGAAATGAGATGCCCAAATTCGTGCTTTAAAAGTTTTTTATATAGTTTTTGTGATGTCTTAACAGGGACAAAATAATGAAAGACATCGCAATGCCTCGGTTTAAATGGTATTGAAATTATAATTTAATTTCCTGATAGTAGGCTATCTGATAGTGTTAACTATGCGAATGTCCTGATTCGTGAATATGCCAACATATCTTATTTAAAACGTTAAATTTTGGCAGGGGGAATTGGCAGAATTGAGGGGTTTAAAAAAATATTTAACAAGACCGAGCAGACGTCTTTGCCTAAAATTCATTTCGCCAGCAAAACATAGAATAGGCCTATATAGAAATAAAATGTTTAATAGTACCAATTAAATCAGACTTCATAATTAGCCTTCTTTAAGTGTAATTCACAAATTTACTGATTATATTATGTTTTTATGTGTATACAGTATGTGTTTGTATGTAAATATATATTATATAAGTATGTGTTTGTCCGCATGTCTCATATGTAACATTCATATTAAATGCAATTTATGATAAGTGTATGCTGTTAAAGTATTTGTGGATATGTATGTACAGTAACGACGCGGCTCGCGCGAGGGGCAGTGCCACGCATAAACTGTTTAGCGCGTGCTCTCGGGTTAAAGCGCACAAAGCACAAACTCTCTCTTACTATAAATCCTAAGTAAGGGCATACAGTAAGCTCCGAGAACAACATCTCGCGTAGACGGCGGAGCTCTGGTTATTTTTATTTTTATATTTTAAGGTGTATGTGTGTGTGTGTGTGTGTGCGCGGAGAGTTTGTGTGTTCGCGCGCGTGTCTCATATACAATGTATGTGCTTTATATTATTTTCGTAAGGATGAAATGAGATGCCCAAATTCGTGCTTTGAAATTCATAGTAAGTTTCTTATATAGTTTTTGTAATGTCTTAACAGGGACAAATTAAAAAAAGACGCGGCAATGCCTCGGTTTAAATGGTCTTAAATTATTTAATTACCTGATAGTAGGCTACCTTATAATCTGATAGTGTTAACTATGTAAATGTCCTGATTCGTAAATATGCCAACATGTCTTATTTAAAACGTATACATGTGTCGCCATCATCAGAAGACATGAATGAACTATATATATATATATATATATATATATATATATATAATACTATATGTGTTTGTGTGTGTGTGTGTGTGTGTGTGTGCAGTATATACAATGAGACAGCGCGCTCACATCCCTCTTCCCACCTTTGATGTAGGTGTAAAGTTATCAAACCGGTTTCGCGGATGGGGGAATTGGCAGAATTGAGGTTTAAAACTAATTAACAAGACCAAGCAGACTAAAATCTATTTCGCCAGCAAAACATAGGCCTAGAATAAATAGAAATGAAATGTTTAATGGTACCAATTAAATCAGACTTCATAATTACTTTGAGTGTAATTCACAAATTTATTGAATATATTATGTTTTTATGTGTATACAGCATGTGTTTGTATGTGAATATACTATATAAGTATGTGTTTGTGCGCGCGTCTCATACTTAACATTCATATAAAATGCAATTCATGATAACACGGAGAGTTTCTGTTGATAAGTGTATGTTGTCAAAGTATCTGTGGACATGTAAGTAGGAGAAAAATCTCAATTACGAATGTCTTGAAACATAATGCAGTAACTCTATAAGCCCGCAATCTTATTAACGTTAATTATCGCCAGCCGGCACGAATAGGAGGCTCCGTCCCTTTGCCGCCTATTCAGGGAGCCTACAGAGTGAGTGGCTAGCGATAGTAGATTTGGGCGCACACCCATCACAGGCGCACGCCGTCACAGAAAGTAAACTTGAGGATCACGATGCTTAACATCCCAGAGCCCAAACCCCATTTTAATTAAATTAACAAATATTGTAAGTAAATAACAATAGCCCACGTTTAGAAAAGCATTTTTATTTAGATTATTAAAAAATAATCCTGCATGTGTTTTAGGTGTTCCAGCTGCCACTGTTCTGGTGGCTTTGTCAGAGTCAATCATTCTGTAACAAGCCTTTAAATTTCCATGTAAAACAGGAACATCTGTATGAATAATTTAATATGATGAGCTATTGATCAGTGACTTATGTAAACGACTCAGGTGCGACAACCCAGGATTAATAGGAATAACAGGCTCTTACTGCATAAATATTATTTAGTACAACATTCCTCCGCGCTCGGGAAAACGTTTTGGTGCGGTTGAGCGCTGATTAGACTGTAGGAAATTATAATGTAGGAAATTAAAAAGAATAATTATTTTTTAGACTATTAAAAAAATTAACCTGCATCTATTTTTAGGTGTGACAGCTGCCACTTTTTAGTTAGAAGTTTTCAATACAAATCTTATAATGCCCACATGACATCAAACATTCCCCTTGTTAATATTTTAACTATTAATTTTACTATTTTAGCTATTACTATTTCGTTTACTTCTAAATAATATTAGAACAAGAATAAAATGTTTAATATATATTGTTGACTACAATTGGGCCGTGTAACGGGTTTGACTCTAAGTGCACGGGCGGCACCATGAAGCACGGACTCACGGCACGGTCTTACGGAAAAAAATGGGAAGAAAAGTGTTAAAGGAGTGAGGATGGAAAGGAAGAAATGTGCACGTGCAGGTTTGGTTGGCATGCGGGCACGGCCTGGTGAGCGGTGGGCAGTGCACAGAGTGGCAGCGTGGGCCCGCGAGGACAGCAGCTCCAGCAGCTCCTGCCTCCGTCCGCTCGCGCTGACGCTGCTCTTCGCAGATGGCCACACCGGCCCCTCCCATCTCTCGCTACATTTGAAGTCCCTGGGGCGCGTTCCATTTGCCCCGCTTGCATGCCGCACATCCGCGTTGTTGCGCGCGCGTCGCATTTGCACCGTGTAGTAAAATCTACTGTAACCCAACAAACCCCGAGGATTTTATAGCGCTGGGTGCAAGCGCGGGATCATAAGCAAGGATAGCTCACCAGCAGTGTCTAATTCTAACTAAGCCTAACTATTGATTTGGGCGCATGCCATGACAGGCTAAAAAACCCATTGTCCTCTAAAATGTAACAGATGAGGACTCTGATTAATGTGCAAAAACTATAATAAAACTATATAAGACTACATAGTCTTTATAAGACTTTTATTTAAGCATACTCACAATAACGAAAAAAACGTTATGATTTTGTAAATAAGCTAACAATAGTAAGCAAATAAGGTGCATTGTTCTGTATTGTTTTTGGTGAACTTGAGCGCGTCAGAAAATGATGGCAAACGTTTTTTAAAATGGTCAGAGTCAGTCTGCCTGCTGTTTTTCCCGACGCATTCACAATCATTAGTCAACTTCGGCCGGTGTGCTCTGGAAAACTTTTTGCGTGCGGCTAAGCGCTAATTTAGACTACGTAGTAAATTAAAGAGGAGGACACATGACATGACGGAATTAGGCATGGCTGGTGAGCCGTTTTTTAATCACTGGAATGGAAGAGATAGTCCTTATCGTAACATGTCTTGTATTGTTTTTAATCGCTCGATACTGTACACAACCCATCATTTTTTAATGCTATTTTACAAGGGTAAATACAAATGGAATAATAAAATTTGCTAAATAAATCTAAAATTAAAACATTGTAGAGTATTTAAAAGCATGCATGTTATAATAAGAAAAATCGCATTCCAGAGATTAAAAACGGTAACAATGTCAATTTTAGAATGTAGAATCCAGAAGATTTTAAATTTACACAAATTTAAGAAGAGGCCTGAAGCAAGATCCAAGATCCTCCACTTTGCTGAAACCATGCACAGTGGAGAAACTTATTCACACCTGAGAAGGGGGTATTATTTGCATTTGAATGTGTCTGACATTGCAAAGCACGCACAGTAACACTTGGACAATGGAAAATCGCAGAACGTGCGAGTTGACGCCCTTCCACCGGTCACTAACCATTAAAATGTTGGATTTGAATTAAAATGTCACTTATATTCGTGTTTAATTAAATTCCTAAATCATTGTGTTCACCCATGGGTTTACTGCATAAACACCAGAACAAAAGGTCTAGGGACAAAACGGAGAAGTTTCTTTTTTCGTTTTTTTTTTTTCCATTGAGTTTAATCATGCAGCACTTTTAGTATTCATAGCAAAAGCAACCCAACAGTGTGATTAAAGTACCCGAAATAACACAGAATTTTGACCCAGCATAAACAACCGAACAATGTGTTTACAAAAACCCAGCATTTTTTTGTGTACTAGCCTACTACAGTACTAACGAATTAAGTGCAGTCAAAGCCCAGGGTTTCTGCGTGCTGTTGCGTTGTATTCAGGGAAGAGTACATATTTTTGTGGTTATTTATTTTTTTTATTTCATGTCTGTTGTTTTATGGATAAATCTGCTCATATCTGCGCACGCGTTTATGAGCCTTTTGATCAAAAATCCGCATTTTGCGCACGCGCGGGTGCGTTACAATAATAATAAGAATAATAAGAAAAATAAATTCGGAGCACTACTACTAAAAATAATTAAAATACTGATTGAAGAAAGCACAGTCGAAGAAGTATCATCATTAAAGGAGAAAAGAAAATGAAGAATTAATACATATTAGTATTTACAGTTTGAGCTTGACACGTTTATGAGCTCCGTCGCTTGCTGTCAATGGGTGCCTAAGAGAGAGAACACATTTTCGGCTTCAGTAGACACACAATACTTCAGACGAATGAAGGGCATTTTCACAGCTTGCCACGCAAAGCTGGGATCCCTTTTCTTGAAACGTGCGTTTTTAATGGCGACATCTGTAGGTATGTTCACCGTTACACAATTGTAAAGATTTCTAAAGTTGCGTAGTAGAAGAGGCGAGTTGCTCGGTCTGTCCGCTGTGCTTCGTTAAGCTTATATATATATATATATTTATATATATATATAAAATAATTCTAACAACAATGTATAAAGTGAATGTATATGTAGTGCAGACTACAAGCAGGGACTCCGGCAGGACTAACTATGACAGCATAACTAAAAGGGAGAGCCTGTAGGAAACACAGACATGAGGGCTCCCTGAGATGTAAAGTGACCAATCACTTCACTGTCAACAAACCTGAGTGATCAATTAGAGTGGGGAAGACAGCATCTAAACATACCAGTTTACCATAAATCTGTACATCCATGAATCCCACAGATCTGTTCCTTTCCCTAAGGCAAATCTATTTACAAAAATGCTTGGCTAAATAAAGAAAGAAAAAGGTTTTTAGCGTAGACTTAAACACTGAAACTGTGTCTGAATCCCAAATATTAATTGGAAGACTTTTCAATAACTTTGGGGCTTTGTAAAAAAAAATGCTCTGCCCCCTGCTTTTTTTACAGCGTTTTCATAATACTCAGTACTGCCAAGCAGCCTGCATTTTTTTAAATCAAAGTAGGCATGGCGGATGCTAGTAAGCATGGCGGATGCTAGTAAGACACTAGCAGGTCACCAAGATACTGCGGCGCGAGACCATGTAATGCTTTATACGTCAATAGTAGTTTTAAATTGATGTGAAATTTTACAGGGAGGCAATGCAGTGCGAATAAGATAGGGGTGATGTTTTCATATGTTATGTTTCTTGTGATTACTCTCGCTGCTGCATTCTGGACTAATTGAAGCTTGTTTATGCACCTAGTGAAAGAACTAGACAGTAAGGCGTTACAACAGTCCAACCTATCGGCTAATCCCTTTCAGGGTGAATCATCTGCCTCCACCTAACCCTATTCTATGCTTCCTCTTTTCTTACACCAACTAACTTCATGTCCTCTCTCACTGCATTCATAAATCACCTCCAACTGTACCTCCTGTCTTTTCTTCAGTGCCACTGTCTCTAAGTCATAGAGCATCGCTGGTCTCACTACTGTCCTGTTCACCTTTCCTTTCACTCTTGCTGATACTCTTTTGTCACATAACACCTGACACTTTTCTCCACCTATTCCAACCTATCTGTACCTGCCTATTTAACTCCTTTTCATACTCTCTCTTTCTCTGGACCATTGCACCCTCTTTACCTTTACAATAGTCCAACCCTGAGGTGATAAAAGCATAAACTAGTTTTTCTGCAACATTTAGTAACAATATATTCCTTATCTTGGCAATATTTCTGAGGTGAGAGAATGCTATTCTGGTAATAATATGTACATGAGCTTCAAATGAAAGTGCCTGTCTTATCAGGATTAAGCAGAAGGAACTAACATCCAATCTCTTATGTCCTGCACACATTGCTTAATTTTAGTAAGTTGGTTTTTCTCATCTAGTTTTGCTTAGACATATAACTATGCATCATCAGCATATCAATGAAAACTAATATCAAGGCTTACTTGAGTTATGTTGCCCAGAGGAACCATGTAAAGAGACAAGAGCAGTGGGCCTAAAAATAACTCCTGTGGAACACCAAACTTCACTTGAGAACATGCAGAATCGTCACCATTTAAATCTACAAGCTGATAACCATCAGTCAAATAGGATCTGAGCCAGGAGAGGGCTGTTCTCTTAGTTCCTACTACATTTTCTAATCTGTGAGGGGGAAAACTATGATTATTGGTTTCAAAAGCTGCACTGAGGTCGAGTAACACAAGTATAGTGATGCAACCATGATCAGGGATCAGATGTAAAGCAGGCAGTCTCATCATGGCTCTAATATACTGAGATTCTTTCTACTTCGATGGTATCTAAGCACTAGTAAAATGCAGGAATAAGTGCACCAGTGTAGTAGGGGATTATATTTAGAATTGAAAAAGGTCATGTGGTCTGATGAGTCCAGATTGAGCTTATTCCAGAGCGATTGACATATTAGGGTAAGAAGGAAAGCGCATGAAGAGGTGCACTCATCATGCATACTGGCCACTTGATAGGGTATGCCATCAATAGGTGTTTTTTGCACAGTGTAAAGCAAACCTTCCAAGCAAAAAAATAGTACCTAACAACCTTTCGTCAAACTGAATCTTGACAGTTTTATTGCCCCTTTTAGGACCTTTTGGTTGACCTTTGGATGACCTTTAGGATTTTTTATGGCTTGGAGTTTTCGATAAAAGGGGGGTGTAACGATGCTTATGCATTAGACATCGTTTCATTTTTAATGTTGATGCTAGAAGTTGATTGTAGGTGTTTTGTGTTTTGTTTTATTATTATCAGTGAAAATGAATGCTTATAAGGGTATAATTTCGGAGCTGCCTTTGACAGCTGTGTATAAGTCGTCTTTGACTAGAGCTCAGAAGTGTAATGTATTTGCGTCGAACTCAGCGACCACCGCGTGAATCACTTCGGGAAGAGATGAGTCTGGATCATGGGCGCAATTGGGGATTTGTGTTTAAATACTTGGACGGGGAGATGTTTTTCTACCAACTGGAGAAAGGTGAAACATTTAATCCGTGTGTTGAAAAAACAACGATCACCTCAAGCGACTGGGGTGTGTTGAGCTTGATGATTTTCAAGTTACTTAAAGAAAAGAAGAAGATTAAAGGAGCCTTACCAGCGAGTGAGAGTGAGAACTTAAATCTCTGGCACAAAATTGAAGAAGAAGAAGAAACTCGTGTCGATGAAACAACAGCAAAGACTGTGCTGCAAAGCGAATCGAAAAAGAAAAGACTGATGAGAATAATATGGGAGACAAAAGCAGCAGCTACAGGTAAATGGTTTTACCGCGTGAGCTGGGGCTTGACCAGCGAGAACGAGCCAGAGGGATCGGTGACCGTGGAGCGTTTCAACACAGAGTGTGGTGTTTTTCACCCGACTCTGAGCGTCCCGATCGACGCCTGGATCAGAATGCACTAAGTTTTCGGGGAGCAAATCACAGGACTTTTCCACAAGAGTCGTGATTGGAGGGATCAGCTCGTGACGAGGCGCGCTCTCTTCTAGCTCCGCCTCTTCTTCAGGCGGGTAGTTTAAATCCCTCAGTTCGCAGCTTCGTTCCATCCGTCACGTTTTTCGAATTTATGTCAGCGGTGTCTTGGCGAGCGACTCAGCACAAACTTCTGTGTCTTCAACAATGTCTGAAAGTCAGCAGTGCGACTGGGAGGGCTGTGAGTGCGCGACAGTTACGCTGCGTCATGATGGTGATGAGACAGATGGATGGCTTTCCCGTTTTCATCTGGACGCGATAAAAACTGTGGTGACAAGGCTGTTGTCTATAGTCGTGTATCGCTACCGAGAAGAAACCTGCTATGGTTGTATCGTAGACCATCCTAGTCAGAAACACTACGAGTGTCTGTGGGGTTTTACGGACGACTTTTTCCGCGACAACTTTGAAGAAGTGCGGAAGAGACTGTGGACCGATCGTTTTATTCCATCCATTCTGCGCTTTCTGGAAGCGAACAGTCTGTCACCAGTGGACAAGGTTAAACTGCGCGGGGCGTCTGAGACTTATCTGCATGAGCTGAGAACCACCGTGGACATCGAAGAGACGCTTACAGTATACAGATACTGAAAGACTTAACCGGAGAGGACGAAACTACTCCAAAGAACCGAAGCTTGGAAAAAGTTCTGAACTTTTGGTACGGGAACGAGGTCTGAAGAAGATGGGTAAATGCCTGCGGAAATTGAGCTCGTATGCGCACGAGTATCTGGTGAGCAGCGAGATGCAGAGACTGGTGGTTAAAGTAATCGAAAACCTAGTCGACGACGCTTTAAAGTTAAATCGAATTTCATGTGTTTACCTGACGATGTAAGGAGATTTGAAGAGATTCTGTGTATTATTAAATCTGTAACCGGTTCTGCAAACTGAGACGAGCTTGTGCAGGCAATATTACAGCTGAATGTGAATTCCCCAGTCATTACCTTTTGTAAGATTATTGATGTTTTAAGTGAAAAAGAAATGGGCAAGCATTATATGTTTACACTATACACATTGTTTGTTGATATTATGGTTATTTTTATAAAAAACAATCATTCTGTAGAAGTAGTTAACGACATTAGGAAATTTCACAATGTTGTATTGTATAGAAATGGTAATATATTCCTTACACAAGTTTTAAAAGTAATCAAACGCTGCTAATATTACTTTTGTGATTGATTTTTTTTCTTGTATGATGTTTAAAAAAAAAAATAAAAAATAAAAAATGATGTTTTGTAAAGAAATGCCAATGTATTCCTTATACAAGCTTTAAAAGTAATCAAACATGATTGTTTCTTTTTTTTCATGTATAATCTTTTATATATAAAAATAAACAAAATACATTTTTTAGAGTTTAAACAAAATACATTTTTTTTTTCACCCCTCAACATCGAGTCTTATGTAAACAAGCATCCTTAGGTGATTACCACCACACGTCCCAAACGAGGGACAAGGCTAAAAAGGTCATAAACAATCAAATCCTAATTGAGCACTTTACACTGACTAAAGACCAAGGGGTCATAAAACTGTTACACTTCCTAAACGAGGGATAAGCCTAAAAGGGTCATAAAACAGACACTTCCCAAATAAACACTTCACAGTGACAGAGACCAGGGGTCATAAAAAACTTTTCTGTGTCAAGCTAAACAGATCATAAAACTCGCATACACACCTTAAACGAGAATAGTATAGTGAGCTACATCACAGACACAGAGAGCGAGTCATAGCCATAAACACTCATTCAGATCAAGAATAAAGTTATTAAAGATGTCTCAAAACCTCGATAGGCTAAAGAAAAAAATATATTACGATCCTTCACACCCCGCCAGTTTCAGCGGGGTGCAGAGGCTGCATAAGGCCTTACAAAACGAAACGGGTCGGAAAATAAATCTCAAGAGGTGTAAGGTTTTATAAAGTAGTAAGACAATGTAATCTAATAAGAAGGTTCCTGTGCTCTGAGAACAGACCTCTCACAGTGCTTCCTCATGTCTTCTGTGGTAACACCTTCTATATCCTGTATCCAGACGAGGAGACATCCAAATGGCTCCTGTCTGCTAGAATCCTTTTGTTTAATCAGGAGAATGTAAATGTATCTCCTCTCACCTGTCTGTCTCCGGGTCCCTCTATGACTGACATGTTAATGATGGTTCTTTTGATGTTCGGGACGTAGCACCGTTTAAATGTGCTCTCTTGGGGACTTCCGGTTTCAATATGAGCGGGTAGCACGCGTTCTTTGACAGCTCCGCAATGAATACAATAGAATACATCTAGAACATCTGTTAATAATCTTTTATTATTAGAAAAGGAACGGGTTTTTGATTTACATTTGACTCGTCATAGTTGCTGGTTTAGAATATTAGTAGTTAAACATGCCAGCCAAGCCTCGTAAGGCAGCGGAACAGGCCGCGACCGCCTCGGACTCTGCTACAGAAGATATAGTGGCTGAAAATACTCAAGATGCGGGCAATACAGCAATTCTTAGCGCAATCTCTTCTCTGCGCTCAAATACACTCAATCAAATCCGATATCGGGGAGATAATAGACTCCAAAATTGAACAACTTGCTGTTACGATACGAGGAGAATTTACGGCGTTTCAACAGGAGGCCAGCTCTGCGATTTCGGCGGTTAAAATCACGGTGGATGAGCATGCTTCCAAACTGGCAAGCTTGGAAACTAACGCTTCTGCTTCTTCGGAGGCGGTAACTAAGCTAGAGCAAGAAGTAGGCCGACTGAAGCAGGTGGTAGAGCAGCTAACGGACAAATGTACGGATCTTGAAGGGCGTAGTAGGAGACAAAATATCCGTGTTCTACACATTAAGGAAGGGGCCGAGTCCGGGATGAAACCGAGGGACTTTATGGCGCAACTTCTGATGGAAGCATTATCGCTAGATAATCTGCCACTTGTTGATCGTGCTCATCGGGCATTGCGAAACCGTCCCGGAGATGAAGAACCACCGAGGGCCTTCGTGCTTCGGCTACACTACACCCACGAAATGGAAGAAATTCTGCAGAGAGCGGCCAGGATACAGCAAGTTACTTTCAAAGGGCAACGAATCAACATCTTCCCCGATTACCCTCCAGCAGTTGTAAAACGACGCGCGCTCTTCAAACGTGCAAGGGAATTGTTGAAGGACAAACCTGGTGTCAAGTACGGTCTACAGTATCCAGCAAAATTAAGGGTTACGTACAATGGCAAGGAACATTATTTCACGGATTCAAACAAGGCCGTTAAGTTTGCGGAAAATTGCTTCGGATGAGAGTGACTGCTCTAAGGATGTTGCATAGTTGAGATAAGTGCGATTACTTAGTCGTTAAATGCATATTTCTTTTCTTTTTCTTTCCTTAAACATAACCCATTTGGTACCTGTTCCTTTTCTTTTCTATATATTCTGGGATGTTCTTTCGAAACCCTCCACTGTGGAGCTGTGTTGATTTAATGTTTGAAGGTCAACGAATAACATATGTTAGGTGTTTTCTAGAAAACTTAATTTGTTTGTTATCATTCATATTATTATTGTTCTGATTTTCTTTTTATTATTATTATATATATTTTTTTTCAATTTAAATTTTCAATTTAGCTTACTTCGTCTCGTACCGCTAGTTCTAATTGTCGGTTAGATGACGGGGCTGTTATTTAGGTTGGCGGGTGGGTGGGGTGGGGACCTGTTCGGAACACGTCATTGTTGTAAAATGTGTGGTGAAAATAATTTATTGGGTTCTAAATGATGCAGAGTAATGCTGTAACATCAAGTAGCAGACAAGGGCTTGTTTTCGCTTCGTGGAATGTGAAAGGAATAAATCACCCCGTTAAAAGAAGTAAAGTACTATCACACTTAAAATCACTGTCTGCTGACATAATCTTTATGCAGGAAACACATCTGAAATTTGATTCCAAGGATAAGTTAAAATGCAGGTGGATAGAAAATATATATCAGTCCAATTTTTCTGTTAAAGCTAGAGGGGTCGCTATCCTAATACGAAAAGGTGTGCCTTTTAAACTTAAAACCTTGAAGGCAGACAAAGAGGGTCGGTACATTATATTAAATGGAGAGATACATTCCTTCCCTATTACGTTAGTGAATATTTATGCCCCAAATTATGACAACCCAGATTTTTTCAAGAAAGTTTTCGATCTCATTCCTAATATGTCTCAAACTAATTTAATCGTAGGGGGGGACTTTAACTGTGTCCTAGATGCATATCTGGACAGATCCTCTTCTAAGAGAGCCCCCCAGTCCAATTCAAGGAACTTTTTAAATGCATTTATTAATAACTCTAATTTAGTAGATACATGGAGACTTTTTCATCCTACTGAGAGAGATTATACCTTTCATTCACAAGTTCACAATGTATACACACGCATTGATTATTTTTTTGGTAGAAAATAAATTAATTTCCAATGTCATGAATAATATGATCCATGACATACTAATTTCAGATCATGCGCCTGTCACATTTGAACTTGCCTTTAATCATTTAACATCCTTGCGTCCGTTGTGGAGAATGGATCGTCGGCTTGTCAGTGACCCTAAATTTTATGATTACATGCTTATACAATTGGAAATATTTTTTGAGAATAACGATACCCCCGATGTTTCACCAGGATTACTCTGGGAATTTTTAAGAGGATGTGTTATATCGTATCAGGGGTCCAGAAATAAACTGTATAAAGCAAAACTTTTAGAGTTAGGGAAACAAATTCATCAATTAGATAATGAAAATGCACAAAAGCCCTCATTAGAAATTTACAAAAAAATTCTACAGTTAAGATACGAGTACAATAAATTAGCTTCAGACAAGTTAAGTAAATCATTCCTTTTCATTAAACAGAGACATTTTGAATTCGGGGATAAGCCACATAAACTACTTGCAAGACAGTTACGTAAATTAGAAAATGATAAGACAATTCATAAGATTAGGACAAAATCTGGAATCCAATGTACTACTTCTAAAGATATAAACAACAGCTTCAAGGAATTCTATTCAAATTTATACACTTCTGACCCTTGTATTGACTTACAAGCTATGGATAAGTTTCTAAATAAATGTAAACTTCCTTCTCTTAATCAGGATGAGCGTGATTCTCTTAATGAGGATATTTCTTTGGAAGAGTTAAAATGCACAGTTAATTCCTTAAAGAGTGGTAAAACTCCAGGCCCGGATGGCTTGCCCTCTGAGGTATATAAAAAATTTAATGATATACTCTCCCCCTACCTTCTCAGAACATTCGAAGGGGCATTAGTAACCGGACTACCAGCAACATTTAATGAAGCAGTTATAACTGTTATTCCAAAAAAAGGTAAAAGCACAGAGGAGGTTGAAGGATACAGACCGATCTCTCTCCTTAATGTAGATCAAAAAATACTGTCAAAGATTCTTTCAAATAGACTTGGTAGATTAATTAGTGGTCTAATTCATACTGATCAGAATGGTTTTATCCCTGGTAGATATGTGTCACAAAACACAAGACGCCTCTTTAACATATTGTATCACTCCAAAGCTATTCAAGAAAATTTGGTAATAATCTCTCTCGATGCAGAAAAAGCATTCGATAGGGTCGAATGGCACTATCTTTTTGCAGTACTTGAAAAATTTGATGTGGGTGAAAACTTTATAAATTGGATTAAGATACAGTATAAAAGTCCTTTAGCTCAGGTATTAACTAATAATACTTTGTCTGGTCCCTTTAATCTTCAAAGAGGGACTAGGCAAGGTTGCCCCCTTTCCCCTCTTCTATTTGCACTGACAGTAGAACCCCTTGCTGAATGCATTCGTTCTGATCCTTCTATTCATGGCTTTAACACTTTAAATACAGTCAATAAAATATCTCTATATGCAGATGATATCCTGCTATATATTACTAAACCCCATGTAAGTTTGCCAGTTATTTTGGATATTATTAATACCTTTGGGATGTTTTCAGGGTTTAAAGTTAATTTAAATAAAAGTGAGCTAATGCCCATTGGACTAAAAGATCTGTCTTCGATACAATCTTCTCCATTTAAAGTTTCAATGGAAAATTTTACTTATCTTGGAATTGTACAGTAGTTACTAATAAATATTCTGCGCTCTTAAAGGCCAACTTAACTCCTTTAATTTCCAAACTGCAAGCTAATATACAATTTTGGAGAGCACTCCCAATTTCTCTCTTTGGTAGAATAAATGCAATTAAAATGATATTCTTACCACAGGTACTGTATCTATTCCAGAATATTCTAGTCTTTCTGTCTAAATCATTTTTTAAGCAATTAGATTCAATCATTCTTCCGTTCTTGTGGGGATACAAAAATCATAGAGTTAAAAAGGCACATCTCTGTAAACCTAAACAAGAGGGAGGTCTGGCACTCCCAGACTTTCGTCTTTATTACTGGGCTTGTTATATAAGTCAAATCTCAATGTGGTTGGATGATCATGATGCTCCTCCATTTTGGCTCCAAATAATTCGTGATCAGTGTCATCCATACAATCCGGGAGCAGTAATTCTATCCCCTGTAGCTCTGGATCATTCTACCTTCAATAATAGCATCATAATCCGAAATATACTTCGTATATGGAAACAGATAAAAGAACACTTCAAAATAAAGTCCCTTTCATTTCTAACTCCTATTGCTAAGAATCCATCATTTACCCCATCAAAATTGGATAGGACATTTGTGCAATGGCAAGAAATGGGTGTATATAGTATAGGAGACCTTTTCATTTATGGGGCTCTGGCATCTTTTAGTCAACTGCAACAGAAATTTAAATTTCCCCAGAGTAATTTTTTTAGATTTCTACAGATTAGGAATTATATCCGTGCTCATATACCCTCATTAGTTAATACATCATCCTCAGTCATTGATAAGTGTCTTGCTCAGTGTAAAAAAAGTAAAAAATCATTACCGATAATTTATGATTTGCTTCAATCCTTTACTTCCCCCTGTACAAGTTCTCTTAAGGAAGAATGGGAGAAAGAATTACGAGTGGAAATTTCTGAGGAAATTTGGCAGAGGAGTTTAAAGGATATTAACAAACAGTCTATCAATTCTAGACACTGCCTTATTCAGTTTAAAGTTATTCATAGATTACACTATTCAAAAAAGAAATTACATAGAATTTTTCAAAATGTTTCACCTATTTGTGACAAATGTAATTTAGTGGATGCTGATTTGTCCCATAGTTTTATTTTTTGCTCAAAAATTCAGAGTTATTGGACTGGAATTTTTGATGTGCTCTCTGAGATTTTCAGGGTGCAATTGCAGCCGGATCCAGCACTTTTGATCCTGGGATTTTCTGAAGCTATGCATTCACTATCAGGAGCACAACACAAACTGCTTGCATACAGTTTAATTACAGCCAAGAAGTTAATACTGTTATTTTGGAAGAAAAAAGAGGCTTCTACGTGTAAGCTATGGCTTGAAGAAATGATTTCTACTTTACATTTGGAACGAATTAGGTACTGTTTGAAGGGCACCTTTGAGCAGTTTGACAAAATCTGGCATCCTTTTCTCTGTTACCTTGATTTAAATACCACGGCTTAATGCATGATTGCATGTTTTAATATTCTTTTTCATCATACTTTATAAACTAATGTAAACAGGTTGTGTAACGGATGGTTTGTGATGTGGGTCTTTGTTTTATTCAGTTTTGTTTTTATTATTTTTCTTTTCTACTTTAATTGTATTCTGTGTACATGTAATAGAAACAAAGGATGTGAGATTGTAAATTAATTTTCAAAATCTTGGTTTCTCAATAAAACTTATTAAACAAAAAAAAAATGTGCTAACAAGAGGGTTAAGGAATTTCTAGCTGAACAAGACGCGTACACGTTGCATAAAACGGCCAGAACGCGATTTTCTTAAAATAAAGTTTTTACATAGAGACCTCTCAACCAGTTTCAAGCAGATCTCTGCGATATGCCAAATCTGGCGTCGTACAACGACCGATTCAAGTATTTACTGACAATGATCAATGTTTTTTCTAAGAAAGCCTATGTAAGAGCTATAAAGAAAAAATCTGCTACAGAAGTAACCAACGCCTTCGCCTCGATTTTAAAAGACAGCGGGGTTCCTCGTTTCCTCCAGACTGACAAAGGGGGTGAATTCTACAATAAAACTTTCCAGACTCTAATGAAAAAAAATAACATTACGCTTTTCAGCACGTCCAGCGATGTGAAAGCCTGCGTGGTCGAGAGATATAATCGGACGTTAAAATTCAAACTTTTTCAAGTTTTTTTCTTCAACCCTTTTAGCTATTTTACCGCTAAAAACACTTTTAGATACATCGACGTGTTGCAGGATTTCATCAAAAGGTATAATAACACATACCATTCTAGTATAAAAATGACCCCTATGCAAGTGACTCCCGCAAACACTTCTCAAGTTTTTCAAAACCTCTTTGTTACTTTCCTTCTACGGCATAAGAAAAAATTAAAGATGAATTTTAAAGAGGGCGACCTGGTGAGTTTTACGGACGAGATATTTACGGTATCCGACTGCATACTGCGTTTTCCTCCAGTGTATAAATTAAAGGATTATGACGGTGAAGCGTTAGAGGGTACTTTTTACGAGGCCGAATTACAGAGAGTAAAGGTCGCTAAAGACAGAGTCTTTCAGATACAAGAAATTCTGGGAGAGCGTATGATAAGGGGGGTGAAACATTATTTGGTGAAATGCAAAACTGGCCTGAGAAATTCAACAGCTACGTGAGAGCCAGGGATTTGATCAATGTATAAAAAATCAAACTCGAAGATGCACAATCATTTGCACGATGGAACGTTCAAGCAGAGAGGCTTTCTACATCACCCTACCCTCGAATGCCAGCTGCGACGTGTTTAAGAATAATACGAGTTCAAGTTTTCGAGTTGACATGGCCAAGCATATAGTCCTCGACGGTGCGTGGGAAGTGGCGCTGACTGATGTATCATATTCGCATTCCTGGCATAACCTACCAAGAGAGGGAGCCGAATTTAGGTGGATAGACACCTGGGAACACGGAACTCGAGGCGACGTCGCCGAAATGGATTTGAGCGCGTTTACCCAGCATAAAGTAAAATTAAAATACAGTGGAACCTCGGATTACGAGCTAAATTCGTTCCGGAAGTGGGCTCGTATTCCAAAACACTCGTAAACCAAATTTAATTTTCCCATAGGAAATAATTGAAACTTAAATTATTCGTTCTACAGCCCAAAAAAATTAATACATAAATATAATTAATACAAAATAGAAAGTAAAAATAAAACAAATTAACCTGTACTTTACCTTAAAAAAATGTAAAATGAAACCCCGACAGATAAGGGTTTTCGTTTGTGCATGCAGAGTGTATGTGTGTAAAATGTGCGCGCGCGCGCACACACACACACACACACATTAACGGATAGACCGTTTTTAAAACCAATTAAAAATTAGCAAGGAGACATTCCTAGTCACACTCACGTGAGCGCATACTAACAGGATCACTGCTGTAAGTAAAACAACAACAACAAAAAACAAATTAAACAGCTCCTCACCTTTGAAAACAATCGCGACAGAGAAGAGTTTGTGTGTTTATTTGGCAACCTGAGAGGAGGGGGGCTGATGGGGGGCTCGCTCGCGTTTACGGCCCCCTTCTCTCAGGTTGCCAAACAAACACACCAACTCTCTGCCTTACACACACACACACACACACACACACACTCAAAAACACTGCAAGCACTAAGAACCAGCAGGGGAGACGATAGGTCTCGGCTTTACAGCTCCCCTTTCCTCAGGTTGCCAAATAAACACACAAACTCTTCTCTGTCGCGACTGTTTTCAAAGGTGAGGAGCTGTTTAATTTTTGTTGTTGTTGTTGCTGTTGTTGTTTTACTTTACAGTAGTAATCCCGTTAGTATGCACTCACGCGAGTGTGACTAGCGATGTTCCTTGCTAATTTTTAAAGGGTTTTAAAAACGGTCTCTCCGTTAATGTGTGTGTGTGCGCGCGCACGCACATCTCTCTCACACACACATACACAAACACACACAGCACGTGTGTGTATTCACCCAGCAGGAGAGACGATTACCTACAATTTTGCTGCAAGAGAGAGAAAAACCGTTGGCTCACTTGTGATGACGTAACGCTCGTTGTTAAAACAAGAAGCGCATGCGTGAAACATGATACTCGGTGCTCGTTAACTAAGACAATGCTCGTTTTTCAAGTAAAAAATTATTAAAAATTGTTGCTCATCTTGCAAAACACTCGTAAACCATGTTACTTGTAATCCAAGGTTCCACTGTATGGTGTTTATGAAGACAAAGACCACCTCATGAAAACTCTGGATGAGGAATTTCGACAGATAGGATTAGACGTCGGGCTGAGCTTTAATAGACCCCTACAGAGTTTCCAATGGATGGGGAGCGGTCGCTATCGCCTGCATTTTACAGCCCCGCTGTGTTTCATGCTGGGTGTGAAACCTGGTAAATGGTTTATGGCAGGCCCAAAAATATCCCCATTCCCTGCCGACCTTAAAGCGGGATTTTATCATCTCTATGTTTATATCGACGTCATCACTCGTAGCAGATCGTAGGTGACGCATACGCGCCTCTGCTACACGCGGTTAAAATAGAGGGGAAATATGGAGATGTTATCACTCGCTCATACGGCATCCCCCATTACGTACCCGTGGCTAAGAATCATATTGAAAACATACACGTGGAGATTAAATCTGATCAGAATAAACAGGTAGTCTTCACCTACGGTAAGACGCTTCTAACGCTCCATTTCAGACCTGTTAAAACGTCATTATGGCCTTGTTAACTTACAGAGCGGACCCCAGGCGTTTTGTAACTTATTACGAGAACCAAGTGGGCGGATTACTGGGCTTTAACGGCGCCCCGGTCATGTACGGATGAGGAGTCGGGTCGTTTTTTTCGAGACTGTTTCGTTTAATAATACCTTTGGTAAAAAAGGGTTTCAATGTCGCTAAACCTCATCTAGCATCCACCGCTGAGGGCATCGCTTCGGATGTGATCAGCAGAGCCGTCAGGAAAGCAGGCGAAGGCTCGGGAGGTCAGGAGGGGTCAGGAATCGCCATTCTATCTCGAAGAGCCATAAAACGACCGCCCAGTTAATGTGTATCAAAGTCTAAAAAAAGGAGAGTGTCTAAAAAGAGGCCTATTTCGTAGTTAACACGCACCCGCGACACATGCCAGGAGAACACTGGCTCGCTCTCTATCTGGACGCAGACGGGGAAGCAAGCTTTTTCGACTCTTTTGGTTTCCCCCCTGACTTTATGTATTATCCAAAAACAATCCTGGATTTTTTGGGAAATCAGAGAGGAGTGAAAAACATTTTCTACCATAACAGACAGTTGCAGAGCCCCGTGTCGGCTGTCTGCGGTGAATATTGCGTGTATTATCTGTGTCATAGGGCATGCGGAGTGGCGTACGAGGACGTGCTATCTTTTTACGGAGATGATGTGATAAAAAATGACAGGATAGTGTCTGAGTTTATGAACCGATATCAGAGCTGTATAAGTCGTTGAGCGGGTCTATTTAATCACACTGCCTGCTCTCTGAAGATGTTTACAGAGTGTCATAATATGTAACTTGTATTACGATTCTTCTCTGTGTATGTTTTTTTTTTAATAAACCTTGATATATAGTCAAAAGAGTGTGATACCTTTTTCTTTTTTTTTTTCTTTTACCACTATTATTATTCATTTACCTTGATATATATTGAAAGAGTGGAAAAAAAGACATGATACCTTGTAATCGAATCAATAAAAATTTTATTTTAAACGGACAAAAACATTGTTGTTTATTCATTTCATGAGAAATTAACTCATCGAGGTGAAATATTTGCGAGTCGCATCATCTTCCTCTTCTTTTTCTTTTTTTCAAGAGGCGGAGAGGCTGCGGTATCAGCGTCGTAACTTTTACCCGTCGAGCCGTCAGCGCCACCTTCTTTAAACGATTCAATGTCCCGCCACGCGTTGCTGTTGGGGATGGTTGATAAGGGGATATTCAGGCTTAAGAGTGTCTGCACAAAAGCGTTCCAGCCCGCGGGGCGCCTGTCATCTTGCGGGTGCTTGTTAAATGTTTCATTAGATCGACTATGTGGGAACCGTTAATCACACGCTTCTTAAAAATAAACTCCCCATTTTCGTTCCACTCCCCCGGTCCCGAGGCCTCTGATATCTTATGTAAAATATAAGTGGCATTTCTTTTGAAACGGGGGTTAATGCATTCGATAACGTCTTTTAAAATAACATCTTTTTTTTCTTTCTGAGCCTCGACGAGGCTTTCGGCTTCTTTTGGTAAAGTAAGGGCAATCTCTCGAGTCTCGCCTTGCTTCTGTTTCTGAAGATTAAGGTATCCTTGCAGGAGACTGTTGTACTTTTTAATTTTTTCGTCGGACGATATCCCTTTCTGATCCAGTATCTCTCAGATCTTCTGATCCAGCTCATTTTCGGCTCTTTCTCTGATATCCTCGCCGTGCTTAACCTTCTCGTTTAGATGGTTTAGTTGTTCAGGGGAGATGAGAAACATTTTTCGCTACGAACGGTAGAGCCGTGCTAAGTAATGGTAGAAAAAAACTGCCTGTTTGAAGAATTTTTCTTTTCTTGGATACGGGGGTCTTCTTGTCAGCGATCAGTCTAATGTGTTTCTTCTGTCGCTGGAGTTTCTTAGACTGATGTCTGGACATGAGGATATTCCCTTTCAAAAGGTTTAAAGCAATCTCGCACAGAGCTCTAGTGACATCAGCGGAACATGTGTATATATATATATATATATATATATATATATATATATATATATATATATATATATATATAATTATTATTTTTTTTCAATCTGTTAAAAATATTACTTTTTCTTTGGTAAATATACACAAGCCATCTCTGCAGGTAGTAGACCGGCTCTCAGTCTGAAGCGGTCTGGACAGGCGGGTGTCAAGTCTAGTAATAAATAGCTGTGTGGCTTATTTGTAGCACCTTCATAACTCTCTAAAAAGAAGGCCCTCTGTCTCGGGAATATCAGATTCGCTAATATAGACATCTGCAGCTTGTATAAAAATTAAATGAGTGCAGTTTAAGTTCAGGGTTCTACTGTATTTACCCTTATGAAAAATGTTCTGAGTCAGAAACATAACAGACATATTTCTGTGATGGCGATACTGTGTGAAAATTTTAACCACTTCAGTATGGTCGGAGGCTTCCAAAACGACGTCGTCCAGAATAACCAGATGATTTTTATCTTTAGGAAAAATAGTTTAATTATCAAAGGAATCAGGCAGACCTTCTAAAAACGTTATCCTTTTATTGAACATTTTTTGCAATTCACTGTACATTGGTTGAAAACATGTGTATATCCAAACAATATTATCAGGCTGTGTATCCAAAACATGCGTAAAATTCTCCAACACATTCTTTACAAAGAAAGTTTTTCCTGATCCACTGGGTCCCACAACCAGACATGAAAAGGGTAATTTTAATCTAGGGTCGAAAGTCGTTTCCTCCGCAGCCTCGAGGTGTGACATGTATTTTTATTTAGTAGCTAAAAGGTAAGCTTCCGCCCCCGGCCAATAGACGTCTCTTAGACGGCTTTTTTCGAACGAGTTTTTTAAACGAAAACCGTGCTTCTCCCGAACTATGCTATGTTGAGGGGTCGTGAGAAAACTCTCGTGTGAGCTATAATGTGTGTATAATCGTGTGATATAATCCTCGACGAGGTCTTTCACGGTGTCGAAGTTGATTCGTTGACAACACACGTACGACTGTGTGATGCCCTTCACACGCAGCACTACTTTAGACGCCCTAGTCTGATAGGCGTAGCTTTTAGGACTGGCAGAAACGAATTCGTATCACCGTCCAATTCGTCTGTTAGTTGACCTAAATAATTACCCATCTCAAGAGGGGTCTCGCCTTCTCTGGTTATATAGATCAGGCTATCGGTGTCATAATACGAGACTAGCTCTTGGAGCTGATCCAGGTAACTAAAGAGGGTTGTTCAGCCATAGCCTGTTGTAGAGGCTGCAATAAAAACATTATCTGTTTTGTTAGGGGGTGCGATACAGCACTCGCCGTGTTGCCATTGTAGCATAGCGACGTTCTCGTTTAGGAAGCTGAAATAGTTAACATTATGATTACCTGAAAACATGTAATTAAAGAAGATTTCAGGATCGCTTATGAGCCAGAAGCTGTTCAGACAAAGTTTAGCCACCTGTCTTTTGGCGGGATTAAAGGCGATTTTAGCCGCGTCTAACAGAATACCCTGATTAGGGTTATAGTCGGCTACGTAACGCTGTTTACCCCCATCGTCCTTAACCTCAGATGGATCACCGCTCACCTCTTGCTTGCCTTTTAAAAAAGTTTTGATGTAGCCCTTGAATAAGTCGGCACTCTTCTCATTAAAATGCCATACCTCTGTGATCTCGGCTACCACATAGCCCTTATCTAAGGCAAGAGTAAACTCGGGCGTTATCCAGACCCCTGTCAACGCTCGTTCTTCGTCTGTGTGGGGGCAAGAACCTCGCTGAAAATTCAGGTCTGCGCATGTGCGGCAGAGAGTGAAAACCAGACGTCCTTTCTCCGATCTATAAGGTAGAACCGGGAAAAATAAACCTCTGGGAGGAAAAACACGGGCTCTTATTAAACCGAAATAATCTCGAGGGTTCCCAAAATCCTTAAAAATTATTTCAGGATGACCTACGGGGTAAGGGAATGTATAATTCACATAAGGGTACAGTGAGGTCACGTACAAGGCATCGCGGGGGGAGAGCGGTTGAGGGGGGTTAAGGCTTTTAAGAAAACTCTGTAGACCCTGATGGGTCTGTTTCATCTCTTCCCATGTATGCTCCCTTATAGTTACGACTTTCACCCCGTGTTCATGTTGTAAACGCCTCAGTTTATCCTCACACTCCTCGTTCATGCACTCATACGTTTTATCGGTTAAAGGATTAACGTCCTGAGGAGAAAAACACTGTGTACAACCGTGATAGAAACATCCTTGAAATTCATAAACTCTGCACCCCGTTTAAAGTCTGCACCCCGTTTACCATGACATAGCCGTCTGTAACGTAAATCGGCGGGCATAGGGAGTATGTAACACAGGTGTTTGTCTGTTTCTGAAGTAAACTCTGTTTTTTGGCCGCAGATTAGACACTTAAAATCGGGGCATTCGTGAGGGTTTGAAGGCTTTGTCAAACTCACAGAATACAGTCTTTTGCACGTTAAACATTTCTTCACCGTATCGCATTGACTCGCGTAGACACCAGCTTGCGGATGCCAATTTTTCACTTTATGCTTAGTTAAACAGTAAGGAGAGCGACATGATCTATTACATTGTCTACACGTTATATATCTCGATTCCTGCTGGCTGCAGCCCGAATCCAAATAACCCGAGCTAGCGTTTCAGCTGCAGCATCGGTGATTTCAGGATGAAGCAAATGAGCAATGTTGATAGCAAAGCATAACTGATTCGCTGGATTCTCGACTATGTAAAGAAATCTCTGTTTTTTTTAAGGATTTTGCAGTCCAACGTTTTTTGCAACAACCTCTTCCTGCCGCCTCGTTGATTTCTAACAATCTGTACAACAAGCTCTAGGGTTTTATCGCAAAATACAGACATGTTAGACTGTACCAGACGGTCTAGTAAATCCTGGAAAACCGAAAGATCGGCTCCTTCAGAGACCCGTAACATAGAAGAGAGACCGCTTCTCAGGCTCTCGCCTCTTAACTCCAACTGTAGCACGTCACCCTCTTGAGCGTAAGAAAGCGCATTATCGACTATGTCATACAAGCCACCCATCACGTTTCCAAAGAAAGCGCCGTAATCTGCTACATCGCCTGCGGTATATTTAATAATTGTCTTATTTCTATATTATTAAATTGGGACCTAGTCACCACCCGGGGCTCGTTAGAGATGTTTTCCGCAGGGGGATTAATGCTACTTTGATCATTAGAACAGGGATGATCAGCGTGGGGTTCTACTAATGAGATGTCAAGATCAACACCTCCTCTTCCTACTTGATCTGTTTCGACCTCTTGGTTAATGTCTACCGCTAAGTTTAAGGGGGGATAAGGGGCCGAGACAGAGCAGGGAGGATCCGTGGAGGCTCCCTCTACAAGGTTATTTATGTTTGATAGTTGTAGTAAGGTATTTTCTATTTGAGCGACTCGAGAAGCTAAAGACTCGGGGTTAGAAGCGTTATCTGATAATATTTGGTGACGTGAATGATCAGGTGTCGATTGGTGTTGACATATGTCACCCTCGTCATTTACAGACTCGGGCTGTCGGAGGGCCTTTATTTGATTTATTAATGTCAGATATTATAATTGCAGCTGATTCGCTGTAGAGGTTACTTCATCATCTACCAGTACCTCTTCAGAGCTGCGTAAAGCGTTTGTTAGTTGTCGTAGCGCAGCTTCTATTTCAGAAAGCTGCAACGCCAGCGACTCATTATCTGTCGCTGGTTCATGGTGTGTTTCATTGTTTATAGAGTTTATGTTATGAGTAATTACAGAGTCTGGACGGTGAAGGGCCCTTATTTGATTTATTAGAAGTTGATATTGTTGCTGATCGGCAATATTATTATTGTTGTTGTTAGGAACCGTGGGATCGTTTAATGGTTAAATATGTAACTCTGGTTGTGAACCCCGTGAATCAGACGCATGTAAAGACAACGGCAAAGAGTCTTGATTATCATCAATATTATTTACTATCTCATTCTCCATCTCTAACATTTCCACAAAGTCAATGGTAGCAACATCCATACCAGCATCAACATTTACATATGAGGCCATAGTTTTTCAACAACCCCGTAAACACAATAAAAAAACACAAAAAAACCCCCACACAAGCAGAATAAAAAAGAAAAAAAAAATCAACGACGGTTCAACTGAAAAGTTGCCCTATACGCAATACCGACTGAGGAGAGAAGAAGCTCTTCCCGCTGAGTGGTTGGATGGTAGGGATGATACGGTCCTGAACTACGCTTGTAGCTCCTGTAGCTCCTTCGGCTTCTCCTTCTTCTTAGGCGTCTACAACTCTCTGTGTAGGAATAACAGACGAAGAAAAGAAATTAGGTCATGAAAAGTTTTGCACCATGTGCACTAAAGAACCAGGGCTTAGCCATGACCCCTAAAAAAAAAAAAACTTACCATGATCCGATCTACTACCAAAGAAACAATGTTCGTTATTGTTTTTAAAATGCAACGCACCATCATGAAAATAATGATAATAAATAAATAAAAGTAATAATAACCCACCGTAACTAGGATCAGACTGTAGCTGCTGCGGCCCGATAGGCGTAGACCGTGTCGGTTCAGCCGTTTTTTAAAAATCAGCGCTCCTAAATCTAAAAATAATGAAACTTTGTTTAGCTACAACCCCTTTTCAAGAAGATAGAAATAAAACTGAATACATATATACATTTACAAAAGAGATAAAACTCACCGTCTTGCCAGCCGGCTTCGGTTACAGCGTAGCAAGGATCAACAGTCAGATTGTTTACTGCGAAGGTCAGAACGATTTTTCTTTAAAAAAAAACAAAACTTAAAACACATGTATATAAAAACAAGTGAATCTAGTTTCTACCTGGAGCCATAGCGATGATGCGCGAAGATCAGGTGTTCTTCAGACCAGCAACGAAATGACAGAGTTTTACGGTTTACCTTCTCTTCTACGTATTTTTTTTACAACCCTCCTTATCACACCCCAAAGAACAAACACACACACACACACACACACACACTAATATACATACAGACGGTCATAAAAAGCTTTAAGAAGTTTCAGACCCCTCTGGTAACTTTTTAACATACATGACGGTTATAAACACCCCCAAACAGCTCTCGTAACACTGGGATTGTTAACTCTAACTGAAAAAAAGGTATTTTAAAAATCACCCAAAGATATAAGAAATAGCCTGTTTTTTTTTTTTTTTTACTCTACTTTTGACTTTATAAGTATAGGTAAAAACAGTTAGGCCTACAACCCCTAGCCTAAGAGTAAAGTACGGCTAACCTGAACATCTCCGTCCTAGGCGGTCGTGAGACATCATACGTTGATAACTCACGGGACGTGGTTTACTTTTTTCTCCGTTATTAGTTTTATTTTATTTTATCTATTATTATTTAAATTGTATTTTTCTTTTTACGTAGCTACATTTCTAAACCTATATATTTTTTATTTATATGTATAAAACATTGGCTTTTAGATAAACGTTTCTAAATTTCGAAAACTGATGAGGAGGCGTGACTAAGTCGTCACTACCATATCCACCCAATCACAACTTCCGAGCGGAAACCCCTTTGATTCATTCACTCGTTTGACAAACTCTGCGCGCCTCCCGTACCAGTCGCGACTTCGCTGCTCAGACACTACACTCTCTTGACATCGGACAAGCTCGCGCAGACCTCGCTTTTGTCTCCTTTACTCTTTTCTTAGACTCGCTCGCGTGATCGCAACGCCGCTTTATTCACCTCATCGAAACCAATTTTTTCCTTCTTCAGCGACTCGGGGCTCTCGCCCTCTGGTAACGTTTATTCTTCTACTCTTTAACTACCTTAAAAACTAACATCTTCAACAGTCCTTAGTAATTTAAAACTCATCCAAGTTTTTACCAAAGTTAATAAATGTTTCATTGTTCACCCCTTGGTAAAAAACAAATTCACCCTGTCTTAAGAGTTAAACACAAGCACCTTGAAATCGAGTCCCCTCACCAAGCATATTTTTCAAATAAAAAAACACCCTGAACAAATTCTTATAATAAATAAATTAAAATACGTATATAAATAAAAGAAATCTATGAAATAAATAAATTAAACTAAATTAAATAAGTGAATGAAACGATGTCTAGCGCATAAGCATCGTTACACCCCCCCCCTTTTTTATCGAAAACTTCAGGTCATAAAAATCCTAAAGGTCATACAAAGGTCAACTAAAAGGTCATAAAAGGTCATAAAAGGAGCAATAAAACTGTCAAGATTGAGTTTGACGAAAAGTTGTTAGGTACTATTTTTTTTGTGCAAAGCAAACATTAAATGAAATGAACATGACATGTTCGACATAATAACATTTAAGAAAGACGCAACACTCATAATATGAACTGCAACATAATCACTGTCAACTTATATATCGGCTAGTAGAACAGAGCAGTGTTTTACTGCTGTGCATTTTAGACATGATTTCAGACAGACGGATCGGTTTAGCCCGAGTTACAGATGGGGCAGTAAAAAATGCGCGTCAGAGGTACAGGAATCTCATAGTGACTCGCGGCAATGTGTGAGATTTTAAGAGACACCATGTCTCAGACCAGTAGGTGGCAGTCATGTTTCAGGTGGCAGTTCTCAAGCACAGATTAAAACAAACTAATAAAGTAAACGTGTGGTAACCATATTTACTGTAATATTTTCAGTTTTTAATATCATAACTTTATATTGTGAGGTTTTATTGTAAAAAACAAAAACAAAAGCTATTAAAAGACAACATTAAAATAGCAGCGCTTCAGATTGGTTGCGAAGTCGGGTGCATGCGGGACAGCAGCCTTCATACACATTAGTTTGAAAAAAACACTAGATTGAATTTAGGTCAAGTTTTATTATATTTGTGTCAATCTTTCTTTTAATATATATACATATATTTAAATATATAGCCTAGATCAGGGTCGCCAACCTGCAGCAAGGGTGCTCTGGAGCCGTGCTCCTATGGTGATATATTTTTAGGCTGATATTCTAAGTTTAAAATAAAACGTGTTCATTTTTGTGCTCAAATTAATAATAAATCAACAAATTATTATTAGTGAATAGACTAAAACAAAATCATGTTTGCTTCAGCATTGGAAACAATATTGTATTGGGCTAAGATTATTCACTTTTACTTTTGAATTATTTGTTATACTTCATCTTTTTGCACACAGGCGCGGGCATTTTTAAATTTGACCAGAAAATAATAGTGGGCTGGTAGGCCTGTTATTTTTCATATACAGTGGAACCTCAGATTACGAGCATAATTCGTTCCAAAAGCGGGCTCGTATTTCAAAACACTCATAAATCAAAGCACATTTTCACATAAGAAATAAAGGAAATTAAAATTATTTGTTCCACAGCCCAAAAAAAATAAATACATAAAAATAATTAACACAAAATATAAAGTAAAAATAAAAATAAATCCAGACCAATAAGTGTTTCCATTTATGCGCATAGGCGCTGTGTGTGTGTGTTTTTCTTTCTTCTGCGCTGCTGAGTGTGTGTTATGTGTATGCACGAGCATAATTTGACACCGTGCCGGTTGCGTGTCAGTGAAGCACCCCCTCTCTGTTTCACACACACACACACACACACACACACAAACACATTAAAGGCGAGAGAGAGAGAGAGAGAGAGAGAGAGAGAGAGTATGAACTGGCACGGTGTCAAATTACGCTTGCGCACACACTAAGGACGAGAGAGACATAACACACACACTTTGCAGAGCAAGAGAAAGAAAAACACACACACACATAACACACACACACATTTAAATACGGATACACAGTAAAGGCGAGAGAGAAAGAAAGCGTGTGTGTGTTTGGGTTTAAACAGGCGCGGTGCTAAATTATGCGCACACACATAACACACACACACATTCTGCAGTGCTTTCTCCCAAGAGAAAGAAAAACACACACACATGACACACACACACTCAAACAAAGGCGCTTTCTCTTGCTTTTACTGACACACAGTAAAGGCGAGAGAGAAAGAGAGCGTGTGTGTGTGTGTGTGTGTGAACCGGCAGTGTCAAATTATGCGCGCACACACATAACACACACTCTGCAGCGCTAGAGACAGAAAAACACACACACACACGGATTGATTATACCAGTAAGAGACGAGCACTAAGACCCAGCAGGGGAGATAAATACCCGCATCGCCAGAGAGAGAAAAACCGTTGGCTCAGCTTGGTGTCAAAACAAGAAGCGCATGCGTTATACATGATACTCGGAGCTCGTAAACCACAACAACGCTCGTTTTTTAAGTCAAAATTTATTAAAAATCTTTGCTCGTCTTCCGGAACACTCGTAAACCGCGTTACTCGTAATCCGAGGTTCCACTGTAACTTAAAAGGCTGAATGAAGTTAAATGTACACAATAAATTAATAATTGCATTTGCTTTAAATTTGAGCACTCATGTGTAAATAGCTTTTTCAATGCACTTACTACCATATCATATATTTGTGACTAATACTGTTTTATTCATATTTTACATTACGTGCAGTTTGTAATTTACTTGTGAATGTCCTTTTACAATGTAACCCATGTATCTACAGTATAAGCATATTTAACTACTTTAGAAGGGAATGAGAAATTTGGTCGATGAAGTTCTTATTTGATATATTATTTGATTTCCTCTCCGTGAGACGGCACACGACGCGCTGGTCATCGGAGACTCCATTGTCCGGCACGTGCGTGCTACCACAGCTAAAGGTAAGGCGTACACGCGCTGTTTACCTGGTGCACGTGTTATTGATGTTGCTGCACAGGTGCCTGCGGCCCTAAGGAAGAACATTCGAGCTGTGGTTCTTCATGCTGGCACCAACGACATCAGGCTGAGGCAGACGGAGATCCTAAAGAAGGACTTCAGGAGCCTGGTCGAGAAGGTCCGCAGCACATCACCCACGACAAAGATCGTCGTATCTGGACCACTTCCGACATTTCAGAGAGGAATCGAGAGGTTCAGTAGATTATTTGCCTTCAATGAATGGTTACAATCTTGGTGTCAACAACAGAGATTACCCTTTGTTGATAACTGGAATGTTTTCTGGGAGCGTCCTAGGCTCTACCGCACAGATGGCCTGCACCCTAGCAGAGCTGGAGCAGCGGTCCTCTCTGACAACATCTCCAGGACATTACGAACCATCTGACTGGCGGTAAGTCATACCTCAGATTCTTTAGATATCAGCCACAATACAACTCACCATACTAATAGACGCACACACATAGCTTGTACTATAGAAACTGTGTCTGTTCCCCGAATAGTGAGAAAAAAGAATAAATTCGTTAAATCCAGCCGAAACAATCTGGTAACCATTAAACCAGAAAAAGGCCAAATAAGTAATCGAAGTCTACCTCTAAAGTTTGGACTTCTCAACATTAGATCCCTTGCGCCTAAAGCACTTATTGTTAATGAAATGGTATCAGATTATTGCCTTGACGCACTCTGCCTCACTGAAACCTGGCTTAAACCAAATGAATATATTGGTCTGAATGAGTCTACTCCGTCAGGATATTTTTATAAGCACGAGCCCCGTCTAACTGGTCGCGGTGGTGGTGTCGCCACTATCTACAAAGATGTACTCACTGTTACTCAGAAAATAAGGCCCAGGTTTAACTCATTTGAAGTGCTCGTCATTAATGTTGCACTTAATGAAATACATAATAAACCCGCGCTATATTTTACTCTGGCCACCGTGTACAGACCCCCAGGGCCATATGCCGATTTTCTTAAAGAATTTGGACATCTGCTATCAGACCTAATTGTTAACTCTGACAAAGTGTTGATAGTAGGAGACTTTAACATTCATGTAGATGATGCTAACGACACTTTAGCCCTCGCATTTATGGACTTACTAAATTCCTTTGGGGTTAAACAAAATATAAATAGATCAACTCACCGCTGTAATCATACACTAGATTTAATTATATCTCATGGTATAGATGTCACTAATATATAGCGATTTTACCTCAAAGTGATGATATCACAGATCATCACCTCCTGATATATACTCTACCCGTAGAACAGATTAGCTGTGTCTCTCCACGTTATCGATTTGTTAGAAATATGAATCCGACTACTAAAAACAGATTTACAAGTAATCTACCGGATCTGTCCCAAATTCTTATTAGACCCCTAAATGCAGACGATCTAGATGAAGTGACCAGCAGCATGGGTACTATTTTTACCAGTACATTAGACACTGTTGCTCCCATCAGATTAAAAAAAGTCAGAGATAAAACACTTGCTCCTTGGTACAATAGTCATACTCGCGCCCTAAAAAGAGCAACCCGTAACCTTGAGCGAAAATAGAGAAAAACTAAATTAGAAGTTTTTCGAATTGCGTTTAAAGACAGTATGTGCAGCTATAGACGGGCTCTAAAAACCGCTAGGACCGAGCAGCTTAGCCAACTGATAGCAAGAAACCAAAACAATCCCAAGTTCTTATTTAGTACAGTAGCCCGCCTAACAAAACCTAAGATGCCTGCAGAGAGTACTCCACAACATTTTAGTAGTGAAGATTTTATGGACTTCTTTAATGAAAAAATCGATAGCATAAGAAGGAAACTAACAGAGGTTCAACCTCTAATAGCATCTCATGATCTAGTTCAGCCTAGAGCTTCACATTTAGATTTTCAGTGCTTTACAGGTATAGGACAGGAAGAGCTGTATAAACTTATCACCTCAGCTAAATCAACAACGTGCCTGTTAGACCCAATACCAACCAGATTTTTAAAAGAAGTGATGCTTACAGTTGGAGAGCCACTTCTAAACTTTATTAATTCTTCATTATATCTAGGTCACGTCCCTAAACCTTTGAAGCTGGCAGTTATTAAGCCGCTTCTTAAAAAATCTAATTTGGACGCGAATGAAATAACAAATTATAGACCGATTTCAAACCTTCCGTTCATGTCAAAAATATTAGAAAAAGTAGTATCAGCTCAAATATGCACATTCTTGCAGGAAAACAACATCCTAGAAGAATTTCAGTCAGATTTCAGGCCCCATCATAGTACAGAAACTGCACTAGTTAAGATTGCAAACGACTTGTTTTTAGCTTCAGACCAAGGCTGCATCTCAATACTAGTCTTACTTGATCTAAGTGCTGCATTCGACACCATAGATCATAATACTCTCATAGATCGCCTACAAAATCATATAGGTATTCAGGGGCAGGCATTAAAATGGCTTAGATCATACCTGTCTGATCGATACCATTTTGTAGATCTAAATGGAGTACCGTCTGATGTAATGCCAGTGAAATATGGGGTCCCACAAGGGTCAGTTTTAGGACCTCTGCTGTTCTCAATGTACATGCTTCCCCTGGGAAACATCATTAGAAGGCATGGGATTAGTTTCCATTGTTATGCTGATGATACCCAATTATACATCTCAACAAAACCAGATGAAATACCCAAGTTGTCTAGATTAACAGAGTGTGTCCAGGACATAAAAGATTGGATGACCAATAACTTTCTTTTACTAAATTCAGATAAGACAGAGATATTGCTCATCGGCCCAAAAACCAGCACACAACAGCTTTCACAATTCAGCCTGCGTTTAGAAGGATGTACTGTTACTACTAGCTCAACAGTAAAAGACCTGGGCATGATATTAGACAGTAACTTGTCTTTTGAAAATCATATTTCCAATATCACAAAAACAGCCTTTTTCCATCTTAGAAATATTGCCAAACTTAGGAGTATCCTATCTGTATCTGATGCAGAAAAGCTAGTTCATGCATTCATGACCTCCAGACTGGACTATTGTAATGCATTACTAGGTGGTTGTCCTGCATCCTCAATAAACAAACTACAGTTAGTCCAAAATGCAGCCGCCAGGGTTCTCACTAGATCCAGAAAATATGATCATATAACACCTATATTATCATCCCTGCACTGGCTACCTGTTCAATTTAGAATTAATTACAAAATAGTACTACTTACATACAAGGCTTTAAATGGTTTAGCTCCCTCATACCTAACCAGTCTTTTGATACGCTATAATCCACCACGTCCCTTAAGATCACAAAACTCCGGACTTCTGGTAATTCCCAGAATTTTTAAATCTACAAAAGGGGGCAGGGCATTTTCATATTTGGCTCCAAAGCTTTGGAATAGCCTTCCAGACACTGTTCGGGGAGCAGACACGGTTTCCCAATTCAAAAGTAGGCTCAAGACGCATCTCTTCTAATCTGGCATACTCATCCCATAACCTCATACTCCAGTACACCTATCCTGAATGGCAACTACGCTAATTCTCTTCATCTTTTCTGTATTTTTCTACCCATCCTGAGGCATCTGGAGATTGTGCCAGCTTCAGTAGACAAAGGCCAACCCTGCGAGGTTTCTAAGGCATCTTGAGAAGAACCTGCTCCAGCTAGATTCTGCTTTATGATGGCTGGAGCAACACATCCTGCTCCTTTAATTCCTTTTGCGTCCAGTGATCCTGACCCCATCTGCCCTCTGCACCTACTGCTGAACTGAATCTACACAACTTCTGATATATTGAACTTTCACCTGCACAACACACTTGATGTTATTTCTATCTGTTATCACCCAGATGAGAATGGGTTCCCTGTTGAGTCTGGTTCCTCTCAAGGTTTCTTCCTATTGCCATCTCAGGGAGTTTTTCCTTGCCACTGTCGCCGTCACCCTTGGCTTGCTCATTAGAGACATTTCATTCATCATTCATTCATTTCATTATTATCTAGACACATTTTTCTCACACATACACACTTCCAAATATTTTCTTTTCTTTTCTTTTCTAAAAAAAAAATATATATATATATATATACAAAAAAAAAAATATATATATATATATATATATATATATATATATATATATTTTTTTTTTTTTTGTGAAGCTGCTTTGGGACAATGACCATTGTTAAAAGCGCTATATAAATAAAATTGAATTGAATTGAAATTGATATAATTTTATTATTTAATTACTTATCTTATTATAAATATAATTTTTATCCTCGATATTCTTGTAGAGTTTAGTCCTTTAGAGCAAGCACTTTGTCAGAAGATTCTGCTGAATCTCTTTTCACCTTTCATACACGATAGGTGTGAATTTATCACACTATGTGCTCTGTTGGCAAATACTGTAGGGAGGTTTAGGTTTGGGTTTAGGTTTAATTAAGAAGATGGAGCGGACATCTCTGCCTAAAATAGATTTAAAAGATAAAAAAGATTAATGATAGCAGTTAAATTAGACTTAATAATCATACTTAATAATTGAATTTATCAGCGTTTATCTAGCGGGTAGCCTATATATTTGTTCGTTGTATTGCTGACAATCTGTGATAACTTTCCACCATTTTCACAATCTTGTCATTAGTTTAATCAGTTTAATATATGATATTTTACAACTAAAAGAGCAAGCTGAAGATGCTTTTTTACTTATATTTCTATTTAATACAATCAGACCACGTTTTCATTACTGTAAGGTTTTTATTGAGTGATTACATAGGCAGAAATACAGATTAAGACAGATTACACTTTAATTTGTGTTTTGTAAATCTACTACATTCCAGTATGTTCACCCTGGAAGAACTTTTGCAGTTGATTTTGCTGTTTTTTTAATATAGTCTTTCATTGCATGCCATACCATCTTAATGGGATTCAGCTAGAGTCTTGACCCAGTTAATGCCCCTTGGTTTCTCTGATTATGTTCTGTTTTAGTTCGTTTATTTATAGTTGGCCTTTCAAGTTTGCATTAGTATGTTTTTGTCTCTGTGTCTCCTAGCAGGATTAGCCTCTAGGAGAATTAGCTTTGTGTGTTTACTCTCATGTGTGAGTAACCTCCTTTGCATGTGTAATTCTTAGTTTGTATAAATACTAATCAGTGCACTACTAACCTGCTTATGTCTGTCTAGTCTCCTCATCTGTTTAGGTACTAACCTTTGGAGTTCTTAGTCTGTTTCATATCTAGTCTGCTGTGTACCTAGTCTGTTTGCCCCTTGGGTCTCTGGCTACTAGCCTGTTAGGCAATTAGTCTGTTTAGCTACTAGCTAGCTTAGCAGCTAATGTGCATAACAGCTAGTAGGCCTAGCCAAGCCGTGTGTGTAAAGCTCCTTGCATGTATAGTCCCTTGTGTTTAGTCCTCTAGTCTGTTTAGTTTGTCTAGTCTCATCTGGTTTGTATCCCTTGTCTGTATTGTATTAAATTGTATAATCCTTTGTCTATGTATTAGTTGATTACCGTTTTTGTTTATAGTTTGCTCCAAGGTAAAGCCAACTTCCTTTGTTCATGTTTTGTTTGTTTGGTCTATAATTAAAAAGACTTTCGTTGGTACACCTCTTCCCCTTCTGTCTTGCAACACCATCCCCACAATCCAACATCTAACAGTCGTGATATCTGCGGCAATGACTTTTTCTTTATATATTTTTTCTTTATTAATATTTAGATAAAACACTAGTTGTGTGATTTCCAAAATAAAGTTAACAATATTGACTTGTTTAATATTGTTATACTTGTGCAATATAAAGATTAAGTCATTTGCCAAGGAGGCATTTTTATTAACACTAGATTTACTAACCCTGCGCAAATCTACCAGGCCTCACAGGTGGTTTGCACAACAAGAGTATCGAGCTGAAGAACTGTAAAAAAATCTCAGCAGGGGTGAATAACACCTCGGGCATCAGAAAAGGAAAAAAGTCAGCAATTCTAGTGTTATCCATTTATACACAAAAATGCAGACAATTTTTACTCAGTGTGTGTGTGTGTGTGTATGTATGTGTGTGTGTGTGTATGTATATATATATATATATATATATATATATATATATATATATATAGCATTAATCGTGGTTTCCGTTTTAAGTAAAGTTTCGCTGCATTCACCTGTCCTCACACAACTGTTTCCTCCACAGATGAGAACACGCTGTTTGCCGATATTAATGTAGCGTGTATTTTTGAAAACAGTTACAACATTAAATATAGATATTTAATTTATTTTACATTAGTCGATCACATGAAACTTAGGAGTTACTGCAACAGTTTTGGAAAAGCAAATGTCTATTCACCGTTGTCCTTCAGTGTCTTGAAAAGCACGTGGTGAAGTTGGAATTTTACACCAAGTTTCTTCTTCGGGTTCGGCCAAAGTCGTGTGCATGTAGTTGGTCCCGCACTGTCTTTAAATTTGTCTATTGTTTTGCACATTGTTTTGTGTACTGTCTGCACTGTTAACCCATGTTTGCACTTAAATACATCATTTTTGTGTTCTTTAAGTTTTTTTTTTTTTTTTCAATTTCTGTAGTCCTGTGGGCATATACTAAGCATTGGGTGCATAACATCTTAGAAATGTAGCTAATTTAGAAGGGTAAACATGTAAATTTGTTTAATATGTCACATATTTTTTTTTTAATAATGTTATATGTAATTTAATATATTACACTCTAAACTCTTAAGACTTTTGTCAACTTTACAACATCAAAGCGTGCAGAGATGAGTGCACACCACTGCACAGATTTCAGGTTGCAACTGAATTACCCATATGACAATTTTTTTTTTTGCCGTATATTTCCCCAGGACAAAAGAATAAATTCTTGTTCAGAGGGACAAGTAAAAGCAATATACATACGTGTATATGCATATAATGAAGTCCCAGTTACATGTGTGGGGTTTAAAAAATCCAGTAAAAATTTGGCCAAATAGGTTATGTTTGTAAAATAATAGTTATAAGATTGAAGAATGCAACATTTTACTGCTACAGTAACTGATAAGTCCTGCAAGACATACTTGACAGAACATGTTCCTGTGACATAGTATTATTTGGATTAGCTACCTTAAATGTTCTTTTTTAAAACATAACTGTTTTTAAAAAACAGTAGATAGCATATTAATAATATATACTGTATTAAGTCATGCATATATTTTAAAGATATTATTGTGGTACCGCAGTGGTTAATTCTGCATCAGAATTTCCGAGACCATTGACCATAGGGTATGTTTTGCACCTTATATAAAAATGTAAACATACTTTTTTTCTTTGTAGAATATAAATATATTCTAATTATCATAAATAATTTTTTTTTCTAACAAAAAGCCACATTACTACTTTTAAATCTGGCATTCATTCTTTAACAACAAGAACAACAAAAATCTATTAAAACATCACCAACTGGAAAACAAAGCAAACATTTCTACTTCAAATATAAATGTTTTTGAAAAGCTGCCTTTATCTTAGACAACCTCATACCATACATAATAGGATTTAGAAGGGGCGGACAGATAATAAAATATATCGAAATTATCACACGCAACAAAGGCGGCATGTGTATCTTATCAAATCGACTTGAAAAAATCTCAAATGAACAGCCAAGAGAGAAATTTAGGAGTGACACAAGGTGTGGTGCACAGGTGCTCAGGGACTTTTTGGGAGTCTCTACAGAGGATGTTAAGCAAACTCTCAAAATCTTCATGTATGAATATAAAATAAGCAATAAGGGAAAAATTATTGTGATTATGCCACCAATTATACCATAAATGTTATTTGCATTAGTGTCAGAGCAAGCAAGTTTCACAAGAAGATAATTGTCACACCAGACTTTCTCTATTACATTTCCACATAACTCTAAACGCAAACTTAAAAAAATGTTTATCGTAAACTTTAAAAAGGATAAAACCCAAATCAGTACAATCAGTATGCATACCTTATTACAAGTCATTATAGTACTGTATAGTAAAGGATAACATATAGCCATATACCTGTCATAAGCCATCACTGCTAAACTTCCAAATTCCACAGAAGCATATGTGTACAAACAAAATATCTGTCCATAACAAGAGGCAATTTTAACTTCATGAGATGCAGTTAATATATTGGTTAAAATAAAAGGGAAAAATGCAGCACTGCCATATAATTCATTAAGTGACAAACAACACAGAAAAGTATACATGGGTTCATGTAGGGATCTCTCAACACAAATAATACCAATAAGTAATGAATTTGCTAATATGATCGTTATGTACAATACAATTGAAAGAACAAAATAAATGTAGATATTCTGTCCTACTTCTAAGTAGCCAGTCAATATAATAGTGGTAAAATGTGTTGAGTTATCCATGATTCTTTTTAAGGATTAAATAAATTATTTAAGAATATTAACTTTAATACATGTAAAATTAGATAGTAAAGCTAAATAGACCAAGTAAAAAAATGCATTAAACTGAAAGATTTAAAGAAATATGCACATATATACACGTTAAAGAGATTCTTGAGTATGCTTATTTGCTTATTTTACAAATGTCTTTCAAACTGATGCTCTTCGTAGTTCCGTGTTGGAATGAAATGTTGAAAATTTATTTTTCATTTCTTTAAAATTGCAGGTAAAGGTTATTTATAAACATAACAGATTTGTTTTAATAATAATAATAATAATTTATTTATATAGCGCCTTTCTAGAGCTCAAGGACACTTTATAATAATAATAAAATTAATGACTTACATGAATTAAAAACTTCGGGCTGAATGGAAAGATCACTTTGCACTAAAGTTTACCTACTTTTTTTTTTCTTTTTTTAAAGCTAGTAAAAATTACAAATGGGCTTTTGACAGAGTTATGCAGAGAACTTATTTGATATGTTGCCACAGTATAAACTCACCTGTATTTATGTGCTGGAATAGAGTGATGGGTGTCCAGGGATTTTATCATTAATTGTTTTTTAGTTACCGATCACATCAAAAGCCATGGTACTGTAAATAAAAAAAATAAAAACCTGCAAACTGTTTCTGGTTTGTTGTTAGATAAATACTTTCTTTAACATAAAGTAAATGTTATCTAAAAGCAAGAACATTTATAATAGCAAATTTTGCTATTCCTAAATGAATATATCTATTTTACAACGTATTTGGAACATGTTCAGAAACATGAAATGGTAAAATATGATCAATTCTTTATTTATTCTTTGCCTAATAGCAGATGGTAGATTAGTTATTTTTTTTGTAAGTGATTTTTTTTTATGTACATGGTGCTTTTTGAAAGACTAGGATTTTATACACTAATATACTGTATATATACAGTATATATTGTAAAGAGAGTCCTCACTAGAACTAAAACATACGAGCACATCACGCCTATCTTATCTTCACTTCATTGGGTCCCTGTGAACTTTCGCATTCATTTTAAAATACTACTTTTGACATATAGAAACAGTTTCAGTGTTTAAGTCCAGGCAAAAACCTATTTATTTAATCAAGCATTTTTATAAATAGATTTGCCTTAGGTAAAGAAGCAGATCTGGGGGACTCATGGACGTAGAGTTTTATGGTGAATTTGGTATGTTTAGATGTGTTCCCCACTCTCATTGATCACTCAGGTTTGTTGACGGTGAGGTGATTGGTTGCTTTCATCTCAGGGAGCCCTCATGTCTGTGTTTCCTTCTGGCTCTCCCTTTTAGTTATGCTGTTATAGTTAGTTCTGCCGGAGTCTCTGCTTGCACTCTACAGTAAATATTCATTCACATTATACATTATGTGATTGTGACCATACCTAACTGTTATCTCTCCTCTTCTGCTCTCTCTCCCGTTCCTTCCCTTCCCTCTCTCCCCCTTTCCCTCTCTCTCTGTCGAGCTACACATGTCGTTCCTGAGCTGCCAGTGATCCAGACTCCCTCTGCCCTCCGAACCTGTCTGACCCATCCTGGTGCCCCACTTCTGGTTGGAGATCTCGTCGCATGGATGCCCTGTGTGTCTCTTTGGGATGCGTCTCATGTCTGGGGATGGTTCTCGCTACCTAAAAGACGGTTCTGGCCTCGACTGGTGTTGGCAGCTGTTTCTCTGAGGACTTGACAGTTCGATAGTTCATATAAGTCTACCTGAGTTTTTAATAACTAACTGGACTCCATATTAACATCAATTAACATTAACTGTTATAATGAACCGCCTGCCAACTAACACACAGTATGAATGCAGATCAATTCCTACTTTCTGTTTCACCCAGATGAGGATGGGTTCCCTGTTGAGTCTGGTTTCTCTTAAGGTTTCTTCCTACTACCATCTCAGGGAGTTTTTCCTTGTCACTGTCGCCCTCGGCTTGCTCATCAAGGACTATCTGACCATTTTAATTCATACACATTCAAATTTTATACAAACTTAAATAATTCTTTTGATTGTGTAAAGCTGCTTTGGGACAATGCCAATTGTTAAAAGCGCTATACAAATAAAATTGAATTGAATTAAAGCTCTGTAGTGGGAACAAGTATCACAGGCACTAAGGTTGGCTGCAGTAAACATAGGAGCTTTTTTTTCTGTGCTCGGTGACAGAAAAAGCATGCAGCATTTTTACACTCTGCAAAGAGGTAAGTGGAGAAAAACTAAATTAGAAGTTTTTAAAATTGCATATAAAGCCAGTACAGTATGACCAGCTACAGACAGACTGTAAAAGCTGCTAGGGCTGAGCATCTGAGCAAAATAATAACAACAATAAACCGAAACAATCCCAGGTTCTTATTTAGTGCAGTGGCTAGACTAACAAAACCTAAGATATCTGCAAAGACTATTTCATCCATATTTATGAATGCAGAGACTATTTCATTCATAAAGTCTTCCATTAGTGAAGTCCTTATGTATTTCTTCAATGAAAAAAATTGATAGTATCAGGAAGAAAATATTGGATGTTCAACCTCTAACAGCATCTTGTGATCTAGTTCAGCCTCACATCTAGATTTTCAATGCTTTACAGCTATAGGACAGGAAGAGCTGTACAAATATATCGCCACAGCTAAATCAACATTGTGTTAAATCCAATTCCAACTAGATTACTAAAATATGTGATACAGCTGGTAAACCACTTCCAAACATTATCGATTCTTCACTATATTTAGGTCACGTCCCTAAATCTCAACTTGAATCTTCTTAAAAAACCTAACCTAGACCGTAATGAAATAACCAATTACAAAGCGTTTTCAAACATTCCGAGTAAATCAATATCTTAAAAAAATTTCAGTCAGGTTTCAGGCCCCATCATAGTACAGAAACTGCACTAGTTAAAATTATAAATGACTTGGTTTTAGCTTCAGACCAAGGCTGCATCTCAATACAGTACTTGTCCTACTTGATCTTATTGCTGCCTTCAACACTATAGATCAGAATATTTTTATAGATCACTTACAAAATCACATACTGTAGGTATTTAGGGACAGGCATTAAAATGGTTTAGATCCTACCTGTCCGATCGAGACCATTTTGTTGATCTAAATGGAGAACTGTCCGGTGTAATGGAAGTAAAATATGGGGTCTGATAAGGGCCAGTTTTAGGACCTCACCAGTTCTGCATATACATGCATCCTTTGGGTATCATCCCAAGACATGGGATTAATTTTCACTACTATGCTGATGATGCCCAGTTATACTGTACATCTCATTGAAACTAGATGAAATATCCAAGTTGTCCAGATTAACCGAGTGTGTCCAAGATATAAAAGATTGGATGACCGCTAATTTTTTTTTATTTGACAGAAATATTACTTATTGGTCCTAAAACCAGTACACAAATGCTCTCACACTTCAGCCTGCACATAAAGGGTGGTATTACTACTAACAGCTTGACAGTGAAAGACCTGGGTGTAATATTAGATTTATTTTTAATACATTTTGACTTGAAAAATGAGAAAGTACTGAGTATCATGTATCACACATGCGCTAAGCGTCACATGATTACAACTGAGCCAATGTTTTTTCTCTCTCTTGCGCTGCAAAATTGTGGGTAATCGTCTTCCCTGCTGGGTCTTATATACAGTATCAACATCTGTGCATGCATTTACGGTTTACTATAATACTGTGACCACGGGTCTGTTCTTCATACGTCGCTTGACACATCCAAGATGAATTGACACATCTAAGATGAGATCATCGTGCTAATTACTATCCGGCTTATTCGGTTCTTCGAGCACACCTGTTGTTGTTGACTAGTATAGCTGGATTGAGTTGTCTAGGATTATTGCGCGTTCGTGCGTTGGTTTAAAAGGCGATATCCATCGACAGTAGAAACACTGATCACAAGCCCTTTGATTGGTTGACGAAATGGTAAAAGAGCGGCTCAACTTTTTTTTGTAACACGTGTTATGCGCTGAAATGCCCCCCTGCCATGGATTGCCCCCCTACATAATCGCTATCAAATATTATATTAGAACATAAATTCATAAGTTAATGGTTTACAAATTACAAATTACATGAGACAATAAAATAAAATAAGCAATATGAAAATAAATATGTTGTATATGAAAAAATTTAAATATTATGTATACTTTTATATTGTTTATTTTATAATAAAATTAGTTTAGGAAAAAATTGCTTTAATTTATGAGTGTTTTGGAATGCGTGTCCGCTTTTGGAATGAATTATGCTCATAATTCAATATTCTACTGTATTACAAAAACAGCATTTTTTCCACATAAAAAAAGCTTACAAACATTTTATCCATATCTGGTGCAGAAAAGCTAGTTCAGGCATTTATGACCGCCAGACTGGACTATTGTAATGTACCACTAGGTACAGCTACAGTTAGTCCAAAATGCAGCCAGTTCAAGAAACCGGATCAAGAAACTTTGATCATATAACCCCAATACCATCATTCCTGCACTGGCTACCTGTTAAGTTTAGAATTGATTACTAACTCGTACGTATACTTATGTACAAGGCCCTAAATGGCTTAGCTCCTATGTATCTAGCCAGTCATCTGACACATTACAATCCGCAGCGTTCCTTAAAATCACAAAACTCTAGAATTCTTGATAATGTTTGGGTCACAGACACAGTCTTCCAGTTTAAAAGCACTACAGTTTGTATACCAGGAGAAGGTGGGTGTGGAGGATGCCATCACCCACATGATCCACAAATCTCTGTCTCACCTGGATCAGGGCAGTGGTGCTGTGAGGATTACATTCCTGGACTTTTCCAGTGCCTTTAACACCATCCAGCCGCTGCGCCTCAAAAACAAACTGACACAGATGGGAGTGAACTCAACTGGTGGCCTGGATCACAGACTACTTGACAGGCAGGCCTCAGTATGTGCGGCTGGGGGACTGCAGGTGTGACACAGTGATCAACAGTACAGGAGCGCCATAAGTCACTGTGCTTTCTCCAGTCATGTTCACCCTGTACACATCAGACTTCCAGTACAACTCAGAGTCCTGCCATGTACAAAAGTTTGCGGATGACACTGCGATCGTGGACTGTATCAGAAATGGAAAGGAGGAAGAGTACAGAAAACTAATCCAGGACTTTGCTGTATGGTGTAACCTGAACAACCTGCACCTTAACACCACTAAGACCCGTGAGATGGTGGTGGACTTCAGGAGACCCAGGCCTCAACCAGAACCCGTAACTATAAAACAGGCCATAGCATAAGATCCTTAGTATATGCACAAAACCACTGACATTGCACAATACAATGCAAAGGAGCTCTTACCTATTTTTATTTATTTATTTATTTTTTATGCTTGTATATAGGATTGTTTTGACCTCATTTTACTTATTTTTAGATGTGACTATTTGTGGACTGCTGAATCGGCTGAATCTGTGAATTTCTGTGAATTTCCCCATGGAGATGAATAAACAATGTTTTTTCTGTTTTCAGGAAAGCGATTCTGCTCTCTGAAGGCCAACAAAAAGAGACTGAGGAGGAGCTTCTTCCTGCAGGCGATACGGTCTCTCAATCACACTACCACAATGTACTGACCCACACATATGGTTTTTACACACACACTGGACATTCTGGACATTCGTTTACATCAGTGGCCACTGCACAACTACACTTCATGTTCATCAAATCACTCTATCACAAGTCACTTTAAATAAATCACTTTTAAGCATATTTGCACTGCACAGGACACTTTAAATATGTGGATTGCAAAAATCTGGACATTACCATTCTTTTATTACCATTTATTCTAACTCCATTCCACACAAAAATTACATAAATATATACCTACTCGTACAGCTGCTCCTATTGTTCTATATTTCTTCATATATTCTTCATATATTTTCTATATTGTGTATTTTTGTTGTACAGTTATATAATTTTTTTATTTTAATTTTTATATTTAATTTTATTCTTTCCTAGTTAAATTTACCCTTTATTTTAATTTTCATATTTATTTCCTATTCCTCAATTTAATTCAATTCAATTCAATTTTATTTATATAGCGCTTTTAACAATAGTCATTGTCTCAAAGCAGCTTCACAAAGATGAAAGAAATTCATTAAAAAATATATATATAATAAAATTATAATAATAAAATAATAATAATAATAATAATAATAATAATAAATTGTGTATGTGTGAGAAAAATGTGTCTAGATAATAATGAGATGAATGAATAAAATTTCTCTGATGAGCAAGCCAAGGGTGACGGCGACAGTGGCAAGGAAAAAACTCCCTGAGATGGCAATAGGAAGAAACCTTGAGAGGACTCAACAGGGAACCCATCCTCATTTGGATGATAACAGATAGAGATGATATAACACCATGTGTCTTATGCAGCTGAAAGTACAGTACAATATAACAGAAATTCTTTAAATTAACATAAAGTCCAGTTCAACATAGAAATGAGTCAGTAGGTGCAGAGGGCAGATGGGATCTTGATCACTGAGAGCACAGGAGCAGGACGTGTAGCTCCAACCATAATAAGGCAGAATTCAGCTGGAGCTGGTCCTTCTCTGGATGCCTCAGAATTCTCACAGGGTTGTCCTTTGTCTACTGAAGCTGGTACAATCTCCAGATGCCTCAGGATGGGTAGAAAAGTACAGAACAGATGGAGAGAATTAGCGTAGTTGCCATTCAGGATAGATGTACTGAAGTATGAAGTTATGAGATGAGTTACACGTATGCCAGATCAAAGAGATGCGTCTTGAGTCTACTTTTAAACTGGGAAACTGTGTCTAAGCCCCGAACACTGTCTGGAAGGCTATTCCAAAGTTTTGGAGCTAAATATGAAAAAGCCCTACCCCCTTTTGTAGATTTTGAAATTCTGGGAATTACAAGAAGTCCAGAGTTTTGTGATCTTAAGATCTGTAGTGGATTATAGCGTATCAGAAGACTGGTTAGGTATGTGGGAGCTAAACCATTTAAGGCCTTGTATGTAAGTAATACTATTTTGTAATTAATCCTAACTGAACGGGTAGCCAGTGCAGGGATATTAATATTGGGGTTATATGATCATATTTTCTGGATCTGGTGAGAACCCTGGCGGCTGCATTTTGGACTAACTGAAGCTTGTTTATTGAGGATGCAGGACAACCACCTAGTAATGCATTACAATAGTCCAGTCTGGAGGTCATGAATGCATGAACTAGCTTTTCTGCATCAGATACGGATAAGATGCTCCTAAGTTTGGCGATATTTCTAAGATGGAAAAAGGCTGTTTTTGTGATATTGGAAATATGATTTTTAAAGGACAAGTTACTGTCTAATATTACACCCAGGTCTTTTACTGTTGAGCTAGTAGTAACAGTATATCCTTCTAAACGCAGGCTGAATTGTGAAAGCTGTTGTGTGCTGGTTTTTGGGCCAATGAGTAATATCTCTGTCTTGTCTGAGTTTAGTAAAAGAAAGTTATTGGTCATCCAATCTTTTATGTCCTGGACACACTCGGTTAATCTAGACAATTTAGGTATTTCGTTTGGTTTTGTTGAGATATATAATTGGGTATCATCAGCATAACAATGGAAGCTAATCCCATGTCTTCTAATGATGTTACCCAAGGGAAGCATGTATATTGAGAACAGCAGAGGTCCTAAAACTGACCCTTGTGGGACCCCATATTTCACTGGCATTACACCAGACAGTTCTCCATTTAGATCTACAAAATGGTATCGATCAGACAGGTATGATCTAAACCATTTTAATGCCTGTCCCTGAATACGTATGTGATTTTGTAAGCGATCTATGAGAATATTATGATCTATAGTGTCGAATGCAGCACTAAGATCAAGCAAGACTAGTATTGAGATGCAGCCTTGGTCCGAAGCTAAAAACAAGTTGTTTGCAATCTTAACTAGTGCAGTTTCTGTACTATGATGGGGCCTGAAACCTGACTGAAATTCTTAAAGGATGTTGTTTTTCCTCAAAAATGTGCATATTTAAGCTGATACTACTTTTTCTAATATTTTTTATATAAAGGGGAGGTTTGAAATCGGTCTGTAATTTATTTCATCTGCGTCCAAATTAGATTTTTTAAAAAGTGGCTTAATAACTGCCAACTTGAAAGGTTTAGGGACGTGACCTAGATATAATGAAGAATTAATAATGTTTAAAAGTGGCTCTCCAACCGTATGCATCACTTCTTTTAAAAATCTGGTTGGGATTGGGTCTAATAGGCACGTTGTTGAATTAGCTGAGGTGATAAGTTTATGAAGCTCTTCCTGTCCTACACCTGTAAAGCACTGAAAAACTAAATGTGAAACTTTAAGCTGAACTAGATCATGAGATGCTATTAGAGGTTGAACTTCTGTTATTTTCTTCCTTATGCTATCGATTTTTTCATAAAGAAGTCCATAAAATGTTGTGGAGTACTCTCTGCAGGCATCTTAGGTTTTGTTAGGCGAGCCACTGTACTAAATAAGAACTTGATGTTGTTATGGTTTCTTGCTATCAGTTGGCTAAGATGCTCGGTCCTAGCAGTTTTTAGAGCCTGTCTTTAGCTGCACATACTGTCTTTGAACGCAATTCGAAAAACTTCTAATTTAGTTTTTTTCCATTTTCGCTTGAGGTTACGGGTTGCTCTCTTTAGGGCGCGAGTATAACTATTGTACCAAGGAGCAAGTGTTTTATCTCTGACTTTTTTTAATCTGATGGGAGCAACAGTGTCTAATGTACTGGTAAAAATAGTACCCATGCTGCTAGTCGCTTCATCTAGATCGTCTGCATTTAGGGGTCTAATAAGTAATTGGGATAGATCGGACAGATTACTCGTGAATCTGTCTTTAGTAGTCGGATTCATATTTCTAACAAATCGATAACATGGGGAGACACAGCTAATCTGTTCTACGGGTAGAGTATATATCAGGAGGTGATGATCTGTGATATCATCACTTTGAGGTGAAATCTCTATATTAGAGACATCTATACCATGAGATATAATTAAATCTAGCGTATGATTACAGCGGTGAGTTGATCCATTTATATTTTGTTTAACCCCAAAGGAATTTACTAAGCCCATAAATGCGAGGGCTAAAGTGTCGTTAGCATCATCTACATGAATGTTAAAGTCTCCTACTATCAACACTTTGTCAGAGTTAACCAATAGGTCTGATAGCCAATGTCCAAATTCTTTAAGAAAATCAACATATGGCCCTGGGGGTCTGTACATGGTGGCCATCGTAAAATATAGCGCAGGTTTATTATGTATTTCATTAAGTGCAACATTAATAATGAGCACTTCAAATGAGTTAAACCTGGGCTTTATTTTCTGAGTAACAGTGAGTACATCATTGTAGATAGTGGCGACACCACCACCGCAACCAGTTAGACCAGTTAGGCTCGTGCTTATAAAAATATCCTGATGGAGTAGACTCGTTCAGACCAATATATTCATTTGGTTTAAGCTAGGTTTCGGTGAGGCAGAGTGCGTCAAGGCAATAAACTGATATCATTTCCTTAACAATAAGTGCTTTAGGCGCAAGGGATCTAATATTGAGAAGTCCAAACTTTAGAGGTAGATTTCGATTACTTATTTGGCCTTTGTTTTGTTTAATGGTTACCAGATTGTTTCGGCTGGATTTAACAAATTTATTCTTTTTTCTCACTATTCGGGGAACAGACACAGTTTCTATAGGACAAGCTATGTGTGTGCGTCTATTAGTATGGCGAGTTGTATTGTGGCTGATATCTAAAGAATTTAAGGTATGAATTACCGCCAGTCAGATGGTTCGTAATGTCCTGGAGATGTTGTCTGAAAGGACCGCTGCTCCAGCTCTGCTAGGGTGCAGGCCATCTGTGTGGTAGAGCCTCGGACGCTCCCAGAAAACATTCCAGTTATCAACAAAGGGTAATCTCTGTTGTTGAAACCAAGATTGTAACCATTCATTAAAGGCAAATAATCTACTGAACCTCTCGATTCCTTGTGAAATGTCGGAAAGTGGTCCAGATACGACGATCTTTGTCGTGGGTGATGTGCTGCGGACCTTCTCGACCAGGCTCCTGAAGTCCTTCTTTAGGATCTCCGTCTGCCTCAGCCTGGTGTCGTTCGTACCAGCATGAAGAACCACAGCTCGAATGTTTTTCTTCAGGGCCGCAGGCACCTGTGCAGCAACATTAAGAACACGTGCACCAGGTAAACAGCGAGTATACGCCTTACCTTTAGCCGTGGTAGCACGCACGTGCCGGACGATGGAGTCTCCGATGACGATCTCAAAGACTGGTGGTGGCGGAGGAGGAGAGGTCCTCGCCCGGGGCTTGGCGCGCATCTTCTGCTGCTGCAGTATCCAGGCCTCGTGGTATCCCGGCGCCGGGGTGAAGTAAAGCTGGGCAGGCCGCGTCTTTGGGGTGTTGGACCTGGGCATAGAAACACGCGGGGTAGAGGTAGTAGGAGAATTCTCACGCCGAGAATTTACCTGGGACAGGTGAGCATCGGTCCGCAACGATTCCAGCGTGGCTTTCCGCTGCTGTAGCCAGGCCAGCTTAACCTGTAGGTTGCGGCTTCTTCACAGCCTCCAGCTCCAAGTCAACCCAGTGCAGCTCCAATGTCTCCTCACCTGCACACAGGGGCAGAGACACAACCGACATGGTTTATAGAAACGGAGATAATCGGTGTGAAAGAGCGTAAACAAACTTGTGGTAGCCGGGCTAACGGGCTAGCGAGGCTAATGCCGGTTAAAAGCGGTGTGCTGCAAAACAATTAAAACTTAACAATATAACAGGTGTTTCGAGTGAATATATTATAGGATAGTATAAAATACTTATCTGTTATATGTTCACTCTTCGTAAGGGGACGGAAAAGTTGAAAGATTGGTCAGTCTAGCGGAGCTCAGAAAAAAGCAGCGAAAAAAGCAGCGTCTCTCTCAGCCAAAAAGCAGCGTATTCCTATTCATAGTCTTTTATTTTTAGGTCACGAGCAGTTGTCTATCAGACTCAAGACACATCTCTTTAACCTGGCATACACATAATTCATCCCATAATCTCATACTCCAGTTTATTTACAGTTTTCTCAGTCACTTTGGTGCTTTTCTCACATCAATATTAACATTTGCACAGCAGTTGGTGTATTTTTCAAAACTCTGTGACACTACCTGAAAATGCCCAAGACAGCACTATACACTTTTTGTACAGTTATTTACAGTAAAATATACAGTAAAGTTAGACATTCCTGTAGTTAGAGAAGTAATTAAATCCAACATGGATTCAAGAAGAATCCATGTTGAAACCAAGCAAGATGGCCGCCAGGGTGCAGCCACAGTGTTTGGCAGGTCCTGTGTGTTTGCCACAAAGGTATATTAAAAACCCTTGGATTGTGCCACGCTTGTTTGGTTTTCTCCTGTCTTTCTACCTCCTCTTGAGTTTACTGAGTCCAAGGAAAATGGATAACTTAACTCTTTACCCAGCAAAGAGGAGCCAACATTTTCTGTATGTAAGAATCCTGGATTGCGGTCATGCTAGGCTGCCCCCAGGTAAACTTGATCAAATAGCATCTAGATCTTCTCCTGGGGTTGTGTATCTTTTGATGATAATACTTCTGGCTGGTGATGTTGAGCAAAACCCTGGACCTGTTTTAAGTCCTGTGATACAGCTACAGCAGCTACCTCGGCTAACACCACCTCTGCTGCCTGGGCTACAGCCGTTCTCTGGGCTAATACCACCATTGTTACCTGGGCTACAACAGTTTCCTGGGCTAATTCCACCACTGATACCTCTTCTGCTACCTGCTAATTCCACCACTGCTATCCGGGCTACAACAGCTTCATGGGTTAATTCCATCATTGCTACCTGGGCTACAACAGCTTCCTGGGCTAATTCCACCACTGCTACCTGGGCTACAACAGCTTCCTGGGCTAATTCCACCACTGCTACCTGGGCTACAACAGCTTCCCGGGCTAATTCCACCATTGTTACCTGGGCTACATCAGCTTCCTGGGCTAATTCTACCACTGCTACCTGGCCTACAACAGCTTTCTGGGCTAATTCCACCACTGCTACCTGGGCTACAGCAGTTCCCTGGGTTAATACCACCACTGCAGGACCTTTTATAGCTAAGCCCAGTATGTTACCACAACCCATTACACCCATGCGTACACAGAGGAACCCTGTATTTAAAAAACATCGATCATGTAAGTTATTTCAGACTCTTAATCAAGCCAGAACTATATGGGATCCACAGTGTAAAAACAAAGGGCTCTTGGGTGGCCATCTGAACATACGCAGTATGGCCCCTAAGAGGGAACAATTGGAGCATCTTCTTATTAACTCAAATGTAGATTTTATGGGACTTTCAGAAACTTGGCTTAAACCCTCTTCCCCACAAGCAGTGGTATCATTACAAGGCTACAATGTCTTTAGAAAGGATAGGCATCAAGGTAAGGGGGGAGGGGTGTTACTCTATATGAAGGACTCTCTGAAATGTACACAAATAATTTAGCCTAATGAAATCTCAATTGAATGTGTTGGAGTTAAAGTGTCACTCTCAGCAGAAATGTCATTTACTGTTTTATGTCTTTATCGCCCACCTTCAGTAAAAGTAGATTTTTATGATCAATTTAAAGTGCTTCTGAGTTGGTGTGACTTTAATAATGAGGTTATTCTAATGGGAGATTTAAATATAAATTGGGACAACAAAAGTGATAGAAAGAAACTGAAAGAAATTACAGATAATTTTGGACTAACACAAATGATTAGTGATTCAACTAGAATAACAAATCGTTCTAAAACTTTAATAGATCTGGTGTTATCTAACAAACCAGATAGAATGATAAAAACATATAATTTCCTGACTGGCTTGTCTGACCACAATGCCATATTCTTTTCTAGAAAGTTGACTAAAAAACGTTTGAGAAGTGTTAATAAAAGCACTAATACAAAACAAACATTTATTCCAAAGAGCCAAGAACAACGTTTAACTGCAGCTTTAAATAATTTTGATTGGTCTAATATATTGTCTTGTGATGACACTTTTGTCTCACTTTCAGAAGGTGGGTCATTCAAAGAAACGAGTTTATTCCTTGCCCTGGATCAATAGTGACTGTAAACAGCTTATGACTCTCAGAGATAAACTACTTAAAAAATCATTACAATCTGGATTAACTATTGATCGATTAAATTTTGTATCTGCAAGGAATAAAGTCACACAAACTTTGAGAATGGCAAAAGCTAATTTTTTTCATGACTGTAATTAATGGTGCCAAAGGAAATTGTAAGCTAATTTGGGAAAATATTAACAAACTCCTTGGTAAAAGTAAGCATAATGCTGATAAAGACCTTGAACTCAAATTTGATAATGAATTGGTATCAGAGCCTCTCAGTATAGCAACTAAATTAAATGATTATTTCCAAAGTACCATTAATGAAATTGCACAACTGTTTTCTAATTCTTGTGACTCTCAACAAAATATTGGCAACACCGATCTCCATATGGATGCCTCAACTCAAAATTCAAAGTTTAATATTCCAATAATTACAGAAAATGAAGTAGAAAACATAATCTCTAAATTAAAAAGTTCAAAAGCAAGGGATGTGTTTGGATTTGATACCAATTTTCTAAAGCATTATAAATCGTGTATCTTGGTGCCTGTGACCCATCTTATTAATTTATCAATCATGCAGGCAGTCGTCCCTTTGAGTTGGAAGGTGGCAAATGTCATACCAATTTATAAATCGGGTGATAAATTAAACCCTGCTAATTATCGACCTATCAGTATACTCCCTATCTTTTCAAAGGTAGCAGAAAAGTGGGTGGCTAACTCTATTATTGCACATCTTAATGTTTCTAATCCGGGTTTGCATTCTATGCAATTCGGATTTCGATCTCTACACTCAACTGAAACGGCTGTCTGTGTGTTTGTTGAGAAGGTGAAGTCTTATTTAGATAAAAATAGTTATGTTGCGGCTGTTTTTGTTGACTTTAAATGTGCGTTTGATACTGTGAATCATCTTATGCTCTTGTCTAGACTGTCAACATTTAACCTTAGTAATCAAACCGTAAAATGGATACAGTCTTATCTATTAGATAGAAAACAATGCGTGCAAATAAAGAATAGTAAGTCACCCTATCTTCACTGTAAGCAAGGTGTCCCTCAGGGATCAGTTTTAGGCCCCCTGTTATTTTCACTGTATGTAAATAATTTGCCTAATGTGTGTAAAAATGTGGACATGATCATGTATGCAGACGATACGGTAATTTTTACACAAGCTAAAAGTGCTGATGATGCAGCCCATCAGCTTTCATTAGCCTTAAATGACTTACAAAAATGGCTGAATGATTCATGCTTGTGCCTTAATGTTAAAAAGACCGTATCAATGTTTTTTAGTAAATCTAAAACAACTGTGGGCGGAGTAAAAGTTCGCATGGGTGAACAAGAATTAATTAATGTTGAGGAATTTAAGTATTTGGGAGTGTTAATAGATTCGAAATTATCCTTTAAAAAACACGTTAAAAAAGTAGTGAAGATTGTAAATGTTAATATACAGAATTTTAGACACATTCGCTCATCATTAACGGATACAGCAGCGATTACATTCCTGCACTCTATGATACTGGCTCATATTGAGTACTGTATCACGAGTTGGTCCTATACGAGTCATGCTGTTATCGGGCCAATTGAAGTATGCTACAAAAGAGCACTGAAAATATTAGATAAGAAACCTTCGTCATATCACCACTGTCGAATTTTAGATAAATATAAGTTTTTAAATTTTGCTAATTTCAAATCATTTAAATCAGCCTGTTTAATTTATAAGGTTCTATATGGTTTGGCACCTCCACCATTGAGTGATTTTATTAAACAAAAGTCTAGTAGTGTTTCCAGGTCTCGAGTGACTAGAGCTACTATGAGAGGTGATTGTGAATTGACATTTAGGCGGACCGCCTTTTCACAGAATGTCCTGTCATATCAGGGAGTGAGCTCCTGGAATAGTATTCCATTGTCAGTGAGGGAAAGCACAAGTCTTCCTATCTTTAGGAGTCATTTAAAACTGTGGCTGAGGGACATACAAACATGTGATCATGTTTAGTTAATCATTATATATAAGACGTAAGACAGAGTTAGTGGATTAGAAAAAGGAATACAATTATTAGTGCAATATGGGTTGTTGATTAGAGATAGTTTAACATGGGTGGTTTAAATAGGGGTTAGTGTATCGCGGGTTAGTGTAATATAGAATGGTGTAATTTGGGTCAGTGTAATATTAGGTCAGTCAGGGCATGTCCAAATTGGTGTGTGTAATACAGTTGATGTTCTTTTGGTTTTCTATTTTGTCCTTCGTTGTCTACTCTTGTTGTTATTGTTTGTTTTAACTTGATGTGATCACTGTTTTTGTCTTTGTCTCTTTGTATATAGTCTGTATATATGGTTCTGTGTGTATTTATTAATTTGTGTGTAACACCAACCTGCAAGGGGGTCTGCAGATGGAAATTAGCCTTAGGCTATAATCTGACATATTTACATTTGTGAAAATGTTCATTAATATGTATTGTCCCTTCTTTTTTCTCAAATAAAAAAAAAAACAAACAAACAAAAGTGAGTACAAGACACTGAATACGTATGTTTCACATTTTCATAACTCATTCTGGCACATCCAGATGTTTCTGTCTGTCTGGCCACATATTTTCATCTACATCACAATGGATATCATTTCTTGCAATGCAGCAAGGAAAGTATCTCCCCGAGTGGCGAATCCACCCTCTGCATGACTCTCCAGTGATGTCGTTACATTGCTGCATCCATGGTTGCTAGCAAGGTCATTTGCACATGTGAATGCCAGTCATAAACCTTCCACCTCCAGGCCGAGAAAAACTCCTCTATCGGATTAAGGAATGGGGAGTAGGTAGGGAGATATTCAAAATAATAATAAAGAAAGTTATAAAAATAGCTTGACACAATTTGATAACTAATTCAACAATTTTGTATTTAATGACTCAAACAATGACATGAAGACTATTAGTTTTATTGGAAATTACTATTTAGCATCCAAAAGTATAGTTAATTTTGACTGACATGACATAAGCAAATGATAATGTTAAAAAACGGCAAAGAATTGTATGAAAGCAACTGATACATGTCCAAGGGCATTTGCAATTTGTTCAGAAAAAGGAGAAATTGCTACTTTGATGTGCACAAATTACTAAATGTTGTGGAGGTTGCACTAATGGTTTTGAGACTTTTCATTCTAATCTGAGAAAGCAATTGAGAAAAACTGTAAATGCACACTCATCTTGTGCTGCTAATATAATGATTTTTTTTTTTACCCATCCCGAGGCACCTGGAGATTGTGCCAGCTCCAGTAGACAGAGGAGAACTCTGAAAGGATCCTGAAGCATCCAGAGAAGGACCACCTCCAGCTCAATTCTGCTTCATGATGGCTTGGAGCTACACATGCTTCTTGCGATCTTTCAGTGATCCAGACCCCCTCTGCCCTCTGAATGGTCTAACTCATCCTGGTGCCATGCTGGTGCCAAACTGAACTGGACTCCATGTCAACTTAGACATCTTCTGTTATATTGAACTTCCAGCTGTCTAACACACAGTATAACTGCAGATCAATCCCTGCTATCTGTTATGACCCAAATGAGAATGGGTTCCCTGTTGAGTCTGGCTCCTCTCAAGGTTTTATCTATTGCCATCTCAGGCAGTTTTTCTTTGCCACAGTAGCTGTTACCCTTGGCTTGCTCATCTGGGACAATCAGATCACTATGATCTATACACATTTTTACTTTCTATTTTACATTTCTATGATCTTGTTTAATTTTGTAAAGCTGCTTTGAGACAATGACCATTGTTAAAAGGACTATGTAAATAAAATTGAATTGAATTGAATATTAAACAATGCATAGCTTTAACCCATCTGTAAGGGCCATATTTCATTCTTGTGATTTGTTGTTATGTTTATCTTATTTCAGAAAGGTGTGGAGCACACAAGCTTTTGACCGTGAGACAGTAAGCTAAAAGGAATACAGTAAAATAAGTTGTTGTAACTGTAATCTATCGAAGCTACAGAACACAGCAAGCGACTTGTCGTGACTACAGTGGATTTATGCAAGAAACTGTAACAACCGTTGTTTTTGATGTTGAAAATAAACAAGAGACAAAGAAATCAACGAAACGTCTGATGTCGTCAGTGACACTGTGTAACTAAAGACACGCGTCAGAACTTGTAAATAACATGCACCTACATTAAAGTCAAAAGCTTGTCTCCGCCGCAGAAATGAAGATAAGTGATTTAAGATTGTGAAGAACGCGCGTGCGACTTCAAAAACGCGCATCAACCGAAACCGAAAGCGAGAAGAGGACTTGCCTGCCTTAAACTTTACCATGTCACACGGCGAGGACAACGCCGCTATCGCCGAATCTGAGCAGGTGATGGTGCTCGACGAACTAAAGATCGCCAGAGAAGGCAAGTGGAGTCAGTTGACTGTATTATACAATGAACTAGAGGCGCTTATGGACAATGCTTGTAATTTGCATGACGTTAAAGCCAAGCACCGCCAATACAAAGCGCTGCTAAATGACTTTATTGAAAGTAATGTAACAGTGCGATCGTGCGCAAAGGATGGAGAGCGTGAAACTGATCAGCACCACTGGTTTCACCCTAGATTATCGCGCTGCTCAGAATTCATGGTAAGAGTGGAGTCGTGGATCGCGGACACTAGTAATCGCTTTAAGTTGTCTCAAACAGTTGACGATGGAGTTTCGCCAAACGACAGTGTGTCAATGGAGGAGCGTAAGACGCCCGCCCCCCAAAGGCACGGAAGCGTAACGTCAGCGGCATCCAAGAGGTCCTTAACGTCAGCAGCATCCGAAGCTCGACTAAAAAAGGCAGAAGCCAACAGAGCAGCTTTGCTGGCTAAAGCAGCAACTTTGAGAGATCGGCAGGCGCTGGAGCTGGAGGAAGCACAACTAAAGGCTAAACAAGCACAATTAAAGGCACAAAAGGAAAGGCTGGAAATGGAAACGGCGCTTGCAATGGCCGATGCTGAACTAAATTCTTACCAGAACCGCAAAAAACAACATCCTGCCAGACGGAGCGTGGTCGTCGAAACGAGTGGTGCACGCCCCCCGGAACCAGAGCAAAACGACCACTGCAACCACAGTTCGGCAACGGAATACCTTGAGCTGCCATCACGCCTCCGAGCAACCCACTTAAGCATGCCAGTGAGTGCCAAACCCATAATGTCAAGCACCCTAACGGAACGGCCCACCCAAGGTAACGAACACTCACTTTACAACACTGACATAGTGGAGCCTCAGGGTAGGATGCCAATTCAGGCAGATCTTACAGAAATGTTTGCAAAGAGTCAGAGGCAACATTCCTTACCTCCGCGCAACGTTCCTCCATTCTATGGTGACCCTCTTGAGTTCACGTCCTTCGTAAGAGCTTTTAAACATGCCATCGAAACCAACACTGATAGCAATCATGAAAGGCTGTTCTTTCTCGAGCAGTATACTGAAGGACAGCCTAAGGACCTAGTGAGAAGCTGCCAGCTCATGCCAGAACATCGTGGCTACGCAGAGGCTATGAAACTGTTACATGACAATTTCGGAAATAGACAAATAATCGCTACAACGCTGATGCAAAAGGCACTCAACTGGCCGGAAATAAAGTCAGAGGACGGAAAGTCGCTAAAAACTTTCTCCCTGTTCCTAGTAAAATGTTACAATACCATGTCAAGCATCGATTACATGGATGAGCTAGACAATGCTACCAACTTGAGAGGTGTTGCCTCAAAACTGCCCTACAAACTGCGTGAAAAATGGAGAAGCCACGTCTACGAGTACGAAGAGCGCAATGAAGAAAGAGCTAAGTTCGTGCAGCTGATGAAATTCGTAGAACGAGAAGCAAAGGTAATGTCTAACCCACTTTTTGGAGACCTGAACGTTTCGACTAGTGGTACAACGACTAGTGGTAAAAAGCACAGCAACAAATCCCCTTCAGGATTCAAGCAAAAAATGGAAGAAAAGAGAGGTACAGTAGCAGCTTTGCGACCGGCGTAAAAACAGGTTGGTAAAAATCATAGAGACTCAATCACAGTAAAGAGTAGTGGTGCATTAGTTATTAGTGCCTTCACTAAACCTTGTGCATCCTGTGAGCAAGATCATACCCTAGACGAATGCCACAAATTTAACAATGAGACATATAAGGTCAAGTTGGACTTTTTAAAAAAGAATGGATTCTGCTTTGGCTGTTTAGTAAAAGGACATTTAAGCAAAGACTGCACGAAGAAAATTACATGTCAGCTGTGCTCAAAGAAACATCCTCGCATGCTACACATTGCAGCAAAGGACACAGCTCAAGCGATCGTGAAGGCTGACGAAACCGAACCAGTTCAAACATTGCCTGTTACAGCGAGTCACGAAACGAGTGCGTGTATCGGGGCTGGAGATGACTGTATTCTCTCCATAGTACCTGTTAAAATAAAGTCCAAGAAAGGCAACAAGACAGTAGAAGTATACGCCTTTATGGACCCAGGTAGCTCTGCTACCTTTTGTACAGAGTCATTAGCAAGGCGATTAAACGTACAAGGTAAAAAAATTGACATCATGTTAAGCACCATGAACGCGAGGAAACAAGTAGAAAGTTACGTGCTTACTGACCTAGAGGTTAGTAGTCTGGAAGAAAACACCTTTGTTGAACTCCCCAAGGTGTTCACACAAAAGAGTATCCCAGTCTCAGTGGAAAATATTCCACAACAGCACGACATTGATAAGTGGCCATACCTCAGCGAAGTAAAACTGCCTTACATTAATGCTGGAGTTGAAATTCTCATAGGTAACAAAGAGCACAGGCTCCTAGAACCATGGCGAGTAATTAACAGCAGGCACAATGGGCCATATGCAGTAAAGACTGCTCTCAGATGGACCATAAATGGACCTCTTCGAGAGTCGGTCGAGGAAGGCACATGTGACAATGAGCAAGTGAGCGTTGCAGTCAACAGAGTCTCCATCGAAAGTGTGGAACAAATGCTGATACAACAGTACAACCATGATTTTCCTGAACTGAACTGTGATGACAAAGCTGAGTTGTCACAAGAGGACTATCAGTTTTTAGACTCTGTAACTAACTCCCTGCAATTTACTGATAATCACTTCTACATCGGTCTCCCATTTAAGAAAGCAGCTATTCAAATGCCCAATAACTGAAGCGCAGCCATGCAGCGCGCACTGAACCTCAAACGGAAGTTTAAGCATAACCGCTCCTTTTACAAAGAGTATCTAAACTTCATGAACGACATGTTTGAAAAGGGTCACGCAGTCAAGGTCCCCACACCCCACCTAAGTCGACAAGACGGGCAAGTGTGGTACATACCTCACCATGGTGTGTACCATCCTCAAAAGAAAAAGCTAAGGGTAGTCTTTGACTGTGCTGCCAGCTATCAGGGAATATCATTAAATAGCGAGCTTCTGCAGGGACCCGACCTGACAAACCCACTCATTGGAGTGCTCGCACGCTTTAGACAAGAAGAAGTTGCCATGATGGCAGATGTGGAAGCCATATACTATCAGGTCAGAGTTCCGGAAAAGGACACAGACTTGTTGCGTTTCCTGTGGTGGCCGAATGGAGACATGAGTCAGGACTTGGTTGAGTATAAAATGGTTGTTCATTTGTTTGGTGCAAAATCATCTCCAAGTGTAGCTAACTTCACCCTTAGGAAAACAGCAGAAGAAAACCGCAGCAATGCATCTGCCGAGGCAGTCAACACAGTACTTAAAAACTTTTATGTAGACGACTGCTTGAAGTCTGTCTCTAGTCATAGTCAAGCAGTTGCGCTATATAGTAATCTCACCAAACTGTGCGCAAGTGGAGGGTTTCACCTCACCAAGTGGGCAAGTAATAGTCGTACATTGCTAGCTTCCATCCCTGAGGGTGAGAGAATTAAAGACATGAGGGACTTAGATTTGAGTAAGTACTCCCTGTTGAGAGGGCTCTAGGGGTGCTGTGGTGTATTAACTCAGACACGCTCAAGTTCAAGATTAATTTAAAAGAGCGGCCTGTGACTAGAAGAGGAATCCTGTCAGTCACTAGTTCAATTTATGACCCCTTAGGCTTCCTTGCACCAGTTATACTGCCAGCTAAGATCTTAATGCAGCAGTTATGTAAAGAGAGACTCGCTTGGGACGATGACATTCCCGAACAATTTATAAAAAGATGGAGGGCCTGGCTACACGAGTTGCATCAATTGTCTGAGTTTAGTGTAGCAAGATACGTAAAACCAGTTGACTTTGGAGTTACAACTACAGCACAACTTCACCACTTCTCAGATGCAAGTGAAAAGGTTATATGGAGTTGTCTCATATATTAGGTTAGTAAATGCTGATGGACTTACACACTGTGCATTCATGATGGGGAATTTTCGCGTAGCGCCCTTAAAACAAACTACTATCCCCCGAATGGAATTGACAGCGGCAGTGGTCGCCGTAAACAACGACAAAATGTTGAAAGGTCAACTGGAAATAGAACTGCTGGACTCTGTGTTTTGGACCGACAGCACAACTGTTTTGAGATACATTGTTAATGAAAAACTTCGCTTTAAAACCTTTGTCGCTAACAGAATCTCCATCATACGAGAGTCAACCAAGCCACAGCAGTGGAGGTACGTCAACACTTCAAAAAACCCAGCTGATGCTGCTTCCAGAGGAGTTTCCTGTGAAAAATTCATGAAAAACAACAATTGGATCCATGGTCCCCCCTTTCTTAAAACACCAGAGAGTAAATGGCCTGAGAACATTCACGATCTGTCGACGAAAGAGGATGACATTGAGATTAAACACTCAGCCTCAGTGAATCTCGTAAAAACTACAGAGAGCACAGATGCCGTGAGTAAACTGATTAACTATCACTCTGACTGGTATAAGCTAAAAAGATCCGTTGCCTGGATTCTTTGCGTTAAAAACATGCTTAAACAGAGAACAAAAAGGATTAGGGGACAGGCAAACAACTCAATAACAGAAAACCATAAGTCTCTAACAATTAAGGACTTAACAATGGCAGAAAACGAAGTCATTAAGTTCGTTCAAAACCAAAAATTCAAAGACGAAATTTCCATGTTACAAAAGGGTAATGCATCCGTAAAAAGAAACAGTTGTCTTTTCAAACTAGATCCAGTACTGCAGGACGGAGTGCTAAGAGTTGGAGGACGTCTTGGTAGGTCTGCAATGCCTGAGCATGCAAAACACCCTGTTATTATACCCAAAGACTCACACATTACAACTCTAATTTTAAGAAACACTCATGAACAGGTCAGACATTGTGGAAGGAATTATATGCTTTCCAAATTGCGTCAGAAATACTGGATTCCGACAGCAAATTCCCTTGTGAGAAAGTTTCTGTCCAGTTGTGTGACATGCAGAAAGATCAGAGCGAAGAATAGTGAACAAAAAATGTCAGAACTACCACGCGATAGAATAACACCAGATCACCCACCATTCACTAATGTAGGGGTAGACTATTTTGGACCCTTCGAGGTCAAATGGGGTAGAAGTAATGTTAAAAGATATGGCGTATTGTTTACTTGTCTGACAACAAGAGCGGTGCACATTGAAGTCGCGCAGTCATTAGATACAGACTCCTGCTTAAATGCTATTCGACGCTTCATGTGCAGAAGAGGCCAGGTGTCAGTTATGAGAAGTGATAATGGAACAAACTTCATAGGCGCTGAGACTGAATTGCGTAAAGCTATCCAACAGTGGAATCAGTCAAAAATTGAAGGCGTCCTCATGCAAAAGGGGATACAATGGATATTTAATCCTCCTGCTGGGTCTCACTTCGGTGGAATATGGGAAAGGCAGATAAGGTCAGTTAAAAAAATCCTGAGGTCTGTACTAAAAGAACAAACACTAAACGATGAGAGCTTGCACACATTCCTGTGTGAGGTGGAAGCTATAATGAATGACCGTCCCCTTACCACCGCTACAGACGATCCCACAGACCTGGAGCCCCTGACACCTAACCACCTGCTGCTGATGAAAAAACAGCCAAACTTGCCTCCTGGACTTTTCAAAAAAGAGGACATTTATGCACGTCGCAAGTGGAAGCAAATTCAGTACCTTGCCGACCTATTCTGGAAGCGATGGGTGCGTGAATACTTGCCCTTGCTTCAGGAGCGCCAAAAATGGTCTCAGGTGAGAAAAAACCTTTCGATTGGAGACGTAGTTCTAATAATTGATGAGTCTTCTCCAAGAAATTCATGGGTCGTCGGACGGATCACGAAAGTGTTCCCTGATAAAAAAGGACTTGTGAGACGTGTACTGGTCAAAACTAAAACCAGTACCCTGGAAAGACCCATCGATAAGCTGTGCCTCATATGTGAAATGGACTGTTAATTACCTTATAAAGTAGTCATGTTCCTTTCATTTGGTACGCAGCGATATGAATACCTTAAGTTAAACCGTTAACAAATGTTTAAAGTGTTAAGAAAGCTGATTCAAATTATAATCCAATAGTAAATGTTGTGGCCCAATTGTAAAAAAAAAAAAAAAAAAAAAAAAATGTGTGTAATTGTCAGTCTTCCTGCCTGTCAATTAGGGGCTGGAAATGTAAGGGCCATATTTCATTCTTGTGATTTGTTGTTATGTTTATCTTATTTCAGTTTATTAGTTAAGCATTAAGCATTAAGTATCATACTTATAATGTGTATTGTGACATCATTTCATGGGTTGTTCTGTGACATCATCCCACAGTTATGCAGTTCCATGTCTATCACGCACGTTAGTTGTAGTTGTTGTTAAGACACGGAAAGATACAGAAAGGTGTGGAGCACACAAGCTTTTGACCGTGAGACAGTAAGCTAAAAGGAATACAGTAAAATAAGTTGTTGTAACTGTAATTTATCGAAGCTACAGAACACAGCAAGCGACTTGTCGTGACTACAGTGGATTTATGCAAGAAACTGTAACAACCGTTGTTTTTGATGTTGAAAATAAACAAGTGACAAAGAAATCAACGAAACGTCTGATGTCGTCAGTGACACTGTGTAACTAACCATCCTTAGAATTCCAGAAACAGTATTTTACGCTCCCTGCTGGTATATAGCCATATTAATATACAGTATATATTTTTAATTTTCATTAAAACCAAATATTATGTGAAATGCATCATTTTTGTCTTTACAAGACTTGATGGCTGACCTTTTGGAGCTTCTTAGCATCAATAAGGAGTTAAAGTTGCTGGGACTGGGTGATTGTGCAACAGCTTTAGGTGTGATGTTTTGTGTGATGTGCCCTATGAAGCCATCCAGATTATTAAAAACAATAAAAATGTTTATTATCTATTGTTCATTGGTATTTTTACATCTTTCACATGCTTGCAAATTCTAAGCATAATAATAATAATAATAATAATTATTATTATTATTATTATTATTATTATACAAAGAAAACACAAGTAAATATCAAATGCAATTTTTAAATGATGATACAATTTTTTGGGAAAAAAGCTGACAAAACCTACCTAATAACTTGTTGGAGCAACCCTTCCTCAGATCATTGTCTTATTGCAAAACCCAAGTTAGCATTTAATCGTCAAGTTGCAAGTTCCATTAATCATCTTTATCCTGAAGCTGCAAAGCAGCCCCAGACCAGACTGTTTTTATGATGTTCTTTTTATGAAATGCTGTTAGTTTTACACCAGATGTAACAGAATGCACACCTCCAAAAATGTAACCTTTGTCTTTGAATATTTGCCCAGAAGACCTCCGGATAATCGGGATTTTTTTGGCAAATATCTGTGTTCTTTTTGGTTAGCAGTGGCTTTTAACTTGGAACTCTCCAAAAGATGTCATTTTTGTCCCTTTTTTAATTGACCAGAAACATTGACCTTAACTGAGGCCAGTGAGGCCTGTAGTTCTTTAAATGCTATTCTGGATAATTTTATGAGCTTCTGGATGAAAGTAATTTTGTTAGGCCAACCACTCCTGGGAAGACTCACCACTATTCCAAGTTTTATCCATTTATGGATAATGCCTCTTCCCGCAAAATTTTATTTTAGACTGTTACTTTAAAAAAAAAAAAAAAATTTTTTTAGATATTTTAGTATGCTTCACTTTGTCAGACAGGTTCTATTTAAGTGATTTTTGATTTAACATGGCTGGCAGTAATCAGGCGTTGAGACCAATTAATTATAATTTATAGACTGAACTAATTGTATGTTTACATTTTTACTGTGCCTTTATAAAGATAAGCATTTGTTTCTCATTGTTATGGAGTTGCTAAATAAAATAGAGAACTCAGGAGCACAATGAGTAAACTTATTTAACAATATTGTTTGTTTATTGTAAAATCACAGATGTTTATTGATCATGTCTGTTTGTGCTTTCTTGTTGTTGATAATAATAAATAGGCTTATACCTGCTACTCAAGACTGAGCCAATTTGTAGAGTTCCATCGCATAAATATTGAGACCTAATTATATGAGCTAAGCCTGGCCTTACCACTAGAGACATTGTACACTCTGCCCCAGGGGATAAATGGCGTAAATTGCTTTGATGGGCTTCTAGGTGGACTGTTTTGTAGTGTATAACAGAACATGTTTACAAGCTGTATAATGTCTGTATGAAATACTAGAAAGTTTGAAGCAGTAAATGATATTGGTTTTAGTACAGCTAAGTTAAGATTAAATGTAGTCCTTTCAGTCTACTACTACAGGAAATGTAGTGATTTGGAAATAAAAACATAGCATTTTAATCTTTAACTTAATACTACAATACTACTGCAATAATACACTTTTTACAATTGTAAATAACTCAATTTGGAAAGAGGTCTCCCCCTTCCTTACAATGACTTGTAAACTCAATTAGGTGAAAAGGCCACTGAAAGGTGATAACCTTCTCAATGGCAAAGCTTTGCACATCTAAACTATGCAATATTTGCCCACTTTTCTTTGCATAACTGCTAATTTTAGATTGACCATTGGACTGCAGTATTCAAGTCATGCCACAAATTTTTTATGCGGTTTAAGTCTGGGCTCTGATTAGGGTGGGCTGTCTGCTTTGGGTCATTGCCGGTATTTTGCCATATCTATTTCTCCTCCATCCTTTTAAGTGCTTCAGTAACTGCTGCAGAAAAAACACACCATAACAGAATATTTACTCGTCCATGTTTTTCTGTATAAATAGTGAACTGTATTGAACGAACGCGGACGTGACTCTGGCAGACGAGCTCAACACCTTCTATGCTCGCTTCAAAGCTGCAGCTAAAGCGCTAGCGATGTTAATGCTAGTGGCGCTAATGACTGCAGACAGGAAGACACTGCCAGCACCGGGAACGCGTTCATCATCACCGAGCATGACGTGAGGAGAGCCTTCAGGGGAGTGAACACCAGGAAAGCAGCAGGACCAGACGGCATCTCAGGCCGTATCCTCAGAGCCTGCGCAGACCAGCTAGCACCTGTGTTCACAGAGATATTCAACATCTCTTTATCTTAGTCGGTGATCCCCACATGCTTCAAAGAGTCCATCATTGTTCCTGTCCCAAAGAAACCTCATCCTGCTTCTCTCAATGACTATCACCCTGTAGCCCTCACCGCAGTAGTGATGAAGTGATTTGAACGCATGGTCAGAGACTTCATCATTTCTTCACTACCGGACACACTCGACCCACTACAGTTTGCACACCGCCCAAACCGCTCCACAGACGATGCAATCTCACATCTCCTCCACACATCGCTCACTCACCTGGACAATAGGAAAGGTAATTATGTTAAAATGCTCTTCATAGACTATAGCTCTGCATTTAATACCATAATTCCCTCCACACTCACCACCAAGCTGGAGCACCTGGGACTCAGCTCATCAATGTGTCAGTGGATCTCCAATTTTCTGACTGGCAGACCACAGGCAGTAAGGATGGGCGGACATGTCTCAGCCTCACTCGCTCTCAGCACTGGAGCCCCCCAGGGTTGTGTTCTGAGCCCCCTGCTGTACTCTTTGTACACCCACGACTGCGTGGCCACTACCAACTCCACCGCCATCATCAAGTTTGCTGACAACACTGTCGTGGTGGGCCTGATCACCAACAATGATGAGTCGGCCTACCTAGAGGAGATTGGAAATCTGGAGAACTGGTGCCAGAGGAAAAATCTCCTCCTGAACGTCAGCAAGACAAAGGAGCTGATAGTGGACTTTAGTACAACGCAGACGAGGAACTACCAGACCCCCATCATCAACAGGAGCCCAGTGGAGAGAGTGGACAGCATCCGATACCTCGGTGTTCACATCACGCAGGACCTGTCATGGTCCTGTCACATCAACACCGTGGTGAAAAAGGCCCGGAAGCGTCTCTACCACCTACATATTTATATATCTGACCATTGCACATGACTTTTCATGCATATTTGCACAGCCATTGCCACTTTAAAATTTATATATATATATATATATATATATATATATATATATATATATATATATATATATATATATATATCCCCTATATTTCTATAGTCTGTACAGTTTATTTTACTAGTTAAATTTATTTTCTTTCGTATTTTTTTTTATTAATATTTATTCCTTATATATAGCTTTTATTTTCTTTTTAAGGTCACTGGCGGTCTTACAAGCATTTCACTGCATATTGTACTGTGTATCATTGTGTATGTGACAATGAAATTTGAATTTGATTTGGATTTCGGTGTTGTGCAAACAGAAGTTACTAGCCAGGATAACAATGGATGGAATGGATGATAGATTGGAGCGGTTAATTAGCTTTTTCTACATTATGTACACCTACTGTACTCTGTAGATAGTGGGTAGAGCATTAATCACAGCTTTATTTACATAACAACTGTGGTCAATGTTTTTGTTTTAATGAGCTCACCAGTGGGACTAATTAAAAATGAACTGCAATAAAGTACAATTTGTCTCTATATTTAAGGGTCTGTACAAATACCCCCATTGGGAGATGGTGGACGCAGAGCTCACCTGAGGATAAGGGACTAGGGAAGCATTTGAAAGACTGTAAAATAATAATATTGATTTATAATAGTGTTTTATATATATTTGGGCAAAGTGGATTTATTAAGTTATGCTTACATGCTTATGTAAAATACAGACTTTATGTACAACCATTTTAATAAATGCAATATTTAAATCTATGATACAAGATGATCTATTGCAATGAGGTTTTTAATATCTTCCTGAATAATAAACCATTTGTAACAAAAGTTCCTTAAATATGAAAAATCTGATTAGTTATTATAATAATTAAGTGTACTGTATAAATAAGGTGTGGGAAATATTCCATCATCATTTGTCATCTTCTTTACTACTTCAGAAGCACATTTATTGTCATGTGTATTGTATGACTGATGAAGTTTTTAATCTCTAATGGAAATGTCTAAATGGCATTTTTATTTTATACAGTAAAATATATTGTAGAATGTTGTAATGGTGACAATTAGAATACCTAATTGTGACCAGAAAACATGAGGAAAAGTTGTTCATACTAACAAGAAATATGGAGAAGAAAATGTAATCAGGAGCATGCAGTGATTGAATCTGTAATTAGTGAGGCTTGGTTTGGGTGTGCTAGTGGGCCCGTGGTCTGGTTCCTGAGTCTTTTTTTATGTCACGCCAGGCACTCCTATTCCATACTTAATTCCACTTCTTGTCTTTTGACACCTCACTCACCGCTTCGGAGATCATCTGTTCTCAATTTCTAATCATCACAGCTCCCTATTTAACATGCACTCAGACAGCAATCCTATTTTTGTGTACTATCCATGCATATTATTCCAGCATTCTTTTCTGTTTGTCAACTTTGCTTGGTTTACTGACCTCATGCCATACATTTTTTTCAAGTTAATTCACTGCTGCCAACCTTTGGAATTGTCTATTGACCACAAGCCTTGATCACAGACTACAATCTTTATACACGCCCGTTTGACACATTCACATGCTCGCCACAGAGCTCATTGACTAAAGACACCGCACCTGCTACACACACCAGCTAGGCACTTCTACGTTTTCGCCGCAGAGCTCATGTACTAGATACTGTCATGGCTGCAGTTGCTGGAAACTGTCATGGCTGAAGTAGGCTGGGAGCATTCCTTAGGATGCCCAGATTCCCTACTTCAAGACCTTAACATACAAAATGAGGAGGGTTTTTGATCATTTGTTCACAGAGCGTTAGGCATTAGCCCAGACATTAAACTAAGCCAGATCTGCCATCGAACTTGTGGTTGGGATGATCAAGCGCAAATTTCTCCATTGACTCTCTGACCCAGTCAAGAAGAGGCTAGCAGCCAGAGAGTTCCCATCCAACCATTATAAATTCATTGATCATGTAACAGGTATTGTTACCTAGAAACTAACCTGACAAAGGGAGCATCATCAGGCCCTCAGCTTACATGTACCTGTCTCTGCTCCACCCCTCCTGAGTTCCACACACCCCAAACATATGCAGGTCATCTGCTACTTTTCATCCCCATTTCTGTCTTAGATAAGGGCCACAGCTTCAGGCTAACCTGTCACTCTCTCTGACCAACCATCAAGGAGAATGTCAAAAGCTTTGTGATGTCCTTGTGATGTCTGCTTCAGGAACAAGACAATGAATTGTACCCCTGAGGGCTTCCAAAGACCCCTCCCCATCTGCCATTGAACCTGGTCTTACATTTCCCTTGATTTCATGATCCGGTTACCATTGGCCGACAACAACACTTGAGTTTTAACAGTGTTAACCTGTTTTAAAGTAAAAAAAAAGTTAACCCCCTTACCCAAGATCCCATCCACCAAGGAAATGGCTGAACTCCTCATCTCCCATGTCTTATTAGCCAAAACATTGGTTTTATTTGAGTTATATATTTACGGAGTTATTAAATCTCTGCAAATACTGCATGATCTTGGGTTGTTTTCATGTGTTGTGATGTGATTTCCTTAAATATACACTCTAAATAACAATAGTTATATTTTGAATTTAGGATAAATACTGTCAGCAGTTCCCAAAAAGTGAAACAAAACTGTTCATTTCATCAATTCATGCACCTGTAAAAAAACAACATTTTGAGGACTCAAATTTTTTCTCAGAGCTGTATATAGTCAGCAATGATGTTTTCATCATGTATGATAGACAACCTTGTGTGACTGCAGGCTATTAGAAGATGGTAAATCTTCTTGGAAGATGATCCAAGATGGCATGTAAGCGTGTACATGCTGCAGCTTCTCTCTCCCCCAACACAACTGTGTTTTCATGTTTTTTGTCTTGTAAGTCGCAGTGTTTTTTGTATGTCTTTACCTCTCCCATCTGTCCTGTAGTGAAAGACGCTTTCATCACTAATGCTAATGCTAGTGGTGCCGTGCAGGCCGACCTTGCTGTAGCTAATAATGTGCTGGAGGATGTAGATGATGCATTTGTTGCACGCCGTAACCCTACAGCTGAAATAACATCATTGATTAGTTCACTATATATATCTGATAGACATGAAAGAGATAATGATGATGATGATGATGATGTGGTGTCTGATATTAATGTTGTGCATACAATGCAAACTGAACTAAATCAATTCAAGGAGGATGTGGTGGCGCTTACAGACAAAGTGAACACGATGGAGCAGGATTTTAGACAATCCGTAAACAGCAGTCTGAACAGAGCCCACTATCCAAAGGTTACAGGCCTACACCCCTGCATCTCCCCAATCTCCTGTTCTACATTTTCCCAGCACGGCAATCACAGCATCTACGGCAAAGGTAAAGCACATAAGCATTCATGAAACATACGACATTCCTCCTTGTGTTCAACCACACTCTTCTGCTCCACTTACCTTCTCAGTTTTACCCTCTTCTTCTTCCTTTTAGAGACGGCGGATGTTCTTAACTTCATCGAACAATGTGAAAACTATCTGGAGATCACACCACTGCCCAGCCCAGAACTGCTAGGAACTCTCAGCACGGTGCTACGAGGACCTGCTCTGAGCTGGTGGAAGGCAGAGAAAGGCAAGGTGAAGGACTGGAAGTCTTTTAAACACGCATTTATGGCGGCTTTCTTACCTGATGACTACCTCACGGAAGTTGAAGAAAACTTAAGGTCTCTGGTACAGCAGCCTAGTCAACGCCTTAGAGACTTTGCCTATGACTACAGCGCCCTCTGTATGAAGTGGAAGCCTGATATCTCCGAGGAAGAACTAGTGGGGCGAGTCCTGAATAACATCAACCCAAGAGTGGCAGGATGTCTGAGAGGAACAGTGAACACCGTGGAACAGCTTGTGAAGATAGGTTCTAGGGTGGAAAAAGACTGCATAAGCTCCAAAGACTACTGGCAGAAGGTGGACTCTCAGCACAACAAGGAAAAGAGTCAGAAGAAGGCAGGTAAGCGGGTTTCTTCAAAGCACGCAGCGGGACTCTCCATTGCTCAACCTCTGGCGACTCCTTTGCCTCTCCTGGTTCCCGTAACAGTGCAAGGAAGGAAGGTGAATGCGGTGGTCGATACAGGAAACTCCTACACGCTGATGAGGGAACATCTATGGAGGCAACTCTGCGAACAAGAGGTCAAGTGTGATGTTCCTTCTCCTCAGAAGTTTGTTATGGCTGATGGAAAAACACACCAGACGCAAACCCAGAGAAGGTTCCATTACATCTGGCACACTATCGAATGTGGGCTGGACACCTACATCATGAGCAACTCTCACCTGTCCTTCCCTCGGATCGTGGGGCTGGACTTCTTAAAAGCCACGGGCTAAAAACAGAGGAGGGAGTCTCTTATTATCCCTTCATAAGGTCCCAACCCCACTCTGCGCCATCTACATCAGCACAAAGGAGACACACTCATCTCCCGGCGACAGCCAATCTGTATCTCGCCTTACCTGTGACTCCTGATGATCTACTATGCGCGGAGGAAAACACAGAAAGTGTGACATCCTGGGACACCGACAATGAAGAGGAGCTACTGAAACTAATGGCCGCTTGGCCCCGCACCACCTCCAACATCTTAGGCAAAACAGCATTAGAGAAACACAAAATCACTTTATCTGACGACACCCCATTTCGATCCAGAGCATACAGAGTATCACCTTTAAAGAAGAAAATAATAGAAGATCAAGTCAACCAGATGCTGAAGGACAACATCATTGAACCTTCATGTTCGTCATGGTCATCACCTGTTGTTTTAGTACCCAAACCCGATGGGACTTGCCGTTTCTGTGTAGATTTCAGAAAGTTGAACAGCAAGACCAAACCTGATGCGTATCCGATGCAATTAATACACGACATTATTGAATCACTGGATGGCGCCTCCTGGTTCTCAACATTGGATCTGCAATCTGGTTACTGGCAGGTGGAGATGGAAAGAGAGAACTGTGAGAAGACCGCCTTTATCACTACGAAAGGTCTGTTTTAATTTCGGTCCATGCCCTACGGACTCAGAAATGCAGCTGCATCGTTCCAACGACTGATGGAGAAAGTCTTGACGGATCTATGGGGAAAATATTGCTTTGTCTATATAGATGACATCATTATTTATTCACAATCATTAGAACAACATAGGATGCATCTCAACGCAGAATTTTCCAGACTCACTCAAGCCAATCTCTTCCTCAACATAAAGAAGTGTAATTTTTTCAAAAGGCGGCTGAAGTTCCTTGGTCGTGTCATCTCTGAAGAAGGTGTGCAGCTAGACCCGGAGAAAACAAAGGCGGTGGCAGAATATCTTCCTCCTCAAGACTTAAAATCTCTTCAACGTTTTCTGGGTCTCGCCGGCTGGTATCACAAGTTCATTCCCCACTTTGCTGACATAACAGCTCCATTAAATAATTTAAAAAGGAAGATAGTAAAATGGGAGTGGACCGAAGAATGCCAGAACAGCATGGATGTCATCAAACACGCACTTCAAAACCCACCAGTACTAATACAACCGAACCTAAATCTGCCATTCCAATTACACACCGACGCCAGCGAGGTGGGCCTGGGAGCCATCCTCACGCAAACTTCAGCAGAAGGAGAACGAGCAGTAGCTCATGCCTCGCGACTGTTGAGAGGAGCCGAGCAGAATTACTCCACATCAGAAAAGGAGTGTTTGGCCGTGGTCTGGACTGTAGAAAAATGGAGGCACTATCTAGAAGGTCGCGCTTTCGAGGTCTTTACCGATCATGCCGCCCTGTCATGGGCCTTCAACTGCCCGAAAAACCAGCTCTCGTCTCACCCGATGGTCGAGACCCAACCAGCTCTCGTCTCACCCGGGGTCGAGAATCAAAATACAGGTTTTTAAACAACACTTCCGGTTTTGCACAATTGAGGCAGGACAAGTAAAGACGCGACACCGGAAGTGTTGTTTAAAAACCCGTATTTTGATCCTCGATCCCGTAGCAAAGTAACTAGTGATTTCATTAAATCCAAGAGTTACATAGTGGTGGCCCGTACGTATGGGGAATCGATATTTTTGGGTAGGACGTTATGCCTACAACAGTTCGTTTTTACAGTACATCATAGAAAAGCCTGTTTAAATCTGGGACCAAATGCGCTATCCCGGGCGCCCCCGCCGTTAAAAGTGGGCACCGCTCCATGTCTCGCCATCACGACATAAGGACCCTACTATCACGAAGCTGCTCTCTAAAGACCAGCCACGAAGCACACGAGATCAGAGGGTCTCTTTCAAACATCACCAAGGGGCATTATATCGCCGGGTACCAGTAAGACACGGAGAGAAATTTCAGTTAGTTGTCCCCCAGTCATTAATAAAAAACTTTCTACACTACTATCATGACAATCCCTTGGGAGGACACTTGGGGCAACTAAAAACCCTGCTGAGGTTACTAGATGTGGCATGGTGGCCCACGGTGTGAAAAGACGTCTGGCACTATGTGAGAACATGCAGCGTATGTCAACAGTATAAAACGGAAAACAGTAGACCTAGTGGGCTACTACAGAGCACGGAGGTTCCAGAGGCAGGACATCATTGGTCCTTTTCCTTAAAAGGGATTGGACATCATGGGTCCTTTTCCTTAAAGTAAAAGGCAAAATGAATATCTGCTGGTGGTGGTAGATTATTTCATGAAATGGGTGGAGATGTTTCCCCTCAGGAATGTAAAGATGCCAAAACTGGTGAAAGTGCTAAGAGAGGAAATCTTTACTGGATGGGGTGTCCCCAAATATCTAGTATCCGATCGAGGACCCCAGTTTATGTCTCAGCTGCTGGCACACCTCTGCCAAACCTGGGGGAGCGTCCAAAAGGGCTAACTACGAGCTACCACCCACAAACGAACCTGACAGTGTTCACATCTCGCAGGACCTGGCATGGTCCTGTCACATCAATACCGTGGTAAAAAAGGCCCGGAAGCGTCTGTACCACCTTAGACGCTTGAGAGACTTCAGACTGCCCTCCAAGGTGCTCAGGAATTTCTACTCCTGCACCATAGAGAGCATCCTGACGAGAAACATCATGACCTGGATCGGGAACAGCACCATGCAGGACAGACGAGCTCTACAGAGGGTGGTGCGATCAGAGCAGAGTGCCAGTGTAGGCCTGTGTAAATCAGATCCCTCGATTTATTATTTAGTGCACGCGGTTTGTTCGCACAGCTCTGTACTTTTTACTAATGTAAACTTAAGCCAGACTGGCTCCTAGGTAAATATTTTGACTCTTCACTCCTGCTGACATTTGGCCAACAGTAAAATCTTTTTCGACTCATCAGTCCAAATGTTTGGCATTACATCTTCCACCTGCTCCCCTAATTCTTTTTCCCAAACACACAAGGCCCACATGGCGAAAGCAAATAGCTTAGTGACATGTTAGCAGTTACACATCAGGCAGACACATGTGGTGCAGTAAGTAATTCTTTTACAGACATCATTGTAATACTAGTAGGAATGCAATGTAGTCTAATGTATTATATGTTAAATAAAATAAAATAATGTAATTTACAATAATGTAATGTTATAAATTGACTTGTAGATGCACAATGAATTATTAGATATTTGTTGATTTGTTTTTTTTATTTAATTTGCTATACAGAAATGATTTACTTAAATGGCTTGCTAAAACTGATGCATTGTGGAATTTGGTTAACAAAAAAAGTGGCGCTATTGTACCTAGTGGACAGAACTCTTAGGAATCTTTTAGCTGTTTGGTAAAGTAGATGTGTATTAGTTGTCTAGATAATTATTATAATTATTAGATAATTATCAGATTATCTAGAGACATTATAGATATAGACATTATATACAGGCATCTTTAGTTTATAATGTCTATGGGCATCTATGAGAAAATAGCTATCATATAGACGTCTAATAGATGTGGTAATGTCAAGAAGGATTATTCATTTTACTGTTTTAAGGTAAAATGTGTCAGTGCAAGATATTGATTTTAATTAGATATGTAAGGTATTGATGTTTTTATCAGCAAATATCTATACTGATGTTAGCACTCTTGTTTGTGCCTTACAAGTTTACAAGTACAAGTTCAAAAATTAAATCAGATGCTATATTCAATTTTATCCGTACACTTATATGCAGAAACAGTTCGTACACTTATGGTGTATGCCTTAAATAAAGTGGCAAACACACTCCATAGCAAAGCTTGTGGTTATTTAAGTATGCAGTTTGGTATCATTAATATGGTGTTTAAGTTCCTTAATTAAGTCCTTTCACCTTGTTCTTTAATGTTAGGTAGTAATATATAACAAACACAAGTATTGATGCTTAGGTTCACAAGGAGCAGTGCAAGAATATCAATTGGGACTCATCCAGGCCATGAGTTGATATACCCATAAAATGCTCCCCACAACTAGGGAATCTACTGTCTATAAGTCCAAATCTCATAATAATCAATGGTTAATTTGACATTTTTGTTTAATTAAATAGCTTATCACTATAAAAGCTTTTAAGATATAAGTTGATTTTAAATAAAAAAAAAAAATACAAACAACTAATAAGAAAAAACTAATAGCAACATCTTTACATGAATACAAAGGGAAATCCTTAGTGACATGTCATATACTACTGTATATAAGCTCAGACAAGCCTTCAATGTTTTTGTATTTTCATGGACCCTTCTGGTGCAAATATTGGTATGGTACTTTTTTTTACAGTTAAAAAATAAATTATATATATATATATATATATATATATATATATATATATATATATATATATATATATATATATATATATATATATATGTATGTATGTGTGTGTGTGTGTGTGTGTGTGTGTGTTTTATTTTTATTTTATTTAAATATTTTAAAGCAATTTCATTAATAATGAGAGAGAGAGTGTGTGTTTATTACTATTAATATGCATATATTATTTATTTATTTCAGGTCAAGGCAATGACATCAAAGTTTTTAAGTGCAATGGAAAATTTTACAATTCTTTATTTTTCGATGTTTGAAAACCTAGGCCACTTTCGATACATTTACTTTATTATAGCATCTTTCCTATACTGCACTATCTTATTTTTTAATGTTGTTATTATTTTTGTAATATTTGTGGAATCTCCTTTGCACCACCCAATGTACATTTTGATAGCATGCTTATCAATTAATTCTCTTTATGGCACTACTGGCTTCTTTCCTAGATTACTAATTGATTTGTTACTATATTCTCACTCAATCACTCGTTCTGACTGTCATGTGCAAACATTTGTCATTTATACCTATGCATCATATGAGTTTACAATTTTAACATTAATGGCATATGATAGATTTGTTGCTATAAGTAAGCCACTGCAATATCACACCATTATGACACCTAAGGTGCTTACTGTTATGTTAGCTATTTCTGGGCTTTATCCAATGCTTTCTATTGGTTTTGGGATCATTTTCACAGCTAGACTAAGACTGTGTGGTAATGACTTAAGAAAATTGTATTGCAACAACTGGATCATTGCTAAGCTTTCTTGTGAAAATGCTACTTTTGAAAACATTTATGGTTTCGCGGTCCTAGTAACTACAGTTTTAATCCCATTTATTTTCATTTTGTATTCTTATATTAAAATTCTTATGGTTTGTCAAAAATGCTCAAAAGAGGTAAAGACCAAAGCATATCATACTTGCCTTCCCCATCTAGTAACTTTTGTTAATTATTCAATTACAATTTTTTGTGAAATGACCTTCACACGTTTTGAAAATTTACCTTCCGTAATAGCTATCATTCTGTCATTGGAGTTTCTGATTATACCCCCTCTCCTCAATCCTGTGGTTTATGGCCTTAATTTTCCTGAAATTCGCAGAAAAATTCAACATCATCTAAAACTATAAAAAAAAAAAAAAAAAACTAAATAATTACTAAATAAACTGCTAAAACATGAAGGAACATTTGAACATCTAAAACATCTAAGAAGATTTGCTATGCAATCATGTAGGGAGTAGCCACCATGAATTGCTAATTTTAGAAAATATTTTCACAAAAAGAATATGAACCATTATTGATTGTAAACTTTAAATAATACTGATACTATACTGAATAATATGCATTATTTGCTTGTAATGCCAAATGGGAAAATTATTTGTTCTAATTATTAAACTGTTACAACCAACATTCTATTACATTTCAATAATGATTACTATTTTATTTTATGTTTTACAATTAGAAATGTTTGAAAAACTGTGGAATATTATTTTTAATGATGTCAGTTATATACAAAAATAAATGATAATGTTTGTTTTGAAAATATAAAGAAAACTTTTATTTGGATAAATTTAATTTCGTCCAATCTTGGATGTTAGGATTTTTTTTTCACTGTCATACTGTGTGAGGGACAGCAAAGTTTGTCATTTTTAAATTTCACTTGCAAACAAGACAGACAGGACAACTGTAAGTTGAAAACCATAGATAAACCATACTGTATTATGTTGCCAATATGTCAGCAAACATAACACATCGGGAGTCAGTGTTGCATAGAAATGTCAGCAAACATTGGCATGATGATGGCAAAATCTACCCTAGAACAGTAATTTTCAAGTTACTCTTGTGAGGCATGCAGCTGAATTAATTTTGCAGCTCGTACATCACGTTTCATGCTTAGTAGCGGGTGAGCATTTTGTAGTAAAATTCTACAAAAAAAAATCACATGATAGACCTAAATAGTTTGCCATTCACTAGTAAACACAAAGAGAAAAAAACAAGAAAGGTTATTTTTGTGATATGCGTAACATTATTGAAACAGCCACCCTCTTGCCTGCCTTCCTCCTTTATTAGCTTTGACTGTGTAGTTCAGAGGATGATGCATATGCATGTGCAATGCAACTTTAAACGACAGCATAGTCGTGCTGTTGCTTTAATGGTGTTTAATCATATACTTTTGGAAAAATCTGGAAAATAATGGTTTTACCTACTAAACTCCTAATGCTGTTACTTTATTTAAGGTGTTTGAGAGCGTAATTCACCTAAGACTATATGCGTTAAACTACTTTGCTGCTGAACATTGTACTTGAATAAAAACTAAAACTATATATTTAAAGTATAATATACTGTATTTATATCACAGTATGTACTTTAAAAGATAAATAATCTTATTTTGAACCTATGGACCTGAATGAATATTTTTTCATCAAGTTATAAATCTATATACAGTATATAGTGATGTGAAAATGTATGTGAAACTTTCATGGTTCAATTACATTGTTTTCTGCATTAATAAATGATTTCAAGACTTTAGAAATTCACCAGTCTACGGTTGGGCAAATGGAGACATTTGTGACTGTGGCTAGTCTGCCAAAAAGTGGGTACCCAGTCAAAATTACCTGAAAAGTCAACAAAGACTTATCAATGAGGTAAAGAAACAACCCTGAGTGACAGCAAAAGATTTGAAGTAGGATCATCATAGGAACTGGCTATCATCTGTGTTCATGAGTCTACAATATATAAGACATTGAACGAGTAGGGTTTCCATGGTAGGACACAACAAAAGCAGCTCCTGCTTACTAAATAAGAACATTGCTGCATCCATGAAGTTTACAAAAAAAGCGCATTGACACTATACAACAGTATTGCCAAAATATTTTGTGCACTGATGTAACTAAGAATGATCTATTTGGAAGGAACACGCAGCACACCTTCTGGGCACTGCATACTGTATCATCATAAAAACACCTTCTTAGACTAAGGCGAGTCTGTGTGTAGCAGGGTTGTTTTGGTAGTAACTGGCAGGTCACTGAAGTAATCCTCTGAACCTGAAAGTGCAGCATGAGGAGAAATCGGCAGAGAAATGCAGAAAGACCAAAGACCACAACCACTAATCCAGTGTTCAGTTCTTCTCTCAAACAGACAACAAATAAAAGGTAAATCAAAACGTGCAAATTAAGGTGAATACAAATTACATGAAACACACTGCCCAAATAACTGCAAGGTCAGAGGAAAGCATGCACAGTGAAGTTCACAACGAAGTGATTGGTTCCTGAAGCAAGTGAAAACTAGAGTCCATTAAGCAGTGCAGAGGTGTAATGCTATTATCCAGTTGTAAAATACAATTTGCTGATGATGTCATTGTCTGCAGAAAAATCTCTGTTTTTAAAAATACCTTAACTATACTATTAATAACTTGGGGACATGGCCTTGCACAGGAAGAATTGTACAGGAAACAAGACAAGACTCACACTAGAGAGATACTCTGACAAAGCCTGAAGACCTTGTCATCCATTTAGAGCTGGGAGTTGATTACCTGACAAGATTTGGCCACAAAAGCAAAGTAAAAATCTGCTGTGGAGTTATGACCTAGATGTGGCTCGTGACATCTTCATAAGAATTCTTAACCAGATTAGGAAAGTTCTCAACATATCCCAGACCTGTATGTGAGAACCTACAGCATTTGTTTCAATCACTCTTTCCTGCTGCCATGGTCAGACAGATGCTACCACACCAACAGCAGTTAAATAGAAAATAATTTACATACTCTCACTCATCTTCTATACCGCTTTATCCTGTATTCAGGGTCACGGGTACCTGGAGCCTATCCCAGGAGGCTCAGGGCACAAGGCAGGGTACACCCTGGACAGGGTGCCAATCCATCGCAGAGCTCACACACACACACACACACACACACACACACACACACACACACACATTCTCATTCACACACTATGGGCAATTTGGGAACGCCAACTAGCCTAATCTACATGTCTTTGGACTGTGGGAGGAAGCCCACCAAGCATGGGGAGAACATGCAAACTCCATGCACACTGAGCCGGGAATCGAGCCTGGCCAGGAATCGAACCCGGACACTGGAGGTGCAAGGTGCAATTTTACATAATTGAAGCAAATTAGAGATAAATTCTTGCTTCCAAGTTCACATTTACAGTTTACACTAATTATACACCAGACATAACGACAAAAAAAAATGGGAAAACATACATTTGTTAATGTTTTGGTACATCTGCCTAGATGATTGGTCTAAACGTTTGTATTGGTTTTCATCCATCATGTTAAAGAATGCATAGATCACCTAAAGAAGAAAAGAGTTGTGAGTTTGTCACTAAACTGTCTAAACAGCTGTAGATTGAAAATAATGGCCGGGATACATTTTTATTCTATTATGAAGTATACATCATTTAAATCAGTTTAACACTAGAAGCGCCAAGCAGCGGTCTTTTGACCGCAATAGGGTAAAAAAAACAACAACTCCACACTCGATCAAATTCCAGGACCCTCCTTTCATGACTTTTCCTAGATCTGTAAGCTTAAAAAGCCATTTTGCTCTTATTTACGTTACTTATTTTGCTGACAGCTGCGCACCGGTCATGCCGTTTCCTGCCTTTTCCAACCTGCGATTCTCATTACTCTCAGCAGATGTCGCAAGGGATCGCGCCAACTATCTATGCATCATTTAGTGCATATATGTAACTATCTCAGGTTTTATTTAAACTATGCAGTTTATTATATATATATGCCTCCGTGAAATATCGACAATTCGCCAATCATTCTGGCGTTGATAATCAGCGATATTTTATACAGAGATTTAGGGGATCTGCTTTACTTAATTTTATAACGTTTTGAAAAAAATCATTAGTTTGTTCATTCTGTTTGAAGCTTCTGTGAAATTATCTAAAAAAAATTTAAGGCCCCTCCTGAGGATATAAAGCTTTATTATTGTGTTTGATTAAAATCAGATCTACCACAGCAGATAATAAACTATGCAATGTCATAACCGAAGCAAACACCACGATTATGCCTCGTTTCGTTTAGTTTTGCTAGGCAACGGACCACGCGCCTAATCGGCGGGAACGTGGTTCACTTGGCCGCAGTGTATTATAAACCTGCGGAGTGTTTCACTGCTTATGCTCACATAAGAATCATGTAACAAAAACGAGGGAAATGTGGAAGTGGCCACTCAATGAGAACCAAACCAAAGATTTCGGTAACTACACTGAGTGTAACATCTGCATAGTGACACTGAACAGCTGAACAACTTCACTTTTCCATTTACCTCTGAAAAAAAAAAAGTATTTTGTTTGTTTATATTTAAAATTTTTATAACAGTACAAGAAGTACGCATGCGCGCGCGCACACACACACACATACACCTCCCCTAAACCCTCGGTCAACATCCAATCCCCGTCTGTATGCAAATGAGTCAAGACGTGGCCTAACGTAGTGTCATGTCAGATTTAAGCGGTCACAGAGTGGAAAGACTTTGAAGCAGTGGCAGAGTTTTTTCAGTTACATCAAGCACAGTGATGAGTCTATGTTGTTTCATAGTTTATGACATAGTGACACTGATCAGTTGAACAACTTCACTTTACCGTTTACCTCTGAAAAAAAAAGCTGTATTTTGTTTGTCTATATTTTGAATTTTTATAACAGTACAAGAAGTTTGGTTTGTGTAGTTAGATCCCTTGTAGAGAATAAATAAATTCTTTACATCACTACATAAGTACCCTAACACCATTGATAATGAGTTTCAGCTGAAAATAATTCTATACATGTAACCGAAAATGTAGACGCAAATTCCAAATGTATGAAGATGCATGCTATATGTGTGTGTGTGTGTGTGTGTGTGTGTGTGTGTATGTGTAATAGAGGCCGGCTCTACTCAGGGGCAAGAGGGGGCAGCGCAGTAACAAGAAGTACAAGAAGGTAACAGTATCCACACTCAGCGGTCATGGAGTGGAAAGACTTTGAAGCAGTTTATATATTAATCTAAGCTTGAACTTACCAACATTGTTTCGTTCAGATTCCGCTTCAGTGTGTTTCTTAATCTTTCCCCACATTTTTGTGTCAATCAAACAGGTGTGGCAGTAATCAGGCCTGGGGGTGACTACAGAAATTGAACTCAGGTGTGATAAACCACAGTTAAGTTATTTTTTAACAAGGGGGGCAATCACTTTTTCAAAAAGAATAAGAAATCAGGAAGGGGGCAAATAGTTTTTTACACCACTGTATATATATACTATTCAAATAAAATCGCTATTACTTGACCCAGAAGTTTAGTTTAGCACACAAAAAACTCAGTCATTTCAGTAAATCAACCGCATATGTAGTTTATTTACAGTAATTCATTAAAAAAATGAATATACATTGTACAGTACAAGGTAAACACAAGAAAGATTACAAAATAAAAACAAACAAACCGTGTCTACTTTAAAAACAGCTTAGTATACTGTGCACCGAGATGCTGAAATCCCAAGTGGAGAGATATTTGACCGACAGCCTAGAACAAAAGAACTGTAGGTGTGATCACAACCCCCCTGAATGACCGTGCCATCAATCACTGACCACCTCAGAAGTTCCCTCCAATGTATGCTGATGTTTTGCAAGTATTTTTGCAAAACTATAGCACTCTTTGAGAGGTGGTTGGAAGGTGTTATTCATTTACTTATTCTCTACAAGGGCACTAACTACACAGACAAAACTGTTACCTTCTTGTACTGTTATAAAAATTCTAAATACAGTATAAACAAACAAAATACACCTTTTTTTCAGAGGTAAACGGAAAAGTGAAGTTGTTCAGCTGTTCAGTGTCACTATGCAGATGTTACACTTAGTGTAGTTATCGAAATCTTTGGTTTAGTTCTCATTATGTGGCCACTTCCACTTTTCCCTCGCTTTTGTTACATGATCCTTATGTGAGTATAAGCAGTAAAACACTTCACAGGTTTATAATACACCGCGGCCAAGTGAACCACGTTCCCGCCAATTAGACGCGTGGTCCGTCGCCTAGCAACACTGAACGAACCGAGGCATTGTCATGGTGTTTGCTTCGGTTATGTCATAGCATAGTTTATTATCTGCTGTGGTAGATCTGATTTATTCAAATTCAATATTGGTTTAGCGATAATTTCACAGAAGCGAGTTCAGAATTAAATCGCTGCTCCTGCTCCATCCGAGACTTATGGAGCAAGTTCAGAAGCTTCAAATAGAATGAACAAACTAATAAATTTTATCCATACGATATAAAATTAAGTAGAGCTTTCCTTTTTGTTATAGTACAAGCCCCTAGATGGACAAAGGAGGAAAAAAAAACGGCATGACTTGTTTTTTTTCTTCTGCTGTTTTTTTCCTCTTCCTTTGTCCCCTTAGAGACTCTGTAGTAGGTTTTCTCAGTTGAATATAAAGAAAAAAAATACAGTGAATTATCAACACGTGAATGAATGGGCATTGTCCCAGTGAAAGTTGATCTTGGAGCTAAACTATTTGCTTTAGGTGAAAGCGCCATCTAGTGATCATTGTGTGTCAGTAACAGCTTCCCATTCAAAACAATAGGCGGTCAAATGACCGCTGAACCGCGTTATAAGTAGGTGACGCTGGCGTGGTGCTTTTAGTGTTAAAGTAGTACAATGTTTTTACTACTTCAAATCTAAACCTTTAAATTAGCCTGATTCAGCTTAGTGCAATTAGTGAACTGAAATTACAAAAGGTTCAATGTTAGGATACTGATCACACATCTATTCCTGTTTTTTTTATGCACATGGCAAGCATGTTACAAGCTGATTTAGGAATGTTTGTCTGCTCAGAATACACACTGCATCTACCTTAAATCTTACCGCAATCGTTGATGCTCTGTATGACCAGAGCCAACAGACACATTTTAACAAACAGGCAAACTCCCTCTCTTCAATCTATTCAATGGTGAATATCAGAAATAGTGTCTATAATCCAGATGGACAAATAAAGGTTCATATGATTTAAATCCCTGGGTAAGGTTTTTACTTTTTATTACTTTATCTGTTTGTGTGCGTGCATGTGTATCATTTTATTTATTTATTTATTTCATAGGGACAAGTATCCAAAGCTAATTTGCAATGCTTGTCCCTAGTGTTTTTTTTACAAAACAAAACAACATAAATTACAATCAAATTTCACTGATAAAACATGGGGTATACAGAAATTCAGTGAATTAGTTATGTTCGCATGACTTATACCCTTTTAAAACACATTTGAGTTCATATTCATAATGTCCCCATCCTGAATCCTGTTTAAGTTCACGTCTCAAAGAATTACACAAGTTAGAGCCTTGGACAAAGAAACATGACTGTCCAAAAGATGTTTTTCTTAAAGGCACCTTGATAATCTGATCACTTTTGTAATTTTGTTATTTTGATTTTGTCACTACTGTGCACTATATGATACTAAAACTAATAATTTTTAAACCATATAATAATAGTTTATGATCAAGTTTATGACAATAATCATATGATCTGTTTCAACTGATTAGGTCTTGTGTGAGCAATGTTTCAATAAAGTTTAATCAGCTGACCGCTTTCATAAACTGGATGACTTGGTTATCTGTGGGGAGGAATATTGAGAAATTAAAGTGGTGTTGTTTTGTCCAGGGTAGGCTTAATTTTGTGGTTTATATGTAAAAATAAGACATGTTTAAATAAAATTATACACTGGTCATTTTGATGAGGCTGCCAAGGATACCATAGCTGGGAAACAATATAGATACATGACATATAACTTTAAGATATTGAGCCAACCCATAGCAAAGAAAGCCACGCCTTGGGGGAAAAATGCATAAAAATTTGCATATTGGTTCACATAAAAAGGAGTATATAACTGTGTAGTTGCTGTGGCCCAGAGGCAAAGAGTTAAAGAGAGTTTGACAGGTATATACTTTTGCAGCATCTGTATAAGGCAGTTTAATCTTTACACCATTTATGCCCATTAATCTTCTCCTCAATTATTTACAGATTCTACCACACAGGAAGACATTAACAACTATCCACTATGGAGAATATTTCAACCATGTTAATGTTCACCCTCTCTGGTTTAGATGGAACCATGGAAAAAAGATATATGTTTTTTTCTTTGGCAGCATTGGCTTATAATTTTATATTATTGTGTAACATAACCATCATTTTCTGCATTGTCTCAAATAAGCAGCTTCATGAACCCATGTACATATTTTTGTGTAATTTGTGTATAAATGCACTTTACGGCACTTCTGGTTTCTACCCTAAATTAATGCATGATTTGCTCTCCAATATTCATTCTATTTCTTATGCAGGATGTCTAATTCAAATATTCGTGATTTATTCATCTGCTTTATGTGACTACTCAACTTTAACAGTAATGGCCTATGATAGATATGTGGCAATATGTAGACCACTGACATACCATGCAGAAATGACAAACCACAAAATTGTTAAATGTATAATTTTTTGTTGGCTTGCACCATTTTTTTCAATGGTTGTTTTAGTCTTATTAACATCAAGACTAACTTTGTGTGGGTCAAATATTGAAAAACTATATTGTGAAAATTGGGCAGTTGTTAAACTAGCATGTTCCTCTACAACAATGAATAATGTAATTGGATACATAATTATAATAATGTATTTTGGACATGCACTGTTAATTGTTAGCTCATATATCCAGTTGATTGAAAAATGTAAAAAATCACAAGAGGGAAAGTACAAATTCATGCAGACCTGTATGCCACACTTGCTGGCATTGTTCAATGTTACTATTGCCTTGCTATTTGATGTCCTTTATAGTCGATATGGTTCAACTACCTTTCCACAAGGTTTAAGAAATTTTTTTGCACTGGATTTTCTATTTATGCCCCCTATTTTAAACCCTATTATTTATGGACTAAAGCTAACTAAAATACGTGAACAAATAATAAAAATAGTATTCAGTCGTTACTGGTTCCAACATATAAAAAGTTAGGACACAAAAAAGGTCATATGCTTGAACCATAGTGGAAATCTTTGCTGGTTGAAATTAAGCATACTAAAGAATATAAACACAAAGTACATACAGTACAAGGGCTGTACTGAAAGTAATGCAAAAGTGGGCAACTTTTTTCATTATTATTTATTTATTTTATTTATTTATTTTTACATAAGTTACCTATGTCAAACCTATGCATTTTAATTTATATTAAGATCTCAATGCCACTCTCAAGCTTCCTCTACTATTTTGAGGACAGTTAAGCACACTCATTTTCAGCTTTACCATCTCTCAGCAGCAATTTATGTTTATTATCATGATCACCATTACATAAAGTTCGATTCCTACACAAAGCCTGGAAACTCCCCCAAAAAGGACACCCAGGACACATTATTCATATTTTTGCATTTTTAATTAAAGTTGTTTTGTTTTCTTACAGTTTACTTCATTATTGATCTTGAAAAGGTAATTAGGTTGACAACACTTAAAGATGCATGCTGTTATTTTAAAACAGATTAAAAAGTTGACTTAATAAATTAGATACATTTTCTATAATTTGTAATTTCATTTCAAATTTTCAATTTTATTAGTTTCTTTCTCCTTTACTGGATGTTTGTTTCTGGCTGAGGGGCTGAGACTTCTTTACAGGTGAATGAGAGTTACTTTTCCTAGTAATTTCCTACACTGTAAACCCTAATAAGTTCACAGAACTCAAAAATTATTTTGTAACAGTTTACACAAAAGTATTTTAGTGATGTTTTTAAATGTTTTAAGTTTACATAAAATAAAAATTACATTTACATTTGCCTTAAATTATCTCAATGCTATCTTATAATTATTGATATTCGTCAACTTATAATTGTAATAATTTTCAATATTTTTCAACTCATATAATGTGGAAAATACACTTAAAATTTCCAATAATTTTTAACTCAAAATGTGGGAAATGCACTCAAAATAATTTTTAAAGTGAAATACTGATGTCGGCCCACTACACAATTATAATTAGCTAATAATGTAAGAAAACATGAAAGTGACACCACAGTTGCAATTTAACAACTTTTTTTATTCAACACAATGTGCTTTTTAAAAGGCACAAATTAAAGGAGCTCAGTCAAAACAAAGTGCTTGTCATAAAGTAAATCAAAAGGAAAAGGACTCTATAAAAAACAAAATCTGTTTCAAATTAAGTGTTAATAGTTCCATATTCTGGTAGTGATCATTGCTACAGAGTGTATATTTAGTATTTTGGGTCTCCATCTCACATTATGATTAAAAACTCACAAAGGACTCATGATAAAGTTCAATTAGATTCTAAGTATAATCCATCCTCAACAGCAATGACAACTATTAGAATGTGGAGAAGTTTAACACTGTTTTTAAACGTTTTGGCACTTACGGTTCCTTGAAAAACACAAATATTATTCAAATAAAATACTGGTTTCTACTGTGCCGTACTTCAACTGGCAACATCAAGGTAGTGCATCACGGTGGGCATTGGGCAACAGAACATTAAACATGTATAGTGCACGAATTGAACAGTCGTTTCCCACGTTATTTTGTTCAAAAAACTTTAGCAACACGTCAATGTTGTGAATTATTAACAATCAGTGTATTAAAATCTGAGGTAGAACAGGCAAACAGTCACATCTTAAATTTGAGGTAGAAGAGGCAAATGATATTTGTAAAGAGGAGAACAAGAACAAACAAACAAACAAACAAACAAAAAAACTTTAATACTCAGCTCAACAAATCCATTCTGAAGGATTCACTCACTGAACAAATCATTCTTCAGCGTCAGCAGACGCCCTTTCAGTGGTTTGTTGTCCTCAAGACACAACATTGAATAAATGTGAATGTAAGTTCAAGATTCTTTGGGTACAGTAGGTCTAGTGCATAGATGTACCCAAAGAGCAGGAGAAATGAGTCAGCCAAATTTGTGGGACCACTCACAAGTATTTCATCCCCCACGACAATACAGATGCTCTCAGGGCTGAAGAGGGACGCATCAGTAGTGTCATCCATGACGACTGTCAGGAGAGCCAACGGAGTGTCAGTGAGGTCTGGACCATCTGCTGACTATAAAACACAAAAAATACAAGAATGAATTTAGCCCCTCAAAAATACAAATCATGCTAATGATGTCACTTAGCATTTAGACTGCAACTAAGCTACATGTTTAAATTATTTTCTGTACATATTGCTTATATCTTATGTTAGTTTCACACCCATCGGTTAACACTTTTTGAGTACTGGAATGCTTTATACTTACCTTTTCATAATTTCTACATGTCAGTTTGTAGAATAACAACTCAAGTGAACTTCATAAACAGGTCCTAGGGGGTATTCCAAAAGGAAGTTCAACATACTCTGAGCCTAACCCTGAACTCTGAGTTGACTTACCCTGTGAAGTGAAACTCTGAGTTTTCAGTTCCAGAACAGCTGATCTGAGTTAGGTAAGTCGACTCTGAGTATGTCAACTCTGAGTTGAGCCTGTGCCTGACGATTAGTAAAAAGCCATTATAAATAGAGCTCCAATACTGTGATTCACCATGGCAACAGGGGAGAAAACAGGAAGCAGATATTTTCTTGCCGCCGCCATAATAAAAATCACTGACAGTTTTAGATGCCGTCGTCTTTTTACTTTGAATGTAACATCACTTTCTTTTATATTAGCCTTTGAGGAAGTGGTTAAATGTTATTCAGTGGTTTATTTAATTTAATTTTAGGCTGTTTTATTTAATTTGAATTGGCTGAAAATGAAATATAAAAAGATTTTCACATTGGCTCCTCATTTTTGTTTTTATTTGACATATTAAAGTAAATGTTTATTTAGTAGATATTTTAACTTGTAGTAGCTTTTACCACCAACAGATGCTGTTTAACACACATCTGTGTCCTAAGATCCTGCTGAGTAGATAAACATAAAGTGCTGCTCATCTCCACCACGTCCGACAGAGGGTCCTGAACTGAAAACTCAAGAGTCTCACTTTATAGGGTAAGTCAACTCAGAGTTCAGGGTTGAGCTCAGTGTTTGTTGAACCTACTTTCTGGAATAGCCCTCTGGAATGATTAACTCAGAGTTTCCCTTATCTCAGGGTTCACTCTGAGTTTTCACCTAACCTGCTTTCTGGAATTCCCCACTTGTTCTCCTAGAGATCTTTGAGTGATGCTATATGTTTAAACTGATTGGATAGCTAGGCAAAGGGAGGCCAGTACACTTACGTTGCAGGTCCTGAAGAACTTGGAGGCATCTTCACGCAAGTAGACAGGAAGTGCACGAAGGACGAGGGCCCGTCTCATATTTACATCACGTTGTTCCTAGATGGACAAAAAATATCCATTACAATAGTAATTACACAAATGCAGAGCAAACACTTAAAAAAAATCTAAGTGGTAAATAGTTCCATATTCTGATGGTGGTCATTGCCATAGATGGATGGTAGATACAGTATTTTGGGTCACCATTTCTTCAGTAAAACATTTTTCAAATGAATAATTTTCTATTGTAAATACTTAAATAACTCAAAGGAAAAAAATAAACTGTAAACCAGATTTTTACAAAAACAGTAGTTATTTGGACTTCTTCAAATTGAAGCTGATAAAGTATCTTTTTAAGGTACCTCTTTCTGATAGAATACATCTTGTCAAGACATTTATCTCTGATGAGATTGACAATGTTGTGTTCATGCCATAAACACTTAACCTCTCCTAACCAATTCACACTCTGGCTTCTTATAGTTGTCTGCAAACATTTTATCAATAATCTGTTCCTGAATCATGCAAAGTTAAAAATTCACCTGAAAGTCATAAATCCTTATGAGCTTGGCTAGCTCCTCCGCTATCTTGCCAGTCTTGGTGGCCTTGTCTCTGAACAAGGTGGAGTTTAGGCGTGTGTCTGTCCAGCTCCTTGTAGAATTGATTGCGCAGGTTAATGTTGTTGATTCGGTGGAACTCTGCAAACAACTGTACATAGACATAATTACACAGACATGTATAAAGATGAATTAGGAACAGAAATGTAAATGTATTTTAAGAAGTTTTCAGTTGGCAGGTAGCAAAACCAAGGGCAATTCTATTAGGGATGAGTTAGAACCAAAGTCAAAATAGAAAGTTAATTTTTTTTTTTTTTTTTTTTTTAATTTAAAACAGGCTGTATAATGTTATCTAAAGGAAATCTAATAATGAACCTCTGTATATTTTGTTCACGGTGAATTGCAAAAATATGTTACAGCGTGATGTGTTGTCAACTTTTACATTTGTTTTTTGGTGAATTTATTGAAAAATTTGATTAAATAGTCATTTAAATATTGGAAAAATTAATCATGTTCAAAGTGGGCATGCTTAAGAGTCATGTTGATTAATTGCTCTCAACAGGGAGAACACTAAAATAATAATTATATATATATATATATATATATTTTTTTTTTTTTTTTTTTTTTTACCTGTGACTCCATAAGGAGGGCTGGCCATCTGCTCATGACATCTCTCACCCGTGGAGCTACAAGAGCTCCAACGATTTCTTGGCGACGAAGAGCATAGGATGTGTTCATGAGCTTGCCTATGACTAATTGGTTTCTCTTAGTCTTTTCAACTTCATGTATGATTTCTTCTCTCATTGTTTCCAGAGTGGCTGGGGTTTGATCCTTCGGTAGGTTAATGATGTAGTTGACCTCAGCTTTTCGAGCTTTCTTTATGTTTTGATGGGGGTGATCTTTGTCGGGGTTGTTTCGGCTCCGCCTCCCTGTGTTGATAGCGACTTCTGCAACCCCAGCTTTGGCCAGATTGTTACGGTAAGACGCAACATTATACCCTATGTGACGTTTCCATCCCAACTCCCCGTCTTCACCAGTCGTCATTCTGAGACATGGATGAGCTGTAATCAAAGCTTTAGCAGCCATTGCCAATTCCTTTTCATGTGGGTATGGTTTAAAACTGTAGATCGTTTCTGCCATTTTTTTAAGGATTTCACTCTTATGTGACCTCTTTAACTTCAGCAATTTTTCTGATTCTTCATAAACATGATTTCCTTCTTCTAGAATATGCTCCATTTCATAACCAAAACCAGGAACAACAAAGTGATCAGGCCAACTCTTCTGCCGCTGTAATGCATGTGGGAGTATGTCTGTGTCAGAAGATGCAGGAGGTATCACCTTCAGGTCTGACGACTCTCAACGTGCCCTTTTCTGGTAACTCCTTGATGTCCACCAGTAAACAAAGCTCACCATCAAAGTCCGGATCCTCATAGTGCAGGCTAAAGTCCTCATTCAATCTCGGCTTGTACCTTTCTTGCATTATTTCTTTCAGCTCCTTCACTGACTTTGGTCGCTCAAGTAGAGTAAGTTTCAGGGCGGTGTCTCGTGCAACATACACACGTAGCACCTGCTTCTGGGCAGCAGCCATCTTTTGGTTCCTAAAGACAGAAACACATTCATTTTCATGGAGAGTGAAGGTGACACACACAACATTTACATGTCCACAGACCAACTGGTCCACACAGCTCCAAGAGAATGTTAGTCATTTGTTTACGTCCTTCAACAAACCTTCAGTTTAATAATATGAAACGTTTGGGTGTCAAGATCAATCTTCCATCTATGTTGTAAGCACAGAGAGGTGTTTTGTCATTTAGCTCTGATGGGGTGTGAACAGTCAGATTGTTTGGGAAAAGTTCATAGGATGTCAGGTGTTCAATGTAGTGTGTTGTGTGCTCTTGGCAAAGAAAGACAATTGTACTGTTAACCAGGAGAACCTTTTGAATTCTACAGTAATTAGGCAGTCCTCCCTCTTGTCCCACAGACAAAAACATTCCTACATCATAATCAGTTCCATCAATGCAGACCTTTGATGAACTTTAAATAAAATTGCTTGCTGTTATTTGTTTAATGTATGTCTTGGCGACATTTGGAAGCATTGATACCAGTACAGAAGAGACATTTGATGTTTGCTGGTGAGGTTTGAAGAATCCTGAGGCACTGAGGTGGTATGCTACCATGTATTGATGCCTGTCTGCAAGTGTTTTTAACACATTTTTAAAGTTGTGTGTGTCGTAAACAACTCTCTTGAAAAAACGGTGTTTACCCTCATACCTCATCGTCCACAAGTGTACAAGGGGCCCAAAACGGCGAACAAGGTCAGGATAGTGTTCAACGTAGTGATGCTTAGGACAGAGTTTGAAATCTGGAAAAGCTTCTTTTAGCATCTCTTTATGATCCTGTATCTTGGATTGTAAATACTGGATGGACTCCTCTGTGAATTCTAAGCACAGCGATAACTCTACTACCTCTTTTAAGTCCATTAGCACAGTCTATGCTTCATCCTCTTCAGGAACTGCATTCCCAATAATTAAAGGGAGCAGTCTAAGCAATGTGGCATTTTCATGGCCATTACCTCCAATGCTTTTCTTTACAGCGAAGGACTGTGGTATTTTATGAGGTTTTTCAAGCTTGTCTGTGTGCTGGTATGGAAACGATAGAATTCTCTCATTCAAATATTCAAGGGTGAAGTATTTGTGATGGATCATCTCTCCGATACACAGGGCGAGCTCTACAGGCACAATGCCCTCAAAAAGATCATGGAGGGCATCAGGTGGAAAGCCAGTGACGGTATGAAAATGTTCTAGATGCTGGCTATGAATCACAGCTGCAAGCTGAATCACATGAAGGGCTGATCGGTATTTACTGGGAAGATCAGCAAGCGTCCAATATACTGAACATATTTTGTATATTTTGCGTGACGTGCCAAGTGGATTGGCTATTTCCAAATCATCAATGTACAAAATGAGTGGAATCTTTAACTCATCTGAAGACAAGAATGTGTTCTCTTTGAAGTACAAACCATCTTGGTGGCTTACATAATGACCGTTTTGTGCCACTTTTGTTTCCTTAATTTTGTCCAGAATATCTGTATGATTGAAGATTTTTTGTATCATCTCAAGAATGGGAGCATGCACTGCTGTGTGTCCTGGCTGTAGCAGATACTGTACAGGCTTTTCCACAGGATAATTATTTTCGAAGAAGGTTTTCCTTCTCTTGGTTGAGGATAACTGCTTCCCCTTAGCTGTGGCACTAACAATAACATTACTGTCCATAACAGTACTGACAACCAAGTACTGGCGCTGTGATTAGGTTTCCATCTTTCAATATGTTTAATTTTTTTGCCAGTCCTCGCGGAAGCTTGCGGTCCTTACAGAACTTCGCGGAACGTTGGCGGGAAATCGCGGCGACTCACAGTGAGTCAAACCGCATAGGTGAGATAGGGGTATTAGCGTTACTTAGCAAATCAGGGCTGATACTAAGACGGCGCTTAAGAAAACAAGGGCAATAAGACTAACGAAAAAACTGAAGTGGTGGTGGTTTGAAGCAGGGGGATAAAAGTGCGCATTACAAACAAACAAAAACTAATTAAACTGTGTTCCACATCTACGCGGGCTGCCCAAGACTTCCCCACATCAAGGCAAAGTCAAAATGGCTGACTCAGCTTTCCTGAGGGAGAGATAAGCCTCACCCACCAGTACGTTATGACGCTACTGTGTGGTTTCTAATCTTTTTAAGCGTTCCACACAAATTAGCTATAAAATATGGAGCCCTATTCAATTAAAGTGGCTTAAATCTCAACTGAGCTTAACACTTTATAGTTTGGTCAACTCCATAATGACATTTGACTGTTATGACCCTATTAGTTATGAGCTCGTACAACTGTTTGGGATTACAGTGTAGTAATTTCCTCTGTCTTAACTCTCTGGTGGTCCAGAGAAATCAGGGTTCTTTCAAAACCTTTTTTTTTTTGTTTTGTTTTATTTATTTTTAACATTAATTTTAAAGTTAAAACACTTGTGTCAGTATTTTAGTGATATGGAGGGCATAGATTGGGTTTAGATCAGATTTCATCATGAATGTAATAAGGATCAGATAACAAAACTGCAATAAGCAAGCAAGGACAACAGCAAGTGTCAACATGTCTTTTCTTATATACACTTATCATAACACTTTATTAGAAACACCTAATAAAATACTTATACAGATAAAGCGAACTTGTGTATCAAAGTGCTACTCTGAAAAGTAATGTGCGGGGAATACAATCACAGGTGTAGATGAACAATGAGTTTTAATTAATAAAATTTGTTAATTGGATAATCTTGGGATGGCAGCGGTGAGGTTGGCTGCCGTCACGACTGCTCCGACCACCTTTTCTTTGTTTTTGTTTTTTAAGTTAGTTTTCAGCGTTTTAAAATGCGCAAAATCACCACCAGTGAGTACAAAAGGTATGACAGAGACACTTTTGTTTCTATTGGTATACAATTTACTCACAATTCAACGTTTTTCAACTTTGGAGCTATCCAAGTGAGATCCTGAGGGAGAACAAAGGACGTGCCGCGAGGTCGATGACCCCAGGGCCAGGGTAAAGTTCCAGAGAGACATTCGGGACTGCAACCTCCTCTGCTCCACCGAGACATGGCTAAACCCAGCGGTGCCAGACCACGCCATACAGCCGGCCGAGTTCTTCGAGGTTTACCGCATGGACAGGACACGCGACTTAAGAAAGTCAAGGGGAGGCGGCGTGTGTTTAATGGTGAACAGGAGCTGGTGCAACAGCGCATGCGTTGTTCCTCTTACACGCTCCTGCACACCAAATCTGGAACTACTGTCCATCATGTGTCGTCCTTTTTATCTACCTCGAGATTACATAGGTCATAATCAGTGCCATTTATATTCCACCACAAGCGGACATGGACACTGCCTTGAGGCACTCACACAGCACCAGACACAGCACTGGGATGATATGCTCATTGTGGCGGGGACTATAATATGGCTAACCTCAAATGCGCAGCACCGAACTTTTATCAACATATCACCTGACCCACCAGGGGTAAAAGGACACTGGACCACTGTTACACTACAGTCAAGGATGGCTACAAGGCACAATCTCATCCACCGTTTGGTAAATCCAACCACGCCGCCATCTTCCTCATGCCAAAATACAAACAAAGGCTGAAACAGAAAGTTCTGGTTCAGAGGGAGGTCGCGCGCTGGATAGACCAATCAGTGGCCGCGTTACAGGACGTATTTGATGACGCAGACTGGGACAAGTTCCGAAACAGCTCCGATGCCGTCAGCGTGTTTACGGAAGCGGTTGTGGGATTCATGGGAAACTAGCGGATGATACTGTGGAGAAAAAGACTATTAGGACGTTTCCCAACAAGAAGCCGTGGGTGGATAAAACCATCTGTGACGCTCTGAGATCTCGCACTGCTGCCTACAATATGGGAGTTGCGTCGGGGGACATGGACCCGTACAAAGCTGCGTTATATAACGTCCGGAAGGTGGTGAAAGAGGCAAAGCAGCGGTACGGGAGGAAACTAGAGTCACAACTCCAACAGAGTGACTCTAGGAGCCTGTGGCAGGGACTAATAAAGGATTATAAAGCACCAACAACCGGTATGACGAACGCGGACACGACTTTGGCAGATGAGCTGAACACATTCTATGCTCGCTTCGAGGCTGCAGCTAAAGACGCTAGGGATGCTAATGCTAGCGGCGCTAACGGCTACAGACAGGAAGACACTGCCAGCACCAGAAGCGTGCTCATCATCGAGCAGGACGTGAGGAGAGCCTTCAAAAGAGTGAACACCAGGAAAGCAACAGGACCAGACGGCATCTCAAGTCGTATTCTCAGAGCCTGCGCAGACCAGCTAGCACCTGTGTTCACGGAGATATTCAACATCTCTTTATCTCAGTCGGTGATCCCCACATGCTTCAAAGAGTCCATCATTATTCCTGTCCCGAAGAAACCTTATCCTGCTTCCCTCAACGATTATCGCCCTGTAGCCCTCACCTCAGTAGTGATGAAGTGCTTTGAGCACCTGGTCAGAGACTTCATCATGTCTTCACTACCCGACACCCTCGACCCACTACAGTTTGCATACCGCCCGAACTGTTCCAATCCAATGATCCAATCTCTCATCTCCCCAACACATCGCTCACTCACCTGGACACAAGAAATGGGAATTATGTTAAAATGCTCTTCATCGACTACAGCTCTGCATTTAATACCATTATTCCCTCCACACTCACCACCAAGCTGGAGCACCTGGGCTCATCCCTGTGTTAGTGGATCTCCAATTTTCTGACTGGCAAACCACATTCAGTAAGGATGGGCGGACATGTCTCAGCCTCACTCACTCTCAGCACTGGAGCCCCCCAGGGTTGTGTTCTGAGCCCCCTGCTGTTCCCTTTCAAAAGCTACACTCGATGCTGCGTGAAAACGCTATGGGAACATCTTTTTGTTTTGCCGGTTGTGAAGCATGTGTGTATCAAACACGTCAAATTTTGGCATATATAACCTCGGTCAGGTGATGTCATCAAGCGCACCTGCAGGTTATAAATAGGAGTGATTACAATTAGTAAGCTAATATAATACATATAAATAATGAGAAAATGTAACACAGTAAAACTAAAATTGTGATATGAAGTCATATATAACTAAAATTTAGCTGTAAGACAATAAAATAAGGAATAGTCGAGAATGAATCAAAATCACATAAATCTAAACGCAGCTTATGTTTACAGGAACTCTTACTGTAGTTAAAGTAGCAAAACATAATAAAAGGTCAAAAATAAATGGTAAAAAAGCTTACATAATACAGTGAAGAGAGTTGTTACCCAAGCTATGTCCTGTTTACAACCGAGGTTAAAAATTAGAAAGTCAGTCAGTGTATATGTAGCAAAGCACCATTTTTTTTTCATTCCATGTGCAAAGTATAAGAGATGTAAAGAGGCCGTCCTAGAATCCTTGAACTTTCTTGGGGACATTTGTCAATTTTTTTTTTTTACATCTCTGCATTGACACCACGCACACGGATTTTACAGCTCCAAGCTCGTGCACCTGCTGACACAGTCACACTTCTACGAAGCTCGAACAAAGTCACTCACGCCCTGCTTCTGCGCCTGCTTCTGGATCCATCACCAAGTCCAAGAGTCTCGCCCTCCTGACACCTTAGCCCAGGTAAGACATTTTGACGTTGTTTGTTGTTCAGGAGCAGCTTGACAAGAGGAATACGACATTTAAAGCCCATGTCTGTGTGAGGTGGCTCTTGATGCACTGACTTCAGCCTTAGTCCAGCTTGACAAGAGGAATCCACCCCACCTTGTGAAAGTCCCCAACACTTTTAAATGGCCTTTTCCTAACAATCCTCTCTAGGCTGCGGTTATCCCTACTGCTTGTGCACATTTTCCCTTACACCTTTCCCTTCCACATAACTTTTTATTAATGTTCTTTGATACAGCACTTTTGGAACATCCAACTTCTTCTCCAATTACATTTTGAGGCTTTCCCTCCTTTTGGAGGATGTCAATGATGTTTTTCTGCACAATTGTCAGGTAAGAAGACTTTCCCATGATTGTGCTTTCTACTAAACCAGACTGAGAGACCATTTAAAGGCTCAGGAACCCTTTGCAGGGTTATGGCTTAATCAGCTGATTGGAGTGGCACACTTTAAGCCTAGAACATTGAACCACAATATTTTAATTTTCTGAGATTGTGGATTCAGTTGGTTCAGAGACATTTGTTTTAGGGTTATTTTATTTTTTTTAAGGATATTGCAAGATTATCATAATACAGTGAAACCTCAGATTGCATGTCACGCAGTTTGCGAGTGTTCCGCAAGACGAGCAAAGATTTTTTATTAAATTTTGACTTAGAAAACAAACAAGTCTTGGTTCACGTGTACTGATTATCATGTATCACGCATGCGCTCCTTGTTTTGGCACCAAGCACTACGTAATCACAACTGAGCCAACATTTTTTTTCTCTCTTGTTGTTTGTTTTGCGGAATTGTGGGATATTGTCTCCCCTGCTGGCTCTAAGTGCGTGTCTCTCAGTAGTATAATCACTAGTATAATCAACACGCGTGCATGCGTGTACTATTTATTATAACACTGTGACCATGTGTGTGCACGTAAAACATATTTTCTTTTGTGTCTGTATGCATGTATACAGTGCGTGTGTAAAGCAAAAGCAAGTCTCATTAGAAAGGTTTTCCTGTATCAGTCTGCTTTTCGTTTTGTGTCTGTGTGAGCACGTGCGCGGCATTGGATAATGTGCAACCCAACACCCCCCACACACACATACATACATACACACACACACAGACTCCTCCTACTTTTGCCTTCACAGACACACACACACTCTTTTTGCTCTACACAGAAACACTGCTTAATTAGTTGGTTTGTCGCTTAATTGAGTGTCAGAGAGATTTCTTGTTTATTTTTTCTGATAAAACAGTGTTTCCGTTGTCAGCGTGTATGTGAAAAGAGTGAAGGTAAGTGTAGGACAAGAAGGGGGAGGGGCTCCTTACTTTTGCTTCACACATACAGTTGGTTCAGAGACATTTGTTTTAGGGTTATTTTATTTTTTTAAAGGATATTGCAAGATTATCATAATACAGTGAACCTCTCTGAAATACATTATTATCGTTATTACACTTTTTTTTTCATTATTATTTTTTGGAAATTTTTTCCAGATTTTCTCCCCAATTTAGTCGTGTCCAATTCCTCCTTGTCACTAGGGAGCTCCCACGTTAAAGCTACCACTACCACTCAGTCAAGAGGGCCGAAAACTATCACGTGTTTCCTCCGGTTTACATGACGCCAGCCAACCGCATCTTTTAGAACTGCTCGCTTACACATCTTTGGGGGCGACGTAACACACTCGGAGGACAGCGCTATTCGCTCCTGCCGCGTGTGTGAGCTCACAGATGGCCCTGATTCGCTGTAGAGCCGTGATTAATGTGGGAGCATGAAGTACCTTTCATCCATTACCTCTAAAAGAGCTCGCAATGGGGGAAAAAAAGTAATATTTCACACTCGATTAAAATCCAGAACCCTCCTTTCATGACTTTTCCTAGATCTGTGAGCTTAATCACCCTGCATGCTTACATTATTAAAATCGCACAGGTAAAAGCCAGTATAAAGCTATTTTGCTTTTATTTATGTGAATTTGCTGACAGCTGCGCGGCGGTTTCCTGCCTTTTCCAACCTGCAATTCTCATTTCTCTCAGTAGATGGCGCAAGGGATTGCGCATACCATATCTATGCGTCATTTAGTGCGTTTATGTAACTATCTCAGGTTTCATTCTATATATGCAGTGTATATATATATATATATATATATATATACAGTATATATAAAGCAAAAAAAGATACGCACCTTTTTCAGGACTGTGTATTTCAACAATAATGTTGTAAAAATGTAAATAACTTTACAGATCTTCATTGTAAAGAGTTTAAACAATGTTTTCCATGCATGCTCAATTAACCATAATCAATAAATTAACATGCACCTGTGGAATGGTCGTTAAGACCTTAACAGCTTACAGAAAGTAGGCATTTATGGTCACAGTTCTAAAAACGCAGGACACTAAAGAGACTTGTCTACCGACTGTGAAAAACACCCAAAGAAAGATGCCCAGGGTCCCTGCTCATCTGCGTGAACGTGCATTAGGCATGCTGCAGGGAGGCATGAGGACTGCTGATGTGGCTAGGGCAATAAATGTCCGCACTGTGAGACGCCTAAGACAGCGCTACAGGGAGACAGGAAGGACAGCTGATCATCCTTGCAGTGGAAGACCGCGTGTAACAACACCTGCACAGGATCGGTACATCCGAATATCACACCTGCGTGACAGGTACAGGATGGCCACAACAACTGCCGGAGTCACACCAGGAATACACAATCCCTCCATCAGTGCTCATACTGTCCGCAATAGGCAGTCCATGAAGAGGAGATGCACTGCAGTACTTCAAGCAGCTGGTGGCCACACCAGATACTGACTGGTACTTTTGATTTTATTCAGGGACACATTGTGAAACATTTTTAGTTTATGTCTCATGGTGTTGACTCTTTTAGTGTTCATACAAATATTTACACATTAAGTTTACTGAAAGTAAAAACAGTTGAAAGTCAGAGGATGTTTTTTTTTTTTTTTGCTGAATATATATTTATCATAGTGAACTGTAGTGTATTGTAGAAAAAATCTAGTTCAGTATTGGTAAAGTCATTTGTTCTAAGTATTGTCAGCTTTACATGTTCTGGTAATTACAAAGAGCAGTTTATATTGATTTTTTATGCCCTTTTTATTTCAGCGTTTAGCTGAACCAGTGGCAAAGAAAGCCAAAGAAAATAAGCAGCCTACTCAGCATGGAGAACAGAGACTGATGCTGACATGGCTCCACAGGCTCTGAGATTCCTGCCTGCACAGGAACCTGGACCACAGATATCACCATGCGATGCTCATACTTCCATGAGTGTCTTTAGAATGTTTTTTCCTGAAACTGCTATGTCGACTTTGTGTCAAAACACCAATGGGCACATGCAAAGGGCCATAAATATAAATAGACAGACATCAGCATCAGTGAGATGTACTGCTATATTGGCCTACTCTTCTACAAGGCCATGGTAAAGTTGAGGTGCATTACACACTACTGGCGGCAGGACAGCCTTTTCTCTGTTTCTTTTCCAGCCACAATCATTTCAAGGAACAGATACTGCACCATTTCATGGAATGTGCACATGAGCCACCCAGATGCGGACAAGGACATAACAGCTATATTTTCTGTTATAGTGACTGCAGTAATGCTGCTAAAAAGTCAACTTTGATTGTTCCTAATAAACTGTTTAACTGAACTCACAAGTGAATCTCAAGTTTTTTTGTGTGTGTCAAATACATTCTCAAATAACCTAAACACTGAAAATATATAAACTTATTTTGTCCACAGATTCTTTCTTGTAACTCTCCTCTCAGTCACATACCTTTGTCTTTCGGCTGAGTCACATACCTGTCTGATGGCTCATTATGCAGATCGGTATGCAGGCCTTTGTCTACTCAGGTGTGAATCACTGCATTAGTAATGATAGTTCACGCCTTCTCGCATAGACCCTTTACACTCAAAAAGTGACTTAAAAAATGTTAATCACTATATTGTTCCCTTTCAAAGGCTACACTCGATGCTGCGTGAAAACGCTATGGAAACATCTTGTTATGTTGCCGGTTGTGGAGCATGTGTGTATCAAACACGCCAAATTCGCATTCCTTGAGGAGCTTCGGGCCGCGCACATTTCTGGGGCTTAAAACTGTATCCGGCAGAACTGTGAAAGACGGATTTAAAACTCTTATCTCTCACTTTCTCATTGGATCGGGAAATCCCTCTGTCCGCTCTCAAGCGCGCCCTGCGCTTCTTGTGAATGGGCAAGGATAAACATCCTCTCTTGCTTCCGTGGAGATGGAAATAGCCTCCAAGCATTGGAAAAAAAAGCATTAGACGGCAGTTTCTGTCGGGTGGCCGGGGGGCGGAGCCTCAACGACGCTTTCTCCCCCCCTCTTAGCTATCTCCATATGAGTTAACCCTTTCATGGAGTAAGCTGTTTTATCCCGTGTTTCCTGCCATCGACTTATTTATTTGTTTAAATATAGTTGATGTGGAAGCACAGAGTTATATAATGATGCCCAGATAGAAGAGACGCTTCCAGCCTATCTCTCTCCTGGGACATCACCCTTCCTGAAAAGCTAATACTTCCTTTCAAGCTGTGTAGACTTTCATCTTCTCTGGAGGGAAAAGCTTTTCAGGCAGCAGGTCAGGTTGGTGCTCCATTGCACACCATGGCGGTCTTCCAGGCCTACCACGCTGACCGTCTGAGAGACTTGAGCACTGGCAGGGCTTTTAAAAAATTACTAAATAAATAAATAAGGCGCGTGCATTCCTTCTGGATGCCCCTATTTCGCCTACTGGCCTGTTTGGCGATATCGTTTACTCGGTCGCCACTAGGTTCATGAGGTGAAGCTATATGAACAAGCCTTCGGGAAATTCCTTCGCCACCGTGCTCAAGAGTGGGGACTGTCGGGTCTGACTCTTGCGAGGCATGAAACACAAGAAGAGTGTTTTTGAGCCAGCCACCCCCTCATAAAGATTGGGGTGCGACGCGCCTCACAATCCGCCTCAAAAGAGTTCAGACTGGCATATTGTCTTCTTCACAAGAAGCCCTGAGGCTCATGTGCCCAGGACCATGGGGGTGCGCAGAATTCCTTTCAAAAATGAAGTGTTCTCTCTGACACCCCCAGGAGGTCGGTGTTTTTGCTCCGCCACCACTGGTGTTTCGGACAACACCAGTCTCCAATAAAGTGTTAGTTCTTCGTTTTTTTTCCTGCCATGTTTCAGGATGCCGAACATCTAACAACCCCCCCCCCCCCCTCAACCAAGCCGCCGGACTTTTGCACTTTTCTGGGAAACTGGCAGCGTGGAAGCTACTGCCGAGTATATCTCTTTGGGTACTAAGCACTGTAGAGAGAAACTATAGGATTCAGTTCTCACATCACCCTCCGCGTTTCAATGGCTTGGTCTCCACTTCCATGAAACCCGAAAGTGTGCATCTGCTGACAGAAGTTGCTGGGGAATGACAGTGAGTCAGGCTACTACAGTCTGTATTTCTTGGTTCCCAAGAGGAACGGAGGGCTGCGTCCAATTTTTAGATTTCACTGGCTGTACTGCTATTTAAAATAAATAAATACAGCTTCATAATGTTGACTGTCAAAGTGATTGCTCTTTAATCCTACCAAGCGATTGATTTGTGACAATCACTTGAAGGACGCTTATTTTCATATAGAAATATTGCCAAAACACAGGAGGTTCCTGAGGTTTGCTTTCGGGGGCTAAGCTTACCAGTATCAGGTCCTTCCATTTGGTCTAGCTCTTTCACCTGCACATATATAAAATGCATGGATGTAGTTCTGGCTCTTACGACTCCAGGGAATCTGTATTTGAATTACATAGACGACTGGCTGGCCCAGTCTCAGTAGCTAGCGCTTCGACATCAGCATGTCGTCTTAGCTCATCTTTGTCTCTAGGATTGAGACCCAAAAGTCAAATCCATTCTTAACACCCTCAAGGAAATCAAGCTAGACCAGAAAGTGACTATCACTTTCAGAGATCTTAGCTCTCATGGCAGCTGTATCCACAGTGACACCTTTAGGCCTTCTGCACATGAGAGCATTTCAGTTGTGGCTAAGACAGGTGATTTCACTCTAGGGCTAATCCCCAATAAGGGTTATGTGCCAGGTGCTTCGTACCCTTCTATGTGGTTTTTGACTCTGGGTCCCACTCTAAGTTCGTCTTGTCGTCACAGATGCTAACGACAGACGTTTCCCTCACGGGTTGGGGTACGGTCTTAGATGACCGTCCAGCCCAAGGGAGCTGGAGAGGCCTTCTTCTCGCGCAACATATTAATTGCATCGAAATGATGGCTCTAATTCTGGCCCTAAAGCACTTCCTCCAGCAGTTAAGAGGCTACCATGTCTTAGTGCGGGTGGACAACACTATGGCATTCTCATATATTAATCGCCAGGGCGGACTGTGCTCACGCCGCTAAATAGCTAGCGCACCAGGTTCCTCAGGGCGATTTACATTTCAGGGCATATGAATGTGGGAGCAGTTGTACTGTCCAGTCAATTTCTGACACACGGGGAATGAAAACTCCACCCCGAAATAGTCAGTCAATCTGGGAGAAATTTCATGTAGCAGAGATGGACCTCTTTGCCTCGCAAGATCAGCAAATGTCTCCTTTACTACTATCTGACTCTTCCAGCCCCCCCTGGGTCTGGACACCTTGGCCCGTACGTGGCCTAGGTTACGCCTTTATGCGTTTTTCCTGATAGCTCTGCTCCCGGGAGTCTTGGCGAGGGTCCATCAACAGTGTTTGCGCCTCTTATTGATAGCGCCCTGTTGGCCGAGGGTTAGGCGCAGGGGACGATATTTCATCCCCGGCCTGAGCTTTGGAACCTTCACTTTTGGTCCCTGAATGGTCAAAGTTAAGCTGGTCTTCCAGCCAGTGTAATTAAGACTATTCTAAGTGCTGGGGCTCCCTCCCCTAGAAGAGCTTATGCCCTCAAAAAGAATGTATTTGAAAGTTGGTGCCCCCTTTGTGGGTTTTATCTATCATGCTTAAAGGTCCAATTGACACCTCCCTTTGAACCACTAGAGTCAGCGCCTCAGGTTTCTGACCCTTAAGATGGTTTTTCAAATGGCCGTTACCTCTCTAAGAGGATTGGAGATTTGTCAGTCTCCCCATCCTGCCTAGACTTTTCCCCTGGGCTAGTCAGGGCCATTTTGCATCCTCACTGAACTATCTTCCGAAAGTTCCATTCTCAACATGCACCCTATTGTTTTTGAAGCCTTCTGTCCTCCGCCTTTCACAGCTTCGGAGCAGGGGAGACTTCACTTACGGTGTCCAGTACATGCTCTTCAGATTTACGTCCACCGCATCAGCCAGTGGTGTAAATCAGAGCAGTTTTTACATGTTTTGGGTCCGCAACCGGGGAGCGGCTGCCACTACACTGAGTGAGAGATGCTATTGCTCTCTCCTATGAAGAGCGTGGTCTCACTTCGCCTCTAGGAATCAGGGCTCATTCTAGCAAGAGGTATTCCCCTGCAGCAACTGTGTGACGTGGAGGGTTGGTCCTCTCCGCACACATTTGTTACATTTATAGTCTGGATGTTCATGCTACTCCGGGTCCACGGGTCCTCGAGTTAGCTGCCCAGGCATAGTTCTGAGACCTTCTCAGCCTTGTGCGCACATGCTACACAACCTTGGGGTCAGACACTTGCAGTGCGGCGACGTTGGTACTCTCGTTCCAATAGCATTTTTTACGCAGCATCGAGTGTAGCCTTTGAAAGGGATTGTCTAGGGTTACTTTGCTGTAACCCTGTTCCCTGAAAAGGTGGGAATGAGATGCTGCGTCCCAATGCCGCACTGCCTATGTGACCGGACGTCCGTTCATACAAATCAATCTGATGTTTGCGGTTCACTCCTATTTATAACCCACAGGTGCGTCTCATCAGATGACATTACCCGACCAAGGTTATAAAAGCCAAAATTTGGCGTGTTTGATACACACATGCTTCACAACCGGCAACATGACAAAATGTTTCCATAGCGTTTTCACGCAGCATCTCAGTCCCGCCTTTTCAGGGAACAGGGTTACAGCAAAGATGACCCGAGATGTTTTCTGTGAGCAAGTAAACAAGATCATTTTTCCATCATTTTAAAACAAAAACACTAGTCCACCAGCCCAGTTCTCAAAAAGTCTTGTAAACAAATGTTCTGTATGAGTTTCATGGCCTCGCCTAATATATTTGTTTTCCTAAAAAATGCAAACACATACATTAATTTTGGTCACATATTATTGTAGAAAAGTTTGTGCTGATTACAAGTAAAATACAGGTTGGTCAATAATATATTATAAGTACCTGAAAAAAGCACAAATATCAGAGCATGTCCAAACATCTCTAGGGCCCTAAAATCACCTCGGACCTCAGAGGGTTAATGTTATTTATGTACTAGATTGGTAACCAACCCTCATACGAGCTCCTGATGTAATGGCATCATTTAGAGAGCCTGCTGCACAAAGCTAAAACAATATAATTTAATTTCCAATTTTCAACCTTGCCATTATTTACTGAACCAATGCTGGGCCAACAGACAAAATGACATTGGGCCAATGACTGATGCCAACATGGGCCCAACGTATGCACTGACAAAAGGTTACCAAAATTTGCCCATCGTTGGTCAAACAATTGGTTGGTCAACAATTTAGTGCTCTCTGGGATAGTATAAATGGAAAAAAGAAATATTATTTAGATGCTGATACAAACGAGGAACTTTGATGGTAGCGATTTAAAAACAAGAAGCCAATTGCTTTTTAAAACATCCTATCATACCATGTGACAAATAGAAATTAAATTTGAATTTACAAATTTTGAAAATACACTGTAAAAAGTGATTTTTTGACCTTGTAAATAATGGAAACATTATTTAAGTATGTTTTACAAACAAATACTATTTTGTCTTTTTACTTAAAAATGGCATGTTTAATTCAGTAAATTACTTGCAGTTTCTTTGTCATTTATTGTTCTAAAATACATATGTAAATTTAAATACAATCTCCTAAGTAATATTTACTTAGTGTTTGCCATCTAATCAAATCACACCAAAAATGAACAACTCAAGTAAAATGTACTCAGTTCGGCAAGATAATTGATGCGCATGCGTCTTTGGCTCCGAAATTTGAAGTGGCGCGCACAGAGGAAAGGAAGAGAGACTTCACGACGGCTAATGTGAATTTTACCACGGTAAGTTATTAATATGCCAAGTAATTAATTAAAGTATGTTTGCAGAAAAGTGTAGAGTGAGGAGTGTAGAGTTATTAAGCTATCTGCAGTCCCCGTGCTTTGTGCCTATGTGACAGGTCGAGGAAATGATCTAATAACAAGGGTTTAAAAAAGCAAAGAAAAGTACCCCCCCCCACTCCTTCTTTAATTTCCTTATATTTTTTTCTTTTATTTTATCCTTGTTATAACTCTTATGAGTAAACGACATCATTCATGTATTTCCACTCCACACCTGCAGAGGGCAGTGTGACGCTTTAGGAGTTTACCTAGGAGACCTGTAGCTCGAGTTTCGGGTCATATTAAACTTCACTCGAGCAACGCAATAACGTGTCTGTCTCCTTATCATACACAGAGTTCTGTGCGTGATTGGGTTTGTGCCGGTCCAGATTCCCCTAGGTCTGACGCCGGTAACAATTGGGGGCTCGTCCGGGATCCTGCATCGTCGAGTGGTGAGAGCTGTCATGACAAGTGAAGGGTGGCGATTAAGTCTCAAGGAAGGCTGCTGTGCCCAGCATCATCCCGAGTGCGAACGTCACTGGTGAAGCGTCACGATGGCTACCGTAACCCCACGACGGATGTTGATTTTCCAGATTCACAAAAAGCTTCCTGTTCTGAGTACCAGCCAACTCCAGCTGGTTGCCAGGGCTATTGAAGACGGCAGCGAGAGTACCGAAGGCTTCAGTGAACCAGAGCTCTATGACTTCATTATCGACTACACCAGGAGTGAAAGGTTGAAAATAATGGAAGATGAAGGTATGGCTCAACTTCTCTCTCTTCAGGAGCTGTTACAGGAACTGACATCAACCGATTCCAGAGCTGGTGAGGTCTATGTTTCTGCAACTCCCATAGGCAGTGCACCTACCCATACACACGAACATCTCCCTGTTTCGGCAGAGGACACACACACACATTCAGTGGACAAACACAAACATGCACAACTGTCACAGTCAGACTGTCCTGCACATCAGTCCCTTAATCGTGACTTACCCAATCCGACGTCACCTATGGACAGAGTTTGTTACACACCAGGTCACCTAGGTGACCCGAGTAACGCTGACACTTACCAGGGGAGGAGAAGTCTATTTTCAACTGTTACTGATCAGGTTGTAAGACTGTCTGATGTCACGGCTTTGCTTCCGCGTCGGGAATGTAAATTTCACGGGGGGCAAATATCTGATACTGGGTCTGACATTTCTTTCAGTGGTCTCTGTAAGCAGATTGATGCTGCTCTACAGGAGGGGTTTAGTGAGGTTGAGATTATTAGGGCGGTGCTCAAGATAACTAAACCAGGTACATTTCGAGAAATGCTCACTAACCATGAGGGTTTAACAGTAAATGGGTTAAAGAGACTTCTCCGTGCACATGTGAGAGATAAAGGTGTAGCCGAACTCTTTCATGAGCTCAGTAATGCTAAACAACATGACAAAGAGAGTCCACACCAGTTTCTCTATAGACTTATAGGGTTAAAATAGAGTTCTTTTTGAGTCACAGCAGCCAGGTGTGGAGTTTAACTATAATAAACGACTGGCTCAAGGTACTTTTCTGCACACTTTGTATCAAGGACTAAATGACAAGAACAGTTATGTTAGGCAGGACATCAAACCTTTCCTTGCTGACACACAGGTTAGTGATGACTCGCTGTTGGAGCAACTAACTAAGTCAACCATGGAGGAAGAAGGGAGGTTAAACGCCTCGGTGCTGTGGCCAAGCCCAAGTCAGTGACGGCGAGTGTAGCTCAATCTGACATTACTGTACCAACTGCTGTGACAAAACAGACCCAAATTGATGCCGAGTTGCAGGCTAACCGTGAAGCCATCAGAGAGCTGACTGCTCATGTGTCCTCGCTGACTCGACATATGACGCTGGTGAATCAGACTGTTGACTGTACACCGACTGGAAGCTCTAATACACCTGTTAAGCACCCACTATCCCAGATGGCTGAGAAAAAGGGTAGATGCCCTGACTGCATAATGAAAGAGACAATGAACTGTCCCCATTGCTTTGTGTGTGGTCAGACAGGGCATAGAGCCATTGGATGTTTGCAGCGACGGAAGCCGTTAAACGGGAAGAGGTCACTGGAGAAGGGCAGCCAGTGACCGTGAACAGTCCTAAGCCCACGGATACAGCTAAATTGTCAGCTTCCCCATGCCATTCAGACCCAAAGAAACATGTGGCCCAGCTCATTGGAAATCGTTGCATCATTTCCTGTAATATCAATGGTGTGCCAATAGAAATGTTATTAGATTCAGGAGCCCAAGTGACGATGGTCAGCAAAACTTGGGCAGATGGGGCATCACCCCACATCAAAATCCAGCCCCTTCATTCACTTCTTAACAGCCAGTCAATTGAAATCTCAGCAGCCAATGGCACTGAAATGCCGCTTGAGGGATGGGCAGAAGTTGACCTACAGATTCCTAGCAGGCACCACGGGTCTGTAACAATCAGAGTCCCCCTCTTAATAAGTCAGAACTGCCAGTACCCCTTGTTAGGTAGCAACGTCTTAGCCGAAATTATTAAAGAACATGGCACCACTGTGGATGTGACCGCTATCTTGACAGATTCTTTGCGTATTCCAGAGAGCACCGTGGAGACACTGATCTCTCTCCTCCAGGTCATAACTACTAGTGAGCCAGCACCATGTGTTGTACGCATCAGTAAAAAAGGTGTTACCATCCCTGCCGGTAAAGTCTATGAGGTCCGGTGTCGAGTTAAGGGGATACCAGGGAACTGCACCATGCTGTTTCAACCTCTCACTGAGATTACTTGTCCAGTGGGTTTAGATCTGTTTCCGTCATTGGTAGATGTCCCCTTGGAGAAATCAAAATGCATTAAAATTCCCATTCAGAACTCAACCCAGCACACCATTTACCTGAGTCAAAGAACAGTTCTGGGTACGCTGGAAGAAATTGCTGATATGAAGCCTGTCCTGAATCCCAAGCACATGCCTAGTGAGTCCGTTCAGACCTGTGCAGCCCAATTAAAGATAGACTACCCGAGCTATCACCACAAAGGGCTTGATCTACAGGCAGTGTCCAGGGCCAGAGACAAATGGCACCCTCCAGTGGATGTATCACATCTAGCGGTGGAGGAGCAAAGAATCGTTAGACAAATGCTATATGAAGAGTCTGCAGCCTTTGCCAGAGACGAGGCCGATATTGGGTGTATCCCAGAGTTACAACTGAGGATCAATCTTAGGGATGACACTCCAGTACAAAAGTCATACAACGCCATTCCAAAACCCTTATATCGGGAAGTCAAAGATTATGTCCAGAAATTTACTTGACCGTGGCTGGATCAGAAAATCAACATCAGCTTATTCGTCTCCAGTCGTGTGCGTGAGAAAGAAGGACCAGAGCTTACGTCTCTGTGTTGATTACCGGGGGCTGAATAATAAAACTATTCCCGACCGTCACCCACTGCCACGCATCCAAGACCTATTGGATAATTTAGGAGGCCACTCCTGGTTCTCAATACTCGACCAAGGTAGTGCGTACCATCAGGGTTTTGTCGAGGAAGGTTGCCGTCACATGACAGCTTTCAGCACACCTTGGGGGTTCTATGAATGGGTACGTCTCCCTTTTGGCCTTACCAACGTGCCTGCAGCATTCCAGCGCTGCATGGAAGGTGTACTAGTCAATCTGAGAGATGAATGTTGTTTCCCTTATCTGGATGACGTACTCTGTTTTTCTAAGACATTCCAGGACCATGTTGAGGACCTCAGAAAAGTGCTGTGTCGTCTTCAGGTGTGTGGTGTAAAACTGCGACCAACCAAGTGTGAACTCTTTAAACGTCAAGTGCGGTATTTGGGGAAGGCTGGTGACCAGTGAAGGCGTCCAGGTGGATCCTAAGAATCTGGAGGCAGTGTTGAAACTAAAGGAGAAGAAACCAAAGAACGTCGGTGAGGTTCGAGCTTTGCTGGGGTTTTTGGGTTATTATCGATCCTTTATCCAAGATTTCTAAAGGATAGCACGGCCTTTGTTTAAGCTTCAAGAATATCCTGATGGGTCTCACCAAGGTCCTGGTCTTGTGAAATCTACCCAAAGGGGAAAGCGTGGTGACCACCTACCATCTAAAACACCTATTTGTTGGTCCTCTGAGCATAGTGCTGTGGTGTCTCGCCTGGTGGACATGTTGGTTCGCCCCCCCATCTTAGCCTACCCCAACTTTGACTTGCCTTTTGTGCTACACACTGATGCGTCCAGCGAAGGTTTGGGGGATGTGTTATATCAGGAACAGAGTGGTAAATTATGGGTTATCGCATACGGGTCAAGGACACTCACGCCCACTGAAAAGAATTACCATCTTCATTCTAGTAAGCTGGAGTTCCTTGCCCTGAAGTGGGCCGTGTGTGATAAGTTTCGGGATTATCTGTACTACGCCCCCACCTTCACCGTATATACAGATAATAATCCCCTTACTTACGTCTTGGGTACTGCCAAGCTCAATGCTGTGGGACACCGATGGGTTGGTGAATTAGCTGATTTCCATTTCACCATTAAATACAGGCCGGGCAAGGCTAACATTGACGCGGACACCCTGTCCCGATTTCCAGTCCGACTCACCGACCACCGGGGAGAGTACACAGAGACACTGCCGCCTGACGTGATATCTACCATCTGGCAGGGGAATAAGGCTGAGAGGGAAGAAGAGGTGCCACAAGCGATGACTCTTCACATTCGGGTAGAGGAGGATCTTTCCGCAGCGTGCCTACCAGTGTTTACTCCTGAGAATACCAGAGATGCTCAGAATAGGGATGAGACCATCTGTGAAGTTGCTCGATTGAAAAAGAGTGGATGGAATCCCAAGGACAAGGGTCAGCGTTTAGTTTCCAGTGGAGCACAGCGGCTAATACGGGAGTGGAACAGACTGAAGTTGAGAGAGAGGATCTTGTACAGGGAGTCGGGACCAAATCAACAACTGGTCCTTCCGACATCACTTACATCAATGGTGCTGAAACATCTCCATGACGATATGGGGCACGTTGGGGCTGATAAAGTTATCCATCTCGCCTGACAAAGATTCTATTGGCCTTATATGCAGCGGGAAATCGAGGACTATGTTATTCGCCAGTAAGCAAAAACGACCTACGGTCCCTGAAAAAGCACCAATGGGGTCCATTGTCACTACCGCACCTTTTGAGTTACTCTCTGTCGATTACTTACACCTTGAGCCTAGTAAGGGTGGCTACGAGTATATACTTGTGCTGGTAGATCACTTTACTCGGTTTGCACAAGCTTACCCCACACAAAATAAGTCTGGTAAGACAGCTGCTGAACAGATCTTCTCTGATTTCATCCCTCGCTTTGGATATCCGGAAAAGCTTCATCATGATCAGGGTCGGGAGTTTGAGAACACCTTGTTTCAAAGATTACAGCAGCTGGCGGGGATCTCTCACTCTCATACCACTCCCTACCACCCACAGGGGAACCCGGCCGAACGCCTGAACAGGACGCTTCTCCAGATGTTAAGAACGCTCCAAGAGGAGAAAAAGGCTGAGTGGAAAGACCATCTTCCTAATCTGATTCATGCCTATAACTGCACAAGACATGAGGCAACAGGGTACTCGCCATTCTTCCTCCTCTTTGGGAGGCATCCTCGTTTGCCCATTGACCTGATCTTCAACCTTAACTCAGATCAGCAGGTGCGGACACAGCAACAGTATGCACAGACCTGGGCTTTACGAATGCAGGAAGCATACCGGATAGCCGCAGAGAAGAGCAAGAGATCCTCTGAGAAAGGGAAAAGGCACTATGACCAACATGTCAGAGGAGCTGTACTGCCGAGTCCACCGAGTCATAGAAAGGATAAAGGAAAGTCCAGTGTACCGGATACAGGCAGAAACAGGTGACAGAACTTTTCAAGTGTTACATCGCAACCTGCTTCTCCCAGTTGGTGACCTGCTAGTCACTTTTGAGGAAAATGATGGGGGTGTTGGAAAGAAGTCACCCAGACGGAAATGCCACATGCAACGTAGAGAAACAGCTGAATCAGATGCCAGTATTTCGGATGATGAAGAGGATCGTTCCTACCACCTTAGACCTCTGCCTGTGTACGAAAGAAGGACTGTCAGACATCACCTACCAGATCCAGAACATCGTTGTAGATTAAGGGCAGTAGCTCCTGAGTATCAGCCGTTAAGTCAACCTTCCGAGCGTGAGGATCAAAGTACCGGAGAAAAAGTTGATCAGATGGTTTCGCTTGAAACATCAGAAATAATACCCATAACTAATGCGACACCACCACCATTGGTGAGGGAACAGGAGGTGCACAGTGATAACGTAATGGAGGAAGGAATCTTTGACCTGCCTGAAACCGATGCCGCAACGTTTCCAACATCAGTGAGGGAAAAGGAACTACAATTAAGAAGATCCACACGGCAAGTCAAGCCCAGAAATCTGCTGATGTATGACCAGCCAGGAACACCTTATTACCAGCCTTGGAGATTAGGAGCAAATACTATGTGCTGTGCCCTTTACCCAATGCCTGTTTTACCAGTATCGCGAGAAGTGAGCTATTACACCCAGCCAGTGGCATGGGTTTACTGAAGGATCCCTGTGGATAAGATTAAGCCAGATATCAACATCGTAGACTGACTTAATATGCTGATTAACGACTGTATGTTAATCGATATGTGGGAAGGGTAGATACTACCTTGATAAACAGTTCAGACTACCGACTGTTCTTATTCTGTTTACAGTATTATAGTTAACGTAGTTTTGGATTCCAGGAGACATCCCTTTAAAGCAGGGGAGAGTGTGACAGGTCGAGGAAATGATCTAATAACAAGGGTTTAAAAAAGCAAAGAAAAGTAACCCTCCCCCCACACTCCTTCATTAATTTCCTTATATTTTTTTCTTTTATTTTATCCATGTTATAACTCTTATGAGTAAACAACATCATTCATGTATTTCCACTCCACACCTGCAGAGGGCAGTGTGACGCTTTAGGAGTTTACCTAGGAGACCTGTAGCTCGAGTTTCGGGTCATATTAAACTTCACTCGAGCAACGCAATAACGTGTCTGTCTCCTTATCATACACAGAGTTCTGTGCGTGATTGGGTTTGTGCCGGTCCAGATTCCCCTAGGTCTGACGCCGGTAACACCTACCGTTTCTTTTTTTTTCGAGTAACAAGTGCTAAAAGTGTTCATGTTAACAGTGTTAACAGATTTTTGGATAACATTAAAACTTAATCTTAGTTTTGTTTTGTTTAAACAGAGTTAAACAAAACGGATAACAGAGTTAAATCATTACTAAATGAAGCTATTAATATAGTTGACAGAGTTTGCGATTTGCACCACAATTCGTTATTAGCAAACGGCATATCTGTCGAAAACAATTGTCTTAAGTTTTGACCTTAATCTTGTCAGACGATTATTGTAAAAATGTGCAAACTTAGCTCGAGGCATTGCCCTATCGTGTTCTAGCATTCTGTCCCAGAAAAGTTCGAGCTGCCGAAATTTAATAATCACCCTGTTTTTTGCGTATTAATCACACAGGATTAACGTAAGTTTTTAAAATGCACTTGTACAAGGCAAATATTACCTTGAACTTTATTTATATTGTTTACCTATACTATTGGGTATGATAGCTATATATAGAAATCGATAAGGTGACATACTGCACACTTTTGCAATTACATAAGTCTAAATGCAATAATAATATTATTAGCAACTAGTTTTTACATCTCACACTATTTGGCTTCGCCTTTTTCTGTGCTTTTTGGAGAACGCGCGAGTTTCTTTGTCTAAAAACAACAAACGGAATTCAGCTCCAAACAACTACAACTCCGACTCAGGTACGTTATCATGTCTAACATTCAGCTCGTTCAGTGTGTAGAGTGCAGGATGTTTAGACATTCTTCCTCCGTCGTTAATGGTAATTTTATTTGTGATAGGTGTGTGTTAGTGAGCACTCTGACGGAGAAGATATCAGCGTTAGAGGAGCGCATCCAGACTTTAGAGAGGGTTAGAGAGCGCGAGAGCAGTGTTATTCCTGTAGCGGACAGTCTGGGTGCCACAGGCGGAGACAACCAGCCCCCGACTCCGGCATTAGAGCCCTCACAGCGGGGCGAGTGGGTGACGACTCTGCGGCATACTCGTTCAGCCAAAGCTAACGCTAAGGCTAGCCCACCGGAGCACACCTCTTCTGCACTTCACGTGTCCAACAGGTTTGCTCTCCTCAGTGATGCACCCACTGAGAAACCTGAAAGAGCTCTGGTTATAGGAGACTCTATACTGGACACGTGAAATTAGCTAGACCTTTAGGGGCGCCAGCGGCAGTGGTTAGGTGTATCCTGGGAGCCAGAGCACCGGACATAGCAGGTAATCTTAGGGCTCTAGGACAACACAGGTTCTCCAAGATAGTAGTACATGCTGGAGCTAATGATATACGCCTTCGTCAGCCAGAGGTTAGCAAGAATAACTTTATAGAGGTGTTTAAATTAGCGAAGGCGATGTCCGATGGAGTAGTATGCTCTGGTCCCATCCCAATGAGACGTGGTGACATAACTTACAGCAGGTTATGGTCGCTGAACCGCTGGATGTCCAGGTGGTGCTCCGTAAACAACGTGGGCCTTATTGATAATTGGAAGACCTTTGAGGGCAAAGCTGGCCTGTTAGGGCGGGACGGTGTCCATCCCACTCGGGAAGGTGCTGCTCTCATTTCTTGTAGTATAGCTCATAGTCTTAGAAAAGGCCTAGTTAATCGGTGACAATCCAGAGCCCAGGCCAGAGAGCAGACAGACAGGCTAAATCAACCATCTGCTAGCTGCATAGAGTCGTCACCCAGGGTTCATCATATTGAGACAGTGTCTGTTCCCCGAGCTAAAATCAAATTTAGAAAGACTCAGAAAGTCTGTTTTAGTAATTTAATTAACATAAAGACCACAAACTTGGATCAGACTGAATGCGCAGCCGGCACCTCTGATCTGAAGCTAGGACTGTTAAATATTAGATCTCTCGCATCTAAAGCAGTTATAGTTAATGAAATTATCACAGATCAGGAGTTTGATATACTCTGTTTAACAGAAACCTGGATTAAACAGGACGAGTATGTAGCTCTAAATGAAGCTAGTCCTCCTGGATACAGCTACATACACCAGCCTTGGTTAACTGGTAGAGGAGGAGGCGTCGCAGTTATTCACAATGATAATTTGACTATTGTACAAAAACACGGACACAAATTTAATTCATTTGAAATTCTTTATAGTAACATAAGTGTATTTAACTATATTAGGTCAGCTCAGTCGATCCCGCTAATTGTAATTTACAGACCTCCAGGGCCGTACTCGGAATTTCTTAGTGAATTCGCAGATTTCCTTTCAAATCTAGTCGTTTCTGTAGACAAAGTGTTAATTGCTGGAGATTTTAATATTCATTTTGAAAACCCAGAAGACCCTCTGAGAACTGCATTTACAGTATGTCTATACTGGACTCGGTAGGAGTAAATCAGTGTGTAGTAGGACCCACTCATAAAGCAGGTCACACTTTAGATTTAATAATATTATTTGGATTAAGTATAAGAAATTTATTCACAATACCACTATCTGAAGTTATCTCAGATCACTATCTTGTCTCAATTCAAGTGTGTCACAATAATAATGTACACACAGCGCCGCGCTACCGTATGAAACGTACATTCACATCAACTACCAAACAGAGTTTTATCAGTAATCTCCCAGAGTTCCCAACTTCGATTAGATCACCGTCTGACCCCACAGAACTCGATCAGGCGACTGAATATTTAGAGTCGACATTTCGCTATACCTTAGATAATGTAGCTCCAGTCAAAAGAAAAATTATTAGAGATAAGAAACTTGCTCCCTGGTATAACGATCACACGCGCACTTTAAAACAGACTGCTCGGAAATTAGAACGTAAATGGCGTCAAACTAAATTACTAGTATTTCAAATAGCATGGAAGGAGAGCATCCTGAACTATAGAAAAGCTCTTAGTGTAGCTAGATCAACATATCTCTCCACTCTTATAGAAAATAACAAAAATAATCCTAGAATCTTATTTAATGCTGTAGCCAAATTAACCAGAAATAAGACCACTGCAGAAATCTCCACAACAACATCATGCAATAGTGAGGACTTCATGAACTTTTTTAATAATAAAATTGTAAATATTAGGCATAAAATTGAGGTTTTGAAACCGAACAATGTAATTGATGCAGATGTTAATCTAGCCATGTCAGATCAGAACCTAGAATACTTTACTCCCCTTGAAGAGAATGAACTAATTTCACTCATCTCTTCTTCAAATTCATCAACCTGTATATTAGATCCTGTACCGACACATTTTCTTAAACAGATAGTACCAGCAATAGTAGAACCCCTGTTGAGAATAATTAATTCTTCACTCAGCATTGGATATGTTCCAAAATCTTTTAAATTAGCAGTTATCAAACCAATAATTAAGAAACCTGACCTCGACCCCTGTCAGCTGTCCAGTTACAGACCAATATCAAACCTCCCCTTTATCTCTAAGATTCTGGAAAAGATAGTAGCGGAGCAGCTATGCTCATATATACATAGAAATGGCATACATGAACTGTATCAGTCAGGATTTAGGCCTCATCACAATACAGAGACAGCGCTCGTTAAAGTAGTAAATGACATTCTATTGGCCTCTGATCAAGGTTGTGTAACTATGCTTGTACTACTTGACCTCAGTGCAGCTTTTCACACCGTTGATCACGCTATTCTTCTTCACAGATTAGAAAATGTAGTGGGAATTAAGGGTACAGCCCTCTCCTGGCTCAGATCCTATCTGACCCATCGTTATCAGTATGTAGACTTAAATGGTGATTATTCTGCATGTTCTGTAGTGGAGTTTGGCGTTCCGCAGGGTTCAGTTTTAGGTCCACTGCTTTTTTCCCTTTACATGCTTCCTCTGGGCAACATAATCCGTAAGCATGGTATTAGTTTTCATTGTTATGCTGACGATACACAGTTATATGTCTCAGCAAAACCTGATGAGAAAAAACAGCTTACTAAAATTGAGCAATGTGTGCAGGACATAAGAAATTGGATGCTAATTAACTTCCTTCTGCTAAATTCGGATAAGACAGAAGTTCTAGTCATAGGACCGCATACAGCTAGGAGTAAAATTTTAGATCACACCGTAACTTTAGATGGCCTTTCTGTTCCATCAAATGCAACAGTGAAAGACCTTGGTGTGATTATTGATTCCAGCCTTTCATTTGAAGCACATGTAGATAATATTACCAGGATAGCATTCTTTCACCTCAGAAATATTGCCAGAATAAGAAATTTATTGTCGCTAAACGACTCAGAAATACTAGTTCATGCTTTTATCACCTTTAGGTTGGACTATTGTAATGCCTTACTGTCTGGTTGTTCAACTAGATGCATAAATAAGCTTCAGCTAGTCCAGAATGCAGCAGCGAGAGTCCTCACCAGAACCAGAAGATATGAGCACATCACCCCTATCTTATCTTTACTCCATTGGCTCCCTGTGAAATTTCGCATTGATTTTAAAATACTACTCTTGACATATAAAGCATTAAATGGTCTCACGCCGCAGTACTTGAGCGAACTGCTAGTGTCTTACGATCCGCCACGCCTACTTCGATCAAAGGATGCAGGCTGCTTGTCAGTACCGCGGATTATGAAAAATACAGCTGGGGGCAGAGCTTTTTCTTACAAAGCCCCAAAGTTATGGAATAGTCTTCCAAATAGTGTTCGGGACTCAGACACAGTCTCAGTGTTTAAGTCCAGGCTAAAAACCTATTTATTAAGCCAAGCATTTTTATAAATAGATTTGCCATAGGTAAAGGAGCAGATCTGGGGGACTCATGGACGTAGAGTATTATGGTGAACTGGTATGCTTGGATGCTGTCTTCCTCACTCTCATTGATCACTCAGGTTTGCTGACGGTGAGGTGATTGTTTGCTTTACATGTCAGGAAGCCCTCATGTTTGTGTTTCCTTCTGGCTCTCCCTTTTAGTTATGCTGTCATAGTTAGTCCTGCCGGAGTCTCTGCTTGCACTCTACAGTTAATATACATTCACATTATACATTGTGTGACTGTGACCATACCTAACTGCCATCTCTCCTCTTCTTCTCTTTCCCCCCCTCTTTCTTTTTCCTCTCTCCTCCTGTCTCCCCCTTTCACTCTTTCTCTCTCTCTCTGTCGAGCTACACATGTCGTTTCTGAGCTGCCAGTGATCCAGACTCCCTCTGCCCTCCGGACCTGTCTGACCCATCCTGGTGCCCCGCTTCTGGCTGAAGATCTCGTCACATGGATGCCCCGTGTGTCTCTCTGGGATGCGTCTGGTGTCTGGGAATGATCTCTCTACCTAGAAAATGGTTCTGGCCTTGACTGGTGTTGGCAACTGTTTCTCTGGGGACTTGACAGTTCGATAGTTCATGACTGGAACTTCTTACAATTTTACCTGGGTCTTCAATAACTACCTGGACTCCAAATTAACATCAATTAACATCAGCTATTATAGCTGAACTGCCTCCCACCCTACACACTGTATAAATGCAGATCATTTACTGCTTTCTGTTTCACCCAAATGAGGATGGGTTCCCTGTTGAGTCTGGTTCCTCTCAAGGTTTCTTCCTATTACCATCTCAGGGAGTTTTTCCTTGCCACTGTCGCCCTCGGCTTGCTCACCAGGGACAAACTGACCATTTTGATTCATACAAATTCACATTTCATACAAACTTAAATAATTCTTTGACTGTGTAAAGCTGCTTTGCGGCAATGAAAATTGCTAAAAGCGCTATACAAATAAAATTGAATTGAATTGAAATGCTTGTTTAAATAAATCTTAATTAATTAATCAAACGTATATAAGTTGTAAAGCCTATATTTTATTTCATGATGTTCTTTTACTGACCAACATCCACTTTACACGTGGTTGATATCTGCAAGCAGTTAAAAATTTATTCTGACATGAACATTTCTTACATTCTTTAACAGATATTGCACTCACTATTCAAGCTAATGCAAGGTAAGTTGGCAATTCTTTATTACAGCACACCTCACAGATAGATAGCAATAAGTATGTATTCACATGTGCATCGTTTGTTAACTGTAGGTGCCCAAGAATGAGGTGGTTATGTAAAAAATGCAGCTTTCAGTCAAACCGAAGACTACAGCTATTAAAACACCTAAGGCTAAAACATGGAAATGCAGGCCGTAAACCATCAATACCATGTCTTCATGCAGATTGTCCTTGTTCATTTAAAACATTTAATGCTCTTTAGATACACTTATCCCGAAACCACACGGAATCAGACAAACCAAGCGAGGTGCTGTCATTTAGTTGTTTAAAATGCAGTGCAACTCCATTCTCTTCGGAGAAGCAATATTTTGAGCACCTTAGAAGCCATATGAGGAGGTATGAGGTAGTGACATGTGTGTTCAAAAACTGCAGCTTCAGTACAAACATTTATTCAACCTTTGCGACTCATAAACACAGGAAACACAAAACACACACCATTGAAGTGAACTGTGGCTGGAGGGAGCAGGTTCCCGATGTTCTGCCATGAGGTAGGGTTCTTTGGAGGGAGCTGGGGGATGCGTCGCCCCGCCCGTCACTTCTTCCACTACGTATCGGTCCAAGAACAGGGGACAACAGGGGTAAGATGCAAGCAGGTCGTTACCTTGACGGATCGTGGCACCATTCACAGGCGGGCTTGAGTTCCTCAGGGACGCTGTAGGACTCTTCTTTGCTATGGTCCAGCTGTCGCATGAGATAGCTGATCTCGTTCCTTGCTTGTCCAGGTGAGTTTTGAGGGCTTTAATTCTGCCATTTTTCTCCCTGGGGTCAAACGTGGCCTTTCCTAGTAGCTCTTCTGCATACTGCAGCCTGTCGGGGAGATCAGCGTAGTTTGCCTTGCCTTGTTCACTTTCAAGTGTAGTAGTTGCCAGAATTTCTTGCAGCACGGTGATTTCCACTTTGTCCTGCTCTACTCGTCGCCCCCTTTCCGTCGCTCCTGAGCTTCCAGTTCCAGTTGCTTGATGTATTGTTGGGCACGCCAGCTCCTGCTGTAGATAGGCGGCGTGCTTGTTGCGCATTAGGGCGACGATGAGTGTGTGACATAAGGAGCCGGTGATGTTGGACAGTTCATTGGGACTGTAGCACTGACTTGGGTCTTGTCTGAAACGGCTCGTTAAGTTGTCGTCTAGCTGGTCTGGCGTCTGGTACTTTAGTGTTTCGGCAGCCTTGGGTAGGAAGCTGTCAGTTGCAACACTTGGCCATGTCTTCAGATCTTTTCAGCGACTGACAGGTCTGTGGTACGAGACATGTTTTGATGGGGTTCTAGAACCACGACTGACACAGATGTGAGAGAAAGAAACAAAACAGGAAAACAAGAGAGAAAAAAAAAAAAAACACAGCAAACAGATGTGTGATTTCTCAGTATGTGATTGTTATTTAAAATTTCCTCTAGGTGAAAGAAACAATAACAATGACAGTATTGGTTAACTCAGCATTAGGGTTGACAACCATACACAGATTGAAACATTTTTAAAAGCGTCTTCAAAATTTTATGGACGGTTTCCTAGTTGACCTGCTTTAACCTTGGCTAGGTAGGATCCCAGCACGAAAAGAGAAGGTACGGTGAGAGTCGGGCGCCTTTGATCTTAAGAATTCACGCTTCAACAATATGTAATGTTTCTACCGTTCTCTGCTTTTGTGACTTTCACAGGTACAAACCTAGAATAGCAGCAGTAGTCAAACCAGGAGAAAAACTGAGTTAAGAGGGAAAAAAAAAAAAGGTGTGGGGTTTCCTCCTAATGTTATGACACTTAACAGGGTTGACCAAGTTAGTTAAACCTGGGTGACAAAAGACCTGGTGGATAATGCAAAAACTCTTAAATTTGAATTTTAAATTATGAATTATAGCTAATTATTGAGCCTTAATTAGCACTAAAATTGGTAGGAGCAATTTGTTATTAACTCCATCGATCGTCTATCATTAAATTAGAGACACGACTTCTAATTTATTACTTAATTTTAAAAAATTTAAAACTAATAATGATAGCCGATGATCAATTTTAAAAGATGTTTATTATCAAAATCATATAAGTAGTTACAGTGTACGATGAACACCGAATCTGTAATAATTTATGAAATTGAATTTAAGTTTTAGATTAAAACAATTAGACAATGATCAACATTTCAGGATGTCATCAAAATTAATGGAAGTAATTTTGCTTGATCCATTACGTATAGGTAAAGTAATAAAGAGGGGGTCAGAAGAGAAAAAGGAAAAAGACCCACTGGTGTGAGTTAAAGTTGGGTGTAAAGAGGTTAGGTCACTAACAACTTTCAAACAGTGCATTCACAACTGAAAGATGCTATGTGCTAACCGCTAGCCTTAAATGCTACTAGCACAGATGCTACATGTACACAAGCTACAATGTAAACGCGCTAGGTTTGCTAACTGCTGTAGCTCATTCTAGGCTTTGTTTACAACTGGTATTAAATAGCGCAGGCGGACTGCGCTTGCGCACTTAAAAGTTATCCTGGAAGAGGTTGTTTAGAGTTTCCGGGTCACAGTCGTCGCTATGGTTACGTACACTTAAACGAGCGTGCTAGTTCAACAGTTATGGGTGGTCAGTGACAATGGCAGCGCATTTAACAATGAACAACCCGAACAACACTAGTTAGCTCTTTATAGCTGAACGACGTCAATTCCACTCGTTAAAGTAGGGCACACAAATTAGTTGGTACTACATTTAAGACAACAATGTTGCTGAGATCTCGGCGGATCTCAGCCCTTTGTCAGACAAACATACCGACATTAAACACAAAAACAAACGTGGCTTTTAACCGCACATTTTACTTGAGTGAATTTGCAAGTGGAACATTGCACAGGCAGATTCACTATTGAGACAAATTAGCTGCACAAAGGTGTGTGTGGCAGGGTTTCTTCGCTGTCTACACACTAAGGATTACAAACAGGGTTTCTTCGCTGTTTGTTACACACTAATTTGACTTTAGGGTTTGTGCAAATTAGCTGCACGAAGATGCGTGGCAGGGTTTCTTCGCTGCCTACACACTAACAATTAAAAACAGGGTTTCTTAGCTGTTTTTATGATAATATAAGGCCTTTAAAAGATGATAAGAGGAACATCGCTCCAATCAATCTTTATCGCGGTGAAGGAAGATTTCTTCGTTCCAACAGGCGATCTTTATAATACTTAAATGTAAAGAGATTTCTTCGTCTTTACAAGTTTACTTTAACCATTAACCATGACTAAATGTCGGACAAATAGCGGCTGTTAAAGTACAATACTAAATGTGGTTTTGAACCATCCAATCACGAAAGTAAGTTCGTGTTGCATTTCATTCATTCACACAGTTGTGTACCGCGAGACAAGTACGTATACAGTATCGCAAAAATCTGTTTCTCCGCCTCTAATCTATTTCTGGACAATAGAAGGGATACAGTAATCCTTTGGTTCGCCTCCAGCGAAGGGAATCACGGCATTGCTGGTTGGTTGGTGCGCAGTTGTTGAGATGACGTCAGTCGGGAAAGCCCTTCGGTGAGGCGTTGGTTGCCTGGTTACCGATGTCTGCGCTCTGGAACTTCTCCTGAGGTTTCCTTCGTTGCGGGACTTTGGAGTTCTGGCACAAAGTCTCGTTGAGAGTTCTTGAAGAGCGGATGACGCCTGCAGCGGCGGCGCAGTGCCTGCAAGGGCGGGAGCCCGAGCTGCTTGGAAGATGTTGTAGGTTGCAGTTGTGATGATATCTTCTCTTCTCCTCTCTGTGTGGACTTCCTGAGGGTTTTTGTCCCTTGGGGGTCAGTCCGTCCCACAGGTGATTTCTCCAATCAGATGTGATTGCAGGGCTTAGCCACACCTCACGTGGTTCCTCCTTCCGTGCATAAATTAGCCAGGTGTTTCAGCTGTCACGTGTGACCCATCCGGTTGCAGTTTTTAATACTTTATACAAAGTAATTTTGCATGAGCTCTGTTCATGCTACCAATTACCCATGTTTACCAACATTCTTGAAATAAAGCCAGCTTGAGATTGACACCAAACATTACATATCTTACCCACTCATTCCTTCCTTTATCTAATAAAAAGGTTTGTAAATGCTGATTACACCTTTAAAGTTATGCAGATTAATCAAACATATACACAGGAATAAAAGGAACTGAGTAAATAGATGTAAATACGTTTTGCCCTACTGGCACACTTTAAAGATGTTTAAAATAGTGTCCATGCCGTATGCCTTTGTTCATGGAAAGGCATGTCTTCCGGAGGTCAAGAGAGTGTCCAGGTGTGATGAGGCCTCTTCCTCCCCAGCTCGGGGTGGAGCTGTAAAACTGTCTTCTTTGTTTACCGGATCGCCGATTTACACCCTTGGTTTCGGGGTCTACTTCAAAGCATCTGGCCTTGTGGAGTTTCTTAGTTTTACAGACGTCCCCCTTAAGATAGCAAACCAGATAAGGTTATCAGGATGGTGCCATACATGCTGGAAGAGGGTGTTCAGGAATGTGATCAATTGACTGTTCTCTCTATGGGAGCCCTGTTATTCGCTACAGAAGATTTTAAAACTGAAGTCTTGAAAAAATACCCAAATCCTGCTGCTTTTCAAAATGATCTAGAGGTCTCTGATGATGACACAGAACTTAATGAAACTTTGGTTGATGCAGGAGAGAAGTTGCCTGAAGTTGTAAAGAAGAAGTTTGGACAACTACTTCTTAAGTTGCAAAGTAATTTCAATGTGTCAGGCAAGTGTATTGATCAAATTGTAGATGACCTTCAGTTCCTATCTTCCACTGCATCTGGTCCAGTTTTGAAAGATGTTGTTGAGTCCACTTTGAAGAAACATAACTGTGAAGTACATTTAGCGGTTATCTCAGATTTGGTGAAAAATCTTTGTGAATCACACCCTTTAAGTTCAGCTCTAGGGAAAGATGGGCCTTTTTCAACGTCATTTAAGAGGTCACAATTCATGAAAGCACATTTTTCAGTTGTTGAACCAGTAGAATACATACTACACAATAAAGACAACAGAACATTCCAGTATGTTCCAATACCTCAGTCATTATTGCAAATCTTAAAGAATGTAGAGGAAAAAGACTTTTTTTTTTTTTTTTATTCTTTCAAAACAGCTTACAACAGTATTTAACAGCAACATATAAGACAATACAAACAGACAAAAACAAAGAGGGGGATACATATAACAAGTATACAGCATGTACCTTACAGCTTACACATAACATTTTTTAACATTCGAGATGTTTTTATACATTTCTTGTTGCTGGTAAGTGAAGTCAAAGATTCAAAAAAAATATTAAGGTCTTTACAAAAAAAATTTAATGAGGGAGTAATAGACATTATTTTTGTCTTATGAATATGAAACTTCCCAAAGAGGATTAACACCTCTAAAGCATTATTAACTTCCTCTGATCCAGTTTTACAATTCAAGAAAAAGATCATAGATTCCTCTATTTTAACTATCTTATAAAATACATCAAAAATCAAATTAGATATCCGTTTCCAAAAGCCTTCAGAATATATACATTTACAAAATAAGTGAGTGAGTATTTCATCTTCTAGATTACAGAATGAACATTTAGGTGAGACATCTTTTTTAAACTTGTTGATAAAGGTGTTACAGGGATAGTACCTGTGCAATATCTTAAAGTGTACTTCCTTTACCTTATTTGGGAGTAAATATTTATTGGAAGCTGACCATATTTTCTCAATGGAAGGTATGGAGAAGAATTGTTTCCACTTTCTGAGTGCAATTGGGTAACAGCTGACACCACGAATAAGATATTTCCTAATATGTGAGTTATTACATTTAAAGTCCTTGATATTAATACCTCCAATAATAAGCTTTGGGATTTGACGGTCAGCTGAATTATAACCGAGATGTATTCTCAAAAGGTAAAGCAATTTAGGGGAAATGCTTTTCACCAGCAGATTATATTCTCTACAAGTAGTTCTAATCCCTGAGAAAGCAAAAAATTCCTGAAAAGTATAAACCTCACCATTCGCATTCAATAAATCAGAAAAAAATATAATACCTTTATCAAACCATTCTTTTTAAAATATACTCTTGTTTCTAGACAACAAAAATTGGTTATTCCATAGTATACATGAATGTGGAGAGAAATTATGTTTAAAGGCCAATTTTCATGCTTCTAATGATTGCTTATGAAAGTTTGATAATTTTATGGGAAGTTTACTATATTTAAAGTCACAGGATAATAAAAAGGATAATCCACCACACTGTTCAAAAAATAGGTTGGGGATATAAAACCATATAGAATTACTGTGGGACAAGCAGTGTTTAATCCAATTGATTTTAAAGATAATATTTAGAGTACTAAAATCAAGCACATTGAGCCCACCCTCAGAAAAAGGTCTAATAATAGTTTTTCTTTTCACATACTCCGTTTTGTTTTTCCAAATCAACTTAAATAAAGCCCTGTCAATAACTGAGCACATTTTAGGGTTGACATATAAGGACAGAGCAGGATATACCAGCCTCGAAATTCCCTCAGCCTTTGAGAGCAGAACACGCCCATAGATTGATAAATTCCTCTGAGACCAGCAATTAAACACAGTTTTTGCATTAAGCAAACACTTAGAAAAATTTGAATCAATTCTCTCAACAGGACATTCAGTAATTGTAATACCAAGATATCTAACTGTTTGTTTTACTTTAATACCACATACATCTGACATATCAGAATGATGAACTGTCATAATCTCAGATTTAGACTGATTAACAGAGAGGCCAGAGGCAAGCGAAAAGAGTTTTAAAGCTTGCAATATAGTAGGGACCTGCCCTTTGTCTTTTAGAAATAAGCAAGTATCGTCTGCAAGTTGACTAATTAAAATAGAGCGATCTGCAATTTTAATGCCCTCAATATTCAAACAATTTATTGTATAAAGGTTAAGGAGCTCTGCAACTAACAAAAACAAAAAGGGAGAAATAGGGCATCCTTGCCTAATTCCTCTCCCAATGACAAACCGTGGAGAAGTTCCGGAAGACAAGGATACGTTACTAGTGATATTTTTATAGAGAGTCTGCACAGTTTTCATAAAATTAGGGCCAAAACCAAAATGTCTTAAAGCCTCATACATAAAGGCATGCTCTACTGTATAAAACGCCTTATAGAAATCTAAAAAAAGAATCAGCGCATCATCATTGACCAACTCAGAATAATCTAAAAGATCCAAAACAAGGCGAATATTATTTGATATGTGCCGACCCCTCATGAAGCCAGACTGTGTGATTGAGATAACTTCTTCTAAACAGGGTTTTAATCTTCTTGCATATAAAGCAGCTAATAATTTATAATCAGAATTAAGCAAAGTTATAGGGCGCCAATTATCTAAGAATTTTTTATCTTTATTTGATTTGGGTATTAATGTTATAATGCCTTGCTTCATGGATTCAGCTAGCTCACCACGGTCTAAACACTCTTTAAAGACATCTAAGATAAAATATTTTATATCGTTCCAAAAGGATCGATAAAATTCAAATGGTAAACCATCAGGGCCCGGACTTTTATTATGAGGAGTTTTTGTGATTAAAATATCCATCTCCTCCACAGTTATCTCACCCTCACAAGCAGTATAACTATTCTCACTTATATTTGGGATAAACTGCTCCACCTTAGAAAAAAATTGCTTAGAGGAATCAGAATGAAAGTAAGAGGTATAAAGTTGCTGATAAAAGTCAGCTACAAATTTTGAAATTTTGGCCTCATCAGAAATAAGAACACCATTGATATCAAGAGTTGAAATTTTTTTCAATTCACCTCTTCTTTTTTCTAAATTAAATAAAATATGTCGAATTCCTCTCTCCAAATTCTAACCACTTTGCTCTTGATCTAACAAAAGCACCTTTAGCCTTTTCTGCATAAAGAGCATCGAGATCTTCCTTCAGTAAGTATAACTTCTCCTTGTCCTGATCACTAGGGGAGGACAAACATAAAATATTATTTATATCCTTTATAATTGCAGAGCTTCTTAACTCCTTTTCCTTAGAAAACCGTTTGCCAAACTGTATAGAGAATCTCAGACACTCATACTTAAAAAGTTCCCAATTTGCAGTAGCAGAGCCTGTATTACCTTTAAATGTTTCAATTATGTCCTTTATACAGTACCTGAGCAATAAAGAGGGTTTTGTAAAAAAGTAGTATTTAGTTTCCAGTATCCTGGATGTCTCTTAGAACTATTTTGATTCTCTGAAATATCAAGATCGATATAAGCATGATCTGTTAAAGGAGCATGTGAAATGGTACAAGAGTAAATAAAGGGAATAAGCCAGTCAGATATAAGCCAGAGATCTATTTTAGATTTTTGAGACAAGTCTGCTTTAAACCATGTAAATGAGGAAATATTGTTTCCATGGACGTGTCTGTAAGCATCTAACAAATCAAGGCTACTGCAGAGATCATTTATAAGTAAATTAAAATTATTGACATTGAGTCTCGGGGGGAATCTATCTAAATGCAGATCAGGGGCCTCATTGAAATCTCCTCCCATAATAACAGCTGCTGAGGGAAATTTTAATTTTAAAGAAGCCAATTTGTTAGATAACGTTTGAAAAAGAGCTTCGTTTGACTTTGAATTGTTAAAGCCATATATATTACATAAAATAAAAACAGCCTCTCTGGATTGAACTATAGCTATTATCCATCTGCCCTCTAGAGAAAAATGTGACTCAAGAATTTTGCCATTAAAGTTATAATTAAATAAAATCATAACTCCCCCAGAGTAAGTAGACCCATGTGAAAAAAAAAACTTTACCTCCCCACTGTGATGACCAAAAAGATTCATCATTAACACTAGAATGAGTTTCCTGTAAAAAATAAACATCTCTTCTATTAGAATTACAAAATAAAAATAAGGCTTTTCGTTTAGTAAGGTCACGAATCCCCCGAAAATTTAGAGAAAAACAAGAACAATTTAAACACATAGAAAGAACAAGAACAATCTGCCCTAAGGCGAAAGAGTTAACTTAGCAAAAAAGGTTTAAAGTGCAAAACCTATCTTTTTTTTAACCTTCCATAAACCAGCATCAATCTTGTATCCTGATATATTCAAAGGAAAGAGCCTTGATAAAAGGAAAAAACCTCAAAAATCTTCTTTACCAGAAGTTTACAACACCTGTTGAGTACAGTCAGAGTCAATATTCAATCCTCCGACGAGATTAAAGGAAAATGATAACATGATTCACATATCCGCTGTAAGCTTCTTTCCATCAATAATGGCGAACGAGCCCTTGAACCCAGCTCGTTTTCCTTCTTTCCTGGCTTGACTTACAAGTGGCCACAGCTTATTCCGTGCCTCTCTCGCTCGTTGTGTCAGGTCTTCTGTGATTTTGATACCTTTCTGCCTGAGGACTTCAGAGTTTTTGGAGTCCAACCAAATGCGATCCCGATGGGTACGTGACAAAAACTGTACAATAATCCGCCGTGGAAACGCGTCTGCATCTCTCTGCCCGAGTCTGTGTGCAACATCAATGGAGGACTGAAGACCATCCCTCAACCCTGGCGAAATTCGAGAGAAAATATCCATAGCGATCAATTTCACATTTTCTCCAGCCTCCTCAGGGACACCAGCGATCTTCAAATTCCATCGTCTTTTGTATGCATCCAGTTCGTCAACTTTTTCCCATAGCTGTTTGTTTTCGGCAATTACAGATGCTACTTGAGCACTCAGCTCGTTAGTTTTAACTTCCTCTCCCTCCGTTTTGTCGGTAGCTGAATCAATTTTAATAGCAGGTTCAGATATCAGGGTCGAATTAGAAGTAACCGACCTTTCGATTTCCAGTAACTTCTCCATGAAGATATCTTGCTTTTTTCCTAGCCTCTCGATCGCCGCCAGGATAGCTGCGTTCGAAGGTTCAGAAGTTTGCCGCCGCACTTTCGTAAGAGGGCTGTTGATTGGGGTATCTAAAAGTGGCATACAGTCCATGCTCGCATCGTCTTCGGGAGTAGATTTGGCATAGTCATGCACGCGTTTCACCGCATCCACCATCCTTTCAGAATTTTCTGCGTATGTTTCAAACACCAGCGTGCTTAGGAGACAACTAACGTTACACACGTTCTCTTCGACAAAAAAAAATGGCAAAGATTCATCACAATACCAGTCCTTCCAAGACAGATCTCACTTCAGTAAAAATGATTTTTTGGCTGGAGATGAGGACAGATTAAATCTTATTCTGTATATTGATGATTTCGAAGTGTGCAACCCCTTGGGAACTTCCCGCAAGATCCACAAAATCACGGCCGTCTATTGGGTGTTAGGAAACTTTCCTGCACATGCACGATCAACACTAGCTTCTATCAATTTAGCTATTCTGTGCAAAGCAGATGACACAAAGCGATTTGGATATCAGAAAGTTTTAGAGCCACTCCTGACAGATCTTCAAAGCTTGGAAAAAGATGGTATTTTTATTCCAAGTTTAGGAAAAATCATGAAAGGCACTGTGGTGAGCGTGGTGGCTGATAATTTGGGGGCCCATTCTTTGGGTGGATTCTTTGAAAACTTCACAGGATCTAATGTCTGCAGATTTTGTCTCGGAGAAAGGTCCCAGTTTCAGACCACAGAAGTAAGATCTGGACTTTTTCAGAGGAGAGATAAAGAGCAGCACACTCTGCATGTTGAGACGGCTTTGTCAAGTCCTATTTCCACTCCTTGCTATGGTGTGAAAAAACAGTGTGCACTGTCTGAAAAACTACAACATTTTCATGTAACATCTGGTTACCCACCAGATGTGTTACATGACCTTCTTGAAGGTGTCGTTCCATTAGAACTGGCATTGTCATTTCAAGACTTCATCAAGAAGAAATATTTTTCTCTTGTGGAGCTTAATACTTGCATTCAACAGTTCCCTTATAAGTGGAGTGACCAAACAAATCGTCCACATGTGATTCCTAGTCATTTTGCCACAAAAAGAACTGTAGGAGGAAATGCACATGAAAATTGGTGTCTGTTGCGTCTCATAATAGGTTTGAAAGGACCTGAGGATAATGAAGTATGGCAGATGTTAATGACCTCAAAAGACATTGTGGAGCTTGCAGTGGCTCCAGTTCATACTGAGCAAAGCATCTGCTACCTTGGCACTTTAATATCTGAGCACCGAAACAGATATCTGGAAGTTTTTCCTCAAGAAAAGCTCCTACCCAAACACCACTTTCTCGAACACTACCCTGAGCTTATTCAGGAATTTGGTCCATTGGCAGCCCTCTGGACCATGAGATTTGAAGCTAAACATAGCTTTTTAAAAAAAATAGTCAGACAAACAGGCTGTTTCAGGAACATACTGCTGTCCCTTGCAAAAAAACACCAGCTTATGATTGCATTGCATCTCCATGATTCAAATGTGACAAAGTCATCACTTTTAGTCACAACAACTTCACAAGTCTCTGTGGATGTGCTAAAGGATGGACTAAAAGATTTGGTGCAACACAGGTATCCACATGTCACAGTGGTGCATGTTGCAAACAATGTGCACTTCTCAGGCACCAACTACAAACCAGGGATGTTGCTATGTCATGGCTTTACTGCAGACTTGCCAGACTTTTCTAAGGTGTTACAGATTATCTTGGTTTGTAACGAACTGGCCTTTGTTGTCAGACTACTAAGCACATGGTATAATGAGCACTTTAGGAGCTATGAGTTGGAACACAAAGGCAACATTCAGATACTGGAGCAAAAAGAAATGGTTGACTACTATCCTCTGGCTGCATACACTGTTGCAGGAAGGCGACTAACTACCTTAAAGCACTACATTTCCCCTTCTGTTTAGGTACATGATTATATATTGACATGATTATATATAGTTAATATTGTACTGAATTTATATTGTAATAAATTGTGTTCATTTATTTATCTATTTTTGTATCTGTTGCAGATGTGCACCCCAGCAAAGCTGCGATTAGTTTTTGGAGAGAATGATGTTCGCAAATTGGTTCTGCCCTCAGGCATCCCCAGTACTCTCCAGGACCTCAAAAGTATAATCCAAGAAACATTCAATATTCCAGAATGCTTTACTTTGATGTATGAAGACATGGAATTTGGGGGCCAGTTTTTCAATTCGGACTCAGTAGATGATGTGCAGGATAAATAGTACAAACTGAACCCGTCACCCTAAATCTGGTTGCTATGAATAGATCAACTCTACCAACAGAGTCTGATGCCAGGTCATGCAGTTCTCAGGACACTGTTGTGCTGACTTCTGTAAGTGACTCTTACCTTTCTTCTGACTCCACATCCAGTGGATCTCAGGACACTGTTCTTCTATGGTCCTCTGAAATTACCACATCATGCCGTTCTCAAGGATGGCCAACAAAGTTTATAGTACCTACTTTCTCCTTTGATACTGAGCTCTTGCTTTCAGATGGAAACAAAGCCTACCAAAAGGACGGCACTCTCCTGAACAATCATAGAGTGACAAGTAGTGTCCTTGAGACACTAGCAGAGACAATATTTCGTTACACTGCATATCCAACGGGTGTCCAAATTATGAATGTAGTGGAGATGTTGATTGAAAAGTATCCATGCCTCAAAGAGCCAGGGTCCTTTAATGGACAATATGGGTGGCCTCAAAAGACCTAGGAAGGCTGAAGTAAATTACTTGCCACAATTTCCATTTGGGGAAACAGAAGAAAGTTTAGAGAAGGAGAGACTAGATCTCCTTAATGAAATTAGGAAGAAAAACAACAAAAACATCATTTGTGAGAAAATGGAGAAGACTTTCTCCTATCGAAGAACAGAAGTAGTTAAGGACTGCCCTCTATTAAAGATTTCATCGAGAGATGGCCAGCCCTTTTCTGTGAATCTGAGGTAAACTTCAGTTCTTTTCTTTGTTGGCATAATATGCAGTGATTTTAAATAAAAAATTTTGAAGTACAATACAAAAATTTACCAATGCACTTAACTGTAATAATCACTTGATTGTGTTACATTTTATTTTCTGTTTTAGATCAAGAATGAATTTAGAAGAATCACCACAATTTCCTTGGAGCGTACATTCTCGGAAAAGCTGGACTTCTACACTCCAAAATTCCTGGCTTTGTTTGAGATGAAGGGTGGGGTTGCTGGCATAAGAATTAGACATTTGCTGGATTTACTCAGCCAGGTAAAATGTAAATTTTCACTCTGTAAATATGTTATTAATGTTCACTGCATTTCACTTCTGTTTTTAACAGCAAGAAGATAGGCTTGAAGATCGGCGAGACGTTGTGATTCGCTGCCTCCTGTCTTTCCTTGGAGAATCAGCTGAGGAGCTCATTGAAGATCACTAAAATTGAAAATTGAAAGGCTTATACACTATTGTTACAAAACTTAAAGAACACCCAGTGATGGTCAAGAAGGCAGCACCATACATTGAACCTGGACAGGATTTCCAGTGCAAATTGTTATTTTGTTTATATTTCTTATCTTTCATTTATATATTGTCTTTCCCATTCAAATGTTTCCCAAAAAACCTAATAATTTACACCAATTATCATTTCCAGAGGTTTACACCCTCCTGACTCTAAATGTATGGTGTTATCTTTATTAGCATCACTAAATGCTTCTATCTACTGTAATAATTGTGTATGAGTCTCATTATTGTAACTTACATGTAACAGCATACAACTATTACAGCATACAGATACTGCTGAAGAAACTGCATATTGGGTTTAAATATGCAGAAAATGCTAAATATACTAAAGACTAGTGGACAGTTTGTCTCAGAACAGGAACCCACTAAGGAAAATTGAAAAAGTGATACTGTACAGTATTTTAACCACTTTGCACTGATTTGTATATTTCACAGGATGTCAGCAGAGACATGATTAAGGATACTTTCTCCAGTCATGTCATAAAAATCATCGTACTGAGCAGATCTGTAGAAGAGGAAGATGCCAGTATATCTAATGTCATCATTGTCATTGAGGAAACTGAGGTGCTGCTGGGATGTAAAAATCTCACAAATGCATGTCTTTCACTCATGGGCTGCATTTACTCCCTAAACTAAAGCTATCCCCCAAAGCTGAGAAACACATTTAAAGTGTTTCAGAAAATCTTTCTTGGGCTAAATGCTTTAAAATTTTCTCCAAAGGTTAACTCTTTGCATAGAAAGCTTCTAATGTAGTCTACTAGTTGGGCACTACTTGCACTTATTTACACTACTTATGCTGTTTTACTGTTTTTTTGTTTTTTTGTTTTTTGCAAGAAAGGTTGTTCAGAAAACAACTACAACTTCAACTACAGTACTGTTTAACATACCCATTCTTATGCATTTTAAGTAATGCTATTCTGCTGGAGACTATTGATGCAGAGTTTTATTATTATTTTATTTCATGTTTTTGTTCCCTTAGTTTAATCTTATTGAAATTAAAGTTAGCTAATGAAAGGCAGCTACTAGTTTGACATTATTTGCACTTTTATACTTTTGTATTTGATATCTGCAACTGAGATTGTTTTAAAATGTTATGTTATATTTAAAGGTTTTATATGAATAAATGTTTATGCATTTTAATGCACTGTGTGGTTGTTCTAAAAAGGTTTACTGGAGTAAAATGCACTATAGTGCACCATTTACCAGAACCAGCAAACAAATGTTAAGGAATCTTATAGAAATAAAAGTATTCAAGTAAAATGTACGTCAGTGTTATTTTATTGACCATCATTTTAATACATAAACAACATTAAAAAATGTAAAAAATAATATTTAAAGTAAAGCCTACTCAATTTACAATAAGATAACTAGGATTATTGTGTAAAAAAAACATTTATAAGCATTCCTTAAGTAAAATATATAAATAAACAGTCAATACAGTTTACTGGGAAATTCCAAGTAAACTTTACTTGAGATTTTCTAGTTAAGCTACAGTTCTTTGTGTTTAGTTTTTACTTGGAAATTCTATTAAAATTACTCACATTTTCTAAGTGAAAAAACTTTCCTAACTTTTTTAAAGTAAATCCTACTCCAATTTTTTTTCAGTGTAATAGGCATGCCCTTACTTACCTGTCTAGACCCAGCAGAAGCTGAAGGTGATAGAAACCTATGGGGTTGCTGTCTGCAGACATAGAGAGATAGGTAAAGCCAAAAGGTAACAAGAAGCATTTCACCTGTGCCTTATTTTTAATTTTATTTGTTTTCTGGATTTGTTTTGTGTTGGCAGTGTGGAAAAAAAATATTGAACTATAATTGAAGTTGAGTGGAAGGTACCAAATACTCAGAAGGCCTTAGTTCAAGAGGCCTTAATCCTCACAGCCGGCACGACAAATTGAGGAAGTGAGAAAAACATGCAGGCAGAAGGCAGGAGTTAGATAATAGAGCAATAAGATAAGAAAACTAACATCAGGAAAAATAATAACCTGTAATCTTTATTAATAATACTAATAATATTTACTACGTTTACGCTTAAGATGATTAACGATGGTTGGGTAATGTAAATTAAAGAAAATGTGCAAAGTGTGACCCAAGAACAACCCGTACACACAGAGTGCAAAAAAGTTGTGCAACTTTATTGGAATGGAAAATTCAGAAAGTGCAGGCAGTGATCCAAAATATAAAAATAAACTTTCGGTTCCGCTTTAATTGGGACAAAGTGCAAAAAAGCCAGACTTCTGCTTTGAAAAACAGATAAACAAGATCAGATTTATCAAATTGTTAAGAAAATATAAGAAGTATATCAGGTGAAGTAAAAAGTAAATTAATGATCTTCAGCGGTATCCTCATCCTCAGAAGAATGAGGATAACGAACTGGAGAGGTGGGATTGAGGCTGACGGTAGGTGAAGATGGAGGAGAGGCAGGGGTGAAATCACCGGGTGGTGGAACACCGGTGGACCTGTAGTAAGGTCCCACTGGGGAACGTCGTGGTGGAGAGAGGACCTCAATCTCGTAGAGAGTAACCGTAAGGGGAGAGAGAGAGAGAGAGAGAGAGAAAGTGCTAAAACAGCAATGTTGAATTCACAACAAACAAAAGAATAAAACTTGACTCACATCTCTTGCTTGTTTCCAAACTACTTTGGAAGAGTAATGCTGTCACACTAGTGGCTAAAACTAAGAATTAAAGCATGATACATACTGTATCAGTAACCTCTCATCCATCACAAAGCTAATCCAAGCCCTCACCCACGCACAGCACAGTCAACAGCAGGAACTTCACACTGAGCCCCAAAGAACTTTGAGGCACTGCTCCAAGCACTGGCACAGTGCTAGCAGGTGTGTCAAACCAGGGGTGATCAAGCAGACAATGTGGCAAAATAATTTGGCAGGAACATATCATGAGTATGTAGGGGGTACAAATCAGGCTTTGGTAGACATGGAACGTAATCAAATCTCAGTCCATAAAAGCTGAATGTGATGTGTTCACAGTGATCTGCACAAATGTCCACACTATAGCATAGAGTGAAGGTCAATCCTTGCATTTTCCAATAATTCTGGGAGTGGAGTTGGAATTTTAATGAAGTAATGCTTTTGGTTATGTCCTGCAATAAGAATCCACTTTCTGGATTCTGGTCACATGGTAGAAACCTAAAACCATAAAAAAAGGAACTTGCCCTTTCCCACCCATCTTTTTTAATTGTTAGGGATCCAGTCTGTTTTAAGTGATGAATGGCACTCAAACTAAGGATGGAGCATTTTTTTTTTTAAAGCTGGCCTAAATTGCTTTCCTAGCTAGCTTATTATAATCTGATGGTGGGCCATTTAGGAAGTGTCATAGTGGCGTAGTAATTAGATATATAGTTCTTTTAATGTTATTCATATAACATGGCTTTGGACATCAAGTTAATTGGCAATTTTAAAACATTTGGTCAAATAAAATGGGAGAATTAGATTCAAACTTAAAAACACTTAACTAGGCTGTATAAAAGGGGTTTGCAGTTACATGGTGGGTCAGAGAAGTTGACTATAAAGTTAGACGAATCGATAGAGGTAATGTGATCCTGATTTACCACCTTCTGAAATAATGGAGAGAGGTGGTTCCTGTGTCCCTGGCAAAAATAATTCATTATGAGGGACCTGGGCCCTTAGGTAAGTTTTAAAAGTGCAGCCCAAAGTACACCAATCCCTAGTGGGGATCACCTCTCACCAGTGTTGCCAACTTAGCAATTTTGTTAGCAACTTTTCATACTGTGGCGTGGGCGGGGTTTCGGTTGGGAACCATCATGCTTTGCGGGAGGGGTTGTTATGTTGTCACCCTGTTGGGGAAAGGTGTTTGGGTTAGTGGGTTCGGCCAGGTTGTGTGTGTGTGGGTTAGAAGTGTGTCTTGTGTTTTGTGACTGTTTATTGTGAATGTGCTGTTGTGTCAGAGCGAATTAAAATACTCCCAGCCATTGCATTGGGCAGCCAGGAAGCTCACTTGTCTCTCCAAGTTCCTGCTTAGCGGTGCAAAACGCTACAATACTACCCTAGCAACTTTTTTTCAAAAAGCACCTAGCAACAAATTTAGCAATTCTTAACACACATTTGGCTCCTTTTAGCTATTTTTAAAAAGTGACTCAAAAGAGCAGTGGCTGCAGGCTTCACTTAGTAGAGTGCGTACATAAGGTCTAAATAGCCAGGCACAGCTGCAGCAGCAAAATTCTTTGGCTGAGTGCAACAGCAGTAGCACACATTTTACATTTCTAGTGAATTAATTAAGAGTAAAAACAGTTAAAATTTAGTTACTGTAGCTGCTCATTAATTTTTAACTGAACATGTCTCAATCAAAATTGTACAACCAGAAATACAGAAAAGAGTGGGAGTCTGTACCTAAATTTAAAGGATGGCTAAAGCCAGTACCTGGGGATGATTGCCGAGCATACTGTGCATATGTATGACACTTTAGAAAACATTGTGCTACAGCAAAGCATATAAATAAATCAAAACCATATAACCCTGCAAAGCAGTCTACATTACCACAGCTAGTTAGAAAAGTGAATAACTGCAAAAGTGAAAAAGCTACTATGGCAATGGCCATTGCGGAACATTGTTCACTGCTAGCATGTGACCATATAGGTATGGCTTGCAAAGCTGCTTTTTCAGATTATGTGGCAGCAACAAACTTCCACATGCATTGCACCAAATGGACAGAAATGATTAAGGGAATATTGGCTCCTTATTTTCTGAAAATGATAACATCGGATGTGGTGGATGAGAAGTTTAGTCTGCTTTTGGATAAGTCGACTGATGTCAGTGTCTCAAAATACCTGGGTGTGGTGATTCGGTATTTTGGTGCTAAAAAAAGAACACTTGTGTCCACATTTCTTGGGCTGGTTGAATTGGGGGCAGGTGATGCCAAATCAATAATAAAGGCAATAGTTTAGTTTCTTGAAAAGTGTAATCTTAAAAAAGAGAATCTTCAGGGTATTGGCACTGATAATGGCCCTGTGATGACTGGGGTGCACAATGGATTCCACAAGATTTTAAAAGAGGAATGTTCTTAGCTCAATTTAATACTTACACGCTGTGTGTGCCATTCTTTACAATTGGCTGTCTGTGCAGCATCCAAAGAAACCATCCCAAGATGTGTTGAATACTTAATCAGTGAAATATACAACTGGTTTTTATTTCCCCAAAATGATGAAAGCATACAAAGCAGTGTATGCCACCATTAATTGTACATGGACAAGAGCAACTATGTGTATCTCACAACATTCTTAAAATCAATTTTGTCTGATGTACAAGTTGCAGTGAAGTCATTTGAGGGTAAACATACAGTACAGATCCTGTCAAGCTTTCGGACAATCTGGGTAACCTCTTATTATCAGTTTGCAGCAGAGTAGTCAACCCTATGGCAAAGATTGATGTTTTGAAGGACGCCATTGATGGTCATCTTAGTCCAGCACCATATCTTGGGTACCTTTTTGAAAGTACACTGTCGCAGCTCAGTCTTGCCATTGAGGATGAAAAGATCATTCAGAGACGATGCATCAATTATGTCATTGCTCTAAGCAACGAACTGCAAGCAAGGCTCCCAGACATAAACATACCATTCCGACACCCTATTGGTTGGTACGCGATCCATCGCACCTGCACATGACGTCACGCCACACACTCCAGCAAGGATGTTGAAATAAAATAGCATTTTAGGTTGATAAGGTTGTGATAAGTAGACGGAGATGTCCGTGATAGAGACTCAAGGTTCGAGCAAAATGTCACAACCAAGCACCAGCGAGGAAGGTACACTAATTTTCTTGTATGTTGCCCTCACAGATTCTTGCAGCCAACCAATAAAGTTTACTGATGACATGCCTCTGAAGTTTGACTTTTTGCACCATTAAAATACTTATAGGCAACTAGTTATCATATCTTCTTTTCCATAAAACATGGTAATGCTCAGTAGTACACATATATGGTTCTTTAATGTATTTGCATTGTACTAAAATGCATTCTTTTTCAATTGCCATATACAGTATCCCAAATTACTATGGCGATTAAAAAATACAGCAAAAAAACAACAACCCATTTTTTTTTTTTTTAACACTAGAAGCGCCGCGCCAATGTCACCTACTTATAACGCAGTTCAGCGGTCATTTGATCGCCTATTGTTTTAAATGGGAAGCTGCTGCTGACACACAATGATCGCTAGATGGCGCTTTCACCCAAAGCAAATAGTTTAGCTCCAAGATCAACTTGCACTTGGACAATGCAATATTATTATATATAAAATTATAATATTCAACTGAGAAAACCTACTACAGAGTCTCTAAGGGGACAAAGGAAGAGGAAAAAAAACGGCAGGAAAAAAACAATTCATGTTTTGCATTATAACCCAAAGTTTTTGGCATGAACATTTTTCTCCTCCTTTGTCCATCTAGGGGCTTCGTACTATAACAAAAAGGAAAGCTCTACTTAATTTTATATCGTATGGAGAAAATGTTATTAGTTTGTTCATTCTATTTGAAGCTTCTGAACGTCTCGGATGGAGCAGGAGCAGCGATTTAGTTCTGAACTCGCTTCCGTGAAATTATCGTTAAAACAATATTTAATTTGACGGACCACGCGCCTAATCGGCGGGAACTTGGTTCACTTTGCTGCGGTGTATTATAAACCTGCAAATTGTTTCACTGCTTATGCTCATGTAATAAAAGCGAGGGAAATGTGGAAGCGATGTGTGGCCACTGCATGAGAACTAAATCAAAGATTTCGGTAACTACACTGAGTGTAACATCTGCGGTAACACTTTACGGTAAGAGTACACGAATTACCATGAATTCATGCATAAATTCATGCATGAATTATGTGTTACTTCATGCATTAATGTCTCATGAATTATCAGGAACTAACATGACTTCTAAGTCTTTCTATCATGAATTCATGAAAGATCAACCCTTTAATTACGACATTAACTAAGGTGGGTACATCACCATGATTTATGGTTTATTACACATGATCATGATGTTTTCTTTTGTTCACAAAAACAACGTCTTTCCTATTCACTTTTGGTAGATGACTCATCATGAATTTATGCACAAAATAGAATTAGACTTACCTCATGCATGCATACAGGTTAGAACAGTATATGTCAATTAAACAGTATGTAACTAATGTTTTATATTAATTATGAATTGTCAAGCACGTTCATGTCTTCATAGTAGCCTGCAGTAAATGGTCAGACCCAAACACTGGTCAATCACAGAACATAGCTTGTATATTCCGTTGACATCCAAATACAGTAGTCATCATTAACTACACATTAACTTCTTATGAGTTCATCATGTGTGTGGCCCCTCAACTAAAGTGGTTACCAGACCCCAACATTGACTAATCACAGCACATAGCATGTGAATTGTTGACATCCAGTCCAGACATACAGTAGTCATCATTAAGTAAGCATTAATTTCTCATGAGTTCATCATGTGTGTGGCCCCTCAACTAAAGTGGTGACTTGGTCCTTTTATATACAGATAAATAGTGTATCATTGATGTAGGCATAATTGTGAAATGACATGAATATGAACATAAAAGTTTAAGCTTTTGCACACAGTACACTGAGGACACAAAAGGTACTTTGATCTTAACTTTCTGTTTTATTCTTGAACAGTAACCCAGTTCTGGTCCCAGTAAAATCAACATCAACGCCTGGAAAGAGCTGAGAAGAAATTCAAAACGTCTACCATTAAGTTTTAGAGAGAAAAAAAGATGAAAAAAAGCAACAACAGAACACAACAGCTTAGTATTTTTAAGGAAAGAAGCCACCTTCAAGCTACTGACATTAACTTCTCATGAAATATTTAATGCTGAACAAAAAGAAAATACAGTAAACAAATAAATAAATAGCACAAACACATGGCATACAGAACATAGCTTAGTTCTTGTAAATATCCAGTAAGGATCCGTCGCCTTTTTTCTTTAGGATAGCTGAAGCTGTGGGCTCCTGCTCACAAAAACCCCTGCAAGTTTCAGCAAACCCTTTCAGGCTGTCCTTTCTTTTAAAAGTGGACCTCAACGTGCGGAACAGATCTGGGTTAGCGGCTGCAAGTTCGGCAATCGGAGCCTGCGACACGATGGTATTTCGATCTACCCCAAGCCTTGCATAAGCTTCAGCTTTGCTGATGTGATCCTTTTTAATCTTCTCCAACACCATGTTGTAGCGGCGGATGGAGTCGTCAGGGGTTTTGACTGTAGGACAAGAGAACGCGTTATTGGCCGAGTTCTATTTAATTGAACCAGCCAAGTAATACAGTGTAATATAATGTGATACAGTTTACAATTTTACATATACATAATCATTGAACAAAAATAAGCAAACTTTAAAGTGGTAAACAGAGGTGAAAATTCATAATTGGTCCATAGAATATAGATTTGTATGTGACAATGGGCAGTGGGAAATTCAGTATTATCATTACAATAGTACAATAGTAGCACACTTTAATTATTATTATTTTTTTTAGCTTTGCTGATCCTACTAGGACACGTCTGTAAACATTGTTGAAATATTAGGGTTCTGATTTATCAATCACTATAGTGTGTTCTGATGTATCAATCACTTTAATTCGTAAAGCATTACACTAAATGAATTTTTACACTTTGTGTGCATGACAAGTTTTACACAACATTATTAATTATTAAGGTGATGGTAAGGGAGATGGTGGTTTTGCATAGGGGATGCTTTTTGTAATTTTTTTTTTAACAAATCGGAAGCCATCACACTGTATCCCCCATCAATTCGAGTAAAGTTTATATATATGTATATAAGTATATGTAAAGTACATTAAAATTGTTTACATTCATTGATGATCTGCTGGCAAATCAGAGAATTACTCTACTGTATCAATTTGTGTATGACTGCATACCTCTTAGTTTTTTGCCCATTTTTTTGGCCTTTTTTGGATGGGACTTTTTCTTCTTAGCTTTCTTAGCCCCTGAGGACTCAGAATCTGGCTCTGAATCAGATGATGAATTAGAGGATGATGAATCAGTTACATTTGACTCCAGTTTCCTCTGTCCAGGTGCCTGCCTTATAGGTGGAATATTGCTGGCCACATCCCCACCCTTATCACTTCTTACTGCAAGAGCTGTAAAAATCAAAAGGTTAAGGAATTCTTTGACAATGTAATTTTAAAGCTGTAATATTCTCTAATCAGTTTTACCCTCTTTGAGTCTTTCCCTGAGAAAATCTCGCTCCTCTTTAAGTGTGTCTACCCAGTCTTTTAGGATGGCAATCTCTTTTTTTTGATCCTCAATCGTCTGCTTAGCCTCCTGTAGACCTGTTTGCAGAGTGGGGGCTCCTGTAATCAAAAAAGACCACATAATGAGATATTGTGATGCAGATGTACACATTAACACTTTACATTTATTTACATCAGTTTTAAACAGCAATAAAGTGATCAAAGAAGCATACAAGCACATAAAAAGCAATACTGAGATCACAAAAATCACATACTTAAAAGTTCTGTTATATGTAGTTGACTGAAATATGCTCACCAGTTTCGTTAGCCTTTGCTGCTGCAGAGGTCACTGGGTGATCCCGCAGAGGTAAAAGCACTGTAAAGTTTCAATGACAGACAAAGATAAAAATTTAGCTACAGATATCAGTGTTCATTTAATCTGTGTGATGTATGCTAATGTCTAATGTTTGGGCAGGTCAACAGTTTGAAACTCAACTGGACACACAAAACAGCTGTATTTTTACATTTATGTTTATCTCCAAAAATACTTGAGACTGAGGTGATTTTGAATCAGGTAAAAAACTCTCGACCATTAATAACATACATTCAACCTCCACTTTTTATTGTATAATGCTGTATTATGGGGATAAACTTAAGATACAATAATGTGGGTTGGAACCAAAATTATATTCCTAAAAGGGACAATATTTTTATATCACTTCTTTAAATATATAATAACAGTAGGCAATAAAGTAAAATTAACCTACCCTTCTCAATACTTTTGGTCCTTGAAGATAGCTTTTGTTGATTTTGTGGAGACTGAACCACAAACAGGCCTGGGTAAAAAATGAGAGAAGACAGTATATTGACAAAGCATATGGCTTTTACTTAAACACAATGTGTAGATGGCACTGTGACACAGGGATGCAAATTCAATGTACATTATAAATTATGCACATACGTTATTATTATTATTTATTATTATTTGAGATACCTGATCATGGCTGTGTCACAAAAAATGACATGTAAAATTTAGAATGGTAATGAAAGTGATCTACAAGAATTTAGAAATACTAAGGAACAGGCTACTTTAATATTAAGAAACCACCTATGAATTTAAAGTTAATCAACATCATTTTTCACATCAGATAAGTAAATGAGTAGCCTAAGACATACCACAGTAAATGTTGTTTTCAGCAGTTAGCCTAATAACGTTAATTGCTAAAGCCTCCTTTTTGGCAAGAAATGTCTTCATATTAGCACTATTTAAGATTCCTGTGCATTGAGTTATTAATGTTGTCGCAATTTTTGTAATAATACACTGAAAGCCTTTAAATATACATTGATCCTTGGCATGAATGAATCCTACCTTCTTCAGCCTTCTCGACTCTTGATGTTTGTGGCATGTCTTGTAGAGACTGCTGTAAGGACAGGTCTGGGTGGAAGATTAGAACACATAAAGCAAACATATTCTCAAAACAGTACTTTATAACATCACATAACACTTCTTATTTTGTTGGTAAGGATAAAACAAAGTGTTGGACGATAACATGAACCTAAGCTGTTTGAAGACCCATTTTACTTCACTCAATGAACTGGCACGTACAGTCTAATACATACAGTAATTATATTACTGATATATTCATTTATATTACTTCCAACATGGTTATATCAGCTACAAATGTAAACTTTTGCATTCCCATGGGATAGTGAACATGGGTAAATTATTTAGATTTATTGTATTTCATTATACATGAGGGGGAAGAGGTAATTAGCTTTTGCAGCCGATTAATACTTTAGGCATCGAGGAACTAGCTAGGCAACAAGTAACGTAACTTGCTTGCTAGCCAACGCCTAGCTATTAAGTAGTGGACATAAATTTTAAACAAAACTAACTCAATGCATACATTAATATCCACACATTTGAGGTTGTCAGTCCACATACCAATGCATTTCGCCTTTCTTTTGCCTCTTCGCATTCCCACAGACTCCATGTTAATTATAAACTGATATCACCGTGTGTGCGTGCGTGCGTGCGCGCGCGCTATATAAGGCGGTTACCTTGATGTGTGTGTTTGGACTTGGCGCGCATCTCTTCTTCTTCCTCCTCCTGTTTCCTGCTTACTGGTTGAAGTAAAACAGTAGAGGTCTTTCTTGTTCGTAGCCTCATTTCAAAAAGGAACTCTGTAGGGACCTGTATTTCCCGTGTGTTGTCAAAGTATGATATCTTCGTCAGAGTAAAGGGAGTTCCATATATTTTAATGTCATTAAGAAATTGTATAATGCTTTTATTTGGATGCATGCTGTCTACAACAAATGTAATAGGGGTCGTAACGTAATTAGTCCCTGAAGGATTGTGTCCTATACGTGCCAGTTGCTGATCTGTTTTGCACATGCGTGCGCGTGAACATTCAAGCGCGCAACACCACATCACAGATGCAAGCCTTTAAATTTAAAGACAATCTAACATAAAATCATGCGTTTAGGAGATAAGATTTTGTCCTTAATACAGGGAAAGCCAAGCAAGAGGAGGACAGCCAAATTAATTAAATGGTTACAAAAAAAAAAAGCTTTTGAAAAATAGAATAAGATGCAGGTTGTGTCAGAAAAGGATGAAGTTAATAAAGAAAGACAACTTAACAGACGTCTACAGGTGGTAAGTTATGTGCATGGTTAAATTGATTAAACAAAATTAGTATTTATGTACTTATCTAATCTTATTGATCTATTAGATAACTCTTCAGTAGATAAGTCTTCAAGTTATGCTATAGCATGCTCATGACATTTAGATAGGACATTTCAAGCTTGCAGCCAACAGAGCATACCATTTCATATTCAATTCATGTTTGCTAAAATGGCTTTTTTTCTTGGGATTTGTAGGCCCAGGCTGTACATTATTATTATTATTATTATTATTATTATTTGTTCTTTCAAGGGTTTGCCGACATAATAGCCACAGAGGCAAAAAAACCACCAAGACTGTCAGATCAGGATCAGTCTTTGAGAAGTCAAGATGCAGTCTACAGTACTTTCATGGATGAATTTTTTTTACAGGTATTCCAGATCATCCATTCTTTTAAGTAATGATACACACACACACACACACACACACACACCTCTCTCTCTCTCTCTCTCTCTCTCTCCACAAAGGCGTATAGATTTGTAAGGCTTTGGTTCTTTAACCCACACGACAATATTTGGACATCAGTAAAACTGTAAAAACTGTAGTGGAGTTCAGTGCACATAGTCAATGACAGACTTAGTACATTTTTATATATAGGCTATAACATCTCTATGCTTTCCATAATTCTTGTTAAATATTTAATATTTAAGTAAATTAGCTTCTTTGTCAGGTTTTCTCAAGGCTTGCGAATGAGGCAGGTTGATATGAAGACAGATGGCATAGCTAAAAGCTCAGCAACACTCTCAAAGATGTCATCCTGTGTAAGAAGAGTGTGCAGACATGCAATGAGGCAATATGAAAACAAAGCAGGAAAACACCTTGGAGGAGAAACAGAGTTTGTTGTCATCGATGAGAACAACTTCCGCCATAAACGAAAGGTATTCTGTAAAAATACTTCTTCCTATTTATTATAAAATCAACAAAAAAAAAGAAAGGGAAAAAACCTTTAACATTAGCTGGCTTTATTCTTTTTCTACTCTCTGTTTTTCTTTTTTATGTGTTATATAATAAAAAAAAAAAACTTGCTAAGTGTAAGCTAAGCTAACTGATATATACTGTATATATATATATATATATATATATATATATATATATATATGTATATATATATTAGTTACTGTGCTTGGGACTGGCTGTACATGATGCACATGACATGATACATGATAGGAAACTAGGACCCTTAGGGTCAGGCTATATGACTAATATGATATTAATTTTGAAGTGAAGTGTCAGATGTTAAGAAATATGTTTTTTTGTTTTGTTTTTTACAGTATGCTTGTGGCAGAATATCCAGCACCTGGAGACGCAAAAAGTGGGTTTTTGGGATGCTTGGAGTAAAAGGAAAGCATCGAAGACCTATTCTGAGGCTGGTCAAGAAGAGGTCCCGACACCATCTGATCCCCTTAGTGGTGAAGCATGTGCGGCCTGGGACATTAATCCTTAGTGATGAGTGGAGAGCATATAGGGGTGCACTTACTAACTTGGGCTATAGGCATTTTACCGTGAATCATTCAAGGTGGTTTGTTGATCCTGTTAGTGGAGCACACACACAGCACTTGGAGAGGGCATGGTTAACATACAAATCGATAATTTGGAGATTGAGGGGAAACCGAACGGCCAAGCTTTTGAAGGAACATCTCGCCGTTATAGAATGGACCTACTGGCTTGGAAACAAGCATAAGGAAGGATTACTTGGTCGTTTATTAAAGGACATTCGGCACCAGTTTCCCTGTTAGCTAATGGTTGTTTAGAAGTGTTGAAACTGGAATTATATCTTAGTTGCAGGTTTTTTTTTTTTTTTTTTCAGCTCGGAATGAAAAAAAAAGGAAAGAAAAAATATATCCTTACTTGATATTTACATGATCTAAACATGTAATGCATATGTTCATGCCATGAGATTATGCCATTTCTTTGTTTATATATATATATATATATATATATATATATATATATATATATGTATGTATGTTCAGCATTAAATATTTCATGAGAAGTCCACATCAGTAGCTTGTTACTGTCCATATATGTTGTCTCCTTACCTTAAAAAGATCAAGCTGTTTGTGAAATCTTTTTAATTTTTTTTTTTTTTGTAAATTCTTTAACAGCTTTATGGCTTTGTAAAAAAATTTCAGAATAAAAATTATATTATTTATATTATTAAAAAAGAATAAAACAGAAAGTTAAGATCAAAGTACCTTTTGTGTCCTCAGTGTACTGTGTGCAAAAGCTTAAACTTTCATGTTCATATTCATGTCATTTCACAATTATGCCTACATCAATGATACACTATTTATCTGTATATAAAAGGACCAAGTCACCACTTTAGTTGAGGGGCCACACACATGATGAACTCATGAGAAATTAATGCTTACTTAATGATGACTACTGTATGTCTGGACTGGATGTCAACAATTCACATGCTATGTGCTGTGATTAGTCAATGTTGGGGTCTGGTAACCACTTTAGTTGAGGGGCCACACACATGATGAACTCATAAGAAGTTAATGTGTAGTTAATGATGACTACTGTATTTGGATGTCAACGGAATATACAAGCTATGTTCTGTGATTGACCAGTGTTTGGGTCTGACCATTTACTGCAGGCTACTATGAAGACATGAACGTGCTTGACAATTCATAATTAATATAAAACATTAGTTACATACTGTTTAATTGACATATACTGTTCTAACCTGTATGCATGCATGAGGTAAGTCTAATTCTATTTTGTGCATAAATTCATGATGAGTCATCTACCAAAAGTGAATAGGAAAGACGTTGTTTTTGTGAACAAAAGAAAACATCATGATCATGTGTAATAAACCATAAATCATGGTGATGTACCCACCTTAGTTAATGTCGTAATTAAAGGGTTGATCTTTCATGAATTCATGATAGAAAGACTTAGAAGTCATGTTAGTTCCTGATAATTCATGAGACATTAATGCATGAAGTAACACATAATTCATGCATGAATTTATGCATGAATTCATGGTAATTCGTGTACCCTTACCGTAAAGTGTTACCAAAAAAGCTGTATTTAGTTTGTTCATATTTAGAATGTTTATAAAAGTACACGAAGTAGGCGCGTGCATGCGCACACACACACACACACACACACACCTCCCCTGAGCCCTCGGTAAACATCCAATCACCGTCGGTATGCAAATGAGTTAAGACGTAGCCTAACGTGGTGTTGTTAAAACTAACAATAGACTATGAGAGGTGGTTGGAAGGTGTTACTCTGAATATAAACAAACAAAATACAGCTTTTTTTTCTCAGAGGTAAACGGAAAAGTGAAATTGTTCAGCTCTTTAGTGTCACTATGTCATAAACAGTAAAACAACTTGGACTCATCGCTGTGCTTGTTGTAACTGAAAAAACGCTAAAACTGCTTCAAAGTCTTTCCACTCCGTGACCGCTGAAATCCGGCACGACACCACGTTAGGCTACGTCTTGACTCATTTGCATACCGACGGTGATTGGATGTTTACCGAGGGCTCAGGGGAGGTGTGTGTGTGTGCGCGTGCCTACTTCATGTACTTTTATAAACATTCTAAATATAAACAAACAAAATACAGCTTTTTTTCTCAGAGGTAAACGGAAAAGTTAAGTTGTTCAGCTGTTTAGTGTCACTATGCAGATGTTACACTCAGTGTAGTTACCGAAATCTTTGATTTAGTTCTCATTCAGTGGCCACACATCACTTCCACATTTCCCTCGCTTTTATTACATGAGCATAAGCAGTGAAACAATTTGCAGGTTTATAATACACCGCGGCAAAGTATATCATGTTCCTGCCGATTAGGCGCGTGGTCCGTTGCCTAGTAACACTGAACAAAAGGAGGCATAATCGTGGTGTTTGCTTCGGTTATGACATAGCATAGTTTGTTATCTGCTGTGGTAGATCTGATTTATTCAAATTTAATAATGAGGCTTTATATCCTCAGGAGGGGTCATTACATATGTAATAAGTAAAACAATGTTGTTTTAGAGATAATTTCACGGAAGCTTCTAACAGAATAAAATAAAATAAAATTAAGTAAAGCGAAATCATCTAAATGTCCTTATAAAATATCGCTGATTATCAACGCCAGAAATAATGGCGAATTGTCGATATTTCACGGAAGCATATATATAATAAACTGCATATATGGAATGAAACCTGAGATAGTTACATATACGCACTGAATGACGCATAGATAGTTGGCGCGATTCCTTGCGCCATCTGCTGAGAGAAATGAGAATCGCAGGTTGGAAAAGGCAGGAAATGGCATGACGGCGCGCAGCTGTCAGCGATTTCACGTAAATAAGAGCTAAATTGCTTTATACTGGCTTTTACTGGTGCGATTTTGAAAATGTAAGCATACAGGGTGATTAAGCTCACAGAACTAGGAAAAGCCATGGAAAGAGGGTCCTGGAATTTGATCGAGTGTGAAGTATTTTTATTTTTTTTATCACCTTGCGGTCAAATGACCGCTGCTTAGCGCTTCTACTGTTAATGAGGTGTTAGTGCTGTATATAGGCACGTGGCACAGCTTAAGCTTTTATCCTTAATGCTTTTTCCCCCTTACTTTACTTTTACTTTTATACTTTAAGTAGTTTTGAAACCAGTACTTTTACACTTTTACTTGAGTAAAAAGCTTGAGTTAATACTTCAACTTTTAAAAAAGTCTTTTAAACCCTAGTATCTATACTTCTACCCAAGTAATGAATGTGAATACTTTTGATACCACTGCATTTGATGAGGTGGGAATTAACTGAAAATACCATTGAGTTCTGGAGTTAGGTATATAACTACACAGATGCTTTTGGGTCAAAACCATTTGAAGAACGTTGCAAAGCGACACTGGCTGCCCTCTCACTGCCACACTTAAATGCAGAGGTTGAACAGCTGTTCAGCCAAATGAGTGTGGTCAAGTCAAAGTTAAAAAAACAGACTGTCACTGCACACTCTTAATGCCATACTCCTTGTGCGGTATGGACTGAAGTTGGCTGGTGAAACTTGTTACCAGCATAAGTTACCCTATGGACCAGAGGTGAAAAGAGTAATAAAATTTTGTACTCAATTAAAAGTACTTTTACTTCAGTGAACTTTTACTGAAGTACAAGTAAGATTACTCTTATAAAAATCTACTCGAGTAAAAGTAAAAAGTAGCTCATAAAAAATTTACTTAGAGTAAAAGTTTTTTATTTTATTTTTACATAACACCCTTACATAAGGGATGTAACACCCTTGCATAATAAATCTGTTGCCTTTGTTGTGTTTGAAATCAAAGTGGTCGCTTAAAAATGACCAGGGGTTTGCTTCATAAGAAGTTGTTGGCATTTCACTTTCAGTTGTGTCTGCATCACTGACATTTGTTTTGTCCGTGCCCATCGTTCTTGTGAATTTAGCGTGTTTGTTCTCCACGCCCATTAATGCAATGGTTTCCGGGGTGCAATTCTGTCCCTTCCCCGTTGTATTATTTGTATTATTTTTTATTGTCATTAATTTATTTTTTACTTAGTAGTGAATATGATTTAAAATGTAGTGAAGTACAATACTTTAAACAAAACATACTTAAGTAAAAGTAAAATTACAGATTTTAAAAACTACTTTTAAAAGTAGAAGTACACAAAAAATCTACTTAATTACTGTGATGCAAGTAAATGTAATTCATTACTTTTCACCTTTGCCTATGACATACTACAATGGTTTGGCACCACTGCAGCATACAGTTTTAAAGCTACACCATCCTCTTCTGCTGATACCAGCTTAGTGACAAAGCAGCTGGACAGTGAAGATGTGATGATTTACTTGCTAATCTGTGAATCATCATAATAAAAATCAAAGGATGCCAGAGGAAACACAGTATAGCTAACCAGCCAAGAAGAACCACCTTCCTAAAAAGATGCCTAGCAACACACACATATCACATTCAACTGTGTTTTCGTGTTTTTTGTCTTGTAAGTCGCAGTGTTTTTGTATGTCTTTAACTCGTCCATCTGTCTTAAAACGCACATACAGTTAAGAGTTTCTGTTAGTTATCAGTAAATCAGTTTTTAAGTTAAACTAGGTGAACGTGGATGTGCTGCGGGACATCGGTCTGCTTCGGAGGCCTTCGCCATCACCAACCCCCACTCCAGCACCTTGCCCAAAGTGGAGGCGCCACATGCGGCGGGAAAGGAAGCAGAAGAGGGGAAAGCGCAAAGGTGTCCGTGCTAGGTTAGCAGCTGACCCACACAAGCCAGCTATTTCTACCATCGTACTGGCTAACGTACGCTCTTTGGACAATAAACTGGACCACATTCAATTTCTTCGCACAACCCTAAGGACTGTAAGAGACTGTTGTGTTTTTGTATTTACTGAAACATGTCTCAACAATAGCATTTCGGATAGCGCCATTCAGCTCGACCAGCTCACATGCTACCGTGCGGACAGAGCTCTCGCTGAGAGCGGTAAAACCTGTGGCAAAACTTGTGTTTAAATCAGTTAAACGTGATGATGCAATGCAGTGGTGGTCTGTAAGTACTGCTCTTCTCTGGTGGAGGTTATGATCATTAAGTGTCGACCGTTCTATCTACTGAGGAAATATTCAGCCATTTTAATTGGGCTGTATATGACCCCCCCAACTCCAATAACAACAGGAGTGAGGCACTTAATTAACTATACCAGCTGAGCAGTGGACAGCTCACCCAGATGCTTTTCTCATCTTGGCTGGGGATTTTAATCATGCAGATCTAAAAAGCGTGTTTCCAAAAAAACAACAGCACATAGACTTTGACCACACAAGGAAACAATACACTGGACCTTGTTTACACTACTCAGAGAGGAGCTTACAAGGCCCTTACCCTCCCCCACCACAGTGCCTCAGACCACATCACTGTCATGCTAATGCCTGTATACAGACCACTGGTTTAAGTCACCAAACCAGTCTGCAAACAGATACAAGTGTGGCTGGTAGGGTCTTTTGAGGCACTCCAGGACTGCTTCAGCAATACTGACTGGGATGTATTTAAGCAGGCTGCCACTCACAACACCAACACCTTCACAAACCTACATGAGTACACAGAGACTGTCACTGCCTACATCAACAAGAGCATTGATAATGTAACGGTAACAAAGACCATCACTGTCCGAGCAAACCAGAAACCGTGGCTCCACAGACTACTGAAGGTACAGAATGCTGCCTTCAAATCTGGAGATGCAGTGGCCCTGAGGACAGCTAGGGCCAACCTTTTTCGCCACGTCAGTACTTAAAGAGAGTTGCCCATTGCTTTAGCGACAGCAGAGACACACAGAGTCTGTGGCACGGGATACAGACCCTCACTGATTACAAGCCCCCACAGCAGACATGTGACAGATCTATCTCTCTGCTGAATGAGCTGAAATCATTCTTTGCCCGTTTTGACACTCACAACAGCACCACGACACAGAAACACCCACCTCAGCCCGGCGACCAGGTGATGACGCTTTTCCCAGACAGCGTGAGAAGATCCTTCTGCAGGATTAACGGATGTCTTTACGGGCCTTCTTAACATCTCTCTGAGGCAGGCTGTTATCCCCATATACTTTAAAACCACCACCATAATCCAAGTACCTAAGAAAACATCTCCCTCCTGTTTCAATTACTTCCGCCCAATTGCACTTACTCCCATTAATAAAAAGTGCTTTGAACGGCTAGTCATGCAGCAGTTTAAGACTGCCCTGCCCCCTCCCTGGACCCCTTCCAGTTTGCTTATCGGTCCATTCGCTCAACCGATGATGCCATTGCTACGGCCCTCCACTCAGCACTCAACCACTTGAAAAACAGAGACTCTTATGTTAGAGTGCTATTCATTGATTTCAGCTCAGCGTTTAACTCAATCATCCCACAATAGCTCACTCATAAACTGATTCAGCTGAGGATCAGCACCCCACTGTGCAACTGGCTGCTGGACTTCCTAACTGGCAGACCTCAGGCAGTATGGGTCGCCAATAACTTCCAGCACCATCATGCTGAGCACTAGGGCTCCCCAAGGATGTGTGATGAGCCCACTCCTCTTCACGCTGTTGACCCACGATTGCACACCATCACATAACTCCAACCTCTTTATCAAGTTTGTGGACTGTGGTGGGTCTTATTAGCAACAATGATGAGACTAACTACAGGAGTGAGGTGAGCCGCCTGGCCAGGTGGTGCACAGACAACAATCTCTCCCTGAACGTGGAAAAGACAAAGGAGATTGTGGTTGATTACAGGAGAACATACACCCAACACTCTCCACTGTCCATCAATGGTGCAATCGTGGAGAGGGTAAGGAGCACCAAGTTCCTGGGTGTGCACATTACGGAAAATCTCTCCTGGTCCACCAACACTGCAGCACTAGCCAAAAAAGCACAACAGCCTCTCTACTTTCTCCGAAAGCTGAGAAGAATCAGAGCCCCAACACCCATCATGCCCACCATCTACAGAGGCACCATTGAGAGCATCCTTACCAGCTGCATTACTGTGTGGTTCGGCGCCTGCAATGCGTCCTGCCGGAAAACACTCCAGCGCATAGTGAGAGCAGCTGAGAAGATCGTTGGTGTGAGGCAGGTGTTGCAAATGTCCCCTCCCTCCTGGACATTTGCAACACCTGCCTCACACGAAAAGCTCTCAACATCGCCTAACTAGGGTAACTAACCCTAACCCTTAGCATCCTTCTACCGATATATTCACCATCTCTCCTCTGAACATGTCCAAGCCACCTTAATCTAGCCTCTCTGACTTTATCTCCAAAACATGTAACATGGGTTGTCCCTCTGATGAACTCATTCTTAATCTTATCCATCCTTGTCACTCCCAAAGAGAATCTTAATATCTTCAGCTCTGCTACCTCTAGCTCTGCCTCCTGTCTTTTCTTCAGTGCCACTGTCTCTAAGCCATAGAGCATCGCTGGTCTCACCACTGACCTGTACACCTTTCTTTTCATTCTCGCTGATATTCTCTTATCGCACAACACACCTGACACTTTTCTCCACCCATTCCAACCTGCCTGTACCCACCTTTTCACCTCCTTTCCACACTCTTCATTGCTCTAGACCGTTGACCCTAAGTATTTAAAGTCCTGCACCTTCTTTACCTCTGCTCCCTGAAGCCTCACCGTTCCTCCTGGGTTTCTTTCATTCACACACATGTATTCCGTCTTGCTGCGGCTAACCTTCATTCCTCTGCTTTCCAGAGCGTGCCTCCGCCTCTCCAAATTTTCCTCAACCTGTTCCCTGCTCTCGCTACAAAGCACAATGTCATCTGCAAACATTATAGTCCATGGAGACTCCTGTCTAACCTCATCTGTCAACCTGTCCATCACCAAAGCAAACAAAAAGGGGCTCAGAGCCGAACCTTGATGCAGACCCACCTCCACCTTGAACTCTTCTGTCATACCTACAGGACATTTCACCACGGTCTTACAGCTCTCATACATGTCTTGCACCACTCTAACATACTTCTCTGCCACTCCAGACTTCCTCATACAACACCGCAGCTCCCCTCTCGGCACCCTGTCGTACGCTTTCTCTAGATCTACAAAGACACAATGCAACTCTTTATTACCTTCTCTGTACTTCTCCATCAGCATCCTCAAAGCAAATACTGCATCTGATGTACTCTTTCTCGGCATGAAACCATATTGCTGATCACAAATGCTCACCTCTGCCCTTAATCTAGCTTCCACTACTCTTTTCCACAGAATACAAGATTATTTTATAATAGATATGGCTCATCCCATGATTTCTGCTTTGGTGAAAACTTGCCTTTTTTCAAATAGTCGGTTATATCCTGAATTGTGCACAACCCTCAATCCATATTTAACTGATGCAATCAACCTACTAAAAGAGAGTTTAAGACTGCCGCACTAGCTTGTTAGTCTAAACCCTATCACACAGTAACAATTGCATCTGTGACTTAACACAACATATTCTCTGGACTAAATTAGAGTCTTTTAAGATTATAGAATACCCTCTCTAATTATTACCAGCCCACTCATTTAAATCCATTGTTATGCAGTAAATCAATCGAATGGAAATAAAAAAAAACTCAGACCTCATCAATAGTCAACATGAAAATTCCAGCCAAAATTCCAGTAAAAATGTAACAAACACGCAGACACCAACGCATGACTATATATGCAAAAAAGTCTTAATCAACTAGGTGATTCTGTATTGAGATAAATTTAGCACTATTAAATGCAGTAGATCAGTTGAATGAATGTTTGATCATAACTACCGAACATAACATCAATATCTTCTCAACTCCAGAAACCACACAACAACATAAGCCATTACCTCCTTTAGATTTTTTTCATAATCTTAATCATAGTCTTATGTTAAAAGTCTGATTAACTTATTTGATTTTGCAAAACTCTGTAAATGATAACCACCCATCCCTGAAACGTCAAACCCTTAAAATGATAACATGGAGGAGAATGCATCATCTCCTAATGTTTAAAATGTACAATTCGGTAACAGGGTAGATCCTAATATTAGGATAATTAATCGTGACAGATTCAATAGCACTGTGAATAGAAGAGTAAATTTTTCATTGATCGCTTATGATTTTTATAATTATGTTTTAGAAATGTTTAACTGTTCGATAGATGTTGCAAATGAAATGATCTCACCCAAAGATGTTGTCACTGTCGAAATTAGAGGTGAAGCGCACAATTTGTCATCACATATTCAATTAGTTAATGGGTCCATCAATTTACAGTCTTTTCTTACCTGGCTTAAAAATGCCATTCAAAGTAAACGTGACATTTTTTTGACAATAAGTTTGAAATAGTAATTCAAATAGTACGGCCACCTTGCGGTGGTACAGCTAGAAGAAAAAATGTTCGAGTCTTTAGTTCAGAATCTATTCAGAAAAAAATAAGACATCTATACATATTCCCCAAAATAGACAACATGTGTTTTGCTTTATGTGTTGCACAACTTTTGAATGCTGGAAAAAACTGTTTTCAAAAAGAAAAGATCATTTAGCAAATCCAAAACGATGTGGGGTTAACTGAAGACACAGCAGTGACCTTTGCTAATGTATAAAAATTTAGGACATATTTGAACTGTAAAATTGTACCCATTTACTGTTCTTTCAACAGGGCCAGATACTCTTACTTGATACTCCTTTTTTTTTCAAAACAACAAGAAAAAAAAAAGAGTATCCGGCCTTTTAATTTTTCACATGAAAATACACTGTACTTATTTTTGCATGACAACCACTATTATGGGGTTAAAAGCATCACAGGGCTTTTGGGTTCTAGTTACGTCTGTCATTTCTGTCACTCTTGATTTGAAGATTCACATAAACATCAAGGAGAATTTATCTGCAAAGTTTGCCATAATCCAGATTGTTACAAACCCAACCTCAGTATAATGAGTTGTTGACCAGAATAAATATACATTTTATTTAAGGAATCCCCGATTTTTTGTGTGATGATGAACTGTTTCCACCCAGCAAAACAAACTTATTGGTAATAGATGACTTAATGGAATCCACCAGTAAGAACAAAAAAGTAGCATTGAGACATTTACAAAATACAACCACCACAGAAATCTGAGCATCATCTATCTTGTTATTTTTTAGGTAAGGCTAGTAGACCAATCAACCTGAACAAAAACTACATGTTTAAATTTTTTTTAAAAAAAACCCTAGAAACAATTTATCTATAATGGTTATTAATTGGTTGATGCGGGTTTCCACAAGAAAAGCAGGTTGTTTAAAGTTTTTTTTTCTTCTTCTTGGGGACATAAAGTAATGAGAACAATGTCTAATCGATTGAAAAAATCTCTGCCATTGTTAAAAACATTACACAGGCCTATACAACACCAGAGAATGAATATATTGCACAATGCACCCGTAGATCTCATTTTGAGTATATGTGAATAGCCTTTAATGTGCTCAGATGGAACGTACCCCTGATGTCGAAACAGTACAGAGATTTTAAAAAACAGAAAAAATGGATAAAACTTTTTCCTGATAAAAGAGTATCCATGGAAAAAAAAAGGAAAATTATTAATCTCTCTGGAGGATTTCTTTTTCCGCTGCTCACCGTAGCTTTTCCTTTTATAAGCAGCATAATTACGTCTTTATCAATTAACAGGTAGAGAGCTGAGAAAATGTATTTAGTTCCTCAACATCAGCTTGATAAACACCCCCACAGAGAAAGAAAGCTTAAGAAGGACTGTTGAAAACAACTTAGACGAGGCAATTTGTTATATTTTGTTAAGGTCTGATATAGATAGAAAGTGTCTTATTACTCACTGGAAAGGTGGCAAACTTAGACAGGAGATGCTTACGGATAAAAAATATCTCGCCTTTTTTAAAATGAGGGGCGGAAGGAACTTTCTCTAGCTTCAACGAAGATGGAAACTTTCACTTCAGAGCGGTCCTTTAGTGATGAGCGAGTTATTAGAGGTAGTAACACGCACGGTCGAACGTTTAAACCTCGATTAGCCATAAAAATAAAATTCCCCAAACGCTCAAAGTTAGATGACAGGTTTCTGTCGGGTGGCCAGAGGAGGGGTCTCAACAATGGCCCCTCCCATTCTTTAGCGACCTCCATGAAGAGTTAACTTATTCATGGAATAAGCCGTATTCATCCCGTGTTTTTGTGCTATTGACATTGATTTGTTCCAATGTCGTTAATGTAAAAGCGCGGTTTTATATGATGATGCCCCAGATTGAAGACTTAACTCTCAACTCAACTCATCTTTATTTGTACAGCACTTTAACAACATGAATGCCCCAAAGTGCTTCACATAAATAATAAAATAACATTGTAATCTAATAAAATAATGAATAATAATAATCATAAAAATAATAATAATAATAAAATAAATTAAAATAAAATAAAATAAAATAAAATAATACAAAATTAAAATATTTTTTGTAATAAATTGTAAAACAATATGTAAAATCATCATGTCATGTTGGTTTAAATGCCAGGAAAAACATGTGAGTTTTAAGATGGGACTTAAACACCCTCAATGATGTGAATGGTCAGTGGTAAATCATTCCATAATTAGGCAGCCGCCACAGAGAACGCCCGATCACCCCTGAGCTTGCATTTGGTCTTGGGTACAATCAGCAAACGTTTATATGATGATCTGAGAGTCCGGGGTGGGACATAGGGCTGGAGCAGTTCTGAGAGGTAGGGAGGGGCAAGGCCATGTAAACATTTAAAAGTGACCAAGAGAATTTTAAAATTAATTCAGTACTGTACCGGGAACCAATAAAGAGAAGCCAGAACTGGAGAGATATATTCTCTTTTACGCGTAGACATTAATAGTCGCGCAGCAGAGTTTTGGATCAGCTGTAGCCGATGTAATGCTGTCTGAGAAACCTCAAGATACAGAGCATTACAATAATCAATGCGAGTGGTGATGAAGGCGTGGATGGCTATTTCGAACAGCCTAAAGGACAAAACAGGTTTGGCAGTTGCCTTAACTGAAAGAAACTGGCCCGAACCACATCACTAATCTGTTTGTCAAATTTAAGGCCATGGTTAAAAATAACCCCTAGATTCGACGCTGTAGGTTTAACATACTGCTCCAAACCTCCTAAATCCAGAGGTGGAACTTTACTCCTGGCACCAGGACCAAATACCAAAACCTCTGTCTTTTTATCATTAAAATTAAAAAAAATTTGGGCTAACCATGCCTTAATATCTAGACATCTAATGTCTAGACATGTTAATAACGCTTTGACAGAGTAGCCTACCTTCTGTTTTAACAGGAGATAAATTTGACTGTCATCTGCATAGCAGTGAAAGGAGATGCCATGATTTCTCAGGATATAGCCGAGCGCCACCAATGTAACGAGTAAAGAAGGGGTCCAAGGATAGACCCCTGTGGGACCCCATATGTAAGAGGAGCTAATGATGACTCATCTCCAAGGCTCCAAGATCTCCAAGGCTAACAGAAAAAATTCTATCAATAAGATAGGACCTAAACCAGTCTAGAGTTGTCCCCCTAATTCCCACCCAGTGTTCTAAGCGTGACAGAAGAATGTCATGGTCTACTGTATCAAAGGCAGCTGTTAAATCAAGCAGCAGAAGTATCACACAGTTACCAGAATCGGTAATACAATAAATATCATTTAAGACTCTTAACAGAGCTGTTTCAGTACTGTGAAGAGCCTTGAAACCAGACTGAAAAACTTCAAGCATTCCATGCTCACCAAGATAACTTATTAGTTGTGTGTAAACTACCTTCTCCAGAATCTTAGACAGAAATGGTAGCTTAGAGATTGGTCTGTAATTAGACAACACACAGGGATCAAGATTAGGTTTTTTTAACAAAGGCTGCACAACTGCATGTTTAAAATGCATGGGTACCACCCCAGAACCCAAGCTGCTATTTATAATATTTAAGACTATAGGACCTAGGATGGGAGCCAACTCTTTAAAGATGTGGAGGAATGGGATCAGCAGGAGATCCTGCAGCCTTCATAATATTAATAATTTCTAGCAGAAAGGAAAGAGAGATGGGCTCAAACTGGTTAAAACAGCAGAGCTAGAGACAGAAATGGAAATAGATGGGTTACATGCAGAAGATGTAATAAGAGCCCTTGTAGAAGAAACCTTATCAAAAAAAAAACTGAAGAAAGTTCTCACACACTTTATATGAGTTTTCGAAACTGGCAATTTGGGGACCATTAAGAATTGCATTAAAAGACTGAAATAAAACGCGAGGCTTATGATAGTTTGCTAAAATTAACTCAGAGTAATATTTGGTTTTTGCAGCTTTTACAGTTTTCTGATAAAGACGCCAACTATCTCTCAACAAACTAAAAAACACTTGCAATTTGTCCTTTTTCGATTTGTGTTCCACTTTTCGACACTCACGTCTGACAGCACGAGTCTCGTCATTTAACCAGGGTTCAGATTTAACTTTGGGGCGCCTAATTTTTAATGGAGCCGCCGAGTCCAAAGCAGCCTTACAGGTGGAATGGAACCAGGATGCTAATGCCTCAGTGTTGAAGCCAGCAACAGAAGTGTACTCCGAGATGTCATCATCACAGCTCCGGTTAAACACATCAGAGAACTGAGCAGCGGTGGAGGAGTTAAACATGCGACAGCGCCGTGCACGCAAACAGGTTTTAATATCATTATTTGGTAGAAGAGTTAAACAAAACAGGCATATGATTAGAAAAAACTGCATCACAGACTTCAATGTTAGAAATAGATAATCCATGATAAAACAAGATCAAGGGTGTGTCCCTGCTCCTGTGTGGGGCCCGACACTGACTGCACAAAACCAAACGAATCAATTAAACTTAAAAAATCTTTGGCCAACAGATTCTCAGGGCAACAGACATGGACATTAAAATCACCCACAATAAGGACACGATCATATTTCGGCATCATTTCAGCCAAAAAATCTGACAAGTCAATAAGAAAGTCCTTATTATACTTAGGTGGATGATAAATCACTCCACACAGCACTGTGTGAGAGCGGCCAAGCTCAAATAATTTCAGCTCAAAGCTGGAAAAAGTCCGTAAATACAGCTGCTTACAATAAAAGTTGTCTCTATAGACCACCGCGATTCCTCCTCCTCGACCCGATGTCCTCGGGGAGTTTAGATAGGCATATGATGAGGGGAGAAGTTCAGAGAAAGCACTGTACTCAAGTACAAAGTCCAAACCATGTGAGGTGATAAACTCCTTGAGAATTTACCAGGCCCATCTTGGCCATCCTGTTTAGAGTTGTGGGCCGGTTAAGATAAGGCCAGGGCGCCCGCAAAGCGAGCGCAGGTTCCCCGCATTTACCCCTCGCAGCCGGCGAAAACGCAGGGTGCTACAATGCGACCGAGAAAATTCACCCGAGCCAACCACAGGTACCAGCCAGGGTACCGCGTCCGTGAAATCCCGAGACATAATACGGTACTGATCAGTTCCATAGATCGATCGGAAGGTCTCAGGAAAACACGCCAAACAGGCCTTAAGCATCACTTGACGACCGCTGCGTTTGCCTCGGCTTTCTCCGGCGACCTGGAACTGCACAGCGGTAGAGGTGAGCAGGTATTCCCGATAAGAGTGGGGGCAAGTGATTTTGCTCATTATTTTTAAACCGTGTAAAATTTTCCACAGCAGGCTGAAGGTTCAAGAGTGTTTGGCGATCATACACCAACAGAGAGTTAACTTTTTAAGTGACAAAACAATAATAATCCAAAAAACATTGTCACCAGAAAACGGCAAGCCACACACACACCGGCGCCATCTTGAATTCAAGATGCTTGTGGGCTCTCTCTCTCTCCTGGGAGCTCATCCTGGTGCTGCCCTGCACACCATGGCCTTGCAGGTATACCAGGCTGACCTACTGAGAGATCTGAGCACTGGTGGGTCTATCAACGACACGCCGTTTGCGGAGCTACTCCAGGCCATAGATTTATTTCTTCGGACCACCAAGTAGACGGCCCGTGCTATCGGCCGTTTTATGGCTGCTGTGGTTTAACCTCATGGGCATCAAAGACAGGGATCGCGCTTTCCTTCTTGATACCCACATCTCACCTCCCAGCCTTTTTGGCAATGCCATAAACACCACCGCCACTAGGTTTCAGGAGGCGAAGCTCTACGAGCAGGCCTTTGTGATGTTTTTGCCCCCACCCTGCAGTCCTGACCAGGTCTGGTTATTGACAGTTGTGAAGCACAAATGGAGAGTGTGGCGAGCCCAGCACCCTCTCCTAAAGATTGGGGTGGGAGTCACCGTGATTCGCAGTCCGCCTCAAGGAGGCCAGACCTGAGGAGCATCAAATTCTTTAAAAAAGGAGTCCTAAGGCTTCCTCACAACCGCATTATCATTTCTACTTAGATCTTTGACATAGACATTGTATGATTAAACAAATATGTTTAATGACAGATAAAACACACAGTATTGTCCGCAACAAACTGAATTAATATTTTGAACTTGAACAGTCTTATATTTTGCTACAGTGCTACAGTTCTTTTTTTTTAATAATTAATAGAATCAGTTCTCTGGTATCTATGCGTTACTGGTAATCAATGAGCATGAGCATTCTTTGGTCGTTTATTTCTAGAATACTGTCAAAACCTGGCGTACACTATTAGATTTACAGTTCTTAGGATAGGTTGTCGAGGTCTGAGTTATATTACTAGTCAAAAGTTATACTGACCTTATTAATGACAAATTCTTCCCACAGTTATGGTCACGATTCAGGTTGAATGCAAATAAGTATAATCGTTTGCATACTCTTCTCTGTTTATCGCTATTGTCTGATCCTTTAGTTGCTTTCCTGATGCTAAAATTAAAGAATTCTAAAAAAAAAATGGTTAAAACCGTTTTGGAGGATGCTGAGAACCATCTACAAGGAGTGCTACAAATTCTGTATCAAGATGTTTAAAATGAAAAGGGTTTTTATTGTATGCTATGCTGAAGGCATCGTTGTCTACTAATCCAAAGAAAGTTCCACACAGAAAAGTGATGCTATAGGATAGTTAACAACTCCCACCTTTGCATCATTAGCAATGTTGGTACCATCAGCATTCACAATTTTATATGCTAGTTGTAAAAAGTGTTCTGTAAATCAAAATAAAATCCCCCACTCAACGTGATAAAAAACTCAAATGGTGAAGAAAGAACAAGAATGACCAAACAACAGTGTGGACTATGCATTTATTCACAGACAATTTATAATGTGGGTAAGGTTAATCAAAATCAGGTCAGGTAATCAAAAATATTAAAGACATCAACATTTTCCTTTCTAAGTAATTTGGAGACGCTTATCGGTTACAAAGGTTAAGATACATAATACAGTGGAACCTCGGATTACGAGTAACACAGTTTAGGAGTGTTCCGTAAGACGAGCAAAGATTTTTAATAAATTTTGACTTGAAAAAACGAGCATTGTCTTGGTTTACGAGCACTGAGTATCGCTGACTGTCCCGTGATGACAACTGAGCCAACGGCTTTTTTCTCTCTTGTGCTGCGGAATCGTCTTCCCTGCTGGGTCTTAGTGCTCGCCTCTTACTAGTATAATCAACATCCATGCACGTGTGTACTGTTTACTATAATACTGTGACCCCCGTGTGTGTAGGAAAAAAACATATTTTATTTTGTGTTCGGAAGCATGTCTGTACTGCGCATTTACTGTTTCTTATAACAAATGTGTGCGCGCGAGTAAATTTTTTTCCTCATCGCGGTGTGTGAGAGCTTAATTTGACACTGTGCTGGCTATGTGTGTGTGTGTGTGTGTGTTTGTGTGCGTGTGTGTGTGTGAAACCCTCATTCACAAACACACACACGGGCACAGACATGAAGGCGAGAGACACACACTCTGCTCTCCGAAGAAACTCTGAAAGAAAGGTCATTTGTTTGTTTTACTTTGCAGCAGTGATTCTGTTAGTTTGCGTTCACACGAGTGTCTTAAGCAATGTTTATTGCTGATTTTCAGATAAAACAGTGAGCAGGAGAGAGACGTTGATTTATGACCGCTGTTTACACAAGTGTAGTCCAGTGCGGGAGATGCATTGGATATAGGATATAGAGCCTGAGTCCACCCGTCTTTCCTGAGTCCTGATGCAGGCTTGATACAGCACATGTGCATTCATTGGTGCTATGTCGATCATGCTATAGAACACGGCAACTGGCCAGCGCCGTGTTCCTGTGCGGACAGTGTACTCCCGCACCATCTGGTCCATCACATCCATGCCACACTTTGTGGTGTTGTAAAGGTTGACAGTGTTTGGCTTCCTTTTGGTGGTATTATCAGTCTGAACCACGCTGTGCATACTGCTAAGAATATAGATGGTCTTCTTCCATTTGGCCACATATGCCGTCAGCGTGGCAGCAGTGGGTGAAAACACCTATGGTGATATGTAGACCAGGGTTGTAGGACGTGATGCAGTTGGTGACAAATGATCCCCACACACTGGAAATTGCAGCAAACTTATCAGTCTTTGCTCGATCACTGCGAGTTGACCTGTCATCAAAGCGTAGGTGTCGCATGATGTCTTGGAAGTGGTTTAGTGGCATAGTTCCAATGATCTGTGGGTTTCCCAGGTTTGCTGACCAGCAGTCATGTGGTGATGGAACCTTAGTAAGCCCCCGCAAGATGACAATTGCAATAAATGCCATTAGTTCAGGGAGGTCCATGAACCAATGAACATGCTCCATTTGCTGTGCATGTTAAATAGTCCATTCTTGAATGATATGAAGCATGTCAAGAGTGATGAAACACAGGGAGCTCTGAAGGCGACTGGGGATACTTTTCCTGGCCTTAGCCGTTGGCTCTTCATCTGCGACGTATACTTCTATTGAGGTGAAAGGGAGATGGGTCCCCACCTGTTCTTTACTTACTTGTTTGAAATGAAATAGGAAATAATATGAAATGAAACTTAACTTGAAGACTGACCAGACAGCTTTGAGTCCGAATCCGGCTGAAGTTCTATCTCTTCTCCATCCGAGTCACAAGGGCTTACTTCACTCAGGATTATTTCCAAGGCCTGCCGAGTGGTGAGTCTTCTCTGCATTTTCTTTCCTTGAAGAGGAGGTTCATCACCACAGAATTCTTGAGGGCACTGAAGTAGTAGGCTATGTGCAGTGAGTTTTTATCCACCTCAGCACAAAAGGAAGTTCTCTGCTTTTAGCAGCCCTCCCTTCCTCCCCCACACAAACAAACAGGCCACCAGCAACCATTCACCAACACAGCCTCCACTCCCCTGCAGATTACTCAGGTAATGACCTAATTTGCACATGAATTGATGCTAAAAAACTAGCCAAGTTAGCAGCCTCTTGGCTAAAGGAGGGTTAAAAAAGTCTGGGACTTCTAGTGTTAAACCCAAGACTCTTGTGGCTTTCTTTGATCTAGTAAACAGTACTAGAAGCATTCCTTAACTTATACCCTCGAAACTGTGTGCGTGTGTGCGTGTGTATGTGTGTGTGTTTAAGTAGTGTAGTTTCATGTATCGAAGATTAGTCAAATAAAGTCTTGTTTCTTTATATAGAATTGTTGTCTTGGTCATGTATTTTAAAGTCTAAAAATTTGCCTTAGATCTTCTGTTACCTTGATCGTAATTGATAAATACCAAATTTTGTATTATCCTCGTTGGCTGCAGGAAGAACAGGATTGTTCAAATGCATTCAATTGTGCTATACGGTGGATGGATAGTATATAAATTGTCTAAAGCAAATGTGTAATTTCTTTGTTTACTAGATCAAAGAAATTGTAAAATTAGTCAACTTAATTAACCCAAAACGTTAAAGATTCGATTCACTCTTTACTGGCTCTCTTTTTTATACAGGATGGACTAGAAACCTCTGCTTCTGACCAACCAATGAATCCATGGGACTGCCCCATCTTAAAAAAATACTTTCCCGAAATTCCAACCACAGTCAGTAAGCCCACAACAGTTGGTTCCCTTATCCTGCAAGGAACCAAACTGTGTTCAATAGAAGACATTCTGCTCTGCTGCTCCTCGTCTGTAAAATTCCCTTCCCAACCATTTATGCCCTGTGCTGTGTCTGTTGGATTTTAAATCAGGCTTAAAAAAAACGTACAGGGGAACCTTGGATTGCGAGTGTTCTAGACGGGCAAAAGAATTTTAATAAAGTTTGACTTGAAAAACGAACAAGTCTTGGTTCACGAGTACTGAATATCATGTAGCACGATGCGCTTTTTGTTTTGACGCAGAGCATGACGTGATCACAACCGAGCCAATGGTTTTTCTCTTGCACACGCTGCGGAATTGTGGGTAATCGTCTCCCCTGCTTGGTCTTAGTGCGCCTCTCTCACTGGTATAATCAACATCCGTGCACGCGTGTGTAAAGCAAAAGCAAGTCTCATTAGAGAGGTTAAAGAGATTAAAGAAAGGTTGCACTTTGTGCACACTCTCTCTCTCTCTAATGGAAACACTGCTCTGTCACAATTCTTTTCAAAGGTAAAGTGCAGGTTAATTTATTTTATTTTTACTTTACAGCAATTATCCTGTTGGTGTGCAACACGAGTGTCATAAGTGATGTTTCTTCTTAATTTTTCAGATAAAACGGTCTTTCCCTTAATATATATATATATATATATATATATATATGTGTGTGTGTGTGTGTGTGTGTGTGTGTGTGTGAGAATGTGTGTGTGTGAGAGAGAAACTCAAACAAGAGAGGGGGAAGGTTTACTGTATAAGACAAAAAGAGTGAGAAGGGTGGGTCTGATTCCTTCTCTCCTCTCACTTTAGCTTTACACATATACACAAACACATACACAGTGCCTGCGAGCACAAACGCATATCTTTTTTTTAAAGGTAAACTGTAGGTTAATTTGTTTATTTTTTACTTTTATTTTTTGTAGTATAATTTATGTATTTATTTTTTTGGGCTGTGGAACAAATTATTTTAATTTCTATAGTTTTTTATCTGAAAATTTGATTTACGAGTGTTTTAAAATTCAAGCTCGCTTCCCAGAACGAATTATGTTTGTAATCCAAGGTTCCACTGTACCTGTTTACTAAGCCTTTTAGTTAGTTGTTTTTTTTTTTTTTTTCTGTGTATCTTTTTATGTAAGTACTTTGAGATGTGTCCACATAAAAGTCCTATAAAAATGAAATGCATTAATATTCTTTACTCTCATCATCTATACCGCTTTATCCTGTATTCAGGGTCACGGGGACCTGGAGCCTATCCCAGTAGACTCAGGGCAAAGGCAGGATATACCCTGTGCAGGTTTCCAATCCATCACAGGGCACACACACATGCTATGGACATTTGGAAATGCCAATTAGCCTAATCTGCAGGTCTTTGGACTATGGGAGGAAACTGGGGTAAAAAGGCCATGAAGAGGACTGTGTTAAGGCCCCCGATTCCAGCGAGGACTCCCACCTAAAAAAGGGGTGGGGCGCCATAATCAGACACAGCTGGTTCTCTATTCCCACTCACCATCTGGGAGAGTGCCAAGGAATGTAAAAGAAGGCCAGGAAGCCAGCAGGGTGAGTGAGATAAACTACGTCACTTCTGTATTTGTTCTCTGCAGACTTTAAAAGTTCCGAAGAACCTACTTCCTGGAGGTCCACGTGTCGGAGGAACATCTGCTGCAGCTCGGCAGCTCCCTCTGCAGTCACGTCCTCCACCTCGGGCGGCCCAGCTCTCTTACCGCGCCGAGTTAGTGACTGCTGCTGCTGCTCTTCCTTGGAAGATGACTCGACTCGAGCACCTTGTGACTGAAGCACGTCCCTCTCTGCATAATTCACTGTGTGTGTGTGTGTGTGGACTTTGCATAAGTCTCTAAACAAAAATCACCTCAGTTTGTTCACCGCTACAACCTGCTGTCTGTACTTTTGTCTCTGTGTCGCAGCCCTGACGCTACATAGCTTTAGAGGTCAAATAAAGTCATGTTCAAAAGCTAGTGCCAACTCTTATAATATCAAGTTTTCTTCTTTTCTTTTTTTTTTTTGCATATAAACAATAATTATCTGATACTGTTAAAGAGCTGTGCATAAGTGAATGCCCAAAAATCTTAATGAACCGAAGCAATGTTGTAAAGAAGAATGTGCCAAAATGATGGGAGAGACAAAAAAAGTCATTCAAGTAAGTGCTGCTAAAAGTGGATTTACAAGTAATTAAATCATTTTACTAACCAAACATACCCTGAGCATATGACACGCTACAGAATTTAGCAAAACACAAATCACTTGTTTGGACTTATATGCATATGCATTTTTATGTACACCAGCATCATCTGTTCTTTGTAAATGCTTTATTGTTCCAAAGCTAATGAAATTATTTTAAAAGAAAGAAACTGCCTTAACCCCTCCACAACATATATATAAAATCCAAAAAAATGTCTGCAAAAGCTGCCCATTGGCATCTTCTTATTTATTGCCCTCCAAGTAACGACATACATACTCACAAGCCTTTTACTTTCCTCTGCCCCAATTAAGAAACAAACTCATTATCATGCCTCAAACAAAGTAAAATAATCAGGGGCAAATGTAGAAAGCCAAAGAGCAATGTCTTTTTATTTCTAATTTAATCTACTTATAATACTTTTATTGTATAATAATATGTATGCTTATGATTTAACTGTTTAATAGGCATGTCAAAATGCATACAGTTGTGTATAACATCATATGTGTGAACATTGTCCCACATGGCCCATGGCCTGAAAAGGTATAATAAGCCTTCTTTCCTAACCACATTTCTAATGTTTACTCACCAAGCATGTCTGCTAGATTAAATACCTAAATATTTGTAATTGTGCCTGTGTTATTGACATTATTATAATCATATGCAGATTATTTTAGACGTTGAATTACTGTAAAGAGAAACAAATGAATTATTCTTCTGGTGTCATATATTTATCCCTGGATGGTTATGTGGAGTTAGAGAAATATAGATATGTTTATTTTGTAATTGTTCTCACACTTTACCTGTTGATCATAAGTTGTAATGGTCTGGTCATTTTTATTATATTTACAAACAAAAGTCTCCATGAGCCCATGTACATTTTTGTTGCTGCTTTACTTTGTAATGCTCTCTTTGGAGCAACTGCTCTTTATCCCAAACTGCTTACTGATTTACTGTCTGAAATTCATATTGTTTCTTTTGAATCCTGCATATTTCAATCTTTTTGCATTTATACATATTCTGCTTCAGAGTTTACACTGTTATCAGCTATGGCCTATGACAGATATGTATCCATCTGTAAACCATTACAATATAGAACACTTGTAAAAATGTCCACTGTTAAAAAACTCTTATGTTGTTGTTGGGTTGCTCCTTGTTGTGGAATAGGCATTAGTGCAATATTAACATATCAACGTAAGCTGTGTAAATTTAGCCTAAATAGAATAGTTTGTGATACCAGTTCAATGATTAAACTGGGCTGTACAGACTTTTTAGTAAGTACTATATATGGGCTTTTTATTGTAAGCATTGTTGTGTTTCCTTCACTATTTTTTGTGTTTTTCTCATATAGCAAAATACTTTCAGTCTGTTTAATTAATTCAAACGATTTCAGAAGAAAAGCTCTACAAACCTGCTTACCACATCTTTTAATTTTCATCAGTTTCTCTATTACAGGGTGTTTTGAAATTATAAATACTAGATTAGAAGAAAACATGCCTCATGTGTTCACTATGATCATGTCAATGGAAAATGTTGTTATTCCTCCTCTGTTAAATCCAATTATATATGGACTGAAACTAAAGGAAATTTTGAATAGAATTAAGAAACTGCTTTGGAAAAGTAAGACACATGTATGCCAAAGTTAATAAACACTAGAAGTACATTTTGTACTTAATTAAATGCTTTTCTGCAGGAAAAAATCTTAATATTGTTTCTTTTTACCAATTTGCTTAAGAGTTCTTTTATTTTGCAATAATGAAGTACATCTATTAAACATTGCATTCAAACATGGATGCATAGATAAATGGATGGTGACTGGACCTGAAATTTAAATGTTTTTGATATTCATTTTAGCAACAGTTTTGCTATTTTTTTTTTTTTACATAATATATAGTCACCTCCAAAATAAGTGGTAGAGCAACCCCATTTCATTTTCACACTGAAACCATCCATTGTTTGAAGAGAAGGAATTTAAAAGGACATACAGTTCTATACTACAAGATGTATGTTTGAAAATTTAATATAGTACTTAACACACTTATTACTCAACACTTGACTGGAAAGCTGAGACGGTTTGGCTTGATCACCCCTTTATATAACTGGATTTTGGATATTCTGACAGGGAGACCAAAGTAAGTATGGACTAGGAGCAACATCTCCAGCATCACTCAGAGCATTAAATGAGGTCCTGGTGAACATGGTTGTAAAATATTTGCACCAATTTACAATAGTGGAGTCTGAGGGGCTCAGGGAGTTTGTTACCAAACTGAACCTTACCTATATTCTGCCTAGTAGGCATATGGATATGAAAAATAAAATTAGTGAATTTTGTCCTGGGCAGTCATCACTCATCTTTCCTTTCTTACCCTCTGAAGTTGATAAGGAAGACCAAATACATTTAAAAAAAGGCTAACGCTTAAATCCAAATTAGAACTGCAGTGAATTACTTTCGATTGGGTAAATTCTCCCTCACTCCTTTAAATAGTGGAGAAGTGAAAACCTTGTTCATAGAAAAATGGGGAATAAGAGAAAAGGGGGCCTGCATCTCACAAACACTTATGTTAACATCATGGCATGGTTGTAGGGCCTTAAACTAAAGAAAGAAATTTGCACCGCAACTTTTTTTTCCATTTAACAAATGATTACTAAGAAAGCCCTAAAAAAGATTCTTAATATCTAACTTTGCTACATACAGTTCTATTGTTACTTATGTAATTAATTCCCTTGCTTAAATATCTAACTGATTCTGTGGTAGGAAGAGGCTTGGGGAGGTACAGAAGCAAATGGGACATCTCATTCTAAAAAATTTTAATGGTCACATTCATCATGTTCCACTAGTTTTAACCACTTCAAGAACTTTTAAAATCTGCATTAGCATCATTACAAAGAGATAAAACTCCTGACAGCAAATAAATGTACCCAAATAATGGAGTGCCCAAGAGTATTGTCAAGTTTTAATAATGCAGCCAGTAAATTACCAGAGGAAAAGTCTCTGGGTCATCCACCTTTTATAAAATGAGCTTTAAAAACAGACACTATTTTAAACCATCTTTAAAGTGTGCCAGTAGGGAAAAACCTATATACATGCATTCACTTAGTGTGTTTTATGTCTGTGTGTAATGTTTAATTATTCTGCATAACGTTAAGGTGTAATCTAACTTTAAAGTGTCAAAACCCTAAAGTAACCAGCAAGCCCATGCAGAATAGCCAATAACCTTTAACAACCTTTTCCAAGCATCTCGGGCTTCCTCCCTTGTGGGCACTATGCTGCCTCTGCTGGTGTCATCCGCTCTTCAAAGTCTCTTAACGATACTTTGTGCCAGAATGAAACTTTTTGTCAGACATCATTTCAATCTCAGCGCACCAACCAATCAACAACGCAGTGATTCCCCTCTCTGGAGGAGAACTACTGGATGAGAACAAAACAAAGCTTCATACCTTGCTAAAAATTAGTGCTTATTTAATAACAAAACTGTAAGATTAAAAAAATACTAGGGTCGCCCCCTCTTAGTTCAACAATTTGTTGGAGAGTTAAGTAAATTTAGTCTTTAGATCTTTCTTGAAGGCAGACATGATGTAGCATGTTTTGAAGTTTCCCATGTATGTGGCTGTCAGGGGGCTCCAAAGATAAGTGAATGGTCCAGTAGTTCACGATGTCTTCATAGACTTGTGCTCCACTAATTTCTTTTGTTTTTTTCATTGACCTTGCTCAGCAAAGTTTTGATGTTAGCCTCATCTCATAAAGTGTATTTTAACCACAGTTTAAACAAGTTTTTCATCAATCTGAAGGTTTATGTGCAGATAGTAGTCGTACATCACAAACAAACATGCATGCTCAATAATTCTGTCCAACAGCTCCCCCGTCAAACTGCGTATGATGCTAAAGTGGTGTTGGATATGCATCCGTCAGTTTCATCGCTGTTAGACCAATAGGTCAAATTTCTTTTTCCTAGTGATTCACCCATGTTTTTCTCATCTTTTGAACTAGAATTCACATCCTTGTCCATGGTAACAACTGGGTTGTAAAAATAATGGTCTGAATTCCTGAGCCATATTGTTTGCTGATGCTCAGAAGGTTTACCTTAAATTATGTTGACAGTTTCATTTATACAACGTTATGGGGGAGATTGTTTACTTGGAGATTGAAACTAAACAGAGTAGTTTTACCTTACTTTACAATTCTCTTTATCATCATATGCGTAGTAATTGATAGTAGGAGCAGAAAAATGCAGTGAAACCTGGTCCTCGTATCTTTGATGCGGTATATCTGTTTGTGAGATGTACTGTAGGTCTCTGATGAAAAGAAACTCATTTGAACAATGTAGTCAAAGTCTTTACACCATTTACAAAACTTTCTTTAAAGACACTAATTAAAAGATATGGTCCCAGCAGCGCTGCTCCAGTGGATGTGACCAGGTCCAGATAACCTGAAAAGTTGTGTGAGTGTGGGGGGTGGGTGTGTATGGGTGGGTGAGTTTGGGGGGTGAATGTGTGGTGTGTATCTGTACTAACCAGGGATGCATAGAATCGTTTAACATCAATACAAAGTTTTAATCATACATCCTGTTTGGAAAAATGTCAACATAATTATGATGATTGATGACTTTTGACCTAGACTTGTCAGCATATTTATAAATTCTTTGTTAGCATATATATGATAAATGATGACTTTTGACCTAAACCTGCTTGCATAATTATGATTGATGATGACCTTTGACCTAAACTTGTCAAAATATAGTTTAACATCACTTAATGTGCCCTACATACCTCTTTCTGACACAGACTGAATAAAACCATTTAAAATATAAATTAATATGTTGCACTCCTGGACAGTTGAAAAAAAACGTCGTCTGTTTCTCCTTTCTTTTACAAATTTATTAGACCCAGGCCAACGGAGATTTTTCTTCTTTGTTTTTAAAAATTATTTTGTTCACACGATTTATGTTATACACTGTGTTTAAAATACGGAAAACTTAATACACAGTGTTTAATGCTGTTAGGAGCTCCCTTAATCAACAGGGGGCCAAACAGGGGGCCAATCAGAAGCCTAGACAAAACGTCATTACCTGTTGCACTTTGTAGAAGTCTGACAGGTCTTGCCCGAAACCACTGTAGCTGTCTGCTGGGTTTTCTGAGTTTTGTACAGTATGTAGCAGCAGTGAGCTTTATAGCATATTCAGGCACCTCTGTTCATTAATTAATGTGTAAGTGCTATGTGTGTATGTACACACATGTAAAAAGTCCAGTGCGCAATGTTAACACAGTCCCTAGTTTACTATACATACATCCACCATTGCACAAAAAATCCTCATAAACAAAGCTGATGTCAAATCAAGCACACAGACAATTACATCGTCGGCACAAGGTGACGTTACAACAAGTCAAAATCCTCCGTTTCGCTTGTCCACACACCACCACTGAAAATGGCCAATTTGAAAATCTTTACTTTGGATAGAGTTTTCCAAAAGCTCCGTTTTCAATGATCAAAACTGCTTTTGCGTGTGGACGAAAGGCGAAAACCGCAGAGAAAAATCTCAGTTTTTAAAAATACCCGGCTGTGTGTGGACATGGCCCCAGTTTGGAGGTAGAGTTTAGATTTACACACAAGAATTTCACTACATGCCATTCACAGTTTTCATCCGCGCTTCTTCTCTTCTCGTTTTTCTTTTTCATCACGGACGTTTGCTGATGACATTATTCTTCCGTTCACCCTAGACCTCTTGGTAGCAAAATTAGTCAATATAATATTACAGAATTAATCAGAATGGGATTTTAATATATTCCCCTAATAGAACTCAAATCCACACCTGGTCAGAAATGTCAATCATAGTATATTTCTAGCATGCAACACTCTCTCCCACTAAAATTAAAAAAAAAAAAAAATTACAAAATAATGTTACTAAACATTTCTCTTTTTTCCATATTTAACAATGTCAACAATCAAAACTTTATAAAAGTGAGTTACCAATTTTACATTATAGGGTGATTGGGCTATACTATCTCTTCATACTCCTTATCTTTCACACAAGTATCTCATAGCATCAATACAAGACTAAGAGTCCATAGTCCATTAGTATTAAGAGTACATAGTTTGTCCATAGAAGTAATGGTAGGCTCCCCAGATCTTCACATAGCGACAAGGAAAATACCATTTACACCCCTTCTCATATGCCTTCATAGTTTAAAGCTATAGGCTTAGTCGTTCTTGCCATTACTGTTTGTATACCACACTACTGCCTTTCTCCAATGTGCTCAAATAGTAGCACCTTTCTGTACTTAGATGGAATAACTGCACAATACTTTGTAACTCCTTGCCTAAACAGTAATTTGTCACATATTAAACAGAATTAACTACAAATTATGAACCTCAATTTATGAACTATGTTATTTATGAATTTGTGTGTCTGCGATTTATCTTTTTAACTTCTAATAATGAGGAAGTAGGAAGTATGCATGTATGTTGAACAGGTAAAGAGGTCATGGTTCCTGGGGACTGCTCCACTCAGACCGGGCAGATTTTCAACTGCTGAAACGTTGGCTTGCCTAACTGTTCATAGGTGTAGACACACAGAGGCTGTCTAACCCTTGTCCAACTAGGCCTCTTAGTTAGTTAGTTTCAGTTTTTCTGTAAATTTATGTTGTAAATTTATGTTGCATGAAGCACCTTGGTCCTGGAGGAATGTTGTTTCGTTTTACTGTGTACTAACTGAATATGGTTGAAGTGACAATAAAGCCTACTTGAACTTGAACTCCTTTCTAGAGAGTCACTTTTCTAGATGTTTCTATTCTTGGGCGGAACTCCTCTGCCTCGACATTGAGGGTGCATTAGCCCATTTCACTTATGTCTACAAGTGAGATTCTTTGTCACTGGAACACAGACAATTACTGTGTTCCAGTGACAAAGAAATAGATCTGTCAGATGGGTACCATGACTGTGATAATTTTTTCTGCCTGTCTGTTTTGCTTTACTTCTATTGCTTTTCTCTTTCAGCTTGAGTTCATGAACATCTGGATTTTCAACCAGGTAAGGTCGTTCCTTGCAATGGCTCTACCACATACACGGGGCTTTCAGCACTTTTTCGTTCTTTGACCACATGAATTACGTCCTCCCAGTAACTATGCAATTTCTCACCAAGACATGGTCACCTGGCTCTAGAGCAGAATGTCAGTCGGTTGTAATTCGTCTGCCCTCCTTTTGCACACTTCCTTAGATTTTAAATGGCAATAGCACAAGCTTCTTGCGTAACTTCCTTCCACTTTTTTGCATAGCCAGTTGTTGACTGGTTTCTTTTGTCCCCTCTCTCTCACAACCACAGGTAGTGTTGGCTCACGACCAAAGATGAGGAGAAACTAAGAAAATCCTGTAGCTTCGTGCACAGTTTGATCTCAGAGTTCTATACATCTACTACCTTGTTCAAGTGTTTCTTCCATCTTGACTTCTAAGAATCCCCCAGAGTGACAACATACCCAGCAGTGTTCCCTTTCAAAGACTACACTCGATGCTGCATGAAAACGCTATGGGAACATCTTTTCGTGTTGCCGGTTGTGAAGCATGTGTGTATCAAACACGCCAAATTTTGGCCTATATAACCTCGGTCAGGTGACGTCGTCTGATGAGACGCACCTGCAGGTTATAAATAGGAGTAAACCGGAAAACATTCCTCAGATCTTTTGTCTTCATGACCGCATTGTGAGCGTGTGTCACAAACAAAGCAAATAAAAAATTAAAAAGCAAAGAAAAGTGTTAACTCACCGATATAATGGGGGAGTTTAAAACTAGATGTGTCCCTCCGTGTAAGAATTTTCTCGCAGAGGGCGATCTCCACACTTTTTGCTTTGAGTGTTTGGGGGAAAGTCACGCTCTCCAAGGGCTTGAGGGAGGCTGTGAACACTGTGATCTTCTTCCCATGAAGGTGCTTCGCGCGCGCCTCGCGTTCTTTAGAGAGCCACGAGCTGCACTGCATCCTGGGATCACAAGCCGATCTGGTCGAGGCGCGAGAGACAGAGTCACCCCTTCTTTTTTCTCGCCCTCTCTTCCGATCGCGAAGTCTCTACTTCCACTTCACAAGCGCACTCTGGTGCTTCTTGTGAGTGTGTAAAAGAGGCTTGCTCCTGTGGAAATGGAAGTAGCTACCTTAGAACGCTCCTCTAAGGAAGATAGAGAGTATGAGGAGCTGCTTGAAGTCATAACGCGTGCAGTCGAGCGGCTGCACATTGATTTGCCACAGGAGCAAGCCTTCCCCAAACGCTCAAAATTAGATGACAGATTTCTGTCGGGTGGCCAGGAGATGGAGCCACAACGTCGCTCTCTCCCCTTTTTTGACGACAGCCTTGAGCAAGCCTTATTTATCCCATATTTTTGTACCATCAACTTAGTTTTATGCGAATATCATTGATGCAAAAACATGTGGTTACATGATGATGCCTCAGATAGAAGAGACGCTCGCGGGTCATCTCTCTCCTGGGACATCATCCTCATTAAAGAAGCCAACACTTCCCTTCCTCCGCTGTTCTCAGTTTATTTAAGTGTGAATCTATAATCTGCCAACTCAGATACCCAGCAATGTCCGGTTGCATTAAGCTTTGCTGTCTTGGTGACATATGTCAGAGAATTATTATCAATATAAACAGTAAAGTGTGGTGCGTGAAAAAGATAATTGCGAAAGCGTTCTTTTACGGCCCATTTTTGCACAAGGAATACTTTATTTGTGATAGGTGTGTGTTAGTGAGCACTCTGACGAAGAAGATATTAGGGTTAGAGCAGCGCATCTAGACTTTAGAGAGGGTTAGAGAGTGCAAAAACAGTGTGATCCCGTAGCAGAAAGTCTGGGTGACACAGGCAGAGATAGCCAGTCCCCGACTCTGGTGCGAGAGCCCTCACAGCGGGTCAGTGACGACTCGGCAGCATATTTGTTCAGCCAAAGCTGAAGGGCCAGGGAGCAGACAGACAGGCTAAACCAACCATCTGCTAGCATGCATAGTGTCTCCACACAAGGTTCACTATATTGAGACTGTGTCTGTTCCCCGAACTAAGCAAAAATGTAGAAAGACTCAGAAAGTCTGTTTTAGTAATTTAATTAATATAGAGACAAAAAAGTTTAAAACACACAGAATACACAGCCAGCACCTCTGATCTGAAGCTAGGACTGTTAAATATTAGATCTCCCACATCTAAAGCAGTTATTGTTAATGAAACTATTACAGACCAGGAGTATTATTTATTGTGTTTAACAGAAACCTGGATTAAAGAGAACGAGTATGTAGCTTTAAATGAAGCTAGTCCTCCTGGATACAGTTACATACACATGCCTTGGCTAACTGGTAGAGGAGGGGTTGCAGTTATTTACAATGATAATCTGTCTATCTTACAAAAAAAGAACTCAAATTTTATGCATTTAAAGTTCTCTATAGTAACATAAAAAGTGTAGCTACAAATACGAAGTCAGCTCAGTCAATCCCACCAATTATCATTTACAGACCCCCAGGGCCGTACGCTAAATTTCTCTATGAATTTGCAGATTTCCTCCCAAACTTTGTCGTCTCTGAAGTGTTCATTGCTGGAGACTTTAATATTCATTTTAAGAATCCAGAAGACCCTCTGAGAACAGCATTCATGTCCATACTGGACTCAATAGGAGTAAATCAGTGTGTAGCAGGACCCACTCATAAAGCAGGTCACACTTTAGATTTAATATTATCCTTCGGATTACAGTACGTATAAAAAAATATAACCACAATTCCACAGTCTGAAGCTATCTCAGACCACTGTCTTGTCTCAAATAAAGTGTGTCATAGTAATAATGTATGCACAGCACCACACTACAACATTAAATGTACATTCACATCAAATACCACACATAGCTTTATTAATAATCTCCCAGAGTTATCAACTTTAATTGGATCGCCATCTGACTTCACAGAACCCGATCAGGCGACTGAATATTTAGAGTTAACATTTCGTTATACCTTAGATAATGTAGCTCCAGTTAAAAGGAAAATGATTAGAAATAAGAAACTCCCTCCCTGATATAATGACCACACACGCACTTTAAAACTAACAGCTCAGAAATTAGAACGTAAATGGCTTCAAATTAAATTGCTAGTAACCCAAATAACATAAAAGGAGAGCATCCAGAACTATAAAAAAAACTCTCAGTGATGCTAGATCATTGTATCTCTCCACTCTTAATAATCCTAGATTCTCTCCACTCTAAAATAATCCTAGATTTTTATTTAATAACGTAACTAAACTAACCAGAAACAAGACGACTGCAGAAATCTCCACAAAAACAACATTTAGTAGTAAGGACTCTGATGAACTTTTTCATTAACAAAATCATAAATATCACAGATGCGGCATTAAAAACGAACGTTTTGTGAAAAGGGATCCCGCGACATGGTGCGGCAAGCTGTGAAAATGCCCTGCATTACCTGTAGGTGGCAGTCATATTTCAGTCTGAAGTATTGTGTGTCTCTACTAAAGCTGAAAGTGTGTTATCTCTCTGAGGCGGCCATTGACAGCAAGCGACAGAGCTCATAAACGTGTCGAGCTCAAACTGTTAATACTGATATGTATTTATTCCTAATTTTCTTCTCTCCTTCAAAGATGATACTTCTTTAACTGCGCTTTCTTTATTTGTTTTTTTTTTGTATTGTGTTTATGTGCTTTAAATATAGACTAAACAATAAACAATGCATTTTGCAAAGTGAAAGTGAGTTGCGCATGCTGCTTTTTGATCAAAAGGCTGATAAACGCATGTGCAGATATAAGCAGATTTATCGATAAAACTATAGACATGAAATGCAACAAACACAAAAATATATGCTACTCGCTGAATACAACACGAAAGCACGCAAAATCCCTGGGCTTTGACTGCTCTTCCTCCATTCATTGGTACTGTAAAAAAAAAAAATGTTTAACACAAAAAAAATGCTGGGTTTCTGTAAACACATTGTTGGGTTGTTTATGCTGCGTCAAAATTCTGTGTTATTTCGGGTACTTTAATCACACTGTTGGGTTGCTTTTGCTATGAATACTAAAAGTGCTGCATGATTAAACTCAATGCAAAAAACGGAAAAAGAAACTTCTCCATTTCCTCCGTTTTGTTCCGGTGTTTATGCAGTAAACCCATGGGTGAACACGATGATTGAGAAATTTAATTAAACATGAATATATATAAGCGGCATTGTAAGGGCCATGTTTTATTTTTATAAATTTGTTGTGTTTATTTTTATTTTATTAATTTAGCATTTAGTTTATTAGTTAAGCATTTAGTACGATACTCGTAAATTTTGCTGTAACATCACTTTAAAATTTGTTCTATGAGGTCAGGGGTAGCTCAGTGGTTAAGGCATTGGACTACGGTTCATAAGATCCCAGGTTCAAACCCCACAACCACCAAGTTGCCACTGTTGGGCCCTTGAGCAAGGCCCTTAACCCTCAACTGCTCAGATGCATAATGAGATAAAAAAAAAAAGTAAGTCGCTCTGGATAAGAGTGTCTGCCAAATGTAAATGTACATCATTCCATAGTTGTGTAGTTGCATGTCAATCACGCACATTAGTTGTTGTTAAAGGTCCCACACATCCCATTTTTTATTAAAAAATCTTAAAGATCTAAAGATCTTTAGGGTCCTAATGAAAAGTTTGTATTATACGTTATTTAAAAATTCAAAAGGATTGTGTAAAAAAAACACTACTTTTACCTGGTAAAAACTAGCTCTGTTCTCAGCAACCTGTTTCAGTACATGCTAATTTAAATGCTCATGACCTCTGCCCAGTTCTGTGGGGCGTGTCTTTACAACACACGTGGGGTATTGCCACGGAAGTGTAGTCCAGTGCGGGCAATGCTTTGGACTGCATTACCCACAAAGCATTGCCCACAACGCAGTGCTTTGTGGGTAATGCAGTCAAACTGGAAAACGCTGGATTATGGAACCTTGAGCCTGTTTTCTTCAGTCGTTTTTGGTTTGATTTAAGTACGGAACCTACGCGGAAGTTTGTAATATCGCCTGACAACGCAGAAATTAAAAGAATGGACATGCATCGACTCGATTTGTCTTTCTCATCACTGCATGGGCATGAATTAACGGGCTGTTATGCTGCCGCGAGCAACAACAACAAAAACCGGAGAAGCTTACTGAGAGATATACGGATGCGATGTGTTTACTGATGTGTTTACATGACTTCTTAATCTTCAACAGACGTCGTTATAAACCATCTAACGTAACAAAGGTAAGCATAATATAGTTTTCTGACTACGTACACAGTTTGCAACTAGACAATCACCTTAATGCATTGTTTATTATAAACGGGCGATTAGGGATTATATAGAGACGGGTGTACATAGAGAAGAAGCCATAACCATGTTCTATGAGAGTATAAGTTAACTTACATTCCGCATTCATCGTGATTATTAGAAAAGGCGATCTGCAAAGAATCATAGTAAAAGAAATTACTCATTGAGCCTGGTGAAGATGAAGCAGGAACACGAAGCGTTAGTACAGATCCGATTTTCAGGAGCAGCTTCCTAGTAAAACCTGCTTTATATTGACCCGCGTTTATAAAGCAGTCTGGTGAAAAATGATTAGCGCAAACATGAACGCATTTAGGTAAATCGGTGGGGACGTTAGCTTCAAAAACTAAATTCAGCCACTGCGTCCTCAGTGGCTCAGATACCTAACCCTAGGTAGGTACCCTAGGACACTAACCCTAGGTAGTGAATGACGACTGCTGTGTTCGCTATTACACCCAACAACTGTACAGAACACTCGCTTAGGCGCCATTTTGCTCCATCAGAGGTGGGTAACCCTGTGCCAAAGTCTAGAGCAATGTTAAACCAATGTCAGTATGGGATAGGCAGAGATCTGAGGAGGCTTGCTGGGGCCGTGTTGACGTGTTTGCACCTTACACAGATGTTGCATGCCACCAAAAAGATGGAGATGTCCTCCTTAAGAATCGGTGCTGAAACCTTTCTGGACTTGTGCCAGGGTTCAAGCTGAGCCAGGGTGACAAGTAAGTTTGGAGCTGTATGCTCATTCCAGGACCTGAAAAAGCTGTAGCTCTGGATGAAGCGGCGATAGAAATTGGTAAACCCAATGAACCTCTGGAGTTCCTGCCATGAGGTGGGTGTGGGGCAATTCTTGACAGCCGAATGTAGTGTTGATGTTCTTTCAGGTCCCAAAAAATATTAGGATGTTGTCGAGGTAAAGGAACACCAATGAGGAAGTCCCTAAGTATGTCATTGATGAGTGACAAAGTATAGCAGCATGCTACTGCTGCAATAAGAATATACAGTAGTCATGGTACATAACGTATGTATTTTTAACACAGCAAAAAAAATGCTGTAAACCACTTAAAACATTAAATAACCAGATAACACACACGTCGCGAAGACGTCTATGCGACATCATCTTTTTGATCTGCCAGATTGCTGGCAGAGGGCGTTTGCTCATCTAGCAGGTGTCGCCAAGACGTCTGTGCCAGAAGTTAGAACGACGCTTTACCTACGTATTTAAGACGTAAATGAATTAAAAACGTCCCTGATCCACTTGTACGTGTATGTTATTCACAAGTTCTGACGCGTGTCTTTTGTTACAGTGTCACTGACGACTCCAGACGTTTCGTTGATTTCTTTGTCTCTTGTTTATTTTTAACATCAAAGTAGAACGGTTGTTACAGTTTTTTGCATAAATCCACTGTAGTCACGACAAGTCACTTGCTGTGTTCTGTAGCTTTAATAGATTACAGTTACAACAACTCATTTTACTGTATTCCTTTTAGCTTACTGTCTCACGGTCAAAAGCTTGTGTGCTCCACACCTTTCCGTATCCTTTCATGTCTTAACAACAACTAACGTGCGTGATAGACATGCAACTACATAACTGTGAGATGATGTCACAGAACAACTCATAAAATGATGTCACAATACAAATTATGAGTATGATACTTAGTGCTTAATGCTTAACTAATAGACTGAAATAAAATAAACACAACAACAAATCACAAGAATGAAATATGGCCCTTACATTTTCAGCCCCTAATTGACAGGCAGGAACACTGACAATTACACACACTTTCTTTTTTTTTTTTTTTACAATTGGGCCACAACATTTACTATTAGATTAAAATTTGAATTAACTTTCATAACATTTTGAACATTTGTTAACGTTTAACTTAAGGTATTCATATCATTGCGTACCAAATGAAAGGAACATGACTACTTTATAAGGTCACATATGAGGCACAGCTTATCGATGGGTCTTTCCAGGGTATTGGTTTTAGTTTTGACCAGCACACGTCTTACACGCCCTTCTTTATCAGGGAACACTTTCGTCATCCGTCCGACGACCCACAAATTTCTTGGAGGGGACTCGTCAATTATTAGAACTACGTCTCCGATCGTGAGGTTTTTTTTCACTTGAGACCATTTTTGGCGCTCCTGAAGCACGGGCAAGTATTCTTGCACCCATCGCTTCCAGAATAAGTCGTCAAGGTATTAAATTTGCTTCCACTTGCGACGTGCATAAATGTCCTCTTTTTTGAAAAGTCCAGGAGGCAAGTTTGGCTGTTTTTTCATCAGCAGCAAGTGGTTGGGTGTCAGGGGCTCCAGGTCTTTTGGATCGTCCATAGCAGTGGTAAGGGGGCAGTCATTCATTATGGCTTCCACCTCACACAGAAGTGTATGCAAGCTCTCATCCTTAAGTGTTTGTTCTTTTAGTACGGACCTCAAGATTTTTTTAACTGCTCTTATCTGCCTTTCCCATATTCCCCCGAAGTGAGACCCAGCAGGAGGATTAAATATCCATTGTATCCACTTTTGCATGAGGATGCCTTCAATTTTTGACTGATTCCACTGTTGGATAGCTTTACGCATTTCAGTCTCAGCACCTATAAAGTTTGTTCCATTATCACTTCTCATAACTGACACCTGGCCTCTTCTGCACATGAAGCGTCGAAAAGCATTTAAGCAGGAGTCTGTATCTAATGACTGCACAACTTCAATGTGCATGGCTCTTGTTGTTAGACAAGTAAACAATACGCCATATCTTTTTACATTACTTCTACCCCGTTTGACCTCGAAGGGTCCAAAATAGTCTATCCCTACGTTAGTGAACGGTGGGTGATTTGGTGTTATTCTATCACGTGGCAGTTCTGACATTTTTCGTTCACTAGTCTTTGCTCTGATCTTTCTACATGTCACACAACTGGACATAAACTTTCTCACAAGGGAATTTGCAGTCAGAATCCAGTATTTCTGCCGCAATTTTGAAAGCATATAATTCCTTCCACAATGTCCGACCTGTTCGTGAATGTCTCTTAAGATTAAAGTTGTGATGTGTGAGTCTTTGGGTATAATGACTGGGTGTTTTACATGCTCAGGCATTGCAGACCTACCAAGGCGTCCTCCGACTCTTAGCACTCCATCCTGCAGTATTGGGTCTAGTTTGGAGAGACAACTTTTTCTTTTTACGGATGCATTACCCTTTTGTAACATGGAAATTTCGTCTTTAAATTTTTGGTTTCAAACAAACTTAATGACTTCGTTTTCTGCCATTGTTAAGTCCTTAATTGTTAGAGACCTAGGGCTTTCTGTTATTGAGTTATTTGCCTGTCCCTTAATCCTTTTTGTTTTCTGCTTAAGCATATCCTTAACGCAAAGAATCCAGGCAACGGATCTTTTTAACTTGTACCAGTCAGAGTGATAGTTAATCAATTTACTCATGGCAAGATTCACTGAGGCTGAGTGTTTAATCTCAATGTCATCCTCTTTCGTCGACAGATCGTGAATGTTCTCAGGCCATTTACTCTCTGTTTTTTTTAAGAAAGGAGGGACCATGGATCCAATTATTGTTTTTCATGAATTTTTCACAGGAAACATCTCTGGAAACAGCGTCAGCTGGGTTTTTTGAAGTGTTGACGTACCTCCACTGCTGTGGCTTGGTTGACTCTCGTATGATGGAAAGTCTGTTAGCGACGAAGGTTTTAAAGCAAAGTTTTTTGTTGACAATGTATCTCAAGACAGTTGTACTGTCGGTCCAAAACACAGAGTCCAGCAGTTCTATTTCCAGTGGACTTTTCAACATTTCGTCGTTGTTTACAGCAACCACTGCCTGTCAATTCCATTCGGGGGATAGTAGTTTGTTTCAAGGGCGCTACGCGAGAATTCCCCATCATGAATGCACAGTGTGTGAGTCCATCAGCATTCACTAACCTGATATATGAGACAACTCCATATCCCATTTCACTTGCATCTGAAAAGTGGTGAAGTTGTGCTGTAGTTGTAACTCCAAAGTCGACTGGTTTCACGCATCTTGCTACACTAAACTCAGACAATTGATGCAACTCTTGTAGCCAGGCCCTCCATCTCTTTGTTAATTGTTCGGGAATGTCATCGTCCCAAGCTAGTCTTTCTTTACACAACTGCTGCATTAAGATCTTAGCTGGCATTATGACTGGTGCGAGGAAGCCTAAGGGGTCATAAATTGAACTAGTGACTGACAAGATTCCTCTTCTAGTCACAGGCCGCTCTTTTAAACTAATCTTAAACTTGCAGTTTTTTTTCTGCTGTTTTCCCAAAGGCAATGATTGGAGATGATTTTGCACCAAACAAATGAACGACCACTTTATACTCAACCAAGTTCTGACTCACGTCTCCATTCAGCCACCATAGGAAACGCAAGTCTGTGTCCTTTTCCGGAACTCTAACCTGATAGTACATGGCTTCCACATCTGCCATCATGGCAACTTCCTCTTGTCTAAAGCGTGTGAGCACCCCAATGAGTGAGTTTGTCAGGTCGGGTCCCTGTAGAAGCCCGTTATTTAATGATATTCCCTGATAGCTGGCAGCACAGTCAATGACTACCCTTAGCTTTTTCTTTTGAGGATGGTATACACCATGGTGAGGTATATACCACACTTGCCCGTCTTGTCGACTTAGGTGTGGTGTGGGGATCTTGACTGCATGACCCTTTTTAAACATGCCGTTCATGAAGTTTGAATACTCTTCATGAAAGGAGCGGTTATTCTTAAACTTCCGTTTGTGGTTTACTGCTGTTAATTACTCGCCATGGTTCTAGGAGTTCTTAGTTACTTATGAGAATTTCAACTTTAGCATTAATCTGAGGCAATTTTACTTCGCTGAGGTATGGCCACTTATCAATGTTGTGCTGTTGTGGAATGTTTTCCACTGAGACTGGGATACTCTTTTGTGTGAACACTTTGGGGAGTTCAACAAAGGTGTTTTCTTCCAGACCACTAATCTCCAAGTCAGTAAGCACGTAACTTTCTACTTGTTTCCTCGCGTTCATGGTGCTTAACATGATGTCAATTTTTTTACCTTGTACGTTCAACCACCTTGCTAATGACTCTGTACAAAAAGTAGCAGAACTACCTGGGTCCATAAAGGCGTACACTTCTACTGTCCTATTACCTTTCTTAGACTTTATTTTAACAGGTACAATGGAGAGAATACAATCATCTCCAGCCCGGGTGCACGCGCTTGTCTCATGACTCACTGTAACGGGCAGTGTTCTAACTGGTTCAGTTTCGTCAGCCTTTACGATCTCTTGAGCTGTGTTTTGTGCTGCGATGTGTAGCATGCGAGGATGTTTCTTTGAGCACAACTGACATGTAATTTTCTTTGTGCAGTCTTTGCTTAAGTGTCCTTTTACTAAACATCCAAAGTAGAATCCATTCCTTTTTAAATAGTCTAATTTGTCCTTATATGTCTTATCGTTAAACTGATGGCATTCATCTAGGGTATGGTCTTTCGCACAGAATGCACAAGGTTTAGTGAAGGCACTAATAACTGATGCACCGCTACTCTTTGCTGATGCACCACTACTCTTCACTGTAATCGAGTCTGTATGATTTTTACCAACCTGTTTAACGCCGATTGCAAAACTGCTACCCCTTTTTCCTTCCATTTTTTGCTTGAGCCCTGGAGGAGGTTTGTTGCAGTGTTTTTTAGTGCTAGTTGAAACGTTCTGGTCGCCGAAAAGTGGGATGGACATGACCGTTGCTTCTTGCTCTACGAACTCCATCAACTGCACAAACTTGGCTCTTGTTTGAGTGCGCCTTTCATGCTTGTATGCGTGGTTCCTCCATCGTTCACGCAGTTTGTAGGGCAGTTTTAAGACGATGGTCCTCAAGTTGGTGGCATTATCTAGCTCATTCATGTAGTCGATGCTTGACATAGTATTGTGACAGTTTACCAGGAACAGGGAGAATGTGGTCAGCGACTTCCCGTCCTCTGACTTTATTTCCGGCCAGTTGAGTGCCTTTTGCATCAGCGTTGTAGCGATTATTTGTCTATTTCCAAACTTGTCATGTAACAGTCTCATAGCTTCTGCGTAACCGCGATGTCCTCTAGTATACTGCTCAAGAAAGAACAGCCTATCCAGATTGCTATTAGTTTTGGTGTTGATGACATGTTTAAAGGCTCTTACAAAGGACGTGAACTCAAGGGGGTCACCACCGAATAAAGAAACGTCGCACGGAGGTAAGGAAAGTTGCCTCTGATTTTTTGCAAACATTTCTGTAAGATCTGCCTGAAGTGGCATCCTATCCTGAGGCTCCACTATGTCTGTGTTGTAAAGTGAGTGTTCGTTACCTTGGGTAGGCCGTTCCATTAGGGTGCTTGTCATTATGGGTTTGGCACTCACAGGCATGCTTAAGTGGGTTGCTCAGAGGCGTGATGGCAGTTCGAGGTATTCCGTTGCCGAACTGTGGTCGTGGTGGTCATTGTGTTCCTGTTCGGGAGCGCATGCACCACGCATTTTGATGGTCAGATCCTGTCTTGTAGGATGGTGTTTTTTTCGGTCCTGGTAAGAATTTAGTTCAGCATCGGCGATTGCAAGCACCGTTTCCATTTCCAGCCTTTCCTTTCGTGCCTTTAGTTGTGCTTCCTCCAGTTACAGCGCCTGCTGATCTCTCAAGGTTGCTGCTTTAGCCAGCAAAGCTGCTCTGTTGGCTTCTGCCTTTTTTAGTTGAGCTTCAAATGCTGCTAACGTTAAGGACCTCTTGGATGCCACTGACGTTACGCTTCCGTGCCTTTGGGGGGCGGACGTCTTGCGCTCCAGCATTGACACACTATCGTTTGGCAAAACTCCATCGTCAACTGTTTGGGGCAACTTAAAGCGATTACTAGTTTCTGCAATCCACGACTTCACTCTTACCATGAATTCTGTGCAGCGCGTCAATCTAGGGTAATACCAGTGGTGCTGATCGGTTTCACGCTCTTCATCCTTTGCACACGATTGCACTTTTACATTGCTTTCAATAAAGTCATTTAGCAGCACTTCGTATTGGTGGCGCTTGGCTTTAACTTCATGCAAATTACAAGCATTATCCATAAGCGCCTCTAGTTCGTTGTATAATACAGTCAACTGACTCTGGCGTTCTTCAGTTCATGAAGCTTGTCTGGAGAATCATTTTTGTCGAGCACCATCACCTGCTCAGATTCGACGATAGCGACGTTGTCCTCGCCGTGTGACATGGTGAAGTTTAAAGCAGGCAAGTTCTCTTGTCGCTTTCGGTTTTGCTAACAACTAACAATTAATGTGCGTGATAGACATGCAACTACATAACTGTGAGATGATGTCACAGAACAACTCATGAAATGATGTCACAATACAAATTATGAGTATGATACTTAGTGCTTAATGCTTAACTAATAGACTGAAATAAAATAAACACAACAACAAATCACAAGAATGAAATATGGCCCTTACACCACTCTTTAGACGATGTAAATCAGATGTTCATACATCTGCCAAATGTCTGATTCATGTCGGATAAATGTCGTTTTATTAAAACACCCCCCTCTCATTATTTTAATTAAATAGCCTTGGTTAATTATAATTAACCATGGTCAACAGAATTCAGTGAATAGGACACAGGACACTTTTCAGACACAAACTGCTGTGAAAAAAATTAGAGGGAGATTAAATAAAAATTCATGATACTTAATTTAGCAAATGAACAATATTTTGTAAATTTATAAATATAAATTTATAAAAAGTATAAAAACTTTGTTCCTCTCGCTTCACATTTCATGAGAACAGACCAAAACCAGAACTGAACCGCAGATTAAGCACACGCAAATAACCGTCAGTATTTTAAGAGTGATTAGAAATATAAAAAATAGCTTAAACCAAAATAATGTGACTAAACATCGCTAAACAGCAGGTGACATTTATGTTTAGTATTTCGTTTCTATTTAGAAAGATGGGAATTAATTCCTGCTTACCTTTTCCACACGCCCGCCAAACGTTTGTCTTCTCAACAAACTGTTATTCTTCTTCTCCTTTGGAGTTTAATGGCGGCTTGCATCCATAAGTGTTGCACTACCGCCACCTTCTGGTTGATTCTCCTTTGGTGTTTCTCCTTTCTATTTCCAGATTATTTATATATATATTTCTCATCCACATACCAGCAAATTTCGGATGATAAAGATACGTCGTATAAACGTTGTATAGATGTTAAGACGATGTATCATTTAACAGCTCAAACAGGCGATCTACAGATGATCAAGATGACGACTATAAAAAAACAAGCGCAATGTTTACCAGATGATACGCTCTTTAGCAGATGTCTATGCGACGTACCTGTGCTATCTGGGTATATACTTTAATTGTTTTAATTACTGTGTCAAGTATGTCAGGTATTAGGTATACTTTAAGTGTACCAAGTATATTTAGTTATTCCACTTTAGCACACAAAATTTAAATTGTGCTTTTGTATCATTTAATTACAACTTAAATGCATTTAGTACAAAATTAGTTGTTCCAAAATAGAAAACTTCAAGTATCTTAGTCATTAGTCTGGCTGCAAGTACCTTAGGTATGCTTTGGCATGCTAGGATTTAATATATTTAGTATATATTTCTTTACTTCGGGAGTCATAAGAGAATTGTAACTAAGAAGAATGACAAGGCAGGGTATAAAACAATCCAATAATTACTTCATTGGTAGAACCAGCAAGGCACAAGATGGTATGGCATTGTTTGTTTATTCACTTTTTAGGAAGATCATGTAATGCCTCTAAGATATAAATCATATTAATCTGGTAGGAGTTAAAGAACCCATAAATTCTTTAAAAAATAATAATAATTATGTTTATTATTATCATTATTATTATTTTTTGTATTTATATTTTTAGTTTCTTTTCAACAATGCATGATTTTAGTTTATTTTTTGTTTAAGGGTAACTATGAGGTATATATCAAGCAAGTCACTGATTGAACCTAACCTACTTTTTCTATTATAGACTCAATCCAGAATGGATAATGTTACCAACATCTTAGTATTCTCTCTCTCTGGATTAAATGTAACCTTGGAAAACAGATATGTTTATTTTTTATTGACATCAGTGGTTTATTATGTTATCTTGTTGTGTAATATTATTGTAATTGTATGCATTGTCATAAATAAGCAGCTTCATGAGCCCATGTATGTATTTTTGTGTAATTTATGTATAAATGCACTTTATGGCACTACAGGCTTCTACCCTAAATTTATGTATGATTTACTGACCCAATTTCAGGAAATTTCATATGCTGGATGTCTGATTCAGGTATTTGTTATTTATTCATCTGCTTTATGTGATGTATCAACTTTAACAGTAATGGCATATGACAGATACATGGCCATATGTAAACCACTGGAGTACCACTCTGAAATGAACAACCAAAAAGTTGTAAAATGTATTATTTTTTGTTGGCTTCCCCCTATTATTTGCATGGCTATTGTGGTGCTGTTAACAGCAAGACTTACCCTATGTGGCTCAAATATTGAAAAAATGTACTGTGAAACATGGGCTGTTGTCAAACTGGCCTGTTCCTCTACAACAGTAAACAATGTAATTGGTTATATAATTATCATTGTTTACTTTGGACACGCAGTATTGATTGTTTATTCATACATCCACTTGATTAGAAGCTTTACAAAGTCAAATGAGAACAAATACAGATTTATGCAGACTTGTGTGCCACATCTACTAGCTTTGTTTAATATTGCTGTTGCTTTGCTGTTTGATGTGTTTTACAGTCGGTATGGTTACACAGCTATTCCTCAAAGTTTGCGAAATTTTATGGCATTGGATTTCCTGTTAGTGCCTCCTGTTTTAAATCCCCTTATTTATGGACTAAAATTGGCCAAAATACGGAAGCAATTGATAAGAATGATCTTCGGATTCAATATTGCTATAGGATAAACTGGTGGTAATTTGGGTGCTGTTGCATAGTGTTTTCAGCAAGCTTTTCTTTTAACCCATTAACAAGCACACAGTAAAATACTTGTGCAAATGATCAAGTTGTGTTAATCCTGAATAAATGTATCTTCTTCTACAGCATTTCATAGATTTTTTTTTACTTTTTTAAGCACCTATTTAGCATAAAGGATCAGTAATATGATTTTTTTTTTACTTTTGCAACTGCAAAATTAATTTTTTTAACTTTTCCAAGAGCCTAGATATAAAATTGCAATTACTTTTTAGAGATGTAGTACCATCAGCTAACTTGATAAACCTGCCGTCCTGAGAAGTCCTGCAGCTATCAGTATACATGTCATAAGATGATACAGCGCTGGGGATAACTAAAGCTTGGTAGTGACACTGGACATGTGTCCATTCATGGAAACCTACTGGACTGTCATTAAAAAAATATAAAACATGTAAACCTGTCATTTTATTAAATGTTAAATGGATATCCACAAATAAACAACTCACATGCGACTGTAAAGAAAGAAAAGCTTTGTGTCCTCCACTTCTTTTATCAGCTTGAAATATAAATAGTTAAAGTTTGCCGTTAATTTGGGATAGGATTTCTTCTTTTTAATTTTTTTCAACACATTTCATCAGAAAAGAAATAAGTGCAACTGGTCAGAATTTACTTAGATACTTGGGATTTATCAATATGGGGATGGGTATTATAGTGTAATAGAAGGCAAGAAAACATATCTCTTTAATTTCAAGTTTCCATTTAACCCACACTTCCAGCTCATCTATCTTGTGTCTGATAGACTGCATGTCAGACAGGAGGATTGTAGGAAGGGGTAACCATCAAGACCTGGATTTTTTTTTATCTTCCTCTTCTTCTTCTTTCTCTACTTTTACTCTTTTTAACCTGCCTACATAGCTCTGCTGGGATATCATGAAAGTGGCTTTCCTGTGTACTCCATGCCATGAGAGAAAAATGTTTTCATCTTATCATGTCTATTTTAGGCCACATGCCTATTATGGTCTAAAATAGACATGTGGCCTTCAGAACTGGAGAATGGAGCAATGAAAGATGGTGGCCTTGCCTGATCAGTCAATTTAAATCACATTATATGGATGGGTATGCACATGTATATTACTTATCTGGGGAAAAGATCGCACCAGGTCTAATCCATGGAGGCCCCACCTCACAATATACAGGACATAAAGGATCTGCTGGTAAAGTCTTGGTGCCTAACTAAAACAAGGTGTGCTCTGTGAGATAAGTCTCAGTATTTTAACACCTTTTTAATCTCTTTAAAAGTACTGCATTTAGTTAGAATGTAACTGTTTTGGCATTTTTTGTCATCTCCTTTATGTCTTTTTTAAAGAGTCAGTAAATATGCTGAATTTTAACATAACTTTATTTGTTGTGGCTTATGAACCTTCTGGGCCAGTCAGTTATTCAGTTTTCTTTGTTAGTTTGTTGACTTATCTTGCAACACTTTTTGCAAATGCATTGTTGATGCTGGTGATCTACCTTGACACAAGCCTTCACAAACCTATGTATATATTTCTATTTAATCTGGCACTGAATGGGCTTATTGGAAGCTCAGCAGTCTTGCCTAACATCATGAACTATCTTCTTGATAATATGAAATTAATCTCTTTTGAAAACTGTCTGTTTCAAATATTCTGTGTAAATATTTATGGAGCTTGTGCATATTTAATATTAATGCTTATGGCATATGACAGATATGTTGCTATCTGTAAACCATTGCAGTATCACAATATAATGACAACAACCAAAGTTAGGTCACTCCTAGGAATAGCCTATATTTTCCCGATTTGCTTTATAGGTACACAAATTCACCTAACTTCACGTATGCCTTTGTGTAGGTACACTATAAGCAAGTTGTTTTGTGATAACCTGGCAGTTGTCAACCTTACCTGTGTTAAGAGTGTATTTGCAGACCTGTATGGTATGGTTTTGGTAGTTATCTTTGTTGTTTTTCCTTTGTTATTTGTGCTTATGTCATATGTAAAAATATTACTTGTTACTTTAAAAACATCAGGAAATGCCAAGAAAAAGCCTTTAAAAACCTGCCTCCCACATTTAATTACATTTATCAATTTTACATCCGCTACTCTTTTCTCTGTAATATATAATCGATTAAATTATTATCTTCAAAAAGATCTTAATGTTTTCATATCTGTACATTTTATTCTGATCCCACCACTCCTGCATCCAATTATATATGGAATGAAAACCGAACAGATTAATCAAAGTTTCAAAAAACTTCTGCATAAAATATTTTTTGGAGTTGAATTTCATTTGCAGTCTGTAAAGACTATTTAACAATCGGCTTTGTGTTGTCTTTTTAAGTACATTTTGTTTAAAAAGCACTTTTAACAATGGACAGGATGTCACAAAGCAGACATAATTGTATAAGGTCTATTTTCGTTTGTTTGTTTTTGTTACACTGATGGTCAAGCAAACAATAATTCTGAGCATAAACTTAGCTTTATGAATAGAAATAATGTATTTTTACACTGTATTAGTTTCAGTAGTACAGGGGACATTAGTAAAGAAAGTGTGTGTGTGTGTGTGTGTGTGAGAGAGAGAGAGAGAGAGAGAGAGAGATATGTCATTCACATACTCTAACATAAATGAAAATAGAAATATTTAAACTTAATTGTGGACCAGTAAATGCATAATTTGAAAAGAACAGTATACAAGAATGGCTATTAGCAGGAGAACAGATATGAGATTAATTAATCCTTTGATTTTCCTCACAATCAGTGATGTAAATAAATGCAAATGTCTTTTACTTTTAAATAAATCAATATGTTTCTATGATCACATACTGTAAATTGCTTATAACTTTTTAAATGTATACATCAAAAAGAACTTGAATGTAAAGAATTCCTGTGTTTTTGGAAAATAACAGATTTATATTATTTTTTTATCATAAAAAAATCTTCATTACAATTACCATGCCAAGAAGTATCTTAGAGCTGGGGATACCTATTTATTAAGTTGCTTCATTGCCAGTTTGTGAGTGCTTCTACCCTACTTACCCCTGCCCTTTTTTGCTGAAGTATCAGTGGAAGTCCTAGCATGAATGGCAGCCTACAAAAAATCCCCTTTAGTGTCCCATTTACAAAAATGCACAGTTTTGCTTAACATTTTATTCATACAAACAACACCAAATACTGTAGCATAATACAATAAAATATATTTTAAGTTTGCCTAGAGTAATTCCCCAGACTGACCTAATCAGTGCAATCACAGAAAGCATTTATGATGTCACCTCAATGAAAGTTAACCAAATCGATATTGTCCTACTTTGGTTGTGATGTTTTTGCTGTAGATAAACTTATTATTGAGGTATAAATATGTAAAATTATATCCAAAGTTATTTAAGCCAGCATCATTCCTGGCAGCCTTCAAGAGGGTAAAAAACAGCAATAAGAGTTTTACAAAGCAAATATATTTTTAAGTCCTTTAAGATGCTTTAAAGAAACATGGAGACCAGGTTTTACAACCATGATCTTAAGGCACAGATCTGCCATAGTTCAGTGCAGGTAGAGTCCTCATAGTTGCTGCATGGTGAGCTGAGAAGGCAAGGCACATGGCACAGAGCAGGAGGTGCTTTAGATGCAGAGCAAACTTGCAGATTCTGCGGGCATAAGAAACACATGTACTGTAAGTGCATGTTGGGAAAGTACCTACTCATCAGTCTGGGGTTCCACAGCCCTTTTATAGGCCATATACGACAGTGGAATGGTGAGCGGTAATTAGCATCCAGGCAAGGTGGGTTAAGGCCCCTTCCTTACACACAAAAGCTCCTGAATGTGCTAAATGCTCTAGGTGTCCTTGTTGTAGGGTTCGAGTGCAGGGTTGTCTGTTGGATTTTGGTCTCTCATCATGGAAATGACTTGATAGCTTTTGACCAAACATTGTCTACCGAGCATTTTGGATTACATGCAGATGTCTTAGCTACATTTTGCCAAGTAACAAGCATTCTCTGTGCTTTTTTTTTTCTTTTTCTTTTTTTAATATTGAGTATACTTGTCAGCCACTCTGAGATCGACATTAGCAAAACATATGAATGCTATCTGGGGTGTAATGCAACCAAGTGAACCTCTATCACTACACTATAAAAAAGGTACATAATTGGTGTATTTGTAACCTAACTAGGATGAACATTTCCAAAAACATGCATTCCTAGTGCATACTGGGTTAACCAATGTTTATTCTAACACACAGACCACTTGACAGGCACTCTAAACATGTTCTGAAACAAGTAAAAACCTAGCCAGGTTATTATAACAGGAGCCGATGAGAGATTGCATTGATTAGGTCAGCAGCATATAGTGAGGACAGCTAAGAGGGCCATCATAGATATTTACAGTACATGACACACCCAATTTGCAAAGATATCAGGCCACCATTAGCAGAATCAAAGAACAAACAAACTGCATGCATGCTCCGACTCACCTAAGTTCTAATCAGACACACCTGTTTATCATGAAAGCTGGAGTGTTTTTAAGTATATGATACTGCGAATTGTCTCCTGACATTACCAAGTCATTAAATCTAGTGCATATTCTGTGTTTAACTGTGCCTTGATTTCTTGACTACAGTTTTGTATTTACCCCGGTACATGTTTAGTGACTTTCATTTGTGTTTAACCATGATTGTTTTGACTGCCAGTGTAAACTTCCTCTCTTATCAGCAATTGTGTCATGACATTCTTCATATGAACATTCTTCCATCTTTAAAAATGTAGCAAATCATTTAGGCCAGCACAACTATGACAATTTTTCTTTCTTGACAATCAGACTTCCCAATATCTAAGGACTGGACTGAAACACACACACACACACACACACACACACACACACACACACACACACACACACACATTTAAGTGGATTTAACTCTATTTCAATATCTTTGTAATATGAATTTTTGTTTTAGCACATTCTTGAACTGGGTGTAAAAACACAAAAAAATAATGGAATTTATTGATCTGATTTATCTACTGTACACCAAAAAACACTACAGTAGTTTACTAGTACTTTTTTATTAGAACATAACTGGGCATCCCTGTTGGAAGCAAATGTAGAGCATAACACATGCATATTTAAACAGAATATAGTACACCAATACCAAAGTCTGTTTGAATATATAAGTATTATATAATATACTGTATACTGTATATAAATCCAAGAATCCAAATAAATAAAAAATATTAAAAAAAACAACATAGTGTATTATGAATACACTGTGTATTCAGATGCTTTTTTATATAAACTCAGCAAAAAAGGAAACGTCCTCTGACTTTCAACTGTTTTTACTTTCAGTAAACTTAATGTGTAAATATTTGTATGAACACTAAAGGGTCAACACCATAAGACATAAACTGGTGGCTAGTGGCATTGTCCTGCTGGAGGATCATGTCCAGATGAGCATGCATAAAGGGTACCACATGAGGGAGGAGGATGTCTATTGCGGACAGTCTGAGCACTGATGGATGGATTGTGTGTTCCTGGTGTGACTCGGGCAGTTGTTGTGGCCATCCTGTACCTGTCACACAGGTGTGATATTCGGATGTACCAATCCTGTGCAGGTGTTGTTACACGTGGTCTTCCACAGCGAGGATGATTAGCTGTCCTTCCTGTCTCCCTGTAGCACTGTCTCAGGCGTCTCACAGTGCGGTTATGGCAATTTATTGCCCTAGCCACATCAGCAGTCCTTATGCCTCCCTGCAGCATGCCTAATGCACATTCACGCAGATGAGCAGGGACCCTAGATAGGGACAGTAGATAACATCTTAGTAATATACTGTAAGTAAATCACTATTAAGTGATGCATAGGTTTTAAAGGTACAGCAATGGCTTATTCTGCACCATTGATTTCAGGGACCATTGAAATATCTGGGATGTTTTGCATCTTATATAAATAAATAAAACCTTACTTTTATTTTTATCAAGATAGAAATATATTTTATATACAGTATATATTTTATATACAGGAAATGTTTCTCTGACAAAATGCCACAGGGTATTCATTTATTTGTTTTAATCTGACATTCAGTCTTTAATACTACAGTAAGATACTGATTCAACTGGAAAACACAGAAATTTAATATTTCCTCTTTGGAATGTTTTGGAAAAGCTGCCTTTATCTTAGACTGTCTTATTCTGTCTTTACCGAAAGACAAAGAAGAAGAAGATTCATTCTTGTAATTAGTTGTTGTGTTTATTTCATTTCAATTTATTAGTTAAGCATTTAGCATTAAGTCTGTTAGTTTAAGCATTAAGCATTAAGTCCATTAAGTGTATTAGGTTAAGCGTTTAGTATTATACTCGTAAGTTGTATTGTGACATCATTTCATAAGTTGTTCTGTGACATCATCCCACAGTGATGTAGCTGTATGTCTAGCACGCATGTTAGTTGTTCAGTTGCTCTTAAGACACAGAAGGATACAGAAAGGTTTGGAGCACACAAGCCTTTGACCGTGATAACGTGATAACGTGATATTGTGAGAAAAGATACAGTAAAATAAGTTGTTGTAACTGTAATCTACTGAAGCTACAGAACACAGCAAACGACTTGTCGTGACTACAGTGGATTTATGCAAGAAACTGTAACAACCGTTGTACTTTGATGTTGAAAATAAAACAAGAGACAAAGAAATCAACGAATGTCTGGAGTCGTCAGTGAAACTGTGTAACAAAAAGACATGCGTCAGAACTTGTGAATAACATGCACAAACATAAAATAAGCAATAAGGGAAAAAGTATAGTGACTATGGCACAAATTATACCATAAATGTTATTCACATTGGTGTCAGAGCAAGCAAGATGAAGATGTCATCACACCATACTTTCTCTATCACATTTCCTCATAATTCTAAGCATAAACTTTAAAACCTGCCTATCATGTCCTATCCCTTTCCAGGTTCCCTTGTAACGAGTTATTATACTGTAAATGTGGCTGCTATGACGATGCCTAATTCCAATGGCTGGATGACTTGAACACAGCAATTCCAAAACTGCAGTTCCCAGTCTGCATTGTTGGGGACCTACTAAAAATCCAAATAAGAAAAAATGGTGAACTAACAACAGGATCATTGATGGCTAAGGCTCAGTGATGCACATTGTGAGTATAGGCTGGCCCATAAAAAAAAAAAAAGTTAATGCTGGTTCTTAAGTGAAGTGGGGGGGCTTTACTCAATATTTGGTGGGTGGTAAAGTTGCTTTTACTTTACAATAATTTTTAGGAAACTATTGGTTTCTATGCCTTTATTAAAATAAGATTTTTTTAATGGGCTTGCTAAATGCAAAAAAACAAGAGGAGTGAGGGGAACTATAAGAGGGTGAACAAATTACTGAAAAATCACAGATGTTTATTAAAAGGCCTATTTGTGTTCTTAACAGTTGTTGATAATAATAATAAATAGGAACTTGCTACTCAATACTGACCCAATTTGTAGTTTCCTTGACTGCATGACCAGTGAGACTTAATTATATGAGAAAAGTCTGGCCTCCAATGACACTGTTCCCATGTGAATAGGTTTTAAGGTGGACGACTGTTTTGTAGTATAATGTATAAAAAAAACATGTTGATTTGTGCTCTATGAGGTCATACGGGAATACTAGGGAGTTTGCAGCAAACGCCATTAGTATAGCTAGGTTAAGACAATATTTGGCTGTTGTCTATTCAACAGATGGCCATAGGACCAAGTACAGCCTTACAATATTTTAAAGGGCTTTTCAAGCTTATTAACACAACAATAGCAAAAAGAAATTAATACTAAACTGTTGAACATAAAAAAAAAATATTTAAGGTGGTCCCTTAATAAGCAAGAAGTGAGCAATGTTTAACCTTTCCTGGAGCCCAGCCAAGCAAAAGTCTTATAAAAACAAGTAATTGATTACAAATTGCTTCATGTCAATATTTGTACACAACCATAAGGGAAATGCAGTATTTTGTTGTTTTTTATGTTTTGTGTTGCACAAAGTTAGTTTGTTTGTTAATAAAACATGATATGGTACCTGTGGTTAAAGTGGAAAAATTAATGACTGCAAAGGAAAGGGTAAAGTGCTTCAGTCAAATACCTAAGGACTGGCAAAGGTTAGCCAGTATTGCATGATGCTGTGATAAAATCTGTCTGGACAAACATACAGACATTTAGACAGTAGATTTTCTAAGAGTGGTTTCGGGTCCTCCAATGTATAAAACCTAAAGATATCAGTGAAAGAGCAAGTCCTGATCAATGTACAAACAAAATCGTCGTCTATACCGCTTTTTTCCTGTATTTAGGGTCGGTGGGGGCCTATCCCAGGAGACTTAGGGCACACCCTGGACTGGTCTTTAGACTGTGGGAGAAAACCATAATACTTGGAGGCAACCCACCAAGCATGGGGAGAACATGCAAATTTCATGCATACGAAGACGGCAATCGAGCCTGGCCAGGAATTGAACCCGGCCCCTGGAAGTGCAAGGTGAAGGTGCTAACCACTACACCACTGTGGACAGGGTTTATATAGATTTACTTTCATTTTAATTGTTGTTTAATTGAATTGTTTCACTGTTTTAATTACATACATCATATAGACATTTTTGGTTGACTTAATGACATTGGGATATAATTGAACAAATGAACCTAACACAAACATTTAATAATATGATTTCTTTTTATCTCAAAGACAAAAAACAATTATGAAATGCTGTTAATGCTAATATTTTTTTTTCTTCTTTTAACTTGGTCCCTGTCTGAGAGTTGAACCCTGGCTGCAGTAATGAGAGCACTGCGTGCTATGGCAAGTAAATGTAAATGCACGTATATTGCTTTGTCAAACAATAAGTTGCACAGAAGAACTCCTTTATTTAAGAGCCATCTGGTATCCACTGTGTGCTTTTCTCGTTCTCCAGTCAGAGTTTCTTAACTTTGTTTTAAAAGGACTGTGAATTTATACTGTATGTGGCCATAAATTTATATGTGTAATGCTAGGTTAGGTACCATAAATACTATGAATAAATATCGATATCCTGTTGTTTGGACATCAGATTTGGATGTCAAACATGTCAAACTGTTATTTATTTATTAGTTATAACATGTCCCCTGCAATGGACACTGGGTCTTGCTTTGTCGATAGAAGTACAATAAATTTTAGTTCTATTTAGTAATATATAATATAGTTATATAATTATAAAAAAAAATAATAAGTAATATAGTTGGAAGCAACAATGAGTGAGCCCAAGCACCCTGCGCCATCAACAGCCGGGCAAAGCTATGATGTCACTCAATATGATGTCACTGAACGTGATGTCACTCAGTATGATGTTTCACAGAAGGTTCTTAAAAATTTTTGGTGTATGTTTAAGACATCAGCACAGCTGACCAGCTTGAGATATTAAAAATTTGCGTCCTCAATGTCTTTAGATTACATAGGCCCGGTTCATGTGTCGACTGCATAATTCCCTAGGAAAAGTGTATTGAATTCCTTTGGGTGTGTTTTGGCAGACAAAATAACTGACTTTCTGTTGAGTTGAGCTCTGTATATTACAATAGCAGGATATTAACTTAAACAACTTACACATACTCATATAAACTCCAGCTCCTAACACCCAGTATGATGGCATATCAATCCCTGTTATCCAATATCATCTAAATAAGGGTGGGTTCCCTGTTTAATCTCATTCCTATCGATCGATCGATCGATCGATCGATAGATAGATAGATATAAAGTCACAGCATGAACTAATTCAATTCAATTAAATTAAATTTTATTTGTATTGCGCTTTTAGCAATTTTCATTGCCGCAAAGCAGCTTTACACAGTCAAAATAATTATTTGTTTTTACATAAGTTTGTATGAAATGTGAATTTGTATGAATCAAAATGGTCAGTTTGTCCCTGGTGAGCAAGCCGAGGGCGACAGTGGCAAGTAAAAACTCCCTGAGATGGTAATAGGAAGAAACCTTTAGAGGAACCAGACTCAACAGGGAACCCATCCTCATTTGGGTGAAACAGAAAACAGTAAATGATCTGCATCTATACAGTGTGTAGGGTGGGAGGCAGTTCAGCTATAATATCTGATGTTAACTGATGTTAATATGGAGTCCAGGTAGTTATTGAAGACCCAGGTAGACTTGTAAGAAGTTCCAGTCATGAACTATCAAACTGTCAAGTCCCCAGAGAAACAGTTGCCAACACCAGTCAAGGCCAGAACCATTTTCTAGGTAGAGAGAATCATTCCCAGACACCAGACGCATCCCAGAGAGACACACGGGGCATCCATGTGACGAGATCTTCAGCCAGAAGCGGGGCACCAGGATGGGTCAGACAGGTCCAGAGGGCAGAGGGAGTCTGGATCACTGGCAGCTCAGGAATGACATGTGTAGCTCGACAGAGAGAGAGGAAAGAGAAAGAGGGGGGGAAGAGAAGAGGAGGAGAGATGGCAGTTAGGTATGGTCACAGTCACACAATGTATAATGTAAATGTATATTAACTGTAGAGTGCAAGCAGAGACTCCGGCAGGACTAACTATGACAGCATAACTAAAAGGGAGAGCCAGAAGGAAACACAAACATGAGGGCTTCCTGACTTGTAAAGCAAACAATCACCTCACCGTCAGCAAACCTGAGTGATCAATGAGAGTGAGGAAGACAGCATCCAAACATACCAGTTCACCATAATACTCTACGTCCATGAGTCCCCCAGATCTGCCCCTTTACCTATGGCAAATCTATTTATAAAAATGCTTGGCTAAATAAATAGGTTTTTAGCCTGGACTTAAACACTGAGACTATGTCTGAGTCCCGAACACTATTTGGAAGACTATTCCATAATTTTGGGGCTTTGTAAGAAAAACCTCTGCCCCCAGCTGTATTTTTCATAATACGCGGTACTGAGAAGCAGCCTGCATCCTTTGATCGAAGTAGGCGTGGCGGATCGTAAGACACTAGCAGTTCGCTCAGGTACTGCGGCGCGAGACCAGTTAATGCTTTATATGTCAAGAGTAGTATTTTAAAATCAATGCGAAATTTCACAGGGAGCCAATGGAGTGAAGATAAGATAGGGGTGATGTGCTCATATCTTCTGGTTCTAGTGAGGACTCTCGCTGCTGCATTCTGGACTAGCTGAAGCTTATTTATGCATCTAGTTGAACAACCAGACAGTAAGGCATTACAATAGTCCAACCTAGAGGTGATAAAAGCATGAACTAGTTTTTCTGCATCGTTTAGCAACAATAAATTTCTTATCCTGGCAATATTTCTGAGGTGAAAGAAGGCTATCGTGGTAATATTATCTACATGTGCTTCAAATGAAAGGCTGGAGTCAATAATCACACCAAGGTCTTTCACTGTTGCATTTGATGGAACAGAAAGGCCATCTAAAGTTACGGTGTGATCTAAAATTTTACTCCTAGCTGTATGCGGTCCTATGACTAGAACTTCTGTCTTATCCGGATTTAGCAGAAGGAAGTTAATTAGCATCCAATTTCTTATGTCCTGCACACATTGCTCAATTTTAGTAAGCTGTTTTTTCTCATCAGGTTTTGCTGAGACATATAACTGTGTATCGTCAGCATAACAATGAAAACTAATACCATGCTTAAGGATTATGTTGCCCAGAGGAAGCATGTAAAGGGAAAAAAGCAGTGGACCTAAAACTGAACCCTGCGGAACGCCAAACTCCACTAGAGAACATGCAGAATAATCACCATTTAAGTCTACATACTGATAACGATGGGTCAGGTAGGATCTGAGCCAGGAGAGGGCTGTACCCTTAATTCCTACTACATTTTCTAATTTGTGAAGAAGAATAGCGTGATCAACGGTGTCAAAAGCTGCACTGAGGTCAAGTAATACAAGCATAGTTACACAACCCTGATCAGAGGCCAATAGAATGTCATTTACTACTTTAACGAGTGCTGTCTCTGTACTGCGATGAGGCCTAAATTCTGACTGATAGAGTTCATTTATGCCATTTCTATGTAGATATGAGCATAGCTGCTCCGCTACTATCTTTTCCAGAATCTTAGAGATAAAGGGGAGGTTTGATATTGGCCTGTAACTGGATAGCTGACAGAGGTCGAGGTCAGGTTTCTTAATTATTGGTTTGATAACTGCTAATTTAAAAGATTTTGGAACATAACCAATGCTGAGTGAAGAATTAATTATTCTCAACAGGGGTTCTGTTATTGCTGGTACTATCTGTTTAAGAAAATGTGTCGGTACAGGATCTAATATACAGGTTGATGAATTTGAAGAAAAGATGAGTGAAATTAGTTCATTCTCTTCAAGGGGAGTAAAGTATTCTAGGTTCTGATCTGACATGGCTAGATTAACATCCGCATCAATTACATTGTTCGGTTTCAAAACTTCAATTTTATGCCTAATATTTACAATTTTATTATTAAAAAAGTTCATGAAGTCCTCACTATTGCATGATGTTGTTGTGAAGATTTCTCCAGTGGTCTTATTTCTGGTTAATTTGGCTACAGCATTAAATAAGAATCTAGGATTATTTTTATTATTTTCTATAAGAGTGGAGAGATATGTTGATCTAGCTACACTAAGAGCTTTTCTATAGTTCAGGATGCTCTCCTTCCATGCTATTTGAAATACTAGTAATTTAGTTTGACGCCATTTACGTTCTAATTTCCGAGCGGTCTGTTTTAAAGTGCGCGTGTGATCGTTATACCAGGGAGCAAGTTTCTTATCTCTAATAATTTTTCTTTTAACTGGAGCTACATTATCTAAGGTATAGCGAAATGTCGACTCTAAATATTCAGTCGCCTGATCGAGTTCTGTGGGGTCAGACGGTGATCTAATCGAAGTTGGGAACTCTGGGAGATTACTGATAAAACTCTGTTTGGTAATTGATGTGAATGTACGTTTCATACGGTAGCGCGGCGCTGTGTGTACATTATTACTGTGACACACTTGAATTGAGACAAGATAGTGATCTGAGATAACTTCAGATAGTGGAATTGTGAATAAATTTCTTATACTTAATCCGAATAATATTATTAAATCTAAAGTGTGACCTGCTTTATGAGTGGGTCCTACTACACACTGATTTACTCCTACCGAGTCCAGTACGGACATAAATGCTGTTCTCAAAGGGTCTTCTGGGTTTTCAAAATGAATATTAAAATCTCCAGCAATTAACACTTTGTCTACAGAAACAACTAGGTTTGAAAGGAAATCTGCAAATTCACTAAGAAATTCAGAGTACGGCCCTGGAGGTCTGTAAATGACAATTAGCGGGATCGACTGAGCTGACTTAATATAGTTAAATACACTTATGTTACTATAAAGAATTTCAAATGAATTAAATTTGTGTCTGTGTTTTTGTACAATAGTCAAATTATCATTGTGAATAACTGCGACGCCTCCTCCTCTACCAGTTAACCGAGCCTGGTGTATGTAGCTGTATCCAGGAGGACTAGCTTCATTTAGAGCCACATACTCGTCCTGTTTAATCCAGGTTTCTGTTAAACAGAGTATATCAAATTCCTGATCTGTGATAATTTCATTAACAATAACTGCTTTAGATGCGAGAGATCTAATATTTAACAGTCCTAGCTTCAGATCAGAGGTGCCGGCTGTGCATTCAGTCTGATCCAAGTTTGTGGTCTTTATGTTAATTAAATTACTAAAACAGACTTTTTGAGTCTTTCTAAATTTGTTTTTAGCTCGGGGAACAGACACAGTCTCAATACAGTGAACCCTGGGTGACGACTCTTTGCAGCTAGCAGACGATGATATGCGATATACTAATGATAGGCAATCTGGCCAATTTTTCGCTCCTTGATCCGAAGGCTCCCTATAGAGGCGGTATTCCCTTTTGCAGGTGTGTGAAACGTATGTTCTTCTAAAAACTTGTTTTCAGGTGTAATTTAAAATTTTTAGGGTGAAATTCTATTACTTTCACTGCAATTTAAAATGGTTGGGTTGCAATTTAATGTACAATTTTATTTTAATACAAAATATAAAGTGTTTAACGTTACCATTAAATAATAAAAATGGAAATTTGTATACTGATGTTAGTACTTTTGTTCATGCCAAAGTTTATCGCTTTATTTTCTTTATGATATGCAGAAACCTGTGTGTTCTGTATGTGTGTTTTTCTGTTGATTCCATTATTTTTTTTCTTTAATATTGAATGATATTTTTTTTCTCTGCTTTGTCTGGAATAAAATTATTATTGAGCTACAAAAGGAAACAATATACAAAAATACAAACATATGTGGGCACACACCATGTTCGAGAGAACAGCCCTGGCATATCACTCCCCTGAAAGACACAATACTGAGATGCCCAATTGGTGGCCCACTTAAACTCCTTGGATAGTTCCTCTGATTCTGAAGCTGTGATGTGGGGCATGTGGGTTGGACCTGCTGGAATGACTGCAACTGTGACGCTATATGTCCTTTTCTTGCAATAAATATTCCTAAAAACAAAACTTCACACATTCCAATCACTTTCTGTATCTGCATCACTGATCACATGACCAAGCAAAACTCTTTAAAATTGGATGGCTACATATTGTGCTATAATCAAAATGTGAAAATTGCAAAATTAGTGTGTATACTAAATATAGCAATTTTGAAAATAAATGCTTTGGTATAGACATCCTTGTGTCAGGGTGTTTTGTTAAAATCAACGAATTTCCTATTCAGGAAATTTGCAATTATTTACACCCCAGTGAGTAACAGTTCTACCTATTCCTTAGTATGTAAGAATTTTTTAGTAGTATTATTTAAAATCACTGACTTTTTTGTTTGTGCTTCAATTTGTCATTTATACAGGAAGCGCTGTCACCTTGGCATGCCCCTCAGTCGTCCCCGCGGGGGCGCAGCACTGTCAACTCCTCCTCATCACCTCTGTATACAGTGATTGGCGGGAGGTGCCAGCGGCCCGCTTCACAGTGGAGGACCGATGGGGAAAGTATCCGAAATTGTTGGTTGTACCTAATCTTTACCTAATCTTTTTGTTCCTCTCCTCTTAGGGAGAGACTGGCTGAGTGCACCACCTAAACGAAAACCTGAGAGAAAACAAAAGAAGTGGCAACCCCAGCGCAGGCCAAGACCAAGGCCGACCTACCCCAGACCAGTGTGGCTGGCACACACAGCAGAGGAGGAAGCAGACGGAGAAAATATAACTACAGACTGATGGTTTGAGCATGTAAATTTAACGTATAAATGTGTGTTTGTTGTATTTCTGGGAAAAAGAAAACTCTCTTATATCAGCGCGCACGTTCATCTAACTTTAGATCAAAACTCGGCAAAGTTAGTAAGAAGATAACGTCACACACAAACTCTCCGTGCATACACACCTACAGTATGAGACGCGCATGGACACACACAAACTCTCCGTCCACACACATACAATCTCTCCGTGCAGATACACTGTGCAGGGAACAACTGAACAGGTCTTCATTTCGTAATACGCCTGCCCATAAATAAAAGTGAATATTTAGGCCTAAAAAAGATGCTTTAAAAATCATAAAAAGAAAAGTATCAAATCCAACTATTAAGTCTGATTTAATTTCTATCATTAATCATTTTTATTAATTTTTTATCTATTTTAGGCTTATTCTGTCTTGTTAGTTTATCTAAAACCCCCCCACACCGTTTAATAAATTTTGTAAATGAAAGGTGAAAAGAGATTCCGCAAAATCTTCTGACACAATGCTTGCATTGAAGGACACTGCCAGCACCGGAAATGCGTTCATCATCACCGAGCATGACGTGAGGAGAGCCTTCAAGAGAGTGAACACCAGGAAAGCAGCAGGAGCAGACGGCATCTCAGGCCCTATCCTCAGAGCCTGCGCAGACCAGCTAGCACCTGTGGTTACTGAGATATTCAACATCTCTTTATTTCACTCCATCATTGTTTCTGTTCCAAAGAAACCTCATCCTGCTTCTCTCAATGACTATCTCCTCCTGAACGTCAGCAAGACAAAGGAGCTGATAGTGGACTTTAGTACAAAGCAGGAGAGGAACTACCAGACCCCCATCATCACCAGGAGCCCAGTGGAGAGAGTGGACAGCTTCCGATACCTCGGTGTTCACATCACGCAGGACCTGTCATGGTCCTGTCACATCAACACCGTGGTAAAAAAGGCCCGGCAGCGTCTCTACCACCTCAGACGCTTGAGAGACTTCAGACTGCCCTCTAAGGTGCTCAGGAATTTCTACTCCTGTACCATAGAGAGCATCCTGATGGGAAACATTACGACCTGGTTTGGAAACAGCACCATGCAGGACAGACGATCTCTACAGAGGGTGGTGCGATCAGCTGAGCGCATCATCCGCACCGAGCTCCATGACCTGCACTTGATCTACAGCAAGCGGTGCTGGACCAAGGCCAGGAAGATTGTGAAGGACCTCAGCCATCCCAACAATGGACTTTTTTCTCTGTTGCGGTCTGGGAAGCGATTCCGCTCCCTGAAGCCCAACACAGAGAGACTGAGGAGGAGCTTCTTTCCGCAGGCGATAAGGTCTCTCAACCACATCACACCACACAGGAGTAATATCTTTTAAACATTGACACTGACTGGACAATCATGGACACATTCATGCAATACATATTTACATATCTGAAGCCATTGCACATGTCACTTTTCATAAGTCACTTTATACAATACATGTTTACCTGCCATTGCACATCACACTTTGCCACTTTAAGACATTTTAATGCCACTTTAAAAACATAAAAAAATGATATATATATTTCCCCCCATATTCCTATATTCTATATTTTGTGATATTTTTACATGCCCTTATTTGTACAGTTGTTTATTTTACTAGTTACATTTATTTTCCTTTGTTTTTTATTTCTTTTATTAATATTTATTCCTTATATATAGTTTTTAAAAAAAATTTAAGGTCACCGGCGGTCGTATAAGCATTTCACTGCATATCGTACTGTGTATGATTGTGTATGTGACAAATAAAATTTGAATTTGAATTTATTAGGGGACAAAAGCAGATCAGACATGTTAAAGTTTAGGTAAAGAGGCAAGGTCACAGGAGGTGAATCTGAATGTTGATTATATATAACATATAATATGTGTGTGTGTGTGTGTATTATACATGTTGATTATACTGGGAGGCTATATAAATATCAGGCTGAGGATGTAAGTGATTCATTAGTGTTAAACTGACATGTCTTCATTTTTTTGTCACGCTATTTCATCGGGTGGCAATCCTGTCAGGTACTAGTGCAATCAGAGTGGTTCGGCGCCTGCAATGCGCCCTGCTGTAGAAGACTTCAGCGCATAGTAAAAGCGGCTGAAAAGATTATTGGTGTATCTCTCCCCTCCCTCCTGGACATATACAACACCCGCCTCACACGCAAATTTGTCACCTACGCCCTTGAACCTACCCACCCGACCCAGAGCTTCTTTAGTCTGCTACCATCAGGGGGGAGACTAAGGAGTCTCCAAGCCAGGACAAGCAGACTGAAGGACAGCTTCATCCATCAGGCGATCAGGAAGCTCAACTCCCTTCCAGCTCTGCCTCCCCTGTGCTCTTCGGCCTCTCCCACCGTTATACTCTGACTCCTTCATTTCACATACACACAGACACACTCATACAGACATACTGTACACACACAACACTCACACATACACTCAATCATACATTTGCACCTTTTCACTTTATGCTCCATGCACCATTGGTACTTTCACTACCTTAACCCAGGAAATAACTTTAAAAAAAAAGGATACCTTGTTTATGCTGTAGTTGTACCCCATTTTGGTATACTGCTTTATGTTGCTCTTAATAATGTAACTTTAATCAACTAAAATAAGCACACTTGCACTATTCTTATTGCAATGTTCCGTTTTTCTCCATATCAGCCTTTTGTGTTGTTAACTGTCCCTTTATGCAGGACAGTAACTCAATTACCTCACCTCTTTTAAGGTTGTGTTATTTAATTTTTTTTCTCCTTTTTTCAGGTTTATTTAAGGTTTATTTAAGGTTTTTATTTCATTTTATTTCCTTTTCGAGGAAGAGAGAAACGTAATGTCAATTCTCTATATGTACGCACTGTACATGTAGCAGAATGGACAATAAAGTTGAGTTTGACTTTTACTTAATGACTCAGGCCTATTCCAGGACTCAAATTGTAAAAGAGTAATTCTGGCAGCATAAAGAATAAAACAGGTAAAGGATGTTGAATTAAATACTTGAGTGTGCAACCTTTTTATGGGCCAGGCAGTGAAAAAAAAAAATGGAACAGTGCTGTTAATTTAGTTTTTGCTTTTTGTGTGTAAAAAGGCATGTTTGAAATAAAATTATACAATATATATATTTTCATAAAAGCTGGCAAGCGTACCATGCCTAGGAAACAATACAGATACAGACATCCGAACTCTAAGGTATGGAGCAAACACGTAACAAAGAAAGACACACCCCTGCAAAAAATAAATAAATCTGCATAGCAGTTAACTATAAGGAGATATGCACTGTGTAGTTGCTGTGGCCTCGAGGCAAAGAGTTAAATAGATTTTGACAGGTATAAAAATTTGCAACATCTAAAAGGCTAAACTTTTTTTCCCCTTTACCTTTACAGATTCTAGCACACAGGAAGGGAGTAACGATAATTTACTATGGAGAATATTTCAACCATGTTAATGTTTACCTTATCTGGATTAGATGGAATCGTGGAAAAAAGATATATGTTTTTTTCTTTGACAGCATTGGTTTATAATTTTATTATACTTAGTAATATCACCATAATTTTCTGCATTGCCTCAAATAAGCAGCTTTATGAGCCCATGTATATATGTTTGTGTAATTTGTGTATAAATGCACTCTATGGCACTTCTGGTTTTTACCCTAAATTAATGTATGACTTGCTGTCCCATATTCATACTATTTCTTATGCAGGATGTCTAATTCAAATATTTGTTATTTATTCATCTACTTTATGTGACTGTTCAATTTTAACAGTCATGGCCTATGATAGGTATGTAGCAATATGTAGACCACTAACATACCATGCAGAAATGACAAACCACAAAATTGTAAAATGTATAATTTTTTGTTGGCTTGCACCATTTTTTTCTCTAGCTGTTATAGTCTTGTTAACATCAAGGCTAACTTTGTGTGGGTCACATATTGAAAAACTATATTGTGAAAATTGGGCAGTTGTTAAACTAGCATGTTTCTCTACAACAGCAAATAATGTGACTGGATTCATAATTATTATTGTGTATTTTGGACATGCAGTGTTGATTGTTTGCTCATATATCCAGCTGATCAAAAAATGTAAAAAATCGAAAGAGGGAAAGTCCAAATTCATGCAGACCTGTTTGCCACACCTGCTGTCATTCTTTAATATTATTATTGCCTTGTTATTTGATGCTCTTTACAGTCGATATGGTTCAACTACCTTTCCACAGGGTTTAAGAATTTTTTTTGCACTGGATTTCCTATTTATGCCTCCTATTTTAAATCCTATTGTTTATGGACTAAAACTGACTAAAATACGTAAACAGATAATAAGAATAGTATTTAGTCATTGCTGTTGTCAAATTTCAAAATGCTAAAACTTTTTTTTGCTGTTTGATTTAAAAACTGTTGTTTCCAAAAAGTCCAGTAAAATCGCAATGGTAGAAAACTAAGGAGTCTGTAGAGTTTATATGGTTGAACGTGGAAATCTTTGCAGATTGGAATTAAGCATGCTAAAAAATATATACATGTCAAGTTTAACACTATACTTTTTAAAAGCATGTTCTTTACTTAAGGGGTTTACTGAAAGTACTGCAAAAGTTGGCATGACTTTTATTTAATTTATTTATCTAAGCACATATGTCAGACACAATCATCTTTATTAATCCAACCCTCAAGCTTTCTCTGCTATTTTAAATAAAGCAGTTAATTTTTAGTTAAGTACAGCTTTTGCATCTGTCAGTTCTTTTGAGTCATTATTATGTAAAGTTCAACTTCTACCCAAAAAAAAAACCCCAAATGACACTCAAGACAACTTATTTTTTCTTATTTTTTATTAGCGTTGTTTTGTTTTCTTACTGTTTCTTACAACTTCATTATTGAGCTTAAAGCGATAATTAGTAACCTTTAAAGGATAGGTGGTAAACACGTAATTTTTAAGCAGGCCAAAAATTTGGCTAATTAAATTAGATAAGTTAAGATTTGATTGTTTTCACACCCAATGGATGCAATATTACTTGCAGTTCTGTGCCTTTATTAATTGTGTTGAAATGTTATTTGCCACACAAAAATTTTTCACTAGATGTCAGTACAGTTCTGAAAACCTGCTGTGTGTCAGGGCTCTTTTTATATTTGGGTATATTTCAAATATTTGCCAATGTAGTAGCTAATACATTATTTCTTATTTATATAGAGCACAAACTGAGCTTTAATAATATGGCTGATACAAATATGACAGAATCATGGGCATCATATCCTTAAGCCTGATTAAGAAGATGCAATTTTTACATCAAGAATAAAAAGGAGAAGTGAAGCCAAACACCAAACTGAGTTTGTGAAAGTCTTGGGTATGTGCCCATAAAAAAATAGGCTAAAGTATTACATTCAGAAAGACATTTAATTTGGGGTAAAGTGACTGTTGAGCCAAACTTTTTATTTAGCATGGCCTTCTTTTTATTAAATGTACATTTGTTTTCTTAAATATGTACCTGGCTCATGTGACACCAGATTTCCCCAGGACTCTCACTTATGTTTCAGCTGTTCACACTTATAGACTTAGATTCCCCACACATATTTCAACATTGCATAGTAGTTAACACACCATGTTTTTATTGCTGCACAGAAACAGAGGGGTCATCCAGAGTTACTGTGTGATCACAAAGCTTACTTCTAGCTGCATGTCCTAGTACAAGTACTTCTGTCTTATTAGAATTACTGTAAGTAGAAGGAAGGTAATCCTTTGGGATTGACAATGTCATCAGCAATATTCATTAAAAAAGGGCTTGAATGAAAAAAATATATACAAGAAACTATCAGACAATTTTATTTTATATTGCAGTCATACCGTTTTTTTTGTTGTTGTTGTTTTTTTTTTTTTTTTTTTTAGAAATTACAGCATCATAGAAAGTGCATAGTGAAATTTTGTAACTCAGAACAAAAATTAGGTAGGTTGACAGCTGTAGATGTGTGAGTATAAACACTCACTCTAGACTTTTTGTACAAAGAGGGTTTTTGTGGTTCACATGCTCTTTCTCAGATTATGCACATCAATGCACCTGCTAAACAGTAAGTAATCCAACCAGTTTAAATTTTTTTTTACATATTTATATTATATTGTCTATATGTCATGCACCTCTTCTTTTTTTAACATTATTTAAACTCTAGAAAGTGCATTGGCAACTTCTTTTTTTGTCTGATGTGCAAATTGGTCTCACTCACTCACTCACTCACTCCTATCCTTGGGGACTCAGCCCATTTTTTTAATTTGCAGCGTTTTACCGCCGGAAGGATCTTCGAGAACGAGTGAGCTTGCTGCCTAATGCTAATGGCTGGGAGTACTTTATTTACACACAGCACCATATAGCATAAGCAACTCATTCACCCAGAACCTACACACAATTCAGCTAAGCATGAACCAGAACACATTCAACAGGTCTCACACACCCTAACACACAAACATGGCCGAAGCCACTAGCCCAAACAAACTTCCCAAACATGGTGAACACACAGAAACCCTCCCGCAATGCATGATTGCCGTCCCGCCTACGCCACAATACAATATAAAATTAAAATTTTAACAACTTGATTATAGGCTACTTTAAATAAAATAAAAACTGTTAGGGAAACAGGAAAATGTAATATATATATATATATATATATATATATATATATATATATATATATATATATATGGTCTACCAAATAAATAAATAGTCATACAGATAATAAATCTTGTTTGTTTATAAATAATCTGTATTCATATGTATAATCATATGTTGATAGGCTGTATTTTGTAAAACACATTTACTGCCACTGCCATAGATGTCCAAATAACGCCAAAAAAAAAAAAAGCCAGATTAGGTCAAATGTTGAACGTTAAAATGACGTCCAAGTTGGGTCATGGTTGGACGTCCAAATAGTGGACCTAGTTTGGACGTCAAAATGACACAATCACTCATTAAAACCTCCGTATGTTATATAGTATAATATAATATACACTTTACAGGAAACATAATTGAGTAATTACCTTTGAGTCTTTTCGTTCTTTTGTCACGTAACTCCCATAGACGCTATGCAGTGCAGTATACAGGAAACAGTATTGAACAAACGGTTCTGCTAATGAGTCCCCGAGTCATTCGTTCTTTTGTCACGTGACTCCCATAGACTCTATGCAGTGCAGTATACAGGAAACAGTATTGAACGAATGGTTCTGCTAATGAATCTCCGAGTCGTTCGTTCTTTTGTCACGTGACTCCCATAGACTCTATGCAGTGAAATAGATCAGGTTTTTTCCGAATATTGATATTATTGTTTATCGTTATCTAATAAAAAAGCATGCAAAAAAATTGACAGTAAATGTATCGAGTGTACAGATCTGGCCTTTAAAAACGCACGTTTTCGGAAAAGTGATCTAACGACTTGCCGCGCGCTGTGAAAATGCCCTTCAATACCTGTAGGGGGCAGTCGTGTTTCAGTCTAAAGTATTGTGTGTCTACTGAAGCCGAAAAATGTTATGTCTCTTAGGCGCCCATTGACAGCAAGCGACAGAGCTCATAAACGTGTCAAGCTCAAACTGATGTGTATTTATTCTTGTATTTATTCTGTAGTAGTTCTCCAAATTTATTATTATTATTATTATTATTATTATCATTGTAACGGTGTTATGCGCTAAAATGCGACGATATAGCCATTACATTATCAAGTTATGCTTCAGTACTAAATGCATGTTTCCAATTGAGAATTTTTTTTTCTTAAGCTATGAAACACATTAGCACTCACCTCACAGTTGCTATAATTTAATGATTATCATAAGCAAAAAGTGTAAAACAAAGGATTCACATTTATTACATTTTCACCCAGAGCGGGATTCAAACCAGGGTCTGGACGATTTTATACTATTATTTAAGCAATGCCACACCTCGTGGAAAGCGGCAAAAATGCTTCGATTTCTTGGCTGTCACTGAGTGTCAGCTATTCACGACTGGCCCCCGCGGAACGCAGAATCCCCGGGCTTTGACTGCGCTTTCTCCATTCGTTATTACAGGGACGGACTGGGACCAAAAAGTGGCCCTGGACTTCTTGGCCCACAGCAGCCCACACCATAATACATTGGCTCATTAATGTAGAGATACATTTTTAACACATTTTTAACACATTTTTACTAGTTACTAGTATAAAAATATAACACAATCCAGAAATCAATGCTATTTAAACATGTTATTTGAAGTATCGCTAAACATATATTGGGTTATATTAGTAAAACAAAGAAACGAAAAAAAAGAACATCAAGACAAACAACATATAAATCTATAAAGACAATATTTTAAAAGAAATGGCAATAAAACTGAACAGGTAAGCTAAAATAAAATCAGTAGCAGCAGTAGCTCACGCTAGTAAACTAGTTACTTATTTTAATTATTATGGTAGTCAATATTAATACGAAATAATGCTGAGAAACATTATTTCAATTAATATTGACCACCATAATAATTACTAGCACGAGTTAATGCTGCTACTAATTTTATTCTGTTTGATTGCCATTCTTTTTACTTGGCTCTGGTAGATCAGGGGAGACGTGTTGGTCATCATCAGCATGTATTATGATGTGGGATGTGGTGCGCTGCTGGATCCAGCCTCACTGTCCCTGACCTGTTATAGGCAGAATCTGTTCATTTGAAGCATTTTACAGCATTTACCTCTAAAGCTTTTTCTTATTTTCGCATAACCTTTTCTTCTTCCTCCTTTTCATTCATGTAAATTATTATTAATTTGCTCAGAAAATTCGCTGCATCAAGAAAGGATCAATATCTAAAATGTTTAAGATGCCCACATGTGTGGACAAAGAATACAAAAGTGTATAATCTTTAATAAAGTAAGCCTAATACAATATTGTTTCCAATGCTAAAGCAAACATGATTTTGTTTTAGTCTATTCATTAAATAAAATGCGACAGCGCGCTCCGAGGTGAAGCGCACCCACAGTTACTGTAATCCCCCATCTCACCTTTACAACAGGTGTGAAGTCATCAAACCGGTTTCGCTGCTGGGGGAATTCGCAGAATTGGGGTTTTTAAAACAAATTAACAAGTCCGAGCAGACGTCAGACAGGGGGTTTGGTTGGTTAGAAGTGGCGCTGACGGGGGGGCGGGAGGGAGTCTCGCCCAGGGAGCAATTCAGTGTAGAACCGCCACTGCCTATTTTCCACCACATCACGTACTTCCCGGACCTCGGACTAATCTCCGCGCAATAATAGGATTAATAGGAATAAATTTTATTTAGACTATTAAAAAAAATAACCTGCGTCTATTTTTAGGCGTGTCAGCTGCCACTTTTTAGTTAGAAGTTTTCAATACAAATCTTATAATGCCCACATGACATGTTGGTGAGCTATCCATGCCAATGATCCCAGGCTTGCACCCCGCGCTATGAAATACGAGTACAACGGCCATCCGCGGACAGCAGCTCCTGCCTCCGTCCGCTCGCGCTGGCTCTTCTTTGAAGTCCCTGGGCGCATTACATTTGCCCCGTTTGCATGCCGCACTTCCGCGTTGTTGTGCGCGCGTCTCACTCACACCGCGTAGTAAAATCCACTGTAAACCAACAAACCCCAAGTATTTTATAGCGCGAGTTGGAAGCCCGGGATCTTTAGCAAGGAGAGCTCTTCTTCACCATTCGTGCCTAATTCCGCGGCCCCGCTTCTTCGCATATCTGAAGGGGAGGCCGCCTAACTAGTGAGCGAGGAGCGATATTGATTTGGGCGCACGCCGTGTCACATAGGTATTCAGGGACAGGCATTAAAATGGTTTAGATCATACCTGTCTGATCGATACCATTTTGTAGACCTAAATGGAGAACTGTCTGGTGTAATGCCAGTGAAATATGGGGTCCCACAAGGGTCAGTTTTAGGACCTCTGCTGTTCTCAATATACATGCTTCCCCTGGGTAACATCATTAGAAGACATGGGATTAGTTTTCATTGTTATGCTGATGATACCCAATTATATATCTCAACAAAACCAGATGAAATACCTAAATTGTCTAGATTAACCGAGTGTGTCCAGGACATAAAAGATTGGATGACCAATAACTTCCTTTTACTAAACTCAGACAAGACAGAGATATTACTCATCGGCCCAAAAACCAGCACACAACAGCTTTCACAATTCAGCCTGCGTTTAGAAGGATGTACTGTTACTACTAGCTCAACAGTAAAAGACCTGGGCGTAATATTAGACAGTAACTTGTCCTTTGAAAATCATATTTTCAATATCACAAAAACAGCCTTTTTCCATCTTAGAAATATCGCCAAACTTAGGAGCATCTTATTCGTATCTGATGCAGAAAAGCTAGTTCATGCATTCATGACCTCCAGACTGGACTATTGTAATGCATTACTAGGTGGTTGTCCTGCATCCTCAATAAACAAGCTTCAGTTAGTCCAAAATGCAGCCACCAGGGTTCTCACCAGGTCCAGAAAATATGATCATATAACCCCAATATTATCATCCCTGCACTGGCTACCTGTTCAGTTTAGAATTAATTACAAAATAGTATTACTTACTTATAATAAAATCCCCCAGGCGAGCATGGTCAGCCTCAATGATGGCCCCTCCCCCTCCTGGTGACTTCCATGAGTTACCTCTTTCATGGAATAAGCCGTATTTATCCTGTGTTTTTGTGCTATTAACATTTGATTTGTTCCAATGTCATGGATGAAAGCGCGGCTCTTTATTATGATGTCCCAGATCAGAGAGACGCTCACGGGCTATCTCTCTCCTGGGAGCTCATCCTCTTGGGAAAAATCCCCACTCCCCACCAAGTGTGTAGATAACATCTTCGTTGGTGGGAGAAAATTTTTCAAGCAGCTGGTCAGCCTGGTGCAGCCCTGCACACAATGGCTTTGCAGGCGTACCAGACTGACCTACTGAGAGCTGCACCTTTTAGAGAGGCCGGCAGCGGGGAACCTACTGCCAGCTATGTCTCTTTGGGTACAGAGCATTGAAGAGGACCAGCATCCTTGGGAGGCCGTGGTTCAATCTCCGCCACCACTTGTGTTTTGGAGAGCAGCGGTCTCCAGTGAATCGTTAGGTGTTCGGTCTCTTCCTTCTAAGTTCAGGATGCCGAACACCTAACGCACCCATCTAGCCGAGGTGTCAAAGTTCGTGCACCTTTAGAGAGGCTGGCAGCGGGGAACTACTGCCAGCTATGTCTCCTTAAGCACAAAGCACTGTGGAAAACCAGTATCCTCAGGACAAAGTGTTAGGTGCTCGGGTTCCTCCTGCCGTGTTTCAGGACACCAAACACCTTACAGCCATCACCATCACCACCCCCTCCGTCAGCGTCAACACGTCGCCCTAGCTCAGCTCACTTCTTAGGGTGGAGGCCTAATGCCACAAAGCGTTCTCCTTTCTAAACGAGGTATGAAGTTGAGTGTCATGCGGAATCCGAGCGCAATGCGGGCACATCTGTCTCCAGCGCGCGCCAAATTCATTATAGCATACTCTAAGGGAGTATAAGCTAGGCGAGGTGGTAACTTCACCGCTCCCAGAGTGGTTTCTGTGGTGGTTTAATGCCGGGGGATTTCATCCAAGGGCCAATCCCCAGAGGCAACAAGGGTTACGCGCCGGGAGCTTCGTACCCTTTCTATGTGGTTCAGACCCTCGTCCTTGACTCTGGGTCACACTCTAGGTCTATCCTGTCGTCGCAAGTTGCTTAGGGGCCGGAGTGCGGCCTTAGATAGCCGCCCAGCCCAAGGGATCTGGAGAGGTCATCTTCTCGTGTGGCACATCAATTGCCCCGAAACGATGACTCTATTTCTGGCCCTAAAATACTCCCTCCAGCAGTCAAGAGGTTATCATGTCCTAGCGCGGACACTACAGCAATCTTGTAAATATTGCCTGGGCAGACTAAGCTCGCGCCGCTAAGAAGACTAGCGCACTAGGTTCTGCTTTGAGGACAGGACAAATTCTGTCCCTCAGGATCATTTACATTCTAGGACATGGCGAAACATGCAGACCCAGTCCACTGCCGAACCGCTTCAGTGCTGGAGCTTCTGCAAGAAAGTTGACCTCGGGCTTTTGCCCTAGTACACTCAGAACATACGTAGCCGCTTCTCGCCTACGTCCTGACTGATGGGGCTGGTGGAAAGCACCCCTTAGTGTGCTTAGGCTTTGCCAACTGGCTAGGAAAAGCTGTTCTGCATTCTTACCCAACTATCTTCCACAGTTGAAGCCTTCTGTCCTCCGCCGTTAGCTCCGGAGCAGTAAGACTTCATTCGCTGTGCCCAACTCATGCTCTTCAATTTACAGCACACCTCTGCATTAAGCCAGGGCCGTAAATTAGAGCAGGGTTTCATATGTCGTGGGGCCGCGGCCCAAGGGCGGCCGCCATTAGACGAGTCGGGTTAAAGATGCTAGTGCTCTAGCCTATGAGGCGCATGGCAAACTTCGCCTCTAGTGATTAGGGCCGTTTGACCAGGAAGCTTGCCTCATCTATTGCTCTGGCAAGAGGGGCTTCCAAGCATGGCATGCTGCAGGCTGCCTTTCCGCAAGACATCGGTCAGGCTTCATAGGGGGGATGCCAGGCTCGCGGGTCCTTGAGTCAGCATCCCAGGATTATGTCTAGGACTCTTTGGGGGTACTGTGCGCACACTACACAACCCTGGGGGTCCACACACTTGCAGTGCGGCAGAGTGGGTATTCTCGTTCCCATAGCGCTGTCACGCAGCATTGAGTGTAGCTTTTAAAAGAGACCGTCTCGGGTTACTTTGCTGTAACCCTATTCCCTGAAAAAGCGGGAACGAGATGCTGCGCTCCAATGCCGCACTGCGTGACTGGACATCCTTCAGACAAAATTAACCTGAGGGTGTTTCCGGTTCATGCCTATTTATAACCTCCAGGTGCACCTCATTGGTTGACGTCACCTGCCTGAGGTTATACATGCCAAAATATTTGGTGTGTTTGACACACACGTGCTTCACAACCGGTCACGAGGAATCGTTTCCCATAGCGCTGTCGCGCAGCATCTCGGTCTCGTTTTTTCAGGGAACAGGGTTACAGCAAAGTAAGCCGAGACGTTTTTTCCCTACAAGTGACTTTTCTTCTTGATGAGATGCTGCATTTACCTGCACTACCAAATGACCTGATGATTGCTCTGCTCTTGCTGAGGTTATGGTGGATTCAAAGATGAAAACATCTGGTTCCTCTACCCCGCTGGACAGATTCAAGGCATCACTGTTGCTATAGGATGGGACCTCTGACCTTGCTGTGGAACTACGAGTCTGCCTAGCCTGACTTTCAGTGACAGACTAAGGTTCACCACCACTCAAAGAACTGCGAGAGGGATTGGCAATGATTTTAACATCCATCACCAATATATAAAGTGGACTTACTTAGTTTCTATACTGTATACCAAAATATATAAAAACTCAAAGATGTTCCCTACCTTTTGCATTTAGTTATGTGGTTTTTCATTTTATTTAAAGGAATGTTGGTGTCACAATTCAGCCATTTTGTGAGGGGTCCTTGTTGCTGGAGGGTTGTCAGGCTCTACACACAATATGGAAAAAAAGAAATAATGTACATCTGGTGCTTTTTTTTTGCAATCTCATTTACCAACATGTGGGCAACAAAAACAAAATGTAAACACAAACTGACCTGATATCACCTTCTAAGCTATGATATGAAAATCTCTTATAAGAATTGTTTATATACACATTCAAGAACAATATTACAGATATGAAGTTATGTTTCTAATCAGCTGACAGCGAAAATGATGTGACACATAGTTAGCTTAGCCAGCCATTTGAACTAGTTTATTATTACGTGCAAATAGCCATTCAAGTCATTACTCACGTCTTCCAAAGCAATACTTTTCTGCAGTGGCCTGTGTATCCAGTATCTGGGCTTGGGATTGTGCACAGGTTACGGCTTCGTGTTGTACCAGATATTCTCAACAGCTCAAACCCTCCTGTGTCTTTTAGCTAAAGGAAGGTTTCCTCAATCTTTACCTTTACCATTTCTGGATCATCATCTCTTCCTGTAAAACACATAACATGTACATTACTACAAGAACGGTACATATAACAGTAAAAAATTGTTAAACTCTTGACATATAAACAGACATGTAGCATCACCTTGGAATGAAATCCATTTCTCTCCAAGTTCAGCTGCTGCCAGCTCAAATTTGACTGCTTTTGCTGGCACTGTGTCTGACATATTATCATTTAAACAGAAGAAGGTGTGTGTGTAAATGGCGCAGCATGCTTTCTTGGAAGATTGAGGGGCCAGAGATGAAAGTGGCGCTGAGGAAGGCCTCGCTCTGTAAGGGGCAAACAGTCTTGTGACTTCAACTTTAAAAGGGGAAAAGCAATATTATAATAAATTCTAAAAGTTTAGATTAATTGCTATTTAATTTGAAAACATTATACCCACTTACAAAATCACTACGCTGAACATTTAAAGTTGAAAATTGCTTTCCCTTCACTCACATTTCTTGCATATTAGCAGAGAATATTAAACACTCTCTTTCAAACACTCATGATTAACTATGAAGGAGAATGATACAGAGAAATGTGTTTGTTGTCCAAATGGCTAACATTAACCCAAAAGTCGATTATGTTTCCTCCTACCTAATTTACGGAATTTCCTTGCTATGATTAAAAACAGTATGTAAAAAATCTCGCCCCAGTGACTGAACTAAAAAGCTCATTTTGGGCAGACTGAGAGATTAACCAAGCAGTAATAACATATCGTTACTTACCCTGAACAGGGTTTTGCGGACTTGAGTTGGCTCTAACAGCATTAGCATTTGCTAACGTTAACACTGTAGTGTTGAGTGAACTCGGACCAGGGACAGCTTCATCACCAGTACGCTGCTGCAATGCTCTCTCAGACTAAGGTGAAGACCTATAATCTAGGCAGTTAGCAACTTCTCTGAGTAGCTCAGAAACGGACTTGTCTCCTGCGGCCATGTCCTTCACGAATTCGCACCCAGTGTTTCACATTTTCTTGGTAGCTTAACTCTACAGTATTTCGAGCAGCATACTGCCACCTACTGCATAGAATACGTATTGCACTATTAGACCTAAATCGATACTTCATGCGCTAATACTTATGTCTGAATAAAGGAGCAACCAATCACACAGCTGGCTCCGCCCTATCACTCTTGATTGACAGAATGACTCATTTTGCTGAAAAGTCGCATTATGAAATAAATAGGCCATTGTGAAAAACGGGATTATGAAATAAATACTGACTTTGAAAAAATGACATTTTGAAATAAAAACAGCATGAATTAAATAAAATGCCTCTGCAATAATCTCTGTTATTGTGAAAAATAATGAACATGAAATATTATTTCAAAATAGTAAGTAAATTTATATAACAGAATGCAATATATTACATATTTGTGTCTTATTTATTCATAGAGTTATTTATTTCATCATGTCCTATTTATTTATTTAATGCCCTATTTATTTATTTAATTTTGAACACTTTGGAGTTTCATAGTACTCAACCCTCAAACCTGGAGTTACGTACCTCATAAGTCTATGGGGTGATTGTACATTCTGGATTTTAACACTAAAGAATTATGGTCAATATAAAAACTTAAGAACTCACAACCCATCAGAATATAGTGCTGTTAATAATCCCCAACTCTGCTACTGTAGCATCAACCTCTACCTTGATTGGTTTAGAAAAGTCATGAGCATTTTATTGCATTTTAATTATTAAAATTCCCAAATGCACTTTGAAAATCTGCAGACCAAACAAACAAGGCTAATAGACACAACAAGGCAGTGACTCCTAGATAGGCTATGGTGTCTTGCAGTGGTGAAAAGTAATGAATTCAAGATTCAATTCAAGATTCAAATAACTTTATTAATCCCAGAGGGAAATTGCTTAAAGCTTGCAGATTGTGTGACCTTAAGTCACAGCGAGAGGCACTGCTGGGATTAAATGCAAGTAAATTACATTTACTTGCATTACTGTAATTGAGTAGATTGTTTGAGTAGATCAATCTGCACTGATTGATTGATGGGTGTGGAGAACAAACGCGCTAAATTCACATAAACGATGGTGACGGACAAAACAGATGCCAGTGATACAGACACAGCTAAAAGTAAAATGCCAACAAATTCTTATAAAGCAAACCCCTGGCCATATTTAAGTGACCACTTTGATTTTAAGCACAAGAAAGGCAACAGATTTATTATGCAAGGGTGTACCATCCCCCATCCCACCTCCACTGTTAAAAAAAGAAGTAACTCAGTAACTTTTACTCTGAGTAAATATTTAATGAGCTACTTTTTACTTTTACTTGAACAGCTTTTTATAAGTAACTTTACTTGTACTTCAGTAAAAGTTCATTAAAGTAACAGTACTTTTACTTAAGTACAAAATTTTGTATCACTCTTTCCACCTCTGGTGGCTTGTACAAACTCTTTGCACAAACATTTTGCTGAATTTAAGGTCAAGTTGCCCTTGTCCAGTCAGTTAAAAACAGTACTTAGTTTACAAATGCACAACCATTTTATCCTTGTAGGCAGTACAGTTTGACACATAAGCAAAAGGGGTGTTTACTAACTGTTAGAATGTTGCATGTGTATTTTTATCAAATTCATTTGTCACATACACAGTCATACACAGTACGATATGCAGTGAAATGCTTAGGCAACTGCTCATGACCTAAAATAGAAGACTAATATGAGAATTAAAATATAGGGTAAATAAAACTAGAAAAACATTTAATAAAATATAAAACTAAAGTTAAAAAAATAAATAAATAACTGTATGACAAAAATACACAATATAGAAAATATTTGAAGAATGTTTAACGAAATATAAAACAATAAGAGCAGCTGAACGGGTAGGTATATTTATGTAATTTTTGTATGGAATGGTAGTTGTAATGGTAATGTAATGTCCACTGTTTGTGCAATTCACATATTTAAAGTGTCTAGTGCTGTGCAAAAAATGCTTAAAAAGTGATTTATTTAAAGTGACTTGTGACTTGTGACCACCAGGTGTAGTTGTGCAGTGGCCACTAGTGTAAACGAATGTCCAGAATGTCCAGTGTATGTGTGTAAAGACCATATGTGTGTCAGTACTGTGTGGTGGTGTGATTGAGAGACCGTATCGCCTGTGGGAAGAAGCTCCTCTTCAGTCTCTCTGTGTTGGCCTTCAGGGAGCGGAATCGCTTTCCTGACCTCAACAGAGAGAACAGTCCATTGTTGGGATGGCTGAGGTCCTTCACAATCTTCCTGCTGTAGATTGAGTGCAGGTCAGGGAGCTCGGTGCAGGTGATGCGCTCAGCTGATCGCACCACCCTCTGTAGAGCTCGTCTGTCCTGCATGGTGCTGTTCCCGAACCAGGTTAAGATGTTTCCCGTCAGGATGCTCTCTATGGTGCAGGAGTAAAAGTTCCTGAGCACCTTGGAGGGCAGTCGGAAGTCTCTCAAGCGTCTGAGGTGGTAGAGACGCTGCCTGGCCTTTTTCACCATGGTGTTGATGTGACAGGACCATGACAGGTCCTGCGTGATGTAAACACAGAGGTATTTGAAGCTGTCCACTCTCTCCACTGGGCTCTCGTTGATGACGGGGGTCTGGTAGTTCCTCTCCTGCTTAGTGATGAAGTCCACTATCAGCTCCTTTGTCTTACTGACGTTTAGAAGGAGGTTGTTCCTCTGGCATCAGTTCTCCAGATTCCTAATCTCCTTCAGGTAGGCCGCCTCGTTGTTATCAGAGATCAGGTCCACCACGACGGTGTCGTCAGCAAACTTAATGATGGTGGTGGAGCTGGTAGTGGCCACACAGTCATATGTGTACAAAGAGTACAGCAGGGGGCTCAGAACACACACCTGGGGGGCTCCAGTGCTGAGAGTGATGGAGGCTGAGACATGTCCGCCCATCCTTACTGCCTGTGGTCTGCCAGTTAGGAAGTTGGAGATCCACTGGCACATAGATGAGCTGAGTCCCAGGTGCTCCTGCTTGGTGGTGAGTGTTTAGGGAATTATGGTATTGAATGCAGAGCTGTAGTCGATAAAGAGCATTTTAACATAATTCCCCCTCCGAGTGTCCAGGTGAGTGAGTGATGTGTGGAGTAGATGAGAGATGGCATCGCCTGTGGAACGATTTGGACGGTATGCAAACTGTAGTGGGTCCAGTGTGTCGGGTAGTGAAGAAATGATGAAGTCTCTGACCAGGCGTTCAAAGCATTTCATCACTACTGAGGTGAGAGCTACAGGGCGATAGTCAGGGACAGGAACAATAATGGACTCTTTGAAGCATGTGGGGATCACCGACTGAGATAAAGATATGTTGAATATCTCAGTGAACACAGGTGCTAGCTGGCCTGCGCAGGCTCTGAGAATACGGCCTGAGATGCCATCTGGTCCTGCTGCTTTCCTGGTGTTCACTCTCTTGAAGGCTCTCCTCACGTCATGCTCTGTGATGATGAACGCGCTTCCGGTGCTGGCAGTGACTTCATGTCTGCAGACGTTAGCGCCGCTAGCATTAGCATCGCTAGCGTCTTTAGCTGCAGCCTCGAAGCGAGCATAGAAAGTGTTCAGCTCATCTGCCAGAGTCACGTCTGCGTTCGTCATACCGGTTGTTGGTGCTCTATAATCCGTTATTGTCCTTAGTACTTGTGACTCTAGTTTCCTCCCGTAGCGCTGCTTCGCCTCTTTCACCGCCTTCCGGACGCTGTATGACGCAGCCTTGTACGGTTCCATGTCCCCCGACGCGAGTCCCGTGTTGTAGGCAGCGGTGCGAGATTTCAGAGCGTCGCGGATGGTTTTATCCACCCACGGCTTCTGGTTGGGAAATGTTTTAATAGTCTTTTTTTCCACGGTATCATCCGCTAGTTTCCCAATGAATCCCACAACCGCTTCCGTAACCACGCTGACGTCATTATCGGAGTTGTTTCGGAACATGTCCCAGTCTGTGTCATCAAGTGCATCCTGTAACGTGGCGACCGATTGATCCGTCCAGCGCGCGACCTCCCTCTGAACCGGAACTTCCTGTTTCAGCCTTTGTTTGTATTCTGGCATGAGGAAGATGGCGGCGTGGTCGGATTTACCAAACGGAGGACGAGATTGTGCCTGGTAGCCGTCCTTGACTGTAATGTAGCAGTGGTCCAGTGTCCTATCGCCCCTGGTGGGGCAGGTGATGTGCTGATAAAAGTTCGGCGCTGCGCGTTTGAGGTTGGCCCTTTTAAAGTCCCCCGCCACAATAAGCGCAGCGTCCCGGTGTTGTGTTTGATGCTGTGTGAGTGCCTCATGCAGCTCGCATAAGGCAGTGTCCGTGTCCGCTTGTGGTGGAATATAAACGGCGCTGATTATGACCGATGTAAACTTCCGAGGTAGATAAAAAGACGACACGTGATGGACAGTAGTTCCAGGTAGATACAATAAAGATCAGAAATATCGCTGGCTTCCCAAGGGAAATCACTATTAGCTAGATAATAACATTTACAAATAACCAAAAAACATACCTCTCGCACACCGGAACCGGACGACACACTTCCGGAAGTGTAACCTGGGGGTGAATTAGTGCCACACCTGGCTGTTCTCTCCGCACCCTTTTAAACTCTCCTAAGCTACACCCAATAATCAATCTCAGATGCATAGCCGGAAATCTGGAAGGAAGTACAAAACTCCTTCTCATCACAATCCGTTGAGAAATCCCTAGTTATGTACTGTGAAAGAACAATGACAGTTTATTACTCCAATGGTAAAAAGGAAGCATGCATTATAATAGTATGCATCCTACCTGAGTGAATCTACCAGCATTGTGCACTTTTGTCACAGCAGATATGGCCTCTTTATCTTCATCCTTTGGTGGAAATACATACTGTATGCAAGTATATGTTATGTGGCAAAAAGAAGAAAAAAAACAAAATACCTAAATGCAACTAAACAACAACAAAGCAACTACCTGACAACAAAACACTTACAACTGTGACAGACTGTGTTCTTTCTGTAGGGTCCAATAATACAATCCATCTTTTAGTATCTATAAGAAAATAGAACCCATAAAATTCTCAATATTATTAAAAAAAAACAATAATGCAGGAAAAACATGTCAAAGTCATACAACTAAGATCACAGTAGCCTATACATTATATGCAGTTAAATAAAGTTAGCCTGCATAAAAACATTATGCACGTTCAAAAGCCTTTAAGTGACAGAGATAGTAATTTTTTAAGTCATATAATGAAAACAAAACAAATAGTGGTAAACATACATTTCACCATGTTAGTGTCACTGGTCGCCCTTTATTAAGGGACAGAGCCATCTCCTCAGATCGGGTAAGGGGAGGTGGTGGTGGGCCCCTGCCGTTAGACGGGCTTCAGCCTTCTTTCTATTAGCTACGTTGTCACATCTGTGCCACCACAGTCCGGGGGAGTTTGATCCGGTTCCCCGGACTATTGAGCCGAAGCTTTGTTTCCCCCTAGTGTGTCTACGATGGTATGTCTTCACTTAATCACAAATCATGTACACCTGTGTCTCTCCCCTGTGTGTCCTTATTTAAGCCAGCCGAACCCGTAGTGTCTTGTCCGTTCGCTGTTATTCACATGTTTATTTTGTACATGTTTTTCCCACCTCACCGCTTTCTCCTATCTTCTCCTCAGGAATAAACCGAGTCTGCAGGATCGGGGTAAGGCCTGTAGTGAACAGGCAGCAGGGCCAAGGTCACGGTTAAGTCGCCAGCCAAGTGCAGCGCAGGACCCATGTGACAGTGCTATTAGTTTATTGTCTCAGTTTTGGTGTGTTCGTGCCCGCCTGCAGACCCAGCCTGAGGAGGCTGTCTTTTGTTGGTTTGTGTTTTTATGTTTACTTTGTTTTGTTTCTATCATCCTCACGTAAGAAGAGATCAACATAAGTGGGAAAACTTCACCCCAAAAGATAAAAAATAAAAGACTCACGTGTGTTTTCAACTCATACCTGCATTTTGCATCCAATTCTTTGACTAGAGATCATGACAGATGAACGGACCCGTCAGGACGCAGCAGGAGTTCCCCTGCCCGACGAAAACGCTCGTCTGCATAGCTACCTGCGAGACCAGCAGCAGGAAATCGGGAGCCTGGCACGCGCCGTCCATGCTCCACAGCCATATGGAGCACCGGAGGCACCATCACCACTCGCTACCACCGCTACATTGAGGCCCTTTGCGCCGTCTTTGATCACCCCGACCAGGGAAAAACTGGTGAGCAGCAGCTGTTGAGGCTCAGGCAGGAAAACACACCGGTGGCGGAATATGCGGTGAAGTTTCAGGTGTTAGCGGCTGAAAGCGGTTGGTGTGAAAAGAGCTTGCTGGCAAGATTTCGAGATGGACTCGCCCCGGACATCCAACTGGAGCTGGCGTGCCGAGATGCTGATTTGTCGCTCGAGGAATGCATCGCGCTAGCTGTCAAGCTGGACCAACACCTGCGCAGCCAGCAGCGCCGGCCGCTACTCCGACTGCCAAAACGTCCAGAGCCGCGCCGCAAAATGAGCCCTCATCAGCTGCAGCCAGCCGAGCGCGAGGGGTCCTCCACCGAGGCCATGGACGTGGATTCATCACGTCTTCCCGCATCCAAGAAAACCCGGCGACTGACTGCGGGGCTGTGTTTGTACTGTGGGGGGGAAAAACATCGAGTCAGCTCCTGCCCTCTGCTGAAAGTAACTTGCCACACCCCTCCGTGCACACACACACCTTTTTGTTTGCCAGCACAAATTTCATTTTATAATAACACTTTGTCTGTTTTTCCCCAAATAGATTCTGGGTCGGCTGGTAATTTCATCTCAGCTTCTGTCCTTTCCACGCTGCAAGCTCCCGTGTCGAAGCTTCCGTGCCCGATATCTATTAAAGCTCTGGACGGTCATGCACTCACCCACTCGCCACTTAAACTAATTACAGCGCCCCTCCGTTTAACTTTCCCCGGTCACTCTGAGGAGATAAAATTTTTTGTGCTTCCTCAGACAGACCATTCCGTCGTGCTGGGTCTGCCATGGCTCAGTTTTCACAATCCTAATTTTGATTAGGCGAATGCGCGCGTCCTCTCTTGGTCCCCACGATGCACCACACATTGTAAAACGTTAGCTTTAACGGTCCAAACCACTACTATTGAGAGCCCGAGTCATAAAGTGTCCTGTAGTGTGCCGCCAGAGTACGCGGAATTTAAGGATGTGTTTAGTGTTAGGGCAGCAGCGAGACTTCCTCCCCATTGTCCGTGGGACTGTGCGATAGAGTTATTGCCGGGGAAAACACCGCCTTACTCACGTATTTATCCGTTGTCCCTGGAAGAAACCAGGGCAATGGAGGAATACGTGGATGAGGCTCTCAAGCAGGGACTTATCAGCAGGTCCACGTCGCCGGCTTCGGCAGGTTTCTTTTTTATTGAAAAAAAGGCGGAGGCTTAAGACCCTGTATTGATTATAGGGGACTCAATGCAGTCACAATAAAGTAAAAGCACCCCCTGCCACTGGTTCCGGCCGCTATCGACCAACTCCGAGGTGCCTCCATCTTTACAAAACTCGACCTCCGCAGCGCTTACAACCTCGTTCGTGTGCGCAAGGGCGATGAGTGGAAGACGGCGTTTAGCACCTCATCTGGTCATTATCAGTACAACGTAATGTCATATGGGCTGGTAAACGCACCTGCGGTGTTTCAGGAATTTATGAATGACGTGTTTCGGGATATGTTTAACCGTTGTGTCATAGTATATTTAGATGACATTTTGATATACTCAAGTCATATTCTGAGCATGTTAAGCATGTAGTCGCCGTCCTGCATCGTCTGCGCGCACACGGGCTCTATGCGAAGGCTGAGAAATGCGAATTTCACCAACGTGAGATCGCATTCCTGGGCTATCGCATAGGGCCACAGGGGGTCGAGATGGAGAAGGCCAAGGTGGAGGCGGTAACTCAATGGCCAGTACCGAGGTCAGTGAAGGCGCTACAAAGTTTTCTCGGGTTCGCCAACTTTTACCGGCGTTTCATTAGAAACTTTAGTGCGGTGGCGGTGCCTCTCACTTCGTTGCTTAAAGGCAAACCAAAGAGACTCAGCGCGCTCTCCACCGAAGCAGAGAGCGCATTTCTAAAACTCAAAACAGCTTTCACCACAGCTCCTGTCTTATGGCTTCCCGATCCAGAGAAGTCGTTTGTAGTCGAAGTGGATGCTTCCGAGGTAGGGATAGGGGCGGTGCTGTCGCAGCGCCACGGTCAGCCTGAGAAACTCCATCCTTGTGCGTTTTTTTCACGTAAACTGACACCTGCCGAACAAAATTATGATATTGGCAATAGGGAGCTGCTGGCAGTTAAAGCGGCGTTAGGGGAGTGGAGACACTGGCTAGAGGGAGCCAAACACCCTTTCGTAGTTCTTACCGATCATAGAAATTTAGAATACATCCAACAGGCAAAGAGGTTAAACACTAGACAAGCCCGATGGGCACTGTTTTTTACGCGTTTCCGCTTTCATATCACTTATCTGCCAGGATCTAAGAATAAAAAAGCAGATGCGTTGTCTCGGTACTATCCGGCATTGATTCCCATTGAGAACCCTGAGCCCATTTTACCCGCGCCGCTCGTAGTCGCTCCGGTGATGTGGGACGTTGACATGGAGATCACTCAGTGGGCGCAACGCAACTCCGTGCCCGGTGAGTGCCCTCGAGGGCGAACTTATGTCCCCGAAGCGTTACGCGAGCGTCTCACGATTGAAGCTCACACTAATCGGTCCTCAGGGCATCCGGGCGTAGCCCGCAAGTATAAAATACTCGTACCGAAATACTGGTGGCCGCGTATGAAGGAAACCGTAAAGACAGTAGTTTTATCTTGTGCCGTCTGCGCGAGTACGAAAAATCCGCGCAGTCTACCGGTTGGTAAATTAATGCCCCTACCGACGCCGAACAGACCGTGGTCACACATTGCAGTGGACTTCGTTACGGACCTGCCGGTGTCAAACGGGTACACTACTATCCTGGTCGTAGTAGATCGGTTCTCGAAAGGGTGTCGTTTCATTCCGTTTGGCTCTCTCCCGTCAGCATTTCAAGTGGCCGAAGCTCTTTTTAAATATGTGTTCCGATACTACGGCATATCCGAAGATATAGTTTCTGATCGTGGTCCCCAATTTATCGGCAAAGTCTGGAAAGTGTTCTTCCAGAAATTGGGGACCACTGTGAGCCTATTGTCGGGCTACCACCCCGAGTCTAATGGGCAGGCAGACCGGACTGTCCAAGAACTCGGCAGATATCTTCGAGCATATTGTAGCAGTCAACAGCACGACTGGGCTCTCTGCCTCCTATGGGCAGAATATGCCCAAAATTCGTTAACCCACTTCTCAACCGGTCTAACGCCGTTTCAGTGTGTGCTAGGTTATCAACCTCCGCTTTGTCCCTGGGTTGCCACTCCCACCCAAGTACCCATGGCGGATGAATGGTTTAAAAGAGGGGAAAGAATTTAGGAGAACGCACACACGCAAATCTCCCGAGCAGTGGCCCGCTTCAAGAAATTTGCTGATAGACGAATGAAGGAAGGTCCTCCGCTCCAGGTAGGCGATCGGGTATGGCTCTCGACACGGGACCTCCATCTTCACCTTCCTCGCAAGCTCACCCCAAGATATATCGGCCCCTTTCCTATTGTTGCCCAGGTTAACCTCGTTTCTTTTAAACTCAAACTCCCAAACCATATGCACATTAACCCTGTTTTTCACCTTTCTCTGCTAAGGCCGGTGGTCCGGGGACCCCTCGACGAGGGCACGAGCGAACCCTCGCTCCCTGGGGCTGTGGAGATAGAGGGCGCCCCAGTGTTTAAGGTAACAAGGTTATTGGACTCACGGAGGAGAGGGGGTCTCTCCAATATCTTGTCGATTGGGAGGAATACGGCCCGGAGGAAAGGAGTTGGGTGCCAGCTAAAGACATCTTAAGCCCCGAATTCGTTACAACTTTCCACAGGGAGCGGCCGGATCGCCCAGCGCCCCGACCTCCGGGCCGCCCCGCTCAGCGACCAACCCACCCAGGCCACAGGGCCCCCCTCCCGCCGCCCAGGCGATGGGTTCGCCCTCGCCTCCCTCGGGAGGCCGGTCCTGTGGAGGGGGGTACTATCACATCTGTGCCACCACAGTCCGGGGGAGTGAGATCCGGTTCCCCGGACTATTGAGCCGAAGCTTTGTCTCCCCCTAGTGTGTCTAAGTTGGTATGTCTTCACTTAATAACAAATCATGTACACCTGTGTCTCTCCCCTGTGTGTCCTTATTTAAGCCAGCCGAACCCGTAGTGTCTTGTCCGTTCACTGTTATTCACATGTTTATTTTGTACGTGTTGTTCCCACCTCACCGCTTACTCCTATCTCCTCCTCAGGAATAAACCGAGTCTGCAGGATCGGGGTAAGGCCTGTAGTGAACAGGCAGCAGGGCCAAGGTCACGGTTAAGTCGTCAGCCAAGCGCAGCGCAGGACCCATGTGACAGTGCTATTAGTTTATTGTCTCAGTTTTGGTGTGTTCGTGCCCGCCTGCAGACCCAGCCTGAGGAGGCTGTCTTTTGTTGGTTTGTGTTTTATGTTTACTTTGTTTTGTTTCTATCATCCTTACGTAAGAAGAGATCAACATAAGTGGGAAAACTTTACCCCAAAAGATAAAAAATAAAAGACTCACGTGTGTTTTCAACTCATACCTGCATTTTGCGTCCAATTCTTTGACTAGAGATCATGACATACATGACAGAAAGAATATACTAAATCGTGTTTAATAAATAGTTCAGTGATTGTGTAATCAAATATTACCTTTTTGCAGGACATTTTTGTGTTTCATTTTTACTTGGCTTCTTATTAAATAAGAAATCATACATTTCCAGTCAATATACATTGGTATTTTAACCTAAAGAAATGAATGGCAGAAAAAGTAAATGCTTTCATTTAACAGCTAAAAGGATGCGAAAAGTGTGTGTATTTTATTTTGCTTTATATTAAAAGGGGAGGCGATGTCAAATTTGCTATTTAATACACTCACGCATTTACTCTGTCCATTATTTTTTGCCGAGCCAACTCCCTTTATTTAGCCGGTGCAGTCGTATTGCTTTTTTTCATTTTTATTGGCTTAAATTCTTCATATGCGTGCAATAAAACCTCGGTGAAGTGTGCCGCTCTCTTTTTTTTTTTCACTTTGATCTTCCATTTTGACTCGTGATATCAGCGATCTATTAAAATTGTCCTAATGTATGCACTGTGCACGCGCATTAAGTCTGGGTAACCAGTAGGAGGTTGATTAAACTTACTCTTCTTAGGTATTTTGGAACCGACATACTCATAATATGCGAGTTTGGGGTAAATTAACCCAGAGGTTACCAAATGGTAATTTAACCAAGCTTTCTGGAATACTCTCCAGGGGCTTCGCCAGCCCCAGATAACATTGTTTTGGGTTGGCAGTGAGTCTGGCTTTCCTGAGTTTGGCCACATCCTTTCTGTAATGAAACAGGTGATCTTCAACTGCAGGAATGAATGACGACACCATCTAAGTAGGCAACAGCATATGGATATTGGCAGCGTGGAACAATATCCATAAGATACTGTGGCCTAGAAGGGCAAATCATCTTTTCCGTATATGTGTAGGTTTTGTTTCCTTGAAAATGTATGTTTTTTTCTTTGTAAATGTGTTTTTTCCCGTGTAAGTTTGTGATTTTTTAAAAAAAATTTTAATCACTAGCGGTTAGCATAGTGATATTAGTTTGCTTATAAATCCATATTTGGATGTTTATTACAGAGATGCCATGGAGCTGATGGTTTACATCAGTGTTTAATGGTCTAAAGGAGACTGATATTTCTTTTAATCACTCGGCTCGGCATTTCCCCCAAACACCCCAATAGTATTAACACTGCTACAAAGTTATTATTAGTGCCTAAAACAGTAACATCTGATTAATTTTATATATTTAACATTACCTGGTAAGTGTGTCTAGTTAAAAATTTAGTAAAAATTTTCAATTTATCACGCTATAATTTACTCTATATAAATTATTACTTTATAATTATAATGTTATCACGCTATAATTTACTGCATATTTCTTTGTGTTAAGTCCTGGAGCTAATATCCGGCAAGATTCTGTGTTCATTAGCGTTTGACCTCACTTCCATTGTCCTTTGTGCATTAGCTTTATCTTTTAGCTTGCAAAATACAGAAGAAAGAGTTCTCACACAGGAAAAAATAGTTGCTCACAAATGGGAAAAATCATACACGGGAGAAAGCCGGCATTTACAAGGTAAAAATCATATATTTTTAAGGGAAAAAGCATATATTTTCAATGGAAAAAAACACTTACAATGAAAAAAAAATACACATACAGTGAAACCCCGGATTACGAGTAACGCGGTTTACGAGTGTTCCGCAAGACGAGCAACGATTTTTTATAATTTTTGACTTGAAAAACGAGCATTTTCTTAGTTTACGAGCACCGAGTATCATGTTTCACGCATGCGCTTCTTGTTTTGACACCGAGCGTCACGTGATCACAAGTCAGCCAACGGTTTTTCTCTCTTTTGCAGCAGAATTGTAGGTAATTGTCTCTCCTGCCGGGTGAATACACACACACGCACACACACACACACACGCTGTGTGTGTGTGTGTGTGTGTGTGTGTGTGTAATGTGCGTGCACACACACATTAACGGAGAGACCATTTTTAAAACTGTTTAAAAATTTGCAAGGAACATTGCTAGTCACACTCGCGTGAGCGCATACTAACAGGATCACTGCTGTGAAGTAAAACAACAACAAAAAAAACTAATTAAACAGCTCCTCACCTTTGAAAACAGTCGCGACACAGAAGAGTTTGTGTGTTTGTTTGGCAACCTGAGAGGAGGAGAGCTGTAAAGCCGAGACCTATCGTCTCCCCTGCTGGGTCTTAGTGCTTGCAGTGTTTTTAAATGCGCGTGTGTGTGTTTGTGTCTGTGCAAGGCGGAGAGTTTGTGTGTTTATTTGGCAACCTGAGAGAAGGGGGCCGTAAACGCGAGCGAGCCCCCCTTCAGCCCCCCTCCTCTCAGGTTGCCAAATAAACACACAAACTCCTCTCTGTCGCGATTGTTTTCAAAGGTGAGGAGCTGTTAAATTTTTTTTTTGTTGTTTTACTTTACAGCAGTGATCCTGTTAGTATGCGCTCACATGAGTGTGACTGGGAATGTCCCTTGCTAATTTTTAAACGGTTTTAAAAACGGTCTATCCGTTAATGTGTGTGTGTTTGTGTGTGTGCACATTACACACACACACCCTGCGTGCACAAACGAAAACACTTATCTGACGGGATTTATTTATACATTTTTTAAGGTAAAGTACAGGTTAATTTGTTTTATTTTTACTTTATATTTTGTATTAATTACATTTATGTATTTATTTTTTTGGGCTGTAGAACAAATAATTTAAGTTTCAATTATTTTCTATGGGAAAATTAATTTTGGTTTACGAGTGTTTTGGAATACGAGCCCGCTTCCAGAAAGAATTATGCTCGTAATCCGAGGTTCCACTGTATAGGGGAAAGATGATTTGCCCTTCAAAACCGTAAAAGAAACTAAAACGTGGCAGTCCGACCATGCAGGCTGAACAGTTGTACCCTACACTGTCAGTGGCCTTGGTCGGTGATAAAGACTGTCGTTTCTTTAGCTTCTGGTGTAAGGACAAGATGCTAGTACAGATGTGGATATTAAGAATGAGCACATTTTTCCCGCGAAATGCCGCAATTTGTAGCACGCAGTGCTGCGAAACCCCACAAGCAATATTCAGGATTTTAAACAAATGTGTTGTGCTTCACTGAATATCCACCAGATGCCGCATGGAAGGACTTTACCTAAAAGCCAGACCAAGTACCAATTCTTAATAAAGAATTGTGTATAATTAGTTGTCCTAAAACAATATTGTTTCCATTGCTAAAGCAAACTGAATTTTATTTAGTTTTGCAATAGATCTTTTATGATGAATGTGCATATATGTGCTTCATAATATGTTCATAATTATGTAAATTATGTAAATTTTGGTTTAAAAATCATAATAAAAAGTTTGTTATATAGTTTTTGTAATGTCTTAACAGGGACAAAACAATGAAAGATGGCAATTCATCAGTTTAAATGGCCTTAAAATAAATTTAATTTCCTGATAGTAAGCTATCTGATAGTTAACTATGCGAACATCCTGATTCGTGAATATGTCAACATGTCTTTGTTAAAACATAAAAATGCGTTGTGTGTTGCATTGTATTCAGCGATAAGACTAAAATAAAAACATGTTTGCTTCAGCATTGGAAACAATATTGTTTTAGGCTAACTTATTATACAAGATTATACACTTTTGTATTCTTTGTTATACTTAATCTTTTTGCACACACGCGCAGGCATCTTTAACTTCGAACAGAAAAAAATAGTGGGCTGGTAGGCACATTATTTTTCATATAACTTAAATGGCTAAATGAAGCTTAATATACACAAATTAATAATTGCATTTGCTTTACATTTGAGCACTTTAAATAGCATTTTATTGTATATACTACCGTATCATATATTTGTGAACTTGAATTGAAATTTTTAAAAAAAATTTAAAAGTGTGTTTATTTGCACTTTATGTGAATATATTTTAGTATTATTTATGACAGGAAGTTTAGCTACTGGAAAACTAGTAAACTAAAGTAAACACTGTCTAAATTGCATGGCCAAAACATTTATTTCACTCACACTCTTTAACACATAATATCATAATAATTGTTCAAAAACTCACAGGTGACAGGTGAAAAAGGCAGGTGAAATACACCAATTTGCATTGATGTTTGTAAAGAAACAGAAGTAGTTCCCCTAGGAGTCAGTTTTAGTCACTTTCAATGCTGTTTGGAAGTGGAATAACATACAGTTTGTCCTTAGACTTAATCATTACACATTTACGTTTGAGTGACTGAGGAGGAACAGCAAACACATTAGTGGTGTGAGACACTTCATATATAAATGTTGAGGATATTTGTAGCTGATCATCTCTACACAACTTTTCTTCACTCTTGGCAAGCTCTTTAACTAAAACACAAAATCTGTTGTTGTCGGAAGCAGAAGATGGCCCATCCTCACATGCAAAATCCACCAGGGTCACAATTTGACATAATGTTCCATCATTTAATTGTACAACTGTAGGAAATATTTAATTCTTAGTGTGTTTCATGATATTCTGTGTACGTGAGAACAGATTGTCTTTCTTTTACCACGACACAAGCTGCACTTTCAATAAACAGATTCTATAGTAGTTTATGTTAACACTAGAAGCGCCGCGCCAGTGTCACCTACTAAAAGCGCGGTTCAGCGGTCATTTGACCGCCTATTGTTTTGAATGGGAAGCTGCTGCTGACACACAATGATCGCTAGATGGCGCTTTCACCCAAAGCAAATAGTTTAGCTCCAAGATCAACTTGCACTTGGACAATGCGCCATTCATTCCCGGTATCTTTTTTTCATATTCAACTGAGAAAACCTACTACAGAGTCTCTAAGGGGACAAACGAAGAGGGAAAAAACAAGTCATGTTTGGAATTATAACCCAAAGTTTTTGACTTTTTTCTGCCGTTTTTTCTCCTCCTTTGTCCATCTAGGGGCTTCGTACTATAACAAAAAGGAAAGCTCTACTTAATTTTATATCGTATGGAGAAAATGTTATTAGTTTGTTCATTCTATTTGAAGCTTCTGAACGTCTCGGAGCAGCGATTTAGTTCTGAACTCGCTTCCGTGAAATTATCGCTAAAACAATATTAAATTTGAATAAATCAGATCTACTACAGCAAATAATAAACTATGCTATGTCAGAACCGAAGCAAACACAACGAATATGTCTCGTTTCGTTCAGTGTTGCTAGGCAACAGACCACGCGCCCAATCGGTTCACTTGGCCGCGGTGTATTATAAACCTGCGGAATGTTTCACTGCTTATGTTCATGTAATAAAAGCGAGGGAAATGTGGAGGTGATGTGTGGCCACTGAATGAGAACTAAATCAAAGATTTCGGTAATTACACTGAGTGTAACATCTGCATAGTGACACTAAACAGCTAAACACCTTCACTTTTCCGTTTACCTCTGAGAAAAAAAAAAGCTGTATGTTGTTTGTTTATATGTTTATAAAAGTACACGAAGTAGGCGCGCGCGCGCACGCACACACACACACACACACACACCTCCCCTGAGCCCTCGGTCAACATCTATTGACCGTCGATATGCACATGAGTCAAGACGTAGCCTAACGTGGTGTCGTGTCGGATTTCAGCGGTCAAAGAAAGTGGAAAGACTTCGAAGCAGTTGCAGCATTTTTTTCAGTTTGCACAGCGATGAGTCCACGTTGTTTCACTGGTTATGACATAGTGACACTAAACAGCTAAACAACTTCACTTTTCTGTTTACCTCTGAGAAAAAAAAGCTGTATTTAGTTTGTTTATATTCAGAGTAACACCTTCCAACCACCTCTCATAGTCTATTGTTAGTTTCAATGATTTGGCTGAAACTAATTATCACTACATAAGTACCCCAACACCATTGATCATGAGTTTCAGCTGAAACTAATTCTATACATGCAACAGAAAATGTAGATGCAGATTCCAAATGTATAAAGATACATGCTATATATATATATATATATATATATATATATGTGTGTGTGTGTGTGTGTGTGTATTCGATGCATGCTATATATATATGTGTGTATGTGTGTGTAATCGAGGCTGGCTCTATTCAGGGGCAATAGGGGCAGCGCCCCATCAACTAAATGTCTGCACATGTTAATATATTCCTAAAATTAATATATTACAAGTTGATAAACTGATCTGCGGTAGCAGAGAAATCCGCTGAAAAAGGGACACTACACAATAAGGTATTAGATGTCCCTCATGTCTCTGTCCCTCTGCTGTGCGTATTCATTCACAGGCTGCAGCGCGCGCGCACGCTCACACACACCTCCCCTGAAGTAGTTGAGGCGTTTTTCAGTTACAACAAGCACAGCGATGAGTATAAGAATAAAATAAGGTAACAGTTTGATCTGTGTAGTTAGTGCCCTTGTATAGAATAAATGAATGAATAACACATTCCAACCACCTTTCAAGAGAGTGCCATAGTTTTGCAAAAATACTTGCAAAACATCAGCATACATTGGAGGGAACTTCTGAGGTGGTCAGTGATTGATGGCACGGTCGTTCGGAGGGGGTTGTGATCACACCTACAGTTCTTTTGTTCTAAGCTGTCGGTCAAATATCTCTCCACTGAAATGGAAGCACAAAATTGAGGGGCAACATGCAAGGGATTTCAGCATCTCGACGCACAGTAGAAGCTGTTTGTAAAGAAGACACTCTTTGTTTTTTTATTTTGTAATCTTTCTCGTGTTTACCTTGTACTGTACAATGTATATTCATTTTATTAATGAATTGCTGTGAATAAACTACATATGCAGTTGATTTACCAGAAAGGACTTTTTAGTTTTTGTGTGCTAAACTAAACTTCAGGGTCAAGTAATAGCGATTTTATTTGAAAAGTATATATATATATATATATATATAGATAAAGATTAAGAAACACGCTGAAGCGGAATATATATGTATATATATATATATATATATATATATATATATATATATATATATATAGCATGTATCTTTATACATTTGGAATCTGCATCTACATTTTCTGTTGCATGTATAGAATTAGTTTCAGCTGAAACTCATGATCAATGGTGTTGGGGTACTTATGTAGTGATAATTAGTTTCAGCCAAATCATTAAAACTAACAATAGACTATGAGAGGTGGTTGGAAGGTGTTACTCTGAATATAAACAAACTAAATACAGCTTTTTTTTTCTCAGAGGTAAACAGAAAAGTGAAGTTGTTCAGCTGTTTAGTGTCACTATGTCATAACCAGTGAAACAACGTGGACTCATCGCTGTGCTTGTTGTAACTGAAAAAAACGCTGCAACTGCTTCAAAGTCTTTCCACTTTCTTTGACCGCTGAAATCCAACACGACACCACGTTAGGCTACGTCTTGACTCATTTGCATATCGACGGTCATTAGATGTTGACCGAGGGCTCAGGGGAGGTGTGTGTGTGTGTGTGTGTGTGTGTCTGTGCGCGCGCGCGCCTACTTCTTGTACTTTTATAAACATTCTACATATAAACAAACAACATACAGCTTTTTTTTTCAGAGGTAAACGGGAAAGTGAAGTTGTTCAGCTGTTTAGTGTCACTATGCAGATGGTACACTCAGTGTAGTTACCGAAATCTTTGATTTAGTTCTCATTCAGTGGCCACACATCACTTTCACATTCCCCTCGCTTTTATGCATAAGCAGTGAAAAAATTCGCAGGTTTATAATACACCGCAGCCAAGTGAACCACGTTCCCGCCGATTAGGCGCGTGGTCCGTTGCCTAGCAACACTGAACGAAACGAGGCATAATCGTGGTGTTTGCTTCGGTTATGACATAGCATAGTTTATTATCTGCTGTGGTAGATCTGATTTATTTACATTCAATAATGAGGCTTTATATCCTCAGGAGGGGTCATTACATATGTAATATGTAAAACAATATTGTTTTAGAGATAATTTCACGGAAGCTTCTAACAGAACGAACAAACTAATTAATTTTCTCAAAACCTTATAAAATTAAGTAAAGCGAAATTCCCTAAATGTCCTTATAAAATATTGCTGATTATCAACGCCAGAACGAATGGCGAATTGTCGATATTTTACGGAAGCATATATATATATATATATATATATATATATATGTGTATATATATATATATATATATATATATATATATATATATGTGTGTATATATATATATATATATATATATATATATATATATATAAACTGCATATATGGAATGAAACCTGAGATAGTTACACATACGCACTGAATGACGCATAGATAGTATGCGCGATTCCTTGCGCCATCTGCTGAGAGAAATGAGAATCGCAGGTTGAAAAGACAGGAAACGTCATGCCGCCGCGCAGCTGTCAGCGATTTCACGTAAATAAGAGCAAAATAGCTTTATACTGACTTTTACTGGTGCGATTAAAAAAATTTAAGCATACAGGGTGATTAAGCTCACAGAACTAGGAAAAGTCATGAAAGGAGGGTCCTGGAAATTGATCGAGTGTGAAGTATTATTTTTTTTTTACCCCCTTGCAGTCAAATGACCGCTGCTCGACGCTTCTAGTGTTAAAGGTCGTAAAACTGTTGAACGCTCGTAAATGCAGAAAGAAATTGACTAAAGCAATGCAAACTATGGGAGTAAAAACTGGGTTGATCTGTTACCTGCTGTTCTAGCTGAAATAAGAATGACACCATTAAAAGACGTGCACATGTCACCATATGAAATTATATTTGGCAGACCCTTTCCCGTGCCATGGAGGAAAGGTAAACCCGCGATAGGAACAACTGATCTTGATGTACATATTGCTGAATATTCTGCTGCTCTAATAGATACTCTAACTAAACATTATGAACAAATTGCTGATGTGACTTTAATACCCTCAACAAAACCCACACATCCTTTTAATGTGGGAGATACTGTTCTGGTAAAATCTTTGACCCCCAGAAAACTGGGAGATTGTAAATATGACGGACCAGCAGAAATAATCGCAATTACTCGTATTGCTATCCTAACTGATCTTTTTCCACAGTGGATTCATGCTACTAGGCTGAAGAGATGTCCTGTCGGCGTGAGACCAAAAGATGAATAAATGCGTGTGTATTATTATCTTTCTGTCTCTGTGATTTTTGTTTCCTAGACTAAAGACGTGCTGCAGTGATGTCCAACCCATGACATGACCTTGATGGAGTGACGTGACACAGAGGGATCGCCTTGGATTGCCACGGGTCGACTTTTTACTTTTGCTATTAGTGTACCATTCCTGGTGGTGTCTTAGCGCCTCGTGAGGTGGGACGAGTGCAGATTGGGCGTGCCCGCACTCTGAGCACTGTAGCGTCAAGAAAGGCAATAGTTCACCACTAGTAGTTATTTATGAGTTTGACATTGTGAACAAGGTTTTTTGACACACACGAGTTTGCACTCAACCTGTCATGTTTCTGTGTATTTTTCGCTGTGTGCAAAATTCTTTGTATGAGTATGTTTCAGGGTATGTTCCTGCGCCGCGTCCGATGGCCTATTGTCCGCCGGCGACTTCTTAAAAGCTCTGAGTTTTATTCAACGATGTTTCTTATGAATAAAAGGGGGGAATTGTAGGAAATATTTAATTCTTAGTGTGTTTCATGATATTCTGTGTGTGTGAGAACAGATTGTCTTTCTTTTACCACGACACAAGCTGCACTTTCAATAAACAGATTCTATAGTAGTTTATGTTAAAGGTCGTAAAACTGTTGATCGCTCGTAAATGCAGAGCTACTCCTAAATTTATGTTCTTCTTTACCTTATCTTTTAAAAGCATTCCAGACTGGATGTAAACATTCCCACATCCACCTTTTCTTTGGTTCTTTGTGTGTGTGCGTATATATACTCCTGTCTCCCACAATAAACTTTGAACGTCTCACTGAACACTGACTTGTGTGCTTCATTGAGGGGTTTCCTGAGCTCAGGCGGGACAGCAGAATACAGGCGGAGCACTGAGTAGACCAAAGGGGGTCTACCAAAATTCAAGAAATCCTTACAATTTGGGGGCTCTGTCCGGGATACCTCTAATCAGGTGAGTGCTGCTTTAAAAAAAAATTTCTCTATAAGCATAGAGCAAGCACACTCCCTGGTTTTTGGTATCTGGACCATATACAGTACGGGGGAGGATTGTCTTGGGGCTTTTACGCCTGTTTAGCACGCGCTCGCTTCTGAAAGGTTCCTTGAACTGAAGCATAAGTGTGGAAGCTGTATTCTGTTGCCTGCTACTTGTCTTTGTGTGTTGTTTGTTGAAGATATTGGTTATTTCTGTCGCGGGTTAATTCACATTTATAAAATGGGTAATAAGACCACAACTATTTATCTGAAATCCTTTTGTGAGCTGCTCATCTGTGCCTGTCTTCCCCGTACCCACAAAACCGTGCTCACCTTCGTCGGAAGTGTGTGCCTCAGGAAAGGGAAAGACTCCCAAGAAGGTGTCAGGACGAACTTCTGACAGCCCTCTATCGGATGATCCCGAGGATACTGATGGTGAGGATGATGATAATTCGGACGATGAAGGTCCGGATGAGAGGTCTCGCCCCAAACCTCGACAAGAAAGCACTGCGTTTGTTTTCTCTATGGGACCAAAGGGTCCAAAAATCCTTCCACCATCCGTAAGCACGCTGATGGACATTATTAAGATGCTCCCTTCTCCCAACAAACCTTTGAATTTTGTTGATATGCTGATAAAGGCTTCTAGGCACTAGCAGCCCGTGGGTGCGGATTATCGCTTTATTTTGCAATCGGTTGTGGGAGATGGGTACAATGAGGCTGATTTGATAAAAACGGTAAAATGCTTAGACTCTAAAACAGACAAATTGGCTGTAGTGGAAAAAGAAGAAATATGACTTTCTTTGAGGTAATTCTAATGAGGCTATGAAACTCTTAAAAGATGAGCTAACTACTTATCTTCTTGCATGTCAGCAAGCTAGTCAAGATCTGTCAAAGGTAACTAATTGTAGACAAGAAAAGAAAACGTTTCTTGAGAGGTTTTGAGAGACCTAGTCCCTTTTGGGGTGGTATGCCCCTGCCTGAAGAAAACCCTAACCCACTTTTCCTTACCACCTTCTTGAATAATTGTCGACCAGAAATCATGAAAATTTTAAAGTTTCAATTGTCAGATGGTTCTACAATGTATATTAAAAAATTAGGTGAGCATGTGAGAACAAAGAAAGGAGATGGTATTTCAGAAAATAAACATGTTTGTCTGTGGAGAGTGAAGGATACAGAGGTAGAGGAGGTCTGCAGGGTCAGAGTACACCCCGTAGGTCTGGTAATTTTTATTACTGTCATAAATAAGGTCATTGGGCTTGTGAATGTCGCACGAAGGCCTGAGATGAGGAACGTAGTGAACAAAATATGTATAATCGATTGAATGATGGTCAGTGGCATGATGCTAATGAAGTGTTTTCTCCTAATCCTTCCCAGCAGCCGCCGTAGAGAGTGCAAAAACAACAGCAATATAGACCCAATCCCTTCTCAGGGATGCAGGTAGGAGCATATGATGCATAGGGATGCCCTCAGAGTTCCAGCCCCGCGATGTTACTTCGTACTTTCGAGTCACCTCAGGAATAGATGAAATTTTAAGCTCACTGCTCATGCAGGGTGTTGTTAAACCATGTGTAAGTTCTTATAACACACCTGTTAATCCAGTACTGAAACCTGATGGTATGTGGAGATTTACAAAAGATCTGAGAAAAATAAATAGCATAATTATCCCTGTTGCACCTGTTGTGCCTGATGTGCTGTCCATTGTTTTCTCTAGACCTTGTCATAATTTGCATTTTTCTTTTATTAACCTTTGTTCTGCCTTCTTCAGTGTTCCTGTGGAAGGGCGGACACAGCCATTGTTCGCCTTCACCCACAGGGGGCGTCAGTTCACCTGGTCTTGTCTTCTGCAGGGTTAATTGACTACCCAAATGTTTTTTCGGCTGTAGTAAAAGATGTACTTGGTGATCTAACTCTCCCCACTGATTCTGTTGTCCTATTGCACGCAGATGTTTTACTGGTGTCCGCCGCTGCGAAGAAGCCACCACTTGTCTCCTGAAACACCTGGCTAAGAAGGGTTTCAAGGTATCTAAGACTAAATTACAGTTTTGCAGAGACATTGTAAAATACCTGGGCTTTGAACTCTCCCAATGTCAAAGAAGGCTCTTAAAGGAACGAATTCAGCTTATCATCGACACTAAACTTCCGAGCACTAAACATGCTTTCATGGCTTTCCTGGGACTGGTCAACTACTGTCGTCAGTGGATTCCTGACTGCTCATTCTACGATAAATGCATCAGGAGAGTCATCTCACACAACGATCCACTCCAACAGCCTCTGACATTGACTGCTGAACTGGAAAAGGCCCTATGTTCTGCTCCAGCGCTGGGCCTGCCCAACTATCAAAAACCGTTCCATCTAAAGGTCTGTGAGCACGGGGCACCGCTATTGCTGTATTGGCACAGGAACATGGGGGGGAGTGAGACCATGCGCTTCCTTATCTAAAACTTTAGATGCTGTGGCACAAGATTTGCCTGCCTGTCTCAGGGCTGTGGCCACCTGTGGGGTGATGGTACAAGATGCTGAGAAGATTGATCTCTCTTGTCCTTTAATTTTGTATTCTCTATATCAGGTTAAACAAGTGCTACAGAACCTTCAAACACAACATATGAAGGCTTGGGTCTGGGTATGAGATTATCCTTTGTCCTACAAGTAACTTAGAGATAAAATCCACCTCTTCTTTTGACACCCTCAGATATGCTCTGGCACGCTTGATCAATGCACAAGATGGCAGGCTAGTAGAAAGAGATCATGACTGCTGCTTAGAGATTGTTCACTCCACTAGTATACGTCCTGATATGTCTTCTACATCAACAACTGGTGAATCTATGGACATCCAAGGTAATACGCTAGCTTATAGTGTTGCTAAAGAAGCAGCCTGAAAAGAGATTTTCTTTCCTGACTCTGGTTCTGATTTGATCAATACATCCTTTCTTGCTAGCTCTTTGATTCCTGATGTAGATTTATTTTCTTTACAAGCTTCAGAATGATTCCTCTTTTTGGCAAGCTCAAGGTGCCTACGTTGCTTCTGATAGTTTATGGTATTGTGCTGATGGTTGTTTGTGCCTGCCGTCTCATTGTCTTCCGTTTCTCGTGCGTGAGTTCCATGGTGTTACACATCGCGCGCGAAGGGGGGTTAAGGAAGATATGAAAGAACTCTTTTACATAGCTAACATGCTTGGAACAATTGATTCATTAATATCTAGATGCTTGGTGTGTGCTCAGAATAACGTGACAAAGGGTTTAGGTAAACACGAAAGTCTTCTATTACCTACTGCCCCATTTGCAGAGTGGCAAATTGATTTTACGCATATGCCTGCATGTGGCACATTTAAATATCTTCTGGTTTTGGTAGACAAGTTTTCTAGGTGGGTGGAAGCTTTTCCGTGTGCTCGAGAGAATGCAAAGGTGGAGTCCTAGTGAAAGAAATAATATCTCGTTATGGCGTGCCTTATGCTATTGACTCAGATAAAGGAACACCTTTTACATCACAGGTAACACAGAATTTGTGTAAATATCTTTCACTGTCCTGGTATTCTCACATTCCTTATCATCCACAGTGATCAGGTATAGTAGAAAGAACAAATAGGACACTGAAAGAAAAATTGACTAAAGCAATGCAAACTATGGGAGTAAAAACTGGGTTGATCTGTTACCTGCTGTTTTAGCTGAAATAAGAATGACACCATTAAAAGACGTGCACATGTCACCATATGAAATTATATTTGGCAGACCCTTTCCCGTGCCATGGAGGAAAGGTAAACCCGCGATAGGAACAACTGATCTTGATGTACATATTGCTGAATATTCTGCTGCTCTAATAGATACTCTAACTAAACATTATGAACAAATTGCTGATGTGACTTTAATACCCTCAACAAAACCCACACATCCTTTTAATGTGGGAGATACTGTTCTGGTAAAATCTTTGACCCCCAGAAAACTGGGAGATTGTAAATATGACGGACCAGCAGAAATAATCGCAATTACTCGTATTGCTATCCTAACTGATCTTTTTCCACAGTGGATTCATGCTACTAGGCTGAAGAGATGTCCTGTCGGCGTGAGACCAAAAGATGAATAAATGCGTGTGTATTATTATCTTTCTGTCTCTGTGATTTTTGTTTCCTAGACTAAAGACGTGCTGCAGTGATGTCCAACCCATGACATGACCTTGATGGAGTGACGTGACACAGAGGGATCGCCTTGGATTGCCACGGGTCGACTTTTTACTTTTGCTATTAGTGTACCATTCCTGGTGGTGTCTTAGCGCCTCGTGAGGTGGGACGAGTGCAGATTGGGCGTGCCCGCACTCTGAGCACTGTAGCGTCAAGAAAGGCAATAGTTCACCACTAGTAGTTATTTATGAGTTTGACATTGTGAACAAGGTTTTTTGACACACACGAGTTTGCACTCAACCTGTCGTTTCTGTGTATTTTTCGCTGTGTGCAAAATTCTTTGTATGAGTATGTTTCAGGGTATGTTCCTGCGCCGCGTCCGATGGCCTATTGTCCGCCGGCGACTTCTTAAAAGCTCTGAGTTTTATTCAACGATGTTTCTTATGAATAAAAGGGGGGAATTGTAGGAAATATTTAATTCTTAGTGTGTTTCATGATATTCTGTGTGCGTGAGAACAGATTGTCTTTCTTTTACCACGACACAAGCTGCACTTTCAATAAACAGATTCTATAGTAGTTTATGTTAAAGGTCGTAAAACTGTTGAACGCTCGTAAATGCAGAGCTACTCCTAAATTTATGTTCTTCTTTACCTTATCTTTTAAAAGCATTCCAGACTGGATGTAAACATTCCCACATCCACCTTTTCTTTGGTTCTTTGTGTGTGTGCGTATATATACTCCTGTCTCCCACAATAAACTTTGAACGTCTCACTGAACACTGACTTGTGTGCTTCATTGAGGGGTTCCCTGAGCTCAGGCGGGACAGCAGAATACAGGCGGAGCACTGAGTAGACCAAAGGGGGTCTACCAAAATTCAAGAAATCCTTACAACAACTAAATTGTTTCTCTTTTTAAGAGTTCTTGCAGGAATTATAAAGAACTACGCTACAAGTGAAACGGTCATAACAGAAACCTGAATTGACTATGTCACCAGTAAAGTCTTCAATAGCCAATCTGCAGCACAGATGTGGTACCTTTCTTCGGGCAGCCAAAGCCTCTTACTTTATCTTGAAACTTCTTTGACTTTTGTGTTAAGCCAGATCTACTTTGGAGCTTGTCCAAAAAATATCTGTATGTTTTCATTAGCATGTGCCATTGTACTCACTGCTCTTGCTGAGAGAGCCCTCCACCTCGGGAATCTCTTAACACCTTGATCTAGCAAATGCCTTGTTCCATTGAAAAACTTAAGCAATGTTCCATTAAATGATTCGAATGGAAATGTGGATTGCCCACAGTGGTCCCCAGTTGCGGACACTTGCTGCTAAATGCATTAATAAATACACATTGAAAGAAACATTAGCAGCACCATAAAGTTCCTTAAAGTTACATATAAACTTTCGAAGAGCTCGTTCTGCCATATTCACATGGTTTCCTTTAATGGCATCATGAAGAAGAGTGTGCATTGAAAACACTAATAAAAAAGATGATTCCAGTACTTCTTTTTCAAAATACCACTTAAGACAGGCAAAGAGTAAAACAGCAAAAAAAGACCTCCATTCAGATACTTTCCAGAGTTTTCGGCCTTCCTGATCTTGCGGCCCTTGTGACTTCCAAAGGTGGGTTAATGGCCATGAGTCCCTAGTCTATGTCATTGATCTTTAAGCCTAAGTACCAGTCTTCCTTATGGTGTTTACTGTCCAGCCACAAAGATGTCATCTGTTTAGTTACACCAAGGCAGACACTATGCTGGTACTCTGGAACAAATCCTGTGATCATGTTAAAGCTCTGAAGTTCCATCAGAGGTGATGGTCCTTTTACACTCATTACTGCTTCAGCAGGTGTTGCCAGCATAGCATGGCGGAAATGATCTGTCTCTGTCCTTAAAGGTGGTTCTGGTGTTTCCCAAATATATGGGCCACCACCATAGTGGAGGCAAAAGTCACATCCATATTTTCGATTAAACTGCTTCGTGTTTCTCAGGAGGGGCCGGGCAATTGAATCAGAAGAGCAGAGGAGTGAATGAATTTTGCTTGTATGTTCTACGTTTTTAGAGTCCCTCCATTTGATTCCAATATGTTGTAGTTTCTTGAGTTGTGCCACAAAAGCAGTTAAAAATGTCATCATATTTGGCTTGCTGTTTCCAACCCATAGGCATGGTATGCATATGTTCCTTTGACAATCACTTGGTGACAGCTCAATAATTTGACACTGGATTGGCCATATCTGAACATTATTACTTTTAAAAACAGGAATTCCATCACAATTCCACAAGATTGCTATGTCATTAGGCCCCATTTGTCCACTCTGCTTGATCTTTTGATATTCTGCCCCACACTGAATATCAGAAACGATGTCTGGAATTGATTCTGCTTTATTCAAGCAAACGTCTGTTTTTTCCAAAATGTCAATTATTTGGGCTGATAAACTAAGTAGTAGAAAGTAACATCCAACCCTTAGGTTTTTCTCTGCATCAAATTTAGCTCCACAAGAAGTACATTTTTGTTGTGCCGTCCCAGTAGGTCCCAAGTAACTTTCACAGTTGATACAATAGAAATGTGGCACATACTGACCAAATTGTCCATATGCTTTATGGAAAAGATATGAAGTTGCTGGCACCAAGCCAGGAAAATGTTCATTAAACATAGTAAGAAGATCCTGAAGAGCCACTTCTGTCAAATTATGACAAAAAAAAAAAGGTCAGCGGCCAAAATAAATCAGTTGCATTTCAAAGTCATTCGTAAAATGGCCGCCAGGTGGCGCAAAGTGACATTTTCGCTCGTTGCCGTAAATACAACAGTGACCGTTATACAGCGTATCTCTGTATCGGTTTATTGTTATAAGGGTTCTGAATTATTTCAGGTACTTTAAACACATTGTTGGGTTGCTCATGTTGGCTCATATGAGATGTAGTTTACAAATGAACACCTGGTTGGGTTATTTTGACCTAACAACTGGTTTATTCATTATTCTTTCCTTTCTCCAAATATCAGCCTGCAGGATGTTTGAAATATTACTGTTTATTGTGTTACAGGTGTAGTTTTAAGAGTTGTTTAGGCAGGAATGCGTGTGTATACAGCTCAAAACCTCCATCAGTTATTAAAGATAGCGGCTATTTAGAAAACATGCCCAGTGATTTTTGAGCTTCAGGAAATCTCCCGGCGCTCTGCGCATAACACCGGGCCAACTCATGTCGGAAAAGAATTTATAAACGGTTTCTAAACATGGGCTATTGTTTTTTTACTTATAATATTTGTTAATTTAATTTAAATGAGGTTTGGGCTCAGGATTTCGACTCGGCATCGTGATTCTCCTCTTTAATTTACTCCATAGTTTTAATCAGCGCTCAGCGCATGCATGAAGTTTTCCAGAGCGCACCGGCAGAAGTAGACTAATGATTATGAACGCGTCGGGAAAACAGCAAGCAGACTGACTCTGACCATTTATAAAAACGTTTGCGTTCATTTTCTGACGCGCTAAAGTTCACCAAAAACAATACAGAACAGCGCAGCTTACAACACTTACAAAATCACAACGTTTTCGTTATTGTGAGTGCGCTTAAATAAAAGTTGAGTCTTATAAAGGCATGTAGTCTTATATAGTTTTATTATATAGTTTTTGCACATTAATCTGACACAGTTTTTTCAGCCTGTCACGGCGTGCGCCCAAATCAATATCGCTCCTCGCTCACTAGTTAGGCGGCCTCCCCTTCAGACATGCGAAGCAGCGGGACCGCAGAATTACACATGACTGGTGAGCTATCGTTGCTATCGTTGCCCGGGCTTGCACCCCGCGCTATAAAATACTTAGGGTTTGTTGGGCTACAGTGGATTTTACTACGCGCTGTGTATGCAGCGCGCGTGCAACAATGCAGAAGTGCGGCATGCAAGCAGGGCAAATGGAACGCGCCCCAGGGACTTCAATGGAGCGAGAGGTGGGAGGGGCCGAGCCGGCCATTTGCGGAGAGCAGAGTCAGTGCGAGCAGACGGATGGCCATTGCACTCACACCGCGTAGTAAAATCCACTGTAACCCAACAAACCCCAATCATCACCAGCCGTGCCTTATTCCGTCATGTCATGTGGGCATTATAAGCTTTGTATTGAAAACTTCTAACTAAAAAGTGGCAGCTGGCACGCCTTATTTTGTTAATAGTCTAAATAAAAACCCTCCGATTTAATTTCCTATAGTCTAACCAGCGCTCAACCGCACGCATAGTTTTCCCGAGCGCGAGGAATTTTTTTGTGCTAAATAATGTTTATGCAGTATAAGAATTCCTATTAGTCCTGGGTTGTTCTTTTAGTGTCACTATAGTGCTTTACAATGCCAGACAACATTCAAATACAAATTATTCACCCCTTCCCAGGTGTGAATCGGCTGTTCTCACCTATACATTCAAAGGAACTGAAATGCACTTCTCCCCACTTTAAAAACCTCTTGAATCTGAGGCTCTTCTGAAGACTTTCAGTGATTTCAATTTGTGTAATTTTAATCTCCTGGATTCTAGATTCTAAAGTTGACATTGTTACCTTTTTTAATCATTGGAATGGAAGAACTTATTTTCCTTATGATAGCATAAATTGCATTGTTTTTAATCAGTCTATACACAACAATATTATTTGGTTTTTTTTTTTTTTTTAAACGGGTATGGGGGCTATCTTGGTTCATTAATCTCCGTGCCTGGTTTAGGTTTAGTATTCAGTGCGCATCTGTTATATTACAACTATCATAACACTCAAATACCTTTTATTGGGGGTTGAGTGACTGATGTGCCTAACATTTTTCAGCTGAGCCTTTGTTTAACTGAAAACGACCGCGACACCCCTCTCTCTCTCACACACACACACACAGAGCCGACCAAATCATTAGCACGTCCCTCCCCCAAACAGCACAGACATTTACTTTCTATCCATTTACTTACACCTGAACTGAGTTGTTTGAGTAACATGGGTCGAACCCGTTACAAATCATAACAGTCTACTGCATTTCATTCTTATAATAACGCAAAAACACAAGCGGGGCTGAAAGACCGACATCTGCTGACGCAGTAGAACGTCCTAACACTGTTTTAATTTTATGGTAATTTATTTCAGTTAATAAATCTACTATAAATTTAAAGAACACAAGAAATAAGATGACACAAATCCATACACGCTTTTTTTCTAATTACAAGTGATAAAATCAAAAGGCTCACTGCCTCACTGGCTCACACATTTATTGTGCTTAAATTTGATCCTAATAAGATTTGATTTAATTTGAATTTTAGAACAGTGGCAGCTGGAACACCTAAAACAGATGCAGGATTATTTTTTTATAATCTAAATAAAAATGCTTTTTTAAACGTGGGCTATTGTTATTTAAATGCAATATTTGTTAATTTAATTTAAATGGGGTTTGGTCTCCGGAATGTTGAGCATCAGGATCCTCTTCTTTACTTTCCTATGTAGAATCAGCGCTTAATCGCACGTATAAAGTTTTGTAAATTCGTTTAATGTTTAATAGCAAATAATGACCCCCGTTGCGCTGTACCATCGCTCGGAAAACCTTATGAAATACAAGTTTAGGACAATTATGATGATCTGCCACGGCGTGCGCGTGTGATGGGTGTACGCCCAAATCTACTATAACTACTCCCTCACTCCGTAGGCTCCCTGAATAGGCGGCAAAGGGACGGGGCCGCTTATTTGTGCCGGCTGGCGATAATTAATGTTAATATGATCTCGGGCTTGCTCTGCATTATAAAAGCAAGGCGCGGAGGTTTGTCTGCGGTCTGGGAAGTACGTGATGTAATGGAAAATAAAAAAATTAAAAAAAAAGCATGTCAGTGGGGAGATGTGACGCGGCCAGGCACTTTAAACAAGGACACTAGAATTCCGCCCTTTGATCTCCGCGCTGAGGACAGCGCGAGAAAGAGCTGCGCGAGCTCCCGCGGCATCTTCACTCCCGCACCGTGCCCGCCCTCGCAGCCCCGCTGCCGAAGAGGAAAAGGCTGCGAGGACGTTTGTGTTAAGTTTTTACGTCAGCGAGAACTCGCGCCGGCCATCGACAGCGGGAGAAGCGCTGCCTCCGCGTGCTCAGTTCTGCCACTCCGCGCACCGACACTTATTGTCAGCTGTGTGCCCGCATGCCAGTGTGGCACAGCCCCCAGAACTGCACATGCACAATCTTTATCCCTTTCTTTCCTTTCTCCCTCCTTCAACACTTTCCTTCCCCATTTTACCTAAATAAATTACCCTTTTCCCGTAAGACCTCGCCTCGTGTCCGTGCTTTATGGTGCCGCCCGTGCAACATGGGTCGAATCCGTTACAGATCATAACAGTCTACTGCATTTCATTCTTATAATAACGCACAAACACAAGCGGGGCTGAATGACCAACATCAGCTGACGCAGTAGAACGTCCTGACAATGTTATAATTTTTATGGTCATTTATTTTAGTTAATAAATCTACTATAAATTTAAAGAACACAAGATATAAGACGACACAAAACCCTACACGCGTCTTTTCTAATTACACGTGATAAAATTTAAAGGCTCACTGTGTTAACATTTATTTTGTTTAAATTTGATCCTAATAAGATTTAATTTAATTTAAATTCTACATTTGTATCGTCATTTTAGTTCTGTGATTATAAATTTGTTTAACTACAATGTTTTACTTGATTTTATCCGCTACTACGTGTTGTTCTAAAACTCTGTGTCTCATTAATCCAGCAGAGAATGAACTAAGGCATGAGGCGTCAGCCTGTAGTTATATAGCGCCACTCAACGGTAAAAGCCAGCAAACGCACAAAGCCAAACGGTACCGCCGAGCACGGCGACGGTAGGACCTACATTCCGATTGATTAACCACTGTATAGGTGAAAACAGCTGATTCACACTTGGGAATAGTAAATAATTTGCATTTGAATGTTGTCTGGCATTGTAAAGCACACACACACTAAAGAACAACAACCCAGGATTAATAGGAATAGGAGTCACTAAAGAGGAGGATTTTTAGGCGTGCCAGATGCCACTTTTTAGTTAGAAGTTTTGAATACAAATCTTATAATTCCCACATGACATCAAAAATTCCCCTAATATTTTAACTATTACCATCCGTGCCTGATTCCACGGTCCCGCTGCTTCGCATATCTGAAGGGGAACTAGTGAGCGAGGAGTGATATTGATTTGGATGCATGCCGTGACAGGCTGAAAAAACTATTGTCCTCAAAAATGTAACAGATGTGGACTTAGATTAATGTGCAAAAACTATATAATAAAACTATATAAGACTACATGCCTTTATAAGAATCAACTTTTATTTAAGCGCACTCACAATAATGAAAAAACGTTGTGATTTTGTAAATGTTTAAAAGCAAATAAGGTGTGCTGTTCTGTAATGTTTTTGGTGAACTTGAGCGCGTTAGAAAATGAACGCAAAAGTTTTTTTAAATGGTCAGAGTCAGTCTGCTTGCTGGTTTCCCGACACGTTCATAATCATTAGTCTACTTCTGCCGGTGCGCTCTGGAAAATGCTACCGAAGATGGAAAAAAAATACCGAAGATGCTTTGGCTGCTTTAGGAGAACAATTTGTAGCTACTAGTACAATGACCTGGCAAAATAGACAAGCATTAAATTGGTTATTGGTCGAAAAAGGAGGTGTATGCATTCTGTTTGGTGATCAATGTTGTACATATATTCCTAACAACAAAGCACCCGAGGAAACTTTTACTAAAGCCATGAACCAACTAAAAAATCTAAGATTGGAAGTAACTGAAAATGCTGGGAGGGATAATAAAATATGGGACTGGTTAGATCTAAAACTGGGAGCTTTGGGAGCATGATTTGCTATATTAATAGGAGGATTGTTGTTCTGTTGTGTACTTCCTATATTAAAATCTGTGATCATAAAAGCTACAGTTCAACAAATGGGGGTATTAAAATGGCAAGATGAAAAAATACCCCTAAACAATGACAAAGACATTTACGGCTCCGACTGTGATTCACAAGAATCAGAAGAAGATTCAGGCACGATTCGAGGACGAGGACGAAGAAGATGATTAACGATGAGCCATGCCTTGGGTGAAAGCACTGGCCGGGCCTCTCCCCAAAAGGCGATCCTCTACAAAATATCCTCTGCAAAGTATCTGGGTTGAAGATCCATATATTAGGACACAGCTGTTTAAAATTATATCTGCTTTTAAAATTGTACTGTATTATGCATGCTTCAATTTAAACTATATATATGTTATTCAGGTTATTTAGCTTAATGTAATCCTAGAAAATCACTGTATTACTCATATATTCATGTCATGTTATATCTTCGCTAGAGTACAAATACATAGGTTGGTCATTGATAAAAGGCCAGTGATTTAAATTAATCACTAGCTAGTGTAAGAAGGGCTAGCACATGGATTTGCACTCTAGATAACCATTGATATGGGACTTATAAGCCCCAGAGGGGGGGATATGGAAGTAAATTTCATTTGATTTTATGTAACTTTACTTACTTTTAAGAAATAAATGGTACCCCATATGAAAGTACACAGAGATGTGCGTGCGAAGCTGCACGTATAGGCCTGAAATTCTGCTTGCATAAGCGATTTGATATATATGTTGAGGCCCCCTAGACTGGGGAAGCTTAATAAACCCCAGATGTTTAGGATGACATCATTGCATGTAGAACGAATTCTTTTGTCCTGGTTGACTATATAAGGGGAGAGCAGATGGGACAGTGTGGCGATTCTGCAGTCTCCCCCGGCCATTATTGCATGATAAATAAAGGTCGAGACCTTCTGAAACCAAAGCCTGGGTCTTCAATCAATTTCCACAACAGCGGGAGGTAAATCTGACATCCGAGGAAGGACTGGGTGAGCTCTCCATCTCTGACATTCTAAACAGGTGCATTGCTTTTTCCGAACAGCTTCCCGCCCCCGAAGTATCCAGTACTTGGGACGTAGCTCCCCAAAAAGTCTCTCAGAACCGGGGTGGTTTAGGTTACTGTCTACATGCCAAATGAGCATCCTGGTCACAGGGTGCTTCGGATCCAGAACAATTGGGTAAACTTTTTCTGATTCTAGCTGGCTACACCTATGTAGTCTACTTTCAACACGAATAATGTATACCTCTTTGTCCAGTTCAGGGGCCAGCAGTGCCAGACGGCTTGATGGTGGTACTGGTTTACCAGCAGTAAGACAACAGGTCTCTTCTGGGAAACTCTCTCTCTGAGAGGCTCTGAAGATCTCTATTTCTGCTTTCTGGTAAGTTTCAGCTGGAGGGCCTTGTGAATCAGATGAGGTTGCATCATGTAGGTACCCGGCAGTGGCCTTTATTAGGTCTGTGAAACCAAGGAACTCTGTAGGGTCAGGAGGTGGCGGCCAAGTAACAGTGTTGAGGCAGGAAAGGGGTTTACGTAGCTCCTCTGCTTCCACTTTCCTGGGGATTGTTGGGGTACTCAGGCAGTGCTCACGAGATAGCCGCAGAAATGACGGCCCTTTGCTCCATCGATTTTCACCTGCCAGTTCCAACAGGGTCTTTCCCCTTGTGATGTCGTCAGCTGGGTTGTTTAAAGAGTCAACATAATACCAGTCTTTGTTATTAGTCAGCTCCTGTATTTTGGCAACTCGTGTCCCCACAAACACCTTGAAGCGGCAGGAATCTGACTGGATCCAGTGTAGGGTAGTAGTTGAGTCTGTTCACAAGGTAACGCGGTCGATAATTATAGTAAGTTCTTTCTGCAGTAACTGAACTAATTGAGCACCAGTGAGGGCCGCACACAGCTCCAACCGGGGCATTGAAAGCTGTTTCTTTGGCGCTACTCGTGATCGAGCTGTTATAAAGGCCACCTCGACTTGACCATCTGGATTCTCGGTATGAAGATATCCGACACACCCGTAGGCCCGTTCTGATGCGTCACAAAATATGTGGACCTTTTTGTTGCAGCTAGGGTGATCTAGGGCAAGGCTGACATACAGATCTGGCCTTTAAAAACGCACGTTTTCGGAAAAGGGATCCCACGACTTGCCGCGGTTGCGCACGGCAAGCTGTGAAAATGCCCTTCAATACCTGTAGGGAGCAGTCGTGTTTCAGTCTAAAGTATTGTGTGTCTACTGAATCAAAAAATGTTTTGTCTCTTAGGCGCCCATTGACGGCAAGCGACAGAACTCATAAACGTGTCAAGCTCAAACTGTTATGTATTTATTCATCATTTTCATTCAGAATTATTATTATTAGTAGTAGTTCTCAGAATTTATTATTATTATTATTGCAACGCACCCGCGCGTGTGCAAAAGGACTACAAAGATGTATGATGTTAGCCTATAACAGTATTTATGCGCTTTAAACGCAGACGGGTACTGGTGGCTCAGTGGTAGGTGATTCGCCCGCCATGCGGGAGACCCGGGTTCGATTCCCAGCCAGTGCTCAATATGCTGGTGCTATTCGCTAAAATGCCATAGATATAGCCATTACATTATCAACTTATGCTTCAGTACTAAATGCATGTTTGCAATTGAGAATTTTTTTTTGCTTAAGCTATGAAACACATTAGCACTCACCTCACAGTTGCTATAATTTAATGATTATCATAAGCAAAAAGTGTAAAACAAAGGATTCACATTTATTACATTTTCACCCAGAGCGGGATTCGAACCAGGGTCTGGACGATTTTATAGGATATACGGATATTATACGGATTTTATTTAAGCAACGCCACACCACGTGGAAAGCAGCAAAAATGCTTCAATTTCATTGGCTGTCACTGAGTGTCAGCTATTCACGACTGGCCCCCGCGGAACACAGAATCCCCGGGCTTTGACTGCACTTTCTCCATTCGTTATTACTGGGGCGGACTGGGACCAAAAAGTGGCCCTGGACTTCCTGGCCCACAGCAGCCCACACCATAATACATTGGCTTATTAATGTAGAGATACATTTTTAACACCAGTTACTAGTATAAAAATATAACACAATACAGAAATCAATGCTATTTAAACATGGTATTTGAAGTATCACTGAACATATATTGGGTCAAAGAAACAAACAAAAAAAAGAACATCAAGACAAACAACATATAAATCTATAAAGACAATATTTTTTATTTTATTCTTTAATTATTATGGTAGTCAATATTAACACGAAATAATGCTGAGAAACATTATTTCAATTAATATTGACCACCATTATAATAACTAGCACAAGTTAATGCTGCTACTAATTTTATTCTGTTTGATTGCCATTCTTTTTACTTGGCTCTGGTAGATCAGGGGAGATGTGTTGGTCATCATCAGCATGTATTATGATGTGGGATGTGGTGCGCTGCTGGGTCCAGCCTCACTGTCCCTGACCTGTTATAGGCAGAATCTGTTCATTTGAAGCATTTCACAGCATTTACCTCTAAAGCTTTTTCTTATTTTCGCGTAACCTTTTCTTCTTCCTCCTTTTCATTCATGGAAATTATTATTAATTTGCTCAGAAAATTCGCTGCATCGAGAAAGGATCAATATCTAAAAATTGCCCACGTGTGTGGACAAAGAATACAAAAATGTATAATCTTTAATAAAGTTAATCTATTACAATGTTGTTTTTAATGCTGAAGCAAACATGATTTAGTTTTAGTCTATTCATTGAATACAACGCGACAGCGCGCTCCGGGGTGAAGCGCACCCACAGTTACTGTAATCCCCCATCTCACCTTTACAACAGGTGTGAAGTCATCAAACCGGTTTCGCTGCTGGGGGAATTCACAGAATTGGGGGTTTTAAAACAAATTAACAAGACCGAGCAGACTTCAGACAGGGGGTTTGGTTGGTTAGAAGTGGCGCTGACGGGGGTGGGGCGGGAGGGAGTCTTGCCCACTGCCTATTTTCCACCACATCACGTACTTTCCTGATCTCCATCTCCGCGCTTTGCTTTTATAATGTGGAGCAAGCCGGAGATCATACAGTGGTTAATCAATCGGAATGTAGGTCCTACCGTCGTGGCGCTCGGCGGTACCGTTTGGCTTTGTGCGTTTGCTGGCTTTTACCATTGAGTGGCGCTATATAACTACAGGCTGACGCCTCATGCCTTAGTTCATTCTCTGCTGGATTAATGAGACACAGAGTTTTAGAACTGCACGTAGTAGCGGATAAAATCAAGTAAAACATTGTAGTTAAACAAATTTATAATCACAGAACTAAAATGACGATACAAATGTAGAATTTAAATTAAATTAAATCTTATTAGGATCAAATTTAAACAAAATAAATGTTAACACAGTGAGCCTTTAAATTTTATCACGTGTAATTAGAAAAGACGCGTGTAGGGTTTTGTGTCATCTTATATCTTGTGTTCTTTCAATTTATAGTAGACTTATTAACTAAAATAAATGACCATAAAAATTATAACATTGTCAGGACGTTCTACTGCGTCAGCTGATGTTGGTCATTCAGCCCCGCTTGTGTTTGTGCGTTATTATAAGAATGAAATGCAGTAGACTGTTATGACCTGTAAACGGGTTCGACCCATGTTGCACGGGCGGCACCATAAAGCACGGACACGAGGCGAGGTCTTACAGAAAAAGGGTAATTTATTTAGGTAAAATGGGGAAGGAAAGTGTTGAAGGAGGGAGAATGGAAAGAATGGGATAAAGGTTGTGCATGTGCAGTTCCGGGGGCTGTGTCACACTGGCATGCAGGCACACAGCTGACGATAAGTGTTGGTGCGAGTGGCAGCGCTCCTGCACGCTCCCTCGTGACGGCGCTTCTCCCGCTGTCGATGGCCGGCGCGAGTTCTCGCTGACGCAAAAACCTAACCACACTTTTCCTCTTCGGCAGCGGGGCTGCGAGGGCGGGCAAGGTGCGGGAGTGTAGATGCCGCGGGAGCTCGCGCAGCTCTTTCTCGCGCTGTCCTCAGTGCGGAGATCAAAGGGCGGAATTCTAGTGTCCTTGTTTAAAGCCCCTTGGGCGCGTCACATCTCCCCACTGACATGCTTTTTTATATATTCTCCATTACATCACGTACTTCCCAGACCTCAGACAAACCTCCGCGCCTTGCTTTTATAATGCGGAGCAAGCCCGAGATCATATTAACGTTAATTATCGCCAGCCGGCACAAATAGGCAGCTCCCGTCCCTTTGCTGCCTATTCAGGGAGCCTACGGAGTGAGGGAGTAGTTATAGTAGATTTGGGCGTACACCCATCGCACGCGCACGCCGTGGCAGATCATCATAATTGTCCTAAACTTGTATTTCATAAGGTTTTCCGAGCGGTGGTACAGCGCAACGGGGGTCATTATTTACTATTAAACATTAAACGAATTTACAAAACTTAATGCGTGCGATTAAGCGCTGATTCCACGTAGGAAAGTAAAGAAGAGGATCCTGATGCTCAACATTCCGGAGATCAAACCCCATTTAAATTAAATTAACAAATATTGCATGTAAATAACAATAGCCCACGTTTAAAAAAGCATTTTTATTTAGATTATAAAAAAATAATCCTGCATCTGTTTTAGGTGTTCCAGCTGCCACTGTTCTAAAATTCTAATTAAATCAAATCTTATTAGGATAAAATTTAAGCACAAAAAATTTTAACACAGTGAGCCTTTTGATTTTATCACTTGTAATTAGAAAAAAAGCGTGTATGGATTTGTCATCTTATTTCTTGTGTTCTTTAAATTTATAGTAGATTTATTAACTGAAATAAATGACCATAACATTAAAACAGTGTTAGGACGTTCTACTGCGTCAGCAGATGTCGGTCTTTCAGCCCCGCTTGTGTTTTTGCGTTATTATAAGAATGAAATGCAGTAGACTGTTATGATTTGTAACGGGTTCGACCCATGTTACTCAAACAACTCAGTTCAGGTGTAAGTAAATGTCTGTGCTGTTTGAGGGAGGGACGTGCTAATGATTTGGTCGGCTCTGTGTGTGTGTGTGTGTGTGTGAGAGAGAGAGAGAGAGAGAGGGGTGTCGCGGTCGTTTTCAGTAAAACAAAGGCTCAGCTGAAAAATGTTAGGCACATCAGTCACTTAACCACCAATAAAAGGTATTTGAGTGTTATGATAGTTGTAATATAACAGATGCGCACTGAATACTAAACCTAAACCAGGCACGGAGATTAATGAACCAAGATAGCCCCCATACCCGTTTAAAAAAAAATAAATAAATAAAAATACCAAAGAATATTATTGTGTATAGACTGATTAAAAACAATGCAATTTATGCTATCATAAGGAAAATAAGTTCTTCCATTCCAATGATTAAAAAAGGTAACAATGTCAACTTTAGAATCTAGAATCCAGGAGATTAAAATTACACAAATTGAAATCAATGAAAGTCTCCAGAAGAGGCTCAGATTCAAGAGGTTTTTAAAGTGGGGAGAAGTGCATTTCAGTTCCTCTGAATGTATAGGTGAGAACAGCCGATTCACACCTGGGGAGGGTGAATAATTTGCATTTGAATGTTGTCTGGCATTGTAAAGCACTATAGTGACACTAAAAGAACAACCCAGGATTAATAGGAATTCTTATACTGCATAAACATTATTTAGCACAAAAAAATTCCTCGCGCTCGGGAAAACTATGCGTGCGGTTGAGTGCTTTTTAGACTATAGGAAATTAAATCGGAGGGGTTTTATTTAGACTATTAAAAAAATAACCTGCGTCTATTTTTAGGCGTGCCAGCTGCCACTTTTTAGTTAGAAGTTTTCAATACAAAGCTTATAATGCCCACATGACATGACGGAATAAGGCACGGCTGGTGATGATTGGGATGATTGGGAGGAGTGGATTTTACTACGCGGTGTGAGTGCAATGGCTCGCGCTGACTCTGCTCTCCGCGGATGGCCGGCCCGGCCCCTCCCACCTCTCGCTCCTTTGAAGTTCCTGGGGCGCGTTCCATTTGCCCTGCTTGCATGCCGCACTTCCGCGTTGTTGCACGCGCGCTGCATACACAGCGCGTATTAAAATCCACTGTAGCCCAACAAACCCCGAGTATTTTATAGCGCAGGGTGCAAGCCCGGGCAACGATAGCAACGATAGCTCACCAGTCATGTGTAATTCTGCGGTCCCGCTGCTTTGTATGTCTGAAGGGGAGGCCGCCTAACTAGTGCGCGAGGAGCGATATTGATTTGGGCGCACGCCGTGACAGGCTGAAAAAACTGTGTCAGATTAATGTGCAAAAACTATATAATAAAACTATATAAGACTACATGCCTTTATAAGACTCAACTTTTATTTAAGCGCACTCACAATAACGAAAAAACGTTGTGATTTTGTAAGTGTTGTGATTTTGTAAGTGTTGTAAGCTGCGCTGCTCTGTATTGTTTTTGGTGAACTTGAGCGCGTCAGAAAATGAACGCAAACGTTTTTTAAAATGGTCAGAGTCAGTCTGCTTGCTGTTTTCCCGACGCGTTCATAATCATTAGTCTACTTCTGCCGGTGCGCTCTGGAAAAATCCATGCATGCGGCTGAGCGCTGATTAAAACTATGGAGTAAATTAAAGAGGAGAATCACGATGCCGAGTCGAAGTCCTGAGCCCAAACCTCATTTAAATTAAATTAACAAATATTATAAGTAAAAAACAATAGCCCATGTTTAGAAACCGTTTATAAATTCTTTCCGACATGAGTTGGTCCGGTGTTATGCGCAGAGCGCCGGGAGATTTCCTGAAGCTCAAAAATCACTGGGCATGTTTTCTAAATAGCCGCTATCTTTAATAACTGATGGAGGTTTTGAGCTGTATACACACGCATTCCTGCCTAAACAACTCTTAAAACTACACCTGTAACACAATAAACAGTAATATTTCAAACATTCTGCAGGCTGATATTTGGAGAAAGGAAAGAATAATGAATAAACCAGTTGTTGGGTCAAAATAACCCAACCAGGTGTTTATTTGTAAACTACATCTCATATGAGCCAACATGAGCAACCCAACAATGTGTTTAAAGTACCTGAAATAATGCAGAACTTAAATAACAATAAACCGATACAGAGATACGCTGTATAACGGTCACTGTTGTATTTACGGCAACGAGCGAAAATGTCACTTTGCGCCACCTGGCGGCCATTTTACGAATGACTTTGAAATGCAACTGATTTATTTTGGCCGCAGACGTTTTTACGCGGCGGTGAGCGCGACGGTAATAACCATTCCAATTGATCAACTACTGTATTAACGTAGCATTCATCATTCAAAGTTATTCATATCAGTGTATAGTAAGTGTGATTTGAAAAGTGCTATAACTCCACCTGCTACAGTTTCAGCCCAGTGGAACAATCTGATTACACGTGAAGTGCCATGAAAAAGTATTTGCCCCTTCCTATTTTTTTTCTTTGCATATTTGTCACACTTGTATAGGTGGAATTTTACCTAAACACTTTAGGTGAGAACGTATAGGTTAATATGTATAGGTGAGAACAGCTGATTCACACTTGAGGAGAGTGAATAATTTGCATTTGAATGTTGTCTGGCATTGTAAGCACACGCAGTGACACTAAAAGAACAATAGGATTAATAGGAATAGGAGCCACTAAAGAGGAGGATTTTAATTTGGACTATAAAAATTTTTACCTGCGTCTATTTTTTGGCGTGCCAGCTGCCACTTTTTAGTCTTATAATGCCCACATGACATGCTGGTACAGAGCTGGACATAGCTCATCCATGCCAATGATCCCGGGTTTTCACCCTGCGCTATAAAATACGAGTACGACGGCCATCCGCGGACAGCAGCTCCTGCCTCTGTCCGCTCGCGCTGGCTCTTCTTTGAAGTCCCTGGGGCGCGTTCCATTTGCCCCGTTGGCATGCCGCACTTCCGCGTTGTGTGCGCGCGTCTCACTCACACTGCGTAGTAAAATCTACTGTAAACCAACAAACGCCGAGTATTTTATAGCGCAGATAAACCCGGGATCATTAGCAAGGAGAGCTCTTCTTCACTATTCGTGCTCAATTCCGCAGCCCCGCTTCGCATATCTGAAGGAGAGGCTGCCTAACTAGTGAGCGAGGAGCGATATTGATTTGGGCGCACGCCGTGACAGGCTGAAAAAAAACTATTGTCCTCAAAAATGTAACAGATGAGGACTCTGATTAATGTGCAAAAACTATATAATAAAACTATATAAGACTACATGCCTTTATAAGACTCAACTTTTATTTAAGCGCACTCACAATAATGAAAAAACGTGATTTTATAAATGTTTGAAAGCAAATAAGGTGCGCTGTTCTGTATTGTTTTTGGTGAACTTGAGCGCGTCAGAAAATGAACGCAAACGTTTTTTTAAATGGTCAGAGTCAGTCTGCTTGCTGTTTTCCCGACACGTTCATAATCATTAGTCCACTTCTGCCGGTGCGCTCTGAAAAACTCCATGCATGCGGCTGAGCGCTGATTAAAACTATGGAGTAAATTAAAGAGGAGAATCACGATGCCGAATTAAAGTCCTGAGCCCAAACCTCATTTAAATTAAATTAACAAATACTTTAAGTAAAAAAAAAAACAATAGCCCACGTTTAGAAACCGTTTAGAAATTCTTTCCGACATGAGTTGGCCCGGTGTTATGCGCAGAGCGCCGGGAGATTTCCTGAAGCTCCGAAATCACTGGGGCATTTTTTCTAAATAGATGCTTTAATAACTGATAGAGGTTTTGAGCTGTATATACACGCAGTTTTGAGGGGTTTAAAACTAATTAGTCTGAGCAGACCTACATGAAAGGTGAGAAGTGAGTAACTGCACGCGCTGTCGTGCTGTATATACTGTACAACACACATTTATCAACCTTTTGATAAAAACGCTGCCTTTTGTAAAGGGAAAGTACTTTACAAAAGACAAACTGCTTTATTTTAGTCATGAATTCACAATCACATCACATTCCAGCTATTATTTCCAGCCGTGGTTAAATAATGTATGAAATAATTATTAAATGCTGGACACAAACAGCAAATATGATGATTATTATAAAAAGCCCGAAAAAGTTTGTGGTCATAAGATAATATTTACTTAATAATTTTTTTACGTTTTAAATAAGATATGTTGGCATATTCACGAATCAGGACATTCGCATAGTTAAGACTATCAGATAGCCTACTATCAGGAAATTAAATTAATTTCAATACCATGCAAACCGAGACATTGCCATGTCTTTCACTGTTTTGTCCCTGTTAAAACATTACAAAAAATATATAAGAAACTTATTAAGAATTTTAAAGCACGAATTTGGGCACCTCATTTCATCATTTTGAAAATAATATGAAGCACATATACACACATTTATCATGAAAGATCTGTTGTAAAGCAAAATAAAATTCATGTTTGCTTCAGCATTGGGAACAATATTGTTTTAGACTAAGTAATTATACACAATTCTTCGTTGTACAGTACTTGGTCCGGCGTTTAAATAAAGTCCTTCCATGCGCCATCTGGCGGATATTCAGTGAAGCACAACACATTTATTTAAATTCCCGAATGTTGCTTACGGCAAGTCGCGGCGCACCACGCACTAAATTGAGGCATCTCGCGGGAAAACACGCGCAGTCTTAATGACCACATCTGTAACATCGCGGCAAACTGATTTTCTCCAAATGCTGAAGTTCGCCCTCCCATGCCTTCCAAGCTTTAAGAATATCATTAGGGAGTAGGGGGGTCATCCCATTCTTTCTTATTATTCCACAACACCTGAACGAGAATTTTGGCCCTGGTTATGAAGGGGGTGAGGAATCCAACGGGGTCATATTGGCTGGCTAGCACTCTATAGATATTTCTCATGGTTGGAGGGCTTGCTTCTTGTAGATGGGCCTTATATGTCAGTGTGTCTGATCTACATCTCCAGCGTAGCCAGAGCAGGTTCCTGTGGGTCCATTTGACTTTGGTTGAGCCACTGATCACTTTCTTGTGACAACAAGTCTGGAGGAAAGTGTCTTATGACATCTGGAATGTTGCTCGCCCATTGCCTTAGTTTAAATTCTCCGCTAGCCAGCAGTCCGCTCAACTTATAGACCATTGCTTTGGCTGCTTCTGGGGAAGAGAAACTTGGGAGCCATTTATCCACATAAAAGTGTCTTTTGACGGCATTCCGTACGTTCTCTTCGTCCAAATAGTGGTCAGTGACATGTTGTTAAAGCGCATATGTTGCACAGCATGGGGAGCAAGTGGTCCCAAAGGGCAAGACTTGCCATTCATACACACTAGGCAGGGTGTCTCTCTTACTGCTTAATCTGGCCACATGCGATCTGCACTGAAGTTCAATGAGTCCCTCCTGCTTCAGCTGTTCTAGCATCCCCACCAAAGCTCTGACTCTAAGCGCAAATTTGCGGAATCCCATGGAATCTCCTGGACGGATAGGGGGTCCATCCATCAACTCTCCAATTCTCCGCAAAGCTAGTTGGTGAGGTTGACCATAATGCTGAATGAGAGATTCCATTGTGTCTGAGTAAGGGTACGGAGAGTTACTGTAAGAGTCAGCGATAAAGAGGGCTTCTTCGAATTTGAGGTGGTCCAGCAAGATTTGGTATTTGAACCTCCATTTCATCCATGGGAAGAATATTTTCTAAGGATATTCGTAATCCTGCAAACTCTCTGGGGTCGTCACACGTAAAGTCTGGGATGGACGGCTTGGGACCCCTATATGATCTCTCCTGGCTACGTGGTTGTGCACCAGTGGGACTATAGTCCCTTGGAGGTTTCAATGGAGGAGCGGCAGTATTAGTGAACTCAGACCCTGAGTCTAACTGTTGATAATTGCTATATTGCTGTTGATAGTCTGGCGTGGACGGGGAGGCTGGCTGATTCAGTTCTAGTTTAAGGATGCTATCCTTTAGCTCCTCCAAAACACCTACGATCCTGTGATCAGGATTGAGCTGTCCTGCTCTTTCATCTGAGGTCACAGGTGGAGGGGGTGGTGGCCAGTCTTCGTCCTCTACTGCAATAGCTAATTGATGAGCGGGCTGAGGCAGGGTACCAGCTACAGTTAGCTGCTTTGTTGGGTCAATGGGAGTATAGTTTGATGCTAATGGCACAGAATGTTGAGATAACAAAGCATAATTCCTGTCTATTTGCCGTTGCATATCCAATACAATATGCTGTAGCCTCCTGTTAGCCTCCTGCAGCTGTTGAAGTACTTTTAACATAGGCGATGTAGGCTGGTATGATGTTGGTGTGCTCTCATAAAGGGGAACAGGAGCGGGGGCAGAGGGCATTCCTTTTGTGCCTTCTATGCTCCAGTTATGTGGAACGGAGTGCAGGGGGAGAGGCGTCATCTCGAGGGTCTCTCTCTCTGTCTCCTGCTATCTATAATTCCCGCAACATGCTGTCTCGGCTCGTCCAATACTACTGGGTGAGGGAGATCAACCTCATATTCCTTTAACCAGAACGGAGGTTTCCTTTGTCGGCGAGAACGAACATGGTCTGGTCTGAAATCTTCGTCTAATGGGGCATAAGCCATCTTTATCCACAGTAATCACCTAATCCGGCTCGGAGGACCAATTTGTAATCTGGTATTACGTTTGAGTTGCTTAGGTTAGAGTTATGATCACTGTGGGGCATCGGTTAGAATGCACAAGGCTTGGTTCTGTCACGGAGGGGAAAAAGGCAGGAGAGAAAAAGACCCAATAGCAGACACAGATACTCTCAAGGGAATTTATTAGGGGATTAAAGGGTTAAGTTACAGCCACAGGGTGTGTGTGTGTGTGTGTGTGTGAGAGAGAGAGAGAGTCAGCGCGCAGCAGGGGGCGGCGCGAGTATGTGTGTGTGTGTGTGTGTGAGAGAGTCAGTCAAGGCGTGCACATGGGTGCTTTGGGGAATACCTTGTGACGTAGCGGGAGTCCGGGCAACGACGTCAGGGGATCCTCCGTGAACCCGGAAGTGGGAGCGCACGAATCATCCTCGGATGTAGCGCAGAGAGCGGCCAAGCGCTATGCGGATTCCTGACGTGGGTCCGCTTTGCGGTCGAGGATAGAGGTGCAGGGGTTTCCGACTTACGTCCGTGAGAAGTATGAGCACGGCGCGCATTGAGGGGGGTTCTCCAAAGAGGCAGAAGTCTTCTTGCGCCGCGGCAGGGTGCGTCACTGGCCGTGGACCGAAGAACACAATCGGCGTCTTTAACCAGGTAAGAGTCGATAACCAGTAGATCCAGCCGCATGAACAAACAAATCCAAAGGGCGAGTCTGAAGTCAGGAAACGAATACAGGCAGGGTCATACACGGGAATCAGTCCGAGAATCAGGCAAGGTAAGCAGAAGGGACGAGACAAAAGAGGAATCCAAAGGGGAGCTGGGTCGGCAACGAGACAAAATCCAAGGAATCAATAATATACACAAAGACGTAAGGCACACGAGCGAGACACTGCGGCACCAACAGGTGTGCTCAGCTTGCTTTTAAAGCCTAGGGGTGATCCGTAATCAGATCCAGGTGTGCCGTGATGAACGCTGGGCGTGCTGAAAACTCCGGGGTGGAGTTAGGATTGCAAGGTGCTAGCAGGAGGTGGCTGGCTCGTGACAGGTTCTCCTTGAACCACTCTCTTTATTCCAGCATTTCTTATGTTAATCAACAGGTGGACAGATATGTGGTTCTATATAAAGAAATAAATAAGATATGCCATATGAGTCACTTAAACAGTAACAAGAACAACAATAGTTACTAACCAAATTATACATTCCTAGATACTGAACAACAGATATAATGCAAACACCAATTCTAGCATTATCCTTCTTGCATCATTACTAACGACAAACAGTAGGTGGTTAGAATTACAGTAAAGTCCTATCCTCCCAACATATGTAAAAAAATTAATGGATTAATACTCACAATATTTGCACGCACAAATTCACCAAAACAAGATTAACTGCATAAACAAACAGTTAAAGAGCTGGTTTCTTTCTACCCATCACTACACCAAACAAACAAACAAACCTCTGTGTTAAAACACGATGGAATGTCAAGAAACATCTAATAACGGTCTATTGGTGACCCCTGCTGGACTGACCCACACTTTCCTTTACAACAGCTACTGTAGGTCATATAGGTGTTTTTAGCTAGTAAACACGGACACAAAATGCAATCTAGTAAACACAGGTGCAAAACTCAATATACAAAAGTAGTTGTTCCTGACATAAATCATAAATTTGCTCATGGAAGAGATACATTTAACATAGAAATGATATGAGTTTGCTTTCTTACCTGTTGTTTTCTTTGAAAAACTATGGCTGCCAGCAGAACGTGATTCAGTCCGCAAAAATACTACGTCATGAGGTCACGTGACATGGCAAACTTTTGGTTTGAAGCACAAATGTCCTTTGAGTGAACGGATACATTTAAGTTAAAACAGGGGCTTCGATGTTTGCTTTTAAGCAGCTTAAAAATATTAATTTCGTATAGAAAATCAAAAATTTCCATCAGATCAATGTAGAAACATACTTTGTATCAATGACACAGCAGTTTCACTTTTTTCAGTGTCAGCTAAAAACAGCTAGACTGAAAAAAATTATTTTTGGGATTTAAGAAATGAAATAAAAATGATTTAAGAATTTAGTATATAATATATTTATATAGTATATAAATATTAAAGAAACCAGCATACTTACATAAGCATATATGTATAATTATAACTTACCAGGATTTATATGATTTTATTACAAATATATAACAGTATGAATTGTGCAACAACAGTAAGTACTTCTGCAGACTGGTAGTTATTGTCAGGTGTATTTCCTGTTATTTTTGCTATGCTTCCAATAGACTTTTTAACATCTCTCTTTTTTGACTTCTTATAAAATAAAGTACTTCTCTTGTATACTCCATTTGATTTGTGCGCTGAAAGCAATATTGGCATGAGATACATTCATGATGTACTTTTATTAAATAATTTGGGTTTAATACATGTTCATTGTCTGATGAAATGCAAAGAATAAGTTGTATGAACATGCCCTCTAACCTTACCTCTTTTACTTTAACAGATGCTGTTCTTGTGGAGTTCCCAAACACAAGCGCATCTGATGTGTGAGCTGCCATAAGACGCAAGTGCAACAATGAGCAGTTCAGAAAAAAAATGCTGAAAAAGCTAAAAAAAAGTTTATTTACTGAAGTTTATGTGGTTTCAATGTTCAAAATTTTTTTGATGTTTGATTCTTTCACCTTAACTTTTATGTAAAAACATGGTGCATTTTGATTGGCAGTGAGATTTTAATAAACGCTGTTTGAGTTGTTTATTATGTGCATCTGTCTGTTATTGAAGTTATGTATTTATTGTAATGACCCTGATAACAAGTCCATTCAGCATTGGGGGTTAGCATATTTTTACTTACAAATAATATATTAATATTTTATTGCTAGTGTGTTTTGAAGACACTCATAATTAATTCATAATGTTTTTTTTAATACAAAAAAATACACTTTATTAGCACTAATTAAGCATGCAGGCATATCTTTAAAGTGTACTAAGTATACTTAAAATTGTCTCAATTCAGCACATAAAAGTACACTAAATACACTTAAAGTTGTGCTTTACTACAACTTTATTACAATTAAAATATATTTAGCACAAAATTAGTATGTCAAAAATAGCACACTTTAAGTATACTAAACATTAGTCTGCTGCAAGCATACTTAAATATGCTTGGATTTATTCTACTTAGTATTTTTTTTTGACAAGCGATGACTTGAATTAATCACTTTACATCAGGTCCCACTGGCATGTTGGAAAAGCCAGCGTTTATCTAGCGAATAGACTATATATTTGTGTTTGTTGTATTTCTGGGTGTGTGTGTCTGCATTTTAATCGCTAAATTGCACCCGTTTGATTATCCTTTTGTTTAAAGCGCTGCCTTTTGTTAAATGAAAGTGCGAGCCACAGGTTTACACATGCCAATGAATGAATTTTAGATGGATTTTAAAGCACAATAATAATTTTATTATTATAAACATAATTTATGAATTACACTCAAGTGGGCGGTAGAGCTCTTACGCGGTGGAGATCATTGTCTGGAAATTAAATCTAGATAAAACACACTACACCTATCCATAAATTTAAAAAAAAATGTGTTTTTTGCATTGAGTTTAATCATGTAGCACTTTTAGTATTCATGGCAAAAGCAACCCAACAGTGCCATTAAAGTACCTGAAATAACAGAATTTTGACCCAGCATAAACAACCCAATGATGTGTCTACAGAAACCCAGCATTTTTTTTTGTGTATAACTACAATTTGTTTTGTGTATAACTAATAATGAATGGAGAAAGCACAATCGAAGCCCAGGGATTCTACATGCTGTCGCGTTGTATTCAGCAAGTAGCATTTATTTTTTGTGTTTGTTGCAGTTCTGGGGAAGTATGTCTGCAGTTTTATCAATAAATCTACTCATATCTGTGCACGTGTTTATCAGCCTTTTGATCAAAAAGCATGCACATGAAACTCACATTCACTTTGCAAAAGACAGTGTTTATTGTTTAGTGTACATTTAAAGCGCATATACACAATAAAACAGTATTATTTTAGCCTAACTTACCAAACATTTTCGTATTCTTTGTTGTACCTCGTCTTTTTCCACATGCGCGGGTGCGTTACAATAATAATAAGAATAATAATCAATTCGGAGCACTACTACTAATAATAATACTGAATAGAGAAAGCACAATCAAAAAAGTTTTATCATTGAAGGGGAAAAGAAAATAAAGAGTTAAAACATATTAGTATTTACAGTTTGAGCTCAACACATTTATGAGCTCTGTCGCTTGCTGTCAATGGGCGCCTAAGAGAGATAACACATTTTCAACTTCAGCAGACACACAATACTTTCGATTGAAACACGACTGACGCCTACAGGTAAAGAACAGCATTTTCACAGTTTCCCATGTGCTGCCGCGGCAGCTCGCAAGATCCCTTTTCTCAAAACGCGCGTTCTTAATGGCCAGATCTGTAGCTCTGCATTAGGCCAAGCATTGAGATGACCAATCAACAAGGTCATCCATCTTCGTCAGCAGGTACGCATCGAACGCCAAAGTGATAGCACTTCCTGTGTCAAGCAGTGCTCTGTTCTTACAAACATAAGAACCATGAGAATAACTTGTGGGCACCGGCATATGAAATTATGTGATTCTCTAAGCATGGGCTCATCACATGGCATTTCCAACCATGGCACTCACCTGAGCCAAATTTGCTAGTTATCTTTGTTAAAAATAGTTGTGTCCTCAATTTAGTTCTTTGTCTTGCATCTGTTCTCCTCTATTCTGTTGTGTTATTCTGCTTTAATCTTTTTTGTCCAGTCTCAGTGATCTGTATTGTTTTGTTACCTGCAGTTATTATTTTTTATTTTTTTGTGGTTATGTTTAAATCTTAATTCAAATCTTAACCTCTGCACATATGGGTTATCGCACTGCAACAATGAGCAGACTAATGCATTAAAGAGGTGAACATGTGTTGTGCTGTGCAAGACTGGGAGCATATGCAGACTCTGCTGGAGAAAAGTGGAATGCAACCCATTCAACCCATTTAAGGAGCAGAGTTGTCCAACATTCAAAGCCCAGTCTGAAAAAAAAAATGAGGTTGATCTTTACCTGTTAGCTTTAGTGTATGCCCTGAAGTTCCTGTTAGCCTCAGTGTAGGCCCTAAAGTTCCTATTAAGCCTCAGTAGGCCTAGAAGTTCCTGTTAGCCTCAATATAGGACCTAAAGTTCCTATAAGACTCAGTGTAGGCCCTGAAGTTAACAATGCTCCAACCCTATAAACGCTGCCCCGCCCCATGCGCTTTCTAAAAAGATGGTTGCAATGCTGTATAATCCGGTCAGATGGAGCACTGACTGCTTCAGTTAACTGCAGTGTCCAAGCAGCCGTATACTACAGTATATTCAATGTATAACATAACTTACGTCAACATAGTTTCATAAATAGATGATGTGGTAAAAAAGAGGGAAAAAAACAATTAATAAGATTTAAATCACTCAATACACAACCCATGATGCTTATGCTATTTTTAATTAATTAATTAATTAATTAAATACTTATTGCAATATTTTTCATGACATCCTTAATTATCCTTGAAGGCATGGTACTGTAACATGTGTAATTTATCTATACCGGGTGTTGTAGGCACGGAATACAAGTGCGGGCAATATACAGTATACAATACAGTATTTTACATTACAGTGTATTTTATCTATTTCAAATTATATACTCTGAAACGTTCAATTAAACATTTAAAAATATATACAAAAACATAAATATAAAAACAATCAACTATTACTGTTAAAGTCAGCCCGTGGCTGTTCAGGGTCAAGTTTATGGGACTTTTCAGTCTTTTGTTAATTTTACTTCTGACTCGAAACCAATGTGGCTTATTAAAGATGCATTTTTGTTGGACATGGCTGTTTTGTAATGTTCAGCTAAATAAATACTGTCTACGGTTTAAATGTACTATGGACATCTCACGATGTAATAAAGACAAGTCTCATTAGATCCTTCTGCACTAATGTTATCGTGGTGTAAATTATTAACGTATTGATGTATTCCACTTGCGGACAAAATAGACCATGTGTCGCAATCGCTATCTTCAAAGAAAAGCCACCGCCCCTTTTCATTCAAACGCATTAGCGAGTGTTTTTATTTTCCTACGTTCGGTTTTGTAAACACAGATGCGTTCAGTTACACGATGGAACCAATTACCCTAACAGGAGCAACAACAACTATTATGACCAGACTTTGTTGAATTTATATTGCTTGAATATTTCGCAGCTTTGTCCTCTTTTCATTGCTACGTGTTTATTTACTTCCTTTTCGCATCACACGTACAGTAGTTACTCAATTGGAAAGGTTATTACCGTCGCGCTCACCACCGTGTAAAAACGTCAGCGGTGTGAAGTTGCATTTCAAAGTTATTCGTAAAATGGCCGCCAGGTGGCGCAAAGTGACATTTTCGCTCGTTGCAGTAAATACAATAGTGTCTGTTATATAGCGTATCTCTGTATCCGTTTGTTGTTATTTAAGTTTGTTATCTTATTTCAGTTACTTTAAACACATTGTTGGTTTGCTCATGTTGGCTCATATGAGATGTAGTTTACAAATGAACACCTGGTTGGGTTATTTTAACCCAACAACTGGTTTATTCATTATTCTTTTGTTTCTCCAAATATCATCCTGCAGAATGTTCGAAATATTACTGTTATTGTGTCACAGGTGTAGTTTTAAGAGTTATTTAGGCAGGAATGCCTGTGTATACAGCTCAAAACCTCCATTAGTTATTAAAGATAGCGTCTATTTAGAAAAAATGCGTCGGGAATAAATACGTCGGGAAAACAGCAAGCAGACTGACTCTGACCTTTTAAAAAAAACGCTTGCGTTCATTTTCTGACGCGCTTAAGTTCACCAAAAACATTACAGAACCGCGCACCTTATTTGCTTTCAAACATTAACAACATCATTAAGTTTTTTCGTTATTGTCTTATAAAGGCCATGTAGTCTAATATAGTTTTATTATATAGTTTTTGCACATTAATCTGACAACAGTTTTTTCAGCCTGTCACGGCGTGCGCCCAAATTAATATCGCTCCTTGCTCACTAGTTAGGCGGCCTCCCCTTCAGACATGTGAAGCAGCGGGACCGCAAAATTACACACGACTGGTGAGCTATCCTTGCTAATGATCCCATGCTTGCAACCCGCGCTATAAAATACTCGGGGTTTATTGGGCTACAGTGGATTTTACTACGCGCTGTGTATGCAACGCGCGTGCAACAACGTGGAACGGCGGCATGCAAGCGTGGCAAATGAAACACGCCCCAGGGACTTTAAAGGAGCGAGAGGTGGGAGGGGCCGGTCCAGCCATCCGCGGAGAGCAGAGTCAGCGCGAGCGGACGGATGGCCATTGCACTCACACCGCATAGTAAAATCCACTGTAACTGTAATATACTATAGTGCTTTACAATGCCAGACAACATTCAAATACAAATTATTCACCCTCCCCAGGTGTAAATCAGCTGTTGTCACCTATACATTCAGAGAAACTGAAATGCCCCACTTTATAAACCTTTTGAATCTGAGGCTGACTTTCAGTGATTTAAATTTGTGTAATTTTAATCTTCTGGATACTAGATTCTAAAGTTGACATTGTTACCTTTTTAATCCTTGGAATGGAAGAACTTTAAATTTTCCTTATAATAGCATAAATTGCATTTTAAACACAAGCGGGGCTGAAAGACCGACATCTGCTGACGCAGTAGAACTTCCTGACAATGTTTTAATTTTATGGTCATTAATTTCAGTTAATAGATCTATATATATATAAAGAACAAAAAAAATAAGATGACACAAAACCCTACATGCCTATTTTCTAATTACACGTGATAAAATCTAAAGGCTCACTGTGTTAACATTTATTGTGCTTAAATTTGACCCTAATAAAATTTTATTTAATTTGAATTCTAAAACAGTGGCAGCTGAAACACCTAAAACAGATGCAGGATAATTTTTTTATAATCTAAATAAAAATGCTTTTTTAAACGTGGGCTATTGTTTTTTACTTGCAATATTTGTTAATTTATTTTAAATGGGGTTTGGTCTCCAGAATGTTAAGCATCATGATCCTCTTCTTTACTTTCCTACATAGAATCAGCGCTTAATCACACGCACAAAGTTTTGTAAATTTGTTTAATGTTTAAGAATAAATAATGACCCCCATTGCGCTGTACCACCGATCAGAAAACCTTATGAAATACAAGTTAAAGACAATTATGATGATCTGCAATGGTGTGCGTCTGTGATGGGTGTGCGCCCAAAACTACTATCGCTACTTGCTCACTCCGTAGGCTCCTTGAATAGGCGGCAAAGGGACGGAGCGCTTCAAGCGCTCCCTCCCTCAAGCGGGGCTGAATGACCAACATCAGCTGTCGCAGTAGAACGTCCTGACAATGTTTTAATTTTATGGTCATTTATTTCAGTTAATAAATCTACTACAAATTTAAAGAACACAAGATATAAGACGACACAAAACCCTACACGCGTCTTTTCTAATTACACGTGATAAAATCTAAAGGCTCACTGTGTTAACATTTATTTTGTTTAAATTTGATCCTAATAAGATTTAATTTAATTTGAATTCTACATTTGTACTGTAATTTTAGTTCTGTGATTATAAATTTGTCTAACTACAATGTTTTACTTGATTTTATCCGCTACTACGTGCAGTTCTAAAACTCGTGTCTCATTTATCCAGCAGAGAATGAACTAAGGCATTAGGAGTCAGTCTGTAGTTATATAGCGCCACTCAGCGGTAAAAGCTAGCAAACGCACAAAGCCAAATGCTACCGCCGAGCGCCGCAACGGTAGAACCTACATTCCGATTAAGTAACCACTGTATAATGCACTCTAAAATCAACACTATCAAACCTGGAAATGATATAACATCCAATCAAACATCACGTTATAAAAAGTAACGAATTCGTCACTACTCTTCGCTTATGCAGCACGGCTAAAAAGATAATTATTGTCACGCTCTCAGTGCCTTCGCGCTAATCAAAGACTTTTTGACATTTTCTTTCACACGCTGTCAGGCTCTCATCATGTTGTCATGTTTTTCCACGCTGTCATCACCCCTTACGGACAGCCCTGCCGGTACACCGGTTTCTCATCTGGTGCTGATTTCATCCAGCTTATAAGGACGTGAAGCGCGCTGTCTTGCCGCTGAATTATTTTGTGTTGTTTTACCGCAGTTTTCTTGCGTTTCTGTTCATTTTTTTTTTACGTTGCCGATTTCGCTTTGTTTCTCGTTTTGCCCCTCGTCTCACGATTTGGATTTATCGCCACGCTTGGATTTAACGGCTTTAAACTTTCGCTTTCTCGACCACGGTCTTGCTTCGCGTTTGTTTTAGCTCGACGCCCTCGTTGACTGATCACACGGCTTTAAACTCTCGCCCTCACCTCCTCGACTACGGCTCAGCTTCACGTTTTGGCACGACAACATCGCAGACGGACTTCACGGCTCTGATCTAACACTTCCACCTTCACGACCACGGCTCTATCTCACGTCCCGGCGGCAATGCGATGCTACGGATCTCGCATCTCACTACAGCGGCACCACAGAAGAACTGGGAGACTCATGACCCGCACATCCACCTGCACCTGGGTCCATCTTCACAGCCCACGATCCGCTACATGCAAACAGAATAATCCAGCCATCACTATGGACCCAGCAGGGTTAAACGGGATGAGACGGGCACTGGAGAGCCAAGGCATGCTCCTCGAGAAGAACCAAGAGAAACTCATTGCCACTAGACGGACTCTAGCTGACGTCATCTCCCAAGTACAGCTTCTCCAGGTACCTACAGCTCGGACCGCAAACTTTGAAACCCAACGAGAGCCACGCCCCTTCCACTTATGGGGAAAAACCAGGAACTTGTAGGTCATTCCTCTCACAAAGCTCACTGATTTTCAAGCTACAAGGGTTTTTTTCTGGAAGGGCTATAAGAAGCTCTTAAGGATGAGCTCATCTCTGATGAACCTCCCACGGACCTCCACAAGTTCATGGATCTGGAACTCACCGGGGGGGTCGACTCACATCTTTATTTAAGATAACCATCCAGAAGGGTACCCCCCGCCAGGAAATCACCCCAACCCAGAATAGGGCACGCGCCTCCTAGTCTGCAGCAGATGGATCAAGAGGAGCCCATGCAGCTAGGCAGGACTTGCATCTCTGAGGAGGAGAGACGCCGACGCCGTCTATTGTTTTTACTGTGGAGGTTCAGGACACAGGCTTAAAGACTGCCCATTAAAAGGGAGGCGCCCCCTAGTCTGATTCAATTCAATTCAATTTTATTTATATAGCGCTTTTAACAATGGTCATTGTCCCAAAGCAGCTTCACAAAAAAAAAAAAAAAAAATTTAAAGATTTTTTTTTTTTTTTAGAAAAGAAAAGAAAAGAAAATATTTGGAAGTGTGTATGTGTGAGAAAAATGTGTCTAGATAATAATGAAATGAATGAATGATGAATGAAATGTCTCTGATGAGCAAGCCAAGGGGGACGGCGACAGTGGCAAGGAAAAACTCCCTGAGATGGCAATAGGAAGAAACCTTGAGAGGAACCAGACTCAACAGGGAACCCATCCTCATCTGGGTGATAACAGATAGAAATAACATCAAGTGTGTTGTGCAGGTGAAAGTTCAATATATCAGAAGTTGTGTAGATTCAGTTCAGCAGTAGGTGCAGAGGGCAGATGGGGTCAGGATCACTGGAAGCACAGGAGCAGGATGTGTAGCTCCAGCCATCATAAAGCAGAATCTAGCTGGAGCAGGTCCTTCTCAAGATGCCTTAGAAACCTCGCAGGGTTGGCCTTTGTCTACTGAAGCTGGCACAATCTCCAGATGTCTCAGGATGGGTAGAAAAATACAGAAAAGATGGAGAGAATTAGCGTAGTTGCCATTCAGGATAGGTGTACTGGAGTATGAGATTATGGGATGAGTTACGCGTATGCCAGATTAAAGAGATGCGTCTTGAGCCTACTTTTGAATTGGGAAACCGTGTCTGCTCCCCGAACAGTGTCTGGAAGGCTATTCCAAAGCTTTGGAGCCAAATATGAAAATGCCCTGCCCCCTTTTGTAGATTTTAAAATTCTGGGAATTACCAGAAGTCCGGAGTTTTGTGATCTTAAGGGACGTGGTGGATTATAGCGTATCAAAAGACTGGTTAGGTATGAGGGAGCTAAACCATTTAAAGCCTTGTATGTAAGTAGTACTATTTTGTAATTAATTCTAAATTGAACAGGTAGCCAGTGCAGGGATGATAATATAGATGTTATATGATCATATTTTCTGGATCTAGTGAGAACCCTGGCGGCTGCATTTTGGACTAACTGTAGCTTGTTTATTGAGGATGCAGGACAACCACCTAGTAATGCATTACAATAGTCCAGTCTGGAGGTCATGAATGCTTTCATAGCTTTTCTGCATCAGATACGGATAGGATACTCCTAAGTTTGGCAATATTTCTAAGATGGAAAAAGGCTGTTTTTGTGATATTGGAAATATGATTTTCAAAAGACAAGTTACTGTCTAATATCACGCCCAGGTCTTTTACTGTTGAGCTAGTAGTAACAGTACATCCTTCTAAACGCAGGCTGAATTGTGAAAGCTGTTGTGTGCTGGTTTTTGGGCCGATGAGCAATATCTCTGTCTTATCTGAATTTAGTAAAAGAAAGTTATTGGTCATCCAATCTTTTATGTCCTGGACACACTCTGTTAATCTAGACAACTTGGGTATTTCATCTGGTTTTGTTGAGATGTATAATTGGGTATCATCAGCATAACAATGGAAACTAATCCCATGCCTTCTAATGATGTTTCCCAGGGGAAGCATGTAAATTGAGAACAGGAGAGGTCCTAAAACTGACCCTTGTGGGACCCCATATTTCACTGGCATTACATCAGACGGTACTCCATTTAGATCTAGTCAGACTGGGAGCACTAGAGGGCTCTCCTCCTGATAGATTTCCACAATCATGTCCCCTACTTCCCGTAAACCAAATCATCGGTGGTCAGGCCCACCCGATTTAGGCACTCATTGACTCTCAGAACTTGATCAGCATTAAAAATCCCTTGTGTACCGCTAGACACTCCGCTCGCCGCTCAGGCCTTGGATGGGAGCCGGCTTCCACCCATCACACATAAAACTCCTCCGTTAACTTTAAGGACGTCAGGGAACCACCTCTCGATGTGACCTCCAACAGTTCCTGGGGTTCGCGAACCTCTATCGCCACTTCATCTGGAGTTTCAGTTCCATTGCCGCCCCCTCATCTCCTTGACTTCCTCCAAGACGCGATTCTACAAGAACGAGGAGGCAGACAAGGCCTTCACAGACCTCAAGAAGTGGTTCACCTCAGCCCCCATACTCACCATACCTGACCCATCTCGCCATTTTGTGGTAGAAGTGAACGCCTCCAACACTGGCATTGGGGGAATCATCTGCCAAAGATCTCCACAAGACAACAAGCTGCACCCCTGCTCATTCTATTTCCGCCCTCTATCTCCAGCTGAGAGGAATTACGATGTAGGAGACTGAGAGCTCCTGGCCATCAAGGTAGCGCTGGAGGAGTGTAGACATTGGCTGGAGGTGACCGAGCTCCTCTTCATAGTGTGGACCAATCATAGGAACTTAGAGTACCTGCGCACCGCCTAAAGACTCGATGCCGTCAAGCTCGGTGGTAGTTGTCTTCTCTAGGTTCAATTTCACCCTGTCCTACCACCCAGGTTTTAAGAACACTGAGCCTAATGCCCTCTCGCATCAGTTCTCCCCCGCACAGGATCCCACACCATGCAACTTTTCATCTTTATTCAAGCAATGTTCCCCCAAATCGCCTCTTTGTTCCCCTCTGTCTGCGCCCACAGGTCCTGGAGTGGATTCATGGATCCAAGATAGATAAATATTAAGTTAAAATGCATGATACTTAAATTAGCAAATTTATATTTATACTTTGTTCCTATCGCTTCACAACTCATGAGAACAGACCGAAACCAGAACCTAACCGCAGATTAAGCATGCGCATATAACCGTTGGTATTTTAAGTGTGAATAAAAATACAAGAAATAGCTTAAACCAAAATATCATGACTAAACATCGCTAAACAGCAGGTGACATGTTTAGTATTTCATTTCTATTTATATTTAGATGGGAATTAATTTCTGCTTATCTTTTCCACACGCCTGCAAAACGTTTTCAAAGCGATGTTTGCTCTTATAGCTGATGCTGCAGCTTCTTATTCACATACCAGCAAATTTTGGATGATAAAGATACGTCGTATAGACGTTGTATAAATGTAAAGATGATGTATCACTTAACAGCTCAAACAGGTGATCTACAGACAATCAAAATACTACTATTAACAAAATGTGATGTTTACCAGAGGACACTCTTTGGCAGATGTCTCCGCGACGTACCTGTGCTATCTGGGTATGTCCTAGGTTTGGTTCTTTGTCTTCCATCTGTTTTGTTCTATTCTGTTATGTTATATGGTTTTGATCTGTTCTATCCAGTTTTAATAGTCTGTGCTGTTTTGTTACAGTATCTGCAGTTATTTCTGGTTTCTTTTTGGTTATGTTTAAATTTTAATTAAAATCTTGATCTGTGCATATATGAAACGCCTGGTATCCTCAACCCGTGGGAGTAGATCAAGATCAAGTCTGAATAAACAAAATGCCATAGTAAACTGTCATCAGGAATTTAATATCATATTTACAAAAAAAATACTCCATCTGTGAGCTCATGTATGTATGTATGTATGTATAAAAAGGCAGATATTCACTTCATTAATCTATTCAAACATTGTCATTTAATTTATTACGCTGTATAAACAACAGTTTGAAAAGATATAATGAATTAAATACTTTGCCCTAGCTAATGTATAATTTCTATGAAAGTAATAGGGATTAAATTTGGAGGTTACACATGAATAGCCATAGTCACATAGAGCTGCAACACCTGTTGAAATGTTAAATCTGTTGCAAACAATTTAATGTCTATATTATAGCCACTAAATGAAAGTCTCAGTTTCAGTACATTTTCAGTTTGTTGTAAACTTCTAACATTCATATGTTTTAATTTTAGTTAACTCTATGTATACACACCCACAATGCAATTACATAAAAAAATGAACTTTATTATAAACTAACTTAAATGTTTATGTGATGCCATATACATTATATGGTTACTTTGGAAAGACCTTAAAATGGTTAATCAATTTCAGAAACTGTTGTCTTATTTCTTTGGTCCTTACTCCATAAATAATTGGATTGAAACAGCTTGGAAAAAGTAAGTACATTGTACTCAGGAAGACACGGCTGGAGGGAGAGAAGTTGTTTCTTATCCTGTATGACATAAAAGCAACTAAAGCAAAAGTCAGACTAACTGTCATGACAATTATATGAGTAAGGCATGTATTAAAAGCCTTTAAACTTGTTTTACCAGATCTCAAAATAGAAAAAAGTATTACTATATAGGATATGGTAATGAAAATAAAATCAGCAGTCATGGTGAGGAAAATAACTGAAAGCCCCAATATATTGTTAATGGTAATATCTTCACATGCCAGCTGCACCAATGCCATGTGTTCACAAAAACAATGATCTATTTCATTTATTGCACAAAAAGTTAATTTTCCAGCCCAAAAAAACATTATAGTAATTAAGAACACATTTCTGATAACTGGGAATATTATGTATTTTAGAAAGTTGGTAATTGCCATGTATTTGTGGTAATTAAGAGGTTTACATATAGCAAAAAAACGATCTACAGCCATCCAAAGCAGTATAGTACATTGAAATGTACCAACACAATGAATGCAAAACATTTGCACCAAACAGCCCACAAGTGAAATTTCTTTCCAATTGAAAAATAAACTTATCAGCATATTTGGTATAAAAAATATTGGCAAAGAAAGGTCCACGACTGCCCTAAGACCAATTAGAACACACATAGGATTGTGTAGAGACCTCTGAGATATTATTATGTATATGAGTATAAGGTTTGAAGTAGAGGACAATAAAAACATGAGAAGATAGGGAATTGATAGAAATGGCCCCCATTCTCCCAAATCATGAAAACCAGTAAGTGTAAATGTTGTAAATGAAATATTTTTTAGAGGAGCCAACATCATCTAAAGATTTCTAAAGTTTTGGATTTGCTCTAATTTCGCTAAGTCTGTGGTCGTCAAAAATGTTAATGCTTTATACATGAATGCAAATTTAAATTAAATATTTGTCAACATTTAAAATTATTTTAACAATTTACCATATTTTGTTAAAAAAAAGACCTTGCAAGCTGGACAGTTCCTTCAGGGTGCAATTATTATCAGAAAATATTACGTTACGTTATGGTTGCCAAAACTACTACAAAAGCAATTATGTTGTTCCCAATTACATAGTATAAAGGTGATATATAAACCTTTTTAACTTGTTCATAGAATAATTATCAATATAATTATTAATAAATAGATAATAATTTTCAGCTGAAAAAAATATTATAAATACACAGCTAAAGATAAATTACACTCCAAACTCACACTGTGCAAAAACAAACAATCTGGAATATGCTTTTTTAGTTTTTTTTTGCAAAATTGATAAATAGACTTTCTTTGTTCCTTCTGGACATTCCAGAATCTTATTTCTCTAATCTTGGTCTCTTTATATACTGTTCTTGCAGTCCCTTGTGGATCCATCATTTGTTTAGAATATTATGAGGCAACATGATGGATTAGCCCCTTCGCTCCATACTAGTGCTAATGAATTTTTTTGGTGGTTGTTGTAGATATTTTTTTTAAATAATAAGATGCTTCAAAAGTCAAACTCAATGATTTTCAAAAAAAGATGGAATGCAGCCAAGACAGGAACCACAAGGAAAAATCAACATTAATTAAACAGGTGAAATCAACTTCAACCTAATAAACAAATAAATAAACAAACAAAAAAGTGTGCAACAAAACAATAACACAAATACATAGCCTTTTAAGCTAAATTGAATGAAAAATAAATAAATTAATTAATTAACTAAAAAATATACCCTTAATTGGCCCAACTTATAAATACAGTAAAATTTAAGATAGTGGGAGCTATATGGTTAGACAAAACCTGTGTAGGCAAAGCAAAGTTAAACACTGCCTAAGCAGACAAATCAATGTTTGCTAAAATCCATCTAGGCAACTAAGAATAGATAAAACGATTGGGGGGAAAGCAGAGTTACATTGAAACAGTGTTAGTTAAACACTCTAAGAGAAAGCAGACAAAGCATGAACAAAGCATGTGTGATATATGAACTTTTTCAATAACAAAATCATAAATATTAGGCAAAAGATTTTTTTTTTTAATTTAAAACCAGACAATTTAAGTGATACAGATGATAAATTAATCGCATCACATCAGAACCTAGAATACTTTACTCTCCTTAATGCGAGAGAACTAATTTCACTCATCTCCCCGTCAACCTGTGAATTAGATTAAATACCGACACAATTTCTCAAGCAGATAGTTCCAGAAATAACAGAACCCCTTTTGAAAGTAATTACTTGTTCACTCAGCGGTGGATTTTTTCCTAAATCCCTTAAATTAGCAGGTATTAAACCAATAATCAAGAAACCGGACCTTGACCCCTGTCAGCTTTCCAATTACAGGCCGATATCAAACCTTCCCTATATCTCAAAAATTCTGGAAAAGGTAGTATCACAGCAGCTATGTTTATATCTACATAGAAATAGCATAAACAAACTCTATAAGTCAAGATTTAGGCCTCATCACAGCACAGAGACAGCACTCATTAAAGTAGTAAATGACCTTCTAGTGGCCTCTGATCAGGGTTGCGTCACTATACTTGTGTTACTCGATCTCAGTGCAGCTTTTGACACTATTGATCATAGTATTCTCTAGAGGGTGACGATTCCTCATGTTCTCAAGTTGAGTTTGGTGTTCCACAGCGTTCTGTTTTAGGCCCACTGCTTTTTTTTCACTTTACATGCTTCCTCTGAGCAACATAATTCGTAAACATGGTATTAGTTTTCATTGTTATGCTAATGACACACAAGTATACGTTTCAGCAAAACCAGATGAGAAAAAAACAGTTTACTAAAGGTGAGCAATGTGTGCAGGACATAAGAGATTGGATGGTACTGTAATTAATTTACTTCTGCTTAATCCTGATAAGACAGAAGTTCTAGTCATAGGACCACAAGCAGCTAGAAGTAAGCTTTCTGATCACACTGTGATTTTAAATGGCCTTTCTGTTCCATCAAGTGAAACAGTAAAAGACCTTGGTGTGATTATAGATTCCAGCCTTTCATTTGAAGCACATGTAGATAATATTACCAGGATAGCATTATTTCATCTCAGAAATATTGCCAAGATAAGAAATATATTGTCACCAAATGATGCAGAAAAACTAGTTCATGCTTTTATCACATCTAGGTTGGATTATTGTAGCGCCTTACTGTCTGGTTGTTCAACAAGGTGCTTAAACAAGCTTCAATTAGTCTAGAATGCAGCAGCGAGAGTCCTTACTCGAACCAGAAGCTACGAGCACATCACTCCTATCTTATCCACATTGCATTGGCTTCCTGTGAAATTTCGCATCGATTTTAAAAGACTACTGTTGACATATAAAGGATTAAATGGTCTCGCGTCGCAGTACTGCTAGTGTCTTACAATCCGCCATGCCTACTTCGATCAAAGGATGCAGGCTGCTTGTCAGTACCACGTATTACTAAAACTATAGCAGGGGGCAGAGCTTTTTCTTACAAAGCCCCAAAGTTATGGAATAGTCTTCAAATTAATGTTTGGGACTCAGACACAGTCTCAGTGTTTAAGCATTTTTGTAAATAGATTAGCCTTAGGTAAAGGAGCAAGATCTGGGGGACTAATGGACGTAGAGTATTAGGTAAACTGGTATGTTTAGATGCTGTCTTCCCCACTCTCATTGATCACTCAGGTTTGTTGATGATGAGATGATTGGTTGCTTTACATCTCAGGAAGCCCTTATGTCTGTGTTTCCTTCTGGCTCTCCCTTTTTAGTTATGCTGTCATAGTTAGTCTTGCCGGAGTCCCTGCTTGCACTCTGCACTAAATATACATTCACCTTATACATTGTTCGACTGTGACCATACCTAACTGCCATCTCTCCATCTCTTTTGCTCTCTCCTCTTCTGCTCTCTCCTCTCTCTCTCTCCCTCTCTCCTTTTTCCTCTACCTATCTCTCTGTCGAGCTATACATGTCGCTCCTGAGCTGCCAGTGATCCAGACCTCCTCTGCCCTCAGGACCTGTCTAACTCATCCTGGAGTCTTGCTTCTGGTTGGAGATCTCATCACATGGATGCCCTGTGTGGTCTGCCTGGGATGCGTGTGGTGACTGAAAAAAACCCTTCTTTAAAACGAAAAACTTGGTGTTATGCAATTAAGCTGATGAATGAGTAGATTAAAAAAATACAAAAATAGTGTAAGACATTTATTTTATATCTCATTTTCTCTTTATGTCTCTTTCTCTTTCTCTCTCTGTCTCTTTCCCCCTCTTCCCCTAACTCGAGCCAACACCTCCTGATTTGTCTCTGGATGGAGACTTATCTAACTTCCACTCATTTGTTTTTCAGGATCTCATTAGGACATTTACAATGGGTAATGTCCTTTGTAGTTACATATGTCCATGGCACAGGCATTTGGTCAAAAATATTGACATCTATCTTTTGCTGTTAATAAACAGAGACCTTTCTGACAGAGAATGTGTGTGTTTGACTAAGTCTCTTCTGGTGCCAGAAAAGCTCATTGAAGCACAGCGAACAGACCGAGCGACTTGTTACTACTAGGTAATTTTTACAATCTAGGGGCTTATCCAATCTTTTCTCTCCAGGAAGGTAAGTTGAGCGCTACCGCTACTCAAGCGGTATCTCTGGTTTTACCATCATGTCTTACGGCGGTAGCATTCGGGTTTGTGCATTTGCTGGCTTTTACCACAGAGTGGCGCTATATAACTATAGACTTAGGCATCAGGACTTCATATATAGTTCATTCTCTCGAGGATTAATGAGCCGCAGCTCATTTAGAGCTGCACTTAGTAGCGGATAAAATCAAGTGAAACATTGTAGTGAAACAAATTCCTAATCAAAGTACTAAAATTAGACTACAAACTTAGAATTTAAGTTAGATTGAATCTTATTAGGTTAAAATTTAGGCAAAGTAAATGTTAACACAGTGAGCCTTTAGATTTTATGTAAAGATTTTTGTAAAGATTTTATGTAATTAGATAAGCTACACATGTAGGGTTTCGTGTCATCTTATATTTTCTGTTCTTTAAATTCGTAGTAGATTTATTAACTGAAATAAATGATACTAAATATCAGGATGTGCTACTGCGTCAGCAGATGTCTGTTTTTTTTTTTGCGTTATTATAAATGCAGTAGGCTGTTATGATCATCACAATGTTCTTTAATAAATAATAAAATACGTTTTAATAAAATTTAATTTTTACATCTCAGCACCCCTGTTGCACTGTACCACCACCGGCAAAACATTATAAAATACAAGTGAAACGTTAAACAAATTTACAATCACAGTACTATAATAACAAATTTAGAATTTGAATTGAATATAGGCGTTTATTTGCATCGGATGTAAGCAAAGGAAATCATAAGACACTAAGACTTTATATTTTATCATGTGTAAAACTCGCGTAGCCAGAAAATTCTGGGTGTGCAAAAGAAAAAGTAGGTGAGCCACAGGTGTTTCAGATTAATGTGCAAAAACTATATAATAAAACTTTGTTAAAAAAATGTTATATAAAAGGAGTTATTTCTACTCGCCTGCTCTCATCCTCATAGATCTGATATTAACGTGTAAAATTTTCCCTGCTGCTATCTCCTCTTGCATCTGTTCTTAACACACTTAGTGATGAAGTCGGGCTGTAACTTGTAACTTCAAAGTCAACTGGTTTTATGCATCTTGCCACACTGAACTCGGACAATTGATGCAACTCTTGTAGCCAGGCCTTTTTTTTTTTTTGCAAGGAAGCCCAAGTGGTCATAAATTGAACTAGTAATTGACAAGAATTCTCTTCTGGTCACAGGCTGCTCTTTTAAACTAATCTTAAACTTGAGCATGTCTGAATTGATGCACCACAACACCCCTAGAGCTCTCTCAACAGGAAGTGCATCTTTACTCAAATTCAAGTCTCTCATGTCTTTGATTCTTTCACTCTCAGGAATAGAAGTCAGTAAAGCACGACTATTTCTTGCCCACTTGCCCAACTACTTGCACAAAGGTGATGCTTGATCATGGCTCGAAACAGACTTCAAACAGTCGTCTACATAAAAGTTTCTAAGTATTGTGTTGACTGCCTCAGCAGATGCATTACTGCAGTTTTCTTCTGCTGTTTTCCTAAGGGCGAAATTAGCAACACTTGGAGACGGTTTTGCACCAAACAGATAAACTACTATCTTGTACTCGACCAAAACTTGATTCACATCTCCATTTGGCCACCATAGAAAGCGCAGCGAATCTGTGCTTTTTCCGGAACTCACACCTAATAATACATGGCTTCCACATCTGCCATCATGGCAACTTCCTCTTGTCTGAAGCATGTAAGCACTCCAATGAGTGAATTCATCATGTCTGGTCCCTGTAGGAGCTCTCTATTTAATGATACTCCCTGGTAGCTGGCAGCACAGTCAAAGACCACCCTTAGCTTTTTCTTTTGAGGATGATATACACCATGGTTAGGTATATACCACACTTGGCCATCTTGTCGACTTAAGTGAGGTGTAGGGACCTTGACTGCATGACCTTGTTCAAACATGTCGTTCATGAAGTTTGAATACTCCTCGGGAAAAGAGCGGTTATTCTTGAATTTTCTTTTGAGATTCAGTGCGTGCTGCATGGCTGCACTTCGGTTGGGCATTTGAATAGCTGCTTTCTTAAATAAAAGATCGATGTAGAAGTGATTAAGTGGGTAAACTGCAGAGAGTTAGACACAGAGTCTAAAAACTGATAATCCTCTTGTGACAATTCGGCCTTATCATCACAATTTCATTCAGGAAAATTGTCTCGGGTTACTTTGCTGTAACTAAACTAACTAAATGTTGGCATATATAACCTTAGTTAGGTGACGTCATCTGATGAAGCGCACCTGCAGGTTATAAATAGGAGTGAACCCGGAAACATTCCTCAGATCAATTTTGTCTAAAAAGGACGTTCAGTCACGCAGGCAGTGTGGCATTGGAGCGCAGCATCTCATTCCCACCTTTTCAGGGAACAGGGTTACAGCAAAGTAACCCGAGACGTTCCCTTTCAAAGGCTACACTCGATGCTGCGTGAAAACGCTATGGGAACGAGAATACCAACGCCGCAGCTCTGTAAGTTTCTGGACCCCAAGGTTGTGACTTCTATCCTGAGAGTGAAAGAATCAAAGACATGAGAGACTTGAATTTGAGTAAAGATGCACTTCCTGTCGAGAGAGCTCTAGGGGTGTTGCGGCTGCGCGCGGCAAGCTGGGGAGCAATTCAGTGTAAAACCGCCACTGCCTATTCTCCACCACATCACGTACTTCCCGGACCTCAGACTAAACACCGCGCTTTGCTTTTATAATGTGGAGCAAGCCCCAGATCATATTATTGTTAATTATCGCCAGCCGAAACGAATAAGCGGCTCCGTCCCTTTGCCGCCTATTCAGGAAGCCTACGGAGTGAGCGAGTAGCGATAGTAGATTTGGGCGCCCATCACAGGCGCACGCCGTAACAGGTCATCATAATTTTCTTTAATAGTAAATAAGGCCCCCGTTGCGCTGAACCATCGCTGGCAAAACCCTTATGAAATAGAAGTTAAACAAATTTACAAAACTTTATGCGTGGTTAAGCGCTGATTCTACGTACAGTAGGAAAGTAAAGAGGAGCAGTGGCGGACTGGCCATCTGGAGCACAGGGAGTTTTCCCGGTGAGCCGCTGGCCAATGTGGGCCAGCCCAGTCAGTACGCAAATATATGTAGGCTATATATTTTTTAAAAATTACGGAAACCATAATAGCATGCATCTTTTTTCTATGCATATGGACAGCGAGTGCGCCGCCGACAAAGAGCGCGTGTTTATGTTACCGCGGATCCAGTGGAACAATCTGACTACATGTGCAGTTCCATGAAAAAGTATTTGCCGCTTCCTAATTTTTTCCTTTGCATATTTGTCACACTTGTATAGGTGGAATTTCACCTAAACACTTTATGAGTAAACACAAATTGGCCTTTTTGATTAAAAACAATGCAATTTATGCTTTTATAAGGAAAATATCAATTTCTTCCATTCCAAGGATTAAAAACGGTAACAATGTCAACTTTAGAATCTAGAATCCAGAAGATAAAATTTACACAAATTTAAAAAGAGGCCTTAATCACTGAAAGTCTTCAGAAGAGCCTCAGATTCAAGAGGTTTTTAAAGTGTGGAGAGGTGCATTAAAGTTCCTCTGAATGTATAGGTGAGAACAGCTGATTCACACTTGGGGAGAGTGAATAATTTGCATTTGAATGTTGTCTGGCATTGTAAAGCACACACACTAAAAGAACAACAACCCAGGATTAATAGGAATAGGAGGCACTAAAGAGGAGGATTTTTATTTACACTATAAAAAAATTTACCTGCGTCTACTTTTAGGCGTGCCAGCTGCCACCTTTTAGTTAGAAGTTTTCAGTACAAAGCTTATAATGCCCACATGACATCAAACATTCCCCTTGTTAATATTTTAACTATTACCATCCGTGCTTAATTCCACGGCCCCGCTGCTTTGCATATCTGAAGGGGAGGCCGCCTAACTAGTGAGCGATGAGCGATATTGATTTGGGCGCACGCCGTGACAGGCTGAAAAATCTTTTGTCTTCAAAAATGTAACAGATGTGGACTCAGATTAATCTGCAAAACTATATAAGACTACATAGCCTTTATAAAACTTTTATTTAAGCGCACTCACAATAACGAAAAAACGTTGTGATTTTGTAAATGTTTAAAAGCAAATAGGGTGCGCTGTTCTGTATTGTTTTTTGTGAACTTGAGCGCGTCAGAAAATGAACGCAAACGTTTTTTTAAATGGTCAGAGTAAGTCTGCTTGCTGTTTTCCCAACGCATTCATAATCATTAGTCTGTAAAACTGTAAAACTTTATGCATGCGGCTGAGCGTTGATTAAAACTATGTACTAAATTAAAGAGGAGAATCACGATGCCGAATCGAAGTCCTGAGCCCAAACCTCATTTAAATTAAATTTACAAATATTATAGGTAAAAAAACAATAGCCTACGTTTAGAAACCGTTTATAAATTCTTTCCGACATGTGTTGGCCCGGTGTTATGCGGAGAGCGCCAGGAGATTTCCTGAAGTTCCGAAATCGCTGGGGCATTTTTTCTAAATAGATGATATCTTTAATAACTGATGGAGGTTTTGAGCTGTATTCACACGCATTTTTGTGGGGTTTAAAACGAATTAATAAGTCCGAGCTGACCTACATGAAAGGTGAGAAGTGAGTAACTGAGCATGCTGTCGCGTTGTATACACTGTACAACACGCGTTTATCAACCTTTTGATAAAAACGCTGACTTTTGTAAAGTGAAAGTACTTTACAAAAGACAAACAGCTTTATTTTAGTCATGAATTCACAATCACATCACATTCCAGCTATTATTTTCAGCTGTGGTTAAATAATGGATGAAATAATTATTTAATGCTGGACACAAACAGCAAATATGATGGTTATTATAAAAAGCCAGAAGAACTTCGTGTTTATAAATAATATTTACTTAATATGATAATATATATTTATTGTTTATTCATGTCTTCTGGTGATGTCGACACATTTTTACGTTTTAAATAAGACATGTTGGCATATTCACGAATCAGGACATTCACATAGTTAACACTATCAGATAGCCTACTATCAGGAAATTAAATTAATTTCAAGGCCATTTAAACCGAGGCATTGCCATGTCTTTCATTGTTTTGTCCCAGTTAAGACATTACAAAAACTATATAAGAAACAAATTAGGAATTTTAAAGCACGAATTTGGGTATCTCATTTCATCATTATTAAAATAATATGAAACATATATACACACATTTATCATGAAAGATTTGTTGTAAAACAAAATTAAATTCATGTTTGCTTCAGCATTGGAAACAATATTGTTTCAGGCTAACTAATTATACAAAATTCTTTGTTGTACTTTATCCGGCTTAGATAAAGTCCTTCCATGCGCCACCTGGTGGATATTTAGTGAAGCACAACACATTTATTTAAATTTCCGAATGTTGCTTACAGCAAGTTGCGGCACGCCGCAAGCTAAATTGCGGCTTCTCGTGGGAAAACACATGCAGTCCTAATGGCCACATCTGTATGTATCCATCCATCTGCAACCGCTAATCCAAAGTCGGGTCGTGGGGGTAGCAGTTCCAGCAGAGAACCCCAAACTTACCTTTCCCCAGCCACCTCAGCTAACTCTGACTGGGGAATCCTGAGGCATTTCCAGGCCAGTGTGAGGATATAATCTCTCCACCTAGTCCTTGGTCTGCCTCGTGGTCTCCTACCAGCTGGACATGCCAAGAAGACCTCCCTAGGGAGGCGTCCTAGTGACATCCTTACTAGATGCCCGAACCACCTCAACTGTCTCCATTCCATGTAAAGAACTAGTGGCTCTACTCTGAGTTTCTCACAGATGACTGAGCTTCTCATTTTATCTCCAAATGAAAAGCCAGCTACCCTTCTAAGAAAACCCATTTCAGCTGCTTGTATTCACGATCTTATTCTTTCGGTCATGACCCACGCTCATGACCATAGGTGAGAGTTGGAACGAAGATCGACTGGTAGATTGAGAGCTTTGCCTTTTGGCTTAACTCTCTTTTCGTCACAACAGTGCAGTAAAGTGACTGCAATACCGCCCCCGCTGCTCCTGCCAACCTCACGTTCCATTATTCCATCACTTGTGAACAAGATACCGAGATACTTTAACTCCTTCACTTGGGGTAACACCTCGCTTCCTGCTGAGAAAATGGCCACAGATTTTGAGGTGCTGATCCTCATGCCTGCCGTTTCACACACAGTTGCAAACCGATCCAGCAAATGCTGCAGGTCACAGACTGATGATGACATCAGGACCACATTGTCTGCAAAAAGTAGCGATGCAATCCTTAGCCCACCAAACTGAAAACCCTCTCCTCCACGACTTGGCCTTGATATCCTGTCCATGAAAATCCCAAACAGGATTGGTGAAAGGGCACAGCCCTGACGGAGGCCAACACCCACTGGAAACAAGTCTGACTTACTGCAGAGAATCCAAACACAGCTCTCACTTTGGGTATAAAGGGATTGGATGGCCCTGATAAGTGACCCCCTCACCCCATACTCCTGCAGTACCTCCCACAGAAAATCCAAAGGGACCCGATCATATTTCTTCTCCAAATCCACAAAAACTTTGTAGACTGGATGGGCATATTCCCAAGCCCCCTCCAGGATTCCTGCATGAGTAAAATGCTACTCTGCTGTTCCATGACCAGGACGAAATCCACATTGTTCCTCCTTAATCTGCGGTTCAACAATCGGCAGAACCCTCCTTTCCAGCACCTTTGAGTACACTTTCCCAGGGAGGCTGAGTAGTGTAATGCCCCTATAGTTGGCACACACCCTCTGGTCCCCCTTTTTAAAAAGGGAAACCACCACTCCAGTCTGCCACTCCTTAGGCACTGTCCCAGACTTCCATGCAATGTTGAAAAGGTGTGTTCTCCAAGAGAGTCCCTCAACACCCATAGCATTCAGCATTTCCGGACGGATCTCGTCAATTCCTGGGGCTTTGCCACTGTGGAGTTGTTTGACTACCTCCAGCTCTGTCTCTGCAACAGAGGGTGAATTAGTCGGGTTCAGGAGTTCCTTAAAGTGCTCTTTCCACTGCCCGATTACCTCCTCAGTCAAGGTCAGCAGTGTCCCATCGTTGCTGTACACAGCTTGGGTGGTTCCCCGTTTCCCCCTCCTGAGGTGCCGGATGGTTTCCAGAAGCACCTTGGTGCCGCCTGAAAGTCCTTTTCCATGGATTCTCCAAGCTCCTCCCACACCCATGACTAGACAGTCCATGACTAGCACAGAAATCCAATAACAAAACACCGCTCGGGTTTAGACCAGGGAGGCCTCCCAATCACGCCCCTCCAAGTATATCCGTCATTGCCCACATGTGCATCAAAGTCCCGTATAAAGACTATGGAATCCTCTACTGGAGCCCGATGCAGTACTCAATTCAGAGTCTCCAAGAAGAAAGAATACTTTAAACTGCTGTTTAAAGCATAAGCACAGACCACAGTCAGAGTTCTCCCCCATGGTCCTCAGGCGCAGAGAGGCGAGATGTCGTGGCACTCAGCCGGGGACTTGTAATTATCCCCACACCCGCCTGACGCCTCACACTCTGGGCAACTCCGGAGAAGAACAAAGTCCAACCCTTATCCAGGAGTATGGATCCAGAGCCAAGGCTATGCGTCGAGGTAAGCCCCACCAGATATAACCGATAATGCTCCACCTCCTGCACAAGCTCTGGCTCCTTTCCCCACAGAGAAGTGACATTCTGCCGCCTGGGTCTGGTCCTTCAAGGCCCTTTGTCTTACTGCTACCCAAACAACAGCGCACCCAACCCTATTGGTTTTTGTCGCAGGTGGTGGGCTGTGCCCGACCGGGCCCCATGGCAGACCCAGGAGAGCATGCAAACTGCTTCATATATATATATATATATATATATATATATATGCTTCCGTGAAATATCAACAATTCGCCATTCATTCCCGCGTTGATAATCAGCGATATTTTATAAGGAGAATAAAGTAATTTAGCTCTACTTAATTTTATATTGTTTTGAAAAAAATCATTAGTTCGTTTATTTTATTTGCAGCTTCTGAACGTCTCGGATGGAGCGGGAGCAGTGATTTAGTTCTAGACTAGCTTCCGTGAAATTATCGCTAAAACAATATTAAATTTGAATAAATCAGATCTACCTGATAATAAACTATGCTATGTCATAACTGAAGCAAACACCACAATTATGCCTCGTTTCGTTCAGTGTTGCTAGGCAACGGACCAAGCGCCTAATCTGCGGGAATGTGGTTCACTTGGCTGCGGTGTATTATAAACCTGCAAAATGTTTCACTGCTTATGCTCACATAAGAATCATGTAATAAAAGCAAGAGAAATGTGGAAGTGATGTGTGGCCACTCAATGAGAACTAAACTAAAGATTTCGGTAACTACACTGAATGTAACATCTGCATAGTGACACTAAACAGCAGAACAACTTCACTTTTCCGTCTACCGTCTTTACAAGAAGTACGCACGCACACACACACGTCCCCTGAGCCCTCGGTAAACATCCAATCACCGTCTGTACATAATGAGTCAAGACATAGCCTAATGTAATGTCGTGTCAGATTTCAGTGGTCACGGAGTCGAAAGACTTTAATTTAATTTCCTGATGATAGGCTATCTGATAGTGTTAACTATGCGAATGTCCTGATTTGTGAATATGCTGACATATCTTATTTAAAACGTAGAAATGTGTCGCCATCATCAGAAGACATGAATGAACAATATACAGTACAGTAGTTGATCAATTGGAATGGTTATTACCGTCGCGCTCACCGCCGTGTAAAAACGTCAGCGGCCAAAATAAATCAGTTGCATTTTAAAGTCATTCGTAAAATGGCCGCCAGGTGGCGCAAAGTGACATTTTCGCTCGTTGCAGTAAATACAATAGTGACTGTTATACAGCGTATCTCTGTATCTGTTTATTGTTATTTAAGTTCTGGATTATTTTAGGTACTTTAAACACATTGTTGGGTTGCTCATGTTGGCTCATATGAGATGTAGTTTACAAATGAACACCTGGTTGGGTTATTTTGACCCAACAACTGGTTTATTCATTATTCTTTCGTTTCTCCAAATATCAGCCTGCAGAATGTTCGAAATATTACTGTTTATTGTGTCACAGGTGTAGTTTTAAGAGTTGTTTAGGCAGGAATGCGTGTGTATACAGCTCAAAACCTCCATCAGTTATTAAAGATAGCATCTATTTAGAAAAAAATCCCCCACGATTTCGAAACTTCAGGAAATCTCCCGGCGCTCTGCGCATAACACCGGGCCAACTCATGTCGGAAAGAATTTATAAACGGGTTCTAAACGTGGGCTATTGTTTTTTTACTTATAATATTTGTTAATTTAATTTAATTTAAATGAGGTTTGGGCTCAGGACTTCGATTCGGCATCGTGATTCTCCTCTGTAATTTACTCCATAGTCGAAATCAGCACTCATGAAGTTTTCCATGAAGTTTGATTATGGATGCGTCGGGAAAACAGCAAGCAGACTGACCATTTAAAAAAACGTTTGCGTTTATTTTCTGACGCGCTCAAGTTCACCAAAAACAATACAGAACAGCGCACCTTATTTGTTTTCAAACATTTACAAAATCATTAAGTTTTTTCGTTATTGTGAGTGCGCTTAAATAAAAGTTGAGTCTTATAAAGGCCATGTAGTCTTATATAGTTTTATTATATAGTTTTTGCACATTAATCTGACAACAGTTTTTTTAAACTGTCACGGCGTGCGCCCAAATCAATATCGTTCCTCGCTCACTAGTTAGGCGTCCTCCCCTTTAGACATGCGAAGCAGCGGGACCGCAGAATTACACACGACTGGTGAGCTATCGTTGCTAATGGCCCGGGCTTGCACCCCGCGCTATAAAATACTAGGGGTTTGTTGGGTTAAAGGGGATTTTACTACGCTCTGTGTATGCAACACGCGTGCAACAACACGGAAGTGTGGCATGCAAGCGGGGCGAATGGAACGCGCCCCAGGGACTTCAAAGGAGTCAGCGCGAGCGGACGAATAGCCATTGCACTTAAACCGCATAGTAAAATCCACTGTAACCGAACAAACCCTAAGTATTTTATAGCGCGGGGTGCAAGCCCGGGATCATAATAAGCCATGCCTTTATTCCGTCATGTCATGTAGGCATTATAAGATTTGTATTGAAAACTTCTAACTAAAAAGTGGCAGCTGGCACGCCTAAAAATAGACGCAGGTTATTTTTTTTTTATAAAATTAACCCTCCACTTTAATTTCCTATAGTCTAATCAGCCCTCAACCGCACGCATAGTTTTCCCGAGCGCGAGGATTTTTTTTGTGCTAAATAATAATTATGCAGTATAATAATTCCTATTAATCTTTGGTTGTTCTTTTAGTGTCACTATAGTGCTTTACAATGCCAGACAACATTCAAATACAAATTATCCACCCTCCCAAGGTGTGAATCGGCTGTTCTCACCTATACATTCAGAGAACCTGAAATGCACTTCTCCCCACTTTAAAAACCTCTTGAATCTGAGGCTGACTTTCAGTGATTTAAATTTGTGTAATTTTAATCTTCTGGATTCTAGATTCTAAAGTTAACATTGTTGCCTTTTTAATCCTTGGAATGGAAGAACTTCCTCTTAATTTTTTCCTTATAATAGCGTAAATTGCATTGTTTTTAATCAGTCTATACACAATAATCTTCTTTGGTATTTTTATTTTTAAAAAACGGGTATGGGGGCTATCTTGTTTTATTAATCCTTGTGCCTGGTTTAGGTTTGGTATTTAGTGTGCATCTGTTATATTACAACTAAATACCTTTTATTGGGGGTTAAGTGACTAATGTGCCTAACATTTTTCAGCTGAGCCTTTGTTTCACTGAATAATCAACCACCCCTCTCTCTCTCTCACACACACAGAGCCGACCAAATCATTAGCACCTCCCTCCCCCAGCACAGCCATTTACTTTCTATCCATTTACTTACATCTGAACTGAGTCGTTTGGGTAACATGGGTCGAACCCCTTACAAATCATAACAGTCTACTGCATTTCATTTTTATAATAACGCAAAAACACAAGCGGGGCTGAAAGACCGACATCTGCTGACGCAGTAGAACGTCCTGACAATGTTATAATCTTATGGTCATTTATTTCAGTTAATAAATCTACTATAAATTTAAAGAACACAAGAAATAAGATGACACAAAACCCTAGACGCTTCTTTTCTAATTACAAGTGATAAAATCTAAAGGCTCACTGTGTTAACATTTATTGTGCTAAAATTTGATCCTTATAAGATTTGATTTAATTTGAATTCTAGAACAGTGGCAGCTGGAACAACTAAAATAGATGCAGGATTATTTTTTATAATCTAAATAAAAATGCTTTTTTAAACGTGGGCTATTGTTATTTACTTGCAATATTTGTTAATTTAATTTAAATGGGGTTTGGTTTGGAATGTTGAGCATCATGATCCTCTTCTTTACTTTCCTACGCAGAATCAGTGCTTAATCGCTTAATAAAGTTTTGTAAATTCGTTTAATGTTTAATAGTAAATAATGACCCCCGTTGCGCTGTACCACCGCTCGGAAAACCTTATGAAATACAAGTTAAAGACAATTATGATGATCTGCCACGGCTTGCGTCTGTGATAGGCGTGTGCCCAAATCTACTATCGCTACTCGCTCACTCCGTAGGCTCCCTGAATAGGCAGCAAAGGGACGGGATCCGCCTATTCGTGCCGGCTGGCGATAATTAACGTTTATATGATCTCGGGCTTGCTCCGCATTATAAAAGCAAGGCGCGGAGTTTTGTCCGAGGTCTGGGAAGTACGTGATGTAATGGAGAATATGAAAGAAGCATGTCAGTGGGGCGATGTGACGCGCCCCAGGGACTTTAAACAAGGACACTAGAATTCCGCCCTTTAATCTCCGCGCTGAGGACAGCGCGAGAAAGAGCTGCGCGAGCTCCCGCGGCATCTTCACTCCCGCACCGTGCCCGCCCTCGAGGACATTTGTGTTAAGTTTTTACGTCAGCGAGGACTCGCGCCGGCCATCGACAGCGGGAGAAGCGCTGCCTCCGCGTGCTCAGTTTTGCCACTCCGCGCACCAACACTTATCGTCAGCTGTGTGCCCGCATGCCAGTGTGGCACAGCCCCCGGAACTGCACATGCACAACCTTTATCCCATTCTTTCCATTCTCCCTCCTTCAACACTTTCCTTCCCCATTTTACCTAAATAAATCACCCTTTTCCCGTAAGACCTCGCCTCGTGTCCGTGCTTTATGGTCCGTTCGTGCAACATGGGTCGAATCCGTTACAGATCATAACAGTCTACTGCATTTAATTCTTATAATAATGCAAAAACACAAGCGGGGCTGAATGACCAACATCAGCTGACGCAGTAGAACGTCCTGACAATGTTATAATTTTATGGTCATTTATTTTAGTTAATAAATCTACTACAAATTCAAAGAACACAAGATATAAGACGACACAAAACCCTACACGCGTCTTTTCTAATTACACGTGATAAAATCCAAAGGCTCACTCTATTAACATTTATTTTGTTTAAATTTGATCCTAATAAGATTGAATTTAATTTGAATTCTACATTTGTATTATAATTTTAGTTCTGTGATTATAAATTTGTTTAACTACAATGTGCAGTTCTAAAACTCCGTGTCTCATTAATCCAGCAGAGAATGAACTAGGGCATGAGGCGTCAGTCTGTAGTTATATAGCGCCACTCAGCGGTAAAAGCCAGCAAACGCACAAAGCCAAACGGTACCACCGAGCACCGCGACGGTAGAACCTACATTCCGATTGAGTAACCACTGTATATATATATATATATATATATATATATAGAGTAGTAAGTAAATATTATTTTATGAACATGAAGTGCTTCGGGCTTTTTATAATAATCATATTTTTTGTTGTTTGTGTCCAGCATTGAATAATTATTTTATCCATTATTTAACCACGGCTGAAAATAATAGCTGGAATGTGAATTTATGACTGAAATAAAGCTGTTCGTCTTTTGTAAAGTACTTGCACAGTATATACAATGCGACAGTGCACTCGTATGAGGCGCCATATAGGGCTTAAATTAAACTTCCCTCATGCACACACAGATGGAACATTTGCATACACATATATGAAACAGTCATACATACATATATACTACTAACTGCTCAAACAACTACATATAAAATGCGCACACACACACTTATGAGATGCGTGCACATACACACAAACTATTCATGCACACCAATGAGACGCGTGCACATACTGTACACACCCACGTCTTCGGGCACACACACACTTACGTGATGCGCGCACATACATACACAAACTCTCCGTGCACACACAACTGCACAGAATATCGAACTTTAGCGGTGTAGGGAACTAGTGAACAACGGATCGTCACTTTAGCGGAAAAGGAAATAAAAAAATTATCAGTCATTACATATCGCTGGAGCGTGAAAAAAAATTTAAGAAAGATAAAGAAAAATTATTTATATATTTATTATAATCATTATCGAGGACGACATCATATAAATAGGACACAATAATTTAAATTTTAATTTAATTTAGAAACCCTAATCTGTAAAAAAATAAAAAATAAATAAATACATTTCCGTACATCTAGTAAATTAATCGAATCATTTTTGATAAGTTATAAACGTTTCAATACGTTATATATTTCATAATGGTATCAGTTTTTGTTTCAGTAAATATTTTATATTTAATGTCCATAGCGCGAAATTTGTGTGCATGTGCGCACGTCTCATAGGTGTGTGCACGCGCATTTCATATGTAGTTGTTTAAGCAGTTAGTAGTATATATGTATGTGTAACTGTTTCATATATGTGTATGCAAGTGTTTCATGTGTGTGTGCATAAGTGAAGTTTAATTTAAGCCCTATACGGCGCCTCGGATACTGTAATCCCTCTTCTTACCTTTCATGTAGGTCTGCTCAGTCTTGTTAAAAATCGTCTTGTTAAAAAAAAGCCCCTCAATTCTGCGAATTCTTTAGCTGGTAAAGAAAATACAACCTCTGGTGGGCCTTTTTAACAATGGAGTCAATGTGAATGTCCCACTTCAGGTCCTGAGAGATGGTCGTGCAAAGGAACCGGAATGACTCCACTGCTGTCACAGTGCTGTTCATGATGGTGAGTGGGGGAAGTGCAGGTGGGTTCCTCCTAAAGTCCACAATCATCTCCACTGTTTTGAGCGTGTTCAGCTCCAGGTTGTTGTGACTGCACCAGACAGCCAGCTGCTTGACGTGACTTCTGTATGCAGACTTGTCACCGTCCTAGATGAGGCCGATGATTGTAGTGTCATCTGCAAATTTCAGGAGCTTGACAGTGGGGTCTGTGGAGGTGCAGTCGTTGGTGTAGAGGGAGAAGAGCAGTGGGGAGAGAATGCATTCCTAAGGGGCTCCAGTATTGGTGGTTGTTGGACATGAATTTCCCCATTCTCACTAGCTGCTGCCTGTCTGTCAAAAAGCTGGTGATTCAGTGACAGATAGAGCTAGAAACAAAGAGCTGGTTTACTTTGGTCTGAAGCAGTGCTGGGATGATCGTATTAAAGCTGATAAAGTCTATAAACAAGACCCTTGCATAAGCCCCTGGTTTGTCCAGATGTTGAAGGATGAAGTGCAGTCCCATGTTGACTGCATCATCAACAGACCTGTTTGCTCTATAAGCAAACTGCAGGGGGTCCAGTAAGGGTCCTGTGATGTCCCTCTCTTCATCATCTTTTTCAATCATCTCTTTTCATTCAGCGAATGAGAAGGAATCTCATTTCCGTTTATTCAGCGAATAGACTAAAACAAAATCATGTTTGCTTCAGCATTGGAAACAATATTGTATAAGGCTAACTTTATTAAAGATTATACACTATTGTATTCTTTGTACTTCGTCTTTTTGCACACACAGGCGGGTATCTTTAAATTTAAACAGAAAATAATAGTGGGCTGGTAGGCACGTTATTTTTCTTATAACTTAAACGGCTGATTGAAGTTAAATATACACAATACATTAATAATTGCGTTTGCTTTACATTTGAGCACTCGTGTACATAGCTTTTTAATTGTATATGCTACCATATGATATATTTGTGTCTAATACTGTTTTATTCATATTTTACAACATTACATGCAGTTTGTAATTTACTTGCGATTGCACTTTTAAAATGTAACCTACATATCTACAGTATAAGCATATTTAACCCTTAGGCGTCTGAGGGTGTTTTGGAGTCCTAAAGAGATTCTGACATGTCCTGACATTTGTGTATTTTTCAGTTACTTATAAACATATACATGTCTAAAGTCTAATAACATTTTATTTAGCAAAACTGGGCAACAATAATATATGAGCAGTATGTATGTACAAGTTTGTATTTTGGAGAAAAAAAAACAGTTATGCGTGATTTTTGAAGACAACTAAAAAATAAGTCACTGAAATAAGACCACAAAACACATTCATGACATTTGTGTACAAGACTTTTGTTACCTGGATCTTGTAGTGTAGAGGTTTTACTTCAAAATGATGTGACAATCATCTCGCTCACTCATTTACAGAAAACAATTCATTTATTTACATTTTCTAACCCACTTTTTGTTTAGAAAGGCTTTATGAGAGTAGGCATGAATGATCATAAATAATGCTGTAATTGACACCAGAGAGGACAAAGACCTGCATAATGAGCTGTATAATTACCCCTTTCAGTCAGGTATAGGACAGAGGAAAGTGTTACAAAAAAATTATTTGAGGACAGAAACATATTTCTTTGTTGGTGGTTTATTTACAATAAAAAAACTGCAACTGGACCAGTAAAAAAAAAAAATTAAAAAAGAACAGTGCAAGATAATATAAAATAAAAACTGTGCAAAACATACATGCAGGGTAAGCATTGGTGGCAGCAATGTCCAAGAACTGTAGAAAAATCTTTCTGTACCACTTTATTGTTTTGTGTTGTGCAGTGTAGTACTGTAATAGCTGATCAGAGAGATCAACCCCTCATGTGCTGGTTGTACGCAGTCACAGGTGCAGGACATGGAAATGTCTTTGTAGTCCATGTACCATTTAATTTCACCCTCATCTTCAACATGTCTACTGTATAAGCAGAATGGATGGTAAAACAGACAGATACTTCTCGTGTGTCCATCCACTTCACAAACACAAGAGGTCCATCTGAACGGTGCTTGCATGTCCTGATGTGAGGTGCTGGTGAAGGCAAGGGTGATGCAGACACATTTCTAAAAACAAATAAATAAAAAAATGTTAGTCTATACTGTTCAGAGTAAATAAATATGTAATTAATAGGTATGGACGCACAATATATACAGAGAGATCCGAAAAATTTATCCACACTTTATCATAAAAAATATACACCTGTCTTCTGTAGGTCACATGACTGCATCAGTGATGGTTATACAACTGACATTAGATAATACTACACACTGCTGCCATAATTCTATTTGAGTTTTGAAAAAGGCCATAGATAACAATTGTGAAAGTGTGTATACATTTTGTGCCCCTTTGTTGATGGGCAGTAGGCTGGACAAATATCTGTTGATGGGCCATAGACCATGTACTGTAGTGCATCTCAAAAATTTACACCCGAGACATTAGCAAACACCATCCACTGGACATGCTTTACATAGATATATAACCCATTCTAAACATTTACACCTAAACAGGTATTTGTGAATACATGCTAAACAAAAGGGATTATATACATTTACACCACAATGTTGTCACGCGGCTGCCTGATCAGCCAAGTACATCCAGGGCATGATTTCACCTAAGAAAGTCCCGCCTCCCTAATCAATTACCTTCGCACACCTGCAACCCATCAGCAATCCACCTCTGCCTTTAAAATAGAGCTTAGAAGTTCATTTAGTGCCGAAGTATCTTACTTGCAGTGACTTTTCTAATCCCTCTAGCGAAAATTTTTTTAAAAAGCGACTAGCGACAAATCTGGCGACTTTTTCTTGTGTTACTGGAGACTTTTGGAGACTCTGATGTGTCTGTACTGACTCTCCTCAACTTGCCACAGCGGCTGCCGCCGCCGGCCCCTCCCCCGTCCCAAAGCACTCACAGACAGGCCTGTCCTCTCGCAGGAGTCCCCCCCCCCCAAAGCTGCAGTTACAGCAGGAGATGCTCACTCCTACGAGACTACGAGTCTTGACTGCAAATGAATTGCCCATGCGCGAATCCGCCGTTAAGTGATCCCGCCTTGACGACTTTTTTTTTTTTTTTTTTTTAAGCGCCTAGTGACAAATCTAGCAACTTTTGGACAAACCTTAGCAAGTTTCCAAATGTCGCCAATACTGTCCTGTAAGCACGAGGTCTTGCTTTCCCGGTACAGTTACTCATCTCCCTGTGTCTGCTCTGATCAGTGAGCGCTAGCTCCAGCTGAAAGGAGCAGCATATTCCCGTGACTGTACAGCAGCTAACATGGATGTGAATGAGCTGCACATGTGCAAACGGTGTTGCAACGGACCTATCACTTACCTGCTTCTCCTTTGCTTGAAATAAAACTATTTAATTTGACCATTTTCTTTTTTTTTTTTTTTCTTCCGATGCACTTATATTACTCACTGTTACAAAGCTTAAGTACATAATTATATTGGACACTTGAGGAAGGATTAGGGAAAACACGCAAAATGCAAATACGACGTAATTACGTCATCAATATGCAAATATACGCATGACGTCATCTAGCGAATTTTGGCGACTTTTCGAGCAGACTTTTACGGAGCCCTGGAAGTCACCTAGAGGAGAAAAAAAAAAAAATCTGTGGCAACAGTTTTGTAATTTGTGCCCTCAGTTTAATAATCCGTTCCCACAACTTCTTAAACTGTTCCCTCAGTTTAATTATCCGTGCACTCAGATTTTGTAATCCGTACCCACAAATTCATAACTCTGTGCGCACGCTTTTGCAATCTGTTCTCACAGGTTTGTATACAGCCTTCTTTTAGAAGAACAGGAAGCTTCCCACTACATGTTAATGAATCTTATTATCCTATTTATTATGGATTGTTAAGTGTAATACACCGAACTGTCTTACAGCATGCTTACAGTTATTTTCTAGCTATCAAATGATTTGCATTAAAATCGTGTGATAATCAGTACATATTATAATTATTATTGTTGTTATTATTATTATTATTGAGATTATTATTAAATGAGGAAGAAAGTAATTAGTCAACAGTCTGTCATAAAACACGAATCCGGGTTTATTAAATATTAATAATAATTCTTTTTATTTTATAATGATAAAAGATTACATTTAAGTACACTTATTATAAATTAATTCAGAAATGCTTTATTTATAAATAACCTGAAAATTAGTCCAAATCTGTCTATCCTATAGGGTGAGGAAAAAGTAAGCTCAAGGTGGATGGAAGCCTAAGGGTAGACAGAGACTGTCATTGGGCAGCAATTCGTATGATGTATATAAACCGTAAGATGCTGAATTGACTTATTTACTTTTACCTTTTATAGTCGGAAAAACACATTTCCAAAACTATAATAGGTAAGTGTATAAAATGTAAGTCGCTCTGGATAAGAGCGTCTGCCAAATGTAAATGTAAATTACTACTACTACTATTACTGCTGGTAGGTATTTTGTTACATTTAGGCTATGCATTTAGAATAAGTTTTTATCCAAAAGAATTCCAAAAGAGAAAGAAAGCAATTAATAAACAGTTGGTTACAATACACAATGCCAGGTTTATTAAATAATGACAACAACAACAATAATAATAATAATAATAATAATAATAATAATAATAATAGTAACATGCTGATTATCACAAATTATCACAATATTTTAATGCAAATCATTCTTATTACCTCAAAGCTGCTACAATTGATATCTAGAGAATTACTGTAAGCATGCTGTAAGAGAGTTTGATGTATTACACTTAATAATCCACAATAAAACAATATGTAATAAGATTTATTAACACGTAGTGGGAAGCTTCCTGTTCTTCTAAAAGGAGTCTGTGTACAAACCTGTGGGAACAGATTGGAAAAGCGTGCGCACAGAATTATGAATTTGTGGGTACGGATTACAAAATCTGAGTGCACGGATAAGTAAACTGAGGGAACAGTTTAAGAAGTTGTGGGAACGGATTATTAAACTGAGGGCACAAATTACAAAACTGTTGCCACAGATTTTTATTTTTTAATTTTTTCTCCTCTAGGTGACTACCGGGGCTCCGTAGACTTTAGCTACTGTCCGTTGAAAATAGTTGGCAACACTGCTTACTTACGCGCCTCTCGTCTCGTCTGTCTGTGATTTTCTTGTTTGGATTCCACTACGTGTATGACCTCGCCTGTTACTCGACTTTGAACTTGGATCGCGCTACCGGATTTCGTCTCTCTCGCTGCTGGATAACTGTTACCAACCCTGCCTGTCCCTTCTACCTCGACTCGCGCTGTTTCCCGCAACCTGTGTGTGCTTGCGAGCACTTCCGCGTTCGCGGACATCGCACAAGAGTGTTTTCGCCGAGATCCACATTCACTCTCAGACGAATTCCCACTTCAAACATCGGGCGCCGCGATCACGCATACTCTGCCTTAGTCAAGGACTCACGCTCTACTTCCAAGGTTGTGGAATTCCCCTCACGTCACCGACACGCCTCCTCTCTCGTCACAGGGGATTTCCCCATTCATTCTGCTCATTCACATGCACAGCCTCTCTCCCCTCTGCTCCTGCCACATAGTGAAAGATCCTTTGTGCCTTTCTGTTAACAAAGCTGTTTGTCTGCAATTGGGTTCACTTCCGTTCAGTCACGTCCCTAACAAATGTTTAATATTCATAAAGCTACATGGCAGTATTTCAGTCAACTGGAGCTAGCTTGTTTATGCTAAATACCATTACCGATAGCAGTGTTATAAGCTAACCAAAACGGAGCTAAATACATATTAGCAACCATAATGTTAAGCTATCCAAAATATGGTGAAATATATTAGAACATTTATAAACATCTGTAAACTTCATAAGACATTAGCTTAGCCACCGGGAAATAACATGTTTGTGCTAAGCTACATAAGGCAGCATATTAGCAGTGTTCTCTACATGCTACACTAAACTATGCAAATGGCATTAAAAGCCAATGTGTCACACAAGCTGACAAGAGCTAGCTAAAGTGAGGAAAATATTTACTAACATTTGTTTAATATTATCAGAATAAGAGTTATATAAGACTTAATAACTTACCCACTGTCGTAGCAGCTTTCTTGAACGTCCTCTGCCGTATCTGTTCTCTCTTCAAAATGCTATTGTTCGTCACACAGTCTTCTTCTGAGGTAAAGGTAAACTCCTCCCACTGTCCAGAACATTCTGAAGAGTCCCACAAGTTTGCACTCAGTTTCCACGCCCATAAATCCATGCTACCTTGGTGCTAAGACTTCGGTTGACAGTGAGTTTAAACCGCTTTCCTTTGCTTACTTTGACCGAAACATTTGAGTTTCTGCATAAATTGTCATAAATGAGCCTTAACGTTAAGTAAAAAAATAAAAACTTAGAGCTGAAAACTATTGTGGAAAAGCTTTATTACTCAATTTAAACACCTACATTTACAACTTTTTGTATACTTAAGCTCTTCTAATAACATTGAACGTCCATAGTGTACTTTTTAAATAATTTTGGTCAGCATTTATTAATTTACAAAAACCTTAGTAACAATAAGTGCGAATGAAGTCCTAACTAACTTCTGCGCCATTACTCTGCTGATTTATTTAAATTCAATATTGTTTCAGTAATAATTTCACAGAAGCGAAATCACTGCTCCTGCTCCATCCGAGACGTTCAGAAGCTTCACATAAAATGAATGAACTAATGATTTTTTTTTTAATAATATAAAATTAAGTCGAGATTTTATTTTTGTTATAGTACAAAGCCCCTTGATGGACAAAGGAGGAGAAAAAATGGCAGAAAAAATCATGCGAAAAACTTTGGGATATAATGCAAAACATGACTTGTTTTTTTTTTCTTCTGCTGTTTTTTTCCCTTCCTTTGTACCGTTAGAGACTCTGTAGTAGGTTTTTTAAGTTAAATATGAAAAAGAATATCGCTGATTATCAACACGGGAATGAATGGTGCATTGCCCAAGTGCAAGTTGATCTTGGTGCTAAACTATTTGCTTTGGGTAAAAGCGCCATTTAGCGATCATTGTGTGTCAGCAACAGCTTCCCATTTAAAACAATAGGCGGTTAAAATGACCGGTGAACCGCGTTAAAAATAGGTGACACTGGCGCGGTGCTTTAAGTGTAAATGAAGCGATGTGGAACGCCATTATAAGTAATGTATATGCCGCTTAAATAAAAATAAGTGATGTTATGAGCAGTCATGTGCTGGATTTAATAATCTACTTTAAACAGGGAGTGTATTTGGCTGAAGATGAAAGATGTACAACTTAGCATAAACAAAGCATAAGATACTTAATCTTATGATATTTTATTTTTTTCATATTAATGAGTTACAGTAGGCAGAGAGTTTTGCTGAATAGCATGTACAGGCAGACATATTTCACATGCAGTATGTAACTGGTCCAAAAATAATGTTCAAAAACAGCCTGTATTTGCTGGGAAAAGTATGCAAACAAACTGTGAATCTGCAGGCCACTAGCCCAGACAGCAGATGCCCATTCCAGCGCCTTGCCGGTAAGTAGCGACATAACAAAAGCACACTTTGTTGCTTCACTATGATATGCTTCTGGCTGGTATTCAAAAAAGATTAAGCACTGGCATAAAACCCCCCGGCATCTATCTGCATCAAACTTGTCAGGTAGGGCCAGTCTTATCGGTTCAATTCTTGGTGGAGGCAGGGCTCAAAGATATTGCATGAGTTGGTCGTTGGTAGCTCAGAACACGTGTAACTGTTCCTGGTAGCCCTTTAGCATCTCACTCTGGTACTGAATTGCTGTCTGATGCTGAGAAATCCCTGCTGGATTCATATTAGACAAAGTATTTTGTAAGAGATCCATCACCAGAGGCAAGTTAGAATCCATGAGCAGGGTTTTATTGATTAAGTCACAAGGTAAACAATAACCAAATACACAACCAAAAGACGCAGTCAATGTTCGGGCAAAGTAAAAAAACAAACAGGCCGGCAGTAGCAAACAATATAAATTAGTAATCCAAAAGTCTGGTCAAGGACACGGGAGACAACCTAACTAAGAAACATAAAAAGATTAGTATGCAAATGAATCAATAATACTTTGCACAGAGGGTCGCTGGAAGCATGCTTAAGTATGCAACAAACAAGAAGTGTACTCATGACCTAGGAAGTAATGAGTACTCTGGGGAGGGCTCCCTCTGGTGAAGGTATGGCTGATTCCAGGACTGAGGTGTTACACTAGTACACCTAAAAATAGAAGCAGAATTATTTTAAAAGTTTTTAAAGTTTTTTATTTTTATAGTTTTATCCACTTTAGTCCAAACTTGGGCTATTGGTATTTACTTACACTATGTATTAATTTTGTTTAAATAAGGTTTGGGCTCCAGGATGTTAAGCCGGCATCGTAATCCTCTTCTTTAATTTCCTCACTCCCTCAGTCACTTATCTTCTATACCGCTTTATGCTTTATCCTGTATTTAGGGTGTCCAGGGTGTACCCCGCCTCATGCCCTAAGCCTTCTGGGATAGGCTCCAGGCCCCTGTAACCCTCAATACAGGATAAAGCGCTATAGACTGAGTGAGTTTTTGCACATTAATCTGACAATAAATGTTGTTTACACACACACTTTTTCTGATGCATACCCAGAGTTTTCCTTCTACTCTAGTGTCACACATGATAAAATCTAAGGGCTTACTGTGTTAACATTGACTTTGCTTTAATTGAATGCAAATAAGAAACACCTACAATTAATTAAAATTCTAACTGTAAATGTACTGTTATTTTTGTAGTGCAATTATGAATTTGTTCAATATTTCTCTTGTAATTATCTGCTACCACCTCAGCTGTGGCTCATTAATCCTTGACAGAATGATCTAAGTTTATAGTTAATAGTTAGCAGTTTAAGCCCAGAATTAACCATTGCTATACAACATGCCAAAAAAAACCAAAGGCTGAAGTTCCGGTTCAGAGGGAGGTTGCGCGCTGGATGGACCAATCAGTGGTCGTGTTACAGGATGCACTTGGCGCAGACTGGGACATGTTCCAAACAGCTCCGTTGACGTCAGCGTGTTTATGGAAGCGGTTGTGGGATTTATCGGGAAACTAGTAGATGATACTGTGGAGAAAAAGACTATCAGAATGTTTCCCAACCAGAAGCCGTGGGTGAATAAAACCATCCTCGGTGCTCTGAGATCTCGCACTGCTGCCTACCCCTGCAGGACCAGGCGGCATCTCAGGTCGTGTTCTCAGAGCCTGTGCAGACCAGCTAGAACCTGTGTTCACAGAGATATTCAACCTCTTTTTATCTCAGTCGGTGATCCCCACATGCTTCAAAGAGTCCATCATTGTTCCTGTCCCGAAAAAACCTCATCCTGCTTACTTCAACAATTATTACCCTGTAGCCCTCACCTCAGTAGTGATGAAGTGCTTTGAGCACCTGGTCAGAGACTTCATCATTTCTTTACTACCCGACACACTGGACCCTTTACAGTTTGAATACCGCTCCACAGACGATGCAATCTCCAATTTCCTCCACACATCACTCACTCACCTGGACACTCGGAGAGGGAATTATGTTAAAATGCTCTCCCACAACCGATCACAACTCAGCATTTAATACCATAATTCCCTTCAAACTCACCACCAAGCTGGAGCACCTGGGACTCAGCCCATCTATGTGTCAGTGGATCTCCAACTTCCTAACTGGCAGACCACAGGCAGAAATTATGGGCGGACATGTCTCAGCCACCCTCACTTTCAGCACTGGAGCCCCCCAGGGTTGTGTTCTTTGCCACCTGCTGTACTCTTTGTACACCTACAACTGTGTGGCCACTACCAACTCCACCGCCATCATCAAGTTTGCTGACGACATTGTCGTGGTCAGCCTGATCACGAACAATGACGAGACAGCCTAGAGGAGATTGCAAATCTGGAGAACTGGTGCCAGAGGAACAATCTTCTCCTAAACGTCAGCAAGACAAAGGAGCTGATAGTGGACTTCAGTACAAAGCAGGAGAGGAACTAACAGACCCCAGTCATCAACAGGATGACAGCCCAGTAAAAAGAGTCGACAGCTTCAGATACCTCTGTGTTCATATCACACAGGACCTGTCATGGTCCTGTCACATCAACCCATTGTGTCCCATTGTGAAAAAGGCCCGGCAGCATCTCTACTGCCTTAGACGCTTGAGAGGCTTCAGACTGCCCTTCAAGGTGCTCAGGAATTTCTACCCCTGCACCATAGAGAGCATCCTGACAGGAAACATTACAACCTAGTTCGGGAACAGCATCATGCAGGACAGACTAGCTCAACAGTGGGTGGTGCGATCAGCTGAGCGCATCATCTGCACTGAGCTCCCTGACCTGCACTCGATCTACAGCAAGCGATAGCCAGGAATATCATGAAGGACCTCAGCCATCCCAACAATGGACTGTTCACTCTGTTGCGGTCTGGAAAGCGATTCCGCTCCCTGAAGGCCAACACAGAGAGACTAAGGAGGAGCTTCTTTCTGCAGGGGATAAGGTCTCTCAACCACAACAGCATGCAGAACTAATACAATCTTTTTAACATCCATGGACACTATGGACACCTTTACGCACACCTACACTTACATGTTTATGTTTACATTCTGGACAACTGCACAAAGACACTTTATTAAGGCAACTTAATAAAACACCTTTTATGCATATTTGCACACCCTCTTTCTTACACCAAATTTCTAAATTCTTAAATGTTCTATTGTACAGTATATTTCTATTTTTATTTCTATTTTTATGCACAGTATATTTTTATTTCTATTTTTATCCTAGTTAAATTTAATTTTCTATCGTATTTCTTTTATTCATATTTATTTGTTATCATAAGCTTAATTATCTTTTTAAGGTCATTGGCTGTCGTATAAGCATTTCATATACCCTGTGTATGACTGTGCATGTGACATATAAAATTTGAATTGGAATTTGATTTGAAAAACGCACACCCCTAATGCCCTCGTAGTAAAATATTTTTTTTCTCGTTTAGTACCATCTGTAAGCAGCAATTTGAAAACATATAGTGCATGTTAGATTTTGCTTTTACCAGTTGGTAGTTGTCATGTGACAGAAAAGGATAGAGTTAGACAGTAAATGAGGAGAAAACACTTCCAAAGCTGTAGCAAGTTCTGTTCACTCTTTTTAAAAATATTACATGTTATAAACAGTAAAATAATGTCTACATTCTCAGTTAGTTGTAAGCTGCATAATTATTTTATTCATTTATTAAAATGTTAATTTTAGTAAAGCATTAAAGTACAATTGTGTAACTTACAAAAACATTTTGTTTTATTATAAAGTATGCATTACAATCTAAAGTATTTGATTACTTTAGAAAGACGTTAAAGTGGTTTATGAATTTTAAAATATGTTCTCTGATTTCTTTGGTTCTTACTCCATAAATAATAGGATTAAAACAGCTTGGAAAAATCAAGTACATTGTACTCAAAAAGACACGGCTGGAGGGAGAGAAGTTGTTTCTTATTCTGTATGACAAAAAGGCAATTAAAGCAAAAGTCAGACTAACTGACATGACAATTATATGAGTAATGCAGGTATTAATAGCCTTTAAGGAGGTTTTACCAGATCTCAGGACAGAAAAAAGTATTGCTATATATGATATCGTAATGAACATAAAATCAGCAGTTATTATAAGAAAAAGAGCCAAAAGTCCTAAAGCATTGTTAATGGAAACATCCCCACATGCCAGCTGAACCAATGCCATATGTTCGCAGAAACAATGATCTATTTGATCTGTTGCACAAAAAGTCAATTTTCCAGCCCAAGAAACCATTATAGTGATAACAAGCACATTTCTGATAACAGGAAATATAATGAATTTTAGGAAGTTGGTCATTGCCATGTATTTGTGGTAATATAGAGGTTTACATATAGCAAAAAAACGATCCAGAGCCATCCAGAGCAGTATAGTAGATTGAAATGTGCCAACACAATGAATGCAAAACATTTGCACCAAACACCCCACAAGTGAAATTCCTTTCCAATTAAATAATACATTTAGCAACAGTTTTGGTATAAAAAATATTGGCAAAGAAAGGTCCACAACTGCCATTAGACCAATTAGTAGACACATAGGAGTGTGAAGAGCCCTTTGAGATATTATTAAGTATATGAGTATAAGGTTTGAAGTAAAGGACAATAAAAACATTAGAAGATAGGGAATAGAAAGAATGGGCCCCCATTCTTCCAACTCATGAAAACCAGTAAATGTAAATGTTGTGAATGATACATTTTGTACATGAACCAACATTATTTGAAGATTTCTAAGATTTTAGATTTTACATTTGTGTTCAATGGATTTTCTACAATATCCTATCAGAAATACCTTACAACTTACATAGTTTCTTAAGAAAAAATATTATTTAATATTTATAACATATCCCCATTATCATAAAATATTACATTCAATATGATAGAATTTCATTGCAGCATGTTCACCAAAGCTGGTGAATGTTACTACCAATAGCATATTCATCATTTTACATTGTTAATGTTATGGTGGAAATCCCAAAAAATCCAGTAATTTTAAATTCCTAAAAGGTAATTTACGGTTAAGAGCAAATTGGGTTTATTGATACTTCTGTAGAAGAACAAGTCTTACACAACAAAACCTTGCAGAAGGGTGATTTTTTTTTCTCTTAGACATTCCATTTTATACACCTACCTCTTTTAAAAGCACAATCTAAGCCCCGCACATTTTTTTTTAGATTTCCCATCATTTCATAATTTTTCCCCCAGTTCACAGCACAGCAGAGGGAGCTGTAACCCAAGGGATTGGGCACCATCTGGTACCAACATTTTAACAAACTCTTGGTTATTTCCATTGTACATGTATTCCAATATATATATACAATCATCATGCATGTGTACACAGAAGCAATATTTACATATTATTTAATATCATTTTTTTACCCCTTTAATGCAATGTAAATTTGACACTATTTTTAGTGCCCTTTAATTGTTAAGTGTTCATTAAAGTACCATAATTATAAATCTTTTTTTTTCTCCCTCATTGCAATTCTTGTTTGCTGCTTACTTGTTTATAAGTTTTATGTTATGTGAACTGGCTGCTGTAACAATACAGTTTGCCAATGGAATTAATAAAGCACTCACTCACTCTATCTATCTATTTATCTATCTAATAAAGGGGGAGTAATTAATCCCAAAGAAGTGTTGTTAATATTTGAACTCAACAGCCAAGAAACAATCCCCACACATACACTTGAGTGCTCCCGCAGAAGCTTCACCTCAAAACCCATATACGTACATCTGAACCTAGGGGAGAAATTGCATTAAAGATGAACTGCTACCTATAGGTACCTGTAGTACCCCTGGACTTTACCTCATTGCAGAGCAAACACATTTACTTTCACTTAGCAATGTAAGTGAATATTTTGCACATATTTTGCAAGTCAAGTCAATATTGATAATGATTTTACACATACATTTCTCTTTCATCATTCATAGAACCATTTTTGTGCCATTTTTTGCTCCTCAGGAGTCAAAGTTCACATGAGCATTATCACAGCCTTCCTCTTTCAAATGACTACCTATCGGAATAAAGTAAGTACAGCACACAGCAGCACTCCTTTAGTTTAAAGAATTTATTGCTAAAAGTATCCATTAATGTTTGGATGATGGTCACTGTTTGCTCTGTGGGGGTGTTAGGCTCTAGGCAAAATAGAGGAAAAGGCAGGACCTAAATGCAGAGCTCTCTGATGTAATGGGAGCCAAAAAGACTTAATGCATAAGTCAAGTGGCATTTCAGAGTCAAAATACCGGCAAGTGTCCTAGCATTTAAAAATATTTGACCATGAGCAAACTTAGTCAAGTGCAGATCTGTGCTCAAAGCGAATGAGGCACAGTTCAAAATCTAGAAGGTAGCCCCCATCGAGAAGATGAAGTGTAGATCAAAACCGTGAAGTTGTCAGGACCCAGATCAAACAAATTCAAATCTAGAAACAAAGAAATGCGGAGGTGAAGTCTAGATGAGCCTTATACAGGGTGCTTAATGATAAAGAAGTGAAATCGGGTCTGCAGAGAACTGGCAGCAGTGGTTCCACACCTTGGATTGCATAATTTGTTTTCCAGATGTGTGCTTGTATATCAAAACACTTAAATATCAAAGCGAATTTCCCCAATAAGAAATAATGGAAACTCTGATGACTTGTTCCACAACCCAAAAGAATTATTATAAAAAGTAAGTAATACAATATATAATTAAAAAATAAAACAAATTAAGTTTTACTTTCCACTTTTACCTATCATGGCTGTAGTGATTGAGACCAGAGAGAGGAGAGAAGCAGAAGAGTGATGAAAAAGTAAAATCAGGTGTGTGGAGAATTAGCAGCAGTGGAGAAGGTGGATCTGGAATGAAAATTTTCTGGAACAAATTATATTATACAGTGGGAGCCACGTCAAACAGCCGCCTGGAGCATGACAGGTCCATGACAGGACTGTGACAGGACCATGATCGATCCATGCACGGAATGTGATCCCCCGCGATGACGTAGTTAACTATGCCCCGCACCATAAACGCCCCCATGTGCTTTCTAAAAAGATGGTTGCAATGCTGTATAATCCCGCCAGGTGGAGCATTGACTGCTTCAGTTAACTGCAGTGTCCAGCAGCCGGTTACTCTATTAAATATATAACATAACTTACGTCAACATAGTTTCATAAATAGATAATGTGGTTAAAAAGAGGGAAAAAAAACGATTAATAAAACAGATTTAAAAAACTCAATACACAACCCATGATGCTTATGCTATTTTTAATTTATTAAATAGCCTAATAAAACTACTTATTGCAATAGTTTTAGCTAATGTTTTTTTCACTGATAGTCAAAAATTGGCATAACAAATCGATTAATAACGCATAATATCTGGAACAAATATCTGCCCATACGGATCAGTATGTCTTTAGTGATTTAACCAGCATAATGTTCCCCCATCAAAGATCTGATGGGACATTAATCACTTATCACAACGGTGAATAGATGCGGCAGCAGAGACAGATTAAATCCCCATAAACATTCACACCTGAAAACAATACTAACAGAACTAAACAGTTCCAGAGGGTCAGCGCCTGTTATCGCAGGACAGGAATCACCTACAGGATACTTCTATATTTTCACTGCTTATATATTTTTGCCATAGTTTAATTTGGTTTTACGCGATTTCATGTGTTATTTGTTTGTGTACACATTGTGTGTCTGTACATGTGTGTGAGAGAGAGTGAGAGAGAGCACGTGCGCGAGAGAGGGCTTATATTATGATTTATCCAAGGTTACTAAAGCCTGGCTTACTACTACTAATAAAAATTATTTCAATGTAACCCATGGGTCTCAATCACAAAATCAGCCAACGCTGTAAACAGATGACACAACAAATTATATACTCTGAAACATTCATTTGAACATTTAAAAATATATATTTAAAAAAACATAAATATAAAAACAATCGACTATTATTGTCAGGGTCAAGTTAACGGGGCTTCTCAGTCTTTCGTTAATTTTACTTCTAACCCGAAACCAATGTGGCTTATTAAAGATGCACTGTTTTATTGGACATGGCTGTTTTAATGTTCTGCAGAATAAACACTGTCTACGGTTCAAATATACTGTGAACGTCTTAAAGTCACTTCTCTTCAGATCCTTCTGCACTAATGTTAATGTGGTGTATTTATTTTGTAATTATTAATGTATCGATGTATTTCACTTGCGGACAGAATAGACCATGTCTAGTAATGAAAGTAACTAATTTGTCACTACTCTTCTCTTACGCAGCACGGCTAAAAAGATAATAAAAATTACACCAATCCTGCCATGATGCTACCCTGCCCATACACAACGCTGGCTGGGGAGATGAACTCAGACTTTCCAAAACTTACTATTATTTCTTGAAATGGAATCAAGCTAGGATGAAGAGCAAAAAAATGAACTCCCCTCTGTGCAATATCTAAGTAGAGTGTAACTGGAGCAGCCACAAAATGCCCCCCGTCTAACTCTGATTAGGAAAAGCTTACGAAAACAAGAAGAAGAAAAACACTCGCTAACGCGATTGAATGAAAAGGGGCGGCGGCTTTTCTTTGAAGATAGCGATTGTGTAATGGAGGGCAATCCGTGGCAGGTGGGGGGGGGGGGGGGTGTTTTAGGGCATAACACACCTCTGAACGTCTTTTGTTTTGTAAATGGTTATCTTCATTCACTTTCCAATCCCCCACAGCGCACACACTCTCTACACTGTTGCTATGTTTGTTGGGGCACTTGGTTATACACAGCACTTTAATGTATGAAACACTTACTTTCTGGTTTGTTTTATTTTAAATATTGCTTATTACCTATTCCTGCAAAATAAACAATGTTATCATTGTGTAAATTATTAACATATTGATGTCTTTTAATTGGGAACAAAAACAGACCCTGCACTTGTGTTTAGGACTGGTGCTGAACAGCTATGTTCATAGGTTTAATTAACGATTTACAAGATAACAGTTAAAGCGTTTGTGGATGAGAGGTGTGTATGTGTGCTCTTGCATTTCTCCGTTGGTTTAACACAAACATTTGCGCACAGACAAGTAAGTCTAAAGTACTCCCCCCCCCCACCGCCCCCCGCCCCCCGCCAAAACACACACACACACACAGAGCAATTAGCACCATGTCATAGTCAGTATTTTCCACTGAGGTTTCTTACCTTCCACTCCTTCTAAGTTTGTCTTTGCTCTTTTGATGACCCCCAAAAAATTTTATACTGAGAAAAAATGATTATGGGTCACATAATCACAAACAAGCACAGATACATATGATCAAGTGTTTAACTGCTGTTTTTATTTGTTTCTATGACCAGTAATAATATTAGTAATAATAATAATAATAAATTATTATTATTATTATTATTATTATTATTATTATCATTATTATAAGCCCAACTCTTTGACTATTTAAAACAACGTCGGTTCCCATTTTTGCACATTGAAGTTGTTGGTTCAAGTAAATGTATTTTTAAATACCCAAACAATCCCCCAACAATTAAAACATGCACACATGACTTTAAAAATAAAAATTATTCTTCCAAAACTAGTCAAAGGTAAAACAGTAATTTGTATAAAACAGGTGAATACATGTTTAATTTTTGCTTAAAGTTCATTAAAATACCCGGATAACACCAACTGCATATAAGTCTCTATCTGGTTCTTTTATATTAAAATATCATTGATATATATAAAAATATTAAAGATGGAACTGTTTAATTCTTTGTTTCCCCCCTACAGTATCAGACATTTTGCAATTCTATGTTCATAATATACAGTACAGTAGACCTGACCAAACACCATTCTAAAGCTGTTGCACTGTGACGTCATCCCTCCTACAGCTCCCTCAACAGCTTGTTCAGGCTCCTCCAGTAGCTCCCAAAGGCCAACCGTCATGCGTCTGACCCCATCCTCCACAGCAGAGCTCTGCTTAAAGACAACAGGAGAATTTAGTGAAGACAAAGATAAATAAACTTTACAGAATATCTAGTTGTAATAAATATAAAAGATATTAGTAAACCTACACCACAGTGTGTTTTGGGGAATTCTGGAATGTAAATAAACTGCCTGTGCTAACGTTAACCAGTGAACTTACCCAAAGAATAAATAAATGCTGAATTTATCCAGACAACACGCGGTCAGACTCTAAAGGCATTTTTATAGAGCACAAACACTCTTCATCGGGTAGTGCAGCTTTTGTAATAGGGACATTAATAGTATTTTCGAAGCTTTAGTGTCTTTTTTTGTTAAAGAGGAGTGACATTGTGAGTTTGTGACTGACAGTAAACTGTAATGTTAACTCCAGACTTGGTAAACAGATCATTAAGTTATCTAATGTTACATCGCACGCTGCTGGTGCTGCCAGTGATTTTCAAAACGGCCAATAAAAAACTAAACTGGGAAATAAACTGTAAACTAATCCCAAACAAAATTATATATTATATAAATTATTATAAATTAAAACACCACTTACCGCAAATAGTCCATCAAGGCGCCATCTTCATCTCTAGTGCAGTTTGATAGCATTAGTTTGGTGGGGGTGGGTTGTTAAAATCACGTGATTGCAACTCAGCACAGCTAAATTGCTGGCTTGTGTTAACGAGTCCTTGAGAACGAAGCGCCATCTAGTGGTGCAGGTAAATGCAGAAATAGGGCTTGAATGGGCATGTTTACTGTGAAATCTTAACATGCCTTTCTCGAAGGAAAAGGAGGGGGGGCTACAGCGTGCATAGGGCAGCCGTACGCCATTCGCACGCCATTTACACGGTTGCGGCTATTTGGCATGGCTCAATCTGTACCTCTCCACAAGCACACACACACACCTCTGTGTAGGCAGCACACACACAGGCACACCCTCCCGAGCACGCACACACACACACACACAGGCACACCCTCGCGAGCACGCACACACACACACAGGCACACCCTCGCGAGCACGCACACACACACATGCACACCCTCGCGAGCACACACACACAAACACACCTTTGCGAGCACACAGACCACCACGCGAACACATACAAACACAAATATATGAGGTGCTTTACACACACACATGTGGTCACAGTGTTATAGTAAACAGTAGACAATGTTAAAGTGAACACTAACAGAGCATGGGAGACTATTAACAACAATTCCGCAACATGCATGAGGTATATCAAGACTTACAGTACTTGTTTATCGAGTCAAAATGTATTAAAAGTTTTTGCTCATCTTGCACAACGCAACCGGGTTACTCGCAATCTGAAGTTCCACTATAAGGACGCTGAGCCTCACAATGTGTACGCATTTAAGCGCACTGAAACTCACTACTGCATGTTTAATCTCATTTATGTGTGTTTTACTTTGTCACTTACTTTAACTGCAGCAGCATTATCACTCTGTACACACGCACACACACACACACCAGTTTGCCAACAGTTATAGTTTGGTGTTATAGTAAACAGTACAGTAGTTAGTCAAGGGGAATGTCCATTACTGCTGCGCTCTCTGTCTTGAAAAAACGGCAACGGCCAAAATAAATAAATCGCATTTTTTGTCATTCAAGAAATGACCGCATTTTTTATTTGACGAAGTTTTTTAAAATACAATTTAAGCTTAAGTCATAAAAAAATCGAGAAATACTGTGATGGTAATTTCCACGTAAGTGTATTTTATACAACATACATCAAAAATCAGTACCAGGTCTACTGAAATTTATTGTACAATAATGAGTTAAAAAGAATTGTTAAATGTTCTTTAGACAGACAAGTTCACTAGCTAACAATTTTATTTGTACAAAGAATTAACTGTTATATAACCTCTATTTGTATCAGTTTATTGTTGTTATTTTTTTAAAATGTTACATTAAAAGATATAAAACTTTAAATATAGAAATTACAGGAAAAATTTACTCTCAGATAAGAACATTAGAATAGCGCAAAGACTACACTCTAAAACATGCTAAGTTGTTTCCGTAAACACTTGGTTGGGTTATTTTGACCCAACAACTGTTTTATTCGTTATTCTCTGGTTTTCCCAAACATCCTCCAAAATGTTCAAAATATTACTGTTATTGTGTCACAAAGTGTAGTTTTAAGAGTTGTTTAGGCGAGAATACATGTGTGTACAGCTCAAAAGCTCCATCGGTTATTAAAAATGCCCAAACATTTTCAGAGATGTGGCAATGCCCATGTACATACCTTACCCCAGTGCCCCGACGACCCCCCCCCCGCCCCGATATATGTATAGCAAAAATTTTTGATTGTTCTTGTTCTTAAATTTATTTTGAAGTAAATGAAAAAATAATAGTTAAAATAGTAAAATAAATTGTTTAATTGTTTAAATAGTGTATACAGTGGTGTGAAAAACTATTTGCCCCCTTCCTGATTTCTTATTCTTTTGCATGTTTGTCACACAAAATGTTTCTGATCATCAAACACATTTAACTATTAGTAAAAGATAACATAATTGAACACAAAATGCAGTTTTTAAATGATATTTTTTTATTATTCAGGGAGAAAAAAATTCAAACCTACATGGCCCTGTGTGAAAAAGTGATTGCCCCCCCTTGTTAAAAAATAACTTAACTGTGGTTTATCACACCTGAGTTCAATTTCTGTAGTCACCCCCGGGCCTGATTACTGCCACACCTGTTTCAATCAAGAAATCACTTAAATAGGAGCTACCTGACAGAGAAGTAGACCAAAAGCACCTCAAAAGCTAGACATCATGCCAAGATCCAAAGAAATTCAGGAACAAATGAGAACACAAGTAATTGAGATCTATCAGTCTGGTAAAGGTTATAAAGCCATTTCTAAAGCTTTGGGACTCCAGCGAACCACAGTGAGAGCCATTATCCACAAATGGCAAAAACATGGAACAGTGGTGAACCTTCCCAGGAGTGGCTGGCCGTCCAAAATTACCCCAAGAGCACAGAGACAACTCATCCGAGAGGCCACAAAAGACCCCAGGACCACATCTAAAGAACTACAGGCCTCACTTGCCTTAATTAGGGTCAGTGTTCACGACTCCACCATAAGAAAGAGACTGGGCAAAAACGGCCTGCATGGCAGATTTCCAAGGCGCAAACCACGTTTAAGCAAAAAGAACATTAAGGCTCGTCTCAATTTTGCTAAAAAACATCTCAATGATTGCCAAGACTTTGGGAAAATACCTTGTGGACCGATGAGACAAAAGTTTAACTTTTTGGAAGGTGCCTGTCCCGTTACATCTGGCGTAAAAGTAACAGCATTTCAGAAAAAGAACATCATACCAACAGTAAAATATGGTGGTGGTAATGTGATGGTCTGGGGTTGTTTTGCTGCTTCAGGACCTGGAAGGCTTGCTGTGATAGATGGAACCATGAATTCTACTGTCTACCAATCGGCCATCTGTTCGTCAACTCAAGCTGAAGCGATCTTGGGTGCTGCAGCAGGACAATGACCCAAAACACACCAGCAAATCCACCTCTGAATGGCTAAAGAAAAACAAAATGAAGACTTTGGAGTGGCCTAGTCAAAGTCCTGACCTGAATCCTATTGAGATGTTGTGGCATAACCTTAAAAAGGCGGTTCATGCTAGAAGACCCTTAAATAAAGCTGAATTACAACAATTCTGCAAAAATGAGTGGGCCAAAAATTCCTCAAGAGCGCTGTAAAAGACTTGTTGCAAGTTATCGCAAACGCTTGATTGCAGTTATTGCTGCCAAGGGTGGCCCAACCAGTTATTAGGTTCAGGGGGCAATTACTTTTTCACACAGGGCCCTGTAGGTTTGGATTTTTTTCCCCTAAATAATAAAAAACATCATTTAAAAACTGCATTTTCTGTTTACTTGTGTTATCTTTGACTAATAGTTAAATGTGTTTGATGATCAGAAACATTTTGTGTGACAAACATGCAAAAGAATAAGAAATCAGTAAGAGGGCAAATAGTTTTTTACACCACTGTGTGTATATATATATATATATATATATATATATATATATATATAATATTAAAATAGGGAATGTTTGATGTCATGCATGCATTATAAGATTAAGACATTCTAAATAAAAAGTGGCAGCTTGCACTCCTAAAGATAGATGCAAGATTATTTTTATAGTATAAATAAAAATGCTTTATTAATTGTGGGCTATTTTTGTTAACTTACATTATTTGATAATTTAATTTAAATGGGGTTTGGGCTCGGGATTGAGCCAACACCACAATTTTTCTTTTTAATTTCCTACATAGTCTATTCAGTGCCTTTCGAGAGCGTGGAGGAATTTTGTTGTACTAATTATATTTATGCAGTATAATCAGGGCCTCTTACTCCTATTTATTGTAGGTCATTATTGTTGTTTTAGTGTTACTCTGTGTTCTTTACAATGTCAGACAACATTCAATTGCAAATAATTCACCCCTCCCCAGGTGTCAATTAGCTGTTCTCACCTATACATTCAGAGAAACTAAAATGCACCCCCTCCCCACTTGGATCTGAATGTGGCCTCTTCTAAAATTGGTGTAAATTTTAAATCTTCTGGATTCTGTCATGCACACTCGGAACGCGACCGGCACTAGGACCCGGAAGTTAAGCGGTCGCAAACCTGAAAGTATAAAAGAGGTAAACAAACCATAGCACCTCGCTCAGTCATTGAGTTTCGCCGATGCCACGTCGGAATCCTACATCTAACTGTGAGTACTCACCTTTTTGGTTTCAATTCCTGATCGAGTGTGTATCTATAGGACGCGGGTTAGATTGTGTCTTTCCCTTGCTCCCCATTTGTGAGAGTCCTTAGACTAAAAGCGTGATTATCCTGCCTACTCGTGTTCTTCCGCGTTTGGGTTTACCATTCACGCTACAAAGGGCTAACCGCTAAAGCTACGTCTTCTGGTCATCTCAGGTTAGTTCTTGAAAGATTCTAGATTTTAAAATTGACAATGTTAACGTATTTAATTCATGAAATGGAAGAAATTGTGATTTTCCTTATTATACATTGTGCTTTTAAATTACTTTACACACAATAATTTTCTTCGGTATTATTATAAAATAATAAATTTTATATTTTATTAAAAATATAAATAATAATAATAATAATTATTATTATTATTATTATTATTATTAGTGGTGTATTGGGTGATTATTAGTTGTGTATTGGGTGATTAAAAGCAATATAAGGTATGTTATGATAAGGAAAGGTATGTTATGATAAGGAAACTTTTTATCCCTTCCATTCCAGTAATTAAAAAAACAGTAACAATGTCAATTTTGGAATCCGCAGAAGGTCAGTGGTCCAAGCACAATGTAATAATCTTTATATGATGAAATGAATTGTGGCATGAATTCACACAAAGTGCTTCAGTTTTAAATAATCATTCAGTGCTGAACACAAACACCATAAAAAGCATGATAATAACCAAAATAATAATCATGCTTTTTTTGCTGTTTGTGTAAGGCATTAAGTAATTATTTGACCATGAATGGCTAAAATAAAGCTGTTCACATCACATGCACTTTCACTTTTTAAAAAAAATGCAGTGTTCATTCAGCAAGTATATATTTGTGCTCTGTTGTTTTTCTGGGGTACTGATTTTACATTTTGTTTGCTTTTAAGAAGTCACCCCTGTTTATGATAGATGAATATTAGGACTGAAACAAAGCTGCTCGTATCAGCTCATATCTGCAGCGAGATAAAGTGCAAAATGAAAGCATATATGGAAAACAGCAGTTACATTTTGTTCATAAAATACTTTGACTACAAACAACTACACAGCACAATGCATGTCTGTAAATGGCTAAAATGTGGTTGTGAAAAAGCCTTTTAGCGAATGTAAAATGTTCGCGTGAACCCACGGTGGGCATGTGAGCTCTTTCACTTTGTGGAGTTTTGATCAAAAGGCAGATGAACGTTCGTGCCGTTCATTCAAAAATACAACAAACCAAGTTTATACTCGCTAAATAAGCACTGTGGGAAACGTACGCAGATGTGAGCCTCTTTATTTCAGTCATAATATACTAACATTTTTGCTGTGTAGTGGACCGCGCACAGCCTCTTGCTGGCGAGCCATTCTTTGAATACACGGTTGTAACGGGGGTGGAGCTAAGAAAGTGAAGTGAGGGGGCTATAATGGTGATAATGTCATCTCGTCATCTCTGCCGCAGTGTATGCACCAATAATTCACGTTTTAGACAAATTACATAATCTGATATTTGTTTTTCATTAGTTTATATATAAGCAGACATTTCACTTCCTATAAGTATATATTTTTCACATCTGTGAGGCAAGCATACAAAGAGTTTTGGTTCATTTTCTGGGGCACTCAAGTTCACCAATCGGGAATAGCTCTGTATCCCTGTTTGCTTTCATTATTTTACAAAATTATAACGTTTTGTCATCATTGTGAGTGCACTTAAATAAAAGTAGAGTCTTATAAAGGCTATATATCTTATTAAATTGTTTTTGCACATTAATCCCGAAGCCAAGATGGCTCCGGTGAGGTCGGCTGCCGTCACGACTGCTCCAACCACCTTTTCTTTGTTTTTGTTCTTTAAGTTAGTTTTTAGCGTTTTAAAACCAGTCAAATTACCACCATGACGTACATTAGTTATGATGGAAGCACTCTTGTTTCTACTGGTATACAATGTACTCACAATTGGACGTTTTTAACTCCAGATCCGAGCTGGGCGAGTGAGATCCTGAAGGACAACAACGGACGCGACACGAAGCGGCGGCCCAGAGGGAAACGAGCCGGCGTCAGGAACAGACTGAGAGCCCGTGCACACTGCACACCTCTGCCTAGCATCCTGCTCGCCAACGTCCAGTCACTGGAGAACAAGCTCGATGACCTCAGGGCCAGGGTAAAGTTCCTCTGCTTCACTGAGATATGGCTGAACCCAGCGGTGCTGGACCACGCCATCCAGCTGGCCAAGTTCTTCTCAGTTCACCGCATGGACAGGACACTGGACTCGGGGAAGTCAAGGGGAGGCAGCGTGTGTTTAATGGTTAACAGCAGCTAATGCAACAGCGCGAGCGTTGTTCCTCTCACACGCTCCTGCACACCAAATCTGGAACTACTGTCCATCATGTGTCGTCCTTTTTATCTACCTCGGGAGTTTACATCGGTCATAATCAGTGCCGTTTATATTCCACCACAAGCGGACACAGACACTGGCTTATGCGAGCTGCATGAGGCACTCACACAGCACGAATCACAACACTGGGACGCGCATTGCCGAACTTTTATCAGCACATCACTGATCATTGTTATACAACGGTCAAGGGTGGCTACAAGGCACAATCTCGCCCTCCGTTTGGTAAATCCGACCACACCGCCATCTTCCTCATGCCAAAATACAAACAGGAAGTTCCGGTTCAGAGGGAGGTCGCACGCTGGACGGACCAATCGGTGGCCGCGTTACAGGACGCACTCGATGACGCAGACTGGGACATGTTCAGGAACAGCTCCCATGACGTCAGCGTGTTTACGGAAGCGGTTGTGGGATTCATCGGGAAACTAGCGGATGATACCATGGAAAAAAAGATTATTAGAACGTTTCCCAACCAGAAGCCGTGGGTGTATAAAACCATCCGCGACGCTCTGAGATCTCGCACCGCTGCCTACAACACGGGACTTGCGTCGGGGGACATGGAATCATACAAGGCTGCGTCATACAGCGTCCGGAAGGCGGTGAAAAAGGTGAAGCAGCGCTACGGGAGGAAACTAGAGTCACAACTCCAACAGAGTGACTCTAGGAGCCTGTGGCAGGGATTAAGGACAATAACGGATTATGAAGCACCAACAACCGGTATGACTAATGCGGATGCTACTCTGGCAGACATTTACATTTACATTTGGGCATTTGGCAGACGCTCTTATCCAGAGCGACTTACAAAAAGTGCTTTAATGTTTACATAATTGGATACATACTTCCACTGGGTTAACTAGGTTAATAACTTAGTGCCCTTAGTCCAACACAACTAAGAAGAGTTTTTTTTTTTTTTTCCACCACCTAGGTGCCAAAACAGAAAAGAACCTGGATGAATGCCGCCCTCGATCCCTGAGAGATGGTGGGATGAGGTGAGCAGTGCTGGAGGATCGGAGGGAACGTAGTGCAGTGCGTGGTGTAATTAGCGCAGAGAGGTAAGTGGGTGCTGGGCCATTTTTAGCTTTGTAGGCAAGCATCAGTGTTTTGAATTTGATGCGGGCAGCTACAGGAAGCCAGTGCAGGGAGCGGAGGAGTGGGGTGGTGTGGGAGAACTTGGGGAGGTTAAAAACGAGACATGCTGCTGCATTCTGGATCAGTTGCAGAGGATGACTCGTGGACAGAGGCAGGCCTGCCAGGAGTAAACGTCAGGAGTGAACGTCAGCAAGACAGACGAGCTAAACACTTTCTATGCTCTCTTCGAGGCTGCAGCTAAAGACGCTAGAGATGCTAATGCTAGTGGCACTAACGGCTGCAGACAGGAAGACACTGCCAGCACCGGAAACGCGTTCATCATCACCGAGCACGACGTGAGGAGAGCCTTCAAGAGAGTAAACACCAGGAAAGCAGCAGGACCAGACGCAATCTCAGGCCGTATCCTCAGAGCCTGCGCAGACCAGCTAGCACCTGTGTTCACTAAGATATTCAACATCTTTTTATCTCAGTCGGTGATCCCCACATGCTTCAAAGAGTCCATCATTGTTCCTGTCCCAAAGAAACCTCATCCTGCTTCCCTCAATGATTATCGCCCTGTAGCCCTCACCTCAGTAGTGATGAAGTGCTTTAAACGCTTGGTCAGAGACTTCATAATTTCTTCACTACCAGACACACTGGACCCACTACAGTTTGCATACCGTCCAAACTGTTCCACGGACGATGCAACCTCACATCTCCTCCATACATCTCTCACTCACCTGGACACTCGGAGGGGGAATTATGTGAAAATGCTCTTCATCGACTACAGCTCTGCATTTAATACCATAATCCCCTCCACACTTACCACCAAGCTGGAGCACCTGGGACTCAGCTCATCAATGTGTCAGTGGATCTCCAATTTTCTGACTGGCAGACCACAGGCAGTAAGGATGGACGGACATGTCTCAGCCACCCTCACTCTCAGCACTGGAGCCCCCCAGGGTTGTGTTCTGAGCCCCCTGCTGTACTCTCTGTACACCTATGACTGCGTGGCCACTACCAACTCCACCACCATCATCAAGTTTGCTGACGACACTGTCGTGGTGGGCCTGATCACCAACAATTATGAGACGGCCTACCTGGAGGAGGTTGGAAATCTGAAGAACCGGTGCCAGAGAAACAATCTCCTCCTGAACGTCAGCAAGACAAAGGAGCTGATAGTGGACTTCAGTACAAATTAGGTGAGGAACTACCAGCCCCTCATAATCAACAGGAGCCCAGTTGAGAGAGTGGACAGCTTCAGATACCTCGGTGTTCACATCACGCAGGACCTGGCATGGTCCTGTCACATCAACATCGTGGTAAAAAAGGCCCGGCAGCGTCTGTACCACCTCAGACGCTTGAGAGACTTCAGACTGCCCTCCAAGGTGCTTAGGAATTTCTACTCCTGACGGGAAACATCACGACCTGGTTCGGGAACAGCACCATGCAGGACAGACGAGCTCTACAGAGGGTGGTGCGATCAGCTGAGCGCATTATCCGCACCGAGCTCTCTGACCTGCACTCAATCTACACCAAGCGGTGCTGGACCAAGGCCAGGAAGATCGTGAAGGACCTTAGCCACCCCAACAATGGAATGTTCACTCTGTTACGGTCTGGGAAGCGATTCCGCTCCCTGAGGGCCAACACAGACAGACTGAGGAGGAGCTTCTTCCCGCAGGCAATAAGGTCTCTTAACCACACCACTATGCAGAACTAACACAATCTTTTCACAATCAATCAATCTTTATACATCCATGGACACTATGGACAATTCCACGCACATCTACCTTCACATCTACACTACATGTTTACGTTTACATTCTGGACCATTACACAAAGACACTTTAATAACCATTGCACAAAGACACTTTTTTTTCTATGCACATTTGCACACCATCTTTCTCCCAGAAATATCAAAATTTTACAATTTTTTTAATGTTCTTGTACAGTATATTTCTATTTTTGTACAGCATATTTCTATTTTTAGTTCTATTTTTCCTAGTTCAATTTTATTTTTATATTTAATTTTTCTATCGTATTTTATTCATATTTATTACTTATTATAAGCTTTAATTCTCTTTTTAAGGTCACTGGCGGTCGTGTAAACATTTCACTTCATTTCATACTGTGTATGACTGTGTATGTGACAAATAAAATTTAAATTTGAATTTAATCTGACAACACCTGTGGCTCACCTACTTTTTCTGATGCACACCCAGAGTTTTCTGGCTACACGAGTGTTGCACATGATAAAATATAATGGTCCACTGTGTTAACATTTACTTTGCTTAAATTCAATGCAAATAAAATACCTATATTTAATATAAATTCTTAATTTGTACTGTAATTTTATTACTGTAATTTTAAATTTGTTTAATGTTCCAATTGTATTTTATATTACTTTCAGGTAATTAATCTAATACAAATTTAACACTTAGCTGACTACCGGTCATTAGACTGCAATGGGGAAAAAAAAATACTTCACACTCGATCAAATTCCAGGACCCTTCTTTCATGACTTTTCCTAGATCTGTGAGCTTAATTACCCTGCATGCTTATATTTTCAAAATTACACCAGTTTAAGCCAGTATGAAGCTATTTTGCTCTTATTTACGTGAAATTGCTGACAGCTGCGCGCCGGTCATGCCGTTTCCTGCCTTTTCCAACCCGCGATTCTCATTTCTCTTAGGGATCACGCATACTAGCTATGCGTCATTCAGTGTGTATATGTAACTTTCTCAGGTTTCATTTCATATATGCAGGTATATATGCTGTCGTTAAAATATATCGACAATTCGCCTTTCATTCCCGCGTAAAAAAATTAGCAATATTTTAGGAGATTTGGGGATTTAGTTAATTTTATAACCTTTTGAAAAAATTCATTAGTTTGTTCATTCTATTTAAAGCTTTTGAACATATCGGATGTTTTTTTTTTTTTGTTTGACAGTGCTTTAGATGGAGCAGGAGCAGTGATTTATTTCTAAACTCGCTTCCGTAAAATTATCGCTAAACAATGTAATGATTAAAACTTTATATTCCCTGCTGAGGACATAACGCTTTATTATTGCGTTTAAATCAATCAGATATACCACAGTAGATAATAAACTATGCTATGTCATAACCGAAGCAAACACCACGATTATGCCTTGTTTCGTTCAGTGTTGGCAAGTGGAAGTGGAAGGTATGTGTGACCACTCAATGAAAACTAAACCAAAGATTTCTGTAACTACACTGGGTGTAACATCTGCATAGTGACACTAAACAGCTAAACAACTTCATTTTTTCATTTACCTTTGAAAAAGGCTGAATTTTGTTCGTTTATATTTAGAATTTTTATAACAGAACAAGAAGATAACAGTTTGGTCTGTGCAGTTAGTGCCACTGTAGAGAATAAATAAATGAGCAACACCTTCCAACCACCCTAACACCATTGATCATGAGTTTCAGCTAAACTAATTCTATACATGTAACAGAAAATGTAGATGCAGATTCCAAATATATAAATATGCATGCTATTATACAGATCTGGCCTTTAAAAATGCATGTTTTCGGCTGCGCGCGGCAAGCTGGGAAAATGCCTTTCATTACCTGTAGGGGGCAGTCGTGTTTTAGTCTGAAGTATTGTGTGTCTACTGAAGCCGAAAATGTGTTGTGTCTCTTAGGCGCCCATAGACAGCAAGCGACAGAGCTCATAAACGTGTTAAGCTCAAACTGATATGTATTTATTTTTCATTTTCTTTTCTCCTTCAATGATGATACTACTTTGACTTCGCTTTCTTTATTCAGAATTATTATTATTATTATTATTATTGCTCCGAATTTATTATTATTATTATTATTATTATTGTAACGCACCCGCGCATGTGCAAAAAGACTACAAAGATGTATATGTTAACCTAAAACATTATTGTTTTATTGTGTTTATGCGCTTAAAATATACACGGCACTGGTGGCTCAGTCATAGGTGATTTGCCTGCCATGCAGGAGGCCCGGATTCGATTCCCGTCCAGTGCCCATAGTGCCGATGTTATGCGCAAAAATGCCCCCCTGACATGGATGGCCAGTTGTGAAAAGCTGACACTCAGTGACAGCCAATGAAATTAAAGCATTTTGCGGCTTTCCACGTGGTGTGACATTGCTTAACCCTCTGAGGTCCGCGCACACACATATGCGTTTTGAGGCGTCTTCCCCTGATGACGCCAATAAGAACTTAAATTACACTTTCAGTTTTGATCGTACAGACAAGATCTATATATTAATCAAATCTGTAAAGTGTCTACTTTTTTTATGTATGCACACATGTTAAAAATAAAACTTTGAGCATTAATAAAATAAAGAAAACAAACAGGGTGCGCTGTCTGTCGATTTGGTCTGTGTGAACTGCAGGGAGAAACACGTCATTAAAATGAACTAAAGCTCAGCAAATACTCCACAGAGAGACACCAAATACATATCTATAGAAAGCTTGAACTGTCTACTTTTAATTTACTAATTTAACTCGAAAACAAATAATCTGTTTTTATGTAATCCGTGTGAGAGTAAGGAGTGGTACAGATTCTCCTGTATCGGCTCATTACAGCTAATGTGACCCCGGAGGCGGGATCACATCAGCTATAATGAAACAAAAAAAGCATAAAAACATTATCTATTTTCGAGTTGAATTTTGTAAATGTAAAAGTAGACAATTTAAGCGTTCTATAGATATGTATTTTGTGTCTCTTTGTGGAGTATTTGCTAAGTTTCAGTTCATTTTAATGACGTGTTTCTCCCTGCAGTTCACACAGACCAAAGGGACAGACAGCGCACCCGGTTTGTTTTCTTTATTTTATTAATGCAAAAAGTTTTATTTTTAACATTTGTGCATACAAAAAAAGACACTTTACAGATTCGATTAATATATAGATCTTGTCTGTACGATAAAAACTAAAGGTATAATTTAAGTTTTTATTGGCATCATCAGTGGGGTTTTTTTGCACTGTTCTTACACTTTTATATTTTAACATGTAATTTAGGTGTAATTAGTTATAACAGCTATATTTTCTGTTATAGTGACTGCAGTAATGCAGCTAAAAAGTTAACTTTAATTGTTTAGGCCTAATAAACTGTTAAGATTTACTTGTGAGTTCAGTTAAAGTTTTTTTGTGTCCCAAATACATTCTCAAATAACCTAAACACTGAAAATATATACTTTATTTTGTCCTCAGATACTTTCTTGTAACTCTCCTCTCTCAGTCACATACCTTTCTGATGGCTCATTATGCAGATCAGTATGCAGGCCTTTTTTTTTCTCAGGTGTGAATCACTGCATTAGTAATGATAGTTCACGCCTTCTCGCATAGAGCCTTTACACTTAAAAAGTGACTTAAAAAATGTTAATCACGTTATTGTTTTCTGTGAGCAAGTAAAAAAGATCATTTTCATATTATTTTAAAGCAAAAACACTAGTCCTGTAACGATGCGGCTCGCGCAAAAGGCAGAGCCTGAGAACTGTTGCGGGGTTCTGAACAGGCAAAGACGCGGCCATTTATGCACACGGCTGCCAGGCAACGCCGCCGTCAGGCAATTAGCCTGAATGAGCCGCACCTGGCAGCACGTCTATATAAGGGCCCTGATACCTCCGCACTTCGTGCGAATATTAGGTAGCACCGGTAAGGTATCAGGGCCAAGACAAAGAAAGAAAGAAAGAAAGAAAGAAAGAAAGAAAGAAGAAAAGCGCGCAAAGAAAGACAGAGGCAAAGCCCCAGCTTCTGCCTCCTTAAGACGCCGGCGAGAGAGAGAGAGAGAGAGAGAGAAGGAGAGAGCGTCACGCAGCTGTGTAGTCCGGTTAAGTATTAGTGGGCATCAAACACAACCCCTCTCTCCTCATAAATCCTCGGTAAGGGCGAACGCCCCGAGAGGATATAGTTTTTGTTTTGTTTTCCAGAGCCCCGTCCATCCTTACGTAGATGGCGGAGCTCTGTTTATTTTGTGTTATTAGTTTTCATTTGTTTCCCTTTGAGTTCCCTTAATTAATAATCCCACGCTATCTCCAAACGGGAAGGTCTTCCCGTGCGTATCACAAGCACTCTCACAGCCTCCTATTTCACTGATTCCCTCTAAAGCCCTGCGTCAGGGCTCTTAAAACCCTTATAACATCTCAGGGTGCGGCTCTCTATACCGCGCCACATAACAGAATATTCGCACCATCAGTAGAGCCCGCAGGCTTGGAGACGATGTAGGAAATAGTTGAGGGTCAAGCGAGAGTGCTTGATAGGCACGAGGAAGCACTAACCACGTTGATTTCGGAGATGCGTGGAATTAATAAGCGCCTCGAGTTAATTTTTGGGCAGCTTGAGGCGCGCGCCACTTTCGGGTTTCCATCTAGCTGCGAGTCGATTCCGGAGTCGACTCGCGCCCCCGGATCACTGGCTCAACCACCCCATCTGGTGGCCGAGACTCGACTCCCTTCACCACAGCCGTACGCGGGCGAGTCAGAGAGGTGCAATGCCTTCATCCTGCAGTGCTCACTCATATTCGAGCTGCAACCTTCTCAATTTCCATCAGAACGGGCGAAGGTTGCATTTATGGTGTCTCTGCTCACAGGCAGAGCACTAGAGTGGGCTACTGCAGTGTAGCAGCACCTCCTCTCTGAACACGCCACCCTAAGTGCCTTTGTTGAGGCACTTAGGGCCACTTTCCACCATCCGCATACGGCGAGTAGTATAGCGTCGCCCCTCCTTTCCATTCGTCAAGAGGGGCGATCGGTAGCTGACTACACAGTCGAGTTTCGTACCCGGGCCGCCAGCTTGGGGTGAAATGACGCAGCCCTTATGGCTGCGTATACCCAAGGGCTTTCCGAGCAACTAAAGGATGAGCTAGCCTTACGTAATCCTCCACAGGATCTGGAGGAATTTTATAGGCTAGCCATCCGGGTGAATAACCGCATGCGTGAGCGGGGAACATCTCCACCCCACGAAAGCCGCTCTAAGCGCCGAACCGGTCACTCACCCGGCTATAGGCGCAAAGACTCACCTCCGCTCATGGAGACAGAGCCGGAGGCTTCATATCCCATCCCTGAGTTTGAGCCTGAGGAGCTAGAGCTGGAAGATATGGGAGAGCCCATGCAGACAGGCGTTGCCAGGCTTGCCCCTCTGCGTAGCAGCCCATGGGGCTCCCAGGTGGCAAGTGACGCCCGTGGCGCAGTAAGCCACAGACGGGGTCACCCCAGGAGGGGGGGTCAGGTAGGACCCAAAAGTCAAGACTCCGTCATGCAGGGCTCTTCCTTCCAGCCACGCTCTCAGGGACCGGAATCTGGAGAGCCCGAACAGAGGCGCTCATCGATTCGGGAGCCATGGGAAATTTTATTGACGGGAGGCTAGCCGCAGCTTGGGGCATTCCAGTCCGCCCGCTCCCTTCTGCCATCCCGTTGGTCTCCCTGGCTGGCCAGCCAATTAAGTCGGGGTGCGTGACGCAAAGAACCGCCCCAATCATACTACGGCTCAGACGTCACTCTGAGCAAATTTCTTTTCTGGTAACCCGGGTGCCAGAACAGAGAGTAGTGCTGGGCCTCCCCTGGCTTCAACATCACAACCCTCGCATTGACTGGTCGACCCGCTCTGTTATGAGCTGGGGATGTCAGTGCGCCCAAAGCTGCCTTAAGGGCGCCCAAACCCCAGTTCCAGCGCCTCCTGCCCCAGTAGCCCCTACTACTGCCCCTCAAGGCTACTGGGATGTTAAACCGCATCGTAGGCCCGTACCAAGCCGGCGTACATCACGCACCATATTCCCCCCCATATACCCACCCAAGGTGACTGAGCGGCGGACCTCCAGACTTGGTGTTAAGGGCCTGGGCGATCGAGCGCTCCGCGCTCAGGATAAACTGGACCCCAAACCTACTAAAGAGTTTTGTGGGGTCCAGATTGACTCTCGGACGTCAGGAGCCGTCCGTAGAGGGGGGGGGGTACTGTAACGATGCGGCTCGCGCAAAAGGCAGAGCCGCTCTTAAACTGTTCAGAACAGGCAGATCCGCAGGCTGCTACCATGCGGGGTTCTGAACAGGAAAAAAGACGCGGCCATTTATGCACACGGCTGCCAGGCAACGCCGCCGTCAGGCAATTAGGCTGAATGAGCCGCACCTGGCAGCACATCTATATAAGGGCCCTGATACCTCCGCACTTCGTGCGAATATTAGGTAGCACCGGTAAGGTTTCAGGGCCAAGACAAAGAAAGAAAGAAAGAAAGAAGAAAAGCGTGCAAAGAAAGACAGAGGCAAAGCCCCAGCTTCTGCCTCCTTAAGACGCGGGCGAGAGAGAGAGAGAGAGAGAGAGAGAGAGACGGAGAGAGCGTCACGCAGCTGTGTAGCGTGCGCTCTCTGGTTAAGTATTAGTGGGCATCAAACACAACCCCTCTCTCCTCATAAATCCTCGGTAAGGGCGAACGCCCCGAGAGGATATAGTTTTTGTTTTGTTTTCCAGAGCCCCGTCCATTCTTACGTAGACGGCGGAGCTCTGTTTATTTTGTGTTATTAGTTTTCATTTGTTTCCCTTTGAGTTCCCTTAATTAATAATCCCACGCTATCTCCAAACGGGAAGGTCTTCCCGTGCGTATCACAAGCACTCTCACAGCCTCCTATTTCACTGATTCCCTCTAAAGCCCTGCGTCAGGGCTCTTAAAACCCTTATAACATCTCGGGGTGCGGCTCTCTATACCGCGCCATGTAAAAAGTTCTAAAAAAGTCTTGTGAACAAATGTTGTGTATGAGTTTCATGGCCTTATTTAAGCTACTTTTATTTTCACAAAACTTTCTTAACCATGCATAATATTTTTTTTTCTAAAAAATGCAAACACATACATTCATTTTGGTCACATATTATTGTAGAACAGTTTGTGCTGATTAAAAGAAAAAATACATGTTAGTCAATAATATATTATAAGTAGCTGAAAAAAGCACAAATATCAGAGCATGTCTAAACATCTCAAGGGCCCCAAAATCACCCCGGACCTCAGAGGGTTAAATAATAGTATAAAATTGTCCAGACTCTGGTGCGAATCCCGCTCTGGGTGAAAATGTAATAAATGTGAATTCTTTGTTTTACACTTTTTGCTTATGATTATAATTAAATTATAGTGAGGTGAGTGCTAATGTGTTTTATAGCTTAAAGGGGTCATACAGCACTACATGCACTATTTTAAGCTGTTTGGACTAAACTGTGTGTTAGGAGAGTGCGTACACAACCACTCTACGATGATAAAGAGCCGCCCAGTGGTTTTCTTTTCGTTTATTACAGTAACATCCCCCTTCTGAAATCAGGCCAATCGCAAAAGCCTTGCCTTGTGACGCCACACCACAAGAGGGCGTTCCTACACAAGTTGATTGACACTGGTGTTTTAGCAAAGACCCGCCCCGAGTGAGAAGACGCTGTCGGCCATTGTTTTTTCGCCACTGGAGCAAAATGGCGCCTAAGCGAGTGTTGTGTACAGTTGTTGGGTGTAATAGCGAACACAGCAGTCGTCATTCACTACCTAGGGTTAGTGACCTAGGGTACCTACCTAGGGTTAGGTATCTGAGCCACTGAGGACGCAGTGGCTGAATTTAGTTTTTAAAGCTAACGTCCCCGCCGATTTACCTAAATGCGTTCATGTTTGCGATAATCATTTTTCACCAGACTGCTTTATAAACGCGGGTCAATATAAAGCAGGTTTTACTAGGAAGCTGCTCCTAAAAATCGGATCTGTACTAACGCTTCGTGTTCCTGCTTCATCTTCACCAGGCTCAGTGAGTGTAATTTATTTTACTATGAGTCTTTGCAGATCGCCTTTTCTAATAATCACGATGAATGCGGAGGTTAAGTTAACTTATACTCTCATAGAACATGGTTATGGCTTCTTCTCTGTGTACATCCGTCTCTATATAATCCCTAATCGCCCGTTTATAATAAACAATGGATTAAGGTGATTGTCTAGTCGCAAACTGTGTACGTAGTCGGAAAACTATATTATGCTTACCTTTGTTACGTTAGATGGTTTATAACGATGTCTGTCGAAGATTAAGAAGTCATGTAAACACATCAGTAAACACATCGTGTCCGTATCTCTCTCGGTAAGTTTCTCCGCTTTTGTTGTTGTTGTTGCTCGCGGCAGCGCAACAGCCCGTTAATTCATGCACATGCAGTGATGAGAAAGACAAACGGGTCGATGCATGTCCATTCTTTTAATTTCTGCGTTGTCAGGCGATATTACAAACTTCCGCGTAGGTTCCGTACTTAAATCAAACCAAAAACGACTGAAAAAAACAGGCTCGGGCTCTATAATCCATAGTTTTCCAGTTTGGACTGCATTACCCACAAAGCACTGCGTTGTGGCAATGCTTTGTGGGTAATGCAGTCCAAAGCATTGCCCGCACTGGACTACACTTCCGTCGCTATACCCTACGTGTCACGCCCCACAGAACGGGGGGGGGCTCAGCATGGGAGATCATGAGCATTTAAATTAGCATGTACTGAAACAGGTTGCTGAGAACAGAGCTAGTTTTTACCAGGTAAAAGTAGTGTTTTTTTTACACAATCCTTTTGAATTTTTAATTAACGTATAATACAAACTTTTCATTAGGACCCTAAAGATCATATTAAAATTTAATGAAAAATATAATGTGTATGACCTTTAAGAAAAGAAATCTAAATTGCAAACATGCATTTAGTACTGAAGCATAACTTGATAATGTAATGGCATGGTTATATCCAAAACTTGGTTTGTGGCTGTTAAATAATAAGACTGACTTCACTTAAAAAACGAATTTCTCATTCACTACTGGAGTAGTTAAATATGCTTATACTGTAGATACGTTGGTTACATTTTAAAATATGAAAAAAAACAGTATTAGACACACATATATGATATGGTAGTATAAATGCAATGAAAAAGCTATTTACACATGAGTGCTCAAATGTAAAGCAAACGCAATTATTAAATTATTGTGTATATTTAACTTCATTCAGCCGTTTAAGTTATATGAAAAATAACGTGCTTACCAGCCCACTATCATTTTCTGTTCAAATTTAAAGATGCCCGCGTGTGTGAACAAAGAATACAAGGGTGTATAATCTTTAATAAAGTTAGGGTAATACAATATTGTTTCTAATGCTGAAGCAAACAGGCTTTTGTTTTAGTCTATTCTTTGAATACAGCATGCTCCGAGGTGAAGCGCATCCACACAGTTACTGTAATCCCCCATCCTTCCATTTACGACAGGTGTGAAGGTATCAAACCGGTTTCGCTGATGAGGGCATTCACAGAATTGGGGGTTTTAAAACAAATTAACAAGACTGAGCAGACGTCTCTGCCCAAAATGTATTTCGCCAGCAAAACATAAACATAAATAAAAAAAATAAACATAAGTAGATATAAAATGTTTAATAATAACAATTAAATCAGACTTCATAGTTGGATGTGATACTTTGAGTGTAATTCATAAATCTAGCGTAGTAAAAGTACCCTATCATGAGTTAATATATACTTATATCAAATAAAATTTCATATTATACACACACACACACATTGATTTATACACATCGCACAGCTCTTTCTCGCGCTGTCCTCAGCGCGGGGATCAAAGGGCGGAATTCCAGTGTCCTTGTTTAAAGTCCCTGGGGTGCTTCACATTGCACCACATCACGTACTTCCCGGACCTCGGACTAAACTCCGCGCCTTTGCTTGTGGAGCAAGCCCGATATCATATTAACGTTAATTATCACCAGCCATTACGAATAGGCGGCTCTGTCTATTTGACGCCTATTTAGGGAGCCTACAGAGTGCGTGAGTAGAGATAGTAGATTTGGGCGCACACCCATCACAGGTGCACGCCGTGGCAGATCATCATAATTTCCTTAAATAGAAAATAATGACTCCCGTGGCGCTGTACTACCGCTGGCAAAACCTTATGAAATACAAGTTAAACATTAAACGAATTTACACTGTAAGTAAACAACAATAGCCCACGTTTAGAAAAGCATTTTTATTTAGATTATAAAAAATAATCCTGCATCTGTTTTAGGTGTTCCAGCTGCCATTGTTCTTATGGCCCTGTTAGAGTCAATCATTTAGTAAAAGTAAATTTCCATGTAAAACAGATACATCGGTATGAAATAAATTGATATGATGAGCTATTGATCAGTGATTTATGTAAACGACTCAGTTCAGATGTAAGTAAATGGATAGAAAGTAAAGGGCTGCACTGTTTGGGGGAGGGACGTGCTAATGATTTGGTCTGCTCTGTGTGTGTAAGAAAGGGGTGTCGCGGTTATGGATTATTCAGTGAAACAAAGGCTCAGCTGAAAAATGTTAGGCACATTAGTCACTTAACCCCAAATAAAAAGTATTTCTGAGTGTTATGATATACTTGTAAAATAACAGATGTATGGTGCGCACTGAATACTAAACCTAAACCAGGCATGAGGATTAATAAACCAAGATTGCCCCATACCCGTTTTTTTTTATTTTTATAAAAATACAAAATATTATATTATTGTGTATAGAGTAATTAAAAACAATGCAATCTATGCTATCATAGAGAAAATCTCAATTTCTTCCATTCCAAGGATTAAAAACGGTAACAATGTCAACTTTAGAAACTAGAATCCAGAAGATTAAATTTACACAAATTTAAAAAGAGGCCTTAATCGCTAAAAGTCTTCAGAAGAGCCTCAGATTCAAGAGGTTTTTAAAGTGTGGAGAGGTGCATTACAGTTCCTCTGAATGTATAGGTGAAAACAGCTGATTTACACTTGGGGAGAGTGAATAATTTGCATTTGAATGTCGTCTGGCATTGTAAAGCGCAGTGACACTAAAAGAACAACAATTTAGGATTAATAGGAATAGGAGGCACTAAAGAAAAGGATTTTTATGTAGACTATAAAAAAATTAACCTGCGTCTATTTTTAGGCGTTTTCAGTACAAATCTTATAATGCCCACATGACATCAAACATTCCCCTTGTTAATATTTTGACTATTACCACCCATGCCTAATTCCGCAGCCCCGCTCCTTCTGCATATCTGAAGGGGAGGCTGCCTAACTAGTGAGCAAGGAGCGATATTGATTTGGGCGCACGCCGTGACAGGCTGAAAAAACTATTGTCCTCAAAAATGTAGCAGATGAGGACTCAGATTGATGTGCAAAAACTATATAATAAAATTATATAAGACTACATAGCCTTTATAAGACTCAACTTTAATTTAAGCGCACTCACAATAATGAAAAATAATAATAATTGTAAATGTTTGAAAGCAAATAAGGTGCGATGTTCTGTATTGTTTTTGGTGAACTTGAGCGCATCAGAAAATGAACGCAAACGTTTTTTTAAATGGTCAGAGTCAGTCTGCTTGCTGTTTTCCTGACGCATTCATAATCATTAGTCTACTTTTGCCAGTGCGCTCTGAAAAACTTTATGCATGCGGCTGAGCGCTGATTAAAACTATGTAGTAAATTCAAGTGGAGAATCACGATGCCGAATCGAAGTCCTTAGCCCAAACCATTTAAACTAAATTAACAAATATTATAAGTAAAAAAAAACAATAGCCCACATTTAGAAACCGTTTATAAATTCTTTCCGAAATGAGTGGGCCCGGTGTTATGCGCAGACCGCCAGGAGATTTCCTGAAGCTTCAAAATCACTAGGGCATTTTTTCTAAATAGAAAATATTTTTTTTATTATTTTGCTATAACTGATAGAGGTTTTGAGCTGTATACACAGGCATTTTTGAGGGGTTTAAAACGAATTAATAAGTTCGAGCAGGCTACATGAAAGGTGAGAAGTGAGTAACTGAGCGCGTTGTCGCGTTGTATATACTGTACAACACACGTTTATCAACCTTTCAATAAAAACGCTGCCCTTTGTTAAGTAAGAGTACTTTACAAAAGCCAAACAGCTTTATTTCAGTCATAAATTCACAATCCAGCTATTATTTCCAGCCGTGGTTAAATATTAGATGAAATAATTATCCAATGTTGGACACAAACAGCAAATATGATGATTACTATAAAAAGCCAGAAGAACTTCGTGTTCATAAAATAATATTTACTTAATATGATTATATATATATATATATATATATATATATATATATATTGTTAATTCATGTCTTCTGATGATGTCGACTCATTTTTACATTTTAAATAAGACATGTTGGCATATTCACGAATCAGGACATTCGCATAGTTAACACTATCAGATAGCCTACTATCAGGAAATTTAATTAATATTAAGGCCATTCAAACCGAGACATTGCCATGTCTTCCACTGTTTTGTCCCTGTTAAAACATTACAAAAACTATATAAGCAACGTATTAGTAATTTTAAAGCACGAATTTGGGCATTTCATTTTATCATTATGAAAATAATATGAAGCACATATACACACATTCATAATGAAATATCTGTTGTAAAACAAAATAAAATTAATGTTTGCCTTAGTATTGGAGACAATATTGTTTTAGGCTAAGTAATTATACACAGTTCTTCGTTGTACAGTTCTTGGTCTGGCTTTTAGATAAAGTCCTTCCATGCGCCACCTGGCGGATATTCAGTAAAGCACAACAGATTTGTTTAAATTCCTGAATGTTGCTTAAGGCAAGTTGCGGCACGCCGTGCGCTAAATTGCCGCATCTGGTCGGAAAACACACGCAGTCTTAATGGCCACATCTGTATATATATAATCGAGGCCGGCTTTACGCAGGGGCAGGATTCAAATAAATTTCTGCACATGTTAATATACTCACAAAATGAATATATTACTTATATTAATAATCTGCGATAGCGGAAAAATCCGCTAAAAAAGAGACACTACACTATACGGTATTAAATTTCCCTCATGTCTCTGTCCTCCCACTGTGTGCATTCATTCACAGGCTGCAGTGCACGCACTCTAACACACACACACACCTCCCCTGAGCTCTCGTTAAACATCCAATTACCGTCCATATGCAAATGAGGCAAGACGTAGCCTAACGTAGTGTCGTGTCGGATTTCACCGTGGTCACGGAGTGGAAAAACTCTGAAGAAGCTGCAGCGTTTTTTTCAGTTACAACAAGCACAGCGATAAGTACACGTCCCACGTTCCATATACTTTTCAAATAAAAAAAATTACTTGATTGTGAAGTTTAGTTTAGCACAAAAAAACTAAAAATTCCTTTCTGGTAAATCAACTGCATATGTGGTTTATTTACAGTAATTCATAAAAAAAATTTATATACTTTGTACAGTACAAGGTAAACACGAGAAAGATAAAATTAAAAAAAAAAACTGTCTACTTTATAAACAGCTTAGTATACTGAGAGATGCTGAAATCCCTTGCATGTTGCCCCTTCACTCGTGTTTTTTGTGCCTTTATTTCAAGTGGAGAGATATTTGACCGAAAGCGTAGAACAAAAGCCTAGTGTCTTAACAACCTGAGCCTGAGCCTTCCGCGGTGAACCCAGCGGAGTATGCGCGCCTATGCGATGTGGTGGATCAGCATGCCACGCTCATCAATCAGCTAACCGGAGAGCTCGCTACTCTACGTCAGAGCGTCCAAGACGTCGCGGCCTTGTGCCGCGAAGTGGCGGAGCTCCAGCAGGAGAACGCGGATCTCTCCCTGTTGCAGCACCCGCAGCGCCGCATCCCCCACCCCCACCCCCACCCCCTTAAGATGTCTTTCTAGCTCTACCGGATAAATGGGACGGCACGGACGGAAGATGTAGTGTGTTCTTGACAGCGCTAGATCTGGTGTTTGAGTTCAATGCCACCAAGTACTCCACCGATCGGCTTCGCATTGCTCTTCTCGTATCGTTGTTGTCCGGGCAGGCAGCTGAGTGGGCCACGGCAGTTCTTCGAGCAGACACCGACACCGCCCATTCTTACAATGAGTTCACCTGCCATCTTAGACTCACCTTTGAACATCCTGTGGGCGAGGTGGAGACCGACACAAAGCTTTACCATCTGCGGCAGGGGGATTGTCCGTGAGCCGCTATACCGCCGAATTCCGCACCCTCGCAGTACAGACATCCTGGGGAGACGCCGCGCTCCGGACATCCTAGTACGAGGGACTGGCTTTGCGCATCAAGGATGAACTGGCCGGATGAGAACTCCCCTGGACTTTGTCGACCACCGAGACACAGGCTATGGAGAAGTACGTCGCCAACGCCCTGCGCCACGGTACCATCCGGCCCTCCTCCTTACCAGCCGCCGTGGGGTTTTTCTTCGTTAAGAAAAAAGGGGGCGAATTTCGCCCGTGTCTCGACTATCGGGGGCTAAACAAGATCACAATAAAAAACCGACACCCGCTGCCACTCACCAACTCAGCCCTGGACGCCCTCTCTGGTGCCACCATCTTCACGAAGTAGGACCCCCGGAGCGCCTACAACTTGGTGCGTATCAGAGAGGGCGATGAGTGGAAGACGGCGTTCATCACACCCACCGGACACTACGAGAGCCTGGTCATACCCTTTGGACTCTGCAACGCACCCTCGGCCTTTCAACAATTTATCAACGACGTCCTCAGAGACATGCTGGGCCGATGGGTGTTCGTCTACCTAGATGACATCCTCATTTATTCCCATAACCTCAAGGAACACATCCAACACGTTCGGGCGGTTGTTAAGAGATTGCTCGCTCACCAACTGTACTGTAAGCTGGAAAAATGTGCCTTCCACAAGCACTCCACCACGTTCCTGGGTTTTGTCATCTCGCCCCAGGGTGTGGTCATGGATCCACAGAAGCTCGAAGCTGTGCGTCACTGGCCCCTACCCTTCAACGTTTTCTGGGGTTTGCGAATTTCTATCGTCGCTTTATCCGGGGGCTACAGTACAGTTGCAGCACCGTTAACTGCTTTGACCAGGCCCTCGCTTCACCCGTTTCGTCTTACACCTGCCGCCATCTCCTCCTTTCAAGATCTGTGTCATCGTTTCATCACCGCTTCCATCCTTCTCCACCCAGACGCCAACCAACCTTTCGTTGTGGAAGTGGACGCGTCGGATGTGGGCGCCGGCGCCGTTCTCTCCCAACGAGGTCCAGACCAGAAACTGCACCCGTGTGGTTTCTTCTCCAAGAAATTCCACCCCACTCAGCAGCGATACGGGGTAGGGGACCGCGAACTGCTTGGCATAAAGTGGGCCTTGGAGGAATGGCGTCACTGGCTCCAGGGCGCCAGTGAGCCGTTCATCGTCTGGACCGACCATCAGAACCTCATCACCATCAGGAACCTAAGACAGCTAAATCCACGACAGGCACGGTGGCCTCTCTTTTTCGAACAGTACGACTTCCATCTGTCGTACCGCCCGTGGTCCAAGAACACCAAGGCCGACGCACTTTCAAGACAGTACGACGAAGACCTTCCCCGGGGCAGATCCCAGTTCTGCCCGGTTCTGGAAGGCCTTCTGCCGTCTGATCAATTCCACCAGTAGTCTGTCATCCAGATACCATCCTCAGACTAATGGTCAGACGGAACGGACCAACCAACAACTGGAGCACTACCTAAGGTGTTTTGTGGCTGACCGCCAGCGCTCCTGGGCCCGCTACCTCATATGGGCAGAACTTTCTCACAACCTGCACGTCTCATCTGCCACTAACCTAAGCCCATTTGAGGTATGCTATGGTTTCCAACCTCCGATGTTTGCCCATCAAGAACCGGAGGTCGACGTACCATCGGCCCAACAGTTGGTCCGTAGGTGTCAACGGCTCTGGAACCAAGCCAACTTCGCAATCCAGAAGGCCAACCAACAATACACCACTCAACACCGCCGTCGACACTCTCCGGGACGCTTGTACAGAGTAGGTGACAAGGTATGGTTATCCACAAAGAACCTCCATCTCCACACAGAATCCAAGAAACTCTCACCTCGCTTCATAGGACCATACCGCATCACCCTAAGGATAAACCCTGTCACCTACCGGCTCCAGCTGCCTGCGGCGCTCTGGATTCACCTCGTTTTCCACACCTCAACTCAAACCCTTCATCACCTCTCCAATGATTACACCCACCCCCCCTGCTCCTCCTCCCCGCATCATTGACGGTGGTCCCGCCTACACCGTGCGTCGGATCCTCGATTCACGCCCTGGGCAGAGGCACCCAGTACCTGGTTGATTGGAAAGGCTACGGCCCCGAGGAACGATCTTGGATTCCGGCCCGGTTCATCCTCGACCCCGAACTCATTCGAGACTACCGTCGTCGGGTATCCTTCATTCCAGGACCGTCAGGAGCCAGTCCTGGACAGGGGGGTACTCTCATGCACACTCAAGACGCGACCGGCACTAGGACCCAGGAGTAATGCGGTCGCGAACCAGGAAGTATAAAAGGAGTAAACAAACTACAGTACAACGCTCAGTCATTGAGTTGCCCGATGTCGCCTCGGTTACGGTCATCAAACTGTGAGTACACACCTTCTTGGCTTAACTTTCTTACTGAGTGTGTATTTATAGGACGCGGGTTAGATTTCGTCTTTCCCTTACTCCCCAATCGTGAGAATCCTTAGACTAACTGCGTGATTATCCTGCCTATTCGTGTCACTCCGCGTTTGGGTTTACCAGTCATGCTACACAGGGCTAACCGCTAAAGCTACGTCTTCTGGTCACCTCAGGTTAGTTCTTGACACCTAGTGTGATCACAATCCCCTCCTAACGATTGTGACATGAATCACTTGGTCTGACCACCTCAGAAGTTCCCTTTAATGTATGCTGATGTTTTGCAAGTATTTTTATCACCATTCAAAGGCTTACAATTTATTTAGTTTACATTTCTAGCCGATGCCATAAGTTTTTTTTCCCTGAATTAACATTCCAAGCATAGCTTTCATGCATTCTTTGAGCATTTGCTACAGATAAGCCGCTTACAGGTCTGGCAGATATAAGAGGTTTTGTTCCCCGCACATCTGCCAATTTGACACTGCCTCCTTTTCGCAGGTGGAGAAAGAGTTTCAGGTAATGGTTGCTTGCATGCAAGCGACAGTGGCAAGAAAAACTCCCTGAGATGGCAATAGGAAGAAACCTTGAGAGAAACCCGACTCAACAGGAAACCCAGTCTCATTTGTGTGATAACGGATAGCAGGGATTGATCTGCAGTCATACTGTGTGTTAGGAGACTGAAAGTTCAGTATAACAGGAGAAGTGTTTAGAAGTCCAGTTTATTAGTGAAGGCTCAAACAGCCTGTAGTCCTTAAGTATTGAGCAACCCAGTCCTTAAGTATTGAGCGACTGCAATCATGAGTCCTCAAAGAACAGATGTCAGCATCAGCCGAGGCCAGGACCGTCTTCATGGTAAAGTAGAACCGTCCCCAGTCACCACACGCATCCCAGGCAGACCACACGGGGCATTCATGCAACGAGATATCCAACTAGAAGCGGGACACCAGGACGAGTCAGACAGGTTTTCCTACCACAGTCACTTATCACCCGGATATCAGTATGTCTAGCAGACATTTCATCCTGGATGGCAGCTCACCTGCTGAAACTCAATCTTAGTAAAACCGAACTGCTTTTCATCCCTGGTGATTTATCCCCTGGTCAGGAACTTGTGGTCTTCCTGAACAACAACCAGATTACTCCTTCAGGCACTGCCCGCAATCTTTGGGTACCTGTGGACAATTACCTGTAATTTTCCCCACACATCATTAATCTTTCTTCTTTTCTTCACAGGCTACTCAGGTGCTTGTTCAATCCCTTGTTATTTCAAGACTTGACTATTGCAACTCATTCCTGGGAGGTCTGCCTCTCTCCACCATTCATCCTCTGCAGCTCTTCTCTGAAAAAGTGTTAACAAGATGCTGCATGAAAACACTATGGGAATGTTTCTTAGTTCCCCAGCCGTGCAGCACGTGTGTGTCAAAAACGCCAAAAACTTTGGCTTATATAACCTCGGTCAGGTGACGTCATCTGATGAAGTGCTCCTGCAGGTTATAAATAGGACTGAACCGGAAACATCCTCAGGTCAATTTTTGTCTGAAAGGACGACCAGTCACACCTGCAGTGCGGCATTGGAGTGCAGCATCTTGTTCCCGCTTTTTTAGGGAACAGGGTTACAGCAAAGTAACCCGAGACGTTCTCTTTTAAAAGCTACACTCGATGCTGCTTGAAAATGCTATGGGAATGAGAATACCAATGCCGCTGCATTGCAAGTGTCTGGACCGCCAGGGTTGTGTAGTGTGCGCACAGTCCTCCCAAAGGGGTCTCAGACATAATTTTAGGATGCTGACTCTAGGACCCACAAGCCTGAAGTTGCATGGACATCCAACTATAAAATCTGACAAATGTGTGTGGAGAGGACAACCTGCCGCATCCACACACATGCTGCAAGGGGAACGCCTCTTGCCAGAGCAATTGATAAGGCAAGCCCCCTGGTCGATTGGGCCCTAATTACTAGAGGCGAAGTCTGCCACGCGCCTCCTAGGCTAGGGTAAAAGCATCTCTCACACAATGTGACAGCATTTGTCTAGTGGCAGCCCCATAACATATAAAAACTTGCTCTGATTTACATTACTGTCTAGTGCGGTGGATGTACTGTAAATCTGAAAAGCACGAACAGAACACAGTAAATAAAGTCTGTCCTGCTCCGGAGCTGTAAATGGCGGAGGACAAAGGCTTCAAGAACAGTGCATGGTCGAGAATAGAACCTTCGGAAGATAGTTGGGGTGAGGATGCAGAATAGCTTTGACTAGCCAGTTGGCAAAGTCTAAGCAAGATGGTGCATGTCGAGGCTGACGAAGCCTGCAAATCTTTCATTTTTTTTAAAGCCATGAGAAAAACTATCTTAAGGGTCAGAAGTCACGCACTGACTTTAGTGGTTCAAAAAGGGTGTTATGACTCCGATATGCTATTTGTGTCTGTCAGATTTCTCTCTCTCTGCTCCTGTGTGTTGGACCTGTCTGTTTTAGGTGAGTGTGGCCTGTTAATCAGCTGGAGCTCTGGATTGGTCCCACTCTACATCCTATCCTGATATAAGGACCACCCCAAACACTTAGCCTGGGCCCATTTTTGAGCCTCGTTGATTTTGACCTGTCGTGTGCCAGTAGTTTGGAAATTCTGATTGACTGTAGTATGTTTTGTCGTTTGTTTTTGAGCGTTGTGCCAGAGAGAAAGAGAGTTTGTGTGTTATAGTTTGTGTTGTCTTTGTTAAACTCTGTATTGACTGACTCTCCTGTTTATCTGAACCCTTGCCTGTTTTGACTATGATATGGATTCCGATTTGGCTGCATGTAAGCTTTTTGTAAATAGTTTGTAAATAATTTAACTCTTTTCATACGGGAAGTAGGAGGTTAGACGTCGTTTCTTTTTGTATATATTTTCACTTTGTTTATTGTTTAGGGAGACGGGTAAGCTAGTGTGTATTTTGTTTTCTTTCATTTCAATTTCACGTTACTTAGATTTAAACAAAGTCTGTTTTGTTTATTGTTTTGACCTGGTCTTACCCTGAAGATAAATCCTGTGCAAAGAAAAATTGAACTTGAAACCCAGCGAGTGATCCGGCTCAAGGAGCTAGACTTGGAGCTAATGGCTAAGCAACCTACTCAACCCTCAGCTGCTGTTGCATCCAGCCTACCTGTATCACCGCCTGTTAATGCATCCCCTCCGGGGCCTATTCCGGCACCAAGACGCACTTCACAAGTAAGTGAACCTGAATGTGATATTAGCAGACAAATCGCGTTAGTTCCGATGTTTCGTCAAAGTGAAGTTGACACATATTTTCCTGTTTTCGAAAGCATTGCGGCTACTTTCAAATGGCCACGGAATATTTGTCCACTTCTGTTACAATGTAAACTAGTCGGGAAAGCACAGGAGGTCTGTTCTGCCTTAACACTCGAACAAAGCCTGAATTATAAAGAAATAAAAAATGCAGTGTTGCGTGCTTATGAGCTGGTTCCTGAGGCATACCGACAGAAATTCTGCCACCATGTGAAAGCCGCTAGTCAAACATTTGTTGAATTTGAATTATTTTTGTGTTGTATATTTATAACAAATACACAACACAAAAATAAACAATCAAAACATATGAAAAACACAATCACACAAGACAATAGAAAGATACACTACAATAAAAAGTTATGGAGAAAATTACAGAAACAATAATATTGGAATGAATAGCATTATAAGGACAAGTGAAACAGAGAGTACAAAGGGGGAAAAGAAGAAAAGAAAAAGGGGGGGGGGGCACAGACATACATGCCAAAGTCTTCCTAAACTACTGCAGAATCGGTGACCCGAAGAGATTCAACATAATTAAGAACAGGTTGCCAAATTTTAGAAAATTTTACCTGAGTACCACGTAATGAATGTTTAATCTTCTTCAACTTCATAAAAGTAAGAGCATCTTTTATCCAGAGAGATCGAGTAGGGGGGTTTGAGCCCTTCCAGTGCATTAAAATAACACGTCTTGCCAGGAGAGTAAGAAATGCAACAAGTTCAACAAAGTAAGAGGGCATGGAGTACCTACTAGGTAAAACCCCAAACAGGCGAATCAAAGGTTCCGGGAGGATCTTAACTGAGGTAATGGCTGACGGAGGGTTAAAGACAGATGTCCAAAATGAGGGCATGACCAAAACATATGGATGAGATCAGCAGGATCACAAGGACATTTATCACAGTTAGAGACAGTGCCAGGATATATACGAGCCAGTTTACTTTTGGACCAGTGGACTCTGTGCACCACTTTGCACTGCAGAACTCCATGACGAGCACAGATAGAAGAGGTATGTATTCTTTTCAAGACTAGCTGCCAAACCGAAGGACTAATATCAATACCAAGGTCTATGGACCATACATATTGTAGACCATCTGAAGCAGAAGAATTAAGTGAGAAGGGAATAGAATATATTTCTGAGGATGCACCTTTAAGGTTAGGATCCAGTTTAATAACAGAATCAAGTGGATTAGAAGAAGGAATAGCAGGAAATGTGGAAAAATGAGTTCGGGTAAAATCCCGGGCCTTTAAGTATCTGAAAAGTGAGTGTTCGGTAGTTGAAAAGCATCTTTTAATTGGTCGAAAGAAGCAAAGATACCATTAATGTACAGATGCTCAACTGAAACAATTCCATAATCTTTGTAAATCCCAAAAGTTTTATCTGTAAGGGGGGGAGGGGGGATAAAAGATTTAAGTGTAGGGAAGATGACAAAGGTATGGTCTAAGTGTCGCCTAAATTGGGTCCAGATCTTAAGACTGGCTTTAACTATAGTATTTGTGGAATATGATGGAGCATGTAGTGATAACGGAAGGCACAACAGAGAAGTAAGAGATGAGGGAGCACAGGAGGCAGCCTCAATGTGCAGCTACGGTGGTGGTTTATTGCTAAAGCACCACCAGTACAAAATGGAACGAATGTTTGCAGCCCAGTAGTAAAATAAAAAGTTAGGTAATGCTAAACCGCCCATATCTTTAGTTTTTTGTAGGATATCTTTCCGGATTTGGGGGACCTTTTGATTCCATACAAAGTGAGAGATGCAAGAGTCGAGTGAATGGAAAAAAATGTTTAGGTATATAAACAGGCAGGCATTGAAAAAAGTACAGAAATTTAGGGAGCACATTCATTTTGATACAGTTTATGCGGCCGGCTAAAGATAAAGGTAAAAGAGACCAACGTTGGGTGTTGTGAGTCAGTTTGGCCTGAAGTAAGGAGAAGTTAGCTTTAAACAGATCCGAATATTTTCTAGTGACCCAAACACCTAGATATTTAAATGATTCCAGAGAGACCTTAAATGGTAATAAAGATAAAGTATAAGACAAAGCTGCGTCATTAAGGGGCATAAGTTCACTTTTTGTGCAGATTCAATTTGTAACCAGAAAATTAGCCAAAGTTCTTCAGCAAGTCCAGAAGTGAAGGAATAGATCGATCCGGGTCTGAGATAAACAGTAAAAGATCACCTGCATATAAAGACATTTTATGCTCAGTACCTCCTCTGAAAACACCCTGAATCTGACTGGTTCTAAGGGCAATTGCTAAAGGCTGAATGGCGATGGCAAACAGCAAGGGAGAGAAATTATTATTTGTACAAACCCGGGCCAGGGGGGATGAATATAAGAGCTTTACCCAAGAATAAATACATCACCGAAGCCAAACTTTTTAAGAGTAAAAAACAGATATGACCACTCCACACGGTCAAATGCCTTCTCTGCATCCATTGAAATTATAAATTTGGGTATGTCTAAAGATGAAGGCGAATAAAGAATATTTAGTAGCCGTCTGACGTTATAATAAGAATGCCTGTTTTTAACTAAATCGGTTTGATCTGGGGAGATGATTGACGGCAAAATAACCTCTTCAATCGTCTTGCCAGTATCTTTGCTAATAACTTTACATCAGCACAAAGCAAAGAGATAGGATAAATGCTACTACAAAGAAGGGGGTCTTAATCTTTTTTAAGTAAGACGGAGATGGTGGCTTGACGCAGTGTGGTGGGCAAAATGCCAACCTGTAATGATTCATTAAACATCATTAACAATAAAGGGAAAAGTTTGCATCAAAACTCCGCCCTTTTAATGAGCAGGTCTTTAAGTAGATCTGGGTCTGGTGAGTGTGCATACCTAGTTTGTAGCTCTGATATAGTCTTAGTAAGAGAAGCGTGTTTTATGTTTTCTGCTGTGAGCTTAGTTTGAAAAGCAGAATAAGATATTATCCTCCCGTGTAGAAAGGCTTTACATGATTCCCAAATTGTCGATGCAGATGTATCAGAGTTACCATTTGTTTCAATGAAGAGATCTACACTATCATTGATAGCTCTGATAAAGTCAGGTTCAGTGAGAAGTAAGGGATAAAAGTGCCAAGGGGAGTGTGACAAAAGGTTTGCCTGGGAGTGAAATGTCCATTACAACTGTAGCATGGTCAGAAATTACAATGGGATTATAAAAGCATGAACTGACTGCGGAGAGTAATTTATCATCAATGAGAAAGTAATCTATTCTAGAAAAGGTGTGATAACCCTGAGAGAAAAAAAAAGAGTACTGCCTGGCATTAGGGTTAAAATAACGGCAGACATAAAAAAATACATACTGCTCTATGAACGTTTGAATAATTTTTGGCAGATTTTGATGCAACATTTTTACTGGATGTACGGTCAAGAGTAGGGTCAAGGCAACAGTTAAATTCTCCCCCATGAATAAGTTGACTCAAGTTCAGATTGGAAAGAGCAAAAAAAAAAATTTTTTTTTTAAAGCATTTATTGTCCCAGTTAGGGCCATAAACAGATGTGGTCATTAGGACTGCGCGTGTTTTCCCGCGGGATGCCTCAATTTAGCGCGCGGCGCGCCGCGACTTGCCGTAAGCAACATTCGGGAATTTAAATAAATGTGTTGTGCTTCACTGAATCTCCGCCAGATGGCGCATAGAAGGACTTTATTTAAACGCCGGACCAAGTACTGTACAACGAAGAATTGTGTATAATTACTTAGTCTAAAACAATATTGTTCCCAATGCTGAAGCAAACATGAATTTTATTTTGCTTTACAACACATCTTCCATGATAAATGTGTGTATATGTGCTGCATATTTTTTTCATAATGATAAAATGAGATGCCCAAATTCGTGCTTTAAAATTCTTAATAAGTTTCTTATATATTTTTTGTAATGTTTTAACATGGACAAAACAGTGAAAGACATGGTAATGTCTCGGTTTACATGGTGTTGAAATTAATTTAATTTCCTGAGGCTATCTGATAGTCTTAACTATGCGAATGTCCTGATTCGTGAATATGCCAACATATCTTATTTAAAACGTAAAAAATGTGTCGACATCATCAGAAGACATGAATGAACTATATATATATTATATTATTAAGTAAATATTATTTTATGACCACAAGCTTCTTCTGGCATTTTATAATAATCATCATATTTGCTGTTTGTTTCCAGCATTTAATAATTATTTCATACATTATTTAACCACGGCTGGAAATAATAGCTGGAATGTGATGTGATTGTGAATTCATGACTGATGATTATGAATGCGTCGGGAAAAACAGCAAGCAGACTAACTCTGACCATTTTAAAAAAACGTTTGCGTTCATTTTCTGACGCGCTCAAGTTCACCAAAAACAATACAGAGCAGCGCAGCTTATTTGCTTTCAAACATTTATAAAATCACGTTTTTTCGTTATTGTGAGTGCGCTTAAATAAATGTTGAGTCTTATAAAGGCATGTAGTCTTATATAGTTTTATTATATAGTTTTTGCACATTAATCAGAGTCCTCATCTGTTACATTTTTGAGGACAATAGTTTTTTTTTCAGCCTGTCACGGCGTGCGCCCAAATCAATATCGCTCCTCGCTCACTAGTTAGGCAGCCTCTCCTTGAAGAGCTCTCCTTGCTAAAGATCACGGGCTTCCAATCCGCGCTATAAAATATTCGGGGTTTGTTGGTTTACAGTGGATTTTACTACGCGGTGTGAGTGAGACGCGCGCACACAACGCGGAAGTGCGGCATGCAAACGGGAAAATTGGAAAGCGCCCCAGAGACTTCAAGGAAGAGCAAGCGCGAGCGGACGGAGGCAGGAGCTGCTGTCTGCGGATGGCCGTCGTATTCGTATTTTATAGCGCAGGGTGAAAGCCTGAGATCATTGGCATGGATGAGCTATGTCCAGCTCTGTACCAGCATGTCATGTGGGCATTATAAGACTAAAAAGTGGCAACTGGCACGCCTAAAAATAGACGCAGGTTAATTTTTTTATAGTCTAAATTAAAATCCTCCTCTTTAGTGCCTCCTATTCCTATTAATCCTATTGTTCTTTTAGTGTCACTGCGTGTGCTTACAATGCCAGACAACATTCAAATGCAAATTATTCACTCTCCCCAAGTGTGAATCAGCTGTTCTCACCTATACATATTAACCTATACGTTCTCACCTAAAGTGTTTAGGTGAAATTCCACCTATACAAGTGTGACAAATATGCAAAGAAAAAAAATAGGAAGGGGCAAATACTTTTTCATGGCACTTCACATGTAGTCAGATTGTTCCACTGGGCTAAAACTGTAGCAGGTGGAGTTATAGCACTTTTCAAATCACACTTACTATACACTGATATGAATAACTTTGAATGATGAATTCTACGTTAATATGATCTCGGGCTTGTTCCACATTATAAAAGCAAAGCGCGGCGTTTAGTCCGAGATCAGGGAAGTACGTGATGTGGTGGAAAATAGGCAGTGGCGGTTCTACACTGAATTGCTCCGCGGGCGAGACAAAGCCCTTTCAAAGGCTACACTCAATGCTGCGTGAAAACGCTATGGGAACACCTTGTCATGTTGCCGGTTGTGAAGCATGTGTGTATCAAACACGCCAAATTTTTGGCTTTTTCATCTGATAGGACGCACCTGCAGGTCATAAATAGGAGTGAACCGGAAACATTCCTCAGATTCTTGTCTTCACCTAGTTGTAAGCGTGTTGTGTCTAACCAGCAAAATAAGTGTTTAACTCACCGATAATGGCAGAGTTTAAACGAGATGTCCCTCCGTGTGTGTAATCCATATCAGAGGGCGATCTCTACACTTTACTGCTTCGATTAAGTGCTACACGCGCGCCTCGCATTCCTTGAGAAGCCTCGGGCCGCCGCGCATTCCTGGGGCTTAAGCTCGTGCATCCCGCGGAGCAGTGAGAGACAGATTTAAAAACTCCTTTCTTTCGTGTTCTTATCGGATCGGGAAGTCCCTCTGTCCGCTCGCAAGCGCGTGCTGCGCTTCTTGTGAATGGGCAAGGATAAATAAGCCTCTCTTGCTTCCGCGAAGATGGTAATAGCCTCTAAGCACTTAAAAATAAATTAATTAAAATAAATAAATAAAAACATAGACGGCAGGTTCTGTCGGGTGGCGGAGCCTCAACAACGCTCTCTCCCCTTTTCTTAGCAATCTCCATATGAGTTAACCCTCTTATGGAGTAAGCTGTATTCATCCCATGTTTTCCTGCCATCAACTTATTTATTTATTTAAATATAGTTGAGGTAAAAACGCGGAGTTATATGATGACACCCAGATAGAAGAGATGCTTCCAGGCTATCTCTCTTCTGGGACATCATCCTTCCTGAAAAGCTATTACTTCCTTTCAAGCATGTAGACTCTTTATCTTCCCTGGAGGAAAAAGCTTTTCAGGCAGCAGGTCAGGTTGGTGCTCCATTGCACACCATGGCGGTTTTGCACGCCTACCAGGCTGACCTGCTGAGAGACTTGAGTACTGGCGGGGCTTTTCAAGGTAGGGCGTATTGGACCTACGCCGGGCCACAGACTTGTCTCTTCGTGCAACAAAGCAGACGGCTTGTGCTATCGGCCGTTTTATGGCTGCAATGGTTTCCGCGGAGAGGCACTTGTGGTTGAATCTCAGGGGCATTAAGGAGAAAGATTGTGTATTCCTCCTCGATGCCAAATCTCGCCTCCCGGCCTACTTGGCGATGTTATTAACTCGGTCGCCACTAGGTTCATGAGGCGAAGTTATAAAACAAGCCTTTGGGAAATTCCTTCCCCGCCTTGCTCAAGAGTCGGGACTGTCGGCCACCAGTCTCGACCAGGTCTGACTGTTGAGATGCGTGAAACACACAAGGAAAGTGTTTTTGAGCTGGGCACCCCCTCGCAAGATTGGGCGCGTGGGCTCACTTCGCCTCTAGGAATCAGGGTACATTCAACCAGGGGAATCGCCTCATCAATTGCACTAGCAAAAGGTATTCCCTTGCAGAAAGTGTGTGATGCGGAGGGTTGGTCCTCTCCGCACACATTTGCCAATATGCATCCTATTGTTTTGAAGCCTTCTGTCCTCAGCCTTTACAGCTTCGGAGCAGGAAAGACTTCACTTACTTTGTCCAGTACCTGCTCTTCAGATTTACGTCCACCGCATCAGCTAGTGGCGTAACTCAGAGCAGCTTTTACATGGTCTGGGGCCGCAATGGGGGGTGGCCCCCACTACACTGGGCTATTGGCCCCTCCTATGAGGTGCGTGGGCTCACTTTGTCTCTAGGAATCAGGGTCCATTCGACCAGGGGGATCGCCTCATCTATTGCACTAGCAAGAGGTATTCCCCTGCAGCAAGTGTGTGACACGGAGGGTTGTCCTCTCCGCACACATTTATTACATTTTTAGTCTGGATGTTCATGCTACTTCGGGCCCACCGGTCCTCGAGTCAGCTACCCAGACATAGTTCTGAGACCTTCTCGGCCTTGTGCGCACACGCTACACAACCTTGGAGTCCAGACACTTGCAGTGCGGCGTCTGCACACTCGTTCCCATAGCTTTTTCATGCAGCATCAAGTGTAGCCTTTGAAAGGGAACGTCTCGGGTTACTTTTCTGTAACCCTGTTCCCTGAAAAGGCGGGAACCAGATGCTGCGTCCAAATGCCACACTGCCTACGTGACCGGACGTCCGTTCAGACAAATCAATCTGAGGAATGTTTCCGGTTCACTTCTATTTATAACCTGCAGGTGCGTCTTATCAGATGACGTCACCTGACCGAGGTTATAAAAGCCAAAAATTTGACATGTTTGATACACACATGCTTCACAACCGGCAACATGACAAGATGTTCCCATAGCGTTTTCACACAGCATCTCGTTCCCGCCTTTTCAGGGAACAGGGTTACAGCAAAGTAACCCGAGACGATCTAAAGACTGGTGTTACAAAAAACACAAAGGAAGGATACATGGCTAGGTTAAACATAATTAATTCCAAATGAAGCACACAAACAACAGTTGACAAACATAACACAAAGTACCTAAACAACAAACAAAAATAATCTACCCCCCCAAACCCTTCCCCAACCCCAAGTTTCCAAACCACTGACAAAACAGTATCCAACAACAAAAAGATATCCACTGACACAACGAAAAGGGAAAAGAAAAAGAAAAAAAAAGGGCCTCAACATAAGTATTCCTAGAAAAAGGATAGAAATTATTTAACTTGGTAACTTGAAATACGTTGAAATTGTAACATGTTTTGAACCAGGTGAGGCACAAGCAGTGACAACATTTAGAAAAAAAAGGGAAAAGTCCCAAGGAGAAGAACAGAGAAAGTAATGTTAATGTGAAGGCTCTCACATGTTCTTAACAAATGTAGCAGCTTTCAAAGGGGAGAGGAGCCACTTCCTCTCTCTATTGGGCAGTGTGATGCAAAGTCTAGCTGGAAAAAGTAATGCTGGTTTATACCCGCCCTTGTACAGCTCGTTAATGGAGCTTTTATACTTGGCCCGCTGTTTGACCACCTCAGGACTGTAGTCATCGTAGATGCAAAGTTTATGTTCGTTGTAGGTCAGATCGCGTCGTCTGCGAGCTTTGCGAATCACCAGGTCTTTAGCTTGAAATCGTGGAATTGCAGATTTTATACTGACCAGTGTAGATGACAACGAGTCAAAAGATGACTTGAAATCGGTTGCAAGGGCCGTTCAATGCTCGTCTAGCAACAGGCTAATCTTGGCCATGGTAATGCTACTGGATGGTGGAGAATCCCCGTCCTTTTCTGCAGTTTTCGCCCTCGTCTTCGACATATTCTCAAAATAGAACGAACTAGAAGAGCCTGATACTGGTTATTGGGAACTTAATACGTAAAGTGTTGAGGTTTAATAGGTTAACTGAAAACTTATTTGTGGGAGCGAGCAAAACGCGTCTACACCGCATGCCTCATACCGGAAGTCTCGAACAGAAAGTCTCTTCTCTTTCTGAAGCTGCCGTGTTTGCTGATGTGTTTGTGCTTACTCATAAAGTAACTTTTCCGTCGCCCGCCAAGCGTAATCTTTTTGATTACGACGATTTTGACTACTGAACCTGTCTTTGAGCCCTTTATTTTTGATGGTGTTGTTTCACTTAATAACCCAGACTCCGAGACAAAAAGAATTTGCATCCTTCGAGTTACTGGCGCCTCTCAATCCATAATATTGGAAAATGTGCTGCCATTTTCAGAAAAGTCAAGCTGTGGTTCTAGCGTTTTATTGCAAGGCATTGATCTTTCTGTCGTTAAAGTTCCATTACACAATGTCTATTTGCGTTCTGGGATTATTTCAGACAAAGTTAAGTTGGCGGTTCGGTCTGAGTTGCCTGTTAAGGGTGTTGCGCTCATACTCGGAAACGATCTGGCAGGCAAAAATGTTTTTTATTTACCTGAGGTTACAAATGTTCCTGATGTACAGGATGATTATTTGCAGGAACAATTCCCTAGTGTATTTAGTGATTGTGTGGTGACTCGAGCTCAAGCTCAAAAATTTAAAGACACCATAGATTTGTCTAAGACCTTCTTGTGTGCTGACAATTCTGTTGAGACTAATAATAAAGGTGAATTAGTTAAAGTGAAAATGTGTGAACTTCCCAGTGTTGATTAACCATTCGGAAAAGCCATGTTAGTTGAGGCCCAAAGTGCCGATCAAACTCTGTGTTCCTGTGTTGCAGCTGCTGTCGAGCCAAGCGTTTTGCCAGAGCATCCAGTTGCCTACTATTTTGACGATGGTGTCCTGATGCGTAAGTGGTCTCCACGTCCAGTCACCGATGACTGGGAAACTGTGTTTCAGGTTGTCATTCCAAAACCTTTTTGAGAGCAAGTTTTGAGCCTTGCACACGGCCACGAACTTTCTGGGCACGTAGGTATTCGAAAAACTTATGATAGATTGTTGAAACATTTCTTTTGGCCTTTGATGAAATCTGATGTTGCCAAATTTTGTAAATCTTGTCATGCATGTCAGTTATCTGGCAAGCCCAATCAAGTTATCCCTCCAGCCCCATTGAGACCAATACTAGTAACTGTGAACCATTCGAACGGGTTTTGGTTGATTGCGTTGGACCTTTACCCTAAAGTAAATCGGGAAATTTTTATTTGTTAACTCTAATGTGTGCCTCAACTAGATATCCTGAAGCGATACCCCTACGCCAGTGGCGATTTCTTTAAGACTGCAAGGGAAGCTCAGCTTCCCCTATAATGTCACAAAATGAATGGTCAAATTATGTACTATTGTATTAACATTTTATTGACTAAAAATGAGTTAGAAAACGTTCATCTCAAAGACGAGTTCGTTCAAAATCAGTTAGATATAGCAGATCGGCTGACTTGATTTTCTTCTCATACATTCCCGTAGTGTCACAGTGCATTTCCCCGTTGAAGCCCAGCGTCCACTGACTTCAATGCCGCTACTTTGAACGTTTTTTCTTTCAGTGCTTTGAAACTAGACGGTCATTGGATAAATGCTGCGATTATGTCCCAGGCCTGGGCTGCTGCATGATGATTGGAGGAGCTGTTTAAAAGGCGGAACCTCTTTTTTGATTGATAGCATGTCTTAAGCATACATCAGCGCTACAGAGATCCGAGTTCTGTCCCATGCGGATTTGCAGGTGAAGTGTTAAGACGAACTGCTGCACTCTGTATTGTTTTCTGGTGATATTAACCCATTTTGTTTGTACAAATCATTCTTTAAATAATAATTAAAAAAAATTTATAGCATTCTTGCCTTTTCTCCTTGTTTCAGCATTGTGAAGTTAGTTCATTCATATAATTAAAGTAGCTCCTGGAAGAGAAAACTAGCCAGCTAGCAAGCTGTGCATAATCGCAGATGCAGACGGTGCTAATATTGTTGACCTGCTTTTGCCAAAACCATTTAGTAGTCTTCCTTACGAGGAGAGACTTAGAATTAAATGGCAGGGCAGACCAATGCCCAAGATTGATCTGGTGCAAAAATCTGGAAAAAAACAGGTCTTTTCAGTTCTCCTGGCATGACAAGGTGAACTGGCTGGCTGGAAGTGCTGTGACAAAGAAAATGTACTGTTAGCCATGCCTGTTGACGAAACCTTCTCAGGGAATGGGATGTGTTTGGGTTTTGGGGATCTGGATAACTTTGACATGAAAAGTGCAAACAACATAATGAATTTTATGATAAAGGCCTAACATGAGCTTCCCCTGTTTCAAAAGCTAGCAGCCGCCACTGCCCTACGCTCACTTAAGTCTCATGCCATTGTTAAAACAATCGTCAAATTCAAACTACTTTTGGAGTGCCTAAATATATACAGTCTGATCAAGGAACAAATTTCATGTCTAAAGTTTTTGCCAAAGTAATGAAAAATTAAACATCAGACATCAAGTATCTAGTGCCTATCACCCTCAGTCCCAGGGTGCTCTCGAACGATTTCATCAGATGCTTAAATCTATGCTCCGAACGTTTTGTGTTAAACAACAAAAGAAATGGGATGAAGAAATCCCATTGTTGTTGTTTGCTATTCGCACTACAACTCAAGCATCCCTTGGTTTTAGTCCGTCAGAGTTAATTTTCGGGCACACAGTACGTGGCCCCTTGAAGATCTTACAAGAGCAAATTCTCTCAGCTGACCATGCCTCCAGTACTAAGAATGTTTTGGATTATATTAGCTCGTTTCGTGATCGATTGCATCAGTTGTGGAAACTGGCAAAATGCTCGCTTGATGCTGCACAAGAACAGATGAAAACCCGATATGACCAAAAGGCGGTCCCACACTCATTCCAAACTGGTGACAAAGTTCTGGTTTTACTTCCTGTGCCTGGGTCAGCTCTTCAAGCTAGATTTACTGGCCCCCATGAGATAAAAGAGAAGTTGAGTGACACTGACTATGTTGTTTCCACCCCTGATCGTAGGAGAAAGACGCGTGTCTGTCATGTTAACATGCTGAAAGCATATGTGACACATTCTGACTCCAAGGGTAAGACTCTCCTCCTAATGATTGCCCCGGTAAGTGTTCCACTCTGAGTATTCACCAGAAATTGATGGTTTGAAGATTAATAGTGCCACCTTTACGTCGGCTCGGTTGTGCAATTCAGAGACTTTATTGAACCTTTCTGCAAAGTTGTCTCACTTACCTCCATCAGCTCAAGCTGACATTGAGGATATGATTAGGAAATATCCGAATCTGTTTAGTGACTTCCCCACTACTACTCAAGTGTTAAAACATGATATTGAGGTTGGTTCACATGCACCCATCAAACAAAGGGCTTATCGAGTAAACCCATTTAAGAAAGAGTTGATGAGAAAAGAAACCCAATATCTGCTCGAACATAACCGAGCATTCCCTAGTTCTAGTCCATTGTGTTCCCCATGTTTCTAAGTTCCCAAACCTACTTCCCGGTTCTGTACAGATTATAGGAAAGTCAATGCGCTGACCAAAGCTGACTCCTTTCCAATGCCACGCATGGAAGACTGCGAAGAGCCAGTCCTGGTGTGTTCCTGCAGTATCGAGTTATGCTTTTTGGCCTTCGAAATGCAGGAGCTACATTTCAACAGTTAATGTCTATCGTGATATCTAAGGTTTCTAACTGTGAAGCTTATCTAGATGATGTTGTCTGCTATGCTGACACTTGGGATGACCATCTTAAATCTATAGATGAAGTTTTTGGAAGGCTTTCTGATGCAAATCTTACTTTAAATCTTGCAAAGTGTGAATTTGGTTGTGCTACAGTCACATATTTAGGTAAGGAAGTTGGCAGCGGTCAAGTTCGTCCCCTAAATTCGAAGATCCAAGCTATCCTCGATTTCCCGGCCCCCAAGAACAAGAGAGCGCTGCGGCGATTTCTTGGCATGACCGGTTATTAACGCTGTTTTTGTAAAAAACTTTTCTGTGGTGGCCAGTCATTTCACAGCCTTACTTTGTAAATATTGTATACAACAGGGCCGAAGCCACTAACCCAAACACCTTTCCCCATCATGGTGAACACACCGACATTCCCGCAAGGCATGCTGGTCGTCAGCCGCCGCCCCGCCCACGCCACACTGCCCCCACCCGAGCTGTGACCGTCCCTGGTCACCATGACGAACTTTGCCTTGGAGGCGTGGAGGCGGTCGGCGCTGGCGGTGGGAACGCCGGCGTCCTTTGGCAGGTGAGGAATGAACGCGAATGTAGTCCTGAGGCGGTCCGGCCTCCACATAGTTCGATGTTTCCCCGGCGTGCGGCTGGTAAGGCGCAAGACGGTCCCGGTGTAGCAAAACTCGTGCTCGCCCTGCCAACCGCACCCGGTAGATGACATCGGAGAGCCGAGCTGGCTGTGAGTGTCCACGCCCATTCGCCCCATAGGTGCCCCCACCCAAAAGTCTTGCAGCGGTGCCCGCGAGCGCTGGGTGGGGCCCTTCTGCCTGGCGATGAGCGGTTCACAGTTCCACAACTCGTGGGATACAGTGGAGCCGGTGTCCACGAGCGCCCGCAGTAAGACGCCGTCTGGCACACAGTCGATGTAAAGCCCCGCGGGGCTCCCCAACCGTCCACCCGGCGCTAGTTTAGCGGCTGCTGGTGTACGCTGTCCCTGCAGTGGTAGTCCGGCGGTCCCTGGCCTCCGGACTACCAGTACCTCGGCATCGTCGCGGAATCTCGGAAGCGGTGTCGAGGCCTAGCCGCGACGGGTAGCCCTGTCCCCGGCTAGGGTTACCTACCAAGCGCCACTGAGCTGCGGGCGGTCGCTCGGCTCTTTCGCCGTGATGTGCCGGCATTATGGGCTCAGCGCGCTCGACCTCGCGCAGCGCCTCCTTACGGTCACCCGCGCCGTCGCCTCGCCGCGAAACGTCGGAGAGCTGCTCGTTGCCTAGCCGCGACGGGTAGCCCTGTCCCCGGCTAGGTTCACGAACCGAGCGCTACTGAGCTGCGGGCGGCCGCTCGGCTCTTCCGCCGCGAGGTGCCGCCGATATGGGCTCAGCGCGCTCGACCTCGCGCAGCGCCTCCTTACGGTCACCCGCGCCGTCGCCTCGCCGCGAAACGTCGGAGAGCTGCTTGTTGCCTAGCCGCGACGGGTAGCCCTGTCCCCGGCTAGGTTCACGAACCGAGCGCTACTGAGCTGCGGGCGGCCGCTCGGCTCTTCCGCCGCGAGGTGCCGCCGATATGGGCTCAGCGCGCTCGGCCTCGCGCAGCGGCAGGTCGCTTTGCCGGCTAACGGCGCACGGAGCTGTATCTTGCTCCGGCGCTTGCGCAGCGCCAGCCTCCGCCCCGAGATCCAGCGCCAAGATTTTCTGCTTCCCGCTCCGCGTTGGTTGACGTGGTGTGCTCGCACTAGCTCCGCCAGGAAAGCGCTTCTTCTGCGCGAGTAGTCGCTCCGCTACTCGGCGGCCCGCTTGGATTTTTAGAAGGTCCTCCTTTGTGCGCTCGAACCCGTTATTTTCCATCCCACTTCTGACACCAATGTAGCGTTTTTACGCCGGAAAGAATGCTGGGGAGACGAGTGAGCTTATTTGCTGCCCAATGCAATGGCTGGGAGTACTTTATTTAGCACACAGCAGGTATGGCATGAGCAGCACCTTCACTCAGGAGCCTACATCCAATTCAGCGTCAGCCTGAACTGGAGCACATTTCACACGTTACACCCCCCAACACACACAACAGGGCCGAAGCCACTAACCCAAACACCTTTCCCCATCATGGTGAACACACCGACATTCCCGCAAGGCATGCTGGTCGTCAGCCGCCGCCCCGCCCACGCCACACTATGTTTCCTTTACGTGGACACCTGTATGTCAGACTGCTTTTAACGCTTTGAAAACTCTGCTTTGTAGTGATCCAGTGCTTGTTGTCCCTCATTTTGAAAAGCCATTTCTGTTAGAAGTGGATGCTAGTGGTATAGGTGTCGGTGCTGTTTTGTTGCAAACCGGAGACGATGGTTTGAACTATCCAATCAGATTCTTTTCAAAAAAGTTCCTTAAACATTAAATGAGCTACAGTACTACTAAAAAAGAAGCCCTTGCTTTAATCCTTGCTTTGCAACAGTTCGAGGTATATATTGGTTCGACTGTACAACCTGTTACTGTTTTCACTGATCATAATCCTCTTACCTTTCTCCAAAAAATGTCAAATGCCAATCCTCATTTAATGCGATGGTCCCTGATTAGTCAAAGTTACAACTTGAAAATATGCCACAAAAAAGGTGTTGAAAATGTAATTGCTGACTCACTGTCACGTGTTAACCAGTAAAACATTGAATGTTTTATTTTATGGGTGGGTGTGTTATGACTCCGATATGTTATTTATGTCTGTCAGATTTATCTCTCTCTGCTCCTGTTTGTTGGACCTGTCTGTTTTAGGCGGGTGTGGTCTGTTAATCAGCTGGAGTTTCGTGTTGGTCCCACTCTACATCCTATCGTGATGTAAGGATTACCCCAAACACTTAGCATGGGCCCATTTTTGAGCCTCGTTGATTTTGACCTGCCGTGTGCTAGTAGTTTTGAAATTCTGATTGACTGTCGTATGTTTTGTCGTTTGTTTTTGAGTGTTGTGCCAGAGAAAAAGTTTGTGTGTTATAGTTTGTGTTGTCTTTGTTAAACTCTGTATTGACTGACTATCCTGTTTATCTGATTATCCGATTTGGCTGCATGTAAGCTTTTTGTAAATAGTTTGTAAATAATTTAACTCTTTTCATACGGGAAGTAGAGGGTTAGACGCTGTTTCTTTTTGTATATATTTTCACTTTGTTTATTGTTTAGGGAGACAGGTAAGCTAGTGTGTATTTTGTTTTCAGGTTACTTAGATTTAAGACAAAATCTGTTTTGTTTATTATTTTGGCCTGGTCTTCCCCTGAAGATAAATCTCGTGCAAAGAAAAATTGAAAATAAACAATTGAACATCTCTCTGGTGTAAGCTCACTTAGTTCTCTCTTTCTGTTGCGGCTAACCCCTAGAGGTCGTAACAAAGGGTGTCAACCAACCCCTATAGCACAATAGCTAGATCCCAAGAAGGGACCATCACTCTAGTGGGCGGCCTCAATCGTTTAGTTCAATGAATAAGCGGGCAATCAAAGAGTGCTTTCCACAAAACCTCATCAGTCAGGACATGACAAGCCGAAATGGCGGCTACGTACCTTCTGAGTGTACTAGGACATGAGCCTAAGGGTCAATTTTCTTGTAGAAATTCCAGCACTGAAAATATTTGGCATTGGACTTGGTCTACATGTTTTACTATGCACCAATTTTCAAATAAACTGGTTTTAGGGGACATAAGTTGTTCTAGTGGAGGGAGCCCTAGCACTTAGTATAGTTTCACTGGCTGAAAGACCAGTCTTTCTTCACTGGTCCCCCTCAGGGGCCAGACGTGAAGATAGAAGAGCTTGGGCCGGAGATGAAATGTTGTCCCCTGCGCCTGAGACAGAATATACCTTCTCACAGGAGAGATATCAGATCTGAAAACAACATACTGGTCGACCAACAGGCCGTGTGTTAGAAATTGACTGGACAGTACAACTGCTCCTACATTCATACGCCCTGGAATGTAAATCGCCCTGAGAGAGAGGAACCTGGTGCGCTAGCTATTTAGCGGGGGAGCACAGTCCGCCCTGGGCGCTATCAATACAAGGCACAAGGCTTGTTGACGGACCTTTACTAGGTACTAGGAGGGAATGCATAAAGACACAGTCTGGGCCACGTATCGGCAATGGCGTTCAGACCCAGAGGAGTTGAAAGACTCAAAGTAATAAAACAGGGTGGCGTTTCCAAACTCTGTGTGTCACAGCTTGTCTGGACAGCAAGTATGCTTCTATATTCATATGCCCCATATGGAACTTGTCCTGTGCCCAAAGCAGAACCTGGTGTGCTAGCTTTTCCCAGCAGCGCGAGCTTAGTCTGCCCAGGTGATTATTTACGAGACTCCTGTAGTGTTGTCCACCTGCACTAGGACATGGTAGCCTCTCGACTGCTGAAGGGAATATTTCAGGGCCAGAAATAGAGTCATCATTTCGAGGCAATTGATGTGCCACACAAGAAGATCTCTCCAGATCCCTTGGGCTGGGTGGCCATCTAAGGCTGCACCCCAGCCCGTAAGGAAAGCGTCTGTCATTAGCAGCTTGCGATGACAACACAGACCTAGAGTGGGACCCAAAGTCAGAGACCAGGTTCTAAACTACATAGAAAGGGTACAAAGCCCTTAGCTGGTTAATTGACCCCTGATTTCTAAAGGCGAAGTGAGCCTACGCGCCTCATAGGAGAGGACAATAGCATCTCTTACCCAGTGTAGTGGCGGCCACCCCCCGGTTGCGGCCCCAAAACATGTAAAAATTGCTCTGATTTACTGGCTGATGCAGTGGACGTAAATTGTACTGGACACAGTAAGTGAAGTCTCTCCTGCTCCAAAGCTGTAAAAGGCGGAGGACAGAAGGCTTCAAAAACAATAGGGTGCATGTTGAGAATGAAACTTTTGGAAGATAGTTCAGTGAGGATGCAAAATGGCCCTGACTAGCCAGGGGCAAAGTCTAGGCAGGATGGGGAGACTGCCAGATCTCCAATCCTCTTAGAGAGGTAACGGCTATTAGAAAAACCATCTTAAGGGTCAGAAACCTGAGGCGCTGACTCTAGTGGTTCAAAGGGGGGTGTCAGTTGGACCTTTGAGCACGATAGATAACACCCGTAAAGGGGGCACCAACTTTCAAATACATTCCTTTTAAGGGCATAAGCTCTTCTAGGGGAGGGAGCAGTAGCACTTAGAATAGTCTTAATTACACTGCCTGGAAGACCAGCTTGACTTAATTGTTCCCATTCAGGGACCGAAAGTGAAGGTTCCAAAGCTCGGGCCGGGGATGAAATATCATGCCCTACATCTGAGACTCGGCCAACAGGGCACTATCAATAAGAGGCGCAAACGCTGTTGATGGACCCTCCCCAAGACTCCTGGGAACAGAGCTATCAGGAAAAACGCATAAAGGCGTAACCTGGGCCACGTACGGGCCAAGGTGTCCAGACCCAGGGGGGCTGGAAGAGTCAGAGAGTAGCAAAGGGGACATTTGCTGATCTTGCGAGGCAAAGAGGTCCACCTCTGCTACAGGAAATCTCTCCCAGATTGACTGGCTACTTAGGGGTGGGGTTTCCATTCCCCGTGTGTTAGAAATTGACTGGACAGTACAACTGCTCCCACATTCATACGCACTGGAATGTAAATTGCCCTGAGAAAGAGAAACCTGGTGCACTAGCTATTTAGCGGGGGAGCACAGGCCGCCCTGGCGATTAATATATGAGACTGCCATAGCGTTGTTTACCCGCACTAAGACATGATAGCCTTAGCTTAGAGTGTTACCCAGAGTCAGAAACCAGGGTCTGAACTACATAGGAAGAGTACTAAGCACCTGGCGCGTAACCCTTATTGGGAATTGGCCCGAGAATGAAATCCCCTGTCTTAGCCACAACTGAAATGCCCTCATGTGCAGAAGGCCCAAAGGTGTCACCGTGGATACAGCTGCCATGAGAGCTAAGATCTCTGAAAGTGGTCACTTTCTGGTCAAGCTTGATTTCCTTGAGGGTGTTGAGAATGGATTCGACTTTTAGGTCTCAATCCTAGAGACAAAGATGAGCTAGGAGGACATGCTGATGTCGAGGCGCTAGCTACTGAGACTGGGCCAGATTTAGGCCAGTAATTCAAATACAGATGCCCTGGAGTCGTAAGAACCAGAACTACATCCATGCATTTTATATATGTGCAGGTGAGAGAGGTAGACCAAATGGAAGGACCCGATACTGGTAAGCTTCACCCCCGAAAGCGAACCTCAGGAACCATCTGTGTTGTGGCAATATTTCTATATGAAAATAAGCGTCCTTCAATTAATTGTCACAAATCAATCGCTTGGTAGGATTTGAGAGCAATCACTTTGACAGTCAACATTTTGAAGCTGTATTTATTTATTTTAGATAGCGGTACAGCTCACAAAATAAAAAAATTAGACACAGCCACCCCGTTCCTCTTGGGAACCAAGAAATACAGACTGTAGTAGCCTGACTTACTGTCTGGTAGGAAAACATGTTCCATGGCCCCATTTCCCAGCAACTTCTGTCAGCAGATGCATACTTTCCGGTTTCATGGAAGTGGAGACCACGCCATTGAAATGCGGAGGATGTGAGAACTGAATTCTGTAGTTTCTTTAGACTGGGTGGCCGACAGTCCCAACTCTTGAGCACAGCGGCGAAGGAATTTCCCAAAGGCTTGTTCATATAACTTTGTCTCATTAACCTAGTGGCGACCGAGTTAAGAGACCAAACAGGCCAGAAGGCAAGATAGGGGCATCCAGGAGGAATGCACGATCCTTATCCTTGATGCGCCTGAGATTCAGCCACAAGTGCCTCCCCGGAAAGCCATCGCAGCCCTAAAACGGCCAATAGCACGAGCCATCTGCTTTGTTGCACACAGAGAAAAGTCTGTGGCCTGGTGTAATTCCAATATGCCTTATTTATTTATTTATTTATTTGAAGAGCCCCGCCAGTGCTCAAGTCTCTCAGCCGATCAGCGTGGTAGGCCTAGAAGACCACCATGGTGTGCAATGGAGCACCAACCTGACCTGCTGCCTAAAAGGCTTTTCTCTCCAGGAAAGATGAAAGTCTACACAGCTAGGAAACAAGGAAGTATTAGCTTTTCAGGAAGGGTGATGTCCCAGGAGATAGCCTGGAAGCGTCTCTTCTATCTGGGCGTCATCATATAACTCTGTGCTTCCACATCAACTATATTTAAACAAATAAATAAGCTGATGGCAGGAAACACGGGATAATACAGCTTACTTCATAAAAGGGGTAACTCTTATGAAGATAGCTAAGAGGGGGGCGGAGAGCTTCATTGAGGAATGTAAACTCCATAAGATATTAGCTTAGCCACCGGGAAATAACATGTTTGCTACATAAGGCAGCATGTTAGCAGTGTTATCTACATGCTACACTAAACTATATAAATGGCATTGAAAGCCAATGTGTCACACAAGCTGACAAGAGCTAGCTGAAGTGAGGGAAATATTTACTAATATTAGTTTAATATTATCAGAATAAGAGTTATACAAGACTTACCCACTGACATAGCAGCTTGCTTCACTGTCCTCTGCTGGATCTGTTCTCTCTTCAAAATGCTCCCGTTTGTCGTCGGAGTCACACAGTTCTCCTGAGGTAAATGTTAACTCCTCCTCACTGCCCAAAACGATCTGAAGAGCTTCCTCGGCTGTGTAGCGCGTGCCATCTTCCAAACGTGCAGAAAACTCACTAAATCTGAGTGTTTTCAAGCCTGTCTGTGTGTGTTTTCGTGCCGTTGCCCGGGGGGCGTGGCCTCGTATGTAGATTACCCTGTGACTGTTTTCCATGTGAATGGCGTGTGGGCGTGTCCTGCCGCGGGTCATTAGCAGATAATGAAGTGCGACAGAAATTCAGTGCCTCTCCATGGTTTTATACGGATTACATAAACTCAGAATATTTGTTTTCAATGTGAATTGCATCATTTAAAAGTAGACCCTTTAAGCTTTCTATAGATATATTTCTCATGTCGGTCTGTGCAGTATTCGCGGAGTTTCAGTTCATTTTAGTGACGTGTTTCAAAAAGATTTTCGCGGAGACTGAGATGGCTGAAAGCGCACCCTGTTTATTTTCTTTATTTTACAAAAGCACATTGTTGTTTTTTTGTGGATATTGTAAGTATACATGAAAGAAGTAGACCCTTTACAGATTCAAATAATGTACTACACTAATGTGTATGATTAATCATGACGGAGCATTTTAAACTCTTTTCACGGTTACCAGAAAAAAATGCACTTTTTCCGCCGGCGGCAAGTCATACTCCTAAGGGTTAAACACTTCTTATTTTGCTGGTTAAACACAGACACGCAATCACAACCAGGTCAGTGAAGACATAAATCTAAAAAATGTTTTCGGTTCACTCCTATTTATAACCCGCAGGTGCGTCTCATCAGATGACGTCACCCGACCGAGGTTATAAAAGCCATAATTTGGCGTGTTTGATACACACATGCTTCACAACCGGCAACATGACAAGATGTTTCCCATAGCGTTTTCACGCAGCATCGAGTGTAGCCTTTGAAAGGGAACCCTTGTTGCCTCCGGGGATTGGGCCTTGGATGAAATCCCCTGGCTCTAAGCCACAACTGAAAACACTCTGAGAGTAGTGAAAATTTACTTCCTGGCCTAGCTTGGACTCCTTTAGGTTATTGAGAATAGATTCGACATTGCAGTCAAATTCCATGTGACACTTAAATATGTCATACTTTGAGCAGGAAAGAGAACGCTTTTCGTGGCATTAAGTCTCAATCCTAAAAAATCGAGCTGAGTTAGGACGACATCTCGATACCAAAGCGCTAGCTCCTGAGACTGGGCCTAATAACAGCCAGTTATTCAAGATACGGATGCCCTGGAGACGTAAAGAAGCCAGGGCTACATCCATACATTTTGTAAATGTGCGGATGACAGAACTAGGCCTAAAGTATGTGTCCTTCAGGTCGATTGTCCCAAACCAATCTTTTGGTTGGATTTGAGAAACAATAATTTTGATTGTCAAGATTTTTTACTTGTATTTTTAATAATTATAATAATAATAATTAATTATTATTATTATACTAATAATTATAATAATAATAATAATAATAATAATTAATTAAAATTGGAAGGAGCCCCCCCTCTTTCTTGATACCAAGAAACAGCTACTGTAATAGCCTGACTCTCTGTCTGGGAGGAGAACATGTCCTGTGGCCCCTTTCGCCAGCAAAGTCTGTAATTCCTGAATTTAAATTTTTTGAAAACAAAGCCATTGAAACATGGAGGACGATAAGCTAATTGAATCCTGTGGCTTGTGGCTTGTTAGGTGTTCGGTATCCTCAAACATAACGCCTAACACTTTGTCAGAGACCGCTGTTCCCAACACCAATGGTGGTGGGGATTGAACTCCGGCAACTTTCGTTGATGACCCCACCGATGCTCAATTCATTCAGGAGGTCAGCCTGGTATGCCTGTAAAACAGCCATGATGTGCAGAACAGAACCAGGTTGACCCGCTGCCTGAAATACTTTCCCCACCAGCGAAGATGTCAGTCTACACAGCTTGGTGGGGAGTGTGGGCTTTTTTATGGTGGATGACATCCCTGGAGAGAGATAGCCCGCAAACGTCTCCTCTTTTTGGGGCATCATCAAATAACCCCATGCCTTTGCGTCCACGACATTAGAATAAATCGATGTTGATCGGCATCTTCCATGGACAGGTTAACTCGTCGTGGAGATCACCAAAAAAGGGGAGAGAGCATCATTGAGGCTTCCTTCCTCTGGCCACCCGACAGAAACCTGTTGTCTAATTTTGAGCGCTTGGGGGACTCCTGCTCCTTTGGCCAATCAAGGTGTAAGCGTTCGACCGCGCATTACCACCTCTAATAACTTCTAATACTCTCGTTCATTGCTAGAGGAGCGCTCTAAAGCAATAGTTTCCATTTCCGATGAAGCGAGAGAGAGAGTCTCTTCCGCCCCTTCACAAGAAGTGCCACGGCTCATGATCCGGCAAGAAAGCAAATGAAAATGCGTTTTAAAGAAGGTGAGCCGAGCGCAAAGGACTCCTTAATAGGGAGGAGATTGCGATGCTCACATCCTCCCTCAAGCCCAAGGACAGTGTGCTCTTTCCCCAAACACTCAAAACAATAAGCGTGGAGATTGCCCTTGGTAAGATTTCTCTCACACGGATGCACACATCTCCTGTTTAACTCTGCCATGTTTATGGTGATTAATAACTTTTTATCTCGCTTTCTTAGCTGAAAAGGGCTTGAAGACAAAAAGACCTGGGGCCTGATGTATAAACGTTGCGTGCGCATTTTTCCACGCACATATCGGGATTTATAAAATATAAACTTGGCGTAAATAAGTGCGCACCGTAAGGATGCTCTTGACTGTGCGTACGCACTCTTTTAGAAGAGTATGTGTTTTGGCGACACCAACTGGCCTAAATAGCAATAGCTATTTAAAATAGTCATCACCCAATTAATCAAATTGCATCAACCTGAATTATCATTATCAGCATTCTTAACCAGGTGCAATTACTTTAAATTAACTTTTTTTTTTTTAATAAATGGGCTATAAAAAGGTATGTGCGTATATAACATATCATCATAATGGATGCTCTAGCGCTGTTAGAAGACCTTGCTAATGACGCTCTACGGAGGGAGCGTGTTTTCAGAGACCGTAAAAATTTCCTTGCTCATGATGATGATTGGCTCATGAGCCGATTTCGATTCCCAAGAGCCATCCTCTTGGAATTGTGTTCTGAATTACAGCCAGTATTGGAAAGACCCTCGCGGAGAAACCACGCGTTGTGTGTTCAAGTACAAGTATTGACCACATTAGGCCACTTGGCCACTGGTACTTTCCAGCGAGAGTTGGCAGACCGATCTGGTATGTCGCAGTCATTCCTGAGCCGTGTCATGCCATATGTATGGGATGCCATAGTGGGATGATACATCCGTTTTCCTTACACGCAAGCTGAACAGGCCAACATCAAAATGCAATTTGCAGCAATCGCTGGTTTTCCCAATGTAATCGGTGCTATTGACTGCACTCATGTAGCAATAAAGGCACCATCTGAGAATGAATTTGCTTTCGTTAACCGAAAACATTTTCATTCTTTGAACGTGCAGATCATATGTGATGCGCATATGTCTCTGACAAATGTAGTTGCGAGATGGCCTAGGTCAACTCATGATTCCTACATTTTGTCCAACAGCAGTGTAGGGAACAGACTGCAAACAGGAGCTGTGCGTGATGGATGGCTTCTTGGTAAGTCGGCAAGAATGTGCATGTAATTGTAATTGAGTAATGATGCAAATGTGTTTAAAGCATACCTTTTAAAATGTTTTTTTTATTTTAGGTATAATTATAGTCTCCAATGATAACCAACCCCACACTTATTTTAGTAGTTTTAATGCAAAATTTCACATCAATGCAAATTTTCAGGAAACAAAACATGTTTCATAGCATTTAAAAATTAAGTGAAATGTTATATTGAATCAATATTGCCCTGGAAAAAACAAAAAGGTATCTGGAGGCTATTACAAGCATGTACTTTCTTTAAAGTATTTTTATAATATTGTTTCTAATTGTTACCTCTGCCTAGCACTTGAAATGTTATATTAATTGCCCCATTGTTTTTACATTCATTGTTTTGTTTTATTTCCTTTAAATAAATTGTAAATGTTTTACCTCTCAGGAGACAGTGGTTATCCCCTTAGAACGTGGCTGCTAACTCCACTAACTAGACCCCAAACCGAACAAGAACGGCGTTATAACGAGAAGCATTGCCGGACGCGCTATTAGTCTGCTAAAAGGACGCTGGAGGTGCTTGGATACGTCTGGTGGCACAGTATTGTACACCCCTACAAAGGTTTGCCGCATTGTTGTGGCTTGCGCAGTGTTGCACAACATTGCTCAAAAGAAAGGTATACCTGTTCCATCGAATGCCCATCCTGAAGATAATGAACCCGACCCTGGCCCTCCTAATGCAGTGCATAATGCTATGGCAATACAGCGGCGTATTAATGTAATAAATGCAATGTAAAAAGGCAAGTGAATTCAAACTGTTTATTTTTTCACAAGTTCTTTAAGTGAACCACTTATTTCTGATAAAATTGTTTTTATTTCTTTCAGTTCGGAACACACCGCATTAACAGCATGAACCATGTGACGTTGGGTCTGCATGACTTCTTCCGTCAGTACACGCCTTGAGTTACCAGCGCTCGGTGGTGGCACAAAGGATGATGATGATGCACTGGATTGCACACAGGATGGGGTTGCTTGGGCATTTGATGATGGCGGCACACTGGACGTTGGTGGTGGCACACTGGACGTTGGTGGTGGCACACTGGACGTTGGTGGTGGCACACTGGACGTTGGTGGTGGCACACAGGATGGTGGTGGTGGCACACAGGATGGTGGTGGAGGCACACAGGATGGCGGCGGCGGTGGCACGTAGGATGTAAGCCTACATCCCTTGTCTACCCCACTTGGACCACTCACCGGGCTTGAAGGCATTCCAGGATTAACTTTTCCTTTAATCATTAAAAAAAAACGTTTAATTAAAGGTTGTATTGCATATCTGTAAATGTGTGAAATAAAATGTGCACTTGATGACTTGCTTTTGTTTTTTTAAGTTAATTTTTTTGCATATGAATAAACAGGAAAATCGACTGTTTTAATAAACGTATATCTTAAATACAGCTGCATCTATTGCTAGATTTGTCACTTGGATATTTTAGGACTTTCCACTTCCGCGGAATTTGAATTGGTTGATTTAAATTATCCACAATAAAAAAGCAGAATTTTAAACAGACAAAAACTTATATAATGTGTAGATAAATCAATTACTTACCATCGTCACCGCAAATCACATCCGTATCACCTTGGAATTCTGGAAGAACTCCACTTAATCCTGTTTCCCCTATAATCGCGCCCACCCTTGCATCAAAGGCTGAGAGGTCAGTGATTCCTTGACCACCACCAGTTGTTACAACACTGCGCCTGTGTGCACATATTCTTTTTTTTACCACAACTTTTAAGTCTGACCATTTTTTTTTTGGTCTCTTGGACTGTGCAAGGCACGATGTAACAGCATTGACTGCTTCTGTTATTTGCTTCCATTCTACCATCTTTCTTTTATTTGAAATGCCCGCAGAGAGCCCACCAAATAAAACTTTTTTTCGGCCCTCCACCTCAGACAGCAGTACCTCCATCTCCATCTCCGTCGGTGAAGTTACTTTTTTTTTGCTTTTCGTTTCTGTTCTTCCATTTTTAGCCAAACAGATCAATGACAATTTACGGTCGTATTAATATGCAGGAAGATCATACATATTCAAAATAGGCGGTCTTAACCTCCAAATATGGTTATTTCGGGAGGAGATTGGGGTAAGCTATAAGCACGTGCACCTGCGCACAATATTTAGATAATTGTGATTTATAAAGCGCACAATTTTTATAAATCTGAAAACTTTTGTGCGTACGCAAATTCTGCCTTATGTGCGTACGCACACATTAAGGATGAAATCTACGCAAAGTTTTATACATGAGGCCCCAGAGGATGTTTCCGGTTCAGTTCTATATATAACCTGCAGGTGCACCTGATAAGAAATTTTGGCGTATTTGACACACACGTGCTTCACAACCAGGGGGAACAAAGAGACGTTCCCATAGCATTTTCACGCAGCATCGAGTGTAGCTTTTGAAAGGGAACAGAACTGCATTTGAAGGAGAAGCAAATGAGCCATATATAAAACTATAATAAAATTAAAAAATTCTCAAATAACAGCATATGATGTAATAAATTTACTTTTCACACAACAGACACCAGCAAAATCTGTCTAATCAAGACTCTAAATAATACTAAATGTCACCCAACCTGACAAAGATATTAAGTGTCACACTGCTTAACTCAAAGTATGATTTCTACAGGAATTACACAAATGCCACATCATTGTGACAATATTTCAGTGAAAAGTATCAGTCAAAAAGTAGATGAAAAATTTTAAAGGAAAATTATTTGCTTGCTGTATGGAATGGGCCAATGCGAGGAAAAGTTCTTTCTCGCTGGCTACATCAGTCTTTTTTTGTGGTTGTAGAGATGTACAGGGCTCTTAAAGAGAGCAATCAATTGATCACATTCCAGAGCCCCTCTCCCAACCTGCATGTCGCCATGCCGATAATCTTAACTGATCCGCAAACATAAAGGACCGTCTATAAAACAGAGTTGCAGGATACTTCACAAGGCAAGGGACAGGAAGTTTGCTGTGCCTGGAACCACGCTAAGACCAGATGCCTTAAAGTAAAGCCCAAAAACAAGGGTATAAATTGCTGATCCGTTAAACAAAGTGGATAGTTTTACAGCTTTACAGCAAGGAATACGTGGGTAAGATATGTAATGTTTAATATCAATCTAAAGATGCCTTTATTCAAAAAACTTTGGTGAACACGGAAAAGTGGTAGCATGAACAGAGCTCATGCAAAATTACTTTATAGTAAAAAAGGTATTAAAACACCAACCGGATGAGGCCACGTGACAGCTGAAACACCGAGCTAATGTATGCACAAAAGGGGGAACCACGATTGGACCAATTACCTGTCGGGTGGACTGAATTCGAAGGGTCAAAACCAGCAGGCAGAAGGCAGAATCTCCATCTCAACTACTACAACCTCTTCCAAGCAGCTCGGGCTTCCGCCCTTGTGGGCGCTATGCCACCACTGCTGGCGTCATCCGCTCTTCAAGAACTCTCAACAAGACTTGAACTTCGTGCCAGAACTCCAAAGTCCCGCAACGAAGAAACCCTCAGGAGAAGTTCCAGAGCGCAGCCATCGCTAACCAGGCAACCAACGCCTCAGCAAAGGGCTTTCCAGAAAGATGTCATTTCTACAACAGAGCATCAACCAATCAGCAATGTTGTACAGTGGAACCTCGGATTACGAGCTTAATTCGTTCTGGAAGCGGGCTCGTATTCCAAAACACTCGTAAACCAAATTTAATTTACCCATAGGAAATAATAAAAACTTTAATTATTCGTTCTACAGCCCAAAAAAATAAATACATAAATATAATTAATACAAAATATAAAGTAAAAATAAAACAAATTAACCTGTACTTTACCTTAAAATTTTTTTTTAAATAAATCCCAACAGATAAGGGTTTTCGTTTGTGCACGCACACACACACACACACACACAGGCACACTGCAGGCACTAAGACCCAGCAGGGAAGACGATAGGTATTGGCTTTACTGCCCCCTTCTCTCAGGTTGCCAAAAAAACACACAAACTTCTCTCTGTCGCGATTGTTTTCAAAGGTGAGGCGCTGTTTAATTTGTTTTTGTTTTTTTGTTGTTGTTGTTGTTTTACTTACAGCAGTGATCCTGTTAGTATGCGCTCACGTGAGTGTGACTAGGAATGTTCCTTGCTTTAAAACGGTTTTAAAAATGGTATCTCCGTTAATGTGTGTGTGTGTGCGTGTGTGTGTGTGTATTCACCCAGCTGGAGAGGCGATTACCTACAATTCTGCTGCGAGAGAGAGAGAAAACGGTTGGCTCACTTGTGATGATGTGACGCTAGTTGTTAAAACAAGAAGCGCATGCGTGAAACATGATACTTGGTGCTCGTAAACTAAGACAATGCTCGTTTTTCAAGTCAAAAATTATTAAAAATTGTTGCTCGTCTTGTGAAACACTCGTAAACCGCGTTACTTGTAATCCGAGGTTCCACTGTAATTCCCTTCGTTGGAGGCGAACCACTGGATAAGAACAAAACATAACCCAAGTAAACAAACAAAGCTACATACCTTGCTGAAATTGGTGCTTGTTTTATAACTAAACCGTAAGATTAAACCCAAGACTCTGCTTAGTAACTCCAAACTTGTATATTTGTGTGTGTGTGTGTGTGTGTGTGTGTGTGTGTGTGCGTTTAAGTAGCATAGTTTCATGTGTCATGTTTCTGTTGTCTTGGTTGTGTATTTTAAAGTTTAAAAATTTGCCCAGATCTTAAGTTACCTTTCTCATAATTGCTAAATACTAGATTTTGTTTTATCATCGTTGACCATGTGATAGGCAGAATTGGTCAGATACACTAAATTGTGCTATGCTGGATGGGTATATGGAAAAGTATACATTATACATTTTTATTGAGTTAATTAAATTAACCCGAATCGTTAAAGATTTGATACACCTCTGACCCACAGCTAAAATACTACATATTAATGTGAAGTATCTAACAGTCATTTATTGTTATAATTATGGAAACCCTACATATATTGAATAAAAGGAGACATTGTTTGGCTTAAAAATTTAGAGAACCAAAACAGTTAACTGTATCTTTTCTATCGTCCGGAAATAGATTAGAGACAGAGAAATAGAGTTTTTTACGATACTGTATACATACATGTTTTGCGGCACACCACTGTATGAATAAATAAAATGCAACGCAAGTCATTTTACATATTAAAACTGCAGCAAAATTTAACTTTTAAGTTGCTACAAAAAGCGCAAGTGTGTTCCTTGTTCTTTCTCTTATAAGACCTTCATAGCGAGCGGAAAGTGCATATAGAAAGTAGCTATAGAAAAGCGCATCGTGAGAGGAATAGGCGTTTCTCTTAAAATAGGCCTCCATAGTGAATTTGGCTGTGCGTGTTCCACTTGCAAATTTATATATGCGTTCAAATCTCCATGGTACCAAGCTTAAAGTAGCTACAGTAACTATTCAATTCAATTCAATTTTATTTGTTTAGCACTTTTAGCAATTGTCTTTGCCGCAAAGCCGCTTTACACAATCAAAAAAAATATTTAAGTTTGTATGGAATTTTAATGTGTAGGAATCAAATGGTCAGTTTGTCCCTGGTGAACAAGCTGAGGGCAACAGTGGCAAGGAAAAACTCCCTGAGATGGTAATAGGAAGAAACCTTGAGAGGAACCAGACTCAACAGGGAACCCATCCTCATTTGGGTGAAACAGAAAGCAGTAAATGATCTGCATTTATACAGTGTGTTAGGTGGCAGGCAGTTCAGCTCTAATAGCTGATGTTAATTGATGTTAATATGAAGTCCAGGTAGTTATTGAAGACTCAGGTAGACTTGTAGGAAGTTCTAGTCCTGAACTATCAAACTGTCAAGTCTCCAGAGAAACAGTTGCCAACACCAGTCGAGGCCAGAACCATCTTCTAGGTAGAGAAAATCATCCCCAGACACCAGACGCATCCCAAAGAGACACACGGGGCATCCATGTGACGAGATCTCCAACCAGAAGCAGGGCACCAGGATGGGTCAGACAGGTCTGGAGGGCAGAGGCAGTCTGGAGGCTACATGTGTAGCTCGACAGAGAGAGAGAGAAAGTAAAAGGGGGAGACAGGAGGAGAGAGGAAAGAGAAAGAGGGAGAGACAGAGGGAGAGAGGAAAGAGAAAGAGGGGGAGAAAGAGAAGAAGAGGAGAGATGGCAGTTAGGTATGGTCACAGTCACACAATGTATAATGTGAATGTATATTATCTGTAGAGTGCAAGCAAAGACTCCGGCAGGACTAACTATGACAGCCTAACTAGGGAAACACAAACATGAGGGCTTCCTGAGATGTAAAGCAAACAATCACCTCACCGTCAGCAAACCTGAGTGATCAATGAGAGTGAGGAAAACAGCATCTAAACATACCAGTTCACCATAATACTCTACGTCCATTAGTCCCCCAGATCTGCTCCTTTACCTAAGGCAAATCTATTTATAAAAATGCTTGGCTAAATAAATAGATTTTAAGCGTGGACTTTAACACTGAGACTGTGTTTGAGTCCCGAACACTATTTGGAAGACTATTCCATAATTTTGGGGCTTTGTAAGAAAAAGCTCTGCCCCCAGCTGTAGTTTTCATAATACGTGGTACTGACAAGCAGCCTGCATCCTTTGATCGAAGTAGGCGTAGCGGTTCATAAGACACTGGCAGTTCGCTCAGGTACTGCGGCGCGAGACCATTTAATGCTTTATATGTCAAGTGTAGTATTTCAAAATCAATGCGAAATTTCACAGGGAGCCAATGCAGTAAAAATAAAATAGGGGTGATGTGCTCGTATCTTCTGGTTCTAGTGAAGACTCTCGCTGCTGCATTCTGGACTAGCTGAAGGTTATTTCATGCACCTAGCTGAACAACCAGACAGTAAGGCATTGCAATAGTCCAACCTAGAGGTAATAAAAGCATGAACTAGTTTAGCGACAATATATTTCTTATCTTGGCAATATTTCTAAGGTAAAAGAATGCTATCCTGTTAATATTATCTACATGAGCTTCAAATAAGCTGGAATCGATAATCACACCAAGGTCTTTTACTGTTGCACTTGATGGAACAGAAAAGCCATCTAAAGTTACGGTGTGATCTAAAATTTTACTCCTAGCTGTATGCGGTCCTATGACTAGAACTTCTGTCCTATCTAGATTAAGTAGAAGAAAGTTAATTAGCATCCATTTTCTTATGTCCTGCACATATTGCTCAACTTTAGTAAGCTGTTTTTTCTCATCAGGTTTTGCTGAGACATATAACTGTGTGTCGTCAGCATAACAATGAAAACTAATACCATGCTTACAGATTATGTTGCCCAGAGGAAGCGTGTAAAGGGAAAAAAGCAGTGGACCTAAAACTAAACCCTGCGGAACGCCAAACTCCACTAGAGAACATGCACTACTTTATCGAGTGTAGTTTACTCTCGGAGATTACTGATAAAACTCTGTTTGGTAGTTGATGTGAATGTACGTTTCATACGGTAGAGTGGCGCTGTGCATACATTATTACTGTGACACACTTGAATTGAGACAAGAAAGTGATCTGAGATAACTTCAGATGGTGGAATTGTGAATAAATTTCTTATACTTAATCCGAATAATATTATTAAATCTAAAGTGTGACCTGCTTTATGAATGGGTCCTACTACACACTGATTTACTCCTACCGAGTCCAGTATGGACATAAATGCTGTTCTCAGAAGGTCGTCTGAATTCTCAAAATAAATATTAAAATCTCCAGCAATTAACACTTTGTCTACAGAAACGACTAGGTTTGGGAGGAAATCTGCAAATTTACTAAGAAATTTAGAGTACAGTTCTGGAGATCTGTAAATGACAATTAGCGGAATCGACTGAGCTGACTTAAATACACTTATGTTACTATAAAGAATTTCAAATGAATTAAATTTGTGTTCGTGTTTTTGTACAATAGTCAAATTATCGTTGTGAATAACTGCGACGCCTCCTCCTCTACCAGTTAACCGAGGCTGGTGTATGTAGCTGTATCCAGGAGAACTAGCTTCATTTAGAGCTACATACTTGTCCTGTTTAATCCAGGTTTCTGTTAAACAGAGTATATCAAACTCCTAATTTGTGATAATTTCATTTACTATAACTGCTTTAGATGCGAAAGATCTAATATTTAACAGTCCTAGCTTCAGATCAGAGATGCTGGCTGCGCATTCAGTATGATCTGAGTTTGTGGTCTTAATGTTAATTAAATTACTAAAACAGACTTTCTGAGTCTTTCTAAATTTGTTTTTAGCTCGGGGAACACAGTCTCAATATGATGAACCCTGAGTGACGACTCTATGCAGCTAGCAGATGGTTGGTTTAGCCTGTCTGTCTGCTGTCCTGGCCTGGGCTCTGGATTGTCACCGATTAACTAGGCCTCTTCTGAGACTATGAACTATACTACAAAAAATGAGAGCAGCACCTTCCCGACACCATCCCGCCCTAACAGGCCAGTTTTCCCCTCAAAGGTCTTCCAATTATCTATGAAGCCCACATTATTTTCGGAGCACCACCTGGACATCCAGCTGTTCAGCGACCATAACCTGCTGTAAGCTATGTCGCCACAGCATTTCATGTCTCATTGGGATGGGACCAGGGCATATTACTTCATCAGACCTAAACTAAAGTCTCAATACAATTTGAATTGCTGAAACTAGCGGACTTAATGCAGTGCTCAGAGAGAGTGGCCAAATGCGTTGCATGGGTGATAATCAAGTAAAATGTCCGGTTAAAAGCCATGTAGGTTTTTGTGTTTCCTATATCATTGTATGCTTTGTCTGACAAAGGACTGAGATCCGCCGAGATCTCAGCAACGTTGTTGTGTTAAATGTACTAATTTGGTAGTAATTTGTGTGCCCCACTCTAATGAGTGGAGTTGAGGTCGTTCAGCCTCAGTTGGTACGGAATGTTGGTTTTACGGCCATATGTGTCAGGACGGACTAACCTAGGCGACCAGATGACTTAGCTTTAGCGATTAGCCCAATGTAGCGTGGATGGTGAACCCAAACGCAGAAGAAAGCGAGTAGGTAGGATAACCACGCGTTTTAGTCTAAAGACTCTCACAAAAGGGGAGCAAGGGAAAAACACAAATTTAACCCTTAATCATAGGAGATGTGGTGAAGTGTTTCAGCTGAGAGATGTGGAATACTGGATGGATCCGGAGCGCCGCAGGCAGCTGGAGCCGGTAGGTGACGGGGTTTATCCGTAGAGTGATGCGGTATGAACCGATGAACCTAGGTGAGAGTTTGCGTGATTCGGTGCGAAGATGAAAATTGTTTGTGGAAAGCCATACCCTGTCACCTACGTGGTACAATCGTCCCGGGGGGTGTTGACGGCGATGCTGGGTGATGTAACGGATGTTGGCCTGTCGGATGGATCTGTTGGCCTGGTTCCACAGCCGCCGACACCGGCGGACCAACTGTTGGGCTGACGGCACATCAACCTCCGGTTCTGGGTGGTTGAACATAGAGGGTTGGAAGCCATAGCATACCTCAAATGGGCTTAACTTCGTGGCTGAGGAGGTGTGAAGATTGTGGGATAGTTCTGCCCAGATGAGGTAGCGAGCCCAGGAGCGCTGACGATCGGCGACGAAGCATCTCAGGTAGCGCTCCAGTTGTTGGTTGGTCCGCTCCGTCTGACCGTTAGTTTGTGGGTGATATCCAGATAAAAGGCTGCAGGTGGAGTCGATCAGACGGCAGAAGGCTTTCCAGAATTTGGCAGTAAACTGGGGCCCTCTGTCCGAGACGATGTCCTTGGGGAACCCATGCAGACGGACTACATGCTCTAATATCAGCTCAGCTGTCCTTTTGGCTGACGGGAGTCCAGCGAGAGCCACCAGGTGCACGGCCTTAGAGAACCGATCGACCATGGTCATTATGGTATCTTTTCCTTCGGAAACCGGCAGGCCCACGACAAAGTCGACGGCAATGTGCGTCCAGGGCCTCCGAGGAACTGGAAGAGGTTGAAGGTCTCCAGAGGTTGGTTAATTGGTATCTTTGGCCCTGGCGCACACTGGGCACACCTGGACGAACTCTTTGACGTCCTTAGCGAGAGATGGCCACCAGAAGTCGTGTTGGATGAAGAGATGGGTCCGTCTTGTGCCCGGGTGTCCCGATATGGGTGACGAGTGACCCCATTGTAGGACCTCAGATCTCATGGTCCCGGGCACATAGAGTCGTCCAGGTGGCACACCTGCCGGTTCGGTCTCTGTGGTCTGCGCCTGGCGAACTCTCGTTTCCAGGTCCAGTTGAAGTGGAGCGATTATCTTGGAAGATGGGAGGACAGGCGCGGTGTCCACCCGGGGAAAATCCAGCTCCTGTTGTCGAGAGAGAGCGTCGGCCTTCGTGTTCCTGGACCCCGGGCGGTATGAGAGGTGGAAATCATAATTCTCAAAAAACAATGCCCACCGCGCCTGTCGTGGATTCAACTGTTTCAGATTTCTGATGGAGATGAGGTTCTGATGGTCCGTCCAGATAATGAATGGCTCCCTGGCGCCCTGGAGCCAGTGACGCCATTCCTCCAAAGCCCACTTTATGGCCAGCAGCTCGCGGTCCCCTACCCCGTATCCCTGCTGAGTGGAGTCAAATTTTTTGGAGAAAAAACTACATGGATGTAGTTTTTGATCTGGACCTTGTTGGGAGAGAACAGCTCCAGCGCCCACATCTGAAGCTTCCACCTCCACAACGAATGGTTTACTGACATCAGGGTGAAGGAGAATAGGAGCGGTGGTGAAACGGTGGCAGAGTTTCTTGAAGGCGGAGATAGCAGTAGGGTTGAAGTGAAAAGGGAGAGAGGAGGGACAAGTCAGAGCGGTTAGGGGGCAGCAACTGTACTGTAGTCCCGGATAAAGCGACAATAGAAATTCACAAACCCAAGAAACCGTTGAAGTTGCATGAGGGTCTTGGGTAGGGGCCAATGACACACAACTTCCATGGCCACACCCTGGGACGAGATGACAAAACCCAGGAACGTGGTGGAGCGCTTGTGAAAAGCGCACTTCTCCAACTTACAGTACAGTTGATGGGCGAGTAGTCTCTTTAGAACCGCCCTGATGTGCTGGATATGTTCCTCATCGGTGCATGAGTAAATGAGGATGTCATCGAGATAGGCGAATGCCCACCGGCCAAGCATGCCCCGGAGAACGTCGTTAATCAGGTGTTGAAATGCGGCGGGGGCATTACACAGTCCAAAGGGGATGATGAGACTCTCGTAGTGTCCAAGTTGTAGGCGCTCCGGAGGTCCAACTCAGTAAAGATGGTGGCCCCAGAGAGGGCTGAGTTGGTAAGAGGCAGTGGGTGTTGGTTTTTGATGGTTATATTGTTAAGCCCCCGATAGTCGACACATGGGCGAAGTTCGCCTCCCTTCTTTTTCAGGAGGAAGAACCCCGCGGCGGCAGGTGAGGAGGAGGGCCTGATGGTACCTTGGCGAAGAGCGTTGGTTACGTACTCCTCCATCGCCTGCGTCTCTGTGGGTGTCAGCGAGTAGAGATGGCCGCGGGGTGGAATCGTGCCAGGTTGAAGGTCAATGGCGAGGTCGTACGGGCGACGTGGAGGAAGGTGGGTGGCTATCCTCTTGCAGAAGACCTCGGCCAAATCCCGATATGCCTCTGGGATGGCGTTGGTGTCGATGTCGGGGGCCTTGGACTCCGGAGATCACGTCCCAGCCGTCGCCTTAAAGCATAGTTCAGTGCAGGTCGCGCCTACTGTAGAACCCAATGTTGTCTCCAGGAGATGAGAGGGTCATGTTGCTGCAGCCATGGATAACCGAGGATGATGGGAGGTAAAGAGATGGAGGTGACGTGAAAACGAAGCTGTTCTTGGTGTTGGTCAATGGAGATGATGATAGGTTCCGTCTGGGTAGTAATTGGACTGGTGGAGAGGGGGCGACCGTCAACAGATGTGACCCGAACGGGCTGGGATAACGCCTCAAATTTTACCCTCCATCTTTTGGCAAATTATAAGGCAATGAAGTTACCTGCTGCCCTGGAGTCGATGAATGCAGTACTTCTGACTCGTTTGTGGCCAAATTAGAGGATGACCTGAACCGTAAGGCGAGAGGTGGTGGTGTCGGTCGTGGTGGCGATATGGAGGGGGCCCGGTGAGTCTCTCCTCAGCCTCACCGGGGCTGAGCGTTTCCCGGACGGACAGGACAGATCGCCCGGTGGTGTGCCGCGGACCCACGGTAGGCACACAACCCCTCTTGATACCGGCGCTCGTGTTCTGTTGCGGTCAGGGAGGCGCGTCCTAATTGCATGGGTTCCCCGGCTCCAGTGTCAACCACGGCAGGAGGTGGAGATTCGACAGGTCCAGTAGTGACGGTGGTGAAAGTGGTCGGTGGTGAAGGTGCATAACGATGATAGGTGGAAGCAGGCGGCAGGGTCCTCGGGGCTGGCTTCGGACGAGAGAGGAGACGCTGATCGATGCGGAGAGCTAGTTGGATTAGTCCCTCCAGCGTGGCTGGAAGCTTTGGTCCGGCAAGCTCGTCCTTTATACGTGACGCCAGCCCCTCGTAGTAGGATGTCCGGAGCGCGGCATCTCCCCAAGATGTCTGTACGGCGAGGGTTCTAAACTCCGCAGTGTAGCGACTCACAGACAATCCAACCTGCCGCAGGTGATAAAGCTTGGTGTCGGTCTCCACCTCGCCCGCAGGGTGTTCAAAGGTGAGTCTGAGTTGACATGTAAATTTATTGTATGAATGGGCGGTGTCCGAGTCTGATTTAATCACTCCTGTGGCCCACTCTGCTCCCTGCCCAGTTAGCAACCAAACGAGGAGAGCAATGCGTAGCTGATCGGTGGAGTATTTGGTGGAATTAAACTCAAACACCAGATCGAGCGCTGTTAGGAACACACTACACTTCCCGTCTGTGCCATTCCATTTCTCTGGTAATGCAAGAAAAACATCAGAAGAAGGGGGGGTAGGGTGATGCGGAGCCGCGACCGCCGCGGCGGGAGGCCGGCTTGCCGTGCTAGCAACAGCCGCCCGGAGATCCCCTTTCTACCACCTGAGCTCCGCAACCTCGCGGCGCAAGGCCGCGACGTCTTGGACGCCCTAGCGCAGAGTAGGGACCTCCACGGTTAGCTTATTGATCAGCTCGGCATGCTGGTCAACCACGTCACAGAGATGCGCGTAATCCGCTGGGTTCACCGCTTTAGGCTCGGTCATTCGGTCAGGACGGACTAACCTAGGCGACCAGATAACTTAGCTTTAGCGATTAGCCCAATGTAGCGTGGATGGTGAACCCAAACGCGGAAGAAAGCGAATAGGTAGGATAACCACGCGTTTTAGTCTAAGGACTCTCACAAAAGGGGAGCAAGGGAAAAACACAAATTTAACCCGCGTCCTATAAACACACACTCAATATCAGAAAGCAAAACCCAATAAAGTGAGTACTCACGAATCGATGGATGGACAACCAGAACCGACATGGGCTGAACTCAATGACTGAGCGTTGAATCGTGGTTTGTTTACTCCTTTTATACTTCCTGGTTCGCGACCGCATTACTTCCGGGTCCTAGTGCCGGTCGCAGCTTGAGTGTGCATGACAATATGGTGGCAGCATTTGGGTTTGTGTGTTTGCTGGTTTTTACCGCTAAGTGGCACTATATAACTATAGACTGAGGCCTCAGGCCTTAGTTCATTCTCTTAAGGATTAATGAGCCGCAGCTCCTTTAGAGCTGCACGTAGTAGTGGGTAAAATCAAGTGAAACATTGTAGTTAAACAAATTCATAATCACAGTACTAAAATTACAGTACAAATGTAGAATTTTAATTAAATGAAAATTTATTAGGATTGAATTTAAACGAAGTAAACGTTAACACAGTGAGATTTTATTATGTGTAAATACAAAAGCTATGCGAGTAGGGTTTTGTGTAATCTTATATTTTGTGTTCTTTAAATTTGTAGTAGATTTACAATTCTGTGGTGTACGAACCTCCTCTCCAAGGAAAGAAAATGCAGAGAAGACTCACTTCCATTGCTCACTTTTCCATTGCTCACAATTTGAATTTGTTCACACTGCAGATGAGAAGACTGCTTCTCAACCTAAAAAAAAAAGCTTGTTTGGGGACTGACCTGACAGAGACAGCAAAAGATGGCACAGTGTGGCGTGAAGAACAGGTGGGGACAATCCCTATTACCACCATTCCTGCCCTGCTCCAAAGTCTTAATGAGTATAGTACTGTATCGGAATATAAGGTTAAGACAAATAAATCTGAAGCATTAATGATTGTTGGGAACTGGCCATCACAGTTAGATAATTCTAGGAAGAAGGAAGAACTAAATGTATTAGAATGAATGTTCTACCGCGATTACTGTTCATATTTCAAAGCCTCCCTGCTTTTGTACCACAATCTGCATTCAAATCATTAGAAAAATGCATTTAAAAATTTATTTTGCAAAACAAAAGGCCCAGAGTGCGTCTCAAAATCTTGATGTCAGATAAGGATAATAGCGGCCTGACATAAAAATGTATTATTGGGCTGCCCAAATAAAAGCTATTGTGGCCTGGATAATTCATGATCCAGAAACAACATGGGTCTCCATGGAGGAGGAGTCTTTATCGTGGCTCTCATTTATTGGTCTAGAGACACAGAAAAAAATGAAGATAAAACATTTATGGGTTAAAAATACTCAAGCCATGTTCATTAGCAGGAATATTGAATTTCTTCCATCTCTAATGGACAGGGGCTTCGATAAATGGGCGGAGAAAAAGCTTATCACTATAAACCAACTCTTTGAGGGAAATGTAATGAAAACCTTTGCCCAACTAAGAAAAATCTTTAATCTACCCTCAGGGGATCATTACAGATATTTACAAATAAGGGACTATTTAACAAAACATAAGGACTGGGATCAGCTCAGAAGAGAACCAACAAACATAGAAAAACATTTGATTCATGTGATTGAAAACAATGATGTAATGAAAAAACAAGTGTCTTTAATTTACTGCAAACTGATGATGGATATTTTGGATAATACCCAACATATAAAACAACAATGGGAAATGGAACTCAATGTGACATTGGATGTTGATACTTGGATAGGTGTTTGTTCTGGTTGCCATAAGGGGTTGGGGAGTCAAATGTGGAAGGAGTTTGACTGGAAGTCTAAAATTTGATTTTTCAGGACACCACTAAAGTCTCTCCGCTCTGGAAGTTGGGGTAGCAATAAGTGCTGGAGAAACTGGGGACTTGTGGGTGATCAAACGCACATATTTTGGGACGTAGAAAAGCTCCTTAAAATGAATCTTTTCTGGGACCCTTTAAAGTGTCTATTGGACAAATTCCCGGATTATTTCTCTAATGATCAGAATGATAACAACTAACTGGTTGAAATTTGAACCACCCACGGTCTCACTGTGGATACAAAAAAGTTTGTAGTTAAACAGTTATATCAATAGAACAGTTGACAGCACAACTATAGCTGAAGACTCACATTTTTAAAAGAAGATGGAGACTAGTTTAAAGCCTTGTTGGATAGGCCATTTATGTCTCTTTTAAGTTTGTATTTTTTTTTATTTAATTTTTTTGTCTAACCATTTTTTTCTCAGATCTTTATTGTGACCATATATGTCTTTAGTTGAGAGCTCGGGCCCAACCTCAGGACTGTAAATATTGTTTGTATCTACGTTAACTGTTGTCAATAAAAGTTTAAAAAAAGAACAGGTGGGGACGTGTCTCCCTTTCACCCCAAAAGAAGCATACGCCACAGATGGCGAGCCAACAGCTAAGGCCAGAAAAAGTATCTTGAGTTGCCTTTAGAGCTTTCTGTGTTTAATCACTCTTGACATGCTTCATAGCATTTAAGAATGGACTATTTAACATGTACAGCAAACGAAGCATGTTTATTAGTTCATGGCGCACCCTGAACTAATGGCATTTATTGCAATTGTCATCTTGTGGGGGCCTACTAAGGTTCCATCACTACGTGACTGCTGGTCAGCAAACCTGGGAAACCCACAGATCATTAGCACTATGCCACGAAACTGCTTCCAAGACATCATGCGACACCTGCGCTTTGATGACGGGTCCACCCGCAGTGATATAGCAAAGACTGATAAATTGGCTGTAAATTCCAGTATGGTGTGTGGGGATAATTTGTCACCAAGTGCATCACGTCCTACAACCCTGGTCTACATATCACCATTGATGAACAGCTTTTCCCATTAAAGACTCGCTGCTGTTTCCTGCAATATATTGCAACTAAACCTGACAAGTTTGGGATCAAGTTTTGGGTGGCTTGCGACCTAAAATCCAAGTACATTTGCATTGTCCTCCCATATTTGGCACCGTCAACAAGATTTGCCGGGAAATTCCTCAATCCGCTAGACACACAGATCGCAATGAATTCACCACTCAGGTATGTTGTATGGGAGAAATTTTTATTTAATTTCATTTGATTTTACTTACTTTTGGGGGGTAGAAGGTACCATATCTGTATATAATTGGGGATGTGCGTGCGAAGCTGAGACATAGGCTTCTCTGTGTGTGCGTGCATAGGAAACCAGAGCTTTACATTGGGGCACCTTCATTGTGAGCTAAAGAGGGCCCCTAATGGAAAACAGATGTTGAAGGGATGTACAGCGAGCCCTGCATATATAATGGTGGAAACGGACCAGAGATTCAGTTGTGTCCATGGTGCAGCTCCGGCCGTTATTGCATGATAATAAAGGTCGTAATCTTCTGTAAGCAAAGCCTGACTCCTGAGTATTATAAGCCTGAGTATTTTTCCACAACAGTTGCAGGTCTTTTGTGGTTCTATGTTTATGTGTTTCTAATTTTTAGAATCAACACCTCCAAGTGTGTCATTGTGTGTAAAAGTGCTATGAAAATAACAATTTATCTTATTTATTAGGTGTTTTCAACCACTGCTGCCACGCTGATGGTTTATGCGCCCAAACGGACGAAGGCCGTCTATATTCTTAGCAGCATGCACAGCATGGTTCAGACTGATAATACCACCAAAAGGAAGCCAAACACTGTCACCCTTTACAACACCACAAAGTGTGGCGTGGATGTGATGGACCAGATGGTGCGGGAGTACACTGTCCGCACAGGAACAATCATGCCAGCGTGCGATGTGTTCACTGCTACAGATACACATGTGGTAAATGCAGACAGAAGATACCATAGCAGTGCCAGAATTGTGAGTGATTGCTGAAATGTACTGACTCACTTTTTATTATTATTCGTAAATATGTGTACAAATGGTTGGTTTGTTTTTTATTTTGTACTGTTTTTATCAATAAATCTCAGCAACAAAGGAAAAAAAAAACGTGTCTTGATTTCTCCCTAAGATGGCTAAGTGAAACACAAGTTCCCTTGAAGTGGCTTAGCATAACCCCACCTTATTTACATAACAAAAGCATCTGTTCACAGTTGATTAAGGATATTAGCTAAAAGCCTTCCAGCCCATCGGCTGTCCTGTGGGTTTTATAGGTAGAAATGCCAAATGGCTGCTCTCTGGGACAATAACCATACAATTAAAACATTGTCAGGACGTTCTACTACATCAGCACATGTTGATGTCATTCAGCCCCACTTGTGTTTTTGCGTTTGTAAGGTTTTATAATGTAGTAAGACAATGTAATCTAATAAGAAGATTCCTGTGCTCTGAGAACAGACCCCTCACTGTGCTTCCTCATGCCTTCTGTGGTAACACCTTCTATATCCTGTATCCAGACGAGGATACATCCAAATGGCTCCTGTCTGCTAGAATCCTTGTGTTTAATCACGAGAATGCAAATGCATCTCCTCTCACCTGTCTGTCTCCGGGTCTCTCTATGACTGACATGTTAATGACTATGTTCTCTGATGTGATCCCACAGGTTGATTCTACTGGTGAATCTATTGTCATCCCATCCTACTTGTCTTCTGTGCCTCCGAGGTTGTGGTCTATTCATGCTAATGAAGTGGGCACAGTTTGCACTACACCATGCACAGCAAAACTTAAAACACTGACACCTGTGTATTGTAAACAATACCCTCTTTCACCAGATAAAGAGGCTGGCATTGAGAAAGTGATTTTGTCATTAATACAAATAGGTGTCCTAGTTCCTACCCAATCTCCATACAATACACCTGTTAATCCTATACAAAAGGCAGGTGGAAAAGGATGGAGATTTACCCAAGATTTGCACAAAATTAATGATATTGTAATTCCTGCCAGTCCTATTGTTCCAGACGTCCCATCCATCTTGACGTCAATACCTTCAAGTCATTCATATTTTACAGTAGTTGATTTGTGTTCTGCCTTTTTCAGTGTCCCTGTCAGTGAGCAGACACAGTCTATATTCGCTTTCACCTTCAAAAACCAACAACTGACCTGGACTCGTCTTTCTTAAGGGGTTCATAGACTCTCCAGCTGTGTTCTCCTCTGTTGTAAGAGATGCCATGGCTTCCCTGACCCTACCTGAGAAAGTCCGCCTTCTGTTATACGCGGACGACATCCTCCTCTCAGCTGAAACTGAGGACTTATGTCGCAAACATTCACTGCGCATGCTGACACATCTGGCTGATGTTGGATTCAAGACTTCACTCACTAAGCTTCAATTTTGCTTACTGCAGGTCTCCTATCTGGGATTCACAATCGCCCAGGGACATTAGAACATTATCTGCTGATCGCATTCAATCTGTTGTTGAGATTCGTCCACCTGCCACGAAGCAAGCAATGATGAGCTTTCTTGGACTTATAAACTATTGTAGGCAGTTCATTCCTGACTGTTCCTACTATGACAAGATATTGCGACAGTCATGCTCCTCCACTCAACCAGACAAAATCATATGGACATCTGAGATGAAGGACTCTTTTTGTTACCTCAAGCAATCTCAGTTCAAAGTTCAGCCCCGGCATTGGGTCTACCTGATTATGGCAAGCCATTTCACCTATATGTCTCTGAAGGTGGGGGGTGCCAGCGGGGGTCTTAGCCCAAGATCATGGCGGGTCTTATCGGCCAGTTGCATACTTATCTAAAACCCTAGATCCTGTAGCATCAGGACTTCCTGCTTGTCTGCGAGCGGTGGCTGCCTCTGCTCTCATTGTCACGGATGCTGAAAAAATTGTTCTCTCGTACCCCTTAGTATTACACTCTTCTCACCAAGTTATAACGATCCTTAATAATATTCAAACACAGCACATGACAGCTCAACGTCGTTCAGGATACGAAGCTATTCTTTGTGCCACACATAATCTAACTATTAAACCAATATCAACACCCAACACTCCAGCTGTACTCTTACACCGCCTCATGACACTCTGTGGCCATGATTAGACCCAACCAGACTGGGCTGATCATGACTGTTTACATGAGATCACCACTACCTCGGCAGTATGCTCCGATTTATCTACCACTCCTTTAGAGCATGGCACCCATATTTATGTTGATGGCTCTTGTTCGAGGCCTAATGATAATGTGATATATTGCGGCTATTCTATCTGTCAACTGCCCAATATTGTATTAGAAGCTTATTCGTTGCCCTTTCTTTCAGTGCAAGCTGCTGAACTTACCGCTCTTACTCGTGCATGCCTCCTATTTAAAAATCAACCTGTTACTATTTTTACGGATTCGCGTTATGCTTATGGTGTCGCACACGATTTCTGAAGGATTTGGGCTTCGCGAGGTTTTAAATCAGCCGATGGAAAGCCTATTTCACATGCTACTCTTGTAACTGATTTTTTACAGGCTAGTTTGCTTCCCTCACAATTGGCTATAGTGAAGGTCAAAGGTCATGCATCTGGTGACTCTAAAGAGGTTTTGGGTAACTGTTTAGCTGATGAAGTTGCCAAATGGGCCGCTAAAGAAGCACCTTTGTCCCCACAGGTTTGTAGGGATACAGTATTCTCTCTGACGTCCCATGTCTCCATCCCAAGTTTGTCATCTGACATTGACATAGCCTACTTGCAAACCCATTCATCACCCGAAGATCTACATTTTTGGTCCTCCCGTAAGTGTTCACCTGGCAGCGATATGCTAATTCGGGATGAGACTGGCTGTATAGCTCTTCCAGCATCTGTCCTCCCGTTATTAGTGCGACATTTTCATGGTATTTCACATGTCGCAAAACGGGGGGTAATCCGTATGATCGAGGACAGATTCTGCATTCGGGTTATCAAACAGGCTACACTTGTTCTATTAGATTCCTGTTTGATCTGTGCTCGTGCAAATACACAAGGACAACAGGTTAAACATGATGCCTTGCCAATGCCTATTGCACCATTTCAATGTTTACAAATTGACTTTACACACATGCCACCTGTCAGAAATCTTAAATACCTGCTTGTAATTGTGGACAGATTTTCTAAATGGGTAGAAGCATTTCCATGCTCAAAAGAAAATGCAACAATAGTAGTTAAAATTCTGGCTAAAGAAATTATTCCTAGATATGGTATTCCAACATCTATTGACAGTGATAATGGCACGCCCTTCATCTCCAAAGTGACACAAAAATTGTGTAAATTTTTAAGCATTGATTGGAAATTTCACATCCCCTACCATCCCCAAAGTTCTGGTGTGGTAGAAAGGATGAACAGAACAATCAAAGAGAGGTTGACCAAAGCCATGATGGATACAGGTAAGAACTGGGTTGACCTGTTACCGTCTGTGCTTTGTGAAATTAGAATGACACCCAACTCTACAACCAAACTTTCACCATTTGAGATTATAATGGGACGACCATTCCCCACCCCCTGGGTAAAAGGTAACCCTGGTGTTTCCCTTACAGGTGATCTGGACGTGATTGTCGGCGATTACACGCAAGCACTCATTGAAAAACTGAACAGTGTTCATGGTAATGTCTCTGCTTCTCTCCCTCTGCCTACAGACAAGCCTACTCATTCTTTCATCCCAGGTGATACAGTGCTGGTGAAAATTTTGAATCCCAGGAAGGTGGGGGACGCTGCCTACAGTACACCTACAACTGTAATTGCAGTGACTCGCACAGCTGTTCTCACAGATTCACAGCCACAGTGGATTCACGCCAGCCGTGTGAAGAAGGCACCGCAGACGACTCTGACTGCTTGAGATAATCGACCACTACTTCACAAGATCTCCTAGCCCGCACCGAGGGGCTAGTGGAGCGACACACGTCCTGAAGACACCTCAAAAGGGGGCTCTCGTTGCTTCTCACCTTTTTCACATACACATATAGGTTCAACTTTGTATTAGCTCTTTTTCCACATTTTATTTTATTTTGTGTCAAAGCCTGATGACCTATGTACTGTTAATTCCATTTCTAATTGTGATTCTAGAAGTGATTTAATCCTGATCTTCTCTATAACTGTTCTATCTTTTCTATCTATTCTCTTTATCATCCTTCTTATCATCTTTGCTGACTTTACTAATTATGAATCTCTGCTTCTTCACGTTAATATCTCTTGCTATGTTAACTAATTGACATTCACAAATTCTTTTAGAATTTAAGGGGGCAACTGTTAGAATTATTTTATATATAAAGGAGTTATTTCTACTCTCTTCCTCATAGATCTGATATTAACGTGTTAAATCTTTCCTGTTGCTATCTTCCTGTCTCCTCTTGCATCTGCTCCTTAAGGTGTGAACGCTCCCACGCTCACCTTCCCATCTCATCATGTCTCCCCGCCCCCCCCTCTCTCTCCCCCTCTGTCTCCTTCCCCCTCTCCCCCTAACTCGAGCCAACATCTTGTGATCTGTCTCTGGACGGACACCTCTCTATCTTCCTCTCCATTGATTCTTCAGGATCTCACCAGGACATTTACAATGGTTCATGTTCTTTGTAGAAACATATGTCTATGGCACAGGCGTTTGGTCAAACATATATAAACCCCATCTTTTGCTGTTAATAAACAGAGACCTTTCTGACAGACAACGTGTGTGTGTGTGTGTGTGTTTGCCTGAGTCTCTCCTGGCGCCAGAGAAGCTTACCGAAGCACAGCGGACAGACCGAGCAACTCGCCTCTCCTACTACGTAACTTTAGAAAAACTTTACAATTTTTGTACTATAAATATTTTTATACTAGTAAGTTTAAAAAAATTATCTCCACTTAATTGAGCCAGTGTATTATGATGTGGGATGTGGTGGGCTGCTGGATCCAGCCTCACTGTCCCTGACCTGTTACAGGCAGAATCTGTTCATTTGAAGCATTTCACAGCATTTACCTCTAAAGCTTTTTTCTTATTTTCGCGTAACCTTTTTTTCTTCCTCCTTTTTATTCATGGAAATTATTATTAATTTGCTCAAAAAATTCGCTGCATCAAGAAAGGATCAATATCTAAAAATTTAAAGATGCCCACGTGTGTGAACAAAGAATACAAAAGTGTATAATCCTTAATAAAGTTAGTCTAATACAATATTGTTTCCAATACTAAAGCAAACATGATTTTGATTTTGTCTTTTCATTGAATACAACGCGACAGCGTGCTCCGAGGTGAAGTGCACCCACAGTTACTGTAATCCCCCATCTCACCTTTACGACAGGTGTGAAGTCATCAAACCGGTTTCGCTGCTGGGGGAATTCACAGAATTGGGGGTTTAAAACAAATTAACAAGACAGAGTAGACGTCTCTGCCTAAAATATATTTCGCCAGCAAAACATAAACATAAATAGAAAAATAAACACGTAGATATAAAATGTTTAATGGTAACAATTAAATCTGACTTCATAGGTAGCATAGTACCCTATCATAAGTTAATATATACATATATACCTATATCAAATAAAATTTCATATTATTCACACACACATTGATTTATACACATCGTGCAGGGGGGGTTAGAAGTGGCGCTGACGGAGGGGTGGGGGGGGGTCTCGCCCGGGAAGCAGTTCAGTGTAAAACCGCCACTGCCTATTCTCCACCACATAACGTACTTCCCTGACCTTGGACTAAACTCCGTGCCTTGCTTTTATAATGTGGAGCAAGTCTGAGATCATATTAACGTTAATTATCGCTAGCCGAAACGAATAAGCGGCTCCGTCCCTTTGCCGCCTATTCAGGGAGCCTACGGAGTAAGCGAGTAGCGATAGTAGATTTGGGCGCACACCCATCACAGCGCACGCCGTGACAGATCATCATAAGTTTCTTTAATAGTAAATAATGACCCCCGTTGCGCTGTACCACTGCTGGCAAAACCCTTATAAAATAGAAGTTAAACGAATTTACAAAACTTTATGTGTGGTTAAGCGCTGATTCTACATACAGTAGGAAAGTAAAGAGGAGCAGTGGCGAACTGGTCATCTGGAGTTTTCCCGGTGGGCCGCTGGCCAATGTGGGCCAGCTCAGTCAATACGCAAACATATGTATATAAAAAATTTTAATGTATATTTAAAAAAATGACGGAAACCATAATACCATGCATCTCCTTTCTACGCATATAGATGCGCAAGTGCGCCGCCGACAAAGAGCGCGTGTTTGTTACCGCGGATCCCAGTGGAACAATCTGACTACATGTGCAGTGCCATGAAAAAGTATTTGCCCCTTCCTAATTTTTTCCTTTGCATATTTGTCACATTTTTATAGGTGGAATTAATAGTTTGTTAAAACAATGCAATTATGCTTTCATAAGGAAAATATCAATTTCTTCCATTCCAAGGATTAAAAACGGTCAACTGTCAACTTAAGAATCTAGAATCCAGAGGATAAAATTTACACAAATTTAAAAAGAGGCCTTAATCACTGAAAGTCTTCAGAAGAGCCTCAGATTCAAGAGGTTTTTAAAGTGTGGAGAGGTGAATTACAGTTCCTAAACGTATAGGTAAGAACAGCTGATTCACACTTGGGGAGAGTGAATAATTTGGATTTGAATGTTGTCTGGCATTGTAAAGCGCAGTGACACTAAGAGAACAACAATTTAGGATTAATAGAAATAGGAGGCACCAAAGAGGAGGATTTTTATTTAGACTATAAAAAAAATTAACCTGCGTCTATTTTTAGGCCGGCCACCTCTTAGTTACAAGTTTTAAGTACAAATCTTATAATGCCCACATGACATCAAACATTCCCCTTGTTAATATTTTAGCTATTACCATCCGTGCCTAATTCCGCGGCCCCGCTGCTTCGCATATCTGAAGGGGAGGCCGCCTAACTAGTGAGCGAGGAGCGATATTGATTTGGGCGCACGCCGTGACAGGCTAAAAAAAACTATTGTCCTCAAAAATGTAACAGATAAGGACTCAGAATAATGTGCAAAACTACATAAGACTACATAGCCTTTATAAAACTTTTATTTAAGCGAACTCACAATAACGAAAAAACGTGATTTTGTAAATGTTTGAAAGCAAATAAGGTGCGCTATTCTGTATTGTTTTTGGTGAACTTGAGCGCGTCAGAAAATAAACGCAAACGCTTTTTAAAATGTTCAGAGTCAGTCTGCTTGCTGTTTTCCTAACGCGTTCATAATCATTAGTCTACTTCTGCCGGTGCGCTCTCGAAAACTCTATGCATGCGGCTGAGCGCTAATTAAAACTATGGAGTAAATTAAAGAGGAGAATCACGAAGCCGAATCGAAGTCCTGAGCCCAAACCTCATTTAAATTAAATTAACAAATATTATAAGTAAAAAAAAAAAACAATAGCCCACGTTTAGAAACCGTTTATACATTCTTTCCGACATGAGTTGGCCCGGTGTTATGCGCAGAGCGCCGGGAGATTTCCTGAAGCTCCGAAATCACTGGGGCATTTTTTCTAAATAGATGCTATCTTTAATAACTGATTGAGGTTTTAAGCTGTATACACACACATTTTTAAGGAGTTTAAAACTAATTAGTCCGAGCAGACCTACATGAAAAGTGAGAAGTGAGTAACTGAGCGCGCTGTCGCGGTGTATATACTGTACAACACGCGTTTATCCACCTTTTGATAAAAACGCTGCCTTTTGTAAAGTGAAAGTACTTTACAAAAGACGAACAGCTTTATTTCAATCATAAATTCACAATCACATCACATTCCAGCTATTATTTCCAGCCGTGGTTAGATAATGGATGAAATAATTATTAAATGCTGGACACAAACAGCAAATATGATGATTATTATAAAAAGCCAGAAGAACTTTGTGTTCATAAACTGATATTTACTTACTATGATAATACATATATTGTTTATTCATGTCTTCTGATGATGTCGACACATTTTTACTATCAGATAGCCTACTATCAGGAAATTAAAATAATTTCAACACCATTTAAACCAAGGCATTGCCATGTCTTTCACTGTTTTGTCCCTGTTAAGACATTACAAAAACTATATAAGAAACTTTTAAAGCACAATTTTGGGCATCTCATTTCATCATTGTGAAAATAATATGAAGCACATATACACACATTCATCATGACAGATCTGTTGTAAAAACAAAATAAAATTCATGTTTGCTTCAGCATTGGAAACAATATTGTTTTAGGCTAAGTAATTATACACAGTTCTTCGTTGTACAGTACTTGGTCCAGCTTTTAGGTAAAGTCCTTCCATGCGCCATCTGGCGGATATTCATCGAAGCACAACACATTTATTTAAATTCCCAAATGTTGCTTACGGCAAGTCACGGCACGCTGCGCGCTAAATTGCGGCATCCTGCGGGAAAACACGCGCAGTCTTAATGGCCACATATTTACAGCTCAAAACCTCCATCAGTTATTAAAGATAGCATCTATTTAGAAAAAATGCCCCAGTGATTTCGGAGCTTCAGGAAATCTCCCGGCGCTCTGCGCATAACACCGGGCCCACTCATGTCGGAAAGAATTTATGAACGGTTTCTAAATGTGGGCTATTGTTTTTTTTTTACTCATAATATTTGTTAATCTAATTTAAAAGAGGTTTGATCTCAAGACTTCGATTCGACATCGTGATCCCCCTCTTTAATTTACTACATAGTTTTAATCAGCGCTTAGCCGCACGCATAAAGTTTTTCAGAGCACACCGGCAGAAGTAGACTAATGATAATGAACGCGTCGGGAAAACAGCAAACAGTCTGACTCTGATCATTTAAAAAAAAACGTTTGCGTTCATTTTCTGAAGCGCTCAAGTTCACCAAAAACAATACAGAACAGCGCACCTTATTTGCTTTCAAACATTTACAAAATCACAACGTTTTTTCGTTATTGTGAGTGCGCTTAAATAAAAGTTGAGTCTTATAAAGGCATGTAGTCTTATATAGTTTTATTATATAGTTTTTGCACATTAATCTGAGTCCTCATCTGTTACATTTTTGAGGACAATAGTTTTTTTTAGCCTGTCACGCCGTGCGCACAAATCAATATCGCTCCTCGCTTACTAGTTAGGCGGCCTCTACTTCAGATATGCAAAAAAGCGGGGCTGCGGAATTAGGTACGGATGATAAGCTCTCTTTGCTAATGATCCCGGGCTTGCAACCCGCGCTATAAAATACTCAGGGTTTACAGTGGATTTTACTACGCTGTGTGAGTGAGACACGCGCACAACAACGCGGACGTGCGGCATGCAAGCGGGGCAAATGGAACGCGCCCCAGGGACAGGAGCTGCTGTCCGCGGATGGCCGTCGTACTCGTATTTTATAGCGCGGGGTGCAAGCCCGGGATCATTGGCAAGGATAGCTCACCAGCCGTGCCTAATTTCGTCATGTCATGTGGGCATTATAAGATTTGTATTGAAAACTTCTAACTAAAAAGTGGCAGCTGGCATGCCTAAAAATGGATGCAGGTTAATTTTTTTTATAGTCTAAATTAAAATTCTCCTCTTTAGTGCCTCATATTCCTATTAATGCTATTGTTCTTTTAGTGTCACTGCGTGTGCTTTACAATGCCAGACAACATTCAAATGCAAATTATTCACTCTTCCCAAGTGTGAATCAGCTGTTCTCACCTATACATATTAACCTATATGTTCTCACCTAAAGTGTTTAGGTGAAATTCCACCGACAAATATGCAAAGAAAAAAAATAGGAAAAGGCAAATACTTTTTCATGGCACTTCACATGTAGTCAAATAGTTCCACTGGGATGAAACTGTGCCAGGTGGAGTTATAGCACTTTCAAAATCATACTAACTTTACATTGACATGAATAACTTTTAATTATGAATGCTTTTTAGCACCCTTGTGACTTAGTAAGATACAATGCACAGAATATGTTCTAACAGCCTGTAAATGATATATTTTTGCAGTATTGTCTTGCATCTTTGCAAAATGTCTCATTTTTCTGTCAAACTGTTTATAAGCCTCCTGGGTCTCTGAGACTGATGCTACTACACTGAAAATATTGTCTTTATACATAGTTTTATATGTTGTTTGTCTTATTGTTCTTTCCTTTTTTCTTTGTTTTACAAATATTGTGCATCCATATGGGTAAAAAAAAGAGATGCAATATTATGGTTTCTGTCATTTTTTTTATATATATACATATATTTGCTTACTGACTGAGCTGGCCCACATTGGTCAGCGGCCCACCGGGAAAACTCCCGGTGCTCCAGATGGCCAGTTCGCCACTGTAGAATCAGCGCTTAACCGCATGCATAAAGTTTTGCAAATTTGTTTAATGTTTAACTTGTACTTCATAAGGTTTTGCCAGCGGTGGTACAGCGCAATGTGTGGTCATTATTTACTATAAAAGAAACTTATGATGATCTGTCACGACGTGCGCCTGTGATGGGTGTGCGCCCAAATCTACTATCGCTACTCGCTCACTCCATAGGCTTCCTGAATAGGCGGCAAAGGGACGAAGCCGTCTATTTGTTCCGGCTGGCGATAATTAACGTTAATATGATCTTGGGCTTGCTCCACATTATAAAAGCAAGGCGCAGTGTTTAATCCAAGGTCCGGGAAGTACATGATGTGGTGGAGAATAGGCAGTGGCGGTTCTACACTGAATTGCTCCCCGGGCAAGACTCCCTCCCGGCGCCCCCCGTCAGCGCTACTTCTAACCAACCAACCCCCTCCTCCTCCAGCCACCCCCCTAACCCCCCCCCCCCCGTCATCACCTATCTTGCTAAATTTATGAATTACACTCAAAGTTTTAAATCCAACTCTAAAGTCTGATTTAATTGTTACCATTAAACATTTTATATCTACTTATGTTTATTTTTCTATTTATGTTTATGTTTTGCTGGCGAAATACATCTTAGGCAGAGACGTCTGCTCGGTCTTGTTAATTTGTTTTAAAACCCCCAATTCTGCGAATTCCCCCAGCAGAGAAACTGGTTTAATAACTTCACACCTACAGTATTGTGAATGAAAAGTAAAATAGGGGATTACAGAAACTGTGTGGATGCGCTTCACCTCGGAGTCGCGTTGTATTCAAAGAATAGACTAAAACAAAATCATGTTTGCTTCAGCATTGGAAACAATATTGTATTAGGCTAACTTTATTAAAGATTATACACTTTTGTATTCTTTGTCCACACACGTGGGCATCTTAAAATTTTTAGATATTGATCCTTTCTAGATGCAGCGAATTTTCTGAGCAAATTAATAATAATTTTCATAAATGAAAAGGAGAAAGAAGAAAAGGTTACGCGAAAATAAGAAAAAGCTTTAGAGGTAAATGCTGTGAATTTTTTTCTTTTTTCATGTATTTCAAAAGATGCAAGACAATACTGGCAAAATGTATCATTTACATGCTGTTGGAAAATATTCTTTGCATTTTCTCTTATTGAGTCACAAGGGTGTTAAAAAGCATTCATCATTCAAAGTTATTCATATCAGTGTAGTTAGTATGATTTTGAAAGTGCTATAACTCCACCAGTTTCATCTCTTTAGGATGTTTAGACATTCTTCCTCCGTCGTTAGTAATAATTTTATTTGTGATAGGTGTATGTTAGTGAGCACTCTGACGGAGAAGATATCAGCGTTAGAGGAGCGCATCCAGACTTTAGAGAGGGTTAGAGAGTGTGGGAGCAGTGTTATTCCTGTAGCGGACAGTCTGGGTGCCACAGGCGGAGATAACCAGCCCCCGACTCCGGCATTAGAGCCCTCACAGCGGGGCGAGTGGGTGACGACTCGGCGGCATACTCGTTCAGCCAAAGCTAACGCTAAGGCTAGCCCACCGGAGCACACCTCTTCTGCGCTTCACGTGTCCAATAGGTTTGCTCTCCTCAGTGATGCACCCACTGAGAAACCTGAAAGAGCTCTGGTTATAGGAGACTCCATAATGAGGCACGTGAAATTAGCTAGACCTTTAGGGGCGCCAGCGGCAGTGGTTAGGTGTATCCCGGGAGCCAGAGCACCGGACATAGCAGGTAATCTTAGGGCTCTAGGACAGCACAGGTTCTCCAAGATAGTAGTACATGCTGGAGCTAATGATATACGCCTTCGTCAGTCAGAGGTTAGTAAGAATAACTTTATAGAGGTGTTTAAATTAGCGAAGGCGATGTCCGATGGAGTAGTATGCTCTGGTCCCATCCCAATGAGACGTGGTGACATAACTTACAGCAGGTTATGGTCGCTGAACCGCTGGATGTCCAGGTGGTGCTCCGAAAACAACGTGGGCTTTATTGATAATTGGAAGACCTTTGAAGGCAAAGCTGGCCTGTTAGGGCGGGACGGTGTTCATCCCACTCGGGAAGGTGCTGCTCTCATTTCTTGTAGTATAGCTCATAGTCTTAGAAAAGGCCTAGTTAATCGGTGACAATCCAGAGCCCAGGCCAGGGAGCAGACAGACAGGCTAACCCAACCGTCTGCTAGCTGCATAGAGTCGTCACTCAGGGTTCACTCTATTGAGACTGTGTCTGTTCCCCGAGCTAAAATCAAATTTAGAAAGACTCAGAAAGTCTGTTTTAGTAATTTAATTAGCATAAAGACCACAAACTTGGATCAGACTGAATGCGCAGCCGGCACCTCTGATCTGAAGCTAGGACTGTTAAATATTAGATCTCTTGCATCTAAAGCAGTTATAGTTAATGAAATTATCACAGATCAGGAGTTTGATATACTCTGTTTAACAGAAACCTGGATTAAACAGGACGAGTATGTAGCTCTAAATGAAGCTAGTCCTCCTGGATACAGCTACATACACCAGCCTCGGTTAACTGGTAGAGGAGGAGGCGTCGCAGTTATTCACAATGATAATTTGACTATTGTACAAAAATACGGACACAAATTTAATTCATTTAAAATTCTTTATAGTAACATAAGTGTATTTAACTATATTAAGTCAGCTCAGTCGATCCCGCTAATTGTCATTTACAGACCTCCAGGGCCGTACTCGGAATTTCTTAGCGAATTTGCAGATTTCCTCTCAAACCTAGTCGTTTCTGTAGACAAAGTGTTAATTGCTGGAGATTTTAATATTCATTTTGAAAACCCAGAAGACCCTCTGAGAACTGCATTTATGTCTATACTGGACTCGGTAGGAGTAAATCAGTGTGTAGTAGGACCCACTCATAAAGCAGGTCACACTTTAGATTTAATAATATTATTTGGATTAAGTATAAGAAATTTATTCACAATACCACTATCTGAAGTTATCTCAGATCACTATCTTGTCTCAATTCAAGTGTGTCACAATAATAATGTACACACAGCGCCGCGCTACCGTATGAAACGTACATTCACATCAACTACCAAACAGAGTTTTATCAGTAATCTCCCAGAGTTCCCAACTTCGATTAGATCACCGTCTGACCCCACAGAACTCGATCAGGCGACTAAATATTTAGAGTCGACATTTCGCTATACCCTAGATAATGTAGCTCCAGTCAAAAGAAAAATTATTAGAGATAAAAAACTTGCTCCCTGGTATAACGATCACACGCGCACTTTAAAACAGACCGCTCGGAAATTAGAACGTAAATGGCGTCAAACTAAATTACTAGTATTTCAAATAGCATGGAAGGAGAGCATCCTGAACTATAAAAAAGCTCTTAGTGTAGCTAGATCAACATATCTCTCCACTCTTATAGAAAATAACAAAAATAATCCTAGATTCTTATTTGATGCTGTAGCCAAATTAACCAGAAATAAGACCACTGCAGAAATCTCCACAACAACATCATGCAATAGTGAGGACTTCATGAACTTTTTTAATAATAAAATTGTAAATATTAGGCATAAAATTGAGGTTTTGAAACCGAACAATGTAATTGATGCAGATGTTAATCTAGCCATGTCAGACCAGAACCTAGAATACTTTACTCCCCTTGAAGAGAATGAACTAATTTCACTCATCTCTTCTTCAAATTCATCAACCTGTATATTAGATCCTGTACCGACACATTTTCTTAAACAGATAGTACCAGCAATAATAGAACCCCTGTTGAGAATAATTAATTCTTCACTCAGCATTGGATATGTTCCAAAATCTTTTAAATTAGCAGTTATCAAACCAATAATTAAGAAACCTGACCTCGACCCCTGTCAGCTGTCCAGTTACAGACCAATATCAAACCTCCCCTTTATCTCTAAGATCCTGGAAAAGATAGTAGCGGAGCAGCTATGCTCATATATACATAGAAATGGCATACATGAACTGTATCAGTCAGGATTTAGGCCTCATCACAGTACAGAGACAGCGCTCGTTAAAGTAGTAAATGACATTCTATTGGCCTCTGATCAGGGTTGTGTAACTATGCTTGTATTACTTGACCTCAGTGCAGCTTTTGACACAGTTGATCACGCTATTCTTCTTCACAGATTAGAAAATGTAGTGGGAATTAAGGGTACAGCCCTCTCCTGGCTCAGATCCTATCTGACCCATCGTTATCAGTATGTAGACTTAAATGGTGATTATTCTGCATGTTCTCTAGTGGAGTTTGGCGTTCCGCAGGGTTCAGTTTTAGGTCCACTGCTTTTTTCCCTTTACATGCTTCCTCTGGGCAACATAATCCGTAAGCATGGTATTAGTTTTCATTGTTATGCTGACGATACACAGTTATATGTCTCAGCAAAACCTGATGAGAAAAAACAGCTTACTAAAATTGAGCAATGTGTGCAGGACATAAGAAATTGGATGCTAATTAACTTCCTTCTGCTAAATCCGGATAAGACAGAAGTTCTAGTCATAGGACCGCATACAGCTAGGAGTAAAATTTTAGATCACACCGTAACTTTAGATGGCCTTTCTGTTCCATCAAATGCAACAGTGAAAGACCTTGGTGTGATTATTGATTCCAGCCTTTCATTTGAAGCACATGTAGATAATATTACCAGGATAGCATTCTTTCACCTCAGAAATATTGCCAGAATAAGAAATTTATTGTCGCTAAATAACGCAGAAAAACTAGTTCATGCTTTTATCACCTCTAGGTTGGACTATTGTAATGCCTTACTGTCTGGTTGTTCAGCTAGATGCATAAATAAGCTTCAGCTAGTCCAGAATGCAGCAGCGAGAGTCCTCACCAGAACCAGAAGATATGAGCACATCACCCCTATCTTATCTTCACTCCATTGGCTCCCTGTAAAATTTCGCATTGATTTTAAAATACTACTCTTGACATATAAAGCATTAAATGGTCTCGCGCCGCAGTACCTGAGCGAACTGCTAGTGTCTTACGATCCGCCACGCCTACTTCGATCAAAGGATGCAGGCTGCTTGTCAGTACCGCGTATTATGAAAAATACAGCTGGGGGCAGAGCTTTTTCTTACAAAGCCCCAAAGTTATGGAATAGTCTTCCAAATAGTGTTCGGGACTCAGACACAGTCTCAGTGTTTAAGTCCAGGCTAAAAACCTATTTATTTAGCCGAGCATTTTTATAAATAGATTTGCCTTAGGTAAAGGAGCAGATCTGGGGGACTCATGGACATAGAGTATTATGGTGAACTGGTATGTTTGGATGCTGTCTTCCTCACTCTCATTGATCACTCAGGTTTGCTGACGGTGAGGTGATTGTTTGCTTTACATGTCAGGAAGCCCTCATGTTTGTGTTTCCTTCTGGCTCTCCCTTTTAGTTATGCTGTCATAGTTAGTCCTGCCGGAGTCTCTGCTTGCACTCTACAGTTAATATACATTCACATTATACATTGTGTGACTGTGACCATACCTAACTGCTATCTCTCCTCTTCTTCTCTTTCCCCCCCTCTTTCTTTTTCCTCTCTCCTCCTGTCCCCCCCTTTCACTCTTTCTCTCTCTCTCTGTCGAGCTACACATGTCGTTCCTGAGCTGCCAGTGATCCAGACTCCCTCTGCCCTCCGGACCTGTCTGACCTATCCTGGTGCCCCGCTTCTGGCTGAAGATCTCGTCACATGGATGCCCCGTGTGTCTCTCTGGGATGCGTCTGGTGTCTGGGAATGATTCTCTCTACCTAGAAAATGGTTCTGGCCTTGACTGGTGTTGGCAACTGTTTCTCTGGGGACTTGACAGTTCGATAGTTCATGACTGGAACTTTTTACAAGTCTACCTGGGTCTTCAATAACTACCTGGACTCCATATTAACATCAATTAACATTAGCTATTATAGCTGAACTGCCTCCCACCCTACACACTGTATAAATGCAGATCATTTACTGCTTTCTGTTTCACCCAAATGAGGATGGGTTCCCTGTTGAGTCTGGTTCCTCTCAAGGTTTCTTCCTATTACCATCTCAGGGAGTTTTTCCTTGCCACTGTCGCCCTCGGCTTGCTCACCAGGGACAAACTGACCATTTTGATTCATACAAATTCACATTTCATACAAACCTAAATAATTCTTTTGACTATGTAAAGCTGCTTTGCGGCAATGAAAATTGCTAAAAGCGCTATACAAATAAAATTGAATTGAATTGAATTGAATCTCTGTGGAACAATCTGACTACATGTGCAGTGCCATAAAAAAAGTATTAGTTCCTTTCTGATTTTTTTTCTTTGCATATTTGTCACCCTTGTATGGGTGGAATTTCACCTAAACACTTTATAAGGAAAGAACAGATTGGCCTTTTTTTGTGAGTTATCATGAACATTTTGCATTTCGGGGGTATCATCTTGATGCATTGTAAGACATACCACTCATCAGTGATGATGAACCAGTGCCTGCTGATGATGATCAACACGTCTCCCCTGATCTACTGTACCAGAGCCAAGTAAAAAGAATGGCAATCAAACTGAATAAAATTAGTAGCAGCATTAACTCCTGCTAGTAATTATCATGGTAGTCAATATTAATTCAAAATAATGTTTCTCAGCATTATTTCGTATTAAAATTGACTACCATAATAATTAAAATAAGTAACTAGTTTACTAGAGTGAGCTAATGCTGCTCTGGATTTTATTTCAGCTTACCTGTTCAGTTTTATTGCCAATCCTTTTAAAATATTGTCTTTATAGATGTATATGTTATTTGTCTTGATGTTCTTTTCTTCGTTTCTTTGTTTTTACTACAGATCTGGCCTTTAAAAGCGCACGTTTTCGAAAAAGGGATCCCACGACTTTCCGCGAGTGCGCGCGGCAAGCTGTGAAAATGCCCTTCAATACCTGTGGGGGGCAGTCGTGTTTCAGTCTAAAGTATTGTGTGTCTACTGAAGCCGAAAAATGTTATGTCTCTTAGGCGCCCATTGACGGCAAGCGACAGAGCTCATAAACGTGTCAAGCTCAAACTGTTATGTATTTATTCATCATTTTCATTCAGAATTATTATTAGTAGTAGTAGTAGTTCTCCGAATTTATTATTATTATTATTATTGTAACGCGTGTGCAAAAGGACTACAAAGATAGCCATGCGGGAGACCCGGGTTCGATTTCCGGCCAGTGCTCAAAATTGGCTAAAATACCATGATATAGCCATTACATTATCAAGTTATGCTTCAGTACTAAATGCATGTTTGCAATTGAGAATTTTTTTTTCTTAAGCTATGAAACACATTAGCACTTACCTCACAGTTGCTGTAATTTAATGATTATCATAGGCAAAAAGTGTAAAACAAAGGATTCACATTTATTACATTTTCACCCAGAGCGGGATTCGAACCAGGGTCTGGACGATTTTATAGGATATACGGATATTATACGGATATTATTTAAGCAACGCCACACCACGTGGAAAGCAACAAAAATGCTTCAATTCCATTGGCTGTCAATATTTTATAAAGACAATATTTTAAAGGAATGAAACTGAACAGGTAAGCTAAAATAAAATCAGTAGCAGCAGTAGCTCACGCTTGTAAACTAGTTACTTATTTTAATTATTATGGTGGTCAATATTAACACGAAATAATGCTGATCCATGATCATCCACCATCATAATAACTAGCACAAGTTAGTGCTGCTACTAATTTTATTCTGTTTGATTGCCATTCTTTTTACTTGGCTCTGGTAGATGAGGGGAGACGTGTTGGTCATCATCAGCATGTATTATGATGTGGGATGTGGTGCGCTGCTGGGTCCAGCCTCACTGTCCCTGACCTGTTATAGGCAAAATCTGTTCATTTGAAGCATTTCACAGCATTTACCTCTAAAGCTTTTTCTTATTTTCGCGTAACCTTTTCTTCTTCCTGCTTTTCATTCATGGAAATTATTATTAATTTGCTCAGAAAATTCGCTGCATCGAGAAAGGATCAATATCTAAAAATTTAAAGATGCCCACGTGTGTGGACAAACAATACAAGAGTGTATAATCTTTAATAAAGTTAGCCTAATACAATATTGTTTCCAATGCTGAAGCAAACATGATTTAGTTTTAGTCTATTCATTCAATACAACGCGACAGCGCGCTCCGAGGTGAAGCGCACCCACAGTTACTGTAATCCCCCATCTCACCTTTACAACAGGTGTGAAGTCATCAAACCGGTTTCGCTGCTGGGGGAATTCACAGAATTGGGGGGTTTAAAACAAATTAACAAGACCGAGCAGACTTCAGACAGGGGGTTTGGTTGGTTAGAAGTGGCGCTGACAGGGGGGTGGGGGGGGGGAGTCTCGCCTGCGGAGCAATTCAGTGTAGACCGCCACTGCCTATTTTCCACCACATCACGTACTTCCCTGATATTAACGTAGCATTCATCATTCAAAGTTATTCATATCAGTGTATAGTAAGTGTGATTTAAAAAGTGCTATAACTCCACCTGCTACAGTTTCAGCCCAGTGGAACAATCTGACTACATGTGAAGTGCCATGAAAAAGTATTTGCCCCTTCCTATTTTTTTTTTTTTGCATATTTGTCACACTTGTATAGGTGGAATTTCACCTAAACTTTTTGGACCACAAATAGAGAAAGCGCAGTCAAAGCCCGGGGATTCCGCATTCCCCGGGAGGCCAGTCGTGAATAGCTGACACTCAGTGACAGCCAATGAAATTTAAGCATTTTTGCGGCTTTCCACGTGGTGTGGCGTTGCTTAAATAATAGTATAAAATCGTTGAGACCCTTGTTCGAATCCCGCCCTGGGTGAAAATGTAATAAATGTGAATCCTTTGTTTTACACTTTTTGCTAATGATTATCATTAAATTATAGCAACTGTGAGGTGAGTGCTAATGTGTTTCATAGTTTAAGAAAAAAAAATCTCAATTGCAAACATGCATTTAGTACTAAAGCTGTCACGGCAGGCGCCCAAATCACTATCACTAGTTAGGCATCCTTCCTTTCAGATATGCGAAGAAGCAGGACCGCGGAATTAGGCACGGCTGGTGAGCTATCCTTGCTAATGATCCCGGGCTTGCACCCCATGCTATAAAATACTCGGGGTTTGTTGGGTTACAGGGGATTTTACTATGTGGTGTGATTGCAACGCGTGCGCGCCCCAGGGACTTCAAAGAAGCAAAGATGGGAGGGGCCGCGGTCTGGTCAAAGCCTGTAAATTATACATTAATTAAAAAAAAATAAAAAATCACAATACTGCCAGAATGTCTCATTTTGCTGTCAAACTGTTTATAAGCCTCCTGGGTCTCTGTGAGACTGGTGCTACTGGTCACTGAAAATATTGTATTTTTTTGTTGTTTATCTTATTGTTCTTTTCTTTGTTTTACATATATGACCCAATATATGTTCAGTGATACTTTTTTAATGTTTTTGTATTATGTTATATTTTTATACTAGTAAATAGTTTTAAAAATGTATCTCCACTTGAGCCAGTGTATTATAATTTTGCTGTCCCTGCCCAGTTATAGGCAAAATCTGTTCATCTGAAGCCTATCACAGCATTTACCTCTTTTCCTATTTTCGTGAAACTTTCAGCTCCACTTTTTCTTCTTTCTCCTTTTCATTCATGGAAATTATTGTTAATTTGCTCAGAGTAATTCACTGTATCGAGAATGTATCAATATCTCTCCCCACGTAAATTAAAAGTGAAGGGGTTGGGAGGGGGTGTGTGTTTCAGAACACGGATGGAATACACCAAAATAATTAATATTAAGGGTGGGTAATGCATGCGCGGTAACATAAAACACACGCTCTTTGTCGGCGGCACCCGTGCGATCATCCGCCCTCATCCATATGCATAGAAAAGTGTTATATTATGGTTTCTGTCATTTTTTATATATTTGTGTACTGACTGGGCTGGCCCACGTTGCCCAGCGGCCCACCGGGAAAACTCCTGGTGCTCCAGATGGCCAGTCCGAGGCCATCTGAGGCTCTCCTGGAGACATTCAGTGATTTAAATTTGTGTAAATTTAATCTTCTGGATTCTAGATTCTAAAGTTGACATTGCTAACTTTTCTAATCCTTGGAATGGAAGAAATTGAGATTTTCCTTATAATAGCATAAATTGCATTGTTTTTATCAGTCTATACACAATAATATTCTTTGGTATTTTTATAAAAAAAAACGGGTATGGGGCTATCTTGGTTCATTACAGTTTTTTTTTTTGATTGCTTAAGCACATTTTTTGTAACTATTGGCTATTTTTGCAAAACTCTACACACATAATAAAACCTTTTACCCAATTATCAAAACATTGTAGTTGAACAATGTTCTCCTGCAAAAGCGAACACAGATAGATTAAGTCTTCACACCTTCGTAAAAATGGTGTTTTTGTATCAAACAGTACACACAAGCCATCATCTACTAAGCACACAATGCGCCAACTGCACACTGATGGTTTGAATACAAAAAACATCTGGCTTTTGCTTTCTTTGTGTACAGATGTCAATTTGACGTCATACTTTTGTCATAGTGTCATGTAAACATACAAGGATCCAAACTTCAAGTATTGGTGTTTATTTACACTCATCAAAACCAAGACAAAGTCAGAACACAAAATAGTAATTTCACGAAAAAAAGGGTAAAAAAAGACAATCAGCCTACATCATGTCGTCTTTCTGGGTCCGGCCACAAAATTTCGTCCACATCGCATGCGATATCCTCCAGTCCAAGGCACCGGGGAAAATATTTCTTTGAATGCCGTATCCAGGCCTGACATGATGCCTGGTCAATATCTCCACATGCCTCCTCCATTGCCTGTAAAAGGGCTACCTGTTGATGAAGATGACTGTGCTTGCACTGTGTATATTTTGAAAAATACAATTGTCATTATCAATTATGCGCTGCTGTATTTCGCGCAGTCTTAATGCATTATTGGCAATCACAATGTTAACTATATGGGTCTCTTTCTCTGGAGTTAACATTTTTTTTCTGCCCCCAACATCTGGACGTCTAGCAATTCTGTAAAGTAACAATTTCAATATTTTTGCATGTATGGTACTGTTGTGTTTCTCATTAGAGTATGGCAGTGCTACAAAGTACTTACCGATTCTCATTTGGAAATGTCCTAATGATGCTTGCCACAGTGTAGCGGCTTAAATTAGGCTTGAACCCGTTGGCCAGCTTTCCTCAGGGTCATCCCATGGTTGATGACATGGTCCACTATTGTAGCTCTGATGTTATCAGTTATTCTATTTCTTACTCTTCTTACCCTTCCTCTTTCCCCTCCTCGTCCTCTTCTTGCTCCTCCTTGTCCTCTTCCTTTAACACTAGAAGCGCCGAGCAGCGGTCATTTGACCGCAAGGGGGTAAAAAAAAAATAATACTTCACACTCGATCAATTTCCAGGACCCTCCTTTCATGACTTTTCCTAGTTCTGTGAGCTTAATCACCCTGTATGCTTAAATTTTTAAAATCGCACCAGTAAAAGCCAGTATAAAGCTATTTTGCTCTTATTTACGTGAAATCGCTGACAGCTGCGCGGCGGCATGACGTTTCCTGTCTTTTCCAACCTGCGATTCTCATTTCTCTCAGCAGATGGCGCAAGGAATCGCGCATACTATCTATGCGTCATTCAGTGCGTATGTGTAACTATCTCAGGTTTCATTCCATATATGCAGTTTATATATATATATATATATATACTTCCGTAAAATATCGACAATTCGCCATTCGTTCTGGCGTTGATAATCAGCGATATTTTATAAGGACATTTAGGGAATTTCGCTGTACTTAATTTTATAAGGTTTTGAGAAAATTAATTAGTTTGTTCGTTCTGTTAGAAGCTTCCATGAAATTATCTCTAAAACAATATTGTTTTACATATTACATATGTAATGACCCCTCCTGAGGATATAAAGCCTCATTATTGAATGTAAATAAATCAGATCTACCACAGCAGATAATAAACTATGCTATGTCATAACCGAAGCAAACACCACGATTATGCCTCGTTTCGTTCAGTGTTGCTAGGCAACGGACCACGCGCCTAATCGGCGGGAACGTGGTTCACTTGGCCGCGGTGTATTATAAACCTGCGAATTGTTTCACTGCTTATGCATAAAAGCGAGGGAAATGTGAAAGTGATGTGTGGCCACTGAATGAGAACTAAATCAAAGATTTCGGTAACTACACTGAGTGTAACATCTGCATAGTGACACTAAACAGCTGAACAACTTCACTTTCCCGTTTACCTCTGAGAAAAAAAAAGCTGTATGTTGTTTGTTTATATGTAGAATGTTTATAAAAGTACAAGAAGTAGGCGCGCGCGCGCACAGACACACACACACACACACACACCTCCCCTGAGCCCTCGGTACATCTAATGACCGTCGGTATGCAAATGAGTCAAGACGTAGCCTAACGTGGTGTCGTGTCGGATTTCAGCGGTCAAAGAAAGTGGAAAGAATTTGAAGCAGTTGCAGCGTTTTTTTCAGTTTGCACAGCGATGAGTCCACGTTGTTTCACTGGTTATGACATAGTGACACTAAACAGCTGAACAACTTCACTTTTCTGTTTACCTCTGAGAAAAAAAAGCTGTATTTAGTTTGTTTATATTCAGAGTAACACCTTCCAACCACCTCTCATAGTCTATTGTTAGTTTTAATGATTTGGCTGAAACTAATTATCACTACATAAGTACCCCAACACCCCTGATCATGAGTTTCAGCTGAAACTAATTCTATACATGCAACAGAAAATGTAGATGCAGATTACAAATGTATAAAGATACATGCTATATATATATATATATATATATATATATATATATATATATATATATATATATATATATATATATATATATATATTCCGCTTCAGCGTGTTTCTTAATCTTTCCCTATATATATATATATACTTTTCAAATAAAATCGCTATTACTTGACCCTGAAGTTTAGTTTAGCACACAAAAACTGAAAAGTCCTTTCTGGTAAATCAACTGCATATGTAGTTTATTCACAGCAATTCATTAATAAAATGAATATACATTGTACAGTACAAGGTAAACACGAGAAAGATTACAAAATAAAAAAACAAAGAGTGTCTTCTTTACAAACAGCTTCTACTGTGCGTCGAGATGCTGAAATCCCTTGCATGTTGCCCCTCAATTTTGTGCTTCCATTTCAAGTGGAGAGATATTTGACCGACAGCTTAGAACAAAAGAACTGTAGGTGTGATCACAACCCCCTCCGAACGACCGTGCCATCAATCACTGACCACCTCAGAAGTTCCCTCCAATGTATGCTGATGTTTTGCAAGTATTTTTGCAAAACTATGGAACTCTCTTGAGAGGTGGTTGGAATGTGTTATTCATTTATTCTATACAAGGGCACTAACTACACAGATCAAACTGTTACCTTATTTTATTCTTATACTCATCGCTGTGCTTGTTGTAACTGAAAAACGCCGCAACTACTTCAGGGGAGGTGTGTGTGTGTGTGTGAGCGCGCGCGCGCGCTGCAGCCTGTGAATGAATACGCACAGCAGAGGGACAGAGACATGAGGGACATCTAATACCTTATTGTGTAGTGTCCCTTTTTCAGCAGATTACTCTGCTACCGCAGATCAGTTTATCAACTTGTAATATATTAATTTTAGGAATATATTAACATGTGCAGACATTTAGTTGATGGGGCGCTGCCCCTCTTGCCCCTGAATAGAGCCAGCCTCGAGTACACACATATATATATATATATATATATATATATATATATACATAGCATGTATCTTTATACATTTGGAATCTGCATCTACATTTTCTGTTGCATGTATAGAATTAGTTTCAGCTGAAACTCATGATCAGGGGTGTTGGGGTACTTATGTAGTGATAATTAGTTTCAGCCAAATCATTAAAACTAACAATAGACTATGAGAGGTGGTTGGAAGGTGTTACTCTGAATATAAACAAACTAAATACAGCTTTTTTTCTCAGAGGTAAACAGAAAAGTGAAGTTGTTCAGCTGTTTAGTGTCACTATGTCATAACCAGTGAAACAACGTGGACTCATCGCTGTGCAAACTGAAAAAAACGCTGCAACTGCTTCAAATTCTTTCCACTTTCTTTGACCGCTGAAATCCGACACGACACCACGTTAGGCTACGTCTTGACTCATTTGCATATCGACGGTCATTAGATGTTGACCGAGGGCTCAGGGGAGGTGTGTGTGTGTGTGTGTGCGAGCGCGCGCCTACTTCGTGTACTTTTTATAAACATATAAACAAACAACATACAGCTTTTTTTTCTCGGAGGTAAACGGGAAAGTGAAGTTGTTCAGCTGTTTAGTGTCACTATGCAGATGTTACACTCAGTGTAGTTACCGAAATCTTTGGTTTAGCTCTCATTCAGTGGCCACACATCACTTTCACATTTCCCTCGCTTTTATTACATGAACATAAGCAGTGAAACAATTCGCAGGTTTATAATACACCGCGGCCAAGTGAACCGATTAGGCGCGTGGTCCGTTGCCTAGCAACACTGAACGAAACGAGACATATTCGTTGTGTTTGCTTCGGTTATGACATAGCATAGTTTATTATTTGCTGTAGTATATCTGATTTATTCAAATTTAATATTGTTTTAGCGATAATTTCACGGAAGCGAGTTCAGAACTAAATCGCTGCTCCGAAACGTTCAGAAGCTTCAAATAGAATGAACAAACTAATAACATTTTCTCCATACGATATAAAATTAAGTAGAGCTTCCCTTTTTGTTATAGTACGAAGCCCCTAGATGGACAAAGGAGGAGAAAAAACGGCAGAAAAAAGTCAAAAACTTTGGGTTATAATTCCAAACATGACTCGTTTTTTCCCTCTGACTTGTTTTTTCCCTCTTCGTTTGTCCCCTTAGAGACTCTGTAGTAGGTTTTCTCAGTTGAATATGAAAAAAAGATACCGCTGATTATCAACGCGGGAATGAATGGCGCATTGTCCAAGTGCAATTTGATCTTGGAGCTAAACTATTTGCTTTGGGTGAAAGCGCCATCTAGCGATCATTGTGTGTCAGCAGCAGCTTCCCATTCAAAACAATAGGCGGTCAAATGACCGCTGAACCGCGCTTTTAGTAGGTGACACTGGCGCGGCGCTTCTAGTGTTAACTTCCTCTAACCCTCTCGCTTCTTCACCTCCACGTCCTCTTCCTCCAACTTCTTCACCTCCACGTCCTCTCCCTCGGCCTCCTCTGATTCTCCTCTTACTGCTCCTTTCATTGTACTCCACATAGACAGCTTACCTGTGGCTAATTTATAGTGCTTAGGCTGATTGCAAAGTGAACTAATTATCTAAAACAGTTTTTACATGTGAAAGTGTGCCAGACAGTTGGCAAAATAGTGTTAATGAAAGCCATACATGTGTATAATTTTGCTAGGAGTGTGTTGGAAATTTGGTAGTTAAGTGTAAGCAGTCAGTTGTGTTTAAAGTTCTGCAAAAAGAGTGCTGTGCAGTGAATTGTGCCTACAGTTTTGCAAAGTGTGTGTTACAAAATTGCAAACTGAGTGCAAAGCAGTGTTTGTGCTTTTAGTTTTGCAAACTCAGTGAGAGGTTTTGCTATAAGTATTAATAGTTTTAGAAATTGTGCTATAAGAATCACAGTTAGGGTTTAAGCCATCAGAAAAAAACTGTAATCCTCGTTCCTGGTTTAGTTTTAGTATTCAGTGTGCACCATTTGCACATCTGTTATTTTACAACTATATCATAACACTCAAATATCTTTTATTTGGGGTTAAGTGACTGATGTGCCTAGCATTTTTTAGCTGAGCCTCTGTTTCATTGACACCTCTCTCTCTCTTTCTCACACACACACACACACAGCAGACCAAATCATTAGCACATCCCTCCCCCGCTGCCTACCGCACACCAGCTTGTGTCCACATCCCAGTGGGGCACTGCCAATCAGACCAGCACATGCACAACATTTCTTCCCTTTCTTTTCGTCCTTTTTTTCGTCCTTTTATGAGAAATGTGCATTTCGTTAGCACACACAAATAAAATTCTAAATTTACTAAATGTAATTTTAGGTTGGCATATTTAATAATTTATAGTTGTCAAAAAAAGCGATTGGGGTATGTTTAATAACAGTTTTAATAAGTTTTCTGTTTCTGTCTGATCCAGTTTCATTTTGGAGAAAAACAAAAAACTCAAACACCCAGTTGTCTAATTTTGACCCAGCAATTGGTTTATTTTTTGGCAAACTTTTCTTTATGGTACTTAATGTGAATTTTTACTTAGTTTTTTAGTAAGTTGTGGTAGGAGCAAGCATATTTTATTGTTCAAATTAAATGCTTTGACATGTTGGGGTGTGTCATTTGAAAACGAGCTATATTTGCATCCTTATGAAATATTCAGCACTGTTGATTTGTAAATTCATCACATAAATATCGTATTCATGGTGTTAAGAATTTGAAAGGGGTAATGTTTATAAATGTAATAAATCCAGATAGAGCGCTGTATCCTGTAAATATACACTAAATTCATGTTTACATCATGTTTATTATATACACACAGAGTGTGTGTGTGTGTGTGTAAAGGCGAGAGGAGGAGGGGTGTGTGTGTGAAGGCGCATGGTGTCCAATGACACACACGCACACATAACGGTAGGCTGACACAAAGAGAGAGAAAATGGATCCTTAACCTCTCTAATGAGACTTGCTTTTGCTTTACATGTGCACACACACGTGTTATAATAAACAGTAAACACACGCTGTACACACATGCATACAAACAATAAATATGTTTTACACGCACATATGGTTACAGTGTTATAGTAAATAGTACATGCTCACTAAAACCGAGCAGGGGAGACCATTACCCACAATTCCACAGCACAAGAAAGAGAAAAAACATTGGCATCAAAACAAGAAGCGCATACGTGCTACATGATACTCGGTACTCGTTAATCAAGACTTGTTTGTTTTTGAGTAAAATATTATTTTAAATCTTTGCTCGTCCTGTGGAACGCTCGCACACCGCGATACTCGCAATTCGAGGTCCAACTGTATTTAATTTAATTTGTACACTTGTACTGTAATTTTAGCACTGTGATTGTAAATTCATTCAATGTTTCACTTATGTTTATCTTCTACTTCGTGAGCTGCGGCTCATTAATGCTTGAGATAATTAACTAAGTCTATAGTCTATAGTTATGGCTCCACTTTATTCTGATTGAGTAACATATGTAGTACAAAATTATTTGTTCCAAAATGAAAAACTTCAGGTATACTATTTATTAGTCTGGCCCTAAGTACACTTAAGTATCCTTTGGCATGCTAGGATTTAATATATTTAGTATCCTTTGTCATTTGGGTTTAATACTGTTTTTGAGAAAGACTGGACTGGAAAGTCACCTTTAAAGGACAGGAAAGCTGAGGATAGAGACGGTTATAGTCTCTACAGTTATAGTTGTGCCACCTACAGAACTCAAACTAACGATACTAAGTAGTACTGAGAGGAAGAGCATAGTAGTAGAAGAAGATGAGTAGTAGAAGAAACGAGTTGCTCGGTCTGTCCGCTGTGCTTCGGTAAGCACACCCAGGAGAGACTCGGTCAGACACACACACACATGTTGTCTGTCAGAAAGTTTTCTGTTTATTAACAGCAAGAGATGGGGTTTTTATATGTTTGACCAAACGCCTGTGCCATCAACATATTTTACTACAAAGAACATGAACCATTGTAAATGTCCTGGTGAGATCCTGAAGTATCAAAGAAGAGGAAGACAGAGAGAGATATAGAGAGAATGAGAAGGTGAGCGTGGGAGTGTTCGCACCTTTAAGAACAGATGCAAGAGGAGAAGAAAGATAGCAGCAGGGAAGATTTAGTATGTTAATATCAGATCTATGACAAAGAGAGCAAGAGAGTATAAATAACTCCTTTATATATAAAATAATTTTAACAAAGATTGTAAAGAAAAAAAAAAGAGTGTGTGGAAGTGCCAGATAAAGTAAATGAAGAACAAGTCAAGACAAGGTCAGGGGAGGGAACAGATGTTTTAAAGGAAGATATTTTAAAGGAAGCCTAGTCTAGAAGTGTCTAAAAAATCAACTTTAAGAGGCTGGGAATATAAGAGAGAATGAGACCTACAGCTGGCAGTAATTTACCCAACCTACTACCTAGAAAGAAATAATAAGAAGATGATCAACAGCCCAAATCATCAAAATGGCATAGTAAACTGAGGAAATGTAATAAAGCTCATGTATAATAAATAAGGCAGATATTTGACTTTCCTAGCATCATCAATTGTTTTATTATGTTGTATGAGTAACAGTTTGAAAAGATACGGTGAATGATAGACTTTGCCCTTGCTAATATGTAGTTGTCATGCAATAGGCAAGGACTGGATTTTAAAAGCGGAGGTTACACATGAAAAGCCACAATCAACAAGAGCTGCAACACGTGTTTAACATCCCATTACTCCCAAACTATTGCTATCAATCTAATGAATAAAAGCATTCTCAGTTTGTTAAAGCTTCCTATTTTCTTTATGTATATATTTTTACATTGTCATTTCTGTTAAATGTATAAAATCGCAATGCAACTACATGTAACAGTCATTTATTACATGTATAAATAATGTAATTTATAAGCTACATGTTTGTTTTAAAGGGATGTTTACTTGATAATTTCATATACATTGTATGATTACTTTGGAAAGACCTTGAAATGCTTAATCAATTTTAGAAACTGTTGTCTTATTTCTTTGGTTCGGACTCCATAAATAACTGGATTAAAACAGCTAGGGAAAAGTAAGTACATTGTACTCAGGAATATGCGGCTGGAGGGAGAGAAGTTGTTTCTTATTCTGTATGACAGAAAGGCAATTAAAGCAAAAGCCAGACTTACTGTCATGACAATTATATGAGTAATGCATGTATTAAAAGCCTTTAAGCTTGTTTTACCAGATCTCAAGACAGAAAAAAGTATCACTATGTATGATATTGTAATGAAAATAAAATCAGTAGTCATGGTAAGAAAAATAACCAAAAGCCCTAACATATTGTTAATGGTAATATCCCCACATGCCAGCTGCACCAATGCCATGTGTTCACAAAAACAATGATTTATTTCATTTGTTGCACAAAAAGTCAGTTTTCCAGCCCAAGAAACCATTGTGGTAATTAAGAACACATTTCTGATAACTGGAAATATAATAAATTTTAGAAAGTTGGTCATTGCCATATATTTGTGATAATAAAGGGGTTTACATATAGCAAAAAAACGATCTAAAGACATCCAAAGCAGTGTAGTACATTGAAATGTACCAACACAATGAATGCAAAACATTTGCACCAAACAGCCTACAAGTGAAATTCCTTTCCAATTAAAAAAGAAATTTAGCAGCATATTTGGTATAAAAAATATTGGCAAAGAAAAGTCCACAACTGCCATAAGACCAATTAGTATACACATAGGAGTCTGTAGAGTCTTCTGAGATATTATGATGTATATAAGTATAAGATTTAAAGTAGAGGACAATAAAAACATAAAAAGATAGGGAATCGATAAAATAGGCCCCCATTCTCCCAAATCATGAAAGCCAATAAGTGAAAATGTTGTGAATGAAATATTTTGTATAGGAGCCAACATCATCTCAAGATTTGTGAGGTTTTAGATCTGCCACTTCTCATGCAAAAATCAAAACAGTCTGCAGTAGTAAAAAAGTTTATGTTTTATGCATAAATGCAAATTCCAATAAAATATTTGTCAATGTTTAAAATTTATTTAGTATTTTTTCATATTTTGTTATCAAACACCTTGCAAGCTGGACAGTTTCTTTAGGGTATCATTAATGTCAAAAATTGTTGAATGTAAAAATATTGCATTCCATATATCATTTCATTGCAGTATGGTTGACAGAATTACTACAACGGTATAGTTACGTAGAGTACTCTCAGTAATCTTTGATAATTCGGTTGTCTAGGGAAACAAAAAACTTTTTTTACCTTGCTCATCTATTAAGTCTTTTTAGCTATCCATTATTATTAAACAGTTCAAATGGTTTAAATACTCAGCAGAAAATGTTAACTCACATTAATACATAACCAAAGAAATTACACTTCAATCTTACACTGTGCAAAGACAACCAAACAATCTGGTATATTTTGTAACATTAATGAATAGATGTGTTTTGTCTTGTCTGGACATTTCAGAAACATATTAGTCTTGGTCTTTATATACTGTTCTTGCAGTCTCTTGTGGGTCTATCATTTGTTTATAATATTGTGAGGCAACATAATGGATTAGTCCCTTTGCTCCATACTTACCAATGCTACTAAGATTTCTGTTGTTGTTGTTGTTGTAGTTTATTTTTTAATAATGAAATGAACCAAGAGTCAAACCCAATAATGTTCAAGAAAAGATGGAATTCAGCCAAAAGAGGAACCACACCTCAGAAGAACCAGCTCCTCCATTTTATGCACTCAGTATCTAAATTCAGAAAAGAAGGACACGAGTTTAGTAAAAATTATCATTAAAAAAACAATACAAATAGAATGAATTTTAACACAATAAACAAACAGAAAATATTCTCAAACAGTAGTCTGTACTTTGTGGTACTAAAAAAAGAATCGGCTACATATCCATTTAGGCATTTGTCAGACGCTCTTATCCAGAGGGACTTACAAAAAGTTATTTGCAGTTTTCGTCATCGGATAGATACTTATGTAACCGGGTGGTAAATATACATTTATTTGCTCGTTGCATGTTGAAATTCCCTAATTTATTGTTTAAGATTTATAAAGTCAAAAGTGAATTCCTGCATTTTCCCTTAAGTGGCCACAAGATGGTGCTGTGTGTTTTATGTGTATGAGAAATGTGTTCTTTTTCAGACATTTTGTTTGACGTGCAGTGAGCAAGAGGAGCACCATGGTTGAGACCATCTAGCAGTAAATATGATATTTTCTGTTATTATTCTTGTTAAATGTCATGTATATTTTTAGTGTTATTTCTAATTGTCATATTTGAAAAGTTTTATCGTGTGCATTGATGTCCGATAGTATGATGCCACAAGTGGTGTAGGCCTGTTCAGATGTGAATCTAGAAAATGGAATATACTTAAATATACAAATGTTTCATGTGTTTTCATGTGACTTACGTTATGTGATTGTTTACACAGTGTACTGATTGAATGCTTGAGATTTTAGCCATGAGGTGAACGTGAGATGCAAAGTAGAAGTTCATGGTTATTGTTCCCACTGCCGTGTTGTACTAAGTAGTATCACATTGCTTTATGTGGTAGTTTTCTGTAAGCTATTACTGCGTTTTGGTGTTATTTTGTAATATTTTTATTGCATTTAAATTTTCCTTTTTTGTATTCTCATGACAGTGAAAGTGGTGAGCCAGCACTGAAGTGCAGTAGGGTGGTGTGGCAGAACTTGGGAAGGTAGATGTGATGTGCAACATTCTGGATCAACAGTAGAGAAAGAATGGTGGCCAGAGGCAAATCTGCCAGGAGTGTGTTCAGTCTTAAAATGTCACGACATGCCAAGCCACAGCCCTGCCATGATCACCTGAACACTTTGGTCCATGTTCCGAAACGCTACTTGCATCTCACTGCCTTACACTCTGCACACATGTGCAGTATTACTGATCATCTCTCCTGCCTATTTAAACTATGCTCCAACAACATCACTTTGCCAGATTATTGTGAGCCTAATATTTTATATTTGGGTATAAAAAGAGCCTCTCAGAGGTAGTCTCTCAGAAGTCAAGATGGGCAGAGGACCCCCAATGCTGCGGCGAAAAATATTGGCGCGATATCAGAAAGGAGTTTCTCAGAGAAAGATTGCAAAGACTTTGAAGTTATTGTCACCTACAGTACATGAAATCATCCAAAGATTCAGAGAATTTGGAACAATCTCTAAGAATAAGGGTCAAGGCCGGAAGACCATACTGGATGCCCGTGATCTTCGGGCCCTGAGACGGGACTGCATCACATACAGGAATGCTACTGTAATAGAAATCACAACATGGGCTCAGGAATACTTTCTTTGGGCCAAGGCTCATTTAAAATGGACTGTGGCAAAGTGGAAAAGTGTTCTGTGGTCAGACAAATCAAAATTTAAAGTTCTTTTTGGGAAACTGGGACGCCCTGTCATCAGGACTAAAGAGGACAAGGACAACCCAAGTTGTTATCATTGCTCAGTTCAGAAGCCTGCATCTCTGATGTTATAGGATTGCATGAGTGCGTGTTGCATGGGCAGCTTACACATCTGGAAAGGCACCCTCAATGCTGAAAGGTATATCCAAGTTCTAGAACAACATATGCTCCCATCCAGATGTTGTCTCTTTCAGGGAAGACCTTGCATTTTCCAACATGACAATGATTGATTGTATACATAGATTACATACTGATTACAGATTACATACTGCATCAATTACAACATCATGGCCGCATAGGAGAAGGATCCGGGTACTGAAATGGCCAGCTTGCAGCTTTACAATCTTTCACCCATAGAAAAACATTCGGCGCATCATAAAGAGGAAGATGCGACAAAGAAGACTTAAGACAGTTGAAGAACTAGAAACTTGTATTAGACAAGAAAAGGACAACATTTCTATTCCTATTCTCCAGAAGTTTGGAGACTGTTATAAAAAGAAGACGGGATTCCACACAGTGGTAAACATGGCCTTGTCCTAACTTTTTTGAGATGTGTTGATGCCATTAAATTTAAAATCAACTTATTTTTCCACATCATTGCATTCTGTTTTTATTCACAATTTGTACAGTGTCCCAACTTTTTGGGAATTAGGTTTGTAGATTATGAACAAATAAAAATGTATTTACAATGCTTCCCTTATATAATCATCTTTTACTCACATAATTACAGTGAAACCTTGAATTACAAGCATAATTTGTTCCGAAAGCAGGCACATATTCCAAAACACTCGTAAATCAAATAAAATTTTCCTAAAAGAAATAATGGAAACTCAAAGTATTCATTCTACACCCCGAAAAAAAATGAATACATAAAAATAATTACCACAAAATATAAAATAAAAATTAAACAAATTAACCTGCACTTTACATTTTAAACAATGTAAAAAGAAATCCGGACAGATAAGTGTTTCCGTTTAAGTGTTTTATGCTGTGTGTGTGTGTGTGTGTGAAGCCCCTCCCGTCCCGAGAGAGAATGTATGAACCGGCACGGTGTCAAATTACACGTGCACACACAAGAGAGGCTGAGGGAGAAAATAGATTTTAACCTTCTAATGAGACTTTATTACACAGTAAACTTTTTTTTGTGAATTTCACATAAACACAGATTAACGGAAAGACTGTTATGTCTGAATAATTAGCAAGGAACATCACTAATTACACTTGTGTGAGCACATACTAACGAAATCACTGCGGTAAAGTAAAACAAACAAACCAATGAACCTGCACTTTCCCTTTAAAAAGAATTGCAACAGAGCAGTGTTTCTGTGTAGGGCACAGCGTGTGTGTGTGTTTGAAGAACCCCCTCTCTGCTTTACACACACACACAAACACTTTAAATGCACGAGAGAAAGAGAGAGAGAGAGTAGTGTTGTAAAGAAAAAATCGACAAGAGTGAGTAAGTTTAGAAATGCGTGGAGAAAATGACAGATGATTGTTACCCCAAGATTGCGGGCAGTGGCTGAAGGTGTAACACACTACCTACTATTAAGGTAGGTAAGGACCACCACAGACACCATATATGCATTTAAAGTGTATATACATTTAATTATTGTGCCATACTCATTCACACGCCGGCCACACCACATTTACCCAGTATGTAATCTGTCAAGATTTAATTAAATTAAATTTTATTTGTATAGCGCTTTTAACAATTGGCATTGTCCCAAAGCAACTTTACACAATCAAAAGAATTATTTAAGTTTGTATGGAATTTGAATGTGTATGAATCAAAATGGTCAGATAGTCCCTGGTGAGCAAGCCGAGGGCGACACTGGCAAGGAAAAACTCCCTGAGATGGTAGTAGGAAAAAACCTTCAGAGAAACCAGACTCAACAGGGAACCCATCCTCATTTGGGTAAAACAGAAAGCAGGAGTTGATCTGCATTCATACTGTGTATTAGTTGGCAGGCAGGTTAGCATAACAGTTGATGTTAATTAATGTTATTATGGAGTCGAGTTAGTTATTGAAAACTCAGGTAGACTTGTTTGAAGTTCCAGTCCTGAACTATTGAACAGTCAAGTCCTCAGAAAAACAGCTGCCAACACCAGTCGAGGCCAGAACCGTCTTCTAGGTAGAAAGAACCATCCCCAGACACAAGACGCATCCCAAAAGAGACACACGGGGCATCCATGTGACGAGATCTCCACCCAGAAGCATGGCACCAGGATGGGTCAGACAGGTCTGGAGGGCAGAGAGAGTCTGGATCACTGGCAGCTCAGGAACAACATGTGTAGCTAGACAGAGAGAGAGGGAAGAAGAGAGGGGGAGAGAGGGAAGAGAAAGAGCAGGAGAGAGAGCAGAAAAGAAGAGATAACAGTTAGGTCTGGTCACAGTCATATGATGTACAGTAGGTGGACAAGTGGTATGTGACTTTTACCGTCGCGGCGCACGGCAACTGGATTTGGGTTTGTGCGTTTGCTGGCTTTTACCGAGTGGCGCTATATAACTACAGACTGACGCCTCAGGCTTTAGTTCGTTCTCTCCAGAAATAATGAGTCGCAGCTCGTCTAGAGCCGCACGTACTGTAGTTGCAGATAAAATCAAGTAAAACATTGTAATTAAATGAATTCATAATCACAGTAGTAACATTACAGTACAAATTTATAATTAAAATTAATTAAAATATTTTTAGGATCGAATTTAAGCAATGTTAACGTTAACACACTGAGCCTTTAGATTTTATGTGTAATTAGAAAAGCTACACGTGTAGAGTCTTGCATCATCTTATATTTTGTGTTCTTTAAATTTTTAGTAGATTTATTAACTAAAATAAATGAAACTAAACAACCATAAAATTAAAACACTGTCAGATTAATGTGTAAAAACTATATAGTAAAACTCTATAAGCTATATAGCCTTTATAAGACTCTACTTTTATTTAGGTGCGCTCACAATGACGAAAAAGTGAACTTGAGCGCGTCAGAAAATGAGACGAAACTCTGTGTATACTCGCCTCACAGACGTGAAAAATATATACTTATAGAAAGCGAAATATCTGCTTTTATATAAAATAATGAACAACAAATTATTAGATTATGTAATTCGTATGAAAAGTGAATTGTAGGCGCGTCCACTTTTGCGGAGACGACGAGATGACATTAACCAATGTTTGTTTTTTTGACTCATTATTATACAATAAATATCAATAGTTCTGGTTCAGATTTTTCATTTTTGTTGTATAAAGATCTCAGATGTAAAAAATTACAATCACTGTAGTATTTCTTCGATACAACATGTTGTTAAGACTTTTTCATGACTTAATTATATTTAAAACTGCGTAGAGTGAAAAATGTCACTTTGCGCCACCTGGTGGTCATTTCACGAATGACTTTAAACTGCAACTGATTTATTTTGGCTGCTGCCGTTTTCCCATGGGGGTGAGCACGACAGTAATAGGCATTCTGGTTGTCCACTTACTGTATAATATAAATGTATATTTACTGTAGAGTGCAAGCAGAGACTCCGGCAGGACTAACTATGACAGCATAACTACAGATGTGGCCATTAAGACTGCGTGTGTTTTCCCGCCAGATGCCGCAATTTAGCGCGCGGCGTGCCGCGACTTGCCTTAAGCAACATTCGGGAATTTAAATAAATGTGTTGTGCTTCACTGAATATCCGCCAGACGGCGCATGGAAGGACTTTATCTAAAAGCCGGACCAAGTACTGTACAACGAAGAACTATGTATAATTACTTAGCCTAAAACAATATTGTTTCCAATGCTAAAGCAAACATTAATTTTATTTTGTTTTACAACAGATATTTCATGATGAATGTGTGTATATGTGCTTCATATTATTTTCATAATGATGAAATGTGATGCCCAAATTCGTGCTTTAAAACTCCTAATACATTTCTTATATAGTTTTTGTAATGTTTTAACATGGACAAAACAGTAAGAGACATGGCAATGTCTTGGTTTAAATGGCCTTGAAATTAATTTAATTTCCTAATAGCAGGCTATCTGATAGTGTTACCTATGCGAATGTTCTGATTCGTGAATATGCCAACATGTCTTATTTAAAACGTAAAAATGTGTCAACATCATCAGAAGACATGAATGAACAATCTATGTATATATATATATATACGAAGTTCTTCGGGCTTTTTATAATAATCATCATATTTGCTGTTTGTGTCCAGCATTGAATAATTATTTCATCCATTATTTAACCACGCTCAAGTTCACCAAAAACAATACAGAACATCGCACCTTATTTGCTTTCAAACATTTACAAAATCACAACATTTTTTCGTTATTGTAAATGCGCTTAACTAAAAGTTGATTCTTATAAAGGCTATGTAGTCTTATATAGTTTTATTATATAGTTTTTGCACATTAATCTGAGTCCTCATCTGTTACATTTTTGAGGACAATAGTTTTTTCAGCCTGTCACGGTGTTCTTCAGCGAAGGAGCAGGGCCGCGGAATTAGACACGGATGGTAATAGTTAAAATATTAACAAGGGGAATGTTTGATGTCATGTGGGCATTATAAGATTTGTACTAAAAACTTCTAACTAAAAGGTGGCAGCTGGCACGCCTAAAAATAGGCGTGGTTTATTATAGGTTTATTTCTTATAGTCTAAATAAAAATCCTCCTTTTTAGTGCCTCCTATTCCTATTAATTCTAAATTGTTTTTCTTTTAGTGTCACTGCGCTTTACAATGCCAGATAACATTCAAATGCAAATTATTCACTCTCCCCAAGTGTAAATCAGCTGTTCTCACCTATACATTCAGAGGAACTGTAATGCACCTTTCCACACTTTAAAAACCTCTTGAATCTGAGGCTCTTTTGAAGACTTTCAGTGATTAAGGCCTCTTTTTAAATTTGTGTAAATTTAATCTTCTGGATTCTAGATTCTAAAGTTGACATTGTTACCGTTTTTAATCCTTGAAATAGAAGAAATTGAAATTTCCCTCATGATAGCATAAATTTCATTGTTTTTAATCACTCTATACACAATAATATTCTTTGGTATTTTTATTTTTAAAAAACAGGTATGGGGCTATCTTGGTTTATTAATCCTCGTGCCTGGTTTAGGTTTAGTATTCAGTGTGCACCGTATCTGTTATTTTATAAATATATCATAACACTATGTAACATAACAATCTTTTATTTGGGGTTAAGTGACTGATGTGCCTAACATTTTTCATCTGAGCCTTTGTTTCACTGAATAATACACAACCGCGACACCCCTCTCTCTCACACACAAGGAGCAGACCAAATCAATATAGAATACTGAATAGGCGGAAAAGGGATGGAGCTGGCGATAATTAACGTTAATATGATATCTATTTATGTTCATGTTTTGCTGGCGAAATACAATTTTAGGCAGAGACGTCTGCTCTGTCTTCTTAATTTGTTTTAAAAACACCAATTCTGCGAAATCCCCCATCAGCGAAACCAGTTTGATGACTTCACACCTGTTGTAAATGAAAGGTAAGATGGGGGATTACAGTCCCTGTGTGGATGCGCTTCACCTCGGAGTGCACTGTCGCGTTGTATTCAAAGAATAGACTAAAACAAAAGCATGTTTGCTTCAGCATTAGAAACAAGATTGTATTAAGCCAACTTTAATAAAGATTATACATTTTTGTATTCTTTGTTCACACACGCGGGCCATTTAAATTTGAACAGAAAATAATAGTGGGCTGGTAGGCACGTTATTTTTCATATAACTTAAACGGCTGAATAAAGTTAAATATACACAATAAATTAATAATTGCGTTTGCTTTACTTTTGAGCACTCATGTGTAAATAGATTTTCATTGCATATATACTACCATATCATATGTGTCTAATACTGTTTTTTTTTATTTCATATTTTAAAATGTAACCTACGTATCCACAGTATAAGCATATTTAACTACTTCAGCAGTGAATGAGAAATGTGGTCAGTCTGGCTATTAGAAAAAGTTCTTATTTTATACAATTTTATTATTTAGTTATCTTGTATCTTGTAATTAAACATTATTCTTATTCTCTACTGTATATTCTTGTTGAGTATAGTCCTTCATGTCTGCATGTTTCACACACATTTATCATCCTTTTGATGAAAACGCTGCCTTTTGTTAAGGCTCTCGGTTTAAACACGCCGATGAATGAATTTTTAGATGAATTTTAAAGCATCCTTTTAGGCCTAAATATTAATTTTTATTTGGGACGTTATCTTCTCCTTTAAACGTGCTTCCAACCAACCAACTCTGGCCTCCAAACTCAGAAGGCTACGTGTCATAGTAGATAACTGCTCCTTTGATCTGCTGGTTACAGCGTGGCACCGCCTGTACAAGCCAAGCTCTTCCCCAAAAAATTGTGTGAATGTCTGCAACAATCACTAACTATTAAATGTTAAGAATTTAATTAAATACGGCTCTAAAAACTACGGCCATATGAATAACAATGGAATATCACAGAACGTGCGTGTTGACGCCCATGCACCTATCACTAACCATTAAAATGTTGTATTTGAATTAAAATGCCACTTATATATTCGTGTTTAATTAAATTGGTAAATCATCGTGTTCATCCATAAACACCAGAACAAAAGGTCTGTTATGTGCTGAAATGCCCCCCTGCCATGGATTGCCCCCTCCCAACATAATCCCTGTCAAATATTGTATTAGAACATAAATTCATAGGTTAGTGGTTTACAAATTACAAATTACATGAGACAATAAAATAAGCAATATGAAAATAAATATGTTGTAAAAGAATAGAAATATTATTTCATATAGGACATGTATACTTTTATATTGTTTATTTTATAATAAAGTTAGTTTCGTATAATTTTTCATCATAAACAATATAAATTTTTGTTATATATAAATGTTTATGTGCATATTCATGACAAAGCCCTGAAAAATAAATGTCCCACAAAATATGTGAAGGGTGTAGGCTAAATAAGTGAAGTCAGTCTGATTATTTAACAGCCACAAACCAAGTTTTGGATATAACCATGCCATTACATTATCAAGTTATGCTTCAGTACTAAATGCATGTTTGCAAATGAGATTTTTTTTAAGCTATGAAACACATTAGCACTCACCTCACTATAATTTATTGATAATCATAAGCAAAAAGTGTAAAACCAAGAATTCACATTTATTACATTTTTACCCAGAGCGGGATTCAAATGAGAGTCTAGCAGATTTTATATCATTATTTAAGCAATGCCACACCACATGGAAAGCTGCAAAATGCTCTAATTTCATTGGCTGTCATTGAGTGCGCCGGGAATCGAACCCGGGCCTTCCGCATGGCAGACGAATCACTCAACACTGAGCCACCAGTGCCTGTATATATTTAACACTACAGATGTGGCCATTAAGACTGCGCGTGTTTTCCCGCGGGATGCCTTAATTTAGCGTGCGGCGCGCCGCGACTTGCCGTAAGCAACATTCGGGAATTTAAATAAATGTGTTGTGCTTCACTGAATATCCGCCAGATGGCGCATGGAAGGACTTTATTTAAACGCCGGACCAAGTACTGTACAACGAAGAATTGTGTATAATTACTTAGTCTAAAACAATATTGTTCCCAATGCTGAAGCAAACATGAATTTTATTTTGCTTTACAACAGATCTTTCATGATAAATGTGTGTATATGTGCTTCATATTTTTTCATAATGATGAAATGAGATGCCCAAATTCGTGCTTTAAAATTCTTAATAAGTTTCTTATATATTTTTTGTAATGTTTTAACATGGACAAAACAGTGAAAGACATGGTAATGTCTCGGTTTACATGGTGTTGAAATTAATTTAATTTCCTGATAGTAGGCTATCTGATAGTCTTAACTATGCGAATGTCTCTGGCCATTTAAAAAAACGTTTGCGTTCATTTTCTGACGCGCTCAAGTTCACCAAAAACAATACAGAACAGCGCAGCTTATTTGCTTTCAAACATTTATAAAATCACGTTTTTTCGTTATTGTGTGTGCGCTTAAATAAAAGTTGAGTCTTATTAAGGCATGTAGTCTTATATAGTTTTATTATATAGTTTTTGCACATTAATCAGAGTCCTTATCTGTTACATTTTTGAGGACAATAGTTTTTTTTTCAGCCTGTCACGGCGTGCGCCCAAATCAATTTCGCTCCTCGCTCACTAGTTAGGCGGCCTTCCCTTCAGACATGCGAAGAAGCGGGGCTGCGGAATTAGGCACGAATGGTGAAGAAGAGCTCTCCTTGCTAAAGATTTCGGGCTTCCAATCCGCGCTATAAAATACTCGGGGTTTGTTGGTTTACAGTGGATTTTACTACGCGGTGTGAGTGAGACGCGCGCACACAACGCGGAAGTACGGCATGCAAACGGGGCAAATGGAACGCGCCCCAGGGACTTCAAAGAAGAGCAAGCGCAAGCGGACGGAGGCAGGAGCTGCTGTCCACGGATGGCCGTCGTACTCGTATTTTATAGCGCAGGGTGCAAACCCGGGATCATTGGCATGGATGAGCTATGTCCAGCTCTGTACCAGCATGTCATGTGGGCATTATAAGACTAAAAAGTGGCAGCTGGCATGCCTAAAAATAGACGCAGTTTAATTTTTTTATAGTCTAAATTAAAATCCTCCTCTTTAGTGCCTCCTATTCCTATTAATCCTATTGTTCTTTTAGTGTCACTGCGTGTGCTTACAATGCCAGACAACAATCAAATGCAAATTATTCACTCTCCGCAAGTGTGAATCAGCTGTTCTCACCTATACATATTAACCTATACGTTCTCACCTAAAGTGTTTAGGTGAAATTCCACCTATACAAGTGTGACAAATATGAAAAGAAAAAAAATAGGAAGGGGCAAATACTTTTTCATGGCACTTCACATGTAGTCAGATTGTTTCACTGGGCTGAAACTGTGGCAGGTGCAGTTATAGCACTTTTTAAATCACACTTACTATACACTGATATGAATAACTTTGAATGATAAATGCTATGTTAATATGATCTCGGGCTTGCTCCACATTATGAAAGCAAAGCGCGGAGATGGAGATCAGGGAAGTACGTGATGTGGTGGAAAATAGGCAGTGGTGGTTCTACACTGAATTGCTCCGCGGGCGAGACTCCCTCCCGCCCCCCCCGTCAGCGGCACTTCTAACCAACCAAACCCCCTGTCTGAAGTCTGCTCGGTCTTGTTAATTTGTTTTAAAACCCCCAATTCTGTGAATTCCCCCAGCAGCGAAACCGGTTTGGTGACTTCACACCTGTTGTAAAGGTGCGATGGGGGATTACAGTAACTGTGGGTGCGCTTCACCTCGGAGCGCGCTGTCGCGTTGTATTCAATGAATAAACTAAAACAAAATCATGTTTGCTTCAGCATTGGAAACAATATTGTATTAGGCTAACTGTATTAAAGATTATACACCTTTGTATTCTTTGTCCACACACGTGGCATCTTAAACTTTTTAGATATTGATCCTTTCTCGACGCAGCGAATTTTCTGAGCAAATTAATAATAATTTCCATGAATGAAAAGGAGGAAGAAGAAAAGGTTACGCGAAAATAAGAAAAAGCTTTAGAGGTAAATGCTGTGAAATGCTTCAAATGAACAGATTCTGCCTGTAACAGGTCAGGGACAGTGAGGCTGGATCCAGCAGCGCACCACATCCCACATTATAATACATGCTGATGATGACCAACACGTCTCCCCTGATCTACCAGAGCCAAGTAAAAAGAATGGCAATCAAACAGAATAAAATTAGTAGCAGCATTAACTTGTGCTAGTAATTATTATGGTGGTCAATATTAATTGAAATAATGTTTCTCAGCATTATTTCGTGTTAATATTGACTACCATAATAATTAAAATAAGTAACTAGTTTACTAGCGTGAGCTACTGCTGCTACTGATTTTATTTCAGCTTACCTGTTCAGTTTTATTGCCATTCCTTTTAAAATATTGTCTTTATAGATTTATATGTTGTTTGTCTTGATGTTCTTTTTTTTTTTCGTTTCTTTGACCCAATATATGTTCAGTGATACTTCAAATAACATGTTTAAATAGCATTGATTTCTGTATTGTGTTATATTTTTATACTAGTAACTGGTGTTAAAAATGTATCTCTACATTAATGAGCCAATGTATTATGGTGTGGGCTGCTGTGGGCCAGGAAGTCCAGGGCCACTTTTTGGTCCCAGTCCACCCCTGTAATAACGAATGGTGAAAGCGCAGTCAAAGCCCGGGGATTCTGCGTTCCGCGAGGGCCAGTCGTGAATAGCTGACACTCAGTGACAGCCAATGAAATTGAAGCATTTTTGCGCTTTCCACATGGTGTGGCGTTGCTTAAATAATATCCGTATAATATCCGTATATCCTATAAAATCGTCCAGACCCTGGTTCGAATCCCGCTCTGGGTGAAAATGTAATAAATGTGAATCCTTTGTTTTACACTTTTTGCTTGTAATAATCATTAAATTATGTTTAATTATGAGGTGAGTGCTAATGTGTTTCATAGCTTAAGCAAAAAAAAAATTCTGAATTGCAAACATGCATTTAGTACTAAAGCATAACTTGATAATGTAATGGCTATATCATGGCATTTTGAGCACTGGCTGGGAATCGAACCCAGGTCTCCCGCATGGCGGGCGAATCACCTACCACTGAGCCACCAGCATCCGTCTGCGTATAAAGCGCATAAAAACAATAAAACAATACTGTTATAGGCTAACGTCATACATCTTTGTAGTCCTTTTGCACACGCGCGGGTGCGTTACAATAATAATAATAATAAATTCGGAGAACTACTACTAATAATAATAATAATTCTGAATGAAAATGATGAATAAATACATATCAGTTTGAGCTTGACACGTTTATGAGCTCTGTCGCTTGCCGTCAATGGGCGCCTAAGAGACAAAACATTTTTCGATTCAGTAGACACACAATACTTTAGACTGAAACACGACTGCCCCCTACAGGTATTGAAGGGCATTTTCACAGCTTGCCGCACGCAACCGCGGCAAGTCGTAGGATCCCTTTTCCAATACGTGCGTTTTTAAAGGCCAGATCTGTAAAAGCGCCGAGCAAGGGGGTAAAAAAAAAAATAATACTTCACACTCAATCAAATTCCAGGACCCTACTTTCATGACTTTTCCTAATTCTGTGAGCTTAATCACCCTGTATGCGTACATTTTTAAAATCGAACCAGTAAAAGCCAGTACAAAACTATTTTGCTCTCAGCTGCGTGCTGGTCATGCCGTTTTCTGCCTTTTCCAACCCGCGACTCTCATTTCTCTCAGCAGATGGCGCAAGGAATCGCGCCAATTATCTATGCGTCATTCAGTGCGTATATGTAACTATCTCATTCCATATATGCAGTTTATTATATATATATATATATATATATATATATATATGCTTCCGTGAATCGACAATTCGCCATTTATTCTGGCGTTGATAATCAGCGATATTTTATAAGGACATTTAGGGGATTTCGCTTTACTAAATTTTATAACTTTTTGAGAAAATTAATTAGTTTGTTCATTCTGTTAAAAGCTCTAAAACAATATTGTTTTACATATTACATATGTAATGACCCCTCCTGAGGATATAAAGCCTCATTATTGAATTTGAATAAATCAGATCTACCACGGCAGATAATAAACTATGCTATGTCATAACCGAAGCAAACACCACGATTATGCCTCGTTTCGTTTAGTGTTGCTAGGCAACGGACCACGCGCCTAATCGGCGGGAACGCGGTGCACTTGGCCGCGGTGTATTATAAACCTGCGAATAGTTTTACTGCTTATGCTCATGTAATAAAAGCGAGGGAAATGTGGAAGTGATGTGTGGCCACTCAATGAGAACTAAATCAAAGGTTGCATAGTGACACTAAACAGCTGAACAACTTCACTTTTCCGTTTACCTCTGAGGGAAAAAAAAGCTGTATTTTGTTTGTTTATATTTAGAATGTTTATAAAAGTACATGAAGTAGGCGTGCACACACACACACACACAAACACACCTCCCCTGAGCCCTCGGTCAACATCTAATTACCGTCGATATGCAAATAACTAAAGGCGTAGCCTAATGTGGTGTCGTGTCGGATTTCAGCAGTCACGGAGTGGAAAGACTTTGAAGCAGTTGCAGCGTTTTTTCAGTTACAACAAGCACAGCGATGAGTCCACGTTGTTTCACTGGTTATGACATAGTGACACTAAACAGCTGAACAACTTCACTTTTCCATTTACCTCTGAGAAAAAAAAAACTTTTTTTGAACGTATTTTGTTTGTTTATATTCAGAGTAACACCTTCCAACCACCTATCATAGTCTATTGTTAGTTTTAATGATTTGGCAGAAACTAATTATCACTACATAAGTACCCCAACACCACTGATCATGAGTTTCAGCTGAAACTAATTCTATACATGCAACAGAGAATATACTGTATATTTGGTCTGTATCCACACTCAGCGGTCACAGAGTGAAAAGACTTTGAAGCAGTTTATATATTAATCTAAGCTTGAACTTATCAACATTGTTTCGTTCAGATTCGACTTCAGTGTGTTTCTTAAACTTTCCCCATATATATATATACTTTTCATTATTACTTGACCCTGGAGTTTAGTTTAGCACACAAAAAACTGAAAAGTTCTTTCTGGTAAATCAACTGCATATGTAGTTTATTTACAGCAATTCATTAAAAAAAATGAATATACATTGTACAGTACAAGGTAAACACGAGAAAGGTTACAAAATGAAAAAACAAACAGTGTCTTCTTTATAAACAGCTTATACTGTGCGTAGAGATGCTGAAATCTTTTGCATGTTGCCCCTCAATTTTGTGCTTCCATTTCAAGTAGAGAGATATTTGACCGACAGCTTAGAACAAAATAACTGTAGGTGTGATCACAACCCCCTCCGAACGACCGTGCCATCAATCACTGACCACCTCAGAAGTTCCCTCCAATGTATGCTGATGTTTTGCAAGTATTTTTGCAAAACAATGGCACTCTCTTGAGAGGTGGTTGGAATGTGTTATTCATTTATTTATTCTATACAACGCCACAAACTACACAGACCAAACTGTTACCTTATTGTATTCGTATACTCATCGCTGTGCTTGTTGTAACTGAAAAAACGCTGGGGGAGGTGTGTGTGTGTGTGTGTGTGTGTGTGTGTATGTGTGTGCGCGCGCTGTAGCCTGTGAATGAATACGCACAGCAGAGGAACAGAGACATGACGGACATCTAATACCGTATTGTGTAGTGTCCCTTTTCAGAGAATTTTTCTGCTACCGCAGATCAGTTTATTAACTTGTAATATATTAATTTTAGGAATATATTAACATGTGCAGACATTTAGTTGAGGGGGCGCTGCCCCTCTTGCCCCTGAATAGAGCCAGCCTCGATTACACACACACACATTTTATATATTATATAGCATGCATCTTTATACATTTGGAATCTGCATCTACATTTTCTGTTGCATGTATAGAATTAGTTTCAGCTGAAACTAATTTATCAATGGTGTTGGGGGTTTTATGTAGTGATAATTAGTTTCTGCCAAATCATTAAAACTAACAATAGACTACTCTGAATATAAACAAACAAAATACAGCTTTTTTTCTTAGAGGTAAACAGAAAAGTGAAGTTGTTCAGCTGTTTAGTGTCACTATGTCATAAACAGTGATACAACGTGGACTCATCGCTGTGCTTGTTGTAACTGAAAAAACGCTGCAACTGCTTCAAAGTTTTTCCACTCCGGACCGCGTGGTCCGTTGCCTAGCAACACTAAACGAAACGAGGCATAATCGTGGATAATCAAATAGAATGAACAAACTTATACATTTTCTCCATACGAAAATGAAATTAAGTAGAGCTTTCCTTTTTGTTATAGTACGAAGCCCCTGGATGGACAAAGGAGGAGAAAAAACAGCAGAAAAAAGTCACGCCAAAAACTTTGGGCTATAATGCAAAACATGACTTGTTTTTTCTGCCGTTTTTCCCTCTTCCTTTGTCCTCTTACAGACTCTGTAGTAGGTTTTCTCAGTTGAATATGAAAAAAAGATATCGCTGATTATCAACGCGGGAATGAATGGCGCATTGTCCAAGTGCAAGTTGATCTTGGAGCTAAACTATTTGCTGAATGGCGCATTGTCCAAGTGCAAGTTGATCTTGGAGCTAAACTATTTGCTTTGGGTGAAAGCGCCATCTAGCGATCATTGTGTGTCAGCAGCAGCTTCCCATTCAAAACAATAGGCGGTCAAATGACCGCTGAACCGCGTTATAAGTAGGTCACACTGGCGCGGCGCTTCTAGTGTTAAGGCGCATAAACACAATAAAACAATAATGTTTTAGGCTAACATATACATTTTTGTAGTCTTTTTGCACCAGCGCGGGTGCGTTACAATAATAATAAGAAAAAGAATAACAATAATAAATTCGGAGCACTACTACTTATAATAATAATAATTCTGAATGGAGAAAGCGAAGTCAAAGACGTATCATTGAAGGAGAGAAAAAAATGAAAAATAAATACACATCAGTGTGAGCCTGACATGTTTATGAGCTCTGTCGCTTGCTGTCAATGGGCGCCTAAGAGACAACACATTTTCAGCTTCAGTAGACACACAATACTTCAGACTAAAACACGACTGCCCCCTACAGGTAATAAAGGGCATTTCCACAGTTTGCCGCGCGTAGCCGCGGCAAGTCGTGGGATCCCTTTTCCGAAAACGTGCGTTTTTGAAGGGCAGATCTGTAAAAGGGAGAGCCAGAAGGAAACACAGACATGAGGGCTCCCTGAGATGTAAAGCAACCAATCACCTCACCGTCAACAAACCTGAGTGATTAATGGGAGTGGGGAGAACAAAATCTAAACATACCAGTTCACCATAATACTCTACGTCCATGAGTCCCCCAGATCTGGTCCTTTACCTAAGGCAAATCTATTTATAAAAATGCTTGAATAAATAAATAGGTTTTTAGCCTGGACTTAAACACAAGGACTGTGTTTGAGTCCCGAACACTATTTGGAAGACTATTCCATAATTTTGGGGCTTTGTAAGAAAAAAAGCTCTGCCCCCAGCTGTAGTTTTTATAATACGCGGTACTGATAAGCAGCCTGCATCCTTTGATTGAAGTAGGCGTGGCGGATCGTAAGACACTAGCAGTTCACTCAGATACTGCGGTGCGAGACCATTTAATGCTTATATGTCAAAAGTAGTATTTTAAAATCAATGCGAAATTTTACAGGGAGCCAATGAAGTGAAGATAAGATAGGTGTGATGTGCTCATATCTTCTGGTTCTAGTGAGGACTTTCGCTGCTGCATTCTGGACTAGCTGAAGCTTATTTTATGCACCTAGCTGAACAACCAGACAGTAAGGCATTACAATAGTCCAACCTAGAGATGGTAAAAGCATGAACAAGTTTTTCTGCATCGTTTAGCGACAATATATTTTTTATCTTGGCAATATTTCTGAGGTGAAAGAATGCTATCCTGGTAATATTATCTACATGAGCTTTAAATAAAAGGCTGGAATCTATAATCACACCCAGGTCTTTTACTGTTGCAATTGATGGAACAGAAAGGCCATCTAAAGTTACAGAGTGATCTAAAATCTTACTTTTAGCTGTATGCGGTCCTATGACTAGAACTTCTGTCTTATCTGGATTAAGCAGAAGGAAGTTAATTAGTATCCAATTTAGTAACCTGGTTTATCTTATCAGGTTTTGCTGAGACATATAATTGTGTGTCATGCCAGAGGAAGCATGTAAAGGGAAAAAGCAATAGGCCTAAAACTGAACCCTGTGGAACACCAAACTCCACTAGAGAACATTCAGAATAATCACCATTTAAGTCTACATACTGATACCGTTCGGTCAAATAGGATCTGAGCCAGGAGAGGGCTGTACCCTTAATTCCTACTACATTTTCTAATCTGTGAAGAAGAATACTATAATTAATGGTGTCAAAAGCTGCACTGAGGTCGAGTAATATAAGCATGGTTACACAACCTTGATCAGAGGCCAACAGGAGGTCATTTACTACTTTAACGAGTACTGTCTCTGTGCTGTGATGAGGCCTAAATCCTGACTGATACAGTTCATGTATGCCATTTTTATGTAGATATGAGCATAGCTGCTTCGCTACTATCTTTTTCAGAATCTTAGAGATAAAGGGGAGGTTTAATATTGGCCTGTAATTGGACAGCTGTCAGGGGTCAAGGTCAGGTTTTTTTATAATCAGTTTAATAACTGCTAATTTAAAAGATTTTGGAACATACCCAATGTTGAGTAAAGAATTAATTATTCTCAACAGGGGTTCTGTTATTGCTGGTACTATCTGTTTAAGAAAATGTGTCAGTACAGGATCTAATCTAATGTCTAAGATTTAGAGTCCTTTTTTTTTTAACACAAGTCCCGCTCCACTCCTGACGTCCGCCGTGAGCAAGGTCTTCTTTAATGGCATCACGGTGGTCACTGAAGATCCGGTCACACGTGTACACCCCAAACACAGCCAGTGATGCATTAATATGCTGGGGAACAGCAGAAGAACAGAGAACACACAGAACAAAAAACCTTTATGCATCGCAGGAAGAATGTCCATCAATGTACCTCGGCGGGCATTACACAAACATGAGCCATATATATTTACATGCGTATCAGATAGGCATATCCCGCATACAGGTTTACAAATATCTTAGCTTTTAGCATTAGCATTAGCTTTTTAGTTTTGGCAGTGAAATTGCTGCTGTTAACTGGCCCAACCTCTCTTCTTCATTTATTGATTTTACAAAAAAGATCCCCACAGCGCCCCCGCTGGCCGGGAGCCCGTAACCAGGCAACTGCCTGTTACAAAGAAGTGATCTGATTGTTGTCAAAAGAGATAATAAAGTCTTGACCGGGGGATGAGTCACCAGGGTAGAACAGCAGTTTGGTTTCACGCAGATTGAGCTTCAGCTGATGAGCTGCCATCCAGGATAAGATGTTGAGATCCGGGTGGAAAGTTGAGTGTCTGAGGGAGGAAAGGAGAGAATAAGTTGCATGTCATCTGCATAACAATGGTATAAAAAGCCATGCGATGATATGACCTTAAAAAGAGAGGTATAGAGGGAGAACAGTAGAGAGTCTGAATTGGGCAGATGTGGATCCCTTTTATGTCACCTTATATGACCTAAAGCTGGCCCAAGTCATAAGCAAACTAAAAGGCTGCCTAGAGCCTCTGTGACCACCAGGAGGCCCCCAAGAGTAACAGCCATTAAAGTGTGTGTGTATATATATATATATATATACACTGAACAAAAATATAAACGCAACACTTTTGTTTTTGCTCCCATTTTTAATGAGATGAACTCAAAGATCTGAAACGTTTTCTACATAAACAAAATAACCATATCTTTCAAATATTGTTCACAAATCTGTCAAAATCCATTACGATGAAGAACTGGAGTCAAGTCGAGACCCCAATGAGGACGACGAGCATGCAGATAAACTTCCCTGAGACTGTTTCTGACAGTTTGTGCAGAAATTCTTTGGTTATGCACTTCGATTGTTTCAGCAGCTGTCTGAGTGGCTGGTCTCAGACGATCATGATGGTGAACATGCTGAATGTGGAGGTCCTGGGCTGGTGTGGTTACACGTCGTTTGCGGTTGTGAGGCTGGTTGGATGTACTGCCAAATCCTCTGAAAACACCTTTGGAGACAGCTTATGGTAAAGAAATTAACATTCAATTTATGAGCAACAGCTCTGATGGATATTCCTGCTGTCAGCATGCCAACTGCACGCTGCCTCAAAACTTGTGACATCTGTGGCATTGTGCTGTGTGATTCAACTGAACCTTTCAAAGTGGCCTTTTACAGGTGGACAGTCTAAGGCACACCTGTGCAATAATCATGCTGTCTAATCAGCATCTTGATGTGGACAACATTTGAAAGATATGGTTATTTTGTGTATGTAGAAAATGTTTCAGCTGTTTGAGTTCATCTCATAAAAAATGGGAGGAAAAACAAAAGTGTTGCGTTTATATTTTTGTTCAGTATATATATATATATATATCCGGGAACCATCACCTTATCGCGGTGAAGAGGTTTGCGTGCCCTCATGAACCTGGGAGCAGTGTTGTCTGGAGACATGTGCTCCTGGTAGGGTCTTCCAAAGCAAAGTGGTCTCAAGCAAGGACAAAGTATGGTTTAAAAACCCCCATAAAACAAAGAGGAGAGATTGAAGTGACCCTGCCCAGATGAAGCCTGGAGCCCATGCCAGGGCTGGACAGAGTACTGCATCGGGCTCCAATAGGGAATTCCATAGTCTTACTGGGGGACTTCAACGCACATGTGGGCGATGACGGAGATACTTGGAGGGGTGTGATTGGGAGGAACGGCCTCCCTGGTCTGAACTCGAGCGGTGTTTTGTTATTGGATTTCTGTGCTAGTCATGGATTGTCCAAAACAAACACCATGTTCGAACATAGGAATGCTCATAAGTGTACTTGGTATCAGAGCACCTTAGACCGAAGGTCATTAATCGATTTCGTGATCATATCCTCTGATCTAAGGCCATATGTTTTGGACACTCGAGTAAAGAGAGGGGCGGAGCTGTCAACTGATCACCATCTGGTGGTGAGTTCAGTTAGGTGGCAGGGGAGCCACTGAACAGACCTGGTAAGCCAAAACGTGTAGTATGGGTGAATTGGGAACGTCTAGGGGAGGACACTGTCAAAGAGGCCTTCAACTCCCACCTCCAGCTGAGCTTTTTCAGCATCCCTGTAGGAGCTGGGGACATTAAATCAGAGTGGCCGATGGTCAATGCTTCTATTGCTGAAGCTGTAAGCTGTGGTCCTAAGGTTCTGGGTGCTTCAAGGGGCGGTAACCCTCGAACAGCATGGTGGACACCTGTGTTTAGGGAAGCTGTCCGACTGATAAAGGAGTCCTTAAGGGATATGTTATCTCAGGGAACTCTAGAAACAGTTGCAAGGTCCAGGCGGAATCGAAGGACAGCAGCAGTAGCAGAGGCAAAGCAGTGGGTGTGGAAGGAGTGGGAGGAGCTTGGAGAATCTTTCGGACTTTCGGGCAGCACTAAGATGCTTTTGGAAAACCATCCAGCACCTCAAGAGAGGGAAACAGGGAACCACCTAAGCTGTGTACAGCAAGGATGGGGCACTGCTGACCTCGACTAAGGAGGTAATCGGGCGCTGGAAAGAGCACTTTGAGGAACTTCTGAACCCGACTAATTCACCCTTTGTTGCAGAGGCAGAGCTGAAGGATGATGCGGGGTCAGCGTTGATCTCCCTGGACGAGGTCACTGAGGTAGTCAAACAACTCCACAGTGGCAAAGCCCCAGGAATTGACAAGATCAGTCTGGAAATGCTGAAGGCTATGGGTGTTAAGGGACTCTCTTGGTTGACATGCCTCTTCAACATTGCGTGGCAGTCTGGGACAGTGCCTAAGGAGTGGCAGACTGGTGTGGTGGCTCCCCTTTTTAAAAAGGGGGATCAGAGGGTGTGTGTCAACTATAGGTGAATTACACTACTTAGCCTCCCTGGAAAAGTGTACTCTAAGGTGCTGGAAAGGAGGGTTCGGCCAATTGTCGAACCGCAGATTAAAGAGGAACAATGTGGATTCCGTCCTGGTCATGGAACAGCGGATCAGCTTTTTACTCTTGCAGGAATCCTGGAGGGGGCTTGGGAATATGCCCATTCAGTCTACATGTGTTTTGTGGATTTGGAAAAGGCATATGATCGGGGCCCTCAGAATTTTCTGTGGGAGGTACTGTGGACGTATGGTGTGAGGGGGTCACTTCTCAGGGCCATCCAATCCCTTTACGGCCAAAGTGAAAGCTGTATTCGGATTCTCGGCAGTAAGTCATGCTTGTTTTCAGTGGGTGTTGGCCTCCAAAGAATTATGGTGAACTGGTATGTTTAGATGCTGTCCTTCCCACTCTCATTGATCACTCAGGTTTGTTGACAGTGAGGTGATTGGTTGCTTTACATTTCAGGGAGCCCTCATGTCTGTGTTTCCTTCTGGCTCTCCTTTTTAGTTATGCTGTCATAGTTAGTCCTGCTGGAGTCTCTGCTTGCACTTTACAGTAAATATACTGTATAATGTATATTTACATCATACATTATATGACTGTGACTGTTATCTCTCCCTTCTGCTCTCTCTCCTGCTCTTTCTCTTCCTTCTCTCCCCCTCTCTCTTTCCCTCTCTCTGTCAAGCTACACATGTCGTTCCTGAGCTGCCAGTGATCCAGACTCCCTCTGCCCTCCTGACCTGTCTGACCCATCCTGGTGCCCCGCTTCTGGTTGGTGATCTCGTCACATGAATGCCGTGTGTCTCAATGGGATGCGTCTCGTGTCTGGGGATGGTTCTCTCTACCTAGAAGACTGTTCTGGCCTCGACTGGGATTGGCAGCTGTTTATCTAAGGACTTTACTGTTTAATAGTTCAGGACTGGAACTTCATACAAGTCTACCTGAGATTTCAATAACTAACTGGACTCCATATTAACATCAATTAACATCAACTGTTATGCTGAACTGCCAACTAACACACAGTATGAATGCAGATCAATTCCTGCTCTCTGTTTTACCCAAATGAGGATGGGTTCCCTTTTGAGTCTGGTTCCTTTCAAGTTCCCTTTCAAAGGCTACACTCGATGCTGCGTGAAAACGCTATGGGAAGATCTTTTCATGTTGCCGGTTGTGAAGCATGTGTGTACCAAACACGCAAAATTTTGGCTTATATAACCTCTGTCAGGTGACGTCATCTGATTAGATGCACCTGCAGGTTATAACTAGGAGTGAGCGGGCAACATTCCTCAGATCTTTTTCTTCACCGCATTGTGCGCGTGTGTGTGTCAGCAAAGCATAACAAAAATATAAAACAAGCAGAATTAAATCTCAAAACTCACCAGATAGTATGGCGGAGTTTGGAATAAGATGTCCCCCTCCTTGTGAAAATTTCCTTTCGAAGGGCGATATGCAAACATTCTGCTTCGAATGTTTTGGTGAGAAGCATGCTCTCGAAGGGCTTAATGGAGAGTGTGAGCACTGTAATCTCCCCATGAAGCTGCTTCGCGCGCGCCTCGCGTTCTTTAGGGAACCACGAGCCGCGCTGCACTCATGGGGATCACAAGCAGATCTGGCCGAGGCGCGAGAGACGGAGTCCCTCCTTTCTCTCGCCCTCTCCCCCAATCCCGATGTCTCTCCTTCCACTTCACGAGCGCACTCCGGTGCTTCTCGCGGGTGTGTTGAAGAGACTCGATCTCCTGCTTCTGTGGAAATGGAAGTTGTTTCCTCAAAACGCTCCTCAAAAGATGAGAGAGAATATGAGGAATTGCTCGAAGATATAACGCGTGCAGCCGAACGACTGCATATTGACTGGCCACAGGAGCAGACTCACCCAAAACAATCCAACTTAGATGACAGATTTTTGTCGGGTGGCCAGGAGATGGAGCCAAAACACCGCTCTCTCCCATTTTTTGATGACCTCCACAACGAGTTATCTCGTTCTTGGAGAAATCCTTTTTCTTCCCGTATTTTTGTACCATCGACTTCGTTTTATTTGAACATCGTTGATGCAAAAGCATGAGATTATGTGGTGATGCCCCAGATAGAAGAGACGCTTGCGGGCTCTCTCTCTCCTGGAACATCATCCTCATTAAAGAAACCAATACTTCCCTCCAAGCCGTGTAGAACTTTTTCTACCCTGGTAGGGAACGCGTTCCAAGCAGCAGGTCAGGCCGGCGCTTCCTTGCATACCATGGCGGTTTTGCAGGCATATCAGGCTGATCTGCTGAAAGATTTGAGCACGAGCGGCACACTGAATCATGACGCTTTAATGAATTACGCCGGGCTACTGATTTATCCCTGCGTGCGACTAAACAGACAGCCCGTGCAATCGGCCGTTCCATGGCCTCCTTGGTGACCGCTGAAAGGCACCTGTGGTTAAACCTGACAGGCATCAAGGACAAGGATCGAACATTCCTCCTTGATGCCCCTGTCTCACCTTTCGGCCTATTCGGCGACGCTGTGAATTCCGTCGCCACTAGGTTCCGAGAAGCTAAACTGTATGAACAGCCTTTTGGGAAATTTCTCCAACGCCGTGCTGGGCACCCCCCCGTAAGGCATCGCGCCTCACAGGCTGCCTCCAAAAGATCAGATTGCCGCACTGTCTTCTTTTCAAAGCCTACGTGCCCAGGACTGTGGGGGTAATCCCCCCCGGGGAACGGCACTTAACGCTCTTTCCTATAAGAGTATGCCCCCCCGGACACCCCCAGGGATATGTTAGTACCTCCAGAGATATGTTAGTGCCTCGATTTTATCTTCCAGGATGCCGAACCACTAACACCCCCCCGCGCACTAAAACTTGTACCCTTTTCAGAGAAACTGGCAGCGTAGAAGCTACTGCCAGGCATATCTCCCTAAAGACTGTATAGAAGGGCTACAGGATTCAGTTTGCTTATCGCCCTCCGCGTTTCAACGGCGTGGTCTATACTTCCGTGATACCGGAGAAAGCGCATCTGCTGAACTCCGAACTCCAGGCGTTGCTGGAGAAGGGAGCCATAGAACAGGTTCCTCCTCCAGACAGGTAGTCAGGCTACTACAGTCGTTACTTTCTGGTCCCCAAGAAAGGCAGGGGGGGGGGGGGTATGTGCGTCCGATTTTGGATCTTCGCGGGTTGAACCACTATCTCAAGAAGTACAGATTCAAAATGTTAACCATCAATTTGATTGTCTCGCAAATCCAACCAGAAGATTGGTTCGTGATGATAGATTTAAAGGACGCATACTTCCACATAAAAGTTTTGCCACAACACAGGAAGTTCCTGAGGTTCGCTTTCAAGGGGAGAAGCTTACCAGTATTGGGTTTTTTCATTCGGTCTAGCTCTGTCACCCCGCACATATACAAAATGTATGAATGCTGTCCTGACTCCCTTGTGACTCCTGGGCATCCGTATTCTCAATTACATAGACGACTGGCTAATCCTGGCCCAGTCTCAGCAGCTAGCGCTCCGACATCGCGATGTCGTCCTAGCTCATCTCCATTCGCTGGGATTGAGACTCAACGCTACCAAAAGCGTTCTCGTTCCGGCTCAGAGGACAACATACTTGAGTGTCAGATGGGATTCGATCACTATGCGGGCACAATTGTCCCCCGCTCGTGTCGAATCCATCCTCAGCGCCCTCAAGGAAATTAGACTAGACCTATCAGACTAGTGACTATCATTTCAAAAATGTTTAGGCCTCATGGCAGCTGCATCCACGGTGATACCTTTGGGCCTTCTGCACATGAGAGCTTTTCAGTTGTGGCTAAGAGCCAGGGGATTTCATACAAGGGCCAATCCCCGAAGGCGAATAAGGGTTACGCTCGAAGGACGTCGTACCCTTTCTGTGGTTCAGACCCCGATTTCTCACCTTGGGTCCCACTCTAGGTCCGTCTTGTCATCGCAAAATGCTAATGACAGACGCTTCCCTTACCGGCTGGGGTGCGGTCTTGGATGGCCGTCCAGCTCAAGGGCGCTGGAGAGGTCATCTTCTCGCATGGCACATCAATTGCCTCGATGGCTCTATTTTTGGCCCTACAGCACTTCCTCCAGCAGCTGAGAGGCTACCATGTTCTAGTGCGGGTGGACAATACATCGGTAGTCTCCTACATAAATCGCCAGGGCGGACTGCACTCGCGCCGCTTGAACGAGCTAGCGCATCAGGTTCTGCTCTGGGCACAGGACAAGTTCCTGTCCCTCAGGCCGATTTACATTCCAGGGAACATGAATGTGGGAGCAGATTTACAGTCCAGACAAGCTGTGACACACGGGGAATGGAAACTCCACCCCGACATAGTCAGCCAAATCTGGGAAAGAACCTTTACAGCAGAGGTGGTCCTCTTTGCCTCCCAAGAGACAGCACAATGCCCTCTCTACTACTCTCTGACTCATCCTGCTCCCCTGGGTCTGGACGCGATAGCCCATACGTGGCCCAATTTACGCCTTTATGCGTTTCCGCCAATATCTCTGTTCCCGGGAGTTCTGGCGAGGGTCCGTCAACACGGTTTGCGCCTCTTACTGATAGCGCCCCGTTGGCCGGCCAGAGTATGGTTCTCGGATCTAATATCTCTCCTCGATGGCTCACCTTGGATGATTCCAGTGAGGAGGGATATTTTGTCTCAGGCGCAGGGGACAATATTTCATCCCTGACCCGAGCTTTGGAACCTTCACGTTTGGCCCCTGAACGGGACCAACTAAGTCAAGCTGGTCTCCCAGCCAGCGTTATTGACACTATTCTAGCCGCTAGAGCTCCCTCCACTAGGAAAGCTTATGCCCTCAAACGGAATGTTTTTGAAAGTTGGTGCATGACGAAGCAGGTAGACCCAGTCCACTGCCAAATTGTTTCAGTTCTAAAGTTCCTGCAAGATAAGTTGTCCTTGGGCTTGTGCCCTAGTACCCTTAGAACGTACGTGGCCGCTATCTCAGCCTGCCACGTTCCAATCGAGGGGACTAATGTGGGAAAACACCCTTTAGTTGCCCGTTTTATTCGTGGAGCTAAACGGTTGAGGCCACCCACTAGAGCCACGACCCCTTCATGGGATTTATCTATCGTGCTCGGAGGTCTAATTGACACTCCTTTCGAACTGCTAGAGTCAGTGCCTGACAGGCTTCTGACTCTTAAGATGGTTTTTCTTATGGCCATTACCTCTCTCATGAGGATTGGGGATCTGCGCGCCTTGTCAGTCTCCCCATCCTGCCTGGACTTTGCCCCTGGGCTAGTCAAGGCCATTCTGCATCCTTACCTGAACTATCGTGTATGTGCTCTTCGGATTTACGTCCACCGCACTTGCCAGTGACGTAGATCAGAGCAGCTCTTTATATGCTATGGAGGCCGCAACCGGGGGGCGGCCGCTACTACGCAGACCATGTCACATTGGGTGAGAGATGCTATTGCTCTCTCCTATGAGGCGCGTGGGCTCACTTCGCCTCTAGGAATCAGGGCTCATTCAACCAGGGGGATTGCTTCATCTATTGCACTAGCAAGAGGTATTCCCCTGCAACAAGTGTGTGACGCGGCGGGCTGGTCCTCTCCGCACACATTTATTAGATTTTATAGTCTGAATGTTCCTGTCACTCCGGGCTCACGAGTCCTCGAGTCAGCTTCCCAGACATAGTTCTGAGACCTCTCAGCCTTGTGCGCACACGCTACACAATGCGGGGTCCAGACACTCGCAGTGCGGCGACGTTGGTACTCTCGTTCCCATAGCGTTTTTAAGCAGCATCAAGTGTAGCCTTTAAAAGGGAACGTCTCGGGTTACAGCAAAGATGCTGCGTCCCAAAGCCGCACTGCCAACGTGACCGGACGTCCGTTCAGACAATCAATCTGAGGAATGTTGCCCGCTCACTCCTATTTATAACCTGCAGGTGCATCTAATCAGATGACGTCACCTGAGCGAGGTTATATAAGCCAAAATTTTGCGTGTTTGGTACACACATGCTTCACAACCGGCAACATGAAAAGATCTTCCCAACCGGCAACATGAAAAGATCTTTCCATAGCGTTTTCACGCAGCATCTCGTTCCCGCCTTTTCAGGGAACAGGGTTACAGCAAAGTTACCCGAGACGGTTTCTTCCTACTACCATCCCAGAGAGTTTTTCCTTGCCACAGATGCCCTTGGCTTGCTCACCAGGGACTATCTGACCATTTTGATTCATACACATTCAAATTCCATACAAACATAAATAATTATTTTGATTGTGTAAAGATGCTTTGGGACAATGCCAATTGTTAAAAGCGCTATACAAATAAATTTTAATTGAATTGAATAAATGCAGAGTCGTAAAGCAGGGCCGTAATCGGAAAATGAAAGCGAAAGTTCGTGAAGTTCGTATGCGCGGAGTAAATGCAGAGTCATGGAGGTGTGCAGTAGTCGAGAGGGTGTGAGCGTGGGTCTGAGCTGTGAAATCGTGACTGAGTCAGTAGTTGCGCGAGCTTGAAGCCGTGAAATCCGTATGCGCGGAGTAAATGCAGAGGCGTGGAGGTGTGCTGTAGTCGAGAGGACATGAGCGTGGGTCTGAGCCGTGAAAAGTCATCAGCGTGGCATCAATGCCGAGATGTGAGGATAAGCCGTAGTGTAGAGACTGTGAGCGTGAGTCATAAGATGAGAGTCTGACAGCGTGGGAAAGGAAATGTCAAATGAATGACGCGGTCTTTGATCAGCACAGAGTGCTGAAAGTGTGACAAGGAAACTTTCTATCTATTTCATTCCAGCGATTAAAAAACGGTAACAAAGTCAATTTTAGAATCCACAGTAGCTGAGTGGTCCGAGCACAAGCTCTCGTGGGTTAGCTTTTCTCTGAACACGCTGTGGACACGGGGGTGGGGCTAATAAACACGCATCTCGGTGTATTCATTTTACCCACTTTTATTTGGGGTAAAGTGACTGATATGCCTAACTTTTTCCAGCAGTGCTATTGTTTCACTGAATAATCTATTATTATTAACACTGTAAGGGCCATATTTCATTCTTGTGATTTGTTGTTATGTTTATCTTATTTCAGTTTATTAGTTAAGCATTAAGCATTAAGTATCATACATATAATTTGTATTGTGACATAATTTCATGGGTTGTTCTGTGACATCATCCCACAGTTATGCAGTTCCATGTCTATCACGCACGTTAGTTGTAGTTGTTGTTAAGACACGGAAGGATACAGAAAGGTGTGGAGCACACAAGCTTTTGACCGTGAGACAGTAAGCTAAAAGGAATACAGTAAAATAAGTTGTTGTAACTGTAATCTATTGAAGCTACAGAACACAGCAAGCGACTTGTCGTGACTACAGTGGATTAATGCAAGAAACTGTAACAACCGTTGTTTTTGATGTTGAAAATAAACAAGAGACAAAGAAATCAACGAAACGTCTGATGTCGTCAGTGACACTGTGTAAGTAAAGACATGCGTCAGAACTTGTGAATAACATGCCCCTACATTAAAGTCAAAAGCTTGGCTCCACAGCAGAAATGAAGATAAGTGATTTAAGATTGTGAAGAGCGCGCGTGCGACTTCAAAAACGCACATCAACCGAAACCGAAAGCGAAAAGAGGACTTGCCTGCCTTAAACTTCACCATGTCACACGGCGAGGACAACGCTGCTATCGCCGAATCTGAGCAGGTGATGGTGCTCGACGAACTGAAGAGCGCCAGAGAAGGCAAGTGGAGTCAGTTGACTGTATTATACAATGAACTAGAGGTGCTTATGGACAATGCTTGTAATTTGCATGACGTTAAAGCCAAGCGCCGCCAATACAAAGCGCTGCTAAATGACTTTATTGAAAGTAATGTAACAGTGCGATCGTGCGCAAAGGACGAAGAGCGTGAAACCGATCAGCACCACTGGTTTCACCCTAGATTAACGCGCTGCTCAGAATTCATGGTAAGAGTGGAGTCGTGGATCGCGGACACTAGTAATCGCTTCAAGTTGCCTCAAACAGGTGACAATGGAGTTTCGCCAAACGACAGTGTGTCAATGGTGGAGCGCAAGACGCCCGCCCCCCAAAGGCACGGAAGCGTAACGTCAGCGGCGTCCAAGAGGTCCTTAACGTCAGCAGTATCCGAGGCTCGACTAAAAAAGGCAGAAGCCAACAGAGCAGCTTTGCTGGCTAAAGCAGCAACTTTGAGAGATCGACAGGCGCTGGAACTGGAGGAAGCACGATTAAAGGCTGAGGAAGATCAAATGAAAGCACGATTAAAGGTCGAGGAAGAGCAATTGAAGGCACAACTAAAGGCTAAGCAAGCACAATTAAAGGCACAAAAGGAAAGGCTGGAATTGGAAACGGCGCTTGCAATAGCCGATGCTGAACTAAATTCTTACCAGAACCGTAAAAAACAACATCCTGCGAGACGGAGCGTGGTCGTCGAAACAAGTGGTGCATGCCCCCCGGAACCGGAGCACAACGACCACTGCGACCACAGTTCGGCAACGGAATACCTCGAGCTGCCATCACGCCTCGGAGCAACCCACTTAAGCATGCCAGTGAGTGCCAAACCCATAATGTCAAGCACCCTAGTGGAACGGCCCACCCAAGGTAATGAACACTCACTTTACAACACTGACATAGTGAAGCCTCAGGGTAGGATGCCACTTCAGGCAGATCTTACAGAAATGTTTGCGAAGAGTCAGAGGCAACATTCCTTACCGCAACGTTCCTCCATTCTATGGTGACCCTCTTGAGTTCACGTCCTTTGTAAGAGCTTTTAAACATCGAAACCAAAACTGATAGCAATCTGGAAAGGCTGTTCTTTCTCGAGCAGTATACTGAAGGACAGCCTAGGGACCTAGTGAGAAGCTGCCAGCTCATGCCAGAACTTCGTGGTTACGCAGAGGCTATGAAACTGTTACATGACAATTTCGGAAATAGAAAAATAATCGCTACAACGCTGATGCAAAAGGCACTCAACTGGCCGGAAATAAAGTCAGAGGACGGAAAATCGCTAAAAACTTTTTCCCTGTTCTTAGTAAAATGTTACAATACCATGTCAAGCATTGATTACAGGGATGAGCTAGACAATGCTACCAACTTGAGGAGTGTTGCCTCAAAACTGCCCTACAAATTGTGCAATGAAGAAAGAGCTAAGTTCGTGCATCTGATGAAATTCGTAGAACGAGAAGCAAAGGTAATGTCTAACCCACTATTTGGAGACCTGAACGTTTCGACTAGTGGTACAACGACTAGAGGTAAAAAACACAGCAACAAATCCCCTTCAGGATTCAAGCAAAAAATGGAAGAAAAGAGAGGTAGCAGCTTTGCGACCGGCGTAAAACAGGTTGCTAAAAATCATAAAGACTCAATCACAGTAAAGAGTAGTGGTGCATTAGTTATTAGTGCCTTCACTAAACCTTGTGCATCCTGTGAGCAAGATCATACCCTAGACGAATGCCACAAGTTTAACAATGAGACATATAAGGTCAAATTGGACTTTCTAAAAAAGAATGGATTCTGCTTTGGCTGTTTAGTAAAAGGACATTTAAGCAAAGACTGCACGAAGAAAATTACATGTCAGTTGTGCTCAAAGAAACATCCTCGCATGCTACACATTGCAGCAAAGGACACAGCTCAAGCGATTGTAAGGCTGACGAAACCGAACCAGTTCAAACATTGCCTGTTACAGCGAGTCACAAAACGAGTGCGTGTATCGGGGCTGGAGATGACTGTATTCTCTCCATAGTACCTGTTAAAATAAAGTCCAAGAAAGGCAACAAGACAGTAAAAGTATACGCCTTTATGGACCCAGGTAGCTCTGCTACCTTTTGTACAGAGTCATTAGCAAGGCGATTAAACGTAAAAGGTTAAAAAATTGACATCATGTTAAGCACTATGAACGCGAGGAAACAAGTAGAAAGTTACGTGCTTACTGACCTAGAGGTTAGCAGTCTGGAAGAAAACACCTTTATTGAACTCCCCAAAGTGTTCACACAAAAGAGTATCCCAGTCTCAGTGGAAAATATTCCACAACAGCACGACATTGATAAGTGGCCATACCTCAGCGAAGTAAAACTGCCTTACATTAATGCTGGAGTTGAAATTCTCATAGGTAACAAAGAGCACAGGCTCCTAGAACCATGGCGAGTAATTAACAGCAGGCACAATGGGCCATATGCAGTAAAGACTGCTCTCGGATGGACCATAAATGGACCTCTTCGAGAGTCGGTCGAGGAAGGCACATGTGACAATGAGCAAGTGAGCGTTGCAGTCAACAAACAGTACAACCATGATTTTCCTGAACGGAACTGTGATGACAAAGCTGAGTTGTCACAAGAGGACTATCAGTTTTTAGACTCTGTAACTAATTCTCTGCAGTTTACCGATAATCACTTCTACATCGGTCTCCCATTTAAGAAAGCAGCTATTCAAATGCCCAATAACCGAAGCGCAGCCATGCAGCGCGCACTGAACCTCAAACGGAAGTTTAAGCATAACCGCTCCTTTTACAAAGAGTATTTAAACTTCATGAATGACATGTTTGAGAAGGGTCATGCAGTCAAGGTCCCCACGCCCCACCTAAGTCGACAAGACAGGCAAGTGTGGTACATACCTCACCATGGTTTTTACCATCCTCAAAAAAAAAAAAGCTAAGAGTAGTCTTTGACTGTGCTGCCAGCTATCAGGGAATATCATTAAATAGCGAGCTTCTGCAGGGACCCGACCTGACAAACTCACTCATTGGGGTGCTCGCACGCTTTAGACAAGAAGAAGTTGCCATGATGGCAGATGTGGAAGCCATGTACTATCAGGTCAGAGTTCCGGAAAAGGACACAGACTTGTTGCGTTTTCTGTGGTGGCCGAACGGAGACGTGAGTCAGGACTTGGTTGAGTATAAAATGGTTGTTCATTTGTTTGGTGCAAAATCATCTCCAAGTGTAGCTAACTTCGCCCTTAGGAAAACAGCAGAAGAAAAACGCAGCAATGCATCTGCCGAGGCAGTCAACACAGTACTTAAAAACTTTTATGTAGACGACTGCTTGAAGTCTGTCTCTAGTCATAGTCAAGCAGTTGCGCTATATAGTAATCTCACCAAACTGTGCGCAAGTGGAGGGTTTCACCTCACCAAGTGGGCAAGTAACAGTCGTACATTGCTAGCTTCCATCCCTGAGGGTGAGAGAATTAAAGACATGAGGGACTTAGATTTGAGTAAAGACGCACTCCCTGTTGAGAGAGCTCTAGGGGTGCTGTGGTGTATTAATTCAGACACGCTCAAGTTCAAGATTAGTTTAAAAGAGCGGCCTGTGACTAGAAGAGGAATCTTGTTAGTCACTAGTTCAATTTATGACCCCTTAGGCTTCCTTGCACCAGTCATACTGCCAGCTAAGATCTTAATGCAGCGGTTATGTAAAGAGAGACTCGCTTGGGATGATGACATTCCCGAACAATTTATAAAAAGATGGAGGGCCTGGCTACACGAGTTGCATCAATTATTGAGTTTAGTGTAGCAAGATGCGTAAAACCAGTTGACTTTGGAGTTACAACTACAGCACAACTTCACCACTTCTCAGATGAAAGTGAAATGGGATATGGAGTTGTCTCATATATTAGGTTAGTAAATGCTGATGGACTTACACACTGTGCATTCATGATGGGGAATTCTCGCGTAGCGCCCTTGAAACAAACTACTATCCCCCGAATGGAATTGACAGCGGCAGTGGTCGCCGTAAACAACGACAAAATGTTGAAAGGTCAACTGGAAATAGAACTGCTGGACTCTGTGTTTTGGACCGACAGCACAACTGTCTTGAAATACATTGTTAATGAAAAACTTCACTTTAAAACCTTTGTCACTAACAGAACCTTTGTCACTAACTTTGTCACTCTCCATCATACGAGAGTCAACCAAGCCACAGCAGTGGAGGTACGTCAACACTTCAAAAAACCCAGCTGACGCTGCTTCCAGAGGAGTTTCCTGTGGAAAATATATGAAAAACAACAATTGGATCCATGGTCCCCCCTTTCTTAAAACACCAGAGAGTAAATGGCCTGAAAACATTCACGATCTGTCGAAAGAGGATGACATTGAGATTAAACACTCAGCCTCAGCGAATCTCGTAAAAACTACAGAGAGCACAGATGCCGTGAGTAAACTGATTAACTACCACTCTGACTGGTATAAGTTAAAAAGATCCGTTGCCTGGATTCTTTGCGTTAAGGACATGCTTAAACAGAAAACAAAAAGGATTAAGGGACAGGCAAACAACTCAATAACAGAAAACCATAAGTCTATAACAATCAAGGACTTAACAATGGCAGAAAACAAAGTCAATAAGTTTGTTCAAAACCAAAACTCAAAGACGAAATTTCCATGTTACAAAAGGGTAATGCATCCGTAAAAAGAAACAGTTGCCTCTCCAAACTAGATCCAGTACTGCAGAATGGAGTGCTAAGAGTTGGAGGACGTCTTGGTAGGTCTGCAATGCCTGAGCATGCAAAACACCCTGTCATTATACCCAAAGACTCACACATTACAACTCTAATCTTAAGAAACACTCACGAACAGGTCGGACATTGTGGAAGGAATTATATGCTTTCAAAATTGCGGCAGAAATACTGGATTCCGACAGCAAATTCCCTTGTGAGAAAGTTTCTGTCCAGTTGTGTGACATGCAGAAAGATCAGAGTGAAGAAAAGTGAACAAAAAATGTCAGAACTGCCACGCGATAGAATAACACCAGATCACCCACCGTTCACTAACGTAGGGGTAGACTATTTTGGACTCTTCGAGGTCAAACGGGGTAGAAGTAATGTTAAAAGATATGGCGTATTGTTTACTTATCTGACAACAAGAGCCGTGCACACTGAAGTCGCGCAGTCATTAGATACAGACACCTGCTTAAATGCTATTCGACGCTTCATGTGCAGAAGAGGCCAGGTGTCAGTTATGAGAAGTGATAATGGAACAAACTTCATAGGCGCTGAGACTGAATTGCGTAAAGCTATCCAACAGTGGAATCAGTCAAAAATTTAAGGCGTCCTCATGCAAAAGGGGATACAATGGATATTTAATCCTCCTGCTGGGTCTCACTTCGGTGGAATATGGGAAAGGCAGATAAGGTCAGTTAAAAAAATCTTGAGGTCTGTACTAAAAGAACAAACACTAAACGATGAGAGCTTGCATACATTCCTGTGTGAGGTGGAAGCTATAATGAATGACCGTCCCCTTACCACCGCTACAGACGATCCCACAGACCTGGAGCCCCTGACACCTGCTGCTGATGAAAAAAACAGCCAAACTTGCCTCCTGGTCTTTTCAAAAAAGAGGACATTTACGCACGTCGCAAGTGGAAGCAAATTCAGTACCTTGCCGACCTATTCTGGAAGCGATGGGTGCGTGAATACTTGCCCTTGTTTCAGGAGCGCCAAAAATGGTCTCAGGTGAAAAAAACGTAGAGACGTAGTCCTAATAATTGATGAGTCTTCTCCAAGAAATTCATGGGTCGTCGGACGGATCACGAAAGTGTTCCCTGATAAAAAAGGACTTGTGAGACGTGTACTGGTCAAAACTAAAACCAGTACCCTGGAAAGACCCATCGATAAGCTGTGCCTCATATGTGAAATGGACTGTTAATTACCTTATAAAGTAGTCATGTTCCTTTCATTTGGTACGCAGCGATATGAATACCTTAAGTTAAACCGTTAACAAATGTCTAAAGTGTTAAGAAAGTTAATTCTAAAGTGTTAAAGTTAATTCAAATTTTAATCCAATAGTAAATGTTGTGGCCCAATTGTAAAAAAAAAAAAAAACAACAAAACAAAAAAATGTGTGTAATTGTCAGTGTTCCTGCCTGTCAATTAGGGGCTGGAAATGTAAGGGCCATATTTCATTCTTGTGATTTGTTGTTATGTTTATCTTATTTCAGTTTATTAGTTAAGCATTAAGCATTAAGTATCATACATATAATTTGTATTGTGACATCATTTCATGGGTTGTTCTGTGACATCATCCCACAGTTATGCAGTTCCATGTCTATCACGCACGTTAGTTGTAGTTGTTGTTAAGACACGGAAGGATACAGAAAGGTGTGGAGCACACAAGCTTTTGACCGTGAGACAGTAAGCTAAAAGGAATACAGTAAAATAAGTTGTTGTAACTGTAATCTATCGAAGCTACAGAACACAGCAAGCGACTTGTCGTGACTACAGTGGATTAATGCAAGAAACTGTAACAACCGTTGTTTTTGATGTTGAAAATAAACAAGAGACAAAGAAATCAACGAAATGTCTGATGTCGTCAGTGACACTGTGTAAGTAAAGACACGCGTCAGAACTTGTGAATAACATGCACCTACACACTTTTCAACATACACAGACACACACACACACACACACCAAAACACAAAGAAAGCAGACCAAACGTCAGCATGTCCTTTCCCCAAACAGAGCAGCAATAAGCAGTTACTTAAATCTAAACTGAGTCTTTTACATAGATCACTGATCAATAGCTCATGATAAATACATTTAAACAATTTATTCATACAGATGTACCTGTTTTACATGGAAAGGTACAGGCTTGTTACTGAATGATTTACTCGATAAAGAGCCGTATAAGAACTGTGGCAGCTGGCACACCTAAAAATAAATGCAGGATTATTTTTTATAGTCTAAATAAAAATGCTTTTATAAATGTGGGCTATTGTTATCTACTTTAAATATGTTTTCTCCTGGGTGTTGAGCATCGTGATGCTACTCCTTAATTTCCTATGTTTCCTAAAAGTTGAGCAATGTGTGCAGGACATAAGAGATTGGATGCTAATTAATTTCCTTCTGCTTAATCCTGATAAGACAGAAGTTCTAGTCATAGGACCACAAGCAGCTAGAAGTAAGCTTTCTGATCACAATGTGATTTTAAATGGCCTTTCTGTTCCATCAAGTGCAACAGTAAAAGACCTCGGTGTGATTATAGATTCAAGCCTTTCAGTTGAAGCACATGTAGATAATATTACCAGGATAGCATTCTTTCACCTCAGAAATATTGCCAAGATAAGAAATATATTGTCACTAAACGATGCAGAAAAACTAGTTCATGCTTTTATCACGTCTAGGTTGGATTATTGTAACGCCTTACTGTCTGGTTGTTCAACTAGGTGCTTAAACAAGCTTCAATTAGTCCAGAATGCAGCAGCGAGAGTCCTCACTCGAACCAGAAGATATGAGCACATAACCCCTATCTTATCTACATTGCATTGGCTTCCTGTGAAATTTCGCATCGATTTTAAAATACTACTCTTGACGTATAAAGCATTAAATGGTCTCGCGCTGCAGTATCTGAGTGAACTGCTAGTGTCTTACAATCCGCCACGCCTACTTCGATCAAAGGATGCAGGCTGCTTGACAGTACCGCGTATTATTAAAACTACAGCAGGGGGCAGAGCTTTTTCTTACAAAGCCCCAAAGTTATGGAATAGTCTTCCAAGTAGTGTTCGGGACTCAGACACAGTCTCAGTGTCCAGGCTAAAAACCTATTTATTTAGCCAAGCATTTTTATAAATAGATTAGCCTTAGGTAAAGGAGCAGATCTGGGGGACTCATGGACGTAGAGTATTAGGTGAACTGGTATGTTTGGATGCTGTCTTCCCCACTCTCATTGATCACTCAGGTTTGTTGACGGTGAGGTGATTGGTTGCCTTACATCTCTGGAAGCCCTCATGTTTGTGTTTCCTTCTGGCTCTCCCTTTTTAGTTATGCTGTCATAGTTAGTCCTGCCGGAGTCTCTGCTTGCACTCTGCACTAAATATACATTCACTTTTTACATTGTTCGACTGTGACCATACCTAACTGTTATTTCTCCATCTCTTTGCTCTCTCCTTTTCTGCTCTCTCCTCTCTCTCTCTCCCTCTCTCCTTTTTCTCTACCTATCTCTCTGTCGAGCTATACATGTCGCTCCTGAGCTGCCAGTGATCCAGACCCCCTCTGCCCGCTGGACCTCTCTAACTCATCCTGGAGTCCTGCTTCTGGTTGGAGATCTTATCACATGGATGCCCTCTTGTGGTCTGCCTGGAATGCGTGTGGTGACTGGGGTTGGTTCCACTTTTCCATGAAGGTGGTCCTGTCCTCGACTGATGCAGACAGCTGTTCTCTGAGGACCTGTGACTTCAGTCGCTCAATAGTTCAGGACTGAAATTTTTCACAGTCTACCTGAGCCTCCAGGAACAAACTGGACTTTAATCTTACACATCTCCTCTTATATTGAACTTTCAGTCTCGCATATTATTATGCACATCAATCCCTGCTATCTGTTTTCACCCAGATGAGGATGGATTCCCTGTTGAGTCTGGTTTCTCTCAAGGTTTCTTCCTATTACCATATAAGGGAGTTTTTCCTTGCCACTGTTGCCGTCGTCCTAGGCTTGCTCATCAGGGACAATCAGGGACAATCATATCATTTTGATTCATACACATTCACATTTCATACAAACTTAGTTCTTTTGATTGTGTAAAGCTGCTTTGTGATTATGTAAATCGTTAAAAGCGCTATACAAATAAAATTGAATTGAATTGAATTGAATATGTGGTCTAATCAGTGCTCAACCGCACGCATAAAGTTTTCCAGAGCACAGCGGTAAATTAGACTAATGATTATGAATGCATCGGAAAAACAGCAAGGAAACTTACTCTGACCATTATAATAATTAATTGATAAATTAATGATTTCTTTGGTTCCGACTGTGATGAAGGTGATAATGTCATCTCGTCGTCTCCGCACCAGTGACACGCCTATAATTCACTTTTTACATAATCTAAAAAAATTTTTTCATTAGTTTATATAAAAGCAGACTTTCTGTAAGTATTTATTTTTTCATACCTGTGAGGCAAGTATACACGAAGTTTCCGTTCATTTTCTGGCGCGATCGAGTTCACCAAAAACAACACAGAATAGCGCAATTATGTTCTTTATTTAACAAAATCATAAAGTTTTTTCATCATTGTGAGTAAACCTAAATAAAAGTAGAGTCTTATAAAGGCTATGCAGCTTATATAATTTTACTATATAGTTTTTGCACATTAATCTGACAATGTTTTAATTTTATGGTCATTTAGTTTAAATTATTTCAGTTAATAAATCTACTACAAATTTAAAGAACACAAAATATAAAAGTACATAAGACCCTACATGCGTAGTTTTTCTAATTACACATAAAATCTAAAGGCTCAGTGTCTTAACGTTTACGTTGCTTAAATCCGATCCTAAAAATATTTAATTTAAATTATAAATTTGTACTGTTATGTTACTACTGTGATTATGAATTTGTTTAATTACAATGTTTCACTTGATTTTATCTGCAACTACATGCGGCTCTAGATGAGCTGTGGCTCATTAATCCTGGATAGAACGAACTGATGCCTGAGGTGTCGGTCTATAGTTATATAGCACCACTCAGCGGTAAAAGCCAGCAAACGCACAAACCCAAATGCTGTCGCCATGCGCTGCAACGGCAAATGTATACAGAATACTGCTTGTCCATTTATTGTAATAAGGATGTCACCAGGATGCCTCTGTTCTTGGCATGTCCAGCTGGTAGGAGACCAGGGGCAGACTAAGCACTAGATGAAGAGATTATATCTCCACACTGGCCTGGGAATGTTTTGGGAACCCCCAGTCAGAGTTAGCTAAGGTGGCTGGGGAAAGGGAAGTTTGGTGTTCTTTGCTGGAACCGCTACCCCCGTGACCCGGCTTTGAATAAGCAGTTGAAGATGGATGGATATATATATATATATATAAAATTAGGGCCCCATAATTCAATTACATTTTTATTTGAATAACACTTTTAACAATTGGTATTGTCGCAAAGCAGCTTTACACAATCTAAATTAAATTGGGGCCCCATAATTCAATTAAATTTTTATTTGAATAGCACTTTGAAGAATTGTTATTGTCGCAAAGCAGCTTTACACAATCAAAAGAATTATGAAAGTTTGTATGAAATGTGAATGTGTATAAATCAAGATGATAAGATTGTTCCTAATAATTAAGTCAAGGGCAACAGTGACAAGGGCACTCCCTGAAATGACAATAGGTAATCTTCTCGTACCTTGAGAAGATTCAGACTCAACAGGAAACCCATCCTTATTTGGGTGATAACAGATAGCAGTGATTGATCTGCACTCATACTGTGTGTTGGGAGGCTGGATGTTCAGTATAGCAGGAGATGTATTTAAGTTAATATGGAGTCCAGTTTGTTCTTGAAGGCTCAGGCAGACCACACGGGGCATCCATGTGATGAGGTCTCCAACCAGAAGCGGGACACCAGGATGAGTCAGACAGGTCTAGAGGGCAGAGAGGGGCTGGATCACTGGCAGATCAGGAGCAACATGTCTAACTCGGCAGAGAGACAGGAAGAGGAAAAGAGAGAGGAAGAGAGAGAGCAGAAGAGAAGGAGAGATAAGAGTTAGGTATGGTCACAGTCACACAAGGTATAAGGTGAATGTATATTTAGTGCAGAGTTCAAGCAGGGACTCTGGCAGGACTAACTACGACAGCATAACTAAAAGGTAGAGCCAGAAGGAAACAGATGTGAGGGTCCCCCCAGAGATGTAAAGCAACCAATCACTTTACCGTCAACAACCCTGAGTGATCAATGAGAGTGGAGAAAACAGCATCTAAACATACCAGTTCACCATAATACTCTACGTCCATGAGTCCCTTAGATCTGCTCCTTTACCCAAGGCACATCTATTTACAAAAATGCTTGGCTAAATAAATAGGTTTTTAGCCCAGACTTAAACACTGAGACTGTGTTAGAGGCTCGAACATTAATTGTAATACTATTGCATAACTTTAGGGCTTTGTAAGAAAAAGCTCTGCCCCCAGCTGTAGTTTTCATAATACATGGTACAGACATGCAGCCTGCATCCTTTAATCGAAGTAGGCATAGTGGATCGTAAGACAGTAGCAGTTCACACAAATACTGTGGCGCGTCAAACGTTTTACGAATTTTTAAAGAATTTTTAAATCAATATGAAATTTCACCGGTAGCCAGTGCAGTGTGGATAAGACAGGGGTAATGAGCTCATGTCTTCTGGATTTAGTGAGGACTCTTGCTGCTGTATTCTGAACTAACTAACTCTTGTTTATGCACCTAATTGAACAGCATTCCAGAAAGCAAGGTGTTACAATAGTCCAACCTAAAGGTGTTAAAAACATGAACTAGTTTTTCTGCATCGTTTAGTGATAATATATTAATTATCTTGGCAATATTTCTGAGATGAAAGAATGCTATCATGGTAATATTATTTACATGATCATTAAATGAAAGACTGGAATCTATAATCACACCGAGGTCTTTTACTGTTGCACTTGATGGAACAGAAAGGCCATGTAAAGTTACAGTGTAGGAAAAAAAGCTTCCTCTAAGTGCATGTAGTCCTATGACTAGAACTACTGTCTTATCAGGATTAAAAAATAGCATAATGGCTTGGGCCGGCCCAGATACGACCTATAAAGAAACAAACTATTGCCATGCTGTTCCACAGATTCCAAGGCTTGTAAGAATAAATAATAGAATCTAGTAATTCACAGTGTCAAATGCAGCTGACAGGTCCCGGAGGATCAGGACAGACGATAGTTATTCTGATCTAGAAGCATGGAGCTTCTCAGTGACTGACAGAAGGACAGTATCTGTGGGATGTGCCACTTTGAATCTGGATTAGTTGAGATCATTATGGTTGTTCTGTTAAGAGATTAAGAGACATTTGGTTGTAAACAGTCCTTTTAAGAATTTTGGAAATAAAAGTTGCTGACGTCTGCTGGATCCATGCAGGGCTACTTGAGGATGGGAATACATACAAATTCACATTTCATACAAACCTAAATAATTCTTTTGACTATGTAAAGCTGCTTTGCGGCAATGAAAATTGCTAAAAGCGCTATACAAATAAAATTGAATTGAATTGAATTGAATTGAATAACCCTTGCCTTCTTCAGAGCAGGAGGAACATGATGAGATGATGGTTGATGATGATGGTGATGAACGGAAGAAGGTCTTGTAAGATGGCCTGGAGTATTGTGGAAGAGATTGAGTCTAATGAACAGGTGACAGGTTGGAGAACTTTGCTAACCTTCCCCTTTGTTAGCTTTCTGTTACTATCTCTTATATTAATGGGTCAGTTTTGACCCATGTCTTTAATCGGCCATATTACCCTTAAAACAATTATTTATCATCCAATTTTTTCCTTACCTCTAGGTTACTTTGTTACACTTCCTTGTCTATTAAGAAATGTTTTTAATATTTTTGCTGTGACCTCATGAGCTTTTACTTCAACAGCATACCTCTCGTTTTCAATAAAAAAAATAAATGAATAAACGAACCTCACTAGAATTATTTAAATAAATAAATGGTTGTTTTGTACCTGACTATTACTGAGGGGTATTAGAACACATCTCTTAAATAAATTTGTTATATATATATATATATATATATATATATATATATATATATATATATATAATATTAATCACTATAGTAACATCTATGGTGTTACGGGTCAAATTTGAACCATATACCTGTATGTTTATTTCAAAGAAAAAGGCAAATAGTATTTTCAAAAATAACTTTAATATAAATGGAAACCTAAACAAGTAAATCTTGAAATGTGGATTTGCAAGGTCGAACGAACAATGAACAATCATGCAAATCAAACCAATAGAAATAAGGCACTAGTTCCAAAAAACGTCTTTGTGTGCAAGAACATGCATGTGCATTTAGATGCATGTGTGGCAATAAGTGACACTTTTAGTGTGTTCTTTGCAAATATATTTTTTTGCAGTAGAAGCAGAGAATGTTTGTCTTTCTGTCTTTATTGCTAGGGCAGACCTGACACCTCTTTTTTTTAGAATCAGGTGGCCTCAGTGGGGTTGTGGCTATGGCTGTGTAGGTTGATGTTGAAGCAGTGCTGGCCAAAGAGGATGCTGGCACTGATGTTCTTTGTGTTGCTAATGGTGTGGAAGGAGTGCTATGTGAGCTCTGCTGCTGTCTGACCAAGGCTGCAGCGGCTGGGTCCCAGGGCACCCGTTCCCTTCACTCAATGTGTGCCTTGACAAGGGAACTTTCTAACTCCTCAAGATACATTCTCCACTTGTTTTTTTCTGGTTGTGTTCCACCCTATGTGAAGGTGGGTCCACAACACAAATGCATTGTATGCAGACACATCTAGAATGTTGCACATTTATGATGAATGTGCAACACAACCATTGGCCATCTCCTGGTCAATCTCTGGCAAGTATAGGTGGCAGTCAGCTTGTCCAGGTTGTCCACTCCACCTTTGTTTTATTATAGTCCAAGATAATTGTGGTCTTTTTGTCACTTGCTGATGGCACAGCTGCGTCTTTGTGAAAAGTGGACATAAGTATCACACTCCAGTGTTTTTTTGGACAATATGAAACAACCGTGGTGGTGTCTGTAAAAGCAAATTTTGAGAAAAATGGAGCCCTGTCCTTCACCTGAAAAATTTCGGCAGGCAGCCCAGGTTTTTTTTTTTTTTTTTTTTTTTTTTTACTGTGCCCACCATGGTAAGTTTCCACCTGAGAAGTTCTTGTCCAAGGTCAAAGCTGGTAAAGAAATTACCACATGTGATATTGTGACCCTGCAGTCCAGTAGTCATATTGAGGACTACACATGTTCCTTGATTTTTCTCAGAAATGCCACTTGCATGTTTGCCTGTGTAAATCTACAGATTCCATGCATAGCTGGTTTTTGCATCACAGGCTGCCCAAATTTTTATGTCATATTTCCCTGGCTTACTAGGCATGTCCTGCCGGAAAGGGCATTTTCCACGGAAAGGGACAAAACGTTCATCTACTGTTACCTTTGGCCCCAAGTTGAACATCAGTGGAAGAAGCTGCACCCACACAGACATCCTTGATGGGAGCGAGCTTGTCAGATTTTTCTCTAGTTTCTCTGTTGTCAAATCTAAGGACTCTTGATATCATTTGAAATGAGAAGTGACGTTGTTTCCCAGAAAATATTTCTGCCTGTCAACGCATCCCAGAGACTATCAGTGGCCTCATTGCTGGATTTGTAAACACCAGCAAGAAAAAAAAACACCAATATAAGCATCCAGGTATTCCTCATCAATGTCATTCCACATGTTCACATGAACCTTTTTTCCTTCAAAGTTTGTCATAGCAATTATAACTTTCCTTAGTCATTTAGTCTTTAGTAATGACAAGCCAAGGTTCATTAGGCTCAAATTATAAAAGAGTGGTTCAGGGAGCTTCATTCTTCATGTCAGGAGAGACATCATTTTCACACATGGACAATGGCATAAACAGATCAAAACATGTCTTGGTGTCACTTACCCTCGTCACAGCAAACCTTATGATTCCAGGCGTCATTTTAATGACATTTACAGCAGCTGCCCTGCGATGTAAGTCAGGGGGTACTTTTAGCAGGAGTGAGTGCAGCTTCAGCATCGGAGACCTTCTCATCAGACTTATCAGATGTGTCTGTGCCTTCTGGTAGATACTCTACAATGTCTTCCTCCTCGGAAACCTGCTCATCTGTATCACTATGCTGTTCTGTGTCCTCTGCCTTATTTTCAGAAAAGATATGATCCAGAGCTTGGCTTACTGTTGCAAACGGGAGAAGTCACCAATGCTAAACTAAATTTGTCTTATGCAAGCCTTACAGTACATGTCTGAACATGTCTGTCTTCGTTTGTTTGTTTTGTTTGTTCAGGTAAGGAGACACACAGGCAAAGAGAGAAGCCTCTCAAAGTATGTTTATGATTTTAGTTTGACCCTATTGTTTTATAACCTTAAATTATAACTGGGTCAAAACTGACCCTACTAACACTATGGTAATAATTATCATCAGAGCATTTTATAATTTGGTACAATTGTTCTTTTTTGTTTTATTTTTGTTAAATACAGATTCCTCAAAAACCCTTGATGCAATAAACAAAATTAGGTAGCAGTTTTATGAATTTAAAAAGTAATACAGGTCGGTGCTGACCCTAATACAAGAGGAAGGCTAAGTGAGGAGAGGAAAGGTCCTAAAGTTCTGGGGTAAGGGTTGGGTTGGGCGCAAAAGTCTGGTGGATTGCTGCAATTTTTCTGTTGTAGAATGTGGCGAAGTGATCAGCAGTCTGAGAGGATGGGACAGGAGGAGACAGTAGGTTGAGTAGTGAGAAGAAGACATTGTGGAGTTTTGCCAGGATCATGTGCAGAGGCTTCCAGCTTCTCCCTGTAGAAGGCAGTTTTGGCAGAAGTCATGTCAGATGAGACTTTTTTTATAGAGAAGAGTACAGTAAGAGACAAGATCTGCATCAAGCTGTGATTTTCTTCCATCTTCTCTTTGCAGTTCTTAGTTCTCTTCTGTTGTTGTGTAATACATCATATAGCCAAGGAGCAGAACAAGGAATCTTCCTTGGTTTAGAGAACAGAGGGCGTAGGAGGTCCATGGATGAGGAGAGAGATGAGAGAAAAGTATCAATTGCAGTCTCTATTTGTAAAGAGGAAAAAGAGTCTGGGTTTAGGAGGGATAATAGGGTATATGAAGACAGAGAGGAAGGGGAGACAGAGTGAAGGTTTCTGTGTATAAAAGAAAAATTTTGGAAAGGTGATGAAGGATATAAGGTATTGATCAGATTTATGAAGAGGAATAGTAGTGATATCTGTGACGGGGGAAAGGCGTCAAAAAAAAACAGGTCAAGAGAATTCTCACCCTTGTGTGTGAGAGGACAGCTGTTTAGTGTTAATGAGAAGTTGTTAGGAAGATGGACTGCAGTTTATAAGAGGAGGGGTTGAAATCTCCTAAAACAGTAAGAGGAATGTTATTAGATGGAAAAAGACTAAGAAGCATGTCCATTTCATCCAGAAAGGTTCCTAGAGGACTAGGGGTGCAGTAGATAAGGATATGGAGGTCAGTTGGAGAGGTTACTTTAACTGCATGAAATGCAAATGATGCAAAACTGAGATGAGACAAGGGAATAGGCGAGAAGGACCATCTCCAAGACAACAGCAGACCTGTACCACTACAGAATGCATAGGCAGAGGATGGGGCAGCTGGTGTAGTTCTGAGGAGATATCCAGGTCTCAGTAAGTGGCAAAAAAAAAGAAGACACCTTCGGTAGCTAAGCATTTAGCTAAGCCCTGCCCACAAGTCACACCATAAGGAACCCTGAAACTACTCTTGATTAATTACCAAGAACAAATTACTTTAAACCTAGTTCAAATCACACTGCAATCAATACAACCGAACAGCAAAGGTACACAATAAGAAGCAACTGTGTTCAAAAACTGTACAAATGTTAAAAACCTAAACAAAAAACCTTTCCATTGGAGAAAAATCCAACATAGAAAACTTTAAAGCACAGCAATTAACTTAAAAAGAAACAAAGCCATAACACATAAAGGGATTTAAAACAATATATACACTCACCTAAAGGATTATTAGGAACACCATACTAATACGGTGTTTGACCCCCTTTCGCCTTCAGAACTGCCTTAATTATACGTGGCATTGATTCAACAAGGTGCTGAAGGTGTTAGAAATGTGTTAGAAATGTTGCTGAAGGTGTTAAAAATGTTGGCCTGTATTGATAGGATAGCATCTTGCAGTTGAAGAAGATTTGTGGGATGCACATCCAGGGTACAAAGCTCCCGTTCCCTTTCAAAGGCTACACTCAATGCTGCGTGAAAACGCTATGATAATATCTTTTCATGTTGCTGGTTGTAAAGCATGTATGTACCAAACACGCCAAATTTTGGCTAATATAACCTCGGTCAGGTGACGTCATCTGATTAGCCGCACCTGCAGGTTATAAATAGGAGTAAACCGGCAACATTCCTCAGATCTTTTTCTTCACCGCATTGTGCTCCTGTGTGTCAGCAAAAGCATACAAAAATATAAACAAGCAGAATTAAGCTCATAAAACTCACCAAATAATATGGCGGAGTTTAGAGTTAGATGTCCCCCTCCTTGCGAAACTTTCCTTTTGGAGGGCGATATGCATACGTTCTGCTTCAAATGTTTGGGTGAGAAGCACGCTCTCAAAGGGCTTAATGGAGAGTGTGAGCACTGTGATCTTCTCCCCATGAAACTGCTTTGCGTGCCTCGTGTTCTTTAGGGAACCATGAGCCGTGCTGCACTCATTGTGGATCACAAGCAGATCTGGCCGAGGCACGAGAGACGGAGTCCCTCCTTTTTCTCACCCTCTACCCTGATCCCGAAGTCTCTCCTTCCACTTTACGAGTGCACTCCGGTGCTTCTCGTGGGTGTGTTGAAGAGACTCGCTCTCCTGCTTCTGAGGAAATGAAAGTAGCTTCCTCAGAACAATCGTCTAAAGATTATAGAGAATACGAGGAATTGCTCGGAGTCATAAGGCGTGCAGCCGAGCGACTGCATATTGACTGGCCACAGGAGCAGGCTCACCCAAAACAATCTAAATTAGATGACAGATTTCTGTTGGGTGGCCAGGAGATGGAGCCACAACGCTGCTCTCTCCCATTTCTTGATGACCTCCAAAACGAGTTATCTCAGTCTTGGAGTAAGCCTTTTTCCTCCCGTATCTTTGTACCATCGACTTCAGTTTATTCGAACATCGTTGATGCAAAAGCACGGGGCTATTTTGTGATGGCTCAGATAAAAAGAGATTGTGGGTCTCTCTCTCTCCTGAGACATCATCCTCATTAAAGAAACCAACACTTCCCTCCAAGCCGTGTAGAACTTCTTCTACCCTGGTAGGGAAAGCGTTCCAAGCCACAGGTCAGGCCAGCGCTTCCATGGGGGTTTGCAGGCGTATCAGGCTGATCTGCTAAAAGATCTGAGCACGAGCACATTGACTCACAAAGCATTCAATGAATTACGCCGGGCTACTGATTTATCCCTGCGTGCGACTAAACAGACAGCCCGTACAATTGGCCGTTCTATGACCTCCCTGGTGACCGCTGAAAGACACCTGTGGTTGAATCTGAAAGGCATCAAGGACAAGGATCGAACATTTTTCCTTGATGTCCCTTGAACAAGCTAGTGCATCAGGTTCTGCTCTGGGCACAGGGCAAGTTCCTGTCCCTCAGGGCGATTTACATTCCAGGGAACATGAATGTGGGAGCAGATTTACTGTGCAGACAAGCTGTGACACACAGGGAATGGAAACTCCACCCCGGCATAGTAAGCCAAATCTGGGAAAGATTCTTTACAGCAGAGGTGGACCTCTTTGCCTCCCAAGATACAGCACAATGTCCCCTCTACTGCTCTCTGACTCATCCAGCTCCCCTTTGTCTGGACGCGATGGCCCATACGTGGCCCAATTTACATCTTTACGCGTTTTCTTCAATACCTCTGCTCCCAGGTGTCCTGGCGAGGGTCCGTCAACACGGTTTGCGCTTCTTACTGATAGCGACCCGTTGGCTGCCCAGAGTATGGTTCTCAGATGTAATATCTCTCCTCGATGGCTCACCTTGAATGATTACAGTGAGGAGGGATCTTCTGTCTCAGGCACAGGGGACAATATTTCATCCCTGACCCGAGCTTTGGAACCTTAACATCCTCGGGCGTACCCTCTGGACCGATGTATCCGTCAGGGGTTCGAAAGGAGTGACCCTTAAAATGGTTTTTCTTATGGCCATTACCTCTAGTAATGGAGGCTTGTCAAGGCCATTCTGCATCCTCATCCGGACTATCTTCCAAAAGTTCCATTTTCAAACATGCACCCTGTTGTTCTTGAAGCCTTCTGTCCTCCGGCTTTAACAGCTTTGGAGCAGGAGAAACTTCACCTATTGTGTCCAGTACATGCTCTTCAGATCTACGTCCACCGCACCAGCCAGTGGCATAAATCAGAACTCTTTATATGCTAAGGAGGCCGCAACCGGGGGGCGGCCGCCACTACACAGACCTTGTCACACTGGGTGAGAGATGCTATTGCTCTCTCCTATGAGGCACGTGGGCTCACTTTGCCTCTAGGAATCAGGGCTCATTCAACCAGGGGGATTGCTTCATTTATTGCACTAGCAAGAGGTATTCCCCTGTAACAAGTGTGTGACGCGGCGGGCTGGTCCTCTCAGCACACATTTGTTAGATTTTATAGTCTGGATGTTCCTGCCACTCGGGGCTCACGAGTCCTTGAGTCAGCTTCCCAGACATAGTTCTGAGACCTCACGCTACACAATGCGGGATCCAGACACTTGCAGTGCAGCGACGTTGGTACTCTCGCTAATCAGATGACGTCACCTGACCGAGGTTATATAAGCCAAAATTTGGCGTGTTTGGTACACACATGCTTCACAACCGGAAACATGAAAAGATATTCCCATAGCATTTACACGCAGCATCTCATTCCCGCCTTTTCAGGGAACAGGGTTACAGCAAAGTAACCCGAGACATTCTGTTTTGGTAAACACAGCAAACACTTGAAGCGAAAACTATCATTAACTTGTTTAGAAATTTTTTATAGTTTGGTGGGGCGACGGGTTGGAACATTCCCGGGATGGACCTGCTGCATCGTCTATGGTTTTATCTCTAAATCATTATCTGACCATGGAGTTGAACTTGGTGGAAAGCTGAAGGGGATTGCTGATAGGCGGTCCCAATCAGTGACGCCTGCACAATCCAATTGCGTTTGAGAGGGAAACAACAATTTGAGGGTTTCTAAAAAAAATTTTTCCGTTTTTTAAAAGAAGTAACAGGTATTTATGCTTATGGATGGAAATGTAGCAGAGTAAAGAGTACGTCTCAGGTAACTTTGCTGTAACCCTGTTCCCTGAAAAGGCGGGAACGAGATGCTGCGTGAAAACGCTATGGGAACATCTTGTCATGTTGCCGGTTGTGAAGCATGTGTGTACCAAACACGCAAAATTTTTGGCTTTTATAACCTCGGTGGGTGACGTCATCTGATAAGACGCACCTGCAGGTTATAAATAGGAGTGAACCGAAAACATTCATCAGATTGATTTGTCTGAACGGACGTCCGGTCACATAGGCAGTGCGGCATTGGGACGCAGCATCTCGTTCCCGCCTTTTCAGGGAACAAGGTTACAGCAAAGTAACCCAAGACGTTCCCTTTCAAAGGCTACACTCGATGCTGCGTGAAAACGCTATGGGAACGAGAGTGCCAACGCCACCGCACTGCAAGTGTCTGGACTCCAAGGTTGTGTAGCGTGTGCGCACAAGGCCGAAAAGGTCTCAGAACTATGTCTGGGTAGCTGACTCGAGGACCCGTGGGCCCGGAGTAGCATGAACATCCAAACTATAAATGTAATAAATGTGTGCGGAGAGGACAACCCTCCGTGTCACACACTTGCTGCAGGAGAATACCTCTTGCTAGTGCAATAGATGAGGCGATCCCCCTGGTTGAATGAGCCCTGATTCCTAGAGGCGAAGTGAGCCCACGCGCCTCATAGGAGAGGGCAATAGCATCTCTCACGCCGCTTGCGGCTTCAAAACATGTAAAAGCTGCTCTGACTTACGCCACTGGCTAATGCGGTGGACGTAAATCTGAAGAGCACATACTGGACACAGTAAGTGAAGTCTCTCCTGCTCCGAAGCTGTAAAGGCGGAGGACAGAAGGCTTCAAAACAATAGGATGCATATTAGCAAATGTGTGCGGAGAGGACCAACCCTCCACGTCACATACTTGCTGCAAGGGAATACCTCTTGCTAGTGCAATTGATGAGGCGATTCCCCTGGTTGAATGAGCCCTGATTCCTAGAGGCGAAGTGAGCCCACGCGCCTCATAGGAGAGGGCAATAGCTGTCCGATCCTCTTAGAGAGGTAACACCATTTAGAAAAACCATCTTAAGGGTCAGAAACCTGAGGCGCTGACTTTAGTGGTTCAACAAGGGGCACAAGCCAGAGGACAAATTTTTTCTGCAGAAACTCCAGCACCAACTTTCAAATACATTCTATTTGAGGGGAGGCAGTCGTAGTACTTAGAATAGTCTTAATTACGCTGGCTGGAAGGCCAGCTTGACTTAGAGTCAGAGAGTAGTAAAGGGGACATTTGCTGATCTTGCGAGGCAAAGAGGTCCACCTACGCTACATGAAATTTTCCCAGAATGTAAATCGCCCTGAGGGACAGGAATCTGGTGCGCTAGCTATTTAGCGGCGCGAGCACAGTCCGCCCTGGAGATTAATATATGAGACTGCCATAGTGTTGTCCACTCGCACTAGGACATGGTAGTCTCAACTGCTGGAGGAAGTGCTTTAGGGCCTGAAATACAGCCATGATTTTGAGGCAATTTATGTGCCGCGCAAAAAGATGGCCTCTCCAGCTCCCTTGGGCTGGACGGTCATTTAAGACCGCACCCCAGCCTATGAGGAAAGCGTCTGTCGTTAGCATCTGCGACGACAAGACGAACTTAGAGTGGGACTCAGAGTCAGAAACCGGGGTCTAAACCACATAGGAAGGGTACGAAGCACCTGGCGCATAGCCCTTATTGGGGATTGGCCCTAGAGTAAAATCCCCTGGTTCTTAGCCACAACTCAAATGCTCTCATGTGCAGAAGGTCCAAAGGTGTCACCGTGGATACAGCTGCCATGAGAGCTAAGATTTCTGAAAGTGATGGTCACTTTCTGGTCTAGCTTGATTTCCTTGACGGTGTTGAGAATGGATTTGACACGAGCGGGAGACAGCTGTGCCCGCTTATGCTCAAATTCCATGTGACACCCAAAAATGTTGTCCTCTAAACAGGAAAGAGCATGCTTTCATGGCATTGGATCTCAATCCTAGGAAACAAAGATTAGCTAGAACAACATGCTGATGTCGAAGCGCTAGCTACTGAGACTGGGCCAGCCAGTCATGTAATTCAATACGGATGCTCTGGAGTAGTAAGAGCCAGAACTACATCCATGTATTTTGTGTATGTGCGGGTGAAAAAGCTAGACCAAATGGAAGGACCCGATACTGGTAAGCTTCGCCCCCGAAAGCGAACCTCAGGAACCTCCTGTGTTGTGGCAATATTTCCATTGATTTATTTTTAGATAGCGGTAAAGCCCGCAAAGTCCCCTCGTTCCTCTTGCACTTTCCGGTTTTATGGAAGTGGAGACCACGCCATTGAAACGCGGAGCGTGATGTGAGAACTGAATCCTGTAGTTTCTCTGTACAGTGCTTAGTACCCAAGGAGATATACTTGGCAGTAGCTTCCACGCTGCCAGTTTCTCAGAAAGGGGCAAAGCTCAGTGGCTTGGTTAAACGGGGGGGGATGTTAGATGTTCGGTTCCTGAAACACGGCAGGAAAAACCCGAAGAACTAACATTTTTTGGAGACTGGAGTTGCCCGAAACACCAGTGGTGATGGAGCAAGTACACCAACCTCCTGGGGGTGCCAGGGAGAACACTTCATTCTTTAAAAGGAATTCTGCGTGCCTCTCCCCATTGGGGGGCCCACGGTCCTGGGCACATGAACCTCAGGGCTTCTTTGTGAAGACAATATGCCAGTCTGACCTCTTTTGAGGCGGATTGCGTGACGCACCCCAATCTTGCGAGGGGGTGCCCAGCTCAAAAACACTCTCCTTGTGTGTTTCATGCCTCGCAACAGTCAGACCGGGTCGAGACTGGGTGGCCGACAGTCCAGACTCTTGAGCAAGGCGGGGAAGGAATTTCCCGAAGGCTTGTTATATAACTTCGCCTCATGAACTTAGTGGCGACCAAGTTAACGACATCGCCAAGTAGGCCGGGAGGCGAGATGGGGCATCGAGGAGGAATACACGATCCTTCTCCTTAATGCCCCTAAGATTCAACCCCAAGTGCCTCTCCGCGGAGACAATAGCAGCCATAAAACGGCCGATAGCACAAGCCGTCTGCTTTGTTGCACGAAGAGTCTGTGGCCCGGCGTAAGTCCAATACGCCTACCTTGCAGAGCCCTGCCAGTACTCAAGTCTCTCAGCAGGTCAGCCTGGTAGGCGTGCAAAACCGCCATGATGTGCAATGCGCCAACCTGACCTGCTGCCTGAAAAGCTTTTCCCTCCAGGGAAGATAAAAAGTCTACACAGCTTGGAAGGAAGTAATAGCTTTTCAGGAAGGATGATGTCTCAGAAGAGAGATAGCCTGGAAGCGTCTCTTCTATCTTGGTGTCATCATATAACTCCGCATTCCTACCTCAATTATATTTAAATAAATAAGTTGATGGCAGGAAAACACGGGATGAATACAGCTTACTCCATGAAAGGGTTAACTCATATGGAGATTGCTAAGAAAAGGGGAGAGAGCGTCGTTGAGGCTCCGCCCCCGGCCACCCGACAGAACCTGCCTCTATGCGTCTATGTTTTTATTTATTTTGTTTTAAGTGCTTAGAGGCTATTACCATCTCCGCGGAAGCAGGAGAGGATGTTTATCCTTGCCCATTCACAAGAAGTGCAACGCGCGCTTGAGAGCGGACAGAGGGATTTCCCGATCCGATGAGAACGCGAAAGAAAGGAGTTTTAAATCCGTCTCTCACTGCTCTGCCAGATGCACGTGTTTAAGCCCCAGAAATGCGCGGCGGCTCGGAATGCGAGGAGCACTTAATCGAAGCAGTAAAGTGTAGAGATCGCCCTCCGATATGGATTATACACACGGAGGGACATCTCGTTTAAACTCTGCCATTATCGGTGAGTTAAACACTTATTAGGTGAAGACAAGAATCTGAGGAATGTTTCCGGTTCACTCCTATTTATAACCTGCAGGTGCATCCTATCAGATGACGTCACCTGACCGAGGTTATAAAAGCCAAAAATTTGGCGTGTTTGGTACACACATGCTTCACAACCGGCAACATGACATGATGTTCCCATAGCGTTTTAACGCAGCATCGAGTGTAGCCTTTGAAAGGAAACAATATTTGCCTCTCAAATGTACTTGAGTAAAGTCATGTGTACTCCCCAAAAATGATACTCAAATAAGGAACAGATCCCTCAAAATTGTACTTAAGTACTGTACTCAAGTAAATGTACTCCGTTACTGTCCGGCTCTGAGTTTAAACCCTAGTTTCACTTTACTCCTCTCATAAGATTGTACTGTGCCCTCTACAATAATTCTTAGACTTTTAATAATTTTTTAAACAATATAGGACCACAAAAAAAGAGAAAAATACAACCTTCAATTGAAGTACAATTATTTATTGGAAAAAAATCCCACAATAAGATAAAAAAAATTCTTTACACAAGTCCTGTGTGCTTAGATTACTGGCACCCCTGATGTTAATATTTTATAGAATCCCCTTTTGCCAACAAGACATGCCAAATCTATTGGGTCATTATCCTGCTGAACTTATCTTTTGTTTTTTGTTAGATGCACTTAATGTTTTTTTTGTTTTTTTTTGTGCCCCAAATAGCTCTATCTTAAGCCCCGCTTACACTGCAGGTCTCGATACCCAATTCTGATTTGCTGTCTATATCTGATTTTTTTTTTACCGTTTGTTTACACATATTTTTAACTATGAGCCATATCCAATTCAAGTGTTTACACTTGCCATACCATCTGAAACGTTGCGCATACTTAAAGGGAGGTTCTTGCACTACTAGCCAAGATGGACGCAGGCGAAATATGCTGGATGCTAGCTCTGCAATATATGCAAAGTTCGCAAAACGTCACCATGGTTTCGAAACAGAGGAGAAGGAAAAAACGCCATAATTGCAGCCTGTGCATATGCTTTCTTTACCAAATACTGATTTCTTAATGTTATTTAGCGTAAATAAGCATTAACACAAGGTGGGTGGGGGGGCTTTACCTCTTTCATGTCACCTGTTATTATTCCACATGAACTTCCACCGGAGGATGAATAACATTCATCATTAAACCATGAAGAAGTTGCCGTTTTAATGATGTACAGAACACAATGCTTCAGGAAATCCGATCTGTCTGTTTACAGGACAATCACATTAGCACATATCTGATTTATATCTGATTTATTTCCACATATGAAGGAGGCCTGAAACCGATCTCAAAATATCGGGATGCATGTTTTTTTTTCCTGTTTACATGGACTTAGAACATATTCGATATGTATCATGAAATCGGAATTGGGTCATTACAACTGACAGTGTAAACATAGCTTTAGTCTCATCTGATCACTGCCCAGTTAAAATCCGAATACCACTTAGCAAACTCCAGACATTTTTGTTTGTGACTGTAGGTGAGAAAAGGCTTTTTCCTTGCATGCCTCCAAAATAGTTTGTTGTCATGTATATAGTGTCTAATGGTTGTTATGGAGACTTTGTGACCCTAAAATGCTACTATTTGATGCTGTTTTCTATTAGTGAGCTTTAGAGATGTTTTTACTTCTCTTACCATCCTGTGCGTGGTGGCAAGATAAATGTGAGTCATTGTCCAGCCCTGTTTGAAACTGTTCCAGTCGTTTTACATTTATTAATGGTTCCTCTGACTGAAGATATGGGCAAATTTAGGCGAATTGCTATTTTCCTGTAGCCATTGCCTGACCTAGGAAGGTTGACAAACATCTGCCTTAATTGAACAGGGTGTTCTCCTGTCTTTCTCATGTTGAAGAGTGGATATAAGAAATAGGCCTCTGTGTCATGTCATATTTAAGGTAAACACGAAGTTTAAAAACTACAGTAAAAATGACAAAAATGCTAAAGTTACATTTATTTTTTTCGAAATTGTGAAATAATTATAAAACGGGTGATTTTAAAATTATTTTTTATTTACTTAACTAAAGGGTATCTAAAATTTTTGTGTGAGATTATGCTTCTGCAATAAAAAATATATTTTTCAGAATCCTAAGAACACATCTTAACCATGGGTGCCAATAATTGTGGAAGGCACTGTACTGTATATTATGATTACACTGTATATACTGTAAATATCTTTTTACATTGTCATTTCAGTTAAATCTATAAAATCAAAATGTAACTACATATAATAAATTCTATTTATTACAATGTAACCTTTGTTTTAATGGGATGTTTACTCCCATAAAGTGATGTCATATACATTATATGATTACTTTTGAAAGACCTTAAAATAGGTAATCAATTTCAGAAACTGTTCTCTTATTTCTTTAGTTCTTACACCATAAATAATTGGATTAAAACAGCTAGGAAATATCAAGTACATTGTACTCAGGAAGACACGGCTGGATGAAGAGAAGTTGTTTCTTATTCTGTATGACATAAAGGCAATTAAAGCAAAAGTCATACCAACTGTCATGACAATTATATGAGTAATGCAGGTATTAAAAGCCTTTAAGCATGTTTTACCAGCTCTCAGGACAGAAGAAAGTATAACTATGTACGATATTATAACGAATATAAAATCAGAAACCATGCTAAGAAAAATACCCAAAAGCCCTAATATATTGTTGACAGTAATATCTCCACATGCCAGCTGAACTAATGCCATGTGTTCACAAAAACAATGATCTATTTCATTTGTTGCACAAAAAGTTAATTTTCCAGCCCAAGAAACAATTACAGTAACTAACACTACATTTCTGATAACTGGAAATATAATGAATTTTTGAAAGTTGGTCATTGTCATGTATTTCTGGTAATAAAGTGGTTTGCATATAGCAAAAAAACGATCCAGAGCCATCCAAAGCAGTATCGTAGAATGAAATGAGGCAAAAAAATAAATAAAAAACATTTGCACCAAACATCCCACAAGTGAAATTGCATTCCAGTTAAATAGGAAACTTAGCAGCATATTTGGTACAAATAAAAATGGAAAAGAAAAGTCCATAACTGCCATAAGTCCAATGAGTATACACATAGGAGAGTGAAGAGCTTGCTGAGATACAATCAAGTATATAAGTGTAACATTCAACATTGAAGAAAATATAAACATAAGAAGATAGGGAATGGATAGAATAGGACCCCATTCTCCTAAATCATGAAAACCAGTGAGTCTAAATGTTGTGAATGAAATATTTTGTACAGTATCCAACATCATAAATTTCTAAGACTCTGGATATGCCACCTCCTATTTATAGTTACGAACAGTCTGACGTAGTTATAATTCTTGATGTTTTATGCATACATGCAAAATACATTGAAATATTTGTCACTATTTGCAATTGTTTGTAACATATTTTGTTATCAATACCTTGCAAGCTGTACAGTTCCTTCAGGTAATCCTAATTATCCAAAAGTAGTGCATTCCAAATATCATTTTATTTATTAAAAAAAAAAAACATTTATGATGTATCTAAAATACTTTCAATACTCTCAGAAGGATAATTTAGGAAAACAAAAAAAAAACTTTTTACATTGCTCAGTCTTTCTAGCTAAGCATTATTTAGTAAACCATTTGGTAGATAATTTTCAGGAGGTAAAATTAAACTCAAATAAATATATATATTTTTTAAACTTCAATGAATAAATGTGCCTTCTCTTATAACTGGTTAACAGGTTTACTGTTTTGCGTCTGGCCATTACAAAAACATATTAGTCTTGGTCTCTATATACTGTTCTTGAAGTCCCTTGTGGGTCTATTATTTGTTTAGAATATTGTGAGGGAACACATTTTGATAGATTAATTTGATGGATTAGCCCTTTTGCTTCATACTTATGTTAATGAGTTTTTATTATTTATTTTTTAATAAAGGGATAAACCAAGAGTTAAACCAAATGATGTTCATAGAAAGATTAAATGCAGCCAAAACAGGAACCATTACTCAGAAGAACCAGCTCCTATACCATACCCCCTCAGTATCTAAATACAGAAGGACAAATATTTAGTAAAAATCAACACGAATAAAAAAAAAAGTAAAACAACAGTTAAACCTTGAATTGTAAACATGCTCAAGTGAAAAAAAAGTATGCTAAGTATAATAAATCCTAGCATGCCAAAGCATACTCAAGTGTATTTGCAGTCAGACTAATGGCTAGTATCCTTGAGGTTTGGCAGGCAGTTCAGCTATAATAGTTTTCAAATAGGATCTGAGCCAGGAGAGGGCTGTACCCTTAATTCCTACTACATTTTCTTATCTGTGAAGAAGAATCCTACGATCAATGGTGTCAAACGCTGCACTGAGGTCGAGTAACACAAGCCTAGTTACACAACCATGATTAGAGGCCAATAGGAGGTCATTTTCTACTTTAACGAGTGCTGTTTCTGGGCTGTGATGAGGCCTAAATCCTGACTGATACAGTTCATGTATGCTATTTCTATGTAGATATGAGTATAGCTGCTCCGCTACTATCTTTTCGAGAATCATCGGGAGGTTTGATATAGGCCTGTAATTGGACAGCTGACAGGGGTCGAAGTCAGGTTTCTTAATAATCGGCCTAATAACTGCTAATTTAAAAGATTTTGGAACATGAGTGAGGAATTAATTATTCTTAAAAGGGGTTCTGTTATTACTAGTACCTATCTAGTATCTATTTTAAAAAATGTGTCGGTATAGAATCTGTTATACAAGTTGATGAATTTGCAGAAGAGATTAGTGAAATTAGTTAATTTGCTTCAAGGGGAATAAAGTATTCTAGTTTCCGATCTGACATACAGTGGGAGCCACGTCAAACAGCCGCTTGGAGCATGATAGGTCCATGACAGGACCGTGACAGGACCATGATCGATCCGTGCACGGAATGTGATCCCCCGCGATGACGTAGTTAACGATGCCCCGCCCCATAAACGCCCCCATGCGCTTTCTAAAAAGATGGTTGCAATGCTGTATAATTCCGCCAGATGGAGCATTGACTGCTTCAGTTAACTGCAGTGTCCAAGCAGCCGGTTACTATATTTGATATATATATAACATAACTTACGTCAACATAGTTTCATAAATAGATCATGTGGTAAAAAAGAGGGATAAAAAACGATTCATAAAACAGATTTAAATCCCTCAATACACAATCCATGATGCTTATGCTATTTTTAATTAATGATTAAATTAATTAATAAAACTACTTATTGCAATATTTTTCACGACATCCTTAATAATACTTGAAGACACGGTAACATCTGTAATTTATCTATACCGTTTGTTGTAGGTACGGAATACAATGCGGGCTATGTACAGTATTTTACATTACGGTGTATTTTATCTATTTCCGTTTAATACACTGGTAGATAATATTTTGCTGCAAAGTAACGCTTAAAATTTAACTTCTGCTTGGGTTTGTTTTTGTTATATTTTTTATGTTTTCGCTAATGTTTTTTTTCGCTGATAGTCAAAAATTGGCAAAACAAATCGATTAATAACGCATAATATATGAAACAAATATCTGTCCATACGGATCAGTATGTCTTTAGTCATTTAACCAGTATAACGTCTCCCATTAAAGATCTGATGGGACATTAATCACTTATCACTACGGTGAATAGATGCGGCAGCAGAGACAGATTAAATCCCCATAAACATTCACACTTGAACACAATACTAACAGAACTAAACAGTTCCAGAGGGTCAGCGCCTGTTATCAGGACAGGAATCACCTACAGGATAGTACTGTAATTTTTACTGCTTATATATTTTTTGCCATAGTTTCATTTGGTTTTACGCGATTTCATGTTTTATTTGTTTGTGTGTACGTGTGTGTGTGTGTGTGTGTGTGTGTGTGTGTGTGAGTGAGAGAGAGAGAGAGAGAGAGAGAGAGAGAGAGAGCGTGCGCGCGGGAGAGGGCTTATATTGTGATTTATTCAAGGTTACTAAAGACTGGCTTACTACTACTAATAAAATATTTCAATGTAACCCATGGGTCTTAATCACAAAATCAGCCAACGCTGTAAACAGATGACAAGACAAATTATATAGGCTACTCTGAAACGTTAATTTGAACATTAAAAAAAATATATATATATATTACGGGGCTTCTCAGTCTTTCGTTAATTTTACTACTGACTGAAAACCAATGTGGCTTATTAAAGATGCACTGTTTTATTGGACATGGCTGTTTTGTAATGTTCCGCGATATAAACACTGTCTACAGTTCGAATATACTGTGAACGTCTCAAAGTCACGTCTCTAGATCCGTCTGCAGTAATGTTATCAAGGTGTAAATTATTAACGTATCGATGTATTTCACTTGCAGACAAAATAGTCTAGTAACGAAAGTAACGAATTCGTCACTACTCCTCTCTTACGCAGCACGGCTAAAAAGATAATAAAAATGACACCAATCCTGCCATGATGCTACCCTGTCCATACACAACACTGGCTGGGGAGATGAACTCAGACTTTCCAAAACTTACTATTATTTCATGAGATGAAATTAAGCTAGGATGAAGAGGACAAAAGTGAACTCCCCTCTGTGTAATATCTAAGTAGAGTGTAACTGCAGCAGCCACAAAATGCCCCCCGTGTAACTCTGATTAGGAAAAGCTCACAGACACCAAACCTGCAGCACTTTGGTGTAATTTTTATTATCTTTTTAGCCGTGCTGCATGAGAGAAGAGTAGTGACAAATTCGTTACTTTTAATAACTTGATGTTTGATTGAATATTATATAATTTCCAAGTTTGATAGTGTCGATTTTAGAGTGCATTATACGATGCGAAAAGGAAGTAAATAAACACGTAGCAATGCAAAGAGGACAGAGCTGCGAAATATTTAAGCAATATAAATTCAACAAAGTGTGATCATAATGGTTGTTGTTGCTGCTGTTTATGTAATTGGTTCCACCGTGTTACTGAACGCAACTGTGTTCACAAAACCAAGCGTAGGGAAAGAAAAAACACTCGCTAACGTGTTTGAATGAAAAGGGGCGGCGGCTTTTCTTTGAAGATAGCGATTGCGTAATGGGCGGCAATCCGTGGCAGGGGGGTATAACACACCTCTGAACGTCCTTTGTCTTGTAAATGATTATATTCGTTCACCTTCCAATCCCCCACAGCGCACACACTGTTGCTATGTCTGTTGGGGCACTTGGTTATACACAGCACCTTAATGTATGAAACACTTACTTCCTGGTTTGTTTTATTTTAAATATTGCTTATTACCTTTTCCCGCAAAATAAACATTAAACATAAACAACATGTTATCATTGTGTAAATTAACATATTGGTGTCTTTTAATTAAGGACAAAAACAGACCCTGCGCTTGTGTTTAGGACTGATGCTGAACAGCTGTGTTCATAGGTTTAATCAACGATTTACAAGACAACAGTTAAAGCGGTTGTGGATGAGAGGTGTGTGTGTGTGCGCGCGCGCTCCTGCATTTCTCCGTTGGTTTAACACAAACATTTTGCGCACAGACAAGTAAGTCTGAAGTACCCCTCCCCCCGCCAAAAACACACACACAGAGCAATTAGCACCATGTCATAGTCAGTATTCTCCACTGAGGTTTCTTACCTTCCAAGTTTGTCTTTGCTCTTTTAATGGATTCTTAAAACCCCCCAAAACATTATACTGAGAAAAAAAATGATTATGGGTCACAATCACAAACACAAACTAGCACAGATACATATGATCAAGTGTTTAACTGTTGTTTTCATTCGTTTCTATAACCAGTAATAATAATAATTATTATTATTATCATTATTATTAGCCCAACTCTTTGACTATTTAAAACAACGTCGGGTCCCATTTTTTGCACATTGAAGTTGTTGGTTTAAGTAAATGTATTTTTAAATACACAAACAATCCCCCAACAATTAAAACACGCACACATGACTTTAAAAATAACATTTATTCTTTCAAAACTAGTCAAAAGTAAAAGTAAAAACAAATAATTTGTATAAAACAGGTGAAAACATGTTTAATTTTTGCTTAAAGGTCATTAAAATACCCGGATAACACCAGCTGCTTATCAGTCTCTATCTGGTTCTTTTATATTAAAATATCATTTTTTAAAAATATTAAAGATGGAACTGTTTAATTCTTTGTTTCCCCCCTAAAGTATCAGAGGTTTTGCAATTCTATGTTCAGAATATACAGTAGACCTGACCAAACATCATTCTAAAGCTGTTGCACTGTGACGTCATCCCTCCTACAGCTCCCTTTAACAGCTTGTTCAGGCTCCTCCAGTAGCTCCAAAAGGCCAACCGTCATCCGTCTGACCCCCCAATCCTCCAGGGCGGAGCTCTGCTTAAAGACAACAGGAGAATTTAGTGAAGACAAAGATAAATAAACTTTACAGAATATCTAGTTGTAATAAATATAAAAGATATTAGTAAACCTACACCACAGAGTGTGTAAAATACTGTTTTGGGGAATTCTGGAATGTAAATAAACTGGGATAACTTTAACCATTGAACTTTGTTAGTGTTAACCCCGGTCTGTCTGTATTATCGTCTGCATTAAAATTAAAATGCGCTTTTCATACAAATAAGTTAGGCGATATAACACTCGTATATATTAGTTCATCTCTGAAGCCAAACTATAACTACCCGAGTACTGAAGCCCCCCTCACCTCCTCCCACACACACCTCCCCCCACACAAACACACACACACCTCCCCCCCCACACTCCTTAACTGATAAACACTTCAGAGTTTTATCCAGTTCGGTAACTAAGCGCTCGCGCTACCGCGCAAAGTCACGGCCAAATTGAGAAAAATATAAACCCGGTTATGAGCGTTTAGCTCGCGAGCTCCTGTACATCTATCCTCAGCTCGTGTTCCTCATGAACTGCATCACATTATATTCACAGATATAACCTGCAGATTAACTCTTACCTAAAGAATAAATAAATGCTGAATTTATCCAGACAACACGCGGTCAGATTCTAAAGGCATTTTTATAGAGCACAAACACTCTTCATCCGGTAGTGCAGCTTTTGTAATAGGGACATTAATAGTATTTTCGAAGCTTTAGTGTCTTTTTTAGTTAAAGAGGAGTGACATTGTGAGTTTGTGACACTGACAGTAAGCTGTAATGTTAACTCCAGACTTGGTAAACAGATCATTAAGTTATCTAAAGTCACATCTGACCGCTGCTGGTGCTGCCAGTGATTTTCAAAACGGCCGGTAAAAAAAATAAACTGGAAAATAAACTGTAAACTAATCCCAAACAAATTTTATAAATAAAAACACCACTTACCGCGAATAGTCCATTAAGCCGCCATCTTCATCTCTAGTGCAGTTTGGCAGCGTCAGTTCGGTGGGGGTGGGTTGTTAAAATCACGTGATTGCAACTCAGCGCAACTAAATTGCTGGCTTGTGTTAACGGGTCCTTAAGAACGAAGCGCCATCTAGTGGTGGAACCAGGTAAATGCATAAATAGGGCTTGAATGGGCGTGTTTACTGTGAAATCTTGACACGCCTTTCTCGAAGAAAAAGGAGGGGGGATTACGGCGTGCATAAGGCAGCCGTACGCCATTCGTACGCCATTCACACTTCCGCGGCTATTTGGCGTGGCTCCATCTGTAGTTAGTTTAATATCTGCATCAATTGCATTGTCCGGTTTCAAAGCCTCAATTTTATGCCTGATAATTACAATTTTATTATTAAAAAGTTCATAAAGTCCTCACCATTCTACAATGTTGTCGTGGAGATTTCTGAAGTGGTCTTATTTCTAGTTAATTTGGCTACGGCATTAAATAAAAATTAAGGATTATTTTATTTTCTATAAGAGTGGAGAGATACGTTGATCTAGCTATACTAAGAGCTTTTCTATAGTTCAGGATGCTCTCCTTCCATGCTATTTGAAATACTAACAATTTAGTTTGACGCAATTTACGTTTTAATTTCTGAGCTGTCTGTTTTAAAGTATGTGTGTGGTCATTATACCAGGGAGTGACTTTCTTATCTCTAATAATTTTTCTTTTAACTGGAGCTACATTATCTAAGGTATAACGAAACGTCGACTTAAAATATTTAGTCCATATTATTGTGGACACAATGCCCAACGCGATCTTCACCATTAATATGCGGTGTTAAGCTCTGGGTCAGAGGTGTATTGAATCTGTAATGATTTGAGTTAATTCGATTAACTGAATCAAAATGTGTAATGTTTACTTTATCGCCTACCCGTCCAGCGTTTATCTGTCACAAACTCACGCATACATCATGTTTAAAGATGCTGTCAGGCTTCTCATCACGTGGTCATGTTTTCCCACACTGTCATTGTCACTGACTCTCCTTACACGCCCCCGGACCGCCCCGGCGGCACACTGGTTTCTCATCTGGCGCTGATTTTTTCCGGCTTATAAGGAAGAAAATCTCGCTGCTAAATTATTGAGCATTTCTTCACCTTAATATTCTCGCGTTTTGTTTCATGGTTTTCACGTTATTGATCTCGCTTTCGTTTCTTGTTTTCCCATTTTCTTGTCTTACGATTTGGACTCCTCACTTTGCTTCGATTTCACGGCTTTTGAACTCTTGCTCTCATTTCCTTGACTACGGCTCAGCTTAATGTTTTGGCTCTATGCCCTTGCTGACGGATCTCACAGCTTTAAACTTTCGCTTTTGCTTCCTCAATCAGCTTTACGTTTTGGCTCAACGACATTGCAGATGGACTTTAGATCTCATGCTTTCACCTTCAAGATCACGGCTTAGTTTAACGTCTCTGCACTATTATATCGCAGACGGATTTTACGGCTCTGATCTAACGCTTCTGCTTTCATGACTAAGGCTCTTTCTCACGTCTCGGCACCAATACAATGCTACGGATCTCACAGCTCTCCTCCAATGCCTCAGCTTTCACTACTGCGGCACCACACGAGATCTGGGAAGCTCATGACCTGCACCTCCACCTGCACCTGGATCCATCTCCACAGCCTACGATCCTTGCTTGTGACAGAATAATCCAGCCACCACTATGGATCCAGCAGGTTTAAACAGGATGAGACAGGCACTGGAGAGCCAAGGTGCGCTTCTCGGTAAGCACCAAGAGGAACTCTTCGCCACAAGACAGACTCTAGCTGATGTCATCTCCCAAGTGCAGCACGTTCAAGCGCCTACACCTCAGATCTCAAGCTCTGAAAGCTTTCACCTTCTTATCAGAACATTCTCGGGTTGCCTACGTCATCACGCTACTAATCGGTAGAGCCAGGGTGTGAAGTACGGCTCTCTGGGAAGCTCACTGCCCATGCTGCAAGGACTTCAAGGACTTCTTCAAGGAGATGAAAAGGGTTTTTGATTGCTCCTTTGTCAAGAGGGAGGTCAGAACTACGTTATTGAGACATTGTCATGGATCCCGCTCTGCCTATGACTATGCCATCGAATTCCACACCCTAGCTGCCTTTAGTGGGTAAAACAACAGAGCCCTAGTGGATGTTTTTCTGGAGGGGTTGTCAGAGGCTCTCAAGGATGAGCTCATATCTTATGAACTTCCCACAGACGTCCACGAGCTCATAGATCTCGCCCTGCAAATCGACTCACATTTAAGTCGGCCATCCAGAAGCATGTTCCGCACCAGGAGACCACCCCAACCCAGAATAGCCCATGTCTCCCCCACCCTGAAGCAGACGGATCAAGAGGAGCCCGTGCAGATAGACAGGGCTCACATCTTAGATGAGGAGAGGCGCTGATGCCGTCTACAAGGTTCTTGTTTTTACTGTGGAGTTTCAGGACACAGGCTTAAAGACTGTCCAGTAAAAGGGAGGCGTCCTCTAGTCAGACTGGGAGCACTAAAGGGCACTTCTCCTGACAGACTCTCAGAACCACGCCCTTCACTAGCTGTAAACCTAATCGTCGATGGTCAGGCCATCCATCCATCCTCCTCGCCTGTTGGGGCAGGGTTTTTCTTCGACAAAAAAAAAGCACATGTCCCTTCGTCAATGTATTGATTACAGAGGGCTTAATGAGATAACCATCAGGAATCAGTACCCGTTACCACTCATGGTCACTGCCCTGAACTTCTCCAGGGAGCGGACATCTTCACCAAACTCGACCTTTGAAATGCTTATTACCTCGTCCGCATCCGGCAGGGCGATGAGGGCCTTCAACACCCCTACTGGGCACTATAAATATTTGGTGTTTCCGTTCTGACTGACCATCGCCTGTATTCCAGGCCCTCATTTAAAACATCCTCCGCGACTTCTTAAATTCCTTCATGTTCGTGGACGACATTTAATTTTTTTGTCAAGGTCTGGGGAAGCACTGGCACCACATTCACCAAGTTTTGCAAAGGCTCTTAGAGAATAATCTTTTCATTAAAGCCAAGAAGTGTGAGTTTCATACAACTTCCACAATGTTCCTAGGTTTCGTTGTCTCTCCCTCAAGACTGGAAATGGAGCCAGCCAAGATTCAGGCCATCTTCAACTGGCCCACTTCAGCTTCTCGATGTGCCCTCATGGTTCTTCCTTCTAACTTCTATCGTCGCTTCATTAGGGGTTACAGTTCCATCGCCACCCCTGGTTCTACTGGAACGAGAAGCCAGACAAGGCTTTTGCGGACCTCAAGAGTCCTATCGCCCAGGTTCTAAGAACACTAAAGCCTGATGCCCTCTCTGTCATGTCCAGATCAAGGCCCTCAATTCATCTCATGTTTTTGGAGAGGATTTTGTAAACTCCTAGCCTTTCTTCTGGCTTTCATCCCCAATCCAATGGCCAAACGGAATGAAAGGTCAGAGGTCCCCTCGGCAAAACAGTTTGTCCGCTGCTGCAAATGGGCATGGTTAAAAGCCAGACAATCCCTGCTGCAAGCATCCAGGTTGTACAAGCGACAGGCTAATCGCCATTGTACCAAGGTTACCAGATACCGTCTAGGGTAGACGGCCATGCTTGGTAGCAGGCACATCCCTCTGAGAACACTCTCACAAAAATTCTCATCCCGCTTCATCGGCCCCTTCACTGTCACGAACTCACGTATACATCATGTTCAAAGTCTGCCTTCATCCCCTGACAGTTCCTTTCCCGTGCTGTTAGGCTTTTCATCATGCAGTCATGTTTCCCCCACGCTGTCGTGTCTCTTTACACGCCCCCGGACCGCCCCACCGGCACACCTGTTTCTTATCCGGCATTGATTTCTTCTGGCTTATAAGAAAGCACAGCTGCTGGATTATTATTTTCACGTTATCAATTAGTTTCTTGTTTTCTCGTCTTACGATTTAGACTCATTGCTTTGCACCGATTTCACAACTTTTTAAATTGCTCTGGTTTCCTTTACTACAGCTCAGCTTCACATTTTGGCTCAACGACATCGCAGACGGACTTCACAGCTCAGATCTCATGCTTCTGCCTTCACGATCACGGCGTAGTTTAACATCTCTGCACTATTATATCACGGACGGATTTCATGGCTCCAATCTAGCGCTTCCGCTTTCATGATTATGGCTCTGTCTCACATCTCGGCGCCGATACAACGCTACGGATCTCACAGCTCTGCTCCAACGCCTCAGCTCTCACTACTGTGGCACCACATGACATCTGGGAAGCTCATGACCTGCACCTCCACCTGCACCTTGATCCATCTCCACAGCCCACGATTCTCGCTTGTGAAATTAGCACAATTTAGTGTATCTTTCCAGTTCCGCTTATCACAAGCGTGGCCAACGATGGTAACACAAAATCTATATTTAGCCATTATGAGCAAAGTAACTTAAGATCTGGGAAAATGTTTAGACTTTAGAAAATACATAACCAAGACAACAGTTCTTTTAAAAAAAAACAAGAATTTATTTAACTAATCTACAACACATAAAGCTACGCTCCTTATGCACACACACACACACTCACACACATATATACAAACAGTTTGGAAAGTGAAAATTAATGTAGTTATTCTAGTATTGTTTACTAGATCAACTAAAGACAAAACAGCGGAGTCTTGGGTTTAATCTTACGGGTAAGTTATGAAATAAGCACAAATATTAGCAAGGTATGCAGCTTTGTTTGTTTATTTGTGTTATGTTTCATTCTCATCTGGTAGAATCATGGCGTTGCTGATTGGTTGGTGCACTGTTGTAGAGATCACACCTCACGTGGTCCCCCCTTTTGTGCATATCTTAGCCTGGTGTTTTCACGTAGGGCCCATCCGGTTGTAGTTTTTAATACCTTTTATTAAGTGATTTTGGTGTTTACCAACGTTCTTTGAATAAAGCCAACTTTAGATTGATTTTCAACATTACATATTTTACCACACTCATTCCTTTCTTTATCTAATAAAAGGGGTTTGTAAATGCTGATTACACCTTTTAAGTTATGCAGAATAATCAAACTTACACTCCGGAATAATATCATATTGAGTAAATATATGTATATGTGTTTTGCCCACACTTTAAAGATGTTTTAAAACAGGCTGGGAAAAGGGCTCTGGAATGTGATCAATTGATTACTTTCTTTGGGAGCCCTGTTCATCCCTACCTCCCCCCCTTTTGCTCGGTGAGGTTCCCGTTGCAAACGGGTTAGGAACACTTAAAACAACATAGGGGTGCTTATCTAGACTTTATTTAGGGTTGGGTTGTTTCGCTTGATTGACAACGGCTTTTTACAATGATTTATGTTTACTCTTGGTGAAAGAAATCACCTTAATTTTGAAGCTGGAATCAAGCTCAGTTAAGATAGTTGCCTGATGAAATATAAAGAAAAGGAAAAACACAGAGAAAAAGAAAAACACAAAGAGAAAGGGCCAGAAGGACACAAAGAGGTTAAGACAACTAAACCAGTCTCATATGTGTGGAACAACTCCTCTTTACAAGGGGTTGGCCCTAGCAGTGCAGTCAGAAGGGGGTGATTAGGTGTTTGTATTCACAAAAAAACATATATATAAAACTGTATATACATTCCTAGAAGGACTGGACTATGTTAGTGTGGTGAAACGTATAGGACAGTTGATCGTGTCAATGTTTTGTTCTCCCCCTCTTCATATAAGTTTGGAAGAACTCTTCCATCATCCTTCTCATTAGTTCTTGGGGGTTGAAGTATTGTGAAAGCTTGTGGCTTTGGCTTGAGCTGGGTTAGCTGGGAATCTTAATGAGTTTCTTGGGCTGGTTGCTCCAAGATGTGTTTGCCTTTGAAGGTTTTTCCTTTTGTGTTTGGTCAATTCCATGAGTTTAATCGTCTATGCAATCCATCCCAGTGGCAGCTCCGCTGTTTACGTCGGGAACCATCATAGGTGTCTCGTTTTTTTTTTTTTTGGCAAGGTTGCATTCCACTTTTTGGGTAGCGGGTTGGCAATTGTCTTGACGTTGGGCATCCTCCACAGCCAGCCCTGACTCTGAGTGTTGGAGGCACAAACTGCAGTGGTTTTGACGCCCTTTCCTGAAGTAATTTTCTGTAGACTTTCTGTGCCAAGTCTCGCAACTGCTGAGTATTCATTGTTCATGAACATGCGAGAATGTCGAGGTGGTGGCTTACTTCAGGATTTCTTCCATGTCTGCTTCATTCCGAGTGCCGATGTATGCTGGTCTGAGTCGGCTGTAGCACACTTTAGGGCTGGATGTTGTTTAGAGCAAGTAAAGTTAACCTTGGTCAGTGATGTAGGGTCTCTTTTCTAGATGAAAATCACTCTTTTTGTACATTAGTTTGGGAATCTTGGCTGCCTGGCACATGCGGCATGAATTTGTTAATGTTCCTGGCAAGCTTGCCAAGTCAGGCTTGGCCATTACTAGTAGCTTTTCAGCATACTACAGCCTGTCGGAGAGATCAGCAAAGTCTGCCTTGCCTTGTTCCCTTTTATGCGTAGTAGTTGCCAAGTTTTCTTGCAGCCTGGTGATTTCCACTTCGTTTTTCTCTACCTCGTCATTCCCTATTCGTCGCTCCTGAGCTTTCAGTTCCAGCTGCTTGATGCGTGGTTGTGCGCGTCAGCTTCTACTGGAGATAGGTGGTGTGCCTGTTGCTCAGCTTGAGGGCGACGATGAGTGTGTAACATAAAGAGCTGGTGATTCTGGACAGTTCATTGGGACTGTAGCACTGACTCAGGCCTTGTCTTATAATGCTCGTTAAGTTGTCATCCAGCTGGTCCTATGACTGGTGCTTTAGTGTTGCTGTGGTCCTCTGGTGGGCTTGCTATTAACTGTGAGTGTCTGTGGGAAGAGCTACTGAATACACAGTTAGTGCAGCTAGAGAACAGATGCAAAAAAGAACAACACACAGAACAAGGGATAGAGTAGTAATGGTGAGCAAGGGATAGAGTAGTAATGGTAGTAACTTTCCTATAAGAGGAGGTTCTCTTTATTTCATAAGGAAAGGTTAGAGCTAATTTTAAAATGAGGGGAAAAAAATGAATCCGTGTTTCTGTGGCAGAATAAGTTCAATTCCAAATTTCTTCTCCCCCCTTTGTTTTGTTAAGTTTGTCAAGACTGTGATTGTTATTTAAAATTTTCTCTAGGCGAAAAAAAAAAACAATAACTATTGTTTTGGTTATTGTAAACCAGGTATTGGTTTACTCAACATTAGGGGTGTCTTAGGTTTAAATGACATAATAAGAATTGTGTCCAAGCTAAGTTTTAAGTAAATTTAGAGCATCATGTTCTTAGGACCTAAGTAAAAAGTTGAAAGCAGAAAGCACAGCTGATGCATTTACATTTTTCAGTTGCCTCCTCCTGAGTCCTCAGTGTTTAAAAGTTCGCTATGTTAAAAATATGCACATAAATGCTAATCTTGTGTGCGGAGCCTGGGGACTGACTGCAGTGAGCAGCAAAAAGAGAAATATTTCAAATATAGGCATCATTCATATTAGCTATAGAGCATCGCTGTGACAGTATAATGTTGTATATGCATGCAGACAGAGTCATTATATTACTAACTTTTGCTAGCTCCCTACCAGGATTTGTAAGGAGTGTTCTCACAGCAGTGTGTCCTCTTTTCTTTTCTCTGATGTTGTAGATTTCCCTTGAGCACCTGCTTTTTACACGGGGCAATTTGCTAAATTGTTTAAGTTATTGTTACCCCTTAGGAGTCTGAAGGTGTTTTAAGACCCTGAAGAAGTTCTGACAAGTCCTGACATTTGTGTATTTTTTAGTTACTTATTAATATATACTTGTCTAAAGTCTGTGCATGTATGTTCAAGTTTGTATACTGGAGAAAAAACAGTTGTGTGATAATTGAAAACAACAAAAAATAAGTCACTAAAATAAGACCACAAAACACAATCATGACATTCGTGTACAAGACGTTTGTGACCTGGATCTTGAAGTCTAGAGGGTTTACTTCAAAATGATGTGACAATCATCTTGCTCACTCATTTACAAAAAACAATACATTTTATTTAAATTTTTTAAGATGCTTTTTTTAGAAGGACCATATGCGAGGAGGTATAAAGGATCATAAATAATGCTGGTATTCCATACAATTAAATTTTATTTGTATAGCACTTTTAACGATTTACATTATCACAAAGCAGCTTTACACAATCAAAAGAATTAAGTTTGCATGAAATGTGAATGTGTATGAATCAAAATGATATGATTGTCCCTGATGAGCAAGCTGAGGACGACGGCAACAGTGGCAAGGAAAAACTCCCTGAGATGGTAATAGGAAGAAACCTTGAGAGGAACCAGACTCAACAGGGAACCCATCCTCATCTGGGTAAAAACAGATAGCAGGGATTGATGTGCATAATAATATGCGAGACTGAAAGTTCAGTATAAGAGGAGATGTGTAAGATTGAAGTCCAGTTTGTTCCTGGAGGCTCAGGTAGACTGTAAGAAATTCCAGTCCTAAACTATTGAGTAACTGAAGTCACAGGTCCTCAGAGAACAACTGTCTGCATCAGTCGAGGACAGGACCACCTTCATGGAAAAGTGGAACCATCCCCAGTCACCACACGCATTCCAGGCAGACCACAAGGATGCCCCATGTGATGAGATCTCCAACCAGAAGCAGAAATCCAGGATAAGTTAGACAGGTCCAGAGGGCAGAGGAGGTCTGGATCACTGGCAGCTCACCAGCGACATGTATAGCTCGACAGAGAGATAGGTAGAGAAAAAAAAGAGAGACGGAGAGAGAGAGGAGAGAGCAGAAAAGTAGAGAGCAAAAGAGATGGAGAAATAACAGTTAGGTATGGTCACAGTCGAACAATGTTTAATGTGAATGTATATTTGGTGCAGAGTGCAAGTAGGAACACCGGCAAGACTAACTATGACAGCATAACTGAAAAGGGAGAGCCAGAGGAAAACACAGACATGAGGGCTTCTAGAGATGTAAAGCAACCAATCACCTCACTGTCAACAAACCTGAGTGATCAATGAGAGTGGGGAATACAGCAACTAAACACACTAGTTCACCTAATACTCCACGTCCATGAGTCCCCCAGATCTGCTCCTTTACCTAAGGCTAATCTATTTACAAAAATGCTTGGCTAAATAAATAGGTTTTTAGCCTGGACTTAAACACTGAGACTGTGTCTAAGTCCCGAACACTATTTGGAAGACTATTCCATAACTTTGGGGCTTTGTAAGAAAAAGCTCTGCCCCCTGCTGTAGTTTTAATAATACGCGGTACTGACAAGCAGCCTGCACACGTTGATCGAAGTAGGCGTGGTGGATTGTAAGACACTAGCAGTTTACTCAGATACTGCGGCATGAGACCATTTAATGCTTCATACGTCAAGAGTAGTATTTTAAAATCGATGCGAAAATTTACAGGAAGCCAATGCAATGTGGATAAGACAGGGACAATCATATAATTTTGATTCATACACATTCACATTTCATACAAACTTAATTCTTTTGATTGTGTAAAGCTGCTTTGTGATGATGTAAATCGTTAAAAGCGCTATTCAAATAAAATTGAATTGAATTGAATGTGGTCGTATCTTCTGGTTTGAGTGAGAACTCTCGCTGCTGCATTCTAGACTAATTGAAGCTTGTTTAAGCACCTTGTTGAACAACCAGACAGTAAGGTGTTACAATAATCCAACCTAGACGTGATAAAAGCATTAACTAGTTCTTCTGCATCATTTGGTGACAATATATTTCTTATCTTGGCAATATTTCTGAGGTGAAAAAATGCTATCCTAGTAATATTATCCACATGTGCTTCAAATGAAAGGCTGGAAGGCCAGAGGAAGCATGTAAAGGGAAAAAAGCAGTGGGCCTAAAACAGAACCCTGTTGAAACACCAAACTCAACTTGAGAACATGAGGAATGGTCACCATTAAATCTACAAACTGATAACGATCAGTCAAATAGGATTTGAGCCATAAGAAGGCCGTTTCCATAATTCCTACTACATTTTCTAATCTGTGAAGGAGAATACTATGATCAATAGTGTCAAAAGCTGCACTGAGGTCGAGTAACACAAGTATTGTGACATAACCCTGATCAAAGGCCACTAGGAGGTCATTTACTACTTTAACGAGTGCTGTCTCTGTACTGTGATGAGGCCTAAATCCTGATTGATACAGTTTATGTATACTATTCCTACGTAGATAGAAACATAGCTGCTGTGATACTACCTTTTCCAGAATTTATAGAGATAAAGGGGAGGTTTGATATGGGCCTGTAATTGGAAAGCTGACAGGGGTCAAGATCAGGTTTCTTGATTAGTGGTTTAATAACTGCTAATTTAAGGGATTTAGGAACATACCCACTGCAGAGTGAACAGTTAATTACTTTCAACAGGGTTCTGTTATTGCTGGAACTATCTGCTTGAGAAAATGTGTCGGTATAGGATCTAATTTACAGGTTGATAAGGAGATGAGTGAAATTAGTTCTCTTGCTTCAAGGGGAGTAAAGCATTCTAGGTTCTAATGTGATGTGATTAATTTATCATCTGTATCACTTGAATTGTCTGGTTTCAAAGCCTGAATTTTTTGCCTAATATTTATGATTTATGGTAAAACATACTTATGGTATTAACACCAGACAAGACAAAGAGCCCACATAAAAGTGCTACAAGAAAAGAATTTAAGGACCAAAACACAATTATTTGTTTGTAGTTAATTAGGAATAACCTTAGATTTATTCGCAAAAATTCCAGAAACAGTTTAAGATAAATAAAAAGTGTAAAAAAACAGACAATCAGGGTAAAATGGTGCGAACAAAAACAATGTACCACAGCGTAATATATATAACAAAATGGCAAAATGGTGCAAACGGGTGTTGCACACCTGGAACTGGTCCATGGTTACTACTTGTCCGTTTTGATGCTATTTATAGGACAGGTTATCATATAGTTCTTTATGCACAATGAAAGCTGTAATGAAGACAAACTCCACACGATAGTAAGTGTAAAGACAAATGAGTTTATTTTACTTTAGATGTTATGATGGTACATAGATGAAGGAACTTAAAGAAAACTAACTGAGGAGTAAGGATAAACAGAATGTTTTACTTTTTGCTGATGGCAAGGAGATCGAGTGTCGGAAACCCAGACAGTAGTGTGAGGGCAGTTGTAATTTGTACGTTACCGGATTGAGTTGTTCCAGGACTTTTAAGGGACCAACGTACCTGGGGCTAAGCTTTTTGCAGAGTTGCCGTAGGCGTAGGTCTCTAGTTAGGAGCCATACCATATCTCCTGGGTGGTAGATTGGAGCGGTGAATCTATATCGATCAGCATATGTCTTGTGCCTATGTACAGCTCTCTGCAGATGGTTATGCGCTTCTTCCCAGACTCTCTTACACCCCCGGAAACAGTAATCGACAGCTGGGAGGTCAGATGGCTCCCCATTTAAGGGGAATAATAGTGACTGGTAGCCCAGAATACACTGAAGGGGAGTGAGACCTGTGGTAGGTTGGCGTATGGAGTTCTGGGCATACTCAGCCCAGCCTAGGAACTGGTTCCAGCAGTTCTGGTGGCCGTGACAAAAGGTACGGAGGAATTGGCTGATCTCCTGAATCTTCATCTCCTTCTGCCCATTCGTTTGAGGATGGTAACCTGATGACAAAGTCATGGTCACCCCTAGTAGACGTAATAAACGTTTGCCAGACTCTTGATATAAATTGAGGACCTAAATCAGAGAAAATATCCTCTGGAATTCTGTAGTAACGGAAGACCCTATTAAAAAGTAGTTCAGCCATTACCATAGCAGTTTGCAGACCCCTAAGAGGGATCAGTTGACATTCTTTAGAAAATCGGTCTACTACTACCAAGATACATGTATGTCCCCTCGAGTTGGGCAGATCTGTGAGAAAATCTACCGCCAGGTGTGACCAAGGACGTTGAGGAATGGGCAGGGGAATGACCTTTCCAGGTGGTAAGTGTTGAGGGTTTTTTGATATGGCACAATCAGAGCATCCCCTGACGTACCTCCTCACGTCTTTTACCATATCGGGCCACCAGAAGCGATCTTGTAAGAGTGAGAGAGTTCTGGCGATCCCGGGATGCCCAGTGCCCAAAGAGCAGTGTACGGAGTGAATGAAACAATCTCAATCTTTTTCCAGTATGAAACGGCGGTGTGGTGGACAGTCTGGTGGAGTAGTCGATGCCGGTTCTAAGATAGACGAGGGGTGTTGCCATTAAATGGGGTTGACAAAGATTTTTTCTGGAAGGATGGATGCAGGTTCCTCTACTAACTTATTGGTTGCATGTAATCTTGAGAGAGCGTCCACTTTGTTGTTTTTATTACCCGGTAGATATGATATTTTGAAATTAAAGCGGGTAAAAAACGTCCCACCTTGCCTGTCGCAGATTGAGTCTTTTTTCTCCCCTTTAATATTGTAAATTTTTGTGATCTGTTAATACCAGGAATGGGAGAGTAGCTCCCTCCAGCCAATGTCTCCACTCCTCCAATGTCATTTAAATTGCCAGTAACTCACGATCTCCAATGTCATAGTTTCTTTCCACCTGGCTGAATTTTCGCAAGAAGGCGGCGCATGGGTGTATTGCAGTGGGGTTTCCTTGTTGCTGGGAAAGAATGGCGCCTACCCCAGTTGTCGAAGCATCCACTTCCACTACAAAAGGTTCAGGATTTGGGTGAATGAGGACCGGTGCAGACACGAAGGTTTGTTTTAATCTTTGAAACCCGGAGGAAGCTTCGGGGTTCCATTGCAATAAAGGTTTTCCGCGCAGTAGTGATGTTAGCAGGCTTACTGTGATGCTGTAGTTCTTTATCAATCTTCTGGAAAAATGGAGAAGCCCAGGAATTGTTGTAGTTCTTTGATGGTCATGGGTTCAGGCCAGTTGGTAATGGTTGCCACTTTTCCTTCGTCCATTTTCAGATTTGACTTGGAAAAGATTAGGATGTCATCGATGTACACAATGACGAAAAGATGAAGGAAGTTTAGAAATACCTCATGCATAAAATTCTGGAAGATGTCAGGGGCGTTGACCAGACCGTAAGGCATTACTCAATATTCATAATGGCCAGTAGGTGTCACAAATGCCGTCTTCCACTCCTCACCCCTTCTAATTCGGATCAGGTTGGTGGCACTTCGGAGGTCAAGTTTTGTGAAAAATTTGGCCCCGCGGAGACATTCTAATGCTGCCGGGACTAGGGGTAAGGGGTAGGGAAATTTAACAGTAGCTTGGTTAAGAGTACGGAAGTCAATACAGTGCCTTAGTCCACCACCTTTCTTGGCCACAAAGAAAAAGCTGAAAGCTGCCGGAGAAGTAGATGGGTGAATGTAGCCCTGTTGGACATCACATTAACCGCTTTCTTAGTGGTGATGTAACTTCCTGTTTTTGTATCGTTGCCGCGAAAGTTTTACGTTTGTATCAGCGTTTAAATTATATTGCTTTTCATTTATACAATAAAAATATTAATAGCAACTGGTTTTTACATCTTCAAACTATTTGGCTTCACATTTTTCCCCGTTTGAGTTTCTTCTTCTAAGAACAACAAATGGAATTCAGCTCAAAACAACTAAACTCCGACTCAGGTACGATATCATGGATAATATTCAGCTTATTCAGTGTGTGAAGTGCAGGATGTTTAGACATTCTTCCGTAATTTTACTTTTGATAGGTGTGTGTTAGTGAGCACTCTGATGGAGAAGATATCAGCATTAGAGGAGCGCATCCAGACTTTAGAGAGGGTTACAGAGCGCGAAAGCAGCGTTTTTCCCGTAGTGGACAGTCTGGGTTCCGCAGGCGGAGATAACCAGCCCATGACTTCAGCATTAGAGCCCTTACAGCGGGGCGAGTGGGTGACGACTCGGCGGCATACCCGATCAGTCAAAGCTAACGCTAAGGCTAGCCCACTGGAGCATACCTCCTTTGCGCTTCACGTGTTCAACAGGTTTGCTCTCCTCAGTGATGCACCCACTGAGATACCTGAAAGAGCTCTGGTTACAGGAGACTCTATACTGAGACATGTGAAATCAGCTAGGCCTTTACAGGCGCCAGCGGCAGTGATAAGGTGTATCCCGGCTCAGAGCACCGGACATAGCAGGTAATCTTAGGGCTCTAGGACAGCACAGGTTCTCTAAGATAGTTGTACATGCTGGAGCTAATAATATATACGCCTTTGTCAGTCAGAGGTTAGCAAGAATAACTATTTAGAGGTGTTCAAATTAGGGAAGGCGATGTCTGATGACGTAATATGCTCTGGTCCCATCCCAATAAGACATGGCGACATAGCTTACAGCAGGTTATGGTCGCTAAACCGCTGGATGTCCAGGTGGTGCTCCAAAAATAATGTGGCCTTTATTGATAATTGGAAGACCTTTGAGGGGAAAGCTGGCCTGTTAGGACGGGACGGTGTCCATGCCACTCGGGGAGGTGCTGCCCTCATTTCTTGTAGTATAACTCATAGTCTCAGAGGCCTAGTTAATCGGTGACAATCCAGAGCCCAGGCCAGGGAGCAGACAAACAGGCTAAACCAACCGTCTGCTAGCTGCATAGAGTCGTCACCCATGGTTCACTGTATTGAGACTTGTGTCTGTTTCCCGAGCTGAGCAAAAATGTAGAAAGACCCAGAAAGACTGTTGTAGTCATTTATTTAACATAGATATCACAAACTCGGATCTCACTGAATGCGCAGCCGGCACCTCTGATCTGAAGCTCGGACTGTTAAATATTAGATCTCTCGCATCTAAAGCAGTTATAGTTAATAAAATTATCACAGATCAGGAATTTGATATACTCTGTTTAACAGAAACCTGGATTAAATAGGACGAGTATGTAGCTTTAAATGAAGCTAGTCCTCCTGGATACAGCTACATACACCAGCCTCGGTTAACTGGTAGAGGAGGAGGCGTTGCAGTTATTCACAATAATAATTGTAATAATTTGACTATTATACAAAAGCACGGACACAAATTTAATTCATTTGAAGTTTTCTATAGTAACATAAGTGTAGCTACAAATATTAAGTCAGCTCAGTCGATTCCACTAATTGTCATTATGTCGGTATGCTGATGACACACAGTTATATGTTTTAGCAAAACCTAAAGTTAAGCAATGTGTGCAAGACATAGAAAATTGAATGCTAATTGACTTCCTTCTGCTTAATCCACATAAGACAGAAGTTCTAGTCATAGGACAGCATACAGCTAGAAATAAGATTCTAGATCACTTTTTAACTTTAGATGGCCTTTCTGTTCCATCAAGTGCAACATTAAAAGACAACGGTGTGATTATAGATTCCATCCTTTCATTTGTAGCTCATGTAGATAATATTATCAGGCATTCTTTTACCTCAGAAATATTGCCAAGATAAGAAATATATTGTCGCTAAACGATGCAGAAAAACTTATTTATGCTTTTATCACCTAAGTTGGACTATTGTAATGCCCTAGTGTCTGGTTGTTTAACTAGGTGCATAAACAAGCTTCAGCTAGTCCAAAATGCAGCAGCAAGAGTCCTCACCAGAACCAGAAGATACAAGCACATTACAACTATCTTATCTTTACTTTATTGGCTCTCTGTGCAATTTTGCATTGATTTTAAAATACTACTTTTGACATATAAAGCATTAAATGATCTCACACCACATTATCTGAGTAAACTGCTAGTGTCTTACAATACGCCACGTCTACTTCGATCAAAGGATGCAGGCTGGTTATCAGTACCGCATTTTATGAAAACTACACCTGGGGGCAGAGCTTTTTCTTACAAAGCCCCAAAATTATGGAATAGTCTTCTAAATAGTGTTCGGGACTCAGACACAGTCTCAGTGTTTAAGTCCAGGCTAAAAACCTATTTATTTAATCAAGCATTTTTATAAATAGATTTGCCTTAGGTAAAGGAGCAGTCTTCTTTTAAAGGCTACACTCGATGCTACGTGAAAACGCTGTGGGAACATCTTTCTGTGTTGCCGGTCTGAAGCATGTGACGTCACTCCACACAATCCTGCCCCACAGTATAGACCCGCCCCTGATGCTGATTGACAGGTTTCTGTGTAACGTGTTGGAAATGCAATTGCAAATGGATTAGCGATTGCATTTGAATTTTGGCCGGCTTGACGCGCGATGCAGAGAAAGTGAAAACGCAAACGTTGTCATTTATTTTGCTATTTAAATATGGCAGGCTCATGACTTGTAAGACATGGGAAATACAAATGCAAATGGACTTCTTTTTTAATTGAAATTTGGCAGTCAGCGTGTGTTCACGAAGGCGAAACAGTAAACGGTAATGCAAAGTTTGCAATTGCATTTGAATTATGGCACACTACATCCACATATGGGAAACTCAATTGCAAATGTAATTTGCAATTCCTTTTGAATATTGTCTGGGATATTGCTCCATAATGCACTGTTACTACTAGCTCAACAGTAAAAGACCTGGGCGTAATATTAAACAGTAACTTGTCCTTTGAAAATCATATTTCCAATATTACAAATACAGCCTTTTTTCATCTTAGAAATATTGCCAAACTTAGGAGCATCTCATCCGTATCTGATGCAGAAAAGCTAGTTCATGCATTCATGACCTCCAGACTAGACTATTGTAATGCATTATTAGGTGGTTGTCCTGTATCCTCAATAAACAAGCTTCAGTTAGTCCAAAATGCAGCCGCCAGGTTAGTTTCAGAGGAAGATTCATCTGAGCCTTCACTGGAGGAATCTGATGATAAGGGAAGTGCCTGACTGGAACCGGTGTCCACTCCATTAAGAGCTGTTAAAATGGATACACACATAGGGCTCACAGTTTGCATCACATGGTACGCAGGAACACAAATATGAACTCGCATAATAACAACAGTACTGTAATTTGAATACATTTGTGTTGTAAGACTTACCAGACGCCAGTTGCTCTTTTAAATAGTCCCTTCTTGGTCAGCTCATCAATTTTGTCTTTTTGACAGTCTACTTATACAGCTCCAACCCATGGGATTTGTTTTTGTCTGCCAGGTGTGCAGTGGAGTCCAAGGAGGCACCTATTTAAAAGTAAATGTACAAAATTGAAAGTAATGTACTAAATTAACTGAGAACTTTCCATTTACTTTCTTGTTATCTAACAAACTCTCATCCCAGGCCACCTCTGTACATTATATAAACAGAGTCAATTTTTTTATTACAAAAGTGACATGTTGACAACCAGCCTGCCTGAGAGAGCATGCAGTACAGTGCATTGCATCGCTCCCGCCTCCGCCTCTGCCCCCCCTGCAAGTCCCGGCATCTAGCCATTGGCTTGCTAGCCATCATCAATAATGTTTGCCAGTAAACAGGGTAACATATTCACCACTAGTGCCACTGACACATGTCTTTTCCAATGCATCCATCCCCACGATGTCATTCCTTTTGCCCCGGGTACGCACGCCTTTTTCGACTTTTGTTAGTTAAAACACTGCTGTTAGTTAAAACAGCCATGTCAGTTAAAACACTGCTGCTGCACAATTCCTTTGTTCCCCGTTGATAAAGTGTAAACGCGCAACTTTTCCCTTGTCCCGTATTGATTACACATGAAAGCGGGATTGCGATTTCTCCCACTGTCAGATCACAAACTAGCTATCGCTCTACATTCACCATTTTCTAAAGTAATTGTTTAAAAAAAAATAATAATAACAATGATGATAAAAAATAAATAAAAAATCAGCAGATTTACCCGGCTGAAGAAGCTTATTAACAAACCCAGCTCTATAAACAACACTCGAAAGCTTAAGTGGCTTCAGAGAAGGATCCTGCTAAAAACAAAAATTAAATGCAGAATATGCCATCAGAACCTAAAAATTAAGAAAAGGGAAAAACGGTGGAGATCAACATGAAAAAAAAAAACGAATATATATACATCACATGGTAGATCACATAGTAGCCCTAGAAAAGGGTGGTTTTGGATTTTATTTATATATATATATATATATATATATATATATATATATATATATATATATATGTATATATAACGTAAATATTTATTTAATTTTTTACAATAGGATTTGTCAACAAAGTACATGAGGAAAAGGCTAAACAAATTTCTGTCAGGCACAAATCAATCTTTAGTGGATCAAAGATCTCCTTCAGCAAGTGGATGCAGTTCATGTACAGGTAGTAATATAAATATGTACAGTGATGGCCAAAATTATTAGAACTATAGTGTTTTTACTGGCTAAAAATGGTGTCAGTAGGAAATATCAGTTTACATTTCCAAAAATTAATTTTGCCATTGATTGTAATAATCCAGTGATCCATCCATTTTTGTTTTGTCTGACAGCAGCCAGTGCTCCACTCAGAGATCTCATCCCATCATCATCATCTTCCAGTCTGTCAGGAATGACATAAAGAAACAGAACAAACTGAGACAGTCTAAACCCAGAAGAACTGTGACAATGTCACCAAGATGCTTTAAGAAACCTACCTGCATACTGCAGTACTGTTAACAGTTTTATGCATTTTTTTTCATTCATTCATTCATTCATTCATTCATTTAAAACAACTTTTGCCTTTGCAGGCTGTTGTGCAAACAAAAATCTGACTGGATTATTACAATTAATGGTGAAATAAATGTTTGGAAATGTAATCTGATATTTCCTACTGACACACTACAGCAAACAATACAAATAACTGACCTTAAACCATTTTAGCTGGTAAAAATGCTAGTGTTCAAATAATTTTGGCTACCACTGCATATCATAAACTCGCTTTGTTGCCATTCTCTTTGTAATAATAATAATAATGATGATGATAATAATAATAAGAAGAAGAAGAAGAAGAAGAAGAAGAAACATTTGTATAATGCGTATAATGTCAATTCTTTTACATAAAGGCATTCATTTACATTACATGTTCTATTTGCCCAAAAAGGTTTTGTCAGGGTCTACGGTTACGCCAGATAGACATGATGGATGACAGAATTGCAAGTAGTTCAGTTAATCTTACTAAAATGGCAAAGAAAATAAGGGAGGTCTGTGTCACAGCAGTTGAAAGGATGAGAAGGCGAACAGGCCAGCAAATTGGTGGACGAAGGGAGTTTGTTGTGATCGACGAAAGCCATTTTCGTCACAAAAGAAAGGTATCTTATAGCAATTGGTAATGTAAATAAATGTGTAAAATGGTTACCACTATCATTATTATTATAATCTATTTTTTATGTCTGTATTTCTTGTGTTTTTTCTCCATTAGTATGGTAAAGGAAGAATGGCTGGAGGGTGGAAAAGAAAGAAGGGGGTCTTTGGGATGTTAGGTGTGAAATATCATGAGCAGCAAAAATCTAGAAAACCTATTCTTGTAACAGAATCGGACTGACACAGGAGGGTAAGTCTTTCAAGAAAGATATGTTTATTTATTCAGCAAACACAGTTGGGTCAAGGTTGAGCGGATCAGAGGTTGAGAGGATAATTACTGGAAATTATCGGCAGTCACTTTACATGGGGGGAAGCTGGTCGACGTGGAGATTCGGGGATGGCAGATTCGGGGATGGCACGGTCGGAGCGGAGGGCACACTGAGACAACGGCGCGGGAGATGTGCGCACGCCACACACACGGAGCCATAGAGACCGGGAAAACAAACAGGAGAACACACTTCTGAGGAGAAACAAGGAGAACAGGTAAGTTATTTTAAGACACTTATTCGAATCTTACTCTTCTGGAGATTCGGTCCACTTTCGTCTTACGAGCCCGGACGTTGAATGTTGTGTGGCGTGCGCTTTTGAGGGTTCGTCCTTATTGTGATCAGGTGGCGGTGATTACTACTCAGGAGATGGGGGGCGTGGTGTTTGACTTGCTTCGGAGCCTGGCCCGATTGTGACATTACCCCCTCCTCCACGACCCGCTCCTGAGGGTCGTCTCCTCTGCTGTCGTGGTGGCCTACCTCTACCCCTTGGTGCTGGGCGGTCGGGATGGGTGTGATGAAACTCATCTAGCAGCGTGGGGTCAAGGATGGCAACTCGAGGTACCCATGATCTCTCTTCTGGACTGTAGCCTTCCCAGTCCACCAAGTACTCCAGGCGACCACCGCGATGACGGGAATTCAGAATGTCCCTTACTTGGTAGATGTTTCCCTCATCTTTTATGATCGAAGGAGGAGGTGTTTCTTCTTCTGGGCCAGGCTCTGAGGATGATATAACAGGGTCTAGGTATTTTTTCAATAGTGATACATGAAACGTGGGATGGATTCGATAATGAGGAGGTAATTGTAATTTGTAAGTGACCGGGTTTACCTGTTCCAGGACCGTGAAGGGGCCGACATACCTGGGGTTGAGCTTCTTGCATGGCTGACGTAGACGCATGTCTCGAGTCGAGAGCCATACCTTTTCTCCAGGTTGGAATGATGGAGCGATGGATCGGCGTCGGTCGGCGTTACTCTTGTGTCTGCGTACAGCACTTTGCAGATGATGGTGAGCTTCTTCCCAGACTTTCTCACTTGTCCGGAACCAGCTGTCGACTGTCGGGAGGTCAGATGGTTCCCCGCTCCAGGGAAATAATGGGGGTTGGTAACCTAACACACATTGAAAAGGGGTGAGACCTGTGGTCGATTGTCGAAGGGAATTTTGAGCGTATTCTGCCCATCCCAGAAACTGGTTCCAGGATTCCTGACGGCCATGGCAGAATGTTCTAAGGAAGCGTCCAATTTCTTGAACCTTTCGTTCAGTCTGTCCATTCGTTTGGGGATGATAGCCAGATGATAAACTTACGGTCACCCCTAGGATCCGGAAAAAGCCTCGCCAGACCCGAGAGATAAACTGGGGACCTCGATCGGAGACGATGTCCCCTGGGATGCCGAAGTAACGGAAAACTTTGTTAAATAGTATTTCGGCTGTTTCCATGGCAGACGGGAGACCCTTGAGAGGGACCGGTCGACAACTTTTTGAAAATCTGTCGACAATGACGAGGATGCAGGTACAGCCCCCCGAGTTGGGTAGGTCCGTGATGAAATCCACCCCCAAGTGTGACCATGGGCGGTGTGGAATGGGCAGAGGCACGAGTTTTTCAGCGGGCAAATGTCGGGGGCTTTTTGACATTGCACACTCAGGACATCCAGCAACATACCTTCTTACATCCTTCTCCATGTTGGGCCACCAGTAGCGATCCTGCAGGAGTGAGAGTGTACGCTCGATTCCTGGGTGTCCTGTGCCTAATGAAGCGTGGACTGAGTGAAGGAGTGGATTGCAATCCACTTCCTGGATAAACCGGCGATTGGGGGAACAGTTCTGGGGATTGGTTGGTGCTGGTTCTGACACGGATTGAGGGTGCTCCCAGTGGATGGGGTTGACAAAAAGTTTTTCTGGGAGTATGGGAACTGGATCGTCCTTGGTGATGCTGTTGGAGTGTAGTCGAGAGAGGGAGTCGGCTTTGAGGTTCTTTGACCCTGCACGATAGGAGATCTTGAAATTAAATCGGGAAAAGAACATTGCCCAGCGTGCTTGTCGTGGGTTGAGTCTTTTTGCCTTCCTCAAATATTGCAGGTTCTTATGATCGGTCAAGACGAGGAACTGGTGCAAGGCTCCCTCTAGCCAGTGTCTCCATGCGTCCAGGGCCATCTTAATCGCGAGCAGTTCTCGATCTCCAATATCATAATTTTGTTCAGTTGGGGTGAATTTTTTTGAAAAGAACGCACATGGATGGAGCCTTAAGGGTCTTCCTAGTTGCTGGGACAGGATGGCTCCCACACCATTGGATGAGGCGTCCACTTCGACTACAAATGGGAGTTCTGGGTTGGGGTGTATAAGGATGGGCGCCGAGGTGAATGCCTGCTTTAACAGTTGAAAGGCATCAGTGGCTGCCGGGGTCCACTTAAGGGCTTTGGGTTTTCCTCGGAGTAGGGAGGTTAAGGGACTGGCCGTGGTACTGAAGTTCTTTATAAATCTGCGATAGAAATTGGCAAATCCAAGGAACCGTTGGAGCTCCTTGACACTGGAGGGTTGAGGCCAGGAGGTGATGGCGGAAACTTTCTCTTGATCCATCTTTACCCCATTTTGGTCAATGATGTAACCGAGAAATTGGACGGAAGATTGATGGAAAGCGCATTTCTCGGCCTTAAGGAAGAGATGGTACTCACGGAGTCGTTGGAGAACCTTTGTGACGTGTTGGTGGTGTTCAGCCTCAGATTTGGAGAAGATGAGGATGTCATCAATGTAAACAATCACAAATTGATAAAGAAAGTCACGGAGGATCTCATGCATGAAGTTTTGGAAGATGGCCGGGGCATTGACAAGGCCATAGGGCATCACGAGATACTCATAATGTCCTGTAGGTGTTATGAAAGCAGTTTTCCATTCATCTCCTTTCTGAATACGGATAAGATTGTAGGCACTGCGAAGGTGTAGTTTGGTAAACACACTGGCTTCTCGGAGACATTCTAAGGCTGCTGGGACCAGGGGTAACGGATAACGAAACTTGACTGTGGCCTTATTGAGGGTGCGGAAGTCTATGCACGGACGAAGACCACCATCTTTTTTCGCCACGAAAAAGAAACTAGATGCTGCAGGGGAAGTTGATGGGCGTATAAATCCCTGTTGTAGGGCCTCTTCAATGTACTCCTCCATAGCTTGTCTTTCGGGGATGGAGAGAGGATAGATGCGTCCCCGAGGTAATGGTTCACCAGGAAGGAGGTCGATTGCGCAATCCCATTGACGATGTGGTGGTAATTGGGTTGCCCTTTTGGGCAAAACACGTCGCTGAATGTGGAGTATTGGGGGGGTATATTCACCGACTGTTTTTCTATTGGGCTTTCGATGGATGTGGATTGTAACTGTAAGAGTTGTGGTCGTAGAGGTAATGCTGGAAAACAGGTCTGTGTACACCCCTTTCCCCACTGGAGTACCTCCCCTGTGGCCCAAGAGAGGATGGGATTGTGTTTCATCAACCAGGGGCGTCCCAAGACCACCTCAGCCGTGGATTCTTCAAGCACTAAAAGAGATCTCCTCTTGATGAAGAAGTCCCACCTGCAGTGTCACGGGACCAGCGGAAGTGCACACAGACTTTCTGGAAAGGGGTTTTCCGATTATTGACTGAACCTGAAAGGATCGTTCCGTCGGGGTGGTCTTGAGCTGGAGGTACCGACACAGGTTCCCAGAGATGAAGTTCCCGGCTGACCCATAGTCGAGGAGTGCCGCCACTGAAATTGAAGCATTGGAGGCTGTAAGGCTTACAACTGTGGTGAGGGGTTAAATTCGTTCTATATGAGAAGACCACACACTCACCAAGGGACGAGGAGGTCGAATGGGGCACTCCCGCCGGAGATGCCCCGCGTTACCGCAGTACAGGCAGAGGTTCTGGGTCAGCCTTCTCTGCCGTTCACTCGGTGCGATCCGGCCCCTGTCCAGTTGCATAGGTTCCACTGTGGGTTCAGAGTTCCCTGGTTTCACCGGCGGAATTGGGAGGAAATCTGGGGGAGCATGGGTGCTACGTTGGCAGGAAGAAAGACGTACCGAACAGCGGATGGACAATTGGATAAATTCTTCAAGCCCCAGTGAGTCATCATGAGTAGCATCACTCGCAAATCTGGATGGAACCCTTGACGGTAGGTGGTAATGAGGGCCTGTTCATTCTAACCACTAGAGGAGGCTAGGGTACGAAACTGGAGAGCATATTCTTGAACTGACTTTTCACCTTGTTTAAGATGATAGAGCTGTTCTCCAGCCGATTCTTCACTGTCTGTCCTTTCAAACACTTCCTGGAAATGGGAGTCAAAGCGGTCATAAGATTGGGTTAGTGGTCCTCCCCGTGTCCAGATTGCCTCAGCCCATTGTAATGCTGGTCCAGATAGCAGGGAAATGATGTACGCGATTTTTGTCTGGTCGGTGGGATAACTGTTGTGGTGCATTGTAAACGTGAGGGAACATTGGAGCAAAAATCCCTTGCAGTTCCCCGCCGTGCCAGAGAAGGGAGCTGGTCGCGCCAGCGGGCTAGTTACCGTGGGCGTAGAAGAAGCGCCGGTGGCTGTCTCCGGTAATGGTGGGGATGTTACTACCCGGCGTAACTGCGCCACCAGCTCATGGATAGGATCGGTTTCACTCATCCTGTCGTGTTGTTAAAGGGTCCGGGCTTCTGTAACAGAATCGGACTGACACAGGAGGGTAAGTCTTTCAAGAAAGATATGTTTATTTATTCAGCAAACACAGTTGGGTCAAGGTAGAGCGGATCAGAGGTTGAGAGGATAATTACTGGAAATTATCGGCAGTCACTTTACATGGGGGGAAGCTGGTCGACGTGGAGATTCGGGGATGGCAGATTCGGGGATGGCACGGTCGGAGCGGAGGGCACACTGAGACAACGGCGCGGGAGATGTGCGCACGCCACACACACGGAGCCACGGAGACCAGGGAAACAAACAGGAGAACACACTTCTGAGGAGAAACAAGGAGAACAAGTAAGTTATTTTAAGACACTTATTCGAATCTTACTCTTCTGGAGATTCGGTCCACTTTCGTCTTACGAGCCCGGACGTTGAATGTTGTGTGGCGTGCCCTTTTGAGGGTTCGTCCTTATTGTGATCAGGTGGCGGTGATTAGTACTCAGGAGATGGGGGGCGTGGTGTTTGACTTGCTTCGGAGCCTGGCCCGATTGTGACAATTCTACGCCTTCTGGAGAGAAGATCTCGAAGAGATCTAGTGCCCTTGGTTGCTCATCATGTGAGGCCTGGGTCATCAATTATCAGTGATGAGTGGCGTGCTTATCGCATACTCCCTGAACTAGGGTACAACCATCACACTGTCAACCACAGCAGGTGGTATGTAGATCCCCACACTGGTGCCCATACCCAACATATTGAGAGGGCCTGGAGATCCAACAAGGAGCAGATTTGGAGGCTTAGAGGAAATCGCACAGAGAGTTTGCTTTCTGACCACCTTGCAGTGATTGAGTGGAATGAATGGCTGGCAAAGAAACACTCTAATAGTGCATTTGGTAGATTGATTCATAACGTTTCAAGGAAGTACAAGTAGTGAAATGTAATAGTTTGAAATGTAAATTTTTTTGGTTTTATTTTTATTTTTTGCTTTTATCAAAATTTTGTGTGGCTTTTTTGCCACTTCTTTGTGACTCACTGTTTGCACAATCACCCAGTCATGAAACAAACCTTTTTTTTGTTGTTGTTGTTAATTTAGTTACTTTTGTTGCTTATTTAGTTAATTTTTCTATTTTATATCTGACACTGCAGAAGTATATTTAAAATTTTATTTCATTCAAACATTCATCAAGTGTATATTTGTAGTGTTATTTTTACAGAGGTTTATTTTTCATATTATATCAAATTGTTTTATATTAATTTTAAATGTACAGTTGTACGGTTTCATTTCTTTTGCATCTTGAAATAAAAAGAATTGTGTTTCCCTCTGTGTTGTGTTTTTCTTTTTCTGTTTAGAAGATAAATGTGCCTTTAAATCTCATTTGTAAACGCTTACAAGGCATAAATAGTCCTCACTTTAGATGAGCTCACAAAAACCATTAACTGACAGCTGATAAATGTTTTATAACTACCTAAATTAATTATGAGTTACAGTAGAATTGTGTGTTAATAAAGCATTTATTAACACACTGACTAACTGTTAATATATGTCTAAATAATAAGACGTATAAATGTGCATTCAAATGGTTTGATTCATTTACTAACACATTCTAAATGATCTCATGAACCACTTACAATTACTAACTAATCGGTTTGTAAATAATGTAATGCTTCATTTAGAAATGATTAACTGATCCTTTATAAAGAATAAAAATACAATTATTAGGCATAATATATAGACATTTATAAAGCAAGAATAAAGCATGTATAGCTGTATATATGATTAATGATTAATTAACTATTTACCAATGCTTAACTAATTGTTCATAGGGTGTAGTTATTATAAAGTGTTACCCAATTATAAAAAAAAAAAACGTATAACTGGGCTATTACCTGATCATAGCCCAGATAATCTTAATTGTTATTGAGATAATTACAATAGTGTTTTTCATTATTGAATAGAAACATAATTGAGCAACTGTTAAGCATTTAGCCCATACTTGATAATCTCTCCTTTGTTGTAATTCCCATACATTCTATCAGGGTTTAATTAATTCTATCTGCCCTATAATTAAAAAAAAAATTTTAATTGTAGTTCACACAAGTAGAATCAGGACATTAGAAAGAAAATGAAGAACGAGAAAAGCGGAATTCGTTTGCACTTTGCACTGTAAAAACAAGCTGCCTCAACATAAAAAAGTTTAGTAACAAGTTTTTGTGTACTTAACTTTAAGAGCAATTTGCTGTACAAACAAAATATTTTACATTTAATGTTTAAAATCTTAAGTTGACTCAACTTAACGTAATTATTTTAACTAAGTGAAAACTATTTTGTTTAAAGGTTAATTGTTGTACTAAATAATAATAATCATGCTGTATCATTAGTGCCTCTTACAGTAGTTCATTATTTGTTCACACTTTGGCTGGTTGTTGTTTTAGTGTTTTTTTATGCTTTTCAATGTCAGACAACATTCAAATGCAAATAAGGAGCCATCCCCCACTTTAAACTAACTCAAGTCAGCTCCTGGGATGAGGAAGGCTATATTTTGTTTTTTGCACCACCCCACTCACAACTGAGCTCCCAAGCATCATGATGCATTCTTTGTTTAAGATGAACGTTGAGCAACTTTTAAAAATTAGCCCATGCCTGAGAATCTATTCTTCGTTTTAATCCCCATATATTCTACCGGGGTTTAGTCGCCCTAATGTTAACACCTAACCTGACTAGTTGACACAACTAGAATCGGGATATTAAGAAAAAGAAAAAAAAAAGAAGAATGAGAAGAAAGAAAAGCAGATAGGCAGATAGGTAAGCTAGTATATAAAATTAAATAAAAAAGTAAATAATCAAGAAATTGCATATACAGTGGGATGTCTTAAAAAATAATGAGTTGAAACAATGGGTTGTTACTTTGCTGTAACCCTGTTCTCTGAAAAAGCGGGAACAAGATGCTGTGTGAAAACGCTATAGGAACATCTTTCTGTGTTGCCGGTTGTGAAGCATGTGTGTATCAAACACGCCAAATTTTGGCATATATAACCTCTGCCAGGTGACGTCATCTGATAAAGCGCACCTGCAGGTTATAAATAGGAGTGAACCGGAGACATTCCTCAGATCAATTTTGTCTGAAAGGACATCTTGTCATGCAGGCAGTGCAGCATTGGAGCGCAGCATCTCGTTCCTTTTCAAAAGCTACACTCGATGCTGCGTGAAAACGCTATGGGAACGAAAATAACCAACACCTCCGCACTGCAAGTGTCTGGACCTCCAAGGTTGTGTAGCGTGTGCGCACAAAGGCCAAGGAGGTGTAGAGAGGACCAACCCGCCGCATGACACACTTGCTGCAGGGGGACACCTCTTGCCAGCGCAAAAGATGAGGCAATTCCCCTGGTTAGATGAGCCCTGATCCTGATTTCTAAAGGCAAAGTGAGACCACGCAGTTCATAGGCTAGGGCAATAGCATTTCTCACCCAATGTGACAGCTTGTAGTGGTGGCAATGCCCCTACCCCCCCAACCCACGATTGCGGTCCCCGTATTTTCCCCATATGAAAAGCTGCTCTGACTTATGCCACTGGCTAGTGCGGTGGACGTAAATCTGAAGAGCACTTACTGGGCACAGTAAGTGAAGCCTTTCCTGCTCCAGCCGAGGACAGAATGCTTCGAGAACAACTGGGTACATGGTTGAGAATGGAACTTTCAGAAGATAGTTCAGGTGGGGATGCAGAATAGCTTTGACAAGCCCAGGAGCAAAGTCTAGGCAAGATGGAGAGACAGACGTAGCCTGCAGATCTCCAATTCTTTTCAGGAAAGTAACGGCCATGAGAAAAACCATCTGGCCATCTGGTGCAGCTCTGGCCGTTATTGCATGGTAATAAAGGTCGTAATCTTCTGTAAGCAAAGCCTGACTCTGAGTATTTTTCCACAACATCTTGGTGCTGCGAGCAGGGTGGTAAAGGAGCAAAGGTGACTGATCGGCATGGGCTTCCTTGGTCAGCAACACAAACAAGTGGCCACTTACAAAGGTAAGCAACTTTTGCTTACAGATGTTACTCATGCGGTATTCTGGTTTTACCGCCATGCCTCACAGTGGCGACATTTGGGTTTGTGCGTTTGCTGGCTTCTACCGCTGAGTGGCACTATATAACTATAGACTGACGCCTCGGGCATCAGTTCATTCTCTTAAGGATTAATAAGCCGCGCTCCGTTAGAGCTGCACGTAGTAGTGGATAAAATCAAGTGAAACGTTGTAGTTAAACAAATTCATAATCACAGTATTAAAATTACAGTACAAATGTAGAATTTAAATGAAATCTTATTAGGATCGAATTTAAGCAAAGTAAACGTTAACACAGTGAGCCTTTAGATTTTATAATGTGTAATTAGAAAAGCTACGCATGTATGTTCTTCATCATCTTATATTTTGTGTTCTTTAAATTTGTAGTAGATTTATTAACTGAAATAAACGAAAATTATTTACCATAAAAATTTTAACATTGTCAGGCCGTGCTACTGTGTCAGCAGATGTCGATGTGTTTTTGCGTTGTTATAAGAATTAAATGCAGTTGGCTGTTATGATCATCATAATGTTCTTTAATAAATAATAAAAACATTTTAACAAATTACATTTTCACATCCCAGCACCCCATTGTGCTGTACCACTGCCGGCAAAAACCTTATAAAATACAAGTGAAACATTAAACAAATTTATCATTACAGTACAAATTCAGAACTTAAATATAGGGGTTTCTTAGTTCCATCGAATTTAAGCAAAGTAAATGTTAACACAGTGAGCCTTTATATTTTATCAAGTGTGTACTCACAGGCAAGTGTTTAACACTCGTGTAGCCAGAAAACTCTGGCTGTGTGTATCAGAAAACGTGGGTGAGTCACAGGTGTTGTCAGATTAATGGGCAAAAACTATATAATAAAGCTATATAAGCTACATAGCCTTTATAAGACTTCACTTTTATTTAAGTGCACGCACAATGACGACAAAACGTTATGACGTTGTAAAATAATGAAAGCAAGCAGGGATACAGCGCTATTCTGTATCGGTTTCTGTGAACTTGAGCGCATCAGAAAATAAACCGAAACTCCGTGTATACTCGTTTTACAAACGTGAAAAATATATACTTACAGAAAGCAAACTGTCTGCTTTTATATAAACTAATGGGGAAAAAATCAGCTTATGTAATTCGTATAAAACGTGGATTACTACAGCGCATCCACTCACAGCCGAAACGAAAAGACATCAACAGTTTCCTTGCTGTTTTCCCCGGCGCATTCATAATCAATAGTCTAGTTCTGTCGGTGCGGTGTTTATCCCCACCCCTGTTAAAACGATGTATTCAGAGGCTCGCCCACGAGAGGTTGTGCGTGCGCGGTCACTACACAGCTAAAACACATTTGTATATTATGACTGAGATACGGCGGCTCACATCGGCATGCGTTTCGCACAGCGCCGCAAAGACAGCGCTTATTTAACACGTATAAATGTGTGTTTGTTATATTTCTGGGAAAGAGAAATCTCTTATAAATCTCTCATATCGGCGCCGCGGGTTCACGCGAACATTTTACATTCACTAAAAGGTTTATTCACAACCACATTTTGGCTATTCACACACATGCATTGTACTATGTTGTTTGTAGACACTTTTACTTTTCCCCTTCTAATCGCCGACACGAGCTCATATCGTTCCATAAAGAGAGGCGACATATACTTGATTAAACACTGCATTTTTTAAAAGTGAAAGCGTGCGCGATGTGAGCAGCTTTAATTATTAATACTTAAATAATTATTCAATGCTGGACATAAACAGCTAAAATCAAGATGAATGTTATTCTTTAGATTGTTATTATCAGGTTCTTTTGCTGTTTGGGTTCAGCGTTAAATGATTATTTAAAACTGAATAGCCTCTTGTAGATTTATGCCAAGAGTCATTTTATCATACAAAGATCATTACGTTGTGCTCGGACCACTGACTCCAAAATTGACATTTTTACCGTTAAAAATGTTTTTACAAGCCCTTGACCTGTTGTTTTTGCTATTTCCCTTAAATAATAACAATAACAGTAGACAGAGAAAAACATAGAGTCTGTCTAAACAAAATTTTTTGCAGCCGTTTGCAAAATGTCCCCTTGCGCCACCTGGCTGTCATTTCACAAATTACTTCGAATTGCGACTGATTTATTTTGGCTGTTTTAGCTGAGTGAGTGAGAGCTCTATGATCGGCTAAGTGTGTGTGTGTGTGTGTAAGAGAGAGGGAGAGAGAGAGAGAGAGAGAGATGGAATCTGGGTAAGTGATACCATAAGCTCTGTGTGTGTGGGTGGGGGGGTGGGGAGGTCAGCTTGTTGCCCGACCGGGGTTTGTGTGTGTATGAGCCCTAATTAGCAAAGGGGACAAGTATGCAAAGAATAAGCCCTATTTTCTATCAAAAGAGGGACAAAGTATGAATGCATAAGCCTATAAATAAATAAATAAATAAATAGTGTGGAGTGGTGTCTGAACCCCATATTGATACTGTGGCATTAATTAGTTATTGATGGAGGTGTTCACTGAGTATAAGAATACTGTTTTTTTTGGCAAGCTAATAGTGATTATCACTGATAAGCCTTGTTAAGGAAGGTGGATATCTCTGTGATTATACAATATTGTATGTTATAAGTAAATTCGTGTCCAGAGGAGTTAAAAAGAAAGCAGGAAAGAAAGGGCCTAGCTCTGTCTAAGAAAGAATGAGTAGAGTTGGTAAAAAAGAAAAAGCAAGTGAGAAAGTTAAGAAAGTCAGACAGTGAGGCACAGAAAAACAGAGTAATGGAGGGAAAGCGCTAGTTACACCTCCCCCATATGTGCAGACAGAAGGTCAATTCCCGATGGTTAAGGGAATGTTGAATGTTGAAGCCAATGAAAGGTCATGTAGATTTAGATGGAGACGACAGAGAGCCAGGTGTGAAGAGGAGAAGGAGTAGGGAAGAAAGAACACCATTTGACTGTAAGAAAGTAGAGGCAGATTTACAGAGAGTGAAAAAGCTATGTGGGGAAGCCTTGATTGGTAACCCTTATAGGAAATTGTAGTTACTTGCAAGTCACAAACACAATTGGCATCAGCATCTGAGGTAGTTGAGACTGTCGAAGATGAATTGTATAGGGAAATGGAATGTCAGGTCCCACCTGAATTATGGGTTCAGCATGACACAGTTGTAGGCCTATTTAAATCAGCCAGCTCAATTCAAGTACAACTTATACCAGATGTAAAACTGCTCAGAATAATACAATATCGTTTGCAATCTGAGGCAGAAGCTGGCATAAAAAAACATTATTGAAGGCCACCGTAACTTTAGATGGCCTTTCTGTTCCATCAAATGCAACAGTGAAAGACCTTGGTGTGATTATTGATTCCAGCCTTTCATTTGAAGCACATGTAGATAATATTACCAGGATAGCATTCTTTCACCTCAGAAATATTGCCAGAATAAGAAATTTATTGTCGCTAAACGACGCAGGAAAACTAGTTCATGCTTTTATCACCTCTAGGTTGGACTAATGTAATGCCTTACTGTCTGGTTGTTCAGCTAGATGCATAAATAAGCTTCAGCTAGTCCAGAATGCAGCAGCGAGAGTCCTCACCAGAACCAGAAGATATGAGCACATCACCCCTATCTTATCTTCACTCCATTGGCTCCCTGTGAAATTTCGCATTGATTTTAAAATACTACTCTTGACATATAAAGCATTAAATGGTCTCGCGCCGCAGTACCTGAGCGAACTGCTAGTGTCTTACGAGCCGCCGTCTTACGATACTTCGATCAAAGGATGCAGGCTGCTTGTCAGTACCGCGTATTATGAAAAATACAGCTGGGGGCAGAGCTTTTTCTTACAAAGCCCCAAAGTTATGGAATAGTCTTCCAAATAGTGTTCGGGACAGTGTTTAAGTCCAGGCTAAAAACCTATTTATTTAGCCAAGCATTTTTATAAATAGATTTGCCATAGGTAAAGGAGCAGATCTGGGGGACTCATGGACGTAGAGTATTATGGTGAACTGGTATGTTTGGATGCTGTCTTCCTCACTCTCATTGATCACTCAGGTTTGCTGACGGTGAGGTGATTGTTTGCTTTACATGTCAGGAAGCCCTCATGTTTGTGTTTCCTTCTGGCTCTCCCTTTTAGTTATGCTGTCATAGTCCTGCCGGAGTCTCTGCTTGCACTCTACAGTTAATATACATTCACATTATACATTGTGTGACTGTGACCATACCTAACTGCCATCTCTCCTTTTCTTCTCTTTCCCCCCCTCTTTCTTTTTCCTCTCTCCTCCTGTCCCCCCCTTTCACTCTTTCTCTCTCTCTCTGTCGAGCTACACATGTCGTTTCTGAGCTGCCAGTGATCCAGACTCCCTCTGCCCTCCGGACCTGTCTAACCCATCCTGGTGCCCCGCTTCTGGCTGAAGATCTCGTCACATGGATGCCCCGTGTGTCTCTCTGGGATGCGTCTGGTGTCTGGGAATGATTCTCTCTACCTAGAAAATGGTTCTGGCCTTGACTGGTGTTGGCAACTGTTTCTCTGGGGACTTGACAGTTCGATAGTTCATGACTGGAACTTCTTACAAGTCTACCTGGGTCTTCAATAACTACCTGGACTCCATATTAACATCAATTAACATCAGCTATTATAGCTGAACTGCCTCCCACCCTACACACTGTATAAATGCAGATCATTTACTGCTTTCTGTTTCACCCAAATGAGGATGGGTTCCCTGTTGAGTCTGGTTCCTCTCAAGGTTTCTTCCTATTACCATCTCAGGGAGTTTTTCCTTGCCACTGTCGCCCTCGGCTTGCTCACCAGGGACAAACTGACCATTTTGATTCATACAAATTCACATTTCATACAAACTTAAATAATTCTTTTGACTATGTAAAGCTGCTTTGCGTCAATGAAAATTGCTAAAAGCGCTATACAAATAAAATTGAATTGAATTGAATAGTAAAGGCATCTGTGCTAGAAAAGACAACCAGTTTCTGTAATTCACCTATTTTCCCAGTGATCAAGCCAGGTACAAATAAATGGCGTCTTGTGAATGATTTACGTGCAGTTAATAGTATAACAGGTAATTATCCAGCAGATGTTCTAAATCCACACGCACTGCTAACTAATGTCCTTCCCAAAGCCATATACTTCACTGTAATTGATCTTTGTTTAGCCTTCTTCAGTGTTTCAGTGGCAAAAGAGAGTAGATATTTGTTTGCATTTACATGTGCTGGTAAACAATATATGTACCAAAAATGCCATGGAGGTTCAACCACTCACTGCATATATTCAATCAGATTTGGAAGCTGATTTAGGAGGTTTAAGGATAGAAAATAGCCTTCATCAGCATATGTATTAGTGTTTAATATGTTTATCATCGTTAAAAGCGTGCCATAGGGATTCCATTAAAGTACTCAGTAAGCTATGTAGCTCAGGGAGGTCATAGAGTGTCCAAAGCTAAACTACAATACTGCGAGCCTCAAGTTGAATGGGTAAGGTAACTAATTTCACATAAGACGATAGCCGTAGTGCCTACCTAATTAGAAGGCATAAGTAAAGCACCATTGTCACAACCAGATAAACAGTGATGACCTTTCTAGGGGTAACAGGTTTCATGCTGATTAGAGTGAGGAGTATGCAGTAAAAACAGATCAACTACGGGAAATAATAAGAAGAAAAACGGCAGGATCTAAATGCTCCCTTAAAATTGAACACAGATGAACTGTTAGCATTTGAATCCATTAACAAGAAATGCATTTTACCGGCACCAGAACAACCATTTAGAACCAAGTGGACATGATAAAGTAGGGTTAAAGGCAAAAGGTTCATGCTCGTAATAACTGACAGATTTAGTACATGGGTAGAATCAATACCATCTGCAGATGAAGGGGCAGGAACAGTTATCAAATTACAGGGGAAGTGATACCTAGATTTGAAATTCCGTTAGAGATCAGTTCAGATAATGGATCAGTATTCATTCAGTAAATATAAGGCAGGTATTACAATGGTTAGGAACATAGCAAAGATTTGGGCATGTCCACAGTCCCAGGAGAAGGTAGAAAGTATAAATGGCCATCTCAAAGTCAAGACTAATAATATTTGTAGTAGTACAAAGCTTACCTGGGTTGAGGCTTTACTTTTTGCACCAATGAATTACCAAGCATGCAAACTAACAGAAATACACACTTAACCATGCATGAAATGCTTACGGGCGACCCATGCCTGTGCTATTCTGTAGAAGCCATATACAGGCCCACCGCTAAAACAACTGAAACAATCTTATATGAACATAACTAACTGCCATATATGCGAGTGTTCAGGAGGATATGGCACAAGCCCAGGAGGGAGGGGGCCCACAAAGTTGTGGCAGCCACTCAAACAGTGATTCAAGTGAAAGGCAAAACCACGTGGTATCACTTGAACCATTACACAAGAGTCCCCAAAACATTAGTACCGAAAACAATGTAAAAAAGAGAGAAGGACCTAACATCAAATAGTAACAAAAGTGCAAAGAAAGTGAATCTTTATTGGGAAATAACCAACTATTGGCACAAGTTGGATACCAAATTGCGCAGCGTCGAACACTCCGCTGCTCCAAATTAAGTATTAGAAACTGCTTAAGAGCAGCACCCCACTCCTGATACAGACGAGACTGACTAACTGACCTCGGGCAGTTTTTCCTTGACACAATTGACAGGACAAACAACTGTACAGATTATGTGTGACAGTGATTCATGTCCTCCATATTGTATAAATGCATTTCTGTTTAACTAACACTATATTGCTTTCACAGATAAAACAGCAGAAGCAACAACTAATTTTAAGTTCCTCCACAGGAAAAGTGCACGAGAAGGAAGCAAGCCTTAAACAAATTATGACAATATGTAATGCCACTAAACAATGGTCTCTTTTATTCCAGATGCAGAAATTTAATTGAAGCAGCTAATGGGTGACTTTATTGTGTCTAATTAATTTTATGAATGTGATTTATATTTAACCAAAGGTTTTCTAAAATTAACAGCATTTCCTAGCAACAACAGACAAGGATACATTTCTGGACACAGTCATTAAGGATATCCCTAACTCATCTATAAATAACTCTAATAAGAGACTTTACTGGTTCAATATATTGATGCGTATTGTCCATTGCATGAGCCCATAATGACGTGCTGGCAACCTCTCTTGTGGGCTCCAACTGACTCTATTGATAAAAATCTAGTGATTAAATTTAATCACCAGTTAGTGTAAGGAAGTCTAGCTCACGGAGTAAACAATTAGTGTGGGACTTATAAGCCGGATATGGGAGAAATTTTTATTTAATTTCATTTGATTTTACTTACTTTTGAGGGGTAGAAGGTACCATATTTGTATATAATCAGGGATGTGCGTGTGAAGCTGAGACATAGGCTTCTCTGTGTGCGCGTGCATAGGAAACCAGAGCTTTACATTGGGGCACCTTCATTGTGAGCTAAAGAGGGCCCCTAAACAGATGTTAAAGGGATGTACAGCGAGCCCTGCATATATAATGGTAAAAAAGGACCAGAGATTCAGTTGTGTCCATGGTGCAGCTCCGGCCGTTATTGCATGATAAAAAGGTCGTAATCTTCTGTAAACATAGCCTGACTCTGAGTATTTTTCTACAACAGGCATAAGCCCGAGGACAACTTTTCTTGCAGAAACTCCAGCAGTGAAACGATTCGGCAGTGGACTAGGTGGCAGTGGACACTGGACTAGGCAGTGGTAGAGGAGGATGTCCCTAGCACTTAAAATAGTTTCAAATACACTGGCTGATTAAGACCAGTATGTCTTAATTGGTCCCGATCAGGGGCCAAATGTGAAGTTTCCAGACCTCGGGCCAGGGATGAAATATTGCCCTATGAGCCTGAGACGAAAGATCCCTCTTCACTGGAATCACCTACGGTGAGCCGTCCAGGAGAGATATTAGATCTCGAGAACACAGTCTGGTTGGCCAACGGGGCACTATCAGTCACAGGCGCAAACCCTGTTCACAACCCTTGCCAAGGCTCCCGGGAGCAGAGCTATGGGGGGGTGGGATGGGGGGGCGGCTGGAAGAGTCAGAGAGTAGTAAAGGGGACATTTGCTTTTTCATGCAAGGCAAAGAGGTCCACCTCTGCTACATGAAATCTCTTCCAGATAGACTGACTACTTTGGGGTATGGTTTCCATTTCCCGTGTGTCAGAGCTTGACTGGACAGTAAATCTGCTCCCTCATTATATGCCCTAGAATGTAAATCGCCCTGAGTGACAGGAACTTGTCCTGTGCTCAAAGCAAAACCTAGTGCGCTAGCTTATTCAAGCGGCGCGAGCACAGTCCATCCTGGCGATTTATAAATGAGACTACCATAGTGTTGTCCACCCGCACTAGGACCTGGTAGCCTCTCAACTGCTGGAGGAAGTGCTTTAGGGCCAGAAATAGAGCCATCATTTTGAGGCAATTGATGTGCCATGCGAGAATGATGACCTCTCTAAGATCTAAGATTGACCCCAATCTGTGTCATTAGCATCTTGCGACGACAAGACAGACTTAGAGTGGGACCCAAAATCAGAAACCAGAACCACATAGAAAGGGATGCTCCTGGCACGTAACCCTTATTGGGGATTGGCCCTGGAGTAAAATCCCCTGGTTCTTAGCCACAACTGAGATGCTCTCATGTGCAGAAGGCCCAAAGGTATCACCGTGGATGCAGCTGCCATGAGAGCTAAAGATCTCAGGAAAGAACACGCTTTCCGTGGCGCTGGGTCTCAATCCTAAGGAACAAAGATGAGCTAGGACGACATCTCGCTAGCTTCTGAGACTGGGCCAGCCAGTCATCTATGTGTGGGTAGAGAGCTAGACCAAATGGAAGGACCTGGTACTGGTAAGCTTAGCCCCCAAAAGCGAACCTCAGGAACCTCCTGTGTTGTGACCTTGGTTGGATTTGAGAACAATCACTTTGACAGTCAACATTTTGAAGCTATACTTATTTATTTTTAGATAGCGGTTCAGCCGGTGAAAATCTAAAATTGGACGCAGTGTTCCTCTTGGAAACTAAGAAATACCGACTGTAGTAGCCTGACTCTCTGTCTGGTAGGGGAAGCAACTTCTGTAACTCTAAAGTCAGCAGATGCACCCTTTCCGGTTGCCTTAGGACTTTTTTGTGAAGGAGACAGTATGCCAGTCCGACTTCTTTGAGGCAGATTGCGAAACGTGGCGCGCTGTAGTCAGACCCGGTCGAGACTGGTGGCCGACAGTCCCGACTTTTAAGCACAGCGGGGAAGGAATTTCCGAAGGCTTGTTCATATAACTTTGCCTCACGAAACCTAGTGGTGACTGAGTTAACAGTGTCGCCAAACAGGCTGGAAGGCGAGATAAAGGCATCAAGGAGGAATGCACAATCCTTATCGTTGATGCCCTTGAGATTCAGCCACAAATGCCTCTCCGCGGAAACCATCGCAGCCATAGAACAGCCGATGTGCTCTAGTCTCTCAGCAGGTCACCCTGGTAGGCCTGCAAAACTGCCATGGTGAGCAGTGGAGAGACAACCTGATCTGCTGCCTAAAAAGCTTTTTCCTCAAGGAAAGATGAAAGTCTACACCGCTTGGACTAAAGTGTTGGCTTTTCAGGAAGGATGATGTCCCAGGAGAGATAGCTTGAAAGCGTCTCTTCTATATAGGGCATCATCATATAACCCAGCACTTCCACATCAACTATATTTAAATAAATAAATAAGTCGACGGCACGAAAACACGGGATGAATAGCTTACTCCATAAAAGGGTTAACCCATCATGGAAAGGGAGAGAGCATCATTGAGGCTCCGCCCCCCGGCCATCCGACAGAAACCTGTCGTCTAATTCAAGTGCTTGGAGGCTATTTCCATCTCTGCGGAAGCGAGAGAAAATGTCTATCGTGCCTATTTCACAAGAAGCACAAGGCGCGAGTGAGAAGCGGATGGATGAATTTCCCAATCCAGCGAGTGCTAGAGAAAGGAGGGGAATCCGTCTCCCACAGCTTTTTTTTGTGTGTGTTTCCTATCCATTCACAAGAAGCGCAGAGGCGCGCTTGAGAAGTGAATGGAAAACTTCCTGATTTGGCGAGAACGCAAGAGAAAGGGGCATTCCCGTCTCGTGCACGCCTGCCAGATTGTACTGTTTAACCCAGGAATGCACCGTGGCTCGCGGTTCTGCTTAAAGAATGCCAGCCGCGCGCGAAACAATCGAAACAACGATGTAGAAATCATGCTCTGAAAGAGCGAAGGTAGGATCTCCTAACAAACTCCACTATATCGGTGAGGTAATACTTTTACATTCGCTTGCACACATCACACGCAATCACAATACGGTCCTAAAGACAAAAAGATCTAAGAAATGTTTCCGGTTCACTCCTATTTATAACCTGCAGGTGCGCTTCATCAGATGATGTCACCTAACCGAGGTTATATATGCCAAAATTTGGCGTGTTTGATACACACATGTTTCACAACTGGCAACACAGAAAGATGTTCCCATAGCGTTTTTACACAGCATCGAGTGTAGCTTTTGAAAGGGAACACAATGGTGAATAAAATCACAGCCTACAGTGTTTAAAAATAATAAATGGGCCAAATATTCAACTCAAATAAGTAACAGATTAACGAAAATAGAGAGTAAAAACTGTAGACAAGTAGTAGTTTGTATGATGAGTTTTTTTCTCTTTTTTGTGACACTCTCACAAACAAGTTCATTGAAATGAATGGTGGATCCTGTCTGTTTTCTTTATTTAAGTTCAAATAATTGTGCAGGTGCTTTGACATCTCAGCCATTTAACAAAAATAAAATAAAAAACACATTGTGAAGAAAACTACACTGCTCAAATTTAAACCTTTTATTTGGATGTTTGTATACTATTTATTAGGACATTCCATATATGGAATGGATTGGATTGACAGACATACTGTATAGTACGCGCTAAATTAGAGACTGTAAAAGTGAGTGAGTCCAATATCACTGGTCTTAAAAAGTGAGTGGGTCTTGTTCCACAGTTAGTTTAAATGCTGCATGGTCTCTTTAACTTTTAACTTTAAATTCTAGCATATAACTTTTTCTGACGGCTTTCTGCCACACTATCGACCATATCGATATGACCAAGATTTCCTCTGAGATGAGCATCAAGATCAGGTCTTTGTGGATATCAGGACATCTTTTCTCTAATATCAAGACATTCTTGATACAGTCAGGTGTTTTTGTCTCCAACGACACAATAAGACGACATGGTCATTCTCGATGCAGGCCTCCTGCAGTTAAAACACCAACTCCATTGAAAGTGACCAGGTAGGGTATGTTAGTATTTGTTTTGTATAAAATCTAAAATTTTACATTCATCTGACATTGAATAAAATGTATTTTTTTACAGTGCTGTACTTAAGCATTGAAGAAATGCTGCAAGAGGATGATAAATGGTCTGCTAAACAGATTAAAAATGAGCTTCAGATCTGACTGCAATTGAAATGATTAATTCGCACCATTGAAAGGTCAATAAAGAAACTTGGATGGACTTATACATTCCCATTATACATTGTTTGACTGTGACCATAACTAACTGCCATCTCTCCTTTTCTTCTGCTCTCTCATCTTCTCCCCTCCCTCTCTCTCTTCCCTGTGTTACCTTTGTAGGACTCATCCTGGTGTCCTGCTTTTGGTTGGAGAACTAGTCACATGGATGTCCCGTGTGGTTTGCTTGGGATGATGCGTGTGGTGGCTAGGGACAGTTCCACTTTTTAACTAAGACAGTCCTGTCCTCGGCTGATGTAGACAGCTCTTCTCTGAGGACTTGTGACTTCATTTGCTCGATAGTTCCGGACGGGAGTTTCCTACAGTCTACCTAAGCCTCCAATAACAAACTGGACTCAATTTGAACTTAAACACATATCCTGTTATACTAACCTTCCAGTTTCATACAGTATGATGCAGATTAATCCCTGCTATCTGTTTCACCCAAATGTGGATGAGTTCCCTGTTGAGTCTGGTTCCTCTCAAGGTTTCTTTCTATTACCCATCCAAAATGAAAATGGCTATCTGTTACATGTACTAAAATGTAATATGTGTTTTGTACATAACAATTGAATGTTTCCAAGATGAAGATTAATAGATTTATGTTGTATTTGCATGAAATTCAACAACTTAACATGTATTAGATTCAATCATGTTGAGATAAACCAAAGAGATGAAACTATGAAAACCAGAAATATCAGATCAAACATCGAGAGAAGATATCGCGCAAAAAGAACACAGTGTGTTGAGGAGACAAATGTTTGGCGGTCGTGTGGAAAATGTAAGCAGGAATTCATTCCCATCTTTCTAAATAAAAACGAAATACTAACCATAAATGTCACCTGCTGTTTAGCGTTTTCACGTTATTTTGGTTTTAGCTATTTCTTGTATTATTAATCACACTTAAAATACTGACGGTTATATGCACGTGCTTAATCTGCGGTTCGGTTCTGTTTTCGGTCTGTTCTCATGAGTTGTGAAGCGATAGGAACAAAGTATAAATATTGTTCCTTTGCTAAATTAAGTATCATGAATTTTAATTGAATATCTATAGTCCGCACTACAACTTGGCACAGGTTTTATGCTGGATGCCCTTTCTGACGCAACCCTTCCATTTTATCCGGGCTTGGGACCGGCATTGCATCCAGTGGCTGGGGTTTGGGCACAGGATGGGAAATTGAACCCGGGCCTTCCGCATGGTAAGCGAAACACCTACCACTGAGCCACCAGTGCCCTATTGGGCAATAAGGTAAATTAACCTAATAAAAATAATTTGACTGAACCTAAAAACATTAAGTTCGGCCAACAAAATTGCTTAATGCTGAAAGAAAGCCATTAAATCAGGTGGAAATTCTTTCCATAATTTAGTTATGTTCATTTAACGAGTTATTTTTTTGAGTGTACCATTATCGCCGTCCTCCTCGGCTTGCTCATCAGGAGCAGTCTTATCATTTTGATTTATACACATCCACACACATCTCATACAAACTTAAATAATTATTTTGATTGTGTAAAGCTGCTTTGCGACAATGTCAATTGTTAAAAGCGCTATACAAATAAAATTGAATTGACCTAACTGTTTACTTTTAATGACAGTAATTTTGTAATGTAATTTTCTTTAAAAAGTGACGTCATTTAACACTGTATACGAGTAATGCAGGTCTTAATAGCCTTTAAGCAGGTTTTTTTTTAAAGTTCCCTGGACAGAAAAAAAAGGATTGCTATACATGATATTTTAATTGAAAATAAAAACACTTTTAACATAAGAAAAGCATCTAAATGTTAATGTATTGTTAATTATTTATTTCTGTTGTTGAACTTTTTTTTTCAAGCAGAAGGGACCTCTGTGGTAATTAAATAAGACATAATAATGTATCATTCATTTCTTATTAAGATGCCTAGTGCTGACAATAAATAGCAGATGTGCACATTCCATTTATAGTAAAAAGTGAAAATTTGAAAAGTTGAAATGCAAGTTTTTATTGGACAACAAAGATATTAAGACTTTGTAACAAAGATGGACACCACACAAAGGTAAGTATAAAGATGAGTAGGTTTTATTATTTAAACGTAATTCACGGCAGAATATAAGTCTTTAGCTTGTCAGCCGGTAAAGCTAGTATAGCTTAAACAGTAAACTCGGGAAACATGAAAACCAACTTGTAATCCTTTCTTCTCCTTCTTTCATGAAAGAACACAAAACGATAGTGATTCAAACCTGGAGCTGATGAGATCCGGCTAAAACCCACACACCACAGCGACACAGAGCTCCACACTCAGGGACAGTGACTGGAGAGCTTCTGAAAGCAGAGGTACAGGTACTGTAAGTAATCAGGCAAGTCTTTAATCTTCTTACTTGGAAGTCTGTAGGTGAGTCCACACTCATGGGTACGAGCCTGGATGTTGACAAAAGCATGGTGTGTGGTCTTTGTGTTCGTGCTGATTAATGACAGGTGGTTGTGATTAGTACTCTAGTGATAGAGGGCGCTGTGTCAGATTGAGTTCGGAGCCTGGCCTGACTGTGACATTACCCCCTCCTTCACGGCCCGCTCCTGAGGGTCGACCACTCTGTCGTCGTCGTGGTGTACCTCGTCCTCTGGGTGCTGGACGATCGGGGTGAGTGTTATGAAATTCTTCCAACATCGTAGGGTCAAGAATGTCGTCATGAGGCAACCAGGATCTTTTTTCTGGACCGTTTCCTTCCCAGTCTATGAGATACTCTAGGTGGCCACCACGGCGTCATGAATTCAGGATGTCTCGAACTTGGTAGATGGTGCCTTCGTCTACAATGATCAGAGGAGAGGGCGCTTATTCTTCAGGGCCAGGCTCTGTGGAAGGCATGACAGGATTCCGGTAAGGTTTTAGCAGGGATACATGGAAGGTGGGATGAATTCTGAAATGTGATGGTAATTGTAACCTGTATGTTACCGGATTGAGTTTTTCCAAGACCTCGAAGGGACCGACATACCTGGGGCTAAGCTTTTTGCAGGGCTATCATAGGCGCATGTTTCTAGTTGAGAGCCATACTTGTCTCCAGGTTGGTAGATTGGAGTGATGGATCTGTGTCGGTCGGCATTGGTCTTGCACCTACGTACAGCTCTGTGCAGGTGGTGATGAGCTTCCTCCCAGACTCTCTCGCTCTCCCGAAACCAGAAATCTACTGCTGGGAGATCTGACGGTTCCCCATTCCAGGGGATTAATGGAGGTTGATAGCCTAAGATACACTGGAAGGGGGTGAGACCTGTGGTAGATTGACGCAGGGAATTCTGGGCTAACTTGAGCCAGCCCAGGAACTGGTTCCAGGAGTTCTGGTGGCTGTGGCAGAAGGTTCGAAGGAAGCGACCAATTTCCTGAATCTTTCTTTCTGTTTGCCCATTGGTTTGGGGATAATATCCCGACGACAGACTCACGGTCACACGTAAAAGACGAAAGAATGCTTGCCATACTCGCGATACAAACTGGGGTCTTCGGTCAGAGACAATGTCCTCTGGTATACCATAATAACGAAAGACCCGGTTAAATAGTAGTTCTGCGGTTGTCATGGCAGTTGGTAAGTCTCTGAGGGAGATCAGGCGGTATCCTTTAGAGAATCTGTCTACTACCACCAGCACACAGGTATGCCCCTCAGATTCGGGCAGATCCGTGAGGAAGTCTACTCCTAGGTGTGACCATGGCAGGTGAGTGTCGACATCCATGGCACATTCTCGACATCCCTGGACATACCTTCTTACATCTGGTTCCATGTTGGGCCACCAGAAGCGTTCTTGTAGCAGCGAGAGAGTTCTGTCTATCCCTGGATGCCCTGTGCCTAGTGAGACATGTACTGAGTGGATGAGGGGATCGCAATCCTCTTCTGAAATAAAACGGCGGAGTGGTGGACAATCTGGTGGAGGTACTGGAGCCGGTTCTGATAGGAAGAGAGGAAGTTCCCACTGAATGGGGTTAAAAAATTTTTTTGGGAGTACAGGTACGGGTTCTTCCATGGACTCATTGGGAGCATACAGGCGTGAGAAAGCATCTGCCTTGATGTTCTTCATCCCCGGTAGGTAGGGGATCTTAAATTTCAAACCGAGTAAAGAACATGGCCCACCTTGATTGTTGTGTATTTAGTCATTTTACTCCCTTAAATATTTTAAGTTCTTGTGGTCAGTGAGCACTAGAAATGGTTGTGCTGCCCCCTCCAGCCAATGTCTCTATTCCTCCAATGCCATTTTGATTGCGAGTAATTCTCGGTCTCCTATGTCATAGTTTACCTCTGTCGGATTAAACTTTCGTGGGAAGAACGCACATGGACGGAATACGGGTGGTTCGCCTTGCTGCTGGGAGAGAATGGCTCCCACTCCGGTGGTTGATGCATCCTCCCTACCACAAAAGGAAGTGCTGGGTTGGGATGGACGAGGACGGGAGCAAAAATGAATGTTTGTTTTAAGTGTTGGAATGCGGCGATAGCTTAAGGAGTCCACTTTAAAGATTAGAATTTTCTGGGAAAGAGGGAAGTCAAAAGAGCTGCGGTGATGCTGTAGCTCTTAATAAATCTTCTGTAGAAGTTGGCGAATCCTAAGAATCACTGTAACTCCTTGACTATAATAGGTTGAGGCCAGGTAGTGATGGTCGCTACATCCAACCTAACTCCACTCTGGTCTATGACGTAGCCGAGAAAGTGGACTGATGACTGATGGAAGGAATATTTCTCGGCTTTCAGAAACAGTTGAAACTCTCTAAGACGTTGGAGTACCTGGTGGACATGATGGCGGTGTTGCACTTCTGACTTGGAGAATATTAGAATGTCATTGATGTATACGATGACAAATCGATGAAGGAATTCTCTGAGAATTTCATGCATGAAGTTTTGAAAGAGTGCAGGGGCATTGACCAGTCCATATGGTATCACAAGGTACTCATAGTGACCTGTAGGTGTCACAAAGGCTGTTTTCCATTCCTCCCCCTTTCGTATTCGAACCAGGTTATAGGTGCTCCCAAGATCCAGTTTAGTAAAAAGTTTAGCACCGCGGAGACATTCGAGAGCTGCTGGAATGAGGCGTAAGGGATATCGAAACTTTACCGTGGCTTGGGTGTACGGAAGTCTATGCAGGGATGTAATCCACCTCCTCTTTTCGCCACGAAGAAGACGCTGGTGGCGGCTGGTTAAGTTGAGGGGCGAATGTAGTCATGTTGAGTCGCCTCCGAGATGTAGTTCTCCATGACTTCCAGTTCGGAGAGAGACAATGGGTAAATACATCCACAGGGTAGCGGTTCTCCTGGGATTAAGTTGATGGCACAATCCCAGGGTCGCTGGGGTGGTAGTTGGGTGGCCCTTTTGGGGCAGAAGATGTCCCAAAAGGAAGAGTACTGCGGAGGAATACTCACTGATTGTTGTTCAACGGGGCTTTCAATGGAGGTGGTCTGGATCAGTAATGGTTGAGGTTTTACTGGTAGCCTTGGTTAGGAGAGCTTGCTCGTTCCATCCACTTGTTGCTGCCAAAGTGCGAAATTGTAATGCATACTCTTGTACAGAAAGGTTACCTTGTGTGAGATGGTAAAGTTGTTCTCCCGCAGACACATCGCTATCAGATCGCTCAAAGACCTCCTTTAAATTATCCATGTAGAGATTGTACAATTTGGTTTTTGGTCCCCCATGTTACCAGATTGCCTCCGCCCACTGTAGAGCCTGTCCAGATAAGAGGGAAATAATATATGCAATTTTTGACTTATCTGTCGGATATAAGGAGGGTTGCAGGGCAAAGGTGAGCACTGTAGCAAAAACCTCTTGCAATTCCTCTCCTTGCCGAAGAAGGGCGCTGGTCGTGCCATAAGACTGGTTACTGAGGGCATAGAGGAAGTAGGTTCACCAGCTCCCATAAAGAATCTGTTTCGCTCTCTTGTAGCGTAGGTAAGGTCCGGGCTTCTGTAACAAAAATGGACTCCACACAAAGGTAAGTATCAAGATGAGTAGGTTTTATTTATTTAAATGTAATTCACGGCAGGATATGAGTCTTTAGCTTGTCAGCCGGTAAAGCTAGGTTAGCTTAAACAGTAAACTCGGGAAACATGAAAACCAACTGGTAATCCTATCTTCTCCTTCTTTCATGAAAGAACATTGAATGATAATGATTTAAACCTGGAGCTGACAAGATCCAGCTAAAACCCACACACCACAGCGACATGGAGCTCCACGCTCAGGGACAGTGACTGGAAAGCTTCTGAAAGCAGAGGTACAGGTAAGTAATCAGGTAAGTCTTTAATCTTTTTACTTGGAAGTCTGTAGGTGAATCCACACTCAAGGGTATGAGCCCGGACGTTGACTGAAGCGTGGTGTGTGGTCTTTATGTCTTCGTGCTGATTAATGACAGGTGGTTGTGATTAGTACTCTGGCGCTGTGTCAGATTGAGTTCGGAGTCTGGCCTGACTGTGACAGACTTGTGCTGGCATTGTTTTAGAAAGTGGATAGCACAAACTCTGCAGACTGCATCAGCTACAGATCTGGCCTTTAAAAACGCACGTTTTCGGAAAAGGGATCCCACGACTTGCCGCGAGTGCGCGCGGCAAGCTGTGAAAATGCCCTTCAATACCTGTAGGGGGCAGTCGTGTTTCAGTCTAAAGTATTGTGTGTCTACTGAAGCCGAAAAATGTTATGTCTCTTAGGCGCCCATTGACAGCAAGCGACAGAGCTCATAAACGTGTCAAGCTCAAACTGTTATGTATTTATTCATCATTTTCATTCAGAATTATTATTATTATTGGTAGTAGTTCTCCGAATTTATTATTATTATTATTGTAACGCACCCGTGCGTGTGCAAAAGGACTACAAAGATGTATGACGTTAGCCTATAACAGTATTTATGCGCTTAAACGCAGACAGGTACTGGTGGCTCAGTGGTAGATGATTTGCCCGCCATGCGGGAGACCCGGGTTCGATTCCCAGCCAGTGCTCAATATGCTGGTGCTATTCGCTAAAATGCCATAGATATAGCCATTACATTATCAACTTATGCTTCAGTACTAAATGCATGTTTGCAATTGAGAATTTTTTTTTGCTTAAGCTATGAAACACATTAGCACTCACCTCACAGTTGCTATACTTTAATAATTATCATAAGCAAAAAGTGTAAAACAAAGGATTCACATTTATTACATTTTCACCCAGAGCGGGATTCGAACCAGGGTCTGGACGATTTTATAGGATATACGGATATTATACGGATATTATTTAAGCAACGCCACACCACGTGGAAAGCAGCAAAAATGCTTCAATTTCATTGGCTGTCACTGAGTGTCAGCTATTCACGACTGGCCCCCGCGGAACACAGAATCCCCGGGCTTTGACTGTGCTTTCTCTATTCGTTATTACAGGGGCGGACTGGGACCAAAAAGTGGCTCTGGACTTCCTGGCCCACAGCAGCCCACACCATAATACATTGGCTCATTAATGTAGAGATACATTTTTAACACCAGTTACTAGTATAAAAATATAACACAATACAGAAATCAATGCTATTTAAACATGTTATTTGAAGTATCACTGAACATATATTGGGTCAAAGAAACAAACAAAAAAAAGAACATCAAGACAAACATATAAATCTATAAAGACAATATTTTTTATTTAATTCTTTAATTATTATGGTAGTCAATATTAACACGAAATAATGCTGAGAAACATTATTTCAATTAATATTGACCACCATCATAATAACTAGCACAAGTAAATGCTGCTACTAATTTTATTCTGTTTGACTGCCATTCTTTTTACTTGGCTCTGGTAGATCAGGGGAGACGTGTTGGTCATCATCAGCATGTATTATGATGTGGGATGTGGTGCGCTGCTGGATCCAGCGTCACTGTCCCTGACCTGTTATAGGCAGAATCTGTTCATTTGAAGCATTTCACAGCATTTACCTCTAAAGCTTTTTCTTATTTCCGCGTAACCTTTTCTTCTTCCTCCTTTTCATTCATGGAAATTATTATTAATTTGCTCAGAAAATTCGCTGCATCGAGAAAGGATCAATATCTAAAAATTGCCCACGTGTGTGGACAAAGAATACAAAAGTGTATAATCTTTAATAAAGTTAATTTATTACAATGTTGTTTTCAATGCTGAAGCAAACATGATCTAGTTTTAGTCTATTCATTGAATACAACGCGACAGCGCACTCCGAGGTGAAGCGCACCCACAGTTACTGTAATCCCCCATCTCACCATTACAACAGGTGTGACGTCATCAAACCGGTTTCGCTGCTGGTGGAATTCACAGAATTGGGGGTTTTAAAACAAATTAACAAGACCGAGCAGACTTCAGACAGGGGGTTTGGTTGGTTAGAAGTGGCGCTGACGGGGGTGGGGCGGGAGGGAGTCTCGCCCACTGCCTATTTTCCACCACATGACGTACTCTCCATCTCCGCGCTTTGCTTTTATAATGTGGAGCAAGCCCGAGATCATATTAACGTAGCATTCATCATTCAAAGTTATTCATATCAGTGTATAGTAAGTGTGATTTGAAAAGTGCTATAACTCCACCTGCTACAGTTTCAGCCCAGTGGAACAATCTGACTACACGTGAAGTGCCATGAAAAAGTATTTGCCCACACTTATTGCATATTTGTCACACTTGTATAGGTGGAATTTCACCTAAACACTTTAGGTGAGAACGTATAGGTTAATATGTATAGGTGAGAACAGCTGATTCACACTTGGGGAGAGTGAATAATTTGCATTTGAATGTTGTCTGGCATTGTAAGCACACGCAGTGACACTAAAAGAACAATAGGATTAATAGGAATAGGAGGCACTAAAGAGGAGGATTTTAATTTAGACTATAAATTTTTTTACCTGCGTCTATTTTTAGGCGTGCCAGCTGCCACTTTTTAGTCTATCTATAATGCCCACATGACATGCTGGTACAGAGCTGGACATCCATGCCAATGATCCCGGGTTTGCACCCTGCGCTATAAAATACGAGTACGACGGCCATCCGCGGACAGCAGCTCCTGCCTCCGTCCACTTGCGCTTGCTCTTCTTTGAAGTCCTTGGGGCGCGTTCCAATTGCCCCGTTTGCATGCCGCACTTCCGCGTTGTGTGCTCGCGTCTCACTCACACCGCATAGTAAAATCCACTGTAAACCAATAAACCCCGAGTATTTTATAGCGCGGATGAACCCGGGATCATTAGCAAGGAGAGCTCTTCTTCACTATTCGTGCTTAATTCCGCAGCCCCGCTTCTTCGCATATCTGAAGGAGAGGCCGCCTAACTAGTGAGCGAGGAGCGATATTGATTTGGGCGCACGCCGTGACAGGCTGAAAAAAAACTCTCTGATTATTGTGCAAAAACTATATAATAAAACTATATAAGACTACATGCCTTTATAAGACTCAACTTTTATTTAAGCGCACTCACAATAACGAAAAAACGTGATTTTATAAATGTTTGAAAGCAAATAAGGTGCGCTGTTCTGTATTGTTTTTGGTGAACTTGAGCGCGTCAGAAAATGAACGCAAACATTTTTTTTTAAATGGTCAGAGTCAGTCTGCTTGCTGTTTTCCCGACGCGTTCATAATCATTAGTCTACTTCTGCCGGTGCGCTCTGGAAAACTCCATGCATGCGGCTGAGCGCTGATTAAAACTATGGAGTAAATTAAAGAGGAGAATCACAATGCAGAATTAAAGTCCTGAGCCCAAACCTCATTTAAATTAAATTAACAAATACTATAAGTAAAAAAAAAAAACAATAGCCCACGTTTAGAAACCGTTTATAAATTCTTTCGGACATGAGTTGGCCCGGTGTTATGCTCAGAGCGCCGGGAGATTTCCTGAAGGCATTTTTTCTAAATAGATGCTATCTTTAATAACTGATGGAGGTTTTGAGCTGTATATACACGCAGTTTTGAGGGGTTTAAAACGAATTAGTCCGAGCAGACCTACATGAAAGGTGAGAAGTGAGTAACTGAGCGCGCTGTCGCGGTGTATATACTGTACAACACACGTTTATCAACCTTTTGATAAAAACGCTGCCTTTTGTAAAGTGAAAGTACTTTACAAAAGACAAACTGCTTTATTTCAGTCATGAATTCACAATCACATCACATTCGAGCTATTATTTCCAGCCGTGGTTAAATAATGTATGAAATAATTATTTAATGCTGGACACAAACAGCAAATATGATGATTATTATAAAAAGCCAGAAGAAGTATAATATATATAGTTCATTTATGTCTTCTGATGATGTCGACACATTTTTTACGTTTTAAATAAGATATGTTGGCATATTCACGAATCAGGACATTTGATAGTTAAGACTATCAGATAGCCTACTATCAGGAAATTAAATTAATTTCAACACCATGTAAACCGAGACATTGCCATGTCTTTCACTGTTTTGTCCCTGTTAAAACATTACAAAAAATATATAAGAAACTTATTAAGAATTTTAAAGCACGAATTTGGGCATCTCATTTCATCATTATGAAAAAAATATGAAGCACATATACACACATTTATCATGAAAGATCTGTTGTAAAGCAAAATAAAATTCATGTTTGCTTCAGCATTGGGAACAATACTGTTTTAGACTAAGTAATTATACACAATTCTTCGTTGTACAGTACTTGGTCCGGCGTTTAAATAAAGTCCTTCCATGCGCCATCTGGCGGATATTCAGTGAAGCACAACACATTTATTTAAATTCCCGAATGTTGCTTACGGCAAGTCGCAGCGCGCCGCGCGCTAAATTGAGGCATCCCGCGGGAAAACAAGCGCAGTCTTAATGACCACATCTGTACAACTCCACATGACTCCAATTTACTAAGTGTGAACACATTCTTACTGAATGTGAGAATATGTGAGACTTAAGCTCATAAGACATAAGCATGCAGCTAGTAAATTACTTAGCTGATAAGGTAGTCTTGACATTCATTCAAAACTTACCTCAAGTGTCGAACAAAGTTGGAAGTTGTGGCATCTCTGTCTGTAATATTCGACCTGCATGTTTTACATACTGCAATTTGTTTTTTTGTTGACCACCTCGTAATTTTTATAGCCAAACAAAACCACCTTCGGTATCATTTCGCGAACTGGCGCGTTCACGTTGTTGTCACATTGGACGCTGTCGAATCAAAAGAATCTATGGTACTTTTATGGATGTCGTGCCGAATGCGCGCGTGCTCTCTGTCACACACACGCGGACAGACACATAAACAGATATAGAGTGGTCCGTGTTTGGGCTTTTTATGGAAAGTAGCAAGTCTTTTCAAGTGAATTGCCGCAAGTCGAAGTGAAAGTCACGAGTTATTTATGTTAAAGTCCAAGTCGAGTTGCAAGTCTTGTTATATTTTGTCAAGTCGAGTCTAAAGTCATCAAATTCATGACTCGAGTCTGACTCGAGTTCAAGTCACATGACTTGAGTCCACACCTCTGATGGTTTCTCACATAGATTTTGTAGATTGATTTTGGATCCACATTCAAATGGTGACGTAGCTTCCTGTTTTTGTATCGTTGCAGCGAAAGTTGCCACATTTGTATTAGCGTTTAAATTATATAGCCTTTTTAACTAGTTTTTACGTTTTCATACCATTGGGCTTCGCCTTTTTTCAATTTTTTTTTCACTTTTTGGAGAACGCGTAAGTTCCTTTATCTAGGAACAAGAAACGGAATTCAGCTCCAAACTACTAAACTCCGGCTTAGGTACGCTATAATGGACAATATTCAGCTTGTTTAGAGTGTGAAGTGCAGGTTGAATAGACACTCTTCCTCCATCGTTAGCGATAACATCATTTGTGATAGGTGTGTGATAGTGAGCACTCTGACAGAGTAGATATCAGCATTGGAGGAGCGCATCCAGACTTTAGAGAGGGTTAGAGAGCAGCAAGAGCAGCGTTATTCCGATAGTGGAACGGTTGGGTGCCGCAGGCAGAAATAAACAAGCCCCTGGCATTAGAGACCTTACAGCAGGGCGAGTGGGTGATGACTTGGCAGCCTACTCGTTCAGCCAAATCTAACGCTAAGGCTAGCCCACCGGAGCACACCTCTTCTGCACTTCACGTGTCCAACAGGTTTGCTCTTCCCAGTGATGCACCCACTGAGAAACATGAAAGAGCTCTAATTATAGGACACTGTAAGGGCCATATTTCATTCTTGTGATTTGTTGTTATGTTTATCTTATTTCAGGTTATTAGTTAAGCATTAAGCATTAAGTATCATACTTATAATTTGTATTGTGACATCATTTCATGAGTTGTTCTATGACATTATTCCACAGTTATGCAGTTTCATGTCTATCACGCACGTTAGTTGTTGGTTGTTGTTAAGACACGGAAGGATACAGAAAGGTGTGGAGCACACAAGCTTTTGACCGTGAGACAGTAAGCTAAAAGGAATACAGTAAAATAAGTTGTTGTAACTGTAATCTATCGAAGCTACAGAACACAGCAAGCGACTTGTCGTGACTACAGTGGATTTATGCAAGAAACTGTAGCAACCGTTGTTTTTGATGTTGAAAATAAACAAGAGACAAAGAAATCAACGAAATGTCTGAAGTCGTCAGTGACACTGTGTAACAAAAGACACGCATCAGAACTTGTGAATAACATGCATGTACAGACACTCTATACTGAGGCACATGAAATTAGCTGGGCCTTTAGGGGCGGCAGTTGTTAGGTGCCAGTTAGGTGTATCTGGAGAGCCAGAGCACCGGACATAGCAGGTAATCTTAGGGACAGCTAGTGGATAGTGGTACATGCTGAAGCTAATGATATACGCCTTCGTCAGTCAGAGTTTGGCAAGGGTAACTTTACAGAGGTGTTTAAACTAGCGAAGGCCATGTTCCTTTCCCATCCCAATGAGACGTGGCGACATAGCCCATAGCATGTTATGGAGTAATTAGAGTACCTTCAAGGGCAAAGCTGGCCTGTTAGGGCGGGACGATGTCCATCCCACTCGGGAAGGTGCTGCTCTCATTTCCTGTAGTATAGCTCATAGTGTCAGAAGAGACCAAGTTAATCGGTGACAATCCAGAGCCCAGGCCAGGGAGCAGACAGACAGGCTAGCCGTCTGCTAGCTGCATAGGTTCATCATATTGAGACTGTGTCTGTTCCCCGATCTTAGAAAATATAAAGAAAGATTCAGAAAGTCTGTTTTAGTAATTTAATTAACATAGATACCACAAACTCTGATCAAACTATGATCTGAAACTAGGACTGTTAAATATTCTCATTGAGCTCTTGCATCAAAAGCATTTATTTTTAATGAAACTATCACGGATAAGGAGTTTGATATACTCTGTTTAACAGGAACCTGGATTAAAGAGAACTTGTATGTAGCTTTAAATGGAGCTAGTCCTCCTGGATACAGCTACATACACCAGCCTCAGTTAACTAGTAGAGGAGGAGGCGTCACAGTTATTTACAATGATAATTTGACTATTATACAAAAACACGGACACAAATTTAATTCATTTGAAGTTCTCTATAGTAACATAAAAAGTGTAGCTACAAATATTAAGTCTGCTCAGTTGATCCCGCTAATTATCATTTACAGACCTTTGGAGCCGTACTCTGAATTTCTTTGTGAATTTGCAGATTTTCTCTCAATTTGGAGATTTTAATATTCATTTTTAGAATCCAGAGGACCCTCTGAGAACAGCATTTATGTCCATACTAGACTCAGTAGGAGTAAATCAGTGTGTAGTAGGACCCACTTATAAAGCAGGTCACACTTTAGATTTAATAATATTCTTCAGATTAAGTATAGGAAATTCATTCACAATTCCACTGTCTGAAGTTATCTTAAATAACTATCTTGTCTCAATTAAAGTGTGTGTTAGTGATAATGTACACACAGCGCCGTGCTACTTTATTAAACATAGATTTATATCAACTAGCACACAAAGCTTCATCACTAATCTCCCAGAGGATCACCGTCTGACCCCACAGAACTCGATCAGGTGACTAAATATCTAGAGTCGATGTTTTGTTATACCTTAGTTAGATTTCTGCAGTGGTCTTATTTCTGGTTAATTTGGCTACGGTATTACAGTGGTTAATGGAATGTAGGTTCTACCGTAGGTAGGTTTCTAAAATCAAGTAAAACATTGTAGTTAAACAAATTTATAATCACAGAACTAAAATTACAGTACTAATGTAATCTTATTAGGATCAAATTTAAACAAAATAAATGTTAATACAGTGAGCCTTTGGATTTTATCATGTGTAATTAGAAAAGACGCGTGTAGGGTTTTGTGTCGTCTTATATCTTGTGTTCTTTAAATTTGTAGTAGATTTATTAACTGAAATAAATGACCATAAAATTATAACATTGTCAGGACGTTCTACTGCATCAGCTGATGTTGGTCATTCAGCCCCGCTTGTGTTTTATGCGTTATTATAAGAATGAAATGCAGTATGCTGTTATGATCTGTAACGGATTCGACCCATGTTGCACGGGCGGCACCATAAAGCACGGACACGAGGCGAGGTCTTAGGGGAAAAGGGTAATTTATTTAGGTAAAATGGGGAAGGAAAGTGTTGAAGGAGGAAGAATGGAAAGAATGGGATAAAGGTTGTGCATGTGCAGTTCCGGGGGCTGTGCCACACTGGCATGCGGGCACACAGCTGACGATAAGTGTTGGTGCGCGGAGTGACAGCGCTTCTCCCGCTGTCGATGGCTGGCGCGAGTCCTCGGCAGCGGGGCTGCGAGGGCGGGCACGGTGCGGGAGTGAAGATGCCGTGGGAGCTCGCGCAGCTCTTTCTCGCGCTGTCCTCAGCGCGGAGATCAAAGGGCGGGATTCTAGTGTCCTTGTTTAAAGTCCCCGGCGCGCGTCACATCGCCCCACTAACATGCTTCTTTCATATTCTCCATCACATCACGTACTTCCCAGACCTCAGACAAAACTCCGCGCCTTGCTTTTATAATGTGGAGCAAGCCCGAGATCATATTAACCTTAATTATCGCCAGCCGGTACGAATAGGCGGCTCCGTCCCTTTGCTGCCTATTCAGGGAGCCTACGGAGTGAGCGAGTAGCGATAGTAGATTTGGGCGCACGCCTATCACAGACGCAAGCCGAGGCAGATCATCATAATTGTCTTTAACTTGTATTTCATAAGGTTTTTCGAGCGGTGGTACAGCGCAACGGGGGTCATTATTTACTATTAAACATTAAACGAATTTACAGAACTGTATGCGTGCGATTAAGCGCTGATTCTACGTAGGAAAGTAAAGAAGAGGATCATGATGCTCAACATTCCGGAGACCAAACCCCATTTAAATTAAATTAACAAATATTGATGTAAATAACAATAGCCCACGTTTAAAAAAGCATTTTTATTTAGATTATAAAAAAATAATCCTGCATCTGTTTTAGGTGTTCCAGCTGCCACTGTTCAAAATTGCAAATTAAATCAAATCTTATTAGGATCAAATTTTAGCACAATAAATGTTAACACAGTGAGCCTTTTGATTTTATCACTTGTAATTAGAAAAGAAGCGTGTAGGGATTTGTGTCATCTTATTTTTTGTGTTCTTTAAATTTATAGTGGATTTATTAACTGAAATAAATTACCATAAAATTAAAACAGTGTTAGGACGTTCTACTGCGTCAGCAGATGTCGGTCATTCAGCCCCGCTTGTGTTTTTGCGTTATTATAAGAATGAAATGCATTATGCTGTTATGATTTGTAAGGGGTTCGACCCATGTTACCCAAACGACTCAGTTCAGATGTAAGTAAATGGATAGAAAGTAAATGGCTGTGCTGGGGGAAGGAGGTGCTAATGATTTGGTCGGCTCTGTGTGTGTGTGTGTGTGTGTGAGAGAGAGAGAGAGAGAGAGAGGTGTCGCGGTGGTTGATTATTCAGTGAAACAAAGGCTCAGCTGAAAAATGTTAGGCACATCAGTCACTTAACCCCCAATAAAAGGTATTTGGTTGTAATATAACAGATGCGCACTAAATACCAAACCTAAACCAGGCACAAGGATTAATAAAACAAGTTAGCCCCCATACCCGTTTTTTTAAATAAAAATACCAAAGAAGATGCAATTTACACAATGCAATTTACGCTATTATAAGGAAAATCTCAAGTTATTCCATTTCAAGGATTAAAAAGGCAACAATGTTAACTTGTTAGAATCTAAAATCCAGAAGATTAAAATTACACAAATTTAAATCACTAAAAGTCAGCCTCAGATTCAAGAGGTTTTTAAAGTGGGGAGAAGTGCATTTCAGTTTCTCTGAATGTATAGGTGAGAACAGCCGATTCACACCTGGGGAGGGTGGATAATTTGTATTTGAATGTTGTCTGGCATTGTAAAGCACTATAGTGACACTAAAAGAACAACAACCCAGGATTAATAGGAATTATTATAGTGCATAATTATTATTTAGCACAAAAAAATTCATTGCGCTCGGGAAAACTATGCGTGCGGTTGAGCGCTGATTAGACTTTAGGAAATTAAAGCAGAGGGTTTTTATTTAGACTATAAAAAAATAACCTGCATCTATTTTTAGGCGTGCCAGCTGCCACTTTTTAGTTAGAATTTTTTAATACAAATCTTATAATACCCACATGACATGACGGAATAAGGCACGGCTGGTGATGATTGGGGTTTGTTGGGTTACAGTAGATTTTACTACGCGGTGTGAGTGCAATGGCCATTCGTCCGCTCACGCTGACTCTGCTCTCCGCGGATGGCCGGACCGGCCCCTCCCACCTCTCGCTCCTTTGAAGTCCCTGGGGCGCGTTCCATTTGCCCCACTTGCATGCCGCACTTCCGCGTTGTTGCACGCGCGTTGCATACACAGCGCGTAGTAAAATCCACTTTAACTCAACAAACCCCGAGTATTTTATAGCGCGGGGTGCAAGCCGGGCAACGATAGCAATGATAGCTCACCAGTCATGTGTAATTCTGCGGTCCCGCTGCTTCGCATGTCTGAAGGGAAGGCCGCCTAACTAGTGAGCGAGCCGTGACAGGCTGAAAAAACTGTTGTCAGATTAATGTGCAAAACTATATAATAAAACGTCTCGGGTTACTTTGCTGTAACCCTGTTCCCTGAAAAGGCGGGAACGAGATGCTGCGTGAAAACGCTATGGGAAACATCTTGTCATGTTGCCGGTTGTGAAGCATGTGTGTATCAAACACGCCAAATTTTGGCTTATATAACCTCGGTCGGGTGACGTCATCTGATGAGACGCACCTGCAGGTTATAAATAGGAGTGAACCGGAAACATTCCTCAGATTGATTTGTCTGAACGGACGTCCGGTCACGTAGGCAGTGCGGCATTGGGACGCAGCATCTCGTTCCCGCCTTTTCAGGGAACAGGGTTACAGCAAAGTAACCCGAGACGTTCCCTTTCAAAGGCTACACTCGATGCTGCGTGAAAACGCTATGGGAACGAGAATACCAACGCCGCCGCACTGCAAGTGTCTGGACCCCAAGGTTGTGTGGCGTGTGCGCACAAGGCCGAAAAGGTCTCAGAACTATATCTGGGAAGCTAACTCGAGGACCTGTGAGCCCGGAGTGGCATGATCATCCAGATTACAAATGTGTGCGGAAAGGACAACCCTCCGTGTCACACACTTGCTGCAGGGGAATACTTCTTGCTAGTGCAATAGATGAGGCGATCCCCCTGGTTGAATGAACCCTGATTCCTAGAGGCGAAGTGAGCCCACGCGCCTCGTAGGAGAGGGCAATAGCCCAATGTAGTGGGGGCCACCCCCTGTTGCGGCCCCAGACCATGTAAAAGCTGCTTTGACTTACGCCACTAGCTGATGCAGTGGACGTAAATCTAAAGAGCACGTACTGGACAAAGTAGGTGAAGTCTTTCCTGCTCCGAAGCTGTAAACGCGGAGGACAGAAGGCTTCATAAACAATAGGATGCATACTGGAAAATGTGTGCGGAGAGGACCAACCCTCCGCGTCCCAGACTTGCTGCAAGGGAATACCTCTTGCTAGTGCAATTGATGAGGCGATTCCCCTGGTTGAATGAACCCTGATTCCTAGAGGCGAAGTTAGCCCACGCGCCTCATAGGAGAGGGCAATAGCATCTCTCACGCCGCTTGCGGCTTCAAAACATGTAAAAGCTGCTCTGACTTACGCCACTGGCTAATGCGGTGGACATAAATCTGAAGAGCACGTACTGGACACAGTAAGTGAAGTCTCTCCTGCTCCGAAGCTGTAAAGGCGGAGGACAGAAGGCTTCAAAACAATAGGATGCATATTGGCAAATGTGTGCGGAGAGGACCAACTCTCCGCATCACAGACTTGCTGCAAAGGAATACCTCTTGCTAGTGCAATTGATGAGGCGATTCCCCTGGTTGAATGAACCCTGATTCCTAGAGGCGAAGTGAACCCACGCGCCTCATAGGAGAGGGCAATAGCATCTCTCACGGAGCTTGCGGCTTCAAAACATGTAAAAGCTGCTCTGACTTACGCCACTGGCTAATGCGGTGGATGTAAATCTGAAGAGCACGTACTGGACACAGTAAGTGATGTCTCTCCTGCTCCGAAACTGTAAAGGCGGAGGAGAAGGCTTCAAAACAATAGGATGCATGTTGGCAAATGTGTGCGGAGAGGACCAACCCTCCGTGTCACATACTTGCTGCAAGGGAATACCTCTTGCTAATGCAATTGATGAGGCGATTCCCCTGGTTGAATGAGCCCTGATTCCTAGAGGCGAAGTGAGCCCACGCGCCTCATAGGAGAGGGCAATAGCTGTCCGCTCCTCTTAGAGAGGTAACACCATTTAGAAAAACCATCTTAAGGGTCAGAAACCTGAGGCGCTGACTCTAGTGGTTCAACAAGGGGCACAAGCCAGAGGACAAAAAAATTTTTTTTTTTTTTTTTTTTTTTGCAGAAACTCCAGCACTGAAACAATTCGGCAGTGGACTGGGTCTACCTGCTTCGTCATGCACCAACTTTTCAAATACATTCTATTTGAGGGGAGGCAGTCCTAGTACTTAGAATAGTCTCAATTACGCTGGCTGGAAGACCAGCTTGACTTAGAGTCGGAGAGTAGTAAAGGGGACATTTGCTGATCTTGCGAGTCAAAGAGGTCCACCTATGCTACATGAAATTTTCCCAGAATGTAAATCGCCCTGAGGGACAGGAGTCTGGTGCGCTAGCTATTTAGCGGCGCGAGCACAGTCAGCCCTGGCGATTAATATATGAGACTGCCATAGTGTTGTCCACCCGCACTAGGACATGGTAGTCTCAACTGCTGGAGGAAGTGCTTTAGGGCCTGAAATAGAGCCATGATTTTGAGGCAATTGATGTGCCGCGCAAAAAGATGGCCTCTCCAGCTCCCTTGGGCTGGACGGTCATTTAAGACCGCACCCCAGCCCACGAGGGAAGCGTCTGTCGTTAGCATCTGTGACGACAAGACGAACTTAGAGTGGGACCCAGAGTCAGAAACCGGGGTCTGAACCACATAGGAAGGGTACGAAGCACCTGGCGCGTAGCCCTTATTGGGGATTGGCCCTAGAGTAAAATCCCCTGGTTCTTAGCCACAACTGAAATGCTCTCATGTGCAGAAGGTCCAAAGGTGTCACCGTGGATACAGCTGCCATGAGAGCTAAGATCTCTGAAAGTGAAGGTCACTTTCTGGTCTAGCTTGATTTCCTTGACGGTGTTGAGAATGGATTCGACACGAGCGGGAGACAGCTGTGCCCGCTTACGCCCAAATTCCATGTGACACCCAAAAATGTTGTCCTCTAAACAGGAAAGAGCATGCTTTCATGGCATTGGATCTCAATCCTAGGAAACAAAGATTAGCTAGAACGACATGCTGATGTCGAAGCGCTAGCTTCTGAGACTGGGCCAGCCAGTCATGTAATTCAATACGGATGCTCTGGAGTCGTAAGAGCCAGAACTACATCCATGTATTTTGTGTATGTGCGGGTGAAAAAGCTAGACCAAATGGAAGGACCCGATACTGGTAAGCTTCGTCCCCGAAAGCGAACCTCAGGAACCTCCTGTGTTGTGGCAATATTTCCATTGATTTATTTTTAGATAGCGGTAAGGCCCGCAAAATCTAAAAAATTGTACTCAGCCCCCCGTTCCTCTTGCACTTTCCGGTTTCGTGGAGGTGGAGACCCCGCCATTGAAACGCGGTGATGTGAGAACTGAATCCTGTAGTTTCTCTGTACAGTGCTTAGTGCCCAAGGAGATATACTTGGCAGTAGCTTCCACGCTGCCAGTTTCTCAGAAAGGGGCAAAGCTCAGCGGCTTGGTTAAACGGGGGGGATGTTAGATGTTCGGCATCCTGAAACACAGCAGGAAAAACCCGAAGAACTAACAACTTTATTGAAGACTGGAGTTGCCCGAAACACCAGCGGTGGCGGAGCAAGAACACCAACCTCCTGGGGGTGCCAGGGAGAACACTTCATTCTTTAAAAGGAATTCTGCGTGCCTCTCCCCATTGGGGGGGGGCCACCCCCCACGATCCTGTTGAACCTCAGGGCTTCTTTGTGAAGACAATATGCCAGTCTGACCTCTTTTGACGCGGATCTCTTCTTGTGTGTTTCATGCCTCGCAACAGTCAGACCCGGTCGAGACTGGGTGGCCGACAGTCCCGACTCTTGAGCAAGGCGGGGAAGGAATTTCCCGAAGGCTTGTTATATAACTCCGCCTCATGAACCTAGTGGCGATCGAGTTAACGACATCGCCAAGTAGGCCGGGAGGCGAGATGGGGCATCGAGGAGGAATACACGATCCTTTTCCTTAATGTCCCTGAGATTCAACCACAAGTGCCTCTCCGCGGAGACCATAGCAGCCATAAAACGGCCGATAGCACGAGCCGTCTGCTTTGTTGCACGAAGAGACAAGTCTGTGGCCCGGCGTAAATCCAGTACGCCTTACCTTGCAGAGCCCCGCCAGTACTCAAGTCTTTCAGCAGGTCAGCCTGGTAGGCGTGCAAAACCGCCCTGGTGTGCAATGGAGCACCAACCTGACCTGCTGCCTGAAAAGCTTTTCCCTCCAGGGAAGATAAAAGTCTACACAGCTTGAAAGGAAGTAATAGCTTTTCAGGAAGGATGATGTCCCAGAAGAGAGATAGCCTGGAAGCGTCTCTTCTATCTGGGAGTCATCATATAACTCCGCGTTTCTACCTCAATTATATTTAAATAAATAAATAAGTTGATGGCAGGAAAACACGGGATGAATACAGCTTACTCCATGAAAGGGTTAACTTATATGGAGATTGCTAAGAAAAAGGGGGGGAGAGCGTCGTTGAGGCTCCGCCCCCGGCCACCCGACAGAACCTGCCGTCTATTTTTTTTTTTTTTTTTTTTTTTAAGTGCTTAGAGCTATTATCATCTCCGCGAAAGCAAGAGAGGATGTTTATCCTTGCCCATTCACAAGAAGCGCGGCGCGCGCTTGCGAGCGGACAGAGGGATTTCCCGATCCGATGAGAACGCGAAAGAAAGGAGTTTTAAATCCGTTTCTCACTGCTCTGCCGGATGCACGTGTTTAAGCCCCAGGAATGCGCGGCGGCTCGGAATGCGAGGCGCGCGCGTAGCACTTAATCGAAGCAGTAAAGTGTAGAGATCGCCCTCCGATCTGGATTATACACACGGAGGGACATCTCGTTTAAAACTCTACCATATCGGTGAGTTAAACACTTTCTTATTTTGCTGGTTTAAACACACACGCAAACATAACAAGGTCAGTGAAGACAAAAGATCTGAGGAATGTTTCCGGTTCACTCCTATTTATAACCTGCAGGTGCGTCTCATCAGATGACGTCACCCGACCGAGGTTATATAAGCCAAAATTTGGCGTGTTTGATACACACATGCTTCACAACCGGCAACATGACAAGATGTTTCCCATAGCGTTTTCACGCAGCATCGAGTGTAGCCTTTGAAAGGGAACTATATAAGACTACATGCCTTTATAAAACTTAACTTTTATTTAAGCGCACTCACAATAACGAAAAAACTTTATGATTTTGTAAATGTTTGAAAGCAAATAAGGTGCGCTGTTCTGTATTGTTTTTGGTAAACTTAAACGCGTCAGAAAATGAACTCAAACCTTTTTTTAAATGGTCAGAGTCAGTCTGCTTGCTGTTTTTCCGATGCATCCATAATCAAACTTCATGGAAAACTTCATGAGTGCTAATTTAGACTATGGAGTAAATTAAAGAGGAGAATCACGATGCCGAATCGAAGTCCTGAGCTCAAATCTCATTTAAATTAAATTAAATTAACAAATATTATAAGTAAAAAAACAATATAGTTCATGTTTAGAAACAGTTTATAAATTCTTTCCGACATGAGTTGGCCCGGTGTTATGCGCAGAGCGCCGGGAGATTTCCTGAAGTTTCGAAATCGTGGGGCATTTTTTCTAAATAGATGCCATCTTTAATAACTGATGGAGGTTTTGAGCTGTATACACATGCATTTATGCCTAAACAACTCTTAAAACTACACCTGTGACACAATAACAGTAATATGTCGAACATTCTGCAGGCTGATATTTGGAGAAACGAAAGAATAATGAATAAACCAGTTGTTGGGTCAAAATAACCCAACCAGGTGTTCATTTGTAAACTACATCTCATATGAGCCAACATGAAAAACCCAACAATGTGTTTAAAGTACCTGAAATAATTCAGAACTTAAATAACAATAAACAGATACAGAGATACGCTGTATAACAGTCACTATTGTATTTACTGCAACGAGCGAAAATGTCACTTTTTGCCACCTGGCGGCCATTTTACGAATGACTTTAAAATGCAACTGATTTATTTTGGCCGCTGACGTTTGTACACGGCGGTGAGCGCGACGGTAATAACCATTCCAATTGATCAACTACTGTAAATAAAAATCTAGGATTATTTTAATATAAGAGTGGAGAGATACGTTGATCTAGCTACATAATGTAACTCCAGTTAAAAGAAAAATTATTAGAGATAAGAAACTCGTTCCCTGGTATCACGATCACATGCACATAAATGGCGTCAAACTAAACTAAACTAAAGTGTAACTGTTAGTAGCGTCAAACTAAACTGCCGGTGAGGTCGGCTGCCGTCCGACCACCTTTTCTTTCTTTTTGTTTTTTAAGTTAGTTTTCAGCGTTTGTAAATCGGCAAAATTACCACCATGGAGTACATTAGTTATGATAGAGACACTCTTGTTTCTATTGGAATACAATGTACCCACAATTCAAAGTTTTTAACCCCGAATCCGAGCTGGCCGAGTGAGATCCTGAGGAAGAACAGAGGACGCAACGCGAAGCGGCGGCCCTGAGGAAAACGAGTCGGCATCAGGAACAGGCTGAGAGCCCATGCACACCGCACACCTCTGCCTAGCATCCTGCTCGCCAACATTCAGTCACTGGAAAACAGGCTCGATGACCTCAGGGCCAGCATAAAGTTCCAGAGAGACATTCGGGACTGCAATCTCCTCTGCTTCACCAAAACATGGCTGAACCCAGCGGTGCCGGACCACGCCATCCAGCCGGCCGAGTTCTTCTCAGTTCACCGCATGGACAGGACGCGGGACTCGGGAAAATCAAGGGGAGGCGGCGTGTGCTTAATGGTGATCAGCAGCTGGTGCAACAGTGCGAGCGTTGTTCCTCTTACACGCTCCTGCACACCAAACCTGAAACTACTGTCCATCATGTGTCGTCCTTTTTATCTACCTCGGGAGTTCACATCGGTCATAATCAGTGCCGTTTATATTCCACCACAAGCAGACACGGAAACTGCCTTATGCGAGCTGCATGAGGCACTCACACAACAACAATCACAACACCGGGACGCTGCGCTCATTGTGGCGGGGGACTTTAATAGTGCCAACCTCAAACGCGCAGCGCTGAAGTTTTATCAGCACATCACCTGCCCCACCAGGGGTGAAAGGACACTGGACCATTGCTACACTACGGTCAAGGACAGCTACAAGGCACAATCTCGCCCTCCGTTTGGTAAATCTGACCACGCCGCCATCTTCCTCATGCCAAAATACAAACAAACTCCAGTTAAAAGACAAGTAGTTCCGGTTCAGAGGGAGGTTGCGTGCTGGACGGACCAATCGGTGGCCGCGCTACAGGACGCACTCGATGACGCAGACTGGGACATGTTCCGAAACAGCTCCGATGATGACATCAGCGTGTTTACGGAAGCGGTTGTGGGATTCATTGGGAAACTAGCGGCTGATACCGTGGAGAAAAAGACTATTAGAACGTTTCCCAACCAGAAGCCGTGGGTGGATAAAACCATGAAATCTCGCACCGCTGCCTACAACACGGGACTCGCGTCGGGAGACATGAAACCGTACAAGGCTGCGTCATACAGCGTCCGGAAGGCGGTGAAAGAGGAGAAGCAGTGCTACGGGAGAAAACTAGAGTCACAACTCCAATAGAGTGACTCTAGGAGCCTGTGGCAGGGATTAAGGACAATAACGGATTATAAAGCACCAAAACAGTGAACACCAGGAAAGCAGCAGGACCAGACGGCATCTCAGGCCGTATTCTCAGAGCCTGCGCAGACCAGCTAGCACCTGTGTTCACTGAGATATTCAACATCTCTTTATCTCAGCTGGTGATCCCCACATGCTTCAAAGAGTCCATTATTGTTCCTGTCCCAAAGAAACCTAATCCTGCTTCTCTCAATGACTATCGCCCTGTAGCCCTCACCTCAGTAGTGATGAAATGCTTTGAACGCCTGTTCAGAGACTTCATCATTTCTTCACTACCTGACACACTGGACCCACTACAGTTTGCATACCGTCCAAATCGTTCCACAGACGATGCCATCTCTCATCTACTCCACACATCACTCACTCACCTGGACACTCGGAGGGGGAATTATGTTAAAATGCTCTTCATCGACTACAGCTCTGCATTCAATACCATAATTCCCTCCACACTCACCACCAAGCTGGAGCACCTGGGACTCAGCTCATCTATGTGTCAGTGGATCTCCAACTTCCTAACTGGCAGACCACAGGCAGTAAGGATGGGCGGACATGTCTCAGCCTCCATCACTCTCAGCACTGGAGCCCCCCAGGGGTGTGTTCTGAGCCCCCTGCTGTACTCTTTGTACACATATGACTGTGTGGCCACTACCAGCTCCACCACCATCATTAAGTTTGCTGACGACACCATTGTGGTGGGCCCGATCTCTGATAACAACGAGACGGCCTACCTGAAGGAGATTAGGAATCTGGAGAACTGGTGCCAGAGGAACAACCTCCTTCTAAACGTCAGTAAGACAAAGGAGCTGATAGTGGACTTCAGCACTAAGCAGGAGAGGAACTACCAGACCCCCGTCATTAACGAGATCTCAGTGGAGAGAGTGGACAGCTTCAAATACCTCTGTGTTCACATCACGCAGGACCTGTCATGGTCCTGTCACATCAACACCGTGGTAAAAAAGGCCCGGCAGCGTCTCTACCACCTCAGACGCTTGAGAGACTTCCGACTGCCCTCCAAGGTGCTCAGGAACTTTTACTCCTGCACCATAGAGAGCATCCTGACGGGAAACATCTCAACCTGGTTTGGGAACAGCACCATGCAGATGAGCTCTACAGAGGGTTGTGCGATCAGCTGAGCGCACCATCCGCACCAAGCTCCCTGACCTGCACTCAATCTACAGCAGGCGGTGCTGGACCAAGGCCAGGAAGATTGTGAAGGACCTTAGCCATCCCAACAATGGACTGTTCTCTCTGTTGAGGTCAGAAAAGTGATTCCGCTCCCTGAAGGCCAACACAGAGAGACTGAGGAGGAGCTTCTTCCCACAGGCGATACAGTCTCTCAATCACACCACCACACAGTACTGACTCACGCATATGGTTTTTACACACACACTGGACATTCTGGACATTTATTTACACTAGTGGCCACTGCACAACTACACCTGGTGGTCATCATATCACTCTGTCACAAGTTACTTTAAATAAATCACTTTTAAGCATATTTTGCACTGCACTAGACACTTTAAATCTGTGGATTGCACAAACGTTGGACATTACCATTCTTTCATTACCATTTATTCTAACTTCATTCCACACAAAAATTACATACCTACCCGTTCAGCGGCTCTTATTGTTCTATATTTCTTCATACATTTTTCAAATATTTTTTTATATTGTGTATTTTTGTTGTACAGTTTTTTATAACTTTAGTTTTTATATTTTATTTTATTCTTTTCTAGTTTTATTTACCCTATATTTTAATTTTCATATTTATTTCCTTTACTATTCATAGTCTTCTATTTTAGGTCACGAGCAGTTGTCTAAGCATTTTACTGTATATCGTACTGTGTATGACTGTGTATGTGACAAATAAAATTTGAATTTGAAGAACTATGATTTCAAGCATCACCCTCCTTTGAACATGTCAAGTCTGCCATTCTAACCCAATCAGTCTGACATGATGATCCCCAGCCTTGTGCTCGTCAACATTTTCACCTGAGTTAACAAGACGATTACTGAAATAATCTCAGCAGGTCCTTTAATGACAGCAATGAAATGCAGTGGTGTTAGAATTATTTTATATATAACGGAGTTATTTCTACACTCTTGCTCTCTTTCTCATAGATCTGATATTAATGTGTTAAATCTTTTCTGCTGCTATCTTCCTGTCTCCTCTTGCATCTGCTCTTTAAGGTGTAAACACTCCCACGCTTACCTGCCCCCCTCTGTCTCCTTTCCCCTCTCCCCCGAACTCGAGCCAACATCTTGTAATCTGTCCCTGGATGGACACCTTTTTATCTTCCTCTCCTTTGATTCTTCAAAATCTCACCAGGACATTTACAATGGTTCATGTTCTTTGTAGTAACATATGTCTATGACACAGGCATTTGGTCAAACATATATAAACCCCATCTTTTGCTGTTAATAAACAGAGACTTTTCTGACAGACGTGTGTGTGTGTGTGAGTCTCTCCTGGCGCCAGAGAAGCTTACCGAAGCACAGCAGACAGATTGAGCAACTCGCCTCTCCTAGCACGTAACTTTAGGAAAACTTTACAAGTGGAAAGGTTTTTTTGGGATTAAGTTAATTTTTATGGCAAAGAAGGACTATACAATTCATCTAATCACTTACCATAACATTCTGAAGTATATGCAAATTGCTATTATAAAAACTTATACAGATTGGAACCTAGGATACTTTACTCCCCTTGAATAGAATAAAATAATTTCACGCATCTCTTCTGGAAATTTATCAACCTGTGTTAGATCCTATACCGATACATTTTGTCAAACAGATGGTGCCAGAAATAACAGAACCCCTGTTGAGAATAATTAATTCTTCACTCAGCATTGGGTATGTTACAAAATCTTTTAAATTAGCAGTTATTAAACCAATAATTAAGAAACCTGTCCTCGACCCCTGTCAGCTGTCCAATTACAGGCAGATATCTCGGCTCAGATCCTATTTGACCGATCATTATTAGATTGTAGATTTAAATGGTGATTTATTCTGCATGTTCTCTAGTTATATGTCTCAGCTTGCTAAAAGTAAACAATGCGTAAAGGATATAAGAGACTGGGTGCTAATTAACTTACTTCTGCTTAATCCTGATAAGACAGTTAAGTTAAGTTCTAGTCATAATACCACATGCAGCTAGAAGCAAGATTTTAGATCACACTGTAACTTAAGATGGCCTTTCTGTCCTATCTAATGCAACAGTAAGAGACCTTGGTGTGATTATAGATTCTAGTCTTTCATTTGAAGGTAATTCAGATAATATTGCCAGGATAGCATTCTTTCCATATTGAATCACCGATAATGGCAGAGTTTTAAACGAGATGTCCCTCCGTGTGTATAATCAATATCGGAGGGCGATCTCTACACTTTACTGCTTTGATTAAGTGCTACGCACACGCCTTGCATTTCTTGAGAAGCTTTGAGTTGCCGCGCATTCCTGGGGCTTAAACTCGTGCATCCGGCAGAGCTGTGAGAGACGGATTTAAAAACTCCTTTCTTTCGTGTTCTCATCGAATCGGGAAATTAATCTGTCCGCTCTCAAGCGCCCCCTGGCACTTCTTGTGAATGGGCAATGATAAAACATCCTCTCTCGCTTCCGCGGAGATGGTAATAGCCTCTTAGCACTTAAAAAATAAATAAATTTAAATAAATAAATAAATAAATAAAAACATAGACAGCAGGTTCTGTCGGGTGGCCGGGGGGCGGAGCCTCAATGACGCTCTCTCCCCTTTTCTTAGCAATCTCCATATGAGTTAACCATTTCATGGAGTAAGCTGTATTCATCCCGTGTTTTCCTGCCATCAACTTATTTATTTATTTAAATATAGTTGAGGTAGAAGCGCAGGGTTATATGATGACACCCAGATAGAAGAGGCGCTTCCAGTCTATCTCTCTTCTGGGACATCATCCTTCCTGAAAAGCTATTACTTCCTTTCAAGCTGTGTAGACTTTTATCTTCCCTGGAGGGAAAGGCTTTTCAGGCAGCAGGTCAGGTTGGTGCTCCATTGCACACCATGGCGGTTTTGCACGAGAGACTTGAGTACTGCCGGGGCTCTTCAAGGTAGGGCGTATTGGACTTACCCCGGGCCACAGACTTGTCTCTTCGTGCAACAAAGCAGACGGCTTGTGCTATCGGTCGTTTTATGGCTGCAATGGAGAGGCACTTGTAGTTGAATCTCAGGGGCATCAAGGAGAAGGATCGTGTATTCCTCCTCGATGCCCCATCTCGCCTCCCGGCCTACTTGGCGATGTCGTTAACTTGGTCGCCACTAGGTTCATGAGGCGAAGTTATATAACAAGCCTTCGGGAAATTCCTTCCCCGCTGTGCTCAAGAGTCGGGACTGTCGGTCACCCAGTCTCGACCGGGTCTGACTCTTGCGAGGCGTGAAACACACAAGGAGAGTGTTTTTGAGCTGGGCACCCCCTCGCAAGATTGGGGTGCGTCATGCAATCCACCTCAAAAGAGGTCAGACTAGCATATTGTCTTCACAAAGAAGCCCTGAGGTTCATGTGCCCAGGACCGTGGGGTGTGGCCCCCCAATGGGCAGAGGCATGCAGAATTTCTTTCAAAGAATGAAGTGTTCTCCCTGGCACTCCCAGGAGGTTGGTGTTCTTGCTCCGCCACCACTGGTGTTTCAGGCAACTCCAGTCTCCAATAAAATGTTAGTTCTTCGTTTTTTTTTTCCTGCCATGTTTCAGAATGCCGAACATCTAACATCCCCCCCGTTTAACCAAGCCGCCAAGACTTTGCCCCTTTCTGAGAAACTGGCAGCGTGGAAGCTACTGCCAAGTATATCTCCTTGGGTACTAAGCACTGTACAGAGAAACTACAGGATTCAGTTCTCACATCACCCTCCGTGTTTTAATGGCATGGTCTCCACTTCCGTGAAACCGGAAAGTGCGCATCTGCTGACAGAAGTTGCTGGGAAATGGGGCCATGTAACATGTTCCCCTAGCAGACAGGGAGTCAGGCTACTACATTTGGTATTTTTTGGTTCCCAAGAGGAATGGGGAGCTGCGTCCAATTCTTTAGATTTTGCGGGCTTTACCGCTATCCAAAAATAAATCAATAGAAATATTGTCACAACACAGGAGGTTCCTGAGGTTCGCTTTCGGGGGCGAAGCTTACCAGTATTGGGTCCTTGCATTTGGTCTAGCTTTCTCACCCGCACATACACAAAATACATGGATGTAGTTCTGTCTCTTACGACTCCAGAGCATCCGTATTTGAATTACATGACTGGCTGGCCCAGTCTCAGTAGCTAGCGCTTCGACATCAGCATGTCGTCCTAGCTAATCTTTGTTTCTTAGGATTGAGATCCAATGCCATGAAAGCATGCTCTTTCCTGTTTAGAGGACAACATTTTTGGGTGTCACATGGAATTTGAGCGTAAGCGGGCACAGCTGTCTCCCGCTCGTGTCGAATCCATTCTCAACACCATCAAGGAAATCAAGCTAGACCAGAAAATGACCATCACTTTCAGAGATCTTAGCTCTCATGGCAGCTGTATCCACGGTGACACCTTGGGGCCTTCTGCACATGAGAGCATTTCAGTTGTGGCTAAGAACCAGGGGATTTCACTCTAGGGCCAATCCCCAATAAGGGCTACGCGCCAGGTGCTTCGTACCCTTCCTATGTGGTTCAGACCCCGGTTTCTGACCCTGGGTCCCACTCTAAGTTAGTCTTGTCGTCGCAGATGCTAACGTAAGACGCTTTCCTCATGGGCTGTGGTGCGGTCTTAGATGACCGTCCAGCCCAAGGGAGCTGGAGAGGCCATCTTTTTGCGCGGCACATCAATTGCCTCAAAATGATGGCTCTATTTCGGGCCCTAAAGCACTTCCTCCAGCAGTTGAGACTACCATGTCCTAGTGCGGGTGGACAACACTATGGCAGTCTCATATATTAATCGCCAGGGCGGACTGTGCTCGCGCCACTAAAATAGCGCACCAGGTTCCTGACCCTCAGGGCGATTTACATTCTGGGAAAATTTCATGTAGCAGAGGTGGACCTCTTTGCCTCGCAAGATCAGCAAATTTCCCCTTTACTACTCTCTGACTTCCAGCCCCTGCGTCTTGGACGCTTTGGCGGTCCCTGAACAGGACCAACTAAGTCAAGCTGGTCTTCCAGCCAGCGTAATTAAGACTATTCTAAGTGCTAGGGCTGCTTCCCCTAGATGAGCTTATGCCCTCAAATGGAATGTATTTGAAGAATGTGTTTGAAATTGTTTCAGTGCTGGAGTTTCTGCAGGAAAAATTTGTCCTCTGGCTTGTGCCCCCTTGTTAAACCACTAGAGTCAGCGCCTCAGGTTTCTGACCCTCAAGATGCTTTTTCTAAATGGTGTTACCTCTCTAAGAGGATCAGAGATCTGTCAGTCTCCCCATCCTCCCTAGACTTTGCCCCTGGGCTAGTCAGGGCCATTTTGCATCCTTACTAACTATCTTCCAAAAGTTCCATTCCCAACATGCACCCTATTGTTGTTGAAGCCTTCTGTTCTATTGCCCTCTCCTATGAGGCGCGTGGGCTCACTTCGCCTCTAGGAATCAGGGCTCATTCAACCAGGGGAATCGCCTTATCTATTGCACTAGCAAGAGGTATTCCCTTGCAGCAAGTGTGTGACGCGGACGGTTGGTCCTCTCCGCACACATTTGCCAATATGCATCCTATTGTTTTGAAGCCTTCTGTCCTCCGCCTTTACAGCTTCGGAGCAGAAGAGACTTCACTCATTGTGTCCAGTACGTGCTTTTCAGATTTACGTCCACTGCATTAGCCAGTGGCGTAAGTCAGAGCAGCTTTTACATGTTTTGAAGCCGCAAGCTGCGTGAGAGATGCTATTGCCCTCTCCTATGAGGCGCGTGGGCTCACTTCGCCTCTAGAAATCAGGGCTCATTCAACCAAGGGGATCGCCTCATTTATTGCACTAGCAAGAGGTATTCCCCCTGCAGCAAGTGTGTGACACGGAGGGTTGGTCCTCTCTGCACACATTTGCCAACATGCACCCTATTGTTTTTGAAGCCTTCTGTCACCTGCCTTTACAGCTTCGGAGCAGGAAAGACTTCACTTACTGTGTCCAGTACGTGCTCTTTAGATTTATGTCCACCGCATCAGCTAGTGGCATAAGTCAGAGCAGCTTTTACATGGTCTGGGGCCGCAACGAGGGGTGGCCCACACTACACTAGGCTATTGGCCCCTCTTATGAGGCGTGTGGGCTCACTTCGCCTCTAGGAATCAGGGCTCATTAAACCAGGGGGATCGCCTCATCTATTGCACTAGCAATAGGTATTCCCCTGCAGCAAGTGTGTGACACGGAGGGCTGTCCTCTCCGCACACATTTACAGATGTGGTTATAAAGACCCGGTTTTCCCGCGGGATGCCTCAATTTAGCGCGCGGCGCGCCGCGACTTGCCGTAAGCAACATTCGGGAATTTAAATAAATGTGTTGTGCTTCACTGAAAATCCGCCAGATGGCGCATGGAAGGACTTTATTTAAAAGCCGGACCAAGTACTGTACAATGAAGAATTGTGTATAATTACTTAGTCTAAAACAATTTTGTTTCCAATGCTGAAGCAAACATGAATTTTATTTTGCTTTACAACAGATCTTTCATGATAAATGTGTGTATATGTGCTTCATATTTTTTTCATAATGATGAAATGAGATGCCCAAATTCGTGCTTTAAAATTCTTAATAAGTTTCTTATGTATTTTTTTGTAATGTTTTAACAGGGACAAAAGACATGGCAATGTCTCGGTTTACATGGTGTTGAAATTAATTCAATTTCCTGATAGTAGGCTATCTGATAGTCTTAACTATGCGAATGTCCTGATTCGTGAATATGCCAACATATCTTATTTAAAACGTAAAAATGTGTCGACATCATCAGAAGACATGAAAGATGATCACGGGCTTCCAATCCGCGCTATAAAATACTCGGGGTTTGTTGGTTTACAGTGGATTTTACTACGCGGTGTGAATAAGACGCGCGCACACAACGCGGAAGTGCGTCATGCAAACGGGGCAATTGGAACGCGCCCCAGGGACTTTAAAGAAGAGCAAGCGCAAGTGGACGGAGGCAGGAGCTGCTGTCCGCGGATGGCCGTCGTATTCGTATTTTATAGCGCAGGGTGCAAACCCGGGATCATTGGCATGGATGAGCTATGTCCAGCTCTGTACCAGCATGTCATGTGGGCATTATAAGACTAAAAAGTGGCAGCTGGCACGCCTAAAAATAGATTTATAGAATAGGTTAATTTTTTTATAGTCTAAATTAAAATCCTCCTCTTTAGTGCCTCCTATTCCTATTAATCCTATTGTTCTTTTATTGTCACTGCATGTGCTTACAATGCCAGACAACATTCAAATGCAAATTATTCACTCTCCCCAAGTGTAAATCAGCTGTTCTCACCTATACATATTAACCTATACGTTCTCACCTAAAGTGTTTAGGTGAAATTCCACCTATACAAGTGTGACAAATATTCAAAGAAAAAAAATAGGAAGGGGCAAATACTCTTTCATGGCACTTCACATGTAGTCAGATTGTTCCACTGGGCTGAAACTGTAGCAGGTGGAGTTATAGCACTTTTCAAATCACACTTACTATACACTGATATGAATAACTTTGAATGATGAATTCTACGTTAATATGATCTCGGGCTTGCTCCACATTATAAAAGCAAAGCGCGGAGATGGAGATCAGGGAAGTACGTGATGTGATGGAAAATAGGCAGTGGCGGTTCTACACTGAATTGCTCCACGGGCGAGACTCCCTCCCGCCCCCCCGTCAGCGCCACTTCTAACCAACCAAACCCCCTGTCTGAAGTCTGCTCGGTCTTGTTAATTTGTTTTAAAACCCCCAATTCTGTGAATTCCCCCAGCAGCGAAACCGGTTTGATGACTTCACACCTGTTGTAAAGGTGAGATGGGGGATTACAGTAACTGTGGGTGCGCTTCACCTCGGAGCGCGCTGTCGCGTTGTATTCAATGAATAGACTAAAACAAAATCATGTTTGCTTCAGCATTGGAAACAATATTGTATTAGGCTAACTTTATTAAAGATTATACACTTTTGTATTCTTTGTCCACACACGTGAGCATCTTAAAATTTTTAGATATTGATCCTTTCTTGATGCAGCGAATTTTCTGAGCAAATTAATAATAATTTCCATGAATGAAAAGCAAGAAGAAGAAAAGGTTACGCGAAAATAAGAAAAAGCTTTAGAGGTAAATGCTGTGAAATGCTTCAAATGAACAGATTCTGCCTATAACAGGTCAGGGACAGTGAGGCTGGACCCAGCAGCGCACCACATCCCACATCATAATACATGCTGATGATGACCAACACGTCTCCCCTGATCTACCAGAGCCAAGTAAAAAGAATGGCAATCAAACAGAATAAAATTAGTAGCAGCACTAACTTGTGCTAGTTATTATGATGGTGGTCAATATTAATTGAAATAATGTTTCTCAGCATTATTTCGTGTTAATATTGACTACCCTAATAATTAAAATAAGTAACTAGTTTACTAGCGTGAGCTACTGCTGCTACTGATTTTATTTCAGCTTACCTGTTCAGTTTTATTGCCATTCCTTTTAAAATATTGTCTTTATAGATTTATATGTTGTTTGTCTTGATGTTCTTTTTTTTTCGTTTCTTTGACCCAATATATGTTCAGTGCTACTTCAAATAGCATGTTTAAATAGCATTGATTTCTGTATTGTGTTATATTTTTATATTAGTAACTGGTGTTAAAAATGTATCTCTACATTAATGAGCCAATGTATTATGGTGTGGGCTGCTGTGGGCCAGGAAGTCCAGGGCCACTTTTTGGTCCCAGTCCGCCCTTGTAATAACGAATGGAGAAAGCACAGTCAAAGCCCGGGGATTCTGCGTTCCGCGAGGGCCAGTCGTGAATAGCTGACACTTAGTGACAGCCAATGAAATTGAAGCATTTTTGTTGCTTTCCACGTGGCTTGGCATTGCTTAAATAATATCTGTATAAAATCCGTATATCCTATAAAATCGTCCAGACCCTGGTTCGAATCCCGCTCTGGGTGAAAATGTAATAAATGTGAATCCTTTGTTTTACACTTTTTGCTTATGATAATCATTAAATTACAGCAACTGTGAGGTGAGTGCTAATGTGTTTCATAGCTTAAGAAAAAAAAATTCTCAATTGCAAACATGCATTTAGTACTGAAGCATAACTTGATAATGTAATGGCTATATTGTGGTATATTAGCGAATAGCACCGGAATTTTGAGCACTGGCTGGGAATAGAACCCGGGTCTCCCGCATGGCGGGCGAATCACCTACCACTGAGCCACCAGTACCCGTCTGCATTTAAAGCGCATAAATATAGGCTAACGTCATACATCTTTGTAGTCCTTTTGCACACGCGCGGGTGCGTTACAATAATAATAATAATAATAATACATTCGGAGAACTACTACTAATAATAATAATAATTCTGAATGAAAATGAAGAAAAATACATATCAGTTTGAGCTTGACACGTTTATGAGCTCTGTCGCTTGCCGTCAATGGGCGCCTAAGAGACATAACATTTTTCGGCTTCAGTAGACACACAATACTTTAGACTGAAACATGACTGCCCCTACAGGTATTAAAGGGCATTTTCACAGCTTGCCGCGCACACTCGCAACAAGTCGTGGGATCCCTTTTCCGAAAACGTGCGTTTTTAAAGGCCAGATCTGTATGAGGTCGCTTAGTTATCGGCACAGAATTTCTTACAGCCGCCCCCAAATGTGTGGAGCACATTTGTCCCTGAATGAGTGCTTAGTTAAGTACCTGGGAACAGTTCTCGTCTTCATCTGGGACCTCTGAGAGAATAATCAGTCTGGCTACAGGTCTAGTGTAGGTTCTGTCATTGATCTTTACTTCCACTGTCCTTATGTGTCCATCAGCACTGGGGTAAACTTTGGTGACTCGTCCAATAGGCCAGCACGCTCTTGGCAGTTGAGTTATATCGGTAGAGGTGGAATGCCATTTCTGGCAGAGCTGGAGACTTGGGAGATAGTTCTTGATAAAACTAGACCAGAATTGGTCAGCCAGAATTTGGGAATGTCTCCATTGGCACCTGCTCGGGAGTTCAGATTTGGGGTACACTACTTGAGGTAGGGATCCGTCGCGCCGCCCCATCAATAGAATATTTGGAGTCACCGGATCAAGGTCCTAAGAATACATATCCCAATGGTTTAGCATTTAACATGCCTTCTACTTCTAGGAGAACAGTATGGAGTACTTTCTCTGTGATGGCTTGACTTCCTACCACTCTGTAAAGTGCTGTTTTTACAGAGCGAATTTCCCTTTCCCACGTTCCGCCGAAGTTAGGTGCGCCAGGTGGGTTGAAATGGAACTTTATTTTATGTTTGGCAAGCTGAAGTTGGAGTTCTGGTGACAGTTCTGCAAGGGCCTCTCTTATCTCTCTTTCTCCTCCCCGGAAGTTTGTTCCTTGGTCAGAGAAAAACTCAGCTGGTGTCCCTCTTCTGGCGATAAACCTTCTCAGTGACATTAAGAAGGAGTCTGCACTCCCTCTGAACACTCTCTCGGGACCAGGGTGTCCAAGTCGAGATTCATAGTCTTGGATTAAAAGTTTAGTGGTGGAATGGCAGTGATCCAAGATGATGGGATGCACAGCAGCTGAGTCTAAGTCTTCAGTTCTGTGCAGTCTGCCACTGACCTTAATAAGTTCATCTGTCTTGTCCAGCTCTGGAGCCAGCGTAAGTAAGCGGCTATTTTGTTGGATTGGTTTCCCCTTTTGCAGTAGACTGAACTCCTTTGTGAAAGTATCCTGTTGTGCCCTTCTCAGGATAAGAATTTCAGCTGTATGGTAGTCGTCAGCGCTAGGAGCTTTGCTGTTACCTGCCACCCCTTGAAGCTTCTGTACAGTTGCCTCTACAAGTTCCCTTCAGGTGTTGTACTGATGCGCGTCTGGTAGATAAGGGTTCTTGTCAGGTATGGTCATAGTGACTCCACAGAATATAGACTTGCGTAGTTCCGTGTGACACTCTGCAACTACTGTTGTTGGTGGGGTCGGCCATGTGTCTGGGCTTTGGAGAAGAAACGATGGCCCATGGCTCCACCGGTTGTGCTCTGCCAGCTCATCTAACCTCTTTCCTCTGGTGAGGTCGTCAGCAACATATCGCCATGAAAGTCAATCAGTGAGCTCCTGGATTTCTGCCACCCGAGTGCCAACAAAAACCTTGAATCGACAAAACTCGGAGTGTAACCAGGACAAGACTGTGGTTGAATCTGTCCAGAGGGTAGTTCGGCTGATTGGCAGGGTAACCTCTCGCTCCAGCAATCTACTGAGTTGGGCTCCTGTAAGGGCAGCACAAAGCTCTAGTCGGGGAATTGAGTGCAGTCGTTTAGGTGCAATTCTGGAACGTGCTACAATGAAGGACAGGTAAGGCTGGTTATGAGTGTCAACTGTCCCCAGGTAAGCAACAGCCCCATAAGATTGTTCTGAAGCGTCACAGAACACGTGTATCTCGTGGGTATTACTTTGTTTGTCAATGGCAGAAGGTATATACGATCTGGTAAAGGTAATTTTCTGCAGGAATTCTAACTCTCCTTCCCAGGAGGCCTGTAGCAAATCACGTGTGCTGCAAGGCCTGTAGCAAATCACGTGGCAGGTGGGGGTCGTCCCACTCTCTGTGTTTGTCCCAAAGTTGTCTCACTAGTATTTTGGCACGGGTGGTTAAGGATAAAGCCAAGTGGATCGTATTGGCTGGCTAATACTTTGTAGATGTTCTGCATGGTAGGGGCATCATAAATCACGGGCCGATGCTTATATCGCATCATATCTGTTGAACAGTGCCGGCTGAGACCTAGAGCAGATTCAGGGTTGTCGATTCGATCGTGAGTGAGCCAGAGTTCCAGATTGTCTGATCGAGCTTCTTCGTGTAGATGACTGATGACCTCAGGCTTGTTGCTGGCCCACTGTCGAAGTTCGAATCCACCAAAGGCTAAAGAGTTCCGTAGCTTATCGACTAGAGTTCTAGCTTGGTCAGGTGAGGAGAGGCTTTGCAGGCAACTATTGACATAGAAGCTTCTCTCAATGGAAACCTCACATCGTCCTTTGGCTGGCTGTGACTAATGACATGATGCTGCATCGCGTACTGTAAGTGACACAGCACGGACTACATGTCGTGCCAAAAGGTAAGACCTGCCACTCAAACACATATGAAAACTGGTCTCTTTCCATGTCTCGCCAGACAAATCTCAGAAGGGGCCGATCTTCAGGGAGCAGGCGGACCTGGTGGAACATGGCTTTCACGTCACCACTTATGGCCACACTATGCTCTCGAAGTCGTAACAACACTCCTAAGAGTGAGGGTCCTAAGGTGAGTCCAGGTAATAACCACTCATTTAGATTCAGACCTTGGTAAAGGTAGGAGCAATTAAACACAATGTGATTCTTATTGTTGTGGGTCACCATGTGGTGTGGGATGTACCATGATTCTACTGATTGTGTCACCTCATGGGGCGTCAGCTTCTTAACAACTTCAGCCTTCCTCAGTTTCTGAATCTCAGCATTATATGCCTTGGCTTGTTCTGGATCTTTAGCGAGGCACCGTTCAGTGTTCCGGAGGCTGGGCATTACCATGTCCTATGTGGCTTGGAAAGGTGGCATGTCTTTGTGCCTAAGCAGCGGGGTGGCATAACGTAAGATTCCATCCACTTCAACTCGGGTGGTCTTTGATCCGAGCATAGTAATCGCCTCTTGGTCTTGTCGCGATCTGGTGACCTCTTTCTCATTCCTAAATGGAAGTACATCCATTTGCCACAGTTTCTCAACATTCTTGAAGAGCTCTGCTACTTGGGGAATGGCTGAGGTCAGTAAACACTGCTGTGGTTGAATGGACTGCTCGACAAGTCCAGTGGGTCCCTGTAAGGTCCATCCTAATCTTGTCTTCAGGGCTGCCGGTCCTTCTGGGGGTCCTAGCCATACTGGCTTGACAGGAGTAATCAAGTCGGGATGATCAGCTTCAATTAACAGTAAGGGTTGGGCCTGCTTAAACGCCTGTATCAGGAGGCCCACGAGGTGCTTGTACTTTTTCTGTAATCTGTTCATAGGTTAACAATGGAGTGCGAGGCCAAGCTGTTCTGCAGTGAAGGCATCAGTGATAAGAAAGCTGTGCTGTGGCTTATTGGCTGGGGAAATACGGAATGACACCTTGGACCCATGAAGAACTTGTATATCTTGACATATAGTTCTCAAGGCCAGGTCTTCTGGCTCTCCTCTGAAGCCCAGCTGGTGCGTTGCAGCTGGTAAGAGCATTGTACGCTCTGAGCCATCATCCAGGATAGCGTACGTGCTCAGAGTGTGCTTACCATGGTACAGTAGTACTCTGATAACTTTTAGTAGTACTTGACTGCCATCTACTGTTTTGTCCACATACAGAACTTCAGAAGATGTGTTCACTAAACAGCTCTTCTCTTTAGTTGACTTGGCCACAGTTCTGAGTGTTCTGGAATTGACTGCGTGCAGCACTGGTAGGTGTTTATCTTGGCAAATGCTGCAAGGTTTCCGCAGGTTGCATTGGGCTGCTTAATGATTCCTAGCGCATCGCCAGCACCTTCGATTGGTACCAATCCATTGGATAATTGGTCTGTGGTCAGTTTTACCACCTCTGTGCATTGTTTCAAGAAGTGATTTTAATTGTTACAGAATGGGCAGTAAGGTGCAGTTCTGTTCTTAGTGGATGTATTCACTTGTGTAGGTAAAACTTCTCTCTCCATCGCCTCTCTGGATTCATGTAGCAAAGTAGTGGTCCACCTCTTTTGCAGAGGCTCCTGTTGGGGCCCTTGTCTCTCCTTGGTGTTCCATACTGTTAATGAGCCATCATATTCCTGGCACCATGACTCATACTGTAGCCAGTCAGATAGATCAGTGAGAGTATAGGTTGTGCCTGGATAATGGAACTTGCTGGGCCTGAACTCGGCTCTCATCTCTGCCGGTAGCTTGCTCAGCAGACGTGCTACGTGAGATCCGCACCGTAGCTCTATCTCTCCTGGGGGACCAAGGGATTTAAGCATGCCCACAAGAGCTTGGACCTGTAGGGCAAACTTCTCAAAGGAGGCTTGATCACCACGTCTAATATCACCAGTGCAGAACACTAGCTATCTTATTCAATGCCATCTGATGGGGCTGGCCAAACTTCAAATTCAAAGCAGTCATGGTATTGCTGTAAGGTCTGAGGGAGTTCAGATATGAATCTGCTATCAGCCTTGTCTCCTCTAACTTCAGGTGATCCACTAGGATTTGGTTTTTAAAGAGCTCTGTCCCGTCTGAGGGCAATAGATTCTCCAAAGGTATCTTCATCCTAGCGAACTCACTTGGGTCTCTGCGACAGAAGTAGGGTATTGATGGCATCGGACCTCGGTATGTCAACTCAGAAGGTGGAGCAATCAGTTGACAAGGATCAATTACAGTTCTTGTTTGGGCTCTCATCGGCAGGGATGGCTGTGGGATTGCTGCAGGCTCACCTTGGATGTAACCCTTGTACTGATCTGAGTTATATGCTGGACTAGCGTGAAGAGGTGGCTGAGCATGGGAGCATTGTTGGTGACTTGAATGATCTGAAAGCATTTTGCTTGTTGTTGCTGTCGGGTGGACATGTTCAAGGTTAGAACGGCTTTGAGTATGTGCAATAATATTCAAATTTAAAATTCAAATTCAAATTAGGTTTATTCTTGCTGATAGCTGCTTGTTTTAGAACTTGAAGCTCACTCATCATCTTATCCAGAATGTCGACAATGGGCTCATTATTTACAGACTGGGGTTGTGGGTCCCCGGTCTCTGGCCATGGAGGAGGATCAGGCCAGTCCGAGTCATCATACTTATCAGCCTGCATGTCAGAGATCAACTCTTCACAGGGTGGAGGTGGTCTAAACCCATGGTCGAAAGGGACTGCAGGTAGTCGATCAGACTTAGGTGGATCTAGTGTTTTAGACTGAGAGCACATTGTGGCTGGTGGAGTGGTATGCTTTAGGCTGTGCACAGTCTCTGCAAGAAGTCTTTTCAGCTAATGTGGCGTTTAGTTGCTCATCCCTACTTTGCTGAAGGTCTTTCTGGGAAGCTGGAGATAAACTATACTGTACTGATGACCAACTACTTGGGGTGGGTAGTCTGCTTCTTTCGACCTGTGCTCGTTATATTGTCAGCATCCATCAATGACTGACGCCGGCTGACAGTAGGTGGTGTCATATTAACAGCTCCTTCCCCCTGGGCACATAACTCCTCTTCTTGCCCATGCCTACTGGTTAGTGATTCACATAACTGTCTTTGTGGCAGCACAAAACCCATCTCGTACTCGTCATAATAATGTGGGGGGTATGTCTGACGTCTAGGTCTGGTTGCAGCTCTTTCGTCCATCCTCTAAAGAGAAATTACCACATCCGGCTCGAAGGACCAAAATTGTTGGTGAGACTTAGAAGGACTGTATTCTAGTTCTAAAGCTGGATCGTATTTGTGGTAATCACCCTTGGGTGTCGGCCAGGACACAGGAACCAGACCAATTGCTGCATTGACAATGTTTAATAAACAGTTCAAGTAGGCATGGGCAACAGTTGTATAGTTTGTTGTGTTGTGCTTTTAGTGAGTGGGTGGTGTGTGGGTGTGTGTGGTTCTGAAAGTAGCAAATAAAAGTTAGGCATCAAAAACACAACATTATGAAATTAGTGCCCATATACATTGATTCAATAACTAAACAGTAACTAAACCAAACTGTAATATTTAGGTAATCACTTTGATAATCAAACAATAATAACTACCACAAGCACGGTTGCGCATACAGATGTGGCCATTAAGACTGCGCGTGTTTTCCCGCGAGACGCCGCAATTTAGCACGCGACGTGCCGCGACTTGCTGTAAGCAACATTCGTGAAATTAAATAAATGTGTTGTCCTTCACTGAATATCCTCCAGATGGTGCATGGAAGGACTTTATTTAAAAGCCAGACCAAGTATGACGGAAAATTGTGTGTAATTAGTTAGCCTAAAACAATATTGTCTCCAATGCTGAAGCAAACATGAATTTACTTTTGTTTTACAATAGATCTTTTATGATGAATGTGTGTATATGTGCTTCATAGTATTTTCACAATGATGAAATGAGATGCCCAAATTCGTGCTTTAAAAGTTTCTTACATACAGTAGTTTTTGGTAATGTCTCAGGGACAAAACAATGAAAGACATGGCAATGCCTCGGTTTAAATGGTCTTGAAATTAATGTAATTTGTGATCTGATAGTGTAAACCATGCGAATTTCCTGATTCCTGAATATCTTATTTAAAATGTAAAAAATGTGTCGCCATCATGAATGAACAATAAATAAATATATATATATATATATATATATATATATATATATATATATATATATATCAATTCCCATATGACTAAATAATGACTACTAATTAATTAATGCTTATTATTATTCTAAAAAGCCTGAAGCACTTTGTTAATATTTACTTAATATGATCGAATTATATAATGTTTTTATTTATATACAGTGTGTGTGTGTGTGAATACATTATATAAGTATATGTTTGTGCGCGCGTCTCATATGTGACATATGAGGAGCAAAGCCGCGCATAAACTGTTCAGAACGGGCCAGGTCGTGTGTAGCGGATTCAGCTCGGCACCACAAATAAACTACCGACACCAGGCTCTTTCGGAGATGAGTCTGCAGTTTATTGACAGAGGACAGACAATTAATACACACTCCTTCAGATTGGCTGTGATTCATCTGACTCTCTCCAGTCACAGGCTGTTCTGTTTTTTTTCTTTTCTTACAATAATGTTTTATACCACAATTTACATTACCTTTCTGTGTCTTACTTATGGCAATTGGCATCAACACAAAAACAAATTTAATAATAAAATAAACTTAATCAACAATACAGCAATATACCTTAATATTATGGCCAATATATTTCACCTTGTCAGATTGTATAGTGGTTGATTTTCTGATTTTGTTACACATACCTGCAGTTTATTGACAGAGGACAGACAATTAATACACACTCCTTCAGATTTGCTGTGATTCATCTAAAGGATGCAAAATAAAATGCATTAGCACCGTCCTCCTTAACAGCAACTGCAATTCTCATCCACAGATTTGTCTATAAACACCCTTTAAAACAAGTTTCTCACATTTACTGCACTGAATAAAATTGCCGCAGACTCAATCTACCAAAAATAATTATGTAAGAGAACTCTTATTAAAACGGAAAAACCCATGCTCAATTTTGGCGCAGGCGGAAACATGAAACAAACATTGCATTTATAAAACTCCGAATATACATCAAAATCTCCAACGGATAAATACAAGTTCACTCATTTCAGTTTCATAACTCTCTTATGATTAATACTAACTCAAACTACAATTTGTAAAGCACATTTTTACTCTTTTATGCAGAGCACTGCAGAAACATACCTGACTCTCTCCAGTCACAGGCTGTTCTGAGAGAGCAGGTGCGACCGGTCCGCTATTAATGATGTCACTCCAGGATTACCAAAAAAAGTCAATGAAAAATAAAAGTACTTATTTCTCTCCTGTTCCGTAAGGTAAACAAATAAAGATCATACGCTTAAAATGAAATAATATGAACATATGTTTGCCTACTGAAATCATTAATTTGGCAACTATTTCAACCATTAAAAAAAAGAAATAAAAAGTTTGCTGGAACAGTTACAAAAAGAACTTACAACACTACACTTTCCCTTCCCAGATTTCAGCAAACTTTAATGCTCTTAATGAGATATTTTCTTCCAAAGAGGGGTACCCAGACTTCAGTCATCCATACGGATAGCAAAACGTTTTGCTTGGGAGAAACATGCCCTTATACATATAACCATACCCCCTTTATAGAGTACTTCTCATATTTTATTAAAGCTCACTAAGGTCTAAATTTTAGTCATCTCCTGGAACTCACCATCAATTTAATCCCTTATAAGGTTTGACAGAATTTTCAGCAACTCTGCCAGATGATTTTTCTGCCCTGGTTCAGTCAATATCATGCTCATGCACTCAAGCAGACATCTAACAGGTCTCACTAGCCTTCCTGCCCTGGTTCTCACTGTTCCTTCATTTGGTTTCAAGGCAGTGTCTGCTGTAGTCTCTGTTCTTGGGGACTTTCTCTGTGAACGTACACAACTTGAGCCTTGCTGCTTGGAGCCTCTGGCTGGTCTGCTCATCAAACTAGCATCATTTGACATGACAACTGATTCATCTCGAACACTCTGGTTGCTCACAGGTTCTTGGACCCTTTCACCATCACTAACACACAATTGATCTGATTCCAATTCCTGTGCACTACTGTCATCAGACTGCTCGCTGTCAGAGTTCATTCCCCTTTCTTCATATTCATACTCACACTCATCTCTTATAGAGAGATTCTTCACCCTTGTACAGTCTGAAAGTTCCACTTCCGTGACATGATCTTTGGTCCTCTCTTTTACAGTACCTTCCCTACTACTCTGAGATGCTGTAGGGCCTACACCTTGTAAAATCCACACAGCAGTTCTACTGTTCTTTGATTCTCCTTCTGTACCGAGCAAAGATCTTTGGCTTCAGCCCTCTGTTCGATCTACTTCCTCCTCTGACCCCGCTGATGGGACTGTAGATTCAATGTCCGGATCCTCCAAAGGGAGGAAATTGACTGGAAGAAGAAGGTTACGATGGACCACTTTGCTACTCTTTGTTATGAGACTTTCAATTCTGTAGATGGGCATGAGTGGATCTTTCCATGTCACTACATGAACTGCTGAGTTCCACATATCTGCCAAATTTCCCTTTTCTCTTTCCTTTTTATTTGCCAAGAGGACACGGTCTCCAACCTCCAGGGGAGCCCCCTTAAATCTTTTGTTATACCCTTCTGTCTGTTTTCTCTGTGCGTCTGTAGTGTGGCGCTTAGCAATTTGCATCTTTTGAGATCTTTCTTTCTGAAGGGATTTCACATACTCATCATAAGTCTGTACGTCCTCATTTCTGAGAGCATCCCCAAACATGACGTCTACAGGTAACTTTGGAATCCTTTGCAAACCCTGTTGTTTCATGGGTTGTACAGTTATACGATAACGTGAGTGTCTGAATCATTTGCAGCCATCTCTCCTTAGCTCGAGGAGGCAAAGAGCGGATCAGGTTGCCAAGAGTGTGATTAAATCTTTCAGTCTGCCCATTGCCCATAGGATGGTATGGCGTGGTGTGGGACTTGTCAACACCAGACACCAACAATAACCCCGCGATCAGTTTGCTTTCGAAATTTGCATCTTTGTCAGAGTGTATTCTTTGAGGAAATCCATATACACAGAAAAAGTTGTTCCACAATTTTTGAGCTACCACTCTGGCTGTTTGGTTGGGACAGGGAAATGCATGGGCAAGTTTCATGAAATGGTCTGTTATGACTAGAACATCAATACTATCTCCATGTGTTCCCTCTGCAGACCAGAAATCTATACATACAAGTTCAAGTGGTGCACTTGTTCTGATGGACTCCATTGGAGCTCTAGCCGCCGGTTCCGGAGTCTTTCCAAGCACACATCTTTTACAGTGCGACACATACTTTTTGACATCTGTGTCCATACCAGACCAGAAAAACCTCTGGCGGACAAGGTGAAGGGTTCTGCTTTGGCCTTGATGACCTGCATCGTCATGAGTTCCTCTGAGAGCGGCAGCTCTCAATGAGTGTGGAAGTACAAGCTGGTACCTGTCTTTACCGACCCGATCTTTGGACTTACGATAGAGCACTCCATTCCTTACTTTAAGTTTCTATCACTGCTTCAGAAGTCGCATTACTAGTGCAGTTTAGTTGTCCCTCTCTCTACGTGATGGTCTCGGTCTCCTTTTCCGGTCAACAAAGAACACGACACGGGAGATGATGTGGTCTGTTTTCTGCTTCATGCATTTTCCTCCATAGAGAAAACTGGAAGGGTGCTGACATCTCCATGGACGAAATGACTGTTCTTGCCCTGATTAATCGTACGAATCGGGCCGCTGGCTTCCCAATTTAGACAGGACTCAAAGACAGCTTTCACCCCTTCACTACTAACCATCTCTGGCTTTCCAATTCGGGAGTCCATACTGCTTTCACTCATTTGATGATGCACGTTCACCGACATCCGGAAAGTTTCTTGTATGATCTCAGAAGTCAAATGTTCAGCTTTAGTCTCCGGAGCATCACAGACCTCCAACGTTTTGGCAAAAGGTCAGCGGCTCAACAGGTCAGCAGGAATATTTTTGGTACTAGGTATGTATTTCAAATCAAACTCAAAAGGGGCAAGCTTAGATACCCACCTTTGCTCACAGGCATCTAACTTTGGCTTTGACAGTATGTTAGTCAGGGGATTGTTATCAGTTAGCACTACGAATTTCGTCCCCTTTAACCAATGGGCGAATTTATCACAAACTGCCCACTTTAGCGCATAGAATTCTAACCTATGAGCGGGATAACGAGACTGGGCTTTTGACAAAGTCTTGCTCGCAAAAGCAACTGGTCTGGGTTTTGTCTCCCCTTCTGGGATTTGGCTTAAGACCGCACCAAATCCATCCATAGATGCATCTGTATATAGCAGAAAAGGCCTTTTGAAGTCTGGATGGGCCAGAACAACAGTGTGAGAAAGGGCATGTTTTATCTTTTCCACAGCTGTGTCACACTCTGTAACCCAGTCTTCAGGCCTTAGGCGCCTAGGGTTGGAAATATAGCGGGTCTTTTGACCATCTTTCCTCAAGACGATCGATTGCTTCCTTCTCAGTTTTGCCGAAGACAAGTAGGTCGTCTAAGTAACAGAGAAGAGACAGATAGTTTTGGTCTCCAAAAATCGATGTCATCATACGCGAGAATGTCGCTGGACTGTTACACAGTCCCTGAGCCATGCGATTATATTCATAAAGCCCCACTGGAGTTATGCATGCTGTATATTTACGGTCGTCCTCATGAATTGGAATGTTATAAAACCCAGATGTTAAATCCATGGTGCTAAAATAACAGTTTCCTCCTAACGATGCAAGGGCATCGGCCTGGGGTAAGGGATATGCATCCTTCTCTGTCCTTGTAATGGGTGGGTAAGGCAAACGGAAAGGCTTCTCATCTTTGAGTCTTATCCGATAAATGGTATTTTTAACTTCACCACAATCTAACTTATCGCGAGAGAAGATGCTTTCGTACTGCCCTATGACGTCAGTCAGCTGACTTTTCCAATAATTGCTCACTTCACAAGATTCAATGTCAATTTCTGTCAGCCCCAATTCCATCAGCTTCATTTTATAATCCGTCTGTAGCTTGCTTTTCTCATTTACCTCGACAATATTTTGCTGAATCCCCTTATGCTGTTGTTCTATGACTTCTTCCGTGAGATCCAGCTCCTCTAAAGCAAGACATGGGTGCACATGTGCTATTTTAGTATTGCGTCGCAAAACAATGGGGCGGTTGATCATATTGATCACTCTCATAGGAATCCGTTTATCGCCCCAGAGTGGGCAAACACTACGAGCTACCATGACATTTCTTGGTGCTGAACGGGAAGTGGATGGTTCAAGCATTACAGTGCTGACAAGGGCACTTCTTCCTTTAGCCTTCCCCAAACCAAATGTTCATGCTGTGGCTCGAGTGTAACACATTGTCTCAAGACTACTGTGCCAACTCTCTGTGGCATCTTGTCTCCATGCCAGCGGTCAACATTTGAAAGCACATGCAGCAGGGGTTCCTGACCATTACCTTGAACTGGCTGAGATAGACTTTTCCAGTACCACTCATTTTTCTTCATCTGCCGAGTCACGTGCCTGATGACATTTGATCCAACTATCATGTCATCTTTTTGACCAGGAACAACTAATAAGTTGATTGTCATTTAGCATTCAAGCATATCCACATTCAACTCATATGTACACTTTGGTTTCGTTTCATTCCCTTCACAGCCAGTAAGGATTTTCCTGGTGGGTCTACTTGAATCTGTGCAGATCAAGTTCCAGTCTCTAAGTGTGCACTCCAACTCTCCAATGGTTTACTTCGAAATGATGTGTACAGACCAGGCTCAGAGCAATGCCTTACAAACATCATTGTCACTTCATGACTAGGGTCCTCAACTCTTTTACCTTGTCTTTTTAGGCATTCATCAGCAAGATCCACAGCCTTATTCAGTCTGATCCAGTACTCTAAACCACTCTCTGACTGCTTTGGCAGGGTTTCATAGAAGTCTCTCATAGGGGTTGTGGAGGAAATTGCATCTCCAAAATGTTGCCTTAGAATTGAAAAGATGACGTGTGGGTCTCTAGCCACATCAAGTAGAGGATTGTTGCGAATACTTGTTCTCACAATGTCCTTGGCATGGCCCATAAGCTTGTCGAGAATTTCTTGGCCCTTGATGAATATCTTGATGCCTAACAATTAGGTTCAAATTTGACAGGTCAGGGCTCTGGGCTAAGGGCTGATGGGCTTCCACATAATCCCTCTGAGCATTTTGCCCTGCAGATCTAAGGTTTGCAGTAATCTGATTACCTATTTCACTACCCAGCTGCTTCATTAAATCTGCCATTGTTTGCCACTGGCTCGGTTGGTCACCTTGTACAAAACCAGGGGTTTCACCACGAAAAGCCGGTGTATCACATCTTATACCTGGCTGACTTGTGTTTTTATTGGATGGGGAGCCTACTGGAGTAACAATCATGTCATGCTCTAGTATGCCACTTAATAGAGCCCCCCGCCCCAACCCAGTTGAAACCCTCTGTAATCTTGGAACAACATTTAGAGAAGTAACAGTCACGTTATCAACATTTGCACTTTGCATTTCTTAAGTGGGTCTAGTTTGTGTACAACTATGATTGTCCATGGTCTTATTTTAATGCTTATCTGCTCCCTTAAGTTCTCCTTAAAAGTGATGTCGGCAAAGGCTTCTCCCGGTGATCTGCGATGGCTGATCTCTGGAGATCCGGGTCACGGCACCAATTTTGTAGCGGATTCAGCTCGGCACCACAAATGAACTACCGACACCAGGCTCTTTCGGAGATGAGTCTGCAGTTTATTGACAGAGGACAGACAATTAATACACACTCCTTCAGATTGGCTGTAATTCATCTGACTCTCTCCAGTCACAGGCTGTTCTGTTTTTTTTCTTTTCTTACAATAATGTTTTATACCACAATTTACATTACCTTTCTGTGTCTTACTTATGACAATTGGCATTAACACAAAAACAAATTTAATAATAAAATAAACTTAATCAACAATACATTAATATACCTTAATATCATGGCCAATACAGTAGTTGATCAATTGGAATGGTTATTACCGTCGCGCTCACTGCCGCGTAAAAACGTCAGTGGCCAAAATAAATCAGTTGCATTTCAAAGTCATTCGTAAAATGGCCGCCAGGTGGCGCAAAGTGACATTTTCGCTCGTTGCCGTAAATACAACAGTGACCGTTATACAGCGTATCTCTGTATTGGTTTATTGTTATTTAAGTTCTGGATTATTTCAGGTACTTTAAACACATTGTGGGTTGCTCATGTTGGCTCATATGAGATGTAGTTTACAAATGAACACCTGGTTGGGTTATTTTGACCCAACAACTGGTTTATTCATTATTCTTTCCTTTCTCCAAATATCAGCCTGCAGAATGTTTGAAATATTACTGTTTATTGTGTTACAGGTGTAGTTTTAAGAGTTGTTTAGGCAGGAATGCGTGTGTATACAGCTCAAAACCTCCATCAGTTATTAAAGATAGCGGCTATTTAGAAAACATGCCCAGTGATTTCTGAGCTTCAGGAAATCTCCCGGCGCTCTGCGCATAACACCGGGCCAACTCATGTCGGAAAAAATTTATAAACGGTTTCTAAATGTGGGCTATTGTTTTTTTACTTATAATATTTGTTAATTTAATTTAAGTGAGGTTTGGGCTCAGGACTTCTATTCGGCATCGTAATTCTCCTCTTTAATTTACTCCATAGTTTTAATCAGCGCTCAGCCGCATGCATGGAGTTTTCCAGAGCGCACCGGCAGAAGTAGACTAATGATTATGAACACGTCGGGAAAACAGCAAGCAGACTGACTCTGACCATTAAAAAAAACGTTTGCGTTCATTTTCTGACGCGCTCAAGTTCACCAAAAACAATACAGAGCAGCGCAGCTTACAACACTTACAAAATCACAACACTTACAAAATCACAAAGTTTTTTCGTTATTGTGAGTGCGCTTAAATAAAAGTTGAGTCTTATAAAGGCATGTAGTCTTATATAATTTTATTATATAGTTTTTGCACATTAATCTGATACAGTTTTTTCAGCCTGTCACGGCGTGCCCCCAAATCAATATCGCTCCTCGCTCACTAGTTAGGCGTCCTTCCCTTCAGACATGCGAAGCAGCGGGACCGCAGAATTACACATGACTGGTGAGCTATCGTTGCTATCGATGCCCGGGCTTGCACCCTGCGCTATAAAATACTCGGGGTTTGTTGGGCTACAGTGGATTTTACTACGCGCTGTGTATGCAGCGCGCGGGCAACAACGCGGAAGTGCGGCATGCAAGCAGGGCAAATGGAACGTGCCCCAGGGACTTCAAAGGAGCGAGAGGTGGGAGGGGGGCGGTACGGCCATCCACGGAGAGCAGAGTCAGCGCGAGCAGACGGATGGCCATTGCACTCACACCGCGTAGTAAAATCCACTGTAACCCAACAAACCCCAATCATCACCAGCCGTGCCTTATTCCGTCATGTCATGTGGGCATTATAAGCTTTGTATTGAAAACTTCTAACTAAAAAGTGGCAGCTGGCATGCCTAAAAATAGACGCAGGTTATTTTTTTAATAGTCTAAATAAAAACCCTCAGATTTAATTTCCTATAGTCTAACCAGCGCTCAACCGCACGCATAGTTTTCCCGAGCGCGAGGAATTTTTTTGTGCTAAATAATGTTTATGCAGTATAAGAATTCCTATTAATCATGGGTTGTCCTTTTAGTGTCACTATAGTGCTTTACAATGCCAGACAACATTCAAATACAAATTATTCACCCTCCCCAGGTGTGAACCGGCTGTCCTCACCTATACATTGAGAGGAACTGAAATGCACTTTAAAAACCTCTTAAATCTGAGGCTGACTTTCAGTGATTTCAATTTGTGTAATTTTAATCTCCTGGATTCTAGATTCTAAAGTTGACATTGTTACCTTTTTTAATCATTGGAATGGAAGAACTTGAGATTTTCCTTATGATAGCATAAATTGCATTGTTTTTTAATCAGTCTATACACAATAATATTCTTTTTTTTTTTTTTTTTTTTTTTTTTAAGGGGTATGGGGGCTATCTTGGTTCATTAATCTCCGTGCCTGGTTTAGGTTTAGTATTCAGTGCGCATCTGTTATATTACAACTATCATAACACTCAAATACCTTTTATTGGGGGTTAAGTGACTGATGTGCCTAACATTTTTCAGCTGAGCCTTTGTTTCACTGAAAACGACCGCGACACCCCTCTCTCTCTCTCACACACACACACACACATAGCCGACCAAATCATTAGCACGTCCCTCCCCCAAACAGCACAGACATTTACTTTCTATCCATTTACTTACACCTGAACTGAGTTGTTTGAGTAACATGGGTCGAACCCGTTACAAATCATAACAGTCTACTGCATTTCATTCTTATAATAACGCAAAAACACAAGCGGGGCTGAAAGACCGACATCTGCTGACGCAGTAGAACGTCCTAACACTGTTTTAATTTTATGGTCATTTATTTCAGTTAATAAATCTACTATAAATTTAAAGAACACAAGAAATAAGATGACACAAATCCATACACGCTTTTTTTCTAATTACAAGTGATAAAATCATTTAACATTTATTGTGCTTAAATTTGATTCTAATAAGATTTGATTTAATTTGAATTTTGGCAGCTGGAACACCTTAAACAGATGCAGGATTATTTTTTTATAATCTAAATAAAAATGCTTTTTTTAAACGTGGGCTATTGTTATTTACATGCAATATTTGTTAATTTAATTTAAATGGGGTTTGGTCTCCGGAATGTTGAGCATCAGGATCCTCTTCTTTACTTTCCTACGTAGAATCAGCGCTTAATCGCACGCATTAAGTTTTCTAAATTCGTTTAATGTTTAATAGTAAATAATGACCCCCGTTGCGCTGTACCTCCGCTGGGAAAACCTTATGAAATACAAGTTTAGGACAATTATGATGATCTGCGCCCAAATCTATTATAACTACTCCCTCACTCCGTAGGCTCCCTGAATAGGCAGCAAAGGGACGGGGCCGCCTATTTGTGCCGGCTGGCGATAATTAACGTTAATATGATCTCGGGCTTGCTCCGCATTATAAAAGCTAGGCGCGGAGGTTTGTCTGAGGTCTGGGAAGTACGTGATGTAATGGAGAATATAAAAAAAAGCATGTCAGTGGGGAGATGTGACGCGCCCCAGTGTGGTTAGGTTTTTGCGTCAGCGAGAACTCGCGCCGGCCATCGACAGCGGGAGAAGCGCCGTTACGAGGGAGCGTGCAGGAGCGCTGCCTCTGCGTGCTCAGTTCTGCCACTCGCACCAACACTTATCGTCAGCTGTGTGCCCGCATGCCAGTGTGGCACAGCCCCCGGAACTGCACATGCACAACCTTTATCCCTTTCTTTCCATTCTCCCTCCTTCAACACTTTCCTTCCCCATTTCACCTAAATAAATTACCCTTTTCCCGTAAGACCTCGCCTCGTGTCTGTGCTTTATGGTGCCGCCCGTGCAACATGGGTCGAACCCGTTTACAGATCATAACAGTCTACTGCATTTCATTCTTACAATAATGCACAAACACAAGCAGGGCTGAATGACCAACATCAGCTGACGCAGTAGAACGTCCTGACAATGTTATAATTTTTATGGTCATTTATTTTAGTTAATAAATCTACTATAAATTTAAAGAACACAAGATATAAGACGACACAAAACCCTACACGCGTCTTTTCTAATTACACGTGATAAAATTTAAAGGCTCACTGTGTTAACATTTATTTTGTTTAAATTTGATCCTAATAAGATTTAATTTAATTTAAATTCTACATTTGTATCAACATTTTAGTTCTGTGATTATAAATTTGTTTAACTACAATGTTTTACTTGATTTTATTCGCTACTACGTGCAGTTCTAAAACTGTGTCTCATTAATCCAGCAGAGAATGAACTAAGGCATGAGGCGTCAGCCTGTAGTTATATAGCGCCACTCAACGGTAAAAGCCAGCAAACGCACAAAGCCAAACGGTACTGCCGAGCGCGGCGACGGTAGGACCTACATTCCGATTGATTAACCACTGTATATCTCACTTTTTCAGATCTTATAGTGGTTGATTTTCTGATTTTGTTACACATACCTGCAGTTTATTGACAGAGGACAGACAATTAATACACACTCCTTCAGATTGGCTGTGATTCATCTAAAGGATGCAAAATAAAATGCATTAGCACCGTCCTCCTTAACAGCAACTGCAATTCTCATCCACAGATTTGTCTATAAACACCCTTTAAAACAAGTTTCTCACATTTACTGCACTGAATAAAATTGCCGCAGACTCAATCTACCAAAAATAATTATGTAAGAGAACTCTTATTAAAACGGAAAAACCCATGCTCAATTTTGGCGCAGGCGGAAACATGAAACAAACATGTGCATTTATAAAACTCCGAATATACATCAAAATCTCCAATGGATAAATACAAGTTCACTCATTTCAGTTTCATAACTCTCTTATGATTAATACTAACTCAAACTACAATTTGTAAAGCACATTTTTACTCTTTTATTCAGAGCACCGCAGAAACATACCTGACTCTCTCCAGTCACAGGCTGTTCTGAGAGAGCAGGTGCGACTGGTCCGCTATTAATGACGTCACTCCAGGATTACCAAAAAAAGTCAATGAAAAATAAAAGTACTTATTTCTCTCCTGTTCCGTAAGGTAAACAAATAAAGATCATACGCTTAAAATAAAATAATAAGAACATATGTTTGCCTACTGAAATCATTAATTTGGGAACTATTTTAACCATTAAACAAAAGAAATAAAAAGTTTGCTGGAACAGTTACAAAAAGAACTTACAACACTACACGTGTTACCGCGACACTCCGTGTGATCATTCGGTCGCACCAGTAAAAGGTGTCAGTGCCAAAGACAAAGCGCGCTGTAGAAGACACAGGCAAAGCCCAAGCCTGGAGTGAGGGAGAGAGACACGCATCAGTTTAGCGCGCACTCTTGGGTTAAATTGCACAAAGCACAAACTCTACTTTCTCTCTTCCTACTTTAAATCCTCAGTAAGGGCATAAGCCCAGAGAGCATCTTTATTTTTTTTAGTTTTTAGTTTTAGTTTTCAGAATGGAAAAAAATCAGTAGCAGCAATAACTCGTGCTAGTAATTATTATGGTAGTCAATATTCTAATAATATGTTCTTATGTGCGCACATCTCATATTTGACATTCATGTAGTACATTCATATGAAATGCACATTCTTGATACTTGTTGATAAGCGTATGTGGATAAATTAATAAGTGTATGTTGTCAAAGTATTTGTGGACATATAATTGGGAGAAAAATGTAAATAAAGGATGTCTTGAAACATAATGCAGTAACTCTATTCACTTGAACACGGTAAAGGTTTCGTACATTCCTTCATTCGTTAGCTTTTCAGGGAGGATGATGTCCCAGGAGAGAGATAGCCTGGAAGCGTCTCTTCTATCTGGGCATCATCATATAATCCTGCCCTTCCACCTCAACTATATTTAAACAAATAAATAAAGTAGATGGCAGGAAAACACAGGATAGATATAGCTTACTCCATGAAAGTGTTAACTCATATGGAGATTGCTAAGAAAAAGGGAGAGAGTGTTGTTGAGGCTCCGCCCCCCAGCCACCCGACAGAACCTGCCGTCTATTTTTTTTTTTTTAAGTGCTTGGGTGCTATTTCCATCTCCGCGGAGCGAGAGAGGATGTTTATCCTTGCCCATTCACAAGAAGCGCGGGGCGCGCTTGCGAGTGGACAGAGGGATTTCCCGATCCAACGAGGAAGTGAGAGATAGGGGTTTTAAATCCGTCTCTCACAGCTCTGCTGGATACACGTGTTTTAAGCCCCAGAAATGCGCCACGGCCCGGTTCTTCTCAAGGAATGCGGGGCGCGCGCGAGCACTTTATTCGAAGCAGTAAAGTGTAGAGATCGCCCTCCGATATGTATTTATTAGGCACGGAGAGATATCTCAATTTAAACTCTGCCATATCAGTGAGTTAAACACTTTCTTATTTTGCTGGTTTAAACACACACGCAAACACAACAAGGTCAGTAAAGACAAAAGATCTGAGGAATGTTTCCGGTTTACTCCTATTTATAACCTGCAGGTGACGTCACCCGACCGAGGTTATATAAGCCAAAATTTGGCGTGTTTGATACACACATGCTTCACAACCGGCAACATGACAAGATGTTTCCCATAGCATTTTCATGCAGCATCGAGTGTAGGCTTTGAAAGGGAACTAATGTACTCCATGGTGGTAATTTTGCCGGTTTTAAAACACTGTAAACTAACTTAAAAAAACAAAGAACAAAGAAAAGGTGGTCGGAGCAGTCGTGACGGCAGCCGACCTTACCGGTGCCATGTAAGAAGAAGTTACAGGTCTGTAAAAGCCAGAAATCTTGCTTCTTTGTAGGTGACCAAATACTTATTTTCCACCATAATTTGCAAATAAATTCTTTAAAAATCCTACAATGTGATTTTCTGGATTTCTTTTTCTTATTTTATCTCTCATAGTTGAGGTATACCCATGATAAAAATTACAGGCCTCTCTCATCTTTTTAAGCAGTAGAACTTGCACAATTGTTGGCTGACTAAAAACTTTTTTGCCCCACTGTACATTCAAACGGCTCTTGTACGCTGGAACCCATTGGTTTAACCAGAAGAATGCAAATGTATTTCGTATCACCTGTCTGTCTCTGGGTCTCTTTATGACTGACATGTTAATGACTGGTTCTTTTGATGTTCAGGACACAGTATAGCTTAAAAAAACAAATATTCAAACATCATGCCTGCTTTTGTCTGTTTATCTATCCTGGACGATCAGGCCCGAACTGGTAAGTGTATCCAGGTGCAGTGGACAAGCAATATTACTTCTTCTCTTAATTTAGTTTAAAACTTATCTCGGACACTCTTTTTCCCATTTAAACCTAACAGCAGACAACTCTTTGCTGCTCCTCACGATGATCTCTAATGTTTTGTCAGTCCCTGCTTCTATCAGTCATACACGCTCTTGATGTAGAGTCTCAGTCTAAAACAGGGTTAAAGTAATAGCTATGAGCTCGGCCTGGCATATCCATTTTTGCAGAAGATAACGCGGCCTAATTTTACTTTCAGTAAGGAACACCTGTGACACACCTGTAGCGGAATGCCTGTGATGAAACTACTTGTTTAAACACCCACCGGCCAAACAAAATTTTTGTTATGAACTTGTTATGAACTTGTGTTGTCTTTACTGTAACATATTAGCAACAGCGTAAGTCATAGCGTAGGTTTCTTGCATTTTATTGTGGCTTTACATCTTACACATAACGCATTAGGCCTGAATATCCAGTACATAATATACAGCATAAAGCCTGAAAGGCAACTTACATTTATAACGCTAATTTATAACAATATATATTGTTAAAAATGGTATTTAAATAAAATTGAACTGAATTGACTTTTTTAGTAAATTATAGTTTAGGACTTATAGTTTAGAGATTATAAAATATAATTATAGACAATGGAAGAAGAACAATTTATAAAAAAAAAATAACTTTTGTTTCATTGGAATGTCACATTTCTATTGTATATTTACTATTGCTAATAAAATATATTTATTTTGTATCAGTGATCAGAATTATTTTATTCCTTTGATGTAACAATAATTTGATGACAATTGTAATTGTAATTATTATCTGATCCCATTTTGAGTATATTACCATGGTAAGACTTTTACATGGTTTACAAATTTTAAAAGCTGTTTTCTTATTTCAGTTGTTCTTACTCCATAAATAATTGGATTAAAACAACTTGGAAATAGTATATACATAGTACTCAAAAATACTCGAACATTAGGAGAAAGATTATTTCTTATTCTGTATGACATATAAGAAATCAATGCAAAAGCTAAACTGACTGTTATTACAATAATATGTGTAATACTAGTGTTGACTGTCTTTAAATGGGCCTTCCCTGATTTTATGACCGAAATAAATATTACCATATATGATGCAGTAATGAAAAGAAAATCTGATGTTGGTATAAGAAAAGCAGATACAAGTCCAATGAGATTGTTAATAGATGTGTCTCCACATGCCAACTGAACCAATCCCATATGTTCACAGAAACAGTGATCTATTTCATTTATTGTACAGAAATTCAATTTTCCAGCCAAAAAGATCATGATGATATTTAAGATTAGATTTCTGGTAACTGGCACAATAAGAAACTTGAGAAAGCTGTGAAATTCCATGTATTCATGATAATAAAGTGGCCTGCATATGGCAAAGAACCGATCCAGTGCCATCCACACCCCAACAGTGGACTGAAATGCACCAAGAATCTGTATGCAAAACATTTGTATTAAACAGCTTACTAGAGTAATTCCATTCCAGCCTATAAGCAAATTGAGTAACAAACTTGGTACACAAAGTATTGGCAAACACAAGTCCACAACACCCATAATACCTATTAGTACATACATTGGAGAGTGCAGAATCTTTTGGGATGCAATTAAATATATAATAATAGAATTGGATATTGTAGACAATAAAAACAGTAGAAAATATGGTATGGATAATAAGGGTCTCCATTCCCCCAAGGCCAAAAAACCAGTAAGCTTAAAAACTGTGTATGAAATATTTTGTGGAGAGAATTCTTGCATGCTTCTCAGTCTCAAAACTTTCCCTAAACAACCTAATAAGGCAGGACACCTACAAAAGTGGTTATAAAAGAAAAATGTTATATCTCAAAAAATAATAATAATATGTATAATTTTACCACCACATCTATATCCAGCACATGTCAAAGGTGATAAAAATGTCAAACTTTAAATAAATATATAGATTTCTTTTTTATTTTAAGTGATTCCTTAACATTGGCATTACATGATTCATAATAATAAAATATTTAATAGTATAAGATTTGATCAATAAAATGGGCTTTTTAACAGACCTACAACTTTTATGTAGAAGAATACTACAATAGTTTTACGAATAATATATGTCCTTCAGTAATATATGTGTCACAACAAATGGCAAGATTCCATGTGTGATACATCTATTATCCTCTTGCTCTTTCTGGCCCGTCGTCTCCCTTGTGAAACATTGACATGAATCCTGTTGCTATATGAATCATTTTTTCTCATGAGGCTCTACATATTTTAACAGCCTTTACCAGCAATTGTAGAATGACATGGAAAAGCAAAGCCTGTTCATCTCCATTACATACTAACATCACAATTTTAGCTATAATTTATACCATCATGTTTTAGATGTAAATGGATGTGGATATTATTTGGGTGCAAGTCACAATTTGCCATTCACAAAAAGGCCCCAAAAATCTCCTAAAATATAATTAAAACACACTAAACTATGTGAAGATTTTTATTATTAATGTTATATTTAATAGTTTATTGGGCTGCAGGCAACAATATCTAAACATATTTTTTAGCTATTAATCAGAGCTAATTATTACATGGGTAGCCTATTTATTGAATGGTATTACAAATCTATAACTTTGGTTGATTTTTCATGACCACATAAAAGTAAATCACAGTGATAAGTCTTAATACATAAAAATATGTATTAAAACACTCTAATATCTAATAATGAAGCTATTTACAAACAAGCTTTATAAAATTACACTAAAATCCACTCACATTTGCTGGTAGGAGAAGCTGTCATGTCTGTATACTAAGGAGGCAAACGCAGATGCAAGGGTCAATTTAAACAAATTTATTTAGCTTTAAAGTCCACACAAACAAAAAACATGATGCTGGTTTTACTCCCCAGGGCTGGGTCGGCAGGTGAGCTTAGCAGAAACAAACAAACAGAAAAAAGGAAATAAAAAGGAAATCACTCCTTCCACCTTGCGTCGGACACATAGGGCTGACACTCTCTCTGCCTCGACTTTGACCTCGGTGGAGGTCTTCAAAATCACAACCGGCCCGTGCCTGCAAACACTGTTCAGTTCTGGGGAATAAGATACACAAACATACAAGATTTAGACTGACAAACATAAAGGTGCACATCAGTGAACAGACAAAGAGCTACGGGCTTGACTGGAATAAATAGGGAGACACATGGGGTAGACACAGGTGAACTTGATTTGGTGCTAAAGACATATAGTGAAACAAGTATGCACGCAGACACACTAGGGGGAGACAAGGCTGAGGTGGACCAGGTGTGACAGTCCCTCCCGCCATACCCGTCTTCCCGAGGGAGGTGTGGGCGCTCTCTCCACGTAACCAGAGCGAGTAGGGACCTACCGGACTGATGGGATTACCGGCGGGCGGGTCGATCCCGAGGTCGTGGTGCAGGGCGATCCAGCCGAGCCTGATGGAATTCAGAAATAAGCTCTTGGCTTAAAATGTCATGGGCCGGGACCCTGCTCCGTTTCTCCGGGCTGTACCCCTCCCATTTCACCAAATATTGGAGGGAGCCCCCTCTCCTCCGGGAGTCCAGGAGTTCTTTGACTCTGAACGCGGGGGCACCTGCTATTTCCACAGCCCCGGGGATCGAAGGCTCACTGGCCTAAGAAAAAAAGGGAATCATGAAAGACTGGGTTAATGCGCATGTGATTGGGAAGGTGTAATTTAAAAGATACAGGATTTATCTGTGCCAGAATGGGGACGGGACCTATGTCCTTGGGGATAAGCTTATCACATGGGAGGTTGAGGTTGAGATCCCTTGTTGAGAGCCAATAACTGATCTCCTACCTGGAGCGGAGGACTTTCCCTTTGTCGTCTATCGGCAAATTTTTTTAAACCGGTGAACTGCTTGGGAGATTTTTCCGTGCGCATCCTCCCATACTTTTTCCACTCTTTTGAACCACTGATCCACCATGGGGATATAGGTGAGAGTGGCATCCCAAGGACAGAGCAGTGGCTGATGTCCGAGCATACACTGAAACGGCGTTAGGCTGGTTCAGAAGTGACGTAGTGAATTTTGTGCATATTCCGCCCATATTAAACAGTCTGCCCATTCATGTTGCCGACTACTACAATATGCGCGGAGGTACCTTCCGAGGTCCTGGACTGTCAGCTGTGCCTGTCCATTAGACTTGGGGTGATAGCCCGACGTTAGGCTAACAGTGGTACCTAATTTCTGGAAGAAAGCTTTTTAGACTTTAGCGATAAATTGGGGACCACAATCTGAAACAATGTCCGGTTTGTGCCGTAGTAGCGGAACACTGATTCAAATAGTTTTTCCGCCATCTGGAGGGCTGATGGGAGAGAGCTAAATGGGATGAAACGACACCCTTTTGAAAATCAGTCGACGTCCACTAGAATTGTCTTTTACCCTTTTGACACTGGCAGATCTGTAACAAAGTCCACCGCGACGTGGGACCACGGTCTGTTCGGTGTTTGTAGGGGCATTAGTTCTCCAACAGGCAAAAAACAACGGGGAGTTTTTGTAGTTGCACATACAGCACAAGACGAAACAACTGTTTTCACGGTTTCCCGCATGTTTGCCCACCAGAACTTTGGTTCCAGGAATTGATACGTGCGTAGTACGCCGGTGGGTGTCCTGATGATAAATTTGAATGTGCTTCGCTCGTCACTAGTTCTCGTAATGCCTCCGGAACGTATGTTCGATCCGGAGGACAGCCCTCGGGCAGGGGTTGAGATCCTGTTGTTTAGGCCATCTCCGAATCAATGTCCCACACAATTGGAGCTACCACAAGTGACGAGGACATGATGGTTTTGTGATTAGAATTATGATCAGGCACCGGGAAACAGCGGGATAACGCATCTGCCTTCTTATTCTTAGTGCCGGGACAATGCGCGTGAAAAAGAGTGCCCATCGGGCTTGGCGGGGGTTTAGTCTCTTTGCTTTTTGAATGTACTCTAGATTTTGATGATCTGTGAGTACTGTGAATGGATATTTAGCCCCCTCCAACCAATGCCGCCACTCCTCTAACGCCGCCTTTACTGCTAGCAGTTCGCGATTGCCGATATCATAATTGCGTTCGGCAGGTGTTGATTTACAGGAAAAGAAGGCGCAGGCATAAAGTTTTTCTCGGTGGCCGTGGCGCTGTGACAGCACTGCTCCTGGTCCTACCTCCGACGCATCAACCTTAACTAGAAAGGGCTTATCTGGGTCGGGTAGTTTTGCGGAGGTAAAGGCTTGTTTTAGTCGCCAAAATACCGTGCGCCAGGATATCATCAAGGTATACTATAACAAACGGTTCAACATATGCTGAAACACATCATTCATGAACCCATAAACACCGCAGGTGCGTTTACCAATCCATAAGCCATTACGTTGTATTGGTAATGACCTGATGTAGTGCTGAACACAGTCTTCCATTCATCACTTTTACAAACACGAACGAAATTATAAGCGCTGCGGAGATCGAGTTAAGTAAAGATGGAAGCGCCGTGGAGTTGGTCGATAGCGGCAGGTACCAGGGGCAGTGGGTGCTTGTATTTCACTGTGACTGTATTGAGACCACGATAATTAATACACGGCCGTAAACCCCTGGCTTTTTTAATCTTCAATAAAAAAGAAACTTGCCGAAGCTGGCAACGTGGACTTGCTGATGAGACCCTGCCGGAGAGCCTTACTCACATATTTCTCCATGGCCTGGATTTCTACCACAGACAGTGGATAAATGCGTGAGCACGGCAGATAAATTGGCTTGCAAACCAATGTGTGTGGGTGGTTACTTTAATAAGTGGACAGTTGCGGATCCTATGCGGACCCCACCCCACAGTACAAACACAACCCCAATGTGATTCTCCGTTGCCTCTTTTGAGCCGACAGGCGGGAAGTACTCACGTCCATGGGCTCTGGCAGGTTGCCTTTGCACGGTTCAACAGGGGTTTTGCTGAGGCTGTCGCGAATGCTGAAATCAGATCTTCCCCTGGTTTCTTCTGTGGGGGTTGTCGCCGTTGGCCGCGGAGGTGCTGGTCTAATTTAATTGCCAGTTTGATACAGCTATCGAGAGATAAGCCGGTGTCCCGGCAAGCTAGCTCAAGTTGAATCTCGGGCTGCAGACCATCCCGGAACCTTGCCAGCAGGCTCTTGTTGCACCAACCGCTATCCATGGCCAAGATCCAAAATTTTACCGCGTAGTCAGCAACCGCTTGATTTTCCTGTTTCAGCCTCAGCAGTTGTTGCTCCCCTGACTTGCCATGATTAGGATGGTCAAACACCCTGCGAAAGGCTTGGATGAATTGCTCGTAGCAGGACATGATGATCCTGCCGGCACTTCACACTGCGGTCACCTAATCCAACCTCTTGCACCCCTCCGGGTTACCTGCATGCCTTTCTAAAGGGGCGGGGCTTGGTGGTAAGTGTGCGGAGCGCTGCAGAGGAGAGGAAGGTGAAGACTGACAGGTCGCGAGGCCACGGACGCTGTGGGCCAAGTCATTTACAGCCCTTAAGAGGCTGTTAGTCTCCCCTTGTTGTTTGCAGAGATAATCCATCATCGGGGTTCTCCTTCTGGGACGGGTGTCCCTGCTGCGTTCTGAAAGGTCCATTCATCTGTCACGTTGGTACACTGAGGAGGCGAACGCAGAAGCAGGGGTCAATATAAACAAATTTATTTAGCTTTAACGTTCACACAAACAAAAAACACGACGCTGGTTTTACTCCCCAGGCTGAGTCGGCAGGTGGGTTTAGCAGAAACAAGAAAACAGAAAAAAGAAAATACAAAGGAAATCGCTCCTTCGACCTTGCATCGGAAACAAAGGGCTGACACTCTCTCAGCCTCGACTTTGACGTCGGTAGAGGTCTTCAAAAACACAACCATGCTGCAAACACTGTTTAGTTCTGCGGGATAAGATACACAAACATACGAAATTTAGACTGACAAACATAAAGGTGCACATAAGTGAACAGACAAAGGGCTACGGGCTCGACTGGAATAAATAGGGAGACACACGGGGTAGACCCAGGTGAACTTGATTTGGTGCTAAAGACACATAGTGAACTCCCACGCATATTCTCTTTGTACATCCGAACTAACGTGAAATTGAGCGCAGGTGCACGAGCGCAAAACCCCTCCCTGCCTTCTCCCCCGTATAAATATGGTAATGACTCCACTTTGGCAAAACCAAACGAAAAAGCAATGGCTAGCGCTTCGACATCAGCATGTCGTTCTAGCTAATCTTTGTTTCCTAGGATTGAGATCCAATGCCATGAAAGCATGCTCTTTCCTGTTTAGAGGACAACATTTTTGGGTGTCACATGGAATTTGAGCATAAGCGGGCACAGCTGTCTCCCGCTCGTGTCGAATCCATTCTCAACACCGTCAAGGAAATCAAGCTAGACCAGAAAGTGACCATCACTTTCAGAGATCTTAGCTCTCATGGCAGCTGTATCCACGGTGACACCTTTGGACCTTCTGCACATGAGAGCATTTCAGTTGTGGCTAAGAACCAGGGGATTTTACTCTAGGGCCAATCCCCAATAAGGGCTACGCGCCAGGTGCTTCGTACCCTTCCTATGTGGTTCAGACCCCGGTTTCTGACTCTGGGCTCCCTAATCATGTCTAGCTGATTGCCATGTCTTTAGCCCTAGTCCCGTCTCTCTCCATGTCTCTCTTGTCTCTCCCGTCTCATCGGGCGTCTCGTCTTGTTGTGTCCCGTTTCAGCTCCATGCGTAGTTTGTGTGTCCTGTCACGTATTTCGTCCTTCAGCCTGTGTTTCGCCACAGGGCGTTTGCTAGTAGTCCTTAAGCCTGTGTTTCGCCACAGGGCGTTTGCTAGGAGTCCTTCAGCCTGTGTTTCGCTACAGAGTTTAAACGTAGTGTAACAGGTATTAGAGCCTGTTGGTGTCCCTTCGTCTGTGTCCTGCCATGTTTAACCTCATGTCATTAAGTATTGTTTGAGTTTGTTTTTGTGTCTTTATTTCTGTAACAACCATTATTAAAGGACTTTTTTGGTTACACAACCCCTCTGCCTTTATGCCTGCTCTCTCCGCCCATGGCGATCAACATCTGCCATTACACCCAGTCTGTGACAATTTCAAGTTGTCACTCTCCAGAGGTGTGTCCCAGCAGCTTAATGCAGCCCATCTAGCTTTAGATCAGCTATTAACTAAAAAAGTCGGATCATCTTTTTTTTTTTTTTTTTTGTGCCAGACACAGACTTTATGAATCAGGGAATAAATCTGGTCGACTTCTTGCTCGGCTGGCTAGGGAGAAGACGGAGACTAATGTAATCTCATCTTTAAAGGATACTTCTGGGGCTCATAGCTTTGAAAACAAATACATTAATAAAATTATGAGAGAATATTACCGAAATCTTTATTCATCAGAATACCACTTGACAGAGCAAAGAACAAATCTTTTTCTTAATAAAATTGGACTTCCCTTCCTCACAGCCGAGGAACAAGCAGATTTATGTAGACCAATTACAGAAGAGGAAGTTCTTTATTCCATAGGATCTCTGAAGGTAGGAATGGCCCCTGGGCCCAATGGTTTCTTTCCAGAATTGTATTTAAAAAAAATGGGGAAAAAAATAGCAAGATGACTTCTAAAAATGTTTATAGATTCCCTGGTAAAGGGTCAGCTTCCGCCTACTTAAAATTTGGCAAATATTTATTTAATTCTTAAAAAAAATAATAAACCATCTGATTCATGTAGCTCTTATAGACCCATTAGTTTAATTGGTGTCGATGCTAAGATACTCTCTAAACTATTGGCTAGAAGACTTGAGGTGGTTCTTCCTAGCCTTATAAACCTGGATCAGACGGGCTTTATACAGAAGCGTTTTTCCATTACAAATAGGAGACTTCTGAATGTTATACAATATACCAGTCAACAGAACTGTGGAGCAATCTCTGTATCTTTGGATGCAGAGAAGGCTTTTGACAGGGTTGAGTGGGGTTACCTGTTTGAGGCCTTGCAGATTTGGTATAGAGGGGGATTTTCTAAAATGGATTTAAACTATTTACCACTCTCCTATGTCTTGCATTATTACTAATGGTCTACGGTCAGACCCTTTCCCACTTGCTAGGGGCACCAGACAGAGATGTCCGCTGAGCCCTCTCTTGTTTGCGCTAGCTTTGGAACCTCTGGCAGAGGCCATATCAATGAGAGATAAAGAGCACAAAATTGCATTGTATGCAGACGACATCCTGAAACACCTTTGGAGACGGCTTATGGTGGAGAAATGAACATTCAATGCACGAGCAACAGATCTGGTTGACATACCTGCTGTCAGCATGCCATTGCACGCTCCCTCAATGCTTGTGGCATCTGTGGCATTTTGCTGTGAGACAAAACTGCACATTCCAGGGTGGCTTTTTATTGTGGGCAGTATAAGGTACACCTGTGCACTACTCATGATGTCAGATCAGCATCTTGATGTGGCACACCTGTGAGGTGGGATGGATTATCTCAGCAAAGCAGAAGTGCTCACTATCACACATTTAGACTGATTTGTGAACAATGTTTGAGAAAAATGGTAATATTGTGTATCTGGAATGAAATTTTGATTTTTAAGTCCATCTCATGAAAAATCGGAGCAGAAACAAAGGTGTTGCGTTTATATTTTTGTTGAGTGTATAATAGAATCTTGTGGTTGACCGTGTCAAATGCAGCTGACAGGTCCAGGAGGATGAGGACAGATGACAGTTTAGCAGATTTAGCAGCATGGAGCTTCTCAGTGACTGACAGAAGGGCAGTCTCTGTAGAATGTGCTACTTAGATTGGTTGGGATCATTAAGGTTGTTCTGTGAGAGATAAAGAGACATTTGGTTATAAACAGTTCTTTCAAGAATTTTGGAAATAAAAGAGAGAAGTGATACCGGGCGATAATTGTTAACTTCTGATGGGTCCAGGCTGAGTTTCTTGAGGATGGGAATAACCCTTGCCTTCTTAAAAGCAGCAGGAACATGACCAGATGATATGGAATGGTTGATGATGGTTGTGGTAAAAGGAAGGAGGTCTCGTGAGATGGCCTGGAGCATTGTGGAAGGGATTGAGTCTAATGAACAGGTGGTGGGGTTAGATGACAAGATGATCTGCTGAATCAAATCAGATGACAGGTTGGAGAATTCTGCTAAGGGAGGTCCTGAGGTTCTTCCATAGGAGTTTGGTTGGGAGCGAAGGACTGGTGGATTGCTGCAATCTTCCCATCGTAGAATGTGGCAAAATCATCAACAGTCAAAGAGGAAGGGGCAGGAGGAGTCGGTGGGTTGAGTAGTGAGGAGAAGATGTTGTGGAGTTTGCCAGGATCATGTGCAGCGGCATCCAGCTTTTCTCTGAGTAAGGTAGTTTTGGCAGAAGTCATGTCACATGAGAATTTGGAGAGAAGAGTCTGGTAAGAGGTGAGATCTGCATCAAGTTGCAATCAAGTTGCAGTTCTTAATTCTCTCCTGTTGTTGCGCAGTACATCAGATAGCCAAGGAGCAGGACAAGACGCCTTCCTTGGTTTAGATAACAGCGGGCAAAGGAGATCTATGGATGAGGAGAGAGAGGAGAGGAAAGTTTTAGTTGCAGTCTTAAGTGGTAGAGAGAAAAAGGAGTCTGGTTCTGGGAGGGATGATAGGGTGCAGACACGGAGGAAGGGGAGACAGAGGGAAGGTTTCTGCGGGTAAAAGAGACATTTTGGTGGTTAGGTTTACATAGAATAGGAAGGGTTATGGTGAAGGATAACAGGTAATGATCAGATTCATGAAGCGGAATAGTAGTGATATCTGTAACTGGGGAAGGGCGGCAAAAAACGAGGTCGAGAATTCCCTGCCTTGTGTGTGGGAGGGCAACTGTTTAGAGATAAAGAGAAGGAGTTAAGGAAAGGGAGAAGGAAAGAGGATTTGAGTTTGTCAGATGGAAGGTTGAAATCTACTAGAACAGTGAGAGGAGTGTTAGCAGAAGGAAAAAGATTAAGAAGCATGTCCATTTCATCTAGAAAATTTCCTAGAGAGCCAGGAGGACGGTAAATAACCAAGATGTGAAGTTTAACTGGAGAGGTTACCTTAACTGCATGAAATTCAAATTATGAAAAACTGAGATGAGACAGGGGAATAGGCGAGAAGGACCATCTCTTGGACAACAGGAGACCCGTACCACCACCTCTGCCAGTTTCTCGTGAAGAGTGAGAGAATACATAGACAGAGGATAGGGCAGCCGGTGTAGCTAAGTTGTGTCTCTGTCTGTCTTAGTCTGTGAGAACTGACAGAGATAGGTTGAAGACACATGGTAGACTGAGGTAAATGTCTATAAAACCTGTAATTATTTGGTGAACAAGGGTTTGAGTCAATTCTCTGTGCACTTGCTATCTAGATTCTTGACTAACTTTGTTGCAGGATATGCTTATTAACCCCCCACAATTCACACCTTAAGGAAGGCTGAAATTACTCTTGATTAATTACCTGAAAACAAATTGCTTCAGACCTACTTCAATCACACTGCAATCAACACTACCAAACAGCAAAAACTAGGAACAGTATAAAGGAAGAACCAATCGTGTTTCAAAAACAGTACAAAAGTTAAAAACCTACCTTACCAGTGGAGAAGAATCCAATTTAGAAAACTAAAGCACACTAAAGTTTGAGCTAGATCCACCTTCAATATATGTAGCTAAGCCCTGCCCACAATTCACACCTTAAGGAAGCCTGAAACTGATTGTGGCAAGTGCTAGGGGGGGCGCTGGCTCGGGCTCTGCTGCTTCCCTATTGTTAACTACTGTAGCCAATTATGCCACCTTGGGAATTGCACCCAAGGAAATAAACTACTCTAATTATTAAATTAACTAAGGCACCCAGGTACGTTCACTGAAGATGCAATAGGCATGGGTTTCGTACATAAACGTTTATTTTCTCACAAGTCATAAACAATCATACACAATGTAATAATCCCAGAGTTATGTATAATAATAGTAAAAGTAGCTTTAGTTTGGCGACATCAAAGATATCCTAGGCTAAGAATGACGATCATGCTAAAATGTAGTATCAGACTAGAGCTGGAGCTTACCAGTGGATGGCAGACTATGAAAGACAAGGAGGGGATGAATATCCAGGCCAGAATCACCCCAAACACATGCATGTGAATCACATCCACACACAATTCACTGTGACAATCGACACAGAGGAGTGACCAACACGCACACGAAGAGGGGAAACAAACCCCAACACGTCACACTGCCACCACCTTTAGCTCACAGCTTTACAAGATTGAGACATATATTTAAAAACAAAGAAAGAGAGAAAGACAGAAAAGTGACAAACAATTCACAATTTAAAAATAAACTAAAAGAATACATACACCGCCGTTAGATAGCAAAGCAGCCCGCCAATAAAACAGCAGTCATGCAACACAGCAGTGAAGCAAGTAAATGTATGTGTATATTTATCCAATGACAGTAAAGCAAACAAAATGAAACAAAAATAAATCATTCAGGCAAAAGCAGTGTTCATGCGAAGCAGCGTTCACGCAAAGCAAAACAGCAGCGTTCATGCATTTGTCCACAGCACCCACTTTAACCTATAGTTCCTAATTAAAATGGAACAGATTGAACATTTACATACCACGGAGAACAATAAAATGTACTAATAAAACGTACATACCTGTTCCCGGATGCTGAATGAACAACCCCTAGCAATCCCGGTACAACCAGGAAGTACAGGGAACGAGCCACTTACCGACTCGAGTCAGGCAATGTTGTTAACAAAGTAACCCAACCGTCTAGGTAAAAACTGAAACAAAAACTGGAAAGTTGGGCGTGCAGCAAAAGGCATGCGCTCTACACAATGGACAGTCGATAGAAAGAGAATTTACCACAGAAGAGTCAGGAGAAACCTACATTTTTGATTCAATGAAAACCATTCCCCAAAATATAAATAATAAATGACGAAGAGTACTCATACCTGAGACGGAAGCGCAATGAAACAATGTGCACGCTACGCACAGAAGAGTCCACAGAAAAATGACATCACTGTAGAAGAAGCCAAAATGAGTCTACAAGCAGATTTAAATAAGTGCCTCCGTCCCAAAGCATAAAAGAGAGATCGCAAAAAGCATTCATACCTATATGAAAGCGAAAGTCAGACGCACCATAAAACAGTGCGCGCACTCTACAAACAGGGCTGGTAGGAAAATACCTCACTGGTAATGAGTCCAGAGGAAACCTAAGGAAAACATTTAAGTAAGTACCACTGCCCAAAAGCATAGCAAAGCGACTACAAGGAGCATTCTTACCTGTGGCAAGACCAGAAGTCAGGTACACAACCAAAAGGAGGCGGGCGCACTACATGAAAGGCTTTTCCGCTATAACAGCCCTCAGGCAAGCGGATTGGCTTGCGTCTGGAATAATCTCTGACTCGAACCAGGTAACCCGGAAGTCCTCCAACCAGGAGTATGGCAGTATAGCCGGTTGTAAATACGGTGCCCACATAAATATAATCAACATGATGAGACAGCTCATCCTGCTACAATCTACCTCCTACTTTTGAATCGTCGACCCGACGATGCACATTCCCATTAATCCCAGGGCCTAAATACAGCAGAAGCTACACTACACACTGAACCAAGGTCCCCCTGGGCAACTACCCCCACAGTTGGAACACCTGTGTCTGGGCAGGTAGCCAACAAAGGACAAGAACTTGGAAGTGTCTCCTGAGCCAAAATCAAAAGATCCTCACTATAAGACTCATGAAACAAGAAGAGATCCTTACATACGGTGTCATCAGGAAAAGAAGGATGAAGAGCATTCTGATGTATCACCAATGTTAACAAAGAATGGTGTACCTGCCTAGTCCTGCCGACCTCCCCAACCAGGACAATGGTATAAACTGACCCCTCATCTCTAGGTGCCCTCAAAACCTGATGAACCACCGAGCTCCACAGGTCTTGGAGTTTGTGACGCCCCCGTGCACTAAAATCACGTACGTACACCAACTGACCCTCCCTCAATGGCTCACCTTGCACCTGCTGATCATGATGTTGCTTTCTGTGAGTTGCAGCAAGCCTCAACCGTTCCTGGGCCCTCCTCAAATGCTGTTCGCAAGTGAGTCTGGTGCTCCAGAATTCATTCATGAACGGGGCCCGCAACTGGCTCCTGAATTCTCTCCAACAGAAAATCCACTGGCAACCGAGCCTCTTGACCAAACATTAAATAAAATGAAGACTCACCTGTAGACTAATTGGGTGTGTTATTATAACAGAACAACTCTTCCTAGATACTGGTAAGGCACGCAACAAAGGGGTCCGATTAAAACGCTCACATTGGCCGTTACCAGCTGGATGATGTGGCGTTGTGTGGGACTTCTGAAACCCGTAAATCCCACAAAGTTGCTGAATAAGGAGACTTTTAAAATTGCGGCCCATGTAGTGCCAACGTTCGCTTAACAACCTGATGACCATGCTCCTGATGTAACCCTGTCAAAACCTCCTGCTTTAACACTTGTGGCAACAGCAGCTGGTCAACAGATTTATCCCCATTGAAAGGAAAGACCTGCCGATAAACCATACCACCTTTCTCTAACAAACTAACCCACTGTCGTAAAAGTACCAGGGCAGGCTGCAATAACCGCTTACGCTCCTCAACTTTAGGCGGCTGATTTCGTCTCCAGAACACAAGGACGTCTTGGAGCACTGGATCAGCCTCCTGGAGGGCCCGCAAATCAGCTGTCTGACAAGGCAGTGCTTTCACAACGGCTAAAGATGCCGTGGACACCTCCGGCGGTGAAGCATGCTAAAAAGACACCGAAAGTGGCGTACCAGGAACCATAGCCTCCACTGATGAACCTGAGTGAAGTTGCCGTGACAAGGCATCTGCATTGCGGTTGCTCCTACCTGAACGATACCGAAGCTCAAAATTAATAAAAAGGGCAAGCTGAGCTGCCCAACGTTGTTCAGTAGCACCAAGCTTAAGGGAATTCAAATGACTCAAGAGATTATTGTCAGTATAGACCAGGCACCATTGACCAAGGAGATGTCCCTTAATTTCTCAGTCATAGCCCATTTCAATGCCAAAAACTCCAATTTCATAGAACTGTAATTTTTCATATTACGTTCATTGTATGGAGTTAATTATGTGCCAAAATTTAACGCCAACCTATTTTCCCACAAATGCAATGGAGCAACTTTCTCCTCCAAAACAGCAGATGGCGCTATCGGTCAATTTACTCTATTCTCCCGAGACCTCAAACAACATGTTTATATGGTTTACCCTTATGTCCCAGAGGAATATGAGCGGGGAACAGTTTTGAGGTGTCTATTATATATCCAGACAGCCAGACATATTAATAATTCACTTTCTTTAGAATAGAGCCCTGTAGGGGAATACAGTTATATCAAACGACAGTTGAATTTTAATGAACTATCGAAGGCTGAAAGAACTGCCATTGGCTTTTGATATCCATAACGGACGTATGTGACATGATGCATCAAAATCTTTTATAATTAGTGATCATATATACATTTAAATAACCTTTAACAAAGTTATAAGGGGGAAAAACAGGTTTGTAATATAATTCTATTTAAGCTTTTTTCCCACTTATAACTTTGCAAAACGCTGCATTTGTGAGAAAGTAAATTTTTTCTTTGCAAAGCAGATGTGTTTGTTTGTAAAATTTTGGCACATAATTAACTCCGTATCATTGGGCTTGAGACCCCGACTCGCATAAGTTATCGGCCTTAACTTTCCCCCTTGCTCCTGGAAAAGAACTGCTCCCAGGCCAGAATGACTCACATCTACTTCTAAAACAAAAGGTAATGAAAAGTCAGCATATGCTAATACAGGTGCAGTGGTAAGCATGCTCTTTAGCGCCTCAAAACTGGCATTACACTCCTCTGTCCATGCCCCAATAGCACAGAATCTCCTCCTGTTTTTTGATCCAGCACCACCCAAGTCTGCTACTAGTCTATGTAAAGGAGCTGCCAACTTTGCAAAACCGTCTATAAAACGTCTATAATAGCTAGCAAACTCAAGGAAGGATCACAGCTCTGAGACAGTAGTAGGAGGTCGCCAGTCAGCTTCCACCTGGATTTTACCTGGGTCAGTGGATACACCCTGGTCAGAGATCACATGGCCCAAGTACTGCACTGGCCGTTGGAAAAATGCACATTTGGAAAGTTTTCAGGCCCTCATGTTGCAGTCGGCCCAGCACCATCTCGAGTCTCTGCAGGTGCTGTTCTACAGTGGAAGAAAATACAATGATGTCATCAAGATACAGCAACAAAGACTTACACTGCTGGTCACCAAATATCTGCTTCATTGAGCTCTGAAAGGTACTGGAAGCATTACAGAGGCCAAAAGGCATACGATTCCATTCGAACAATCCAAATGGCGTACAAAAGGCAGTCTTGGAGTGATCTCTTACAGTGACCGGGACCTGGTTGTACCCACTAGCCAAATCCATGGTGGAAAACCAACACGCTCCAGTCATGGCGTCCAAGGACTCCTCAATACGGGGCAAAGGAATTGCGTCTTTCCTTGTCTTGGCGTTCAAATAACGTTAATCAACACACATCCGCAAAGTACCGTCCTTTTTTCGAGCAAAGACTATCGAAGAGGCATAGGGGCTACTACTCTCGCAAATGACCTGTACCGCTAACAACTGATTGTTATGTTCCATCACTATCTCGTATTCAGATGGAGGAATACGCCTATAGCATTGCTTAACAGGAATGTCATCCACAGCCAAGGTCCATCTCATGACCAGAGAAAACAGAGCTGTTCTTATAAAGAAGGGCTCTCACTTGCTCCTGAGCTACTGTGGGCAACAGAGAAAAATCTAAGGCCTATATCTGGTTCCAAACCGTCGGAACAGCAGACTGCGAATTCACAGTCACCATACAGGCTGGAACTTCTGTGATACCAGCAGGCAGGCTAACAACATGAACTGGATGGAGTGTACCTAACAGTACATGGGGATACAACACCACCTCAGTAGAACTCACATTAACAACAGGTACATAAGCTGTTTTTCTTGTCACCTGCACTATAGCAGGAGATGCCAAAAGTCCAGCCGGCAAACCGGAATCTGGTGGCTCAGAGTACTGGTCGGAGGAGGTGCTGGCTACCAACTTCATAACCCCAGCGGGGATCCGACAAGTCCTACTACCCTAAACCCTTACCCAACCAGAAAGCTCAGAAGTAGACGAAGCACTGGACTCATGACACTGCTGCAGTGCCTATATGACAAATACTGAAACCTCTGGAACAGAGGGCAAATTAAACAAAGCCATACCATGCTCCCCAAAAAGCTCTTTATAGCACCAACGGATGATGTTCATCCCCAAAACACCAGGCACTTGAGGCTGGCTACCACCAGGAGGATCTTTGACCACCAGCACTCCGCATTGCTGCATTACCTTACTACACAGCTCCGCATCCAATTCCAGATAACCAATATAAGGAATGGCTAACCTGTTAGCAGCTCTAAGCTGCAGCCTCCTGTTCCCACCGAATTGCTTCACCTCTAACCTCCAGCAGCGAAGCACTGGGCTGTCTGCGCACCATCTGCTTCAACTCACGACGCAAAGCATCATCTAGGACATGCTCCACAAACTGATCCCTCAACAGGACATCGGCATTGGACATAGCGATCGGGGCACACTGTTTTACCCTCTCCATAAGGCTCATTAATGCTAATGAAAACTCCTGTAAGGTTTCTCCCTCTAACTGGCGCATAGAAAACAAGGTCTCCTGCAAAGTTACGTAAGACTGAGAACACCCATACAGCTCTTGCAGTATTGAAATAACCTTCTCCGGATCCTCTCTATCAACAGTGGAACAATACCTTATCTCGTCGCGAGCTTCTCCCTCTAGGTGATCGAACAGGAAAAATGCTTAATCTCTAACAGACAGATGTTGAGTCCTCATACAAGCTCGTACCTTCTTAAGCCATTCATCCAACCCAACACCACCTAAACATGGGACACCACCTATCTCGAGGTACGAAAACTAAGCGCTCGGTTACTGGAACACTAGGAAGTGAAGAGGCATTACCTACCTACAAAAATTAGGTTATCTGATTTATATAGTGCATGGTTATTAGCTGCCTGTTTGTTACATTTTTCTGTCATTTGTGTGGTTGTAATGACCTTGGAACCGAACATGATTATTTTGTGCACATAAGTCATCATTTGAAAAACAATAAGACAGTCACTTGTATGTTTAAAGGCTGCGAGTACAAATCAAATGTATACACCACCTTCAAGTCACACAAAAGTCGGAAGCACAGCTTGCATTTTAAGGATGGTGTAGTTCATGGAACTTTCATAATTTATACTGAAGAGCCCATTTTTTTTTAAAAGTGAGGAATTTTGTGATGTAAATCAGTTTGATGATCTTGACTTCGATATGGCAAAGGATTAGGCAGAAAATACAGAACCTAAACTTGCTGAAGCGTTATTAAAACTTAAAAATATTTTTCATGTGCCAAGTGCTGTTAAATTGAAGTGTTAAATAGCCAACCAATGCCAGAGGGTTGAAGTAAAGAACTGATATACAAGTCTTATCGAGATGGTGTGTTTTTTTTAAGGAAAACAATTTTCTATCAGGTGGTCAACTTTGAGTGTTACTGAACTTGTATGTTGATGATTTTGAGATCTGCAACCTGCTAAACACATCTCATAAAAGACACAAGATCTGTGCTGTTTACTGGAATCTCAGCAATTTGCCAACGGGCTGCCATTCCCTTTTGTCTTCCATATATCTAGCTTTACTCTGTAGATCTGACGATGTCAGGGTTTATGGATATGAAAGGTTTTAGAGCCCTTGTTGCATGATCTTGTCACTTTGAAAAGTCAAGGTATTTTTATTGCACAGATTAGAGATTCTGTTAAGGGCACAATACAGTGTGTCATTGCAGACAATTTGGGAGCACACGGAATTGCTGGATTTATTCAGAGTTTTTCAGAGGAATACGTTTGCCGGTTTTGTGTGGGGCAAAAGTCTGAAATTTAGGAAAAAGAGGTAAGCTCAGGTGCATTCACTTTAAGATGTAAATATAGTCATGAAATGCATGTCAGATCAGCACAGGGCAATGCGAAACCTTGTTACAGTGTTAAAAGGCAATGTGTTTTCTTTTCACATCTTTCTTATTCAATGTTTGTACAGCTACCCTCCAGATGTTGCACATGACATTTTAGAAGGCATATTACCAGTTGAGTTAGCACACTGTTAGCAGCCTGGCAGGTAATTTTGGACCTTAAAGATATCGTTGAATTTGTTGTTTCACCAGTAATTACAACACAGTCGGTAGCTTTCCTTGAAGAAAAGATCTGTGACCACAGATGTAGGTTACAAGAGGTGTTTCCAGGTCTAAAACTGTTGCCCATCATTTTTTAGAACATTATCCACATATGATTAGATGTTTTGGTCCACTAGTTGAGATGTGGACAATGAGGTTTGAGGCAAAGCACAGTTTTTTTAAACAGGTTGTTCGTCACACACGCTGCTTTAAAAACATACTCTTGTCCCTGGCAGTGAAGCATCAGTTCATGATGGCATATCACCTAGAGTTAACCACAATTGATGGATCTAGTTTGACTGTCTTTGCTGTCTCAACTGTCTCTGATGACATTATGCATCATGAAGTACAGAAGGCGCTAAGGCTGAAATACCCTGATAGTACTCACATTCAGCTTACAAAGAATACATCTGTTAATAGTGTTAGCTACAGAAAAGGTATGATTGTTGTTTATGGCGCTGCTGGTGGTTTGCCAGAATTTGCAGAAGTTATCCAAGTGGTTGTTGTGGAGAGGAGCTTGGACTTCATTGTTAAAGAGTAAGGTGCCTGGTATAGGTAATATTTTAGGGCATTTGAGCTATGCCCCACATCACAAGTCTCCTTTATTGAACTTGGTTCCTTGGTAGACCACTACCCATTGGCAGATTACATCATTGGAGGCCGACGTATGGTGACACTTAAAAAAAAAAAACGGTCAAATGACTGGCAGCAATGACTGCCAAACAAAAAACGTAAGATTAAGGTAAAATACTCTAGTTCATATTATGCTCAATGTAAGGATTTTTTGAATTTTGGTAGACCTCCTTTTGTCTACTCAGTGCTCAGCCTGTATTCTGTCTGTCCCGCCTGGATTCAGGGAGCCCCTCAATGATACACACAAGTCAGTGCTCAGTGAGACGTTCAAAGTTTATTGTGGGAGACAGGAGTATATATACGCACACACACAAAGAACCAAAGAGAAGGGTAAATGCAGTGAGTGTTTACATCCGTTTTGGAATGTTTTTAAAAGATAGGGTGAAGAAGAACATAAATTTAGGAGTAGCTCTGCATTTATGAGCGTTTAACAAATTTACGACCTTTAACATAAACTACTATAGAATGTGTTTATTGAAAGTGCAGCTCTTGTTTTGAGAAAAGGAAGAAAAACACTCTGCTCTCACGCACACAGATTATCATGAAACACACTTAAAATCAAATATTTCCTACACTCAAAAACATTAAATTTACAGAAATTGTTATTTTATCTTTTACAAAGAAACACTGTTATTTTACAGATTTTTCCTAAATTTATACGATTAAACACCTTCATTTAAGTTTAGCAGTGAAACACCATTATTTTACAGATTTTTGCTAAATTTATACCATCGAAAACCTTCAATAAAGCAACAGCACTATGTGTTTAGCAGTTAAACACCATTATTTTACAGATTCTTCCCAAAATTTATACGATTTAACACATTCATTAACAGCACTAGACGTGTAGCAGCAGAATGTTTTTATTTTACAGTTTTTTTCCAAAATTATTACAATCAAACATCTTCAATAAAGTAAAAGCATTAGACATTTAGCAGGGAAACACTGTTATGTACAGATTTTTTCCTAAATTAAAGATTAAACACCATGTAAAGCAATAACACAAAAACCCTGATATTTAACAATTTTTTTTAATAAATTCCTATGAACACACATGTTCAATAAAGTGTTAACACAAACTCAAGATTACAATACCCTGTAGAACTGTGACACAGTAAAGTACAGGTATAATGCAAAACACAATAAAAAGAAGTTCAGTTTTATAGCATTACAGTAAAACCCTAAAATAAAAAAACTAAATGAAAAATTTAGACTACTGTGCTATAAAGGTGGAACATTTTTTCACAAACTTAAACATTGCTGTGAAATATCCTTGTCTTAAAACCTATGAAGAAATGAACAATTTCAAACAAGATTCCTTATGTTCCAATTAAAGTTGGATATGAAACTTTATTACAAATAAAGTACAATGTGGTCCCTTTCTTTACTCTATAGTTCTTAAATAATGTATGTGTACAAATAACTTTAACTTTTAGTTCAGAATCCTAATGCCTTATTGCAAGAATGTCAAATCTAAAACACACCAAAATGGCTAAATGGACGGTCCAGTGAATCCAAGAAAGATCCTCTTCCAAACAGGCAGTCAACAACTGGATCCTTGGTGCATTAGGGTGGATTGGAAGAGAGAAGAAAAGAACACATTAGGATATCGAGCTTTGTTTACAGCAACAACAATAAGAATTAATATAACAATAAAAATATATCTTACCGTCATTGTCTCTTGAGCTTGCAGGTATTTTTTCTCCCACTGAAACACGATGTGACATTTCAGAGTCTTCTCCTCTGTCCCTTAGAGACTGATTTTCTTCTCTTTTCGTCTTCACTCCCTCAAATTTACACAGACAACCGTTTACCGGCTGCGCTAAACATTTAAAGGACGGCTGTTTCCCATTGGTTGATTCATATCACTTTACGTCTGTGTCTGATACCTGAGCAATAAACCTGGTGTATTTCGCATCAGGCCCCGCCCTCGCTCGCGCGCTTATTTAAATGTGCTAGTAATGAAGCAGTAATTAGAATATATCCAATATATCCAATCAGAAACAAGATTAAAATGTTCCCGCCTCCAGCTTCTGATTGGCTGTGACAGTTAAAGAGTTCGTGGAGTTTTTCGCTAACGTTTTTGGTACAAAAATAAGACCATAGTTCCCCTCATACAAGCTAAATATCAAAATGTAACTTAAAGCGCTGCTTTAAAAAAGCTACACAGCAAATACATTATCCTTGTCTCAGAATATTCAGGCATGCATTAAGAAAGCTGATGGCTAGATAGCCATGGTGATATTTCAGAACAAATGTCATCAAAACAAAAAAATATATTTTTTGATAAGTATCAGTCTCCTAAATTCTCTTCACATTCTTTGAAGGCATGAAGCAAAAACAGAAAACCTACATGTAAGTGATAATTGTCACGGAAATGCCAGACTCCACCCTCAATCTCCGTTCCCAATCACCCGAGTTCTGAGCACACACCTGATTCACATTACCCTCACACCTTAAATACACCTTACTTCCCTGCACTCACCGTCTGACCTCAAACACGGAAACAGTTTCCCTAGCCTGTGTGACCTCGTTTGACTAGCACGTCCACTAACCGCTTTGTCTCCTGGCTCCTCATCTTTGTCTCAGATCCTCATCTCCACCAACTCCTTCATCCCTACAGCTAAGACTTTTTGGTTTTCATATCTTAAGTGATTTCAGTAGTTCACTATCTGTCAATAACCCACCCGTTCAGGTTCTGTTCAATACGATCTTTGTCTGAGTCTGTGTCTCCGTAACAGAAGGTCAGACCCAAAATAATCATGAACCCAACGGGTCCGGATCCACTACAAGAGCTGATGGAAAAACTTCGCCAAATCTTCACCTCCACTGAACCTCTTCCATCAACAAGCTCTTCCTCGGCAGACCACCAGTCCCATGGCAGTGCCACCGCACTATGTTGGCGAGACGAAGAACTGCAAAGGATTTCTGCTCCAGTGCGAGCTCACATTCGAGATGCAGCCATGCAGATTTCCATCTGATCGCTCTAAAATAGCATACATAATCTCTCTCCTTACAGGAAAAGCTCTCCAATGGGCAGAGGCCATTTGGAAGCAGGATGGTGATGTAGTGCATGACTATAAGGATTTTGTCGCCTACTTCCGGGAGGTTTTCACCCAATTGGCTGACTCTTCCACCACTGGCGAAAAGTTATTCAAGTTCAATCAAGGTGAGAGTTCTATTAACGAATATGTTTTAAGTTTCAGAACTCTAGCCGCCGCCAGTGGGTAGAATGAGTCAGCCGCCTTGACAAAGTTCCGACAAGGACTGAATCCACATTTGAGATTGCAGCTCGCCACCCAGAATGACTCAGTGGGGCTAGAGCAATTCATTTGGGTCACCATCCAAGTGGCAAATCGCCTCCAGGAATGCACTACAGAGCTCTTTATGCGCCCAGTACCGTCTTTAGTTCTTTGTCCAATAGAGGTGGGATCTCTTCTAGAACCCATGGAAGTGAATCAACAATCCTTCTCTAAACTCACACCCACCGAAAGACAATGGCGACTGACCCAAGGGCTCTGCCTCTACTGTGCCGAGAAGGGACATGTCCACCTGACATGTCCTTAACGACCTCCTTGTTCAAAGGTGAGTGAAATTTCGTACCTTAATAAACCTATGCCTCTATTAACAACCGAAGTAGTTCTTGATGCTGCTGTTTTGTCTGTTCCAGTAAGGGCACTCCTGGATTCATAGTCAGCTGGTAACTTTATCCCCGCTGCATTGTGTCACAAATTCCACATCCTCATGATCCCACACCCAACACAGTTCAAGATCTGCTGTGTCACCGGCGCCCTTGGCTTGCCGAACACATCCCTATTATCTCGTGGAACACGGGAGAGATCCTGAAGTGGGGATTCAGGTGTATTAATCGGTGTATAACCCCAAGACCACACTTTCCGTTAACACCACCTCCGTGGAAAGTCCTGCTGTCCAGACACACGTAACCATCCCCGAAATCTACTCCCACTTCAGAAATGTGTTCTGCCCTCGGCGAGCCACCCAGCTGCCACCTCACCGGCCATGGGACTGCGCCATTGATCTCCTTCCCGGTGAGCCAGTGCCCAAAGGGAAAATCTATACTCTCTCTCTACCAGAACAGGAAGCCATGGAGAAGTACATTGAGGAGGCTCTCCAACAAGGATATATTCGACTGTCCACAATCAAAAACAAGTGAACGTGTAATTTGTGTGGATTTGATTGATTTAAACAAATAATTACCAATAATTGTAAAATCTATTTTAATTGCAGAATAATACTATAGTGAAATGATCCTGCTCTACTTCACTTCCTAGTAAAAAAAAAATCTTTTTAAGTAACAGCAGTAACAAAAGTCAATTTTTGTTTCCTTTAAAGGGGTCATCCAGTGAATCAAATTCAAATTTTATTTGTCACATACACAGTCATACACAGTACAATATGCAGTGAAATGCTTATACGACCGCCGGTGACCTTAAAAATAAAGTAAAATAAAAAAAAACTATATATAAGGAATAAATATTAATAAAAGAAATAACATAAAATACAAAGGAAAATAAATGTAACTAGTAAAATTAACAACTGTACAAATAAGGGCATGTAAAAATAATAGAATATGGGAAAAATAAAGGAATATGGGGGGGAATATATATATAATTTTTTTAAAGTGTTTTAAAGTGGCATTGAAATGTCTTAAAGTGTCAGAGTGGCTAAGTGTCATGTGCAATGGCAGGTAAACATGTATTGTATAAAGTGACATGTGCAATGGCTTCAGATATGTAAATATGTATTGCATGAATGTGTCCATGATTGTCCAGTCAGTGTCAATGTTTAAAAGACGTTAACTCCTGTGTGGTGTGATGTGATTGAGAGACCTTATCGCCTGCGGGAAGAAGCTCCTCCTCAGTCTCTCTGTGTTCGCCTTCAGGGAGCGGAATCGCTTCCCAGACCGCAACAGAGAAAACAGTCCATTGTTGGGATGGCTGAGGTCCTTCACAATCTTCCTGGCCTTGGTCCAGCACCGCTTGCTGTAGATCAAGTGCAGGTCAGGGTGCTCGGTGCGGAAGATGCGCTCAGCTGATCGCACCACCCCCTGTAGAGCTCGTCTGTCCTGCATGGTGCTGTTTCCAAACCAGGTCGTAATGTTTCCCGTCAGGATGCTCTCTATGGTACAGGAGTAGAAATTCCTGAGCACCTTAGAGGGCAGTCTAAAGTCTCTCAAGCGTCTGAGGTGGTAGAGACGCTGCCGGGCCTTTTTTACCACAGTGTTGATGTGACAGGACCATGACAGGTCCTGCGTGATGTGAACACCGAGGTATTTGAAGCTGTCCACTCTCGCCACTGAGCTCTCGTTGATGACGGGGATCTGGTAGTTCCTCTCCTGCTTAGTGCTGAAGTCCACTATCAACTCCTTTGTCTTACTGATCTTTAAAAGGAGGTTGTTCCTCTGGCACCAGTTCTCCAGATTCCTAAACTCCTTCAGGTAGGTCGTCTCGTTGTTATCAGAGACCAGGCCCACCATGGCGGTGCCATCAGCAAAACATAATGATGGTGGTGAAGCTGGTAGTGGCCACACAGTCATATGTGTACAAAGAGTACATCAGGGGGCTCAGAACACACCCCTTGGGGGCTCCAGTGCTGAGAGTGATGGAGGCTGAGACATGTCTGCCCATCCTTACTGCCTGTGGTCTGCCAGTTAGAAAGTTGGAAATCCACTGACACATAGATGAGCTGAGTCCCAGGTGCTCCAGTTTGGTGGTGAGTATGTAGGGAATTATGGTATTAAATGCAAAGCTGTAGTCAATGAAGAGCATTTTAACATAATTCCCCCTTCTAGTGTCCAAGTGAGTAAGTGATGTGTGGAGAAGATGAGAGATGGCATCGTCTATGGAACGATTTGGACGGTAAGCAAACTGTAGGGGGTCCAGTGTGTCTGGTAGTGAAGAAATAATGAAGTCTCTGACCAGGCGTTATAGGCGAAGATAGCACTTCATCACTACTGAGGTGAGGGCTACAGGGTGATAGTCATTGAGAGAAGCAGGGTGGGGTTTCTTCGGGACAGGAACAATGATGGACTCTTTGAAGCATGTGGGGATCACCGACTGAGTTAAAGAGATGTTGAATATCTCAGTGAACACAGGTTCTAGCTGGTCTGAGCAGGCTCTAAGGATATGACCTGAGATACCGTCTGGTCCTGCTGCTTTTCTGGTGTTTACTCTCTTGAAGACTCTCCTCACATCACGCATGGAGATGATGAGCGCCTTTCCAGTGCTGGCAGTGTCTTCCTGTCTGCAGCCGTTAGCACTGCTAGCATTAGCATCGCTACCGTCTTTAGCTGTAGCCTCGAAGCGAGCATAGAAAGTGTTTAGCTCGTCTGCCAGAGTCACGTCCGCGTTCGTCACACCGGTTGTTGGTGTTTTATAGTCCGTTATTGTCCTTAATCCCTGCCACAGGCTCCTAGAGTCACTCTGTTGGAGCTGTGACTCTAGTTTTCTCCCATAGCCCTGCTTCGCCTTTTTCACCGCCTTCCAGAAGTTATATGACGCAGCCTTGTACGGTTCCATGTCCCCCGTCACGAGTCCCGTGTTGTAGGCAGCGGTGCGAGATCACAGATCATCGCGGATGGTTTTATCCATCCACGGTTTCTGGTTGGGAAACGTTTTAATAGTCTTTTTATCTATGGTATTATCCGCTAGTTTCCCGATGAATCCCACAACCGCTTTCGTAAACACGCTGACGTCATCATCAGGGCTGTTTCTGGACATGTCCCAGTCTGCATCATCAAGTGCGTCCTGTAATGCGGCCACCAATTGGTCCATCCAGCGTTCCTCTGAACTGGAACTTCCCGTTTCAGCCTTTGTTTGTATTTTGGCATGAGGAAGATGGCGACGTGGTCGGATTTACCAAACGGAGGGCGAGATTGTGCGTTGTAGCCATCCTTGACCGTAGTGTAACAGTGGTCCAGTGTCCATTTACCCCTGGTGGGGCAGGTGATATGTTGATGAAAGTTCAGCGCTGCGCGTTTGAGGTTGGCACTATTAAAGTTCCCCACCACAATAAGCGCAGCGTCCCGGTGTTGTGTTTGGTGCTGTGTAAGTGCCTCATGCAGCTTGCATCCGTGTCCGCTAGTGGTGGAATATAAACGGCACTTATTATGACTGATGTAAACTTCCTAGGTAGATAAAAAGGACGACACATGATGGACAGTAGTTGCAGATTTGGTGTGCAGGAGCGTGTGAGAGCTACAATGCTCGTGCTGTTGCACCAGCTATTGTTCACCATTAAACACACGTCACTTCCCCTTGACTTCCCCGAGAGCTGCGTCCTGTCTATGCGGTGAACCGAGAAGAACTCGGCCGGCTGGATGGCGTGGTCCGGCACCGCTGGGTTCAGCCATGTCTTGGTAAAGCAGAGGAGATTGCAGTCCCGAATGTCTCTCTGGAACTTTATCCTGGCCCTGAGGTCATCGAGTTTGTTCTCCAGTGACTGGACGCTGGCAAGCAGGATGCTAGGCAGAGGTGTGCGGTGCGCTTGGGCTCTCAACCTGTTCGTAACGCCTCCTCGTTTCCCTCAAAGCCGCCGCTTCGCGTCGCGTCCTTTGTTCTCCCTCAGAATCTCACTCGGCCAGCTCGGATCCGGAGTTAAAAACTTCGAATTGTGAGTACATTGTATACCAATAGAAACAAGAGTGTCTCTATCATACCTAATGTACTCAATGGTGATGATTTGGCCGATTTAAAAACGCTGAAAACTAACTTAAAAACAAAAACAAACAAAAGGTTGTCGGAGCAGTCGTGATGGCAGCCGACCTCACTGGCGCCATCTTGGAAACACAGACGTGAAAAATATATACTTACAGAAAGCAAAATGTCTGCTTTTATATAAACTAATGGAGAAAAAAATCTGCTTATATAATTTGTATAAAACGTGGCTTACTACAGCGCATCCACTCACAGCCGAAACAAAAATATATTAACTTATCAATGAATTATTAAAATGCCCAGTCAGTTTCCTTGCTGTTTTCCCCGACGCATTTAAAATCATTAGTCTACTTCTGCCGGTGCGGTGTTTCTTATCCCCACCCCCGTTAAAACAGCGTTTTTAGAGAAAGGCTCGCCCGCAAGAGGTTGTGCGCGTGCAGTCCACTACACAGCAAAAACATATTTGTATATCATGACTAAGATAGCACTTATTTAACACATATAAATTTGTGTTTGTTATATTTCTGAGAAAGAGAAATCTCTTATAAATCGACAAAGGGAAAGAGCGCACACACGCGCCGCGAGTTCACGCGAGCATTTTACATTTACTAAAAGATTTAGTCATAACCACATTTTGTCAATTCACACACATGCATTGTGCTATGTTGTTTGTATACACTTTTACTTTTCCCCTTCTAATCTCCTCTTTGTTTAAAATGCTCCCGATATGAGCCGACACGAGCAGCTTCATTTCAGTCATAATATTCCTCTATCATAAATTATTGATAATTTAATAATTATTAAATGGTGGACATAAACAGCAAAAAGAACTATTATTTAATTTTTATTATTATATTATGTTATTGAATGATTATTTGAAACTGAAGCCCTTCGTGTAGATTCATGCCACGAGTCATTTTATCATACAAAGATTATTACGTTGTGCTCGGACCACTACGCTTTTGTGGATTCCAAAATTGACATTTTGACCGTTTTTTAATTACTGGAATGGACGAGATAGAAAGTTTCCTCATCATAACATGCCTTGTATTGTTTTTAATTGCTCGATACATAACCCATCATTTTTAATGCTATTTTACGAAGGGAAAATACAAATGGAATAATATTATTTGGTTTATTTATTTATTTTTAAATAAAATCTAAAATTAAAACATTGTAGAGTAATTAATAAGATGCATGTTATGATAAGAAAAATCTTATTTCAGCGATTAAAAAACAGTAACTTTAGACAAATTTAGGAAGAGGCCTGAAGCAAGATCCTCGGACCAGTGCTCGGACCACTGACTCCAAAATTGACATTTTTACCGTTAAAAATAAAAATGTTTTTACAAGCCCTTGAGCTGTTGTTTATGCTGTTTTCTTTAATGATAAAAATAGACAGATAGAAACAGAGAGTCTGTTTAAACAAAATTAATTGCAGCTGTTAATGAAAATGTCCCTTTGCGCCACCTGGCGGTCATTTCACAAATTACTTTGAATTGCAACTGAATTTTTTTGGCTATTGCCTTTTGGCCGCAACAGAGTGTGCGCATAGACATTCCGCTTGAGTAACCACTGTATGTCTTCCATTTTCTTATAATTGCTCCCACAGTTAAGTCCTTCGCACCAAGCTGCTTACCTATTGCAGATTCAGCCTTCCCAGTCTGTTGCAGGTCTACAATTTAGTTTCTGGTGTCCTCTGACAGCTTGTTAGTCTTCGCCATAGTGGAGTCTGGAGTGTGACTGTTTAAGGTTGTGGACAGGTGTCTTTTATACTGATAACAGATGCCATTAATACAGGTACTGAGTGGAGGACAGAGGAGCCTTTTAAAGAAGTTACAGGTCTGTGATTTCTGTGCCAGAAATCTTGCTTGTTTGTAGGTGACCAAATACTTATTTTCCACCATAATTTGCAAATAAATTCTTTTAAAATACTACAATGTGATTTTCTGGATTTCTTTTTCTTATTTTGTCTCTCATAGTTGAGGTTTACCTATAATGAAAATTACAGGCCTCTCGCATCTTTTAAAGCAGTAGAACTTGCACAATTGGTGGCTGACTAAAAACTTTTTTGCCCCACTGTACATCCAAATGGCTCTTGTCCGCTGGAACCCATTGGTTTAACCAGAAGAATGCAATGTATTTCGTATTACCTGTCTGTCTCTGGGTGGCTTTATGATTGATATGTTAATGACTGGTTCTTTTGATGTTCAGGACACAGTATAGCTTTAAAAGACAGAGAGATCTTCAGACATGATGCCTGCTTTTGTCTGCTTATCTATCCTGGTCGATCAGGCCCGAACTGTTAATTGTATCAAGGTGCAGTGGACACAAAAGGCAATATCTCTTCTTTTCTTAATTTAGTTTAAAACTTATCTTGGACACTCTTTTTACCTTTTAAACCTAACAGCAGCAACTCTTTGCTGCTCCTCATGATGATCTCTAATGTTTTGTCAGTCCCTGCTTCTACCAGTCATACTCGCTCTTGCTGTAGACGTTACTCAGTCTAAAACAGGGTTGCAGTAATAGCTCTGAGCTCTGCCTGACATAACCATTTTTGCAGAAGATAGCCTAATTTTAGTCTAATTAGAGCCTAGAAGGCCTAATTTTATTTTCAGTAAGGAACACCTGTGACACACCTGTGGCAGAATGCCTGTGATGACACTACTTGTTTAAACACCCACCGGCCAAACAAAATTTTTGTTATAAACTTCTTGTGTTGTCTTTACTGTAACATAGTAGCAACAGCCTAAGTCATAGCGTAGGTTTCTTGCATTTTATCGTGGCCTTTACATCTTAGAGATAACGCATTAGGCCTGAATATACAGATGGAGCCACGCCAAATAGCCGCGGAAGTGTGAATTGCGTACAAATGGCGTACGGCTGCCTTATGCACGCCGTAGTCCCCCCTCCTTTTTCTTTGAGAAAGGCGTGTCAAGATTTCACAGTAAACACGCCCATTCAAGCCCTATTTATGCATTTACCTGGTTCCACCACTAGATGGCGCTTCGTTCTCAAGGACCCGTTAACACAAGCCAGCAATTTAGTTGCGCTGAGTTGCAATCACGTGATTTTAACAACCCACCCCCACCGAACTGACGCTGCCAAACTGCACTAGAGATGAAGATGGCGGCTTAATGGACTATTCGCGGTAAGTGGTGTTTTTATTTATAAAATTTGTTTGGGATTAGTTTACAGTTTATTTCTTAGTTTAGTTTTTTTACCGGCCGTTTTAAAAATCACTGGCAGCACCAGCAGCGGTCAGATGTGACTTTAGGTAACTTAATGATCTGTTTACCAAGTCTGGAGTTAACATTACAGCTTACTGTCAGTGTCACAAACTCACAATGTCACTCCTCTTCAACTAAAAAAGACACTAAAGCTTCGAAAATACTATTAATGTCCCTAATACAAAAGCTGCACTACTACCGGATGAAGAGTGTTTGTGCTCTATAAAAATGCCTTTAGAGTCTGACCGCGTGTTGTCTGGATAAATTCAGCATTTATTTATTCTTTGGGTAAGAGTTAATCTGCAGGTTATATCTGTGAATATAATGTGATGCAGTTCATGAAGGACACAAGCTGAGGATAGATGTACAGGAGCTCGCGAGCTAAACGCTCATAACCGGGATTATATTTTTCTCAGTTTGGCCGTGACTTTGCGCGGGAGCGCGAGCGCTTAGTTACCGAACTGGATAAAACTCTGAAGTGTTTATCAGTTAAGGAGTGTGGGGGGGGAGGTGTGTGTGTGGGGGGGGAGGTGTGTGTGGGAGGAGGTGAGGGGGGCTTCAGTACTCGGGTAGTTATAGTTTGGCTTCAGAGATGAACTAATATATACGAGTGTTATATCGCCTAACTTATTTGTATGAAAAACGCATTTTAATTTAATGCAGACGATAATACAGACAAACCGGGGTTAACACTAACAAAGTTCAATGGTTAAAGTTATCCCAGTTTATTTACATTTCAGAATTCCCCAAAACAGTATTTTACACACTCTGTGGTGTAAGTTTACTAATATGTTTTATATCTATTACAACTAGATATTCTGTAAAGTTTATTTATCTTTGTCTTCACTAAATTCTCCTGTTGTCTTTAATCAGGGCTCCGCTGTGGAGGATTGGGGGGTCAGACGGATGACGGTTGGCCTTTTGGAGCTACTGGAGGAGCCTGAACAAGCTGTTGAGGGAGCTGTAGGAGGGATGATGTCACAGTGCAACAGCTTTAGAATGATGTTTGGTCAGGTCTACTGTATATTCTGAACATAGAATTGCAAAACGTCTAATACTTTAGGGAGGAAACAAAGAATTAAACAGTTCCATCTTTAATATTTTTTAAAAATGATATTTTAATATAAAAGAACCAGATAGAGACTGATAAGCAGCTAGTGTTATCCGGGTATTTTAATGACCTTTAAGCAAAAATTAAACATGTTTTCACCTGTTTTATACAAATTATTTGTTTTTACTTTTACTTTTGACTAGTTTTAAAAGAATAAATTTTATTTTTAAAGTCATGTGTGCGTGTTTTAATTGTTGGCGGATTGTTTGTGTATTTAAAAATACATTTACTTAAACCAACAACTTCAATGTGCAAAAAATGGGACCCGACGTTGTTTTAAATAGTCAAAGAGTTGGGCTAATAATGATGATAATAATAATAATTATTATTATTATTACTGGTTATAGAAACGAATGAAAACAACAGTTAAACACTTGATCATATGTATTTGTGCTAGTTTGTGTTTGTGATTGTGACCCATAATCATTTTTTTTCTCAGTATAATTTTTTGGGGGGTTTTAAGAATCCATTAAAAGAGCAAAGACAAACTTGGAAGGTAAGAAACCTCAGTGGAGAATACTGACTATGACATGGTGCTAATTGCTCTGTGTGTGTGTTTTTGGCGGGGGGAGGGGTACTTCAGACTTACTTGTCTGTGCGCAAAATGTTTGTGTTAAACCAACGGAGAAATGCAGGAGCGCGCGCGCGCACACACACACCTCTCATCCACAACCGCTTTAACTGTTGTCTTGTAAATCGTTGATTAAACCTATGAACACAGCTGTTCAGCATCAGTCCTAAACACAAGCGCAGGGTCTGTTTTTGTCCTTAATTAAAAGACACCAATATGTTAATAATTTACACAATGATAACATGTTGTTTATGTTTAATGTTTATTTTGCGGGAAAAGGTAATAAGCAATATTTAAAATAAAATAAAACAAACCAGGAAGTAAGTGTTTCATACATTAAGGTGCTGTGTATAACCAAGTGCCCCAACAGACATAGCAACAGTGTGTGCGCTGTGGGGGATTGGAAGGTGAACGAATATAATCATTTACAAGACCAAGGACGTTCAGAGGTGTGTTATACCCCCCTGCCACGGATTGCCGCCCATTACGCAATCGCTATCTTCAAAGAAAAGCCGCCGCCCCTTTTCATTCAAACGCGTTAGCGAGTGTTTTTCTTTCCCTACGCTCGGTTTTGTGAACACAGTTGCGTTCAGTAACACGGTGGAACCAATTACATAAACAGCAGCAACAACAACCATTATGATCACACTTTGTTAAATTTATATTGCTTAAATATTTCGCAGCTCTGTCCTCTTTGCATTGCTACGTGTTTATTTACTTCCTTTTCGCATCGTATAATGCACTCTAAAATCGACACTATCAAACTTGGAAATTATATAATATTCAATCAAACATCGTTATTAAAAGTAACGAATTTGTCACTACTCTTCTCTCATGCAGCACGGCTAAAAAGATAATAAAAATTACACCAAAGTGCTGCAGGTTTGGTGTCTGTGAGCTTTTCCTAATCAGAGTTACACGGGGGGCATTTTGTGGCTGATCCAGTTACACTCTACTTAGATATTACACAGAGGAGAGTTCACTTCTGTTCTCTTCATCCTAGCTTAATTTCATCTCATGAAATAATAGTAAGTTTTGTAAAGTCTGAGTTCATCTCCCCAGCCAGTGTTGGGACAGGGTAGCATCGTGGCAGGATTGGTGTCATTTTTATTATCTTTTTAGCCGTGCTGCGTAAGAGAAGAGTAGTGACGAATTCGTTACTTTCGTTACTAGACTATTTTGTCTGCAAGTGAAATACATCGATACGTTAATAATTTACACCACGATAACATTGCTGCAGACGGATCTAGAGACGTGACTTTGAGACGTTCACAGTATATTCGAACCGTAGACAGAGTTTATTCTGCATAACATTACAAAACAGCCATGTCCAATAAAACAGTGCATCTTTAATAAGCCAGTAATAATAATTCCAGTCAGTAGTAAAATTAACGAAAGACTGAGAAGCCCTGTAATATATATATATATATATATATATATATATATATATATATATGTTCAAATTAACGTTTCAGAGTAGCCTATATAATTTGTCTTGTCCGTTTACAGCGTTGGCTGATTTGGTGATTGAGACCCATGGGTTACATTGAAATATTTTATTAGTAGTAGTAAGCCAGTCTTTAGTAACCTTGAATAAATCACAATATAAGCCCTCTCCCGCGCGCACGCTCTCTCTCTCTCTCAAAACATGAAATCGCGTAAAACCAAATGAAACTATGGCAAAAATATATAAGCAGTGAAAATTACAGTAGTCTCCTGTAGGTGATTCCTGTCCTGATAACAGGCGCTGACCCTCTGGACCTGTTTAGTTCTGTTAGTATTGTGTTCAAGTGTGAATGTTTATGGGGATTTAATCTGTTTCTGCAGCCGCATCTATTCACCGTAGTGATAAGTGATTAATGTCCCATCAGATCTTTAATGGGAGAACGTTATGCTGGTTAAATGACTAAAGACATACTAATCCGTATGGACAGATATTTGTTTCATATATTATGCGTTATTAATCGATTTGTTTTGCCAATTTTTGACTATCAGCGAAAAAAAACATTAGCGAAAACATAAAAAATATAATGAAAACAAACCCAAGCAGAAGTTAAATTTTAAGCGTTACTTTGCAGCAAAATATTATCTACCAGTGTATTAAATGGAAATAGATAAAATACACCGTAATGTAAAATACTGTACATAGCCCGCATTGTATTCCGTACCTACAACGACCGGTATAGATAAATTACAGATGTTACCGTGTCTTTAAGTATTATTAAGGATGTCGTGAAAAATATTGCAATAAGTAGTTTTATTAATTAATTTAATCATTAATTAAAAATAGCATAAGCATCATGGATTGTGTATTGAGGGATTTAAATCTGTTTTATGAATCGTTTTTTATCCCTCTTTTTTACCACATCATCTATTTATGAAACTATGTTGATGTAAGTTATGTTATATATATATCAAATATAGTAACCGGCTGCTTGGACACTGCAGTTAACTGAAGCAGTCAATGCTCCATCTGGCGGAATTATACAGCATTGCAACCATCTTTTTAGAAAGCGCATGGGGGCGTTTATGGGGCGGGGCATCGTTAACTACGTCATCGCGGGGGATCACATTCCGTGCACGGATCGATCATGGTCCTGTCACGGTCCTGTCATAGACCTATCATGCTCCAAGCGGCTGTTTGACGTGGCTCCCACTGTACAGTACATAATATGCAGCATAAAACCTAAATTTTATAATGCTGATTTATAACAATATAAATTGCTAAAATTGTAATTTAAATAAAATTGAACTGAATTTATTAAATTATTAATATATTAGGACTATTAGAGAAAATATATTTATAGACAATACAAGAAGAACAATTTATAAAAAAAAACACTTTTGTTTCATCAAAATTTCACATTTTTATTGTATATTTACCATTGCTAATGAAATATATTATTTTCTATAAGTGATCAGAATTATTTTATTTCTTTGATGTAAAAATAATTTGATAAAAATTAAATTATTCTTGTAATTATTATATAATCCCATTTTGAGTATATTACCATGGTAAGACTTTTATATGGTTTACAAATTTTAAAAACTGTTTTCTTATTTCAGTTGTTCTTATTCCATAAATAATTGGATTAAAACAACTTGGAAATAGTATATACATAGTACTCAAAAATACTCGAACATTGGGAGAAAAATTATTTCTTATTCTGTATGACATATAAGAAATCAATGCAAAAGCTAAACTGACTGCCATTACAATAATATGTGTAATACTAGTGTTGACTGTCTTTAAGTGGGCCTTCCCTGATTTCATGACAGAAATAAATATTACCATATATGATGCAGTAATGAAAAGAAAATCTGATGTTGGAATAAGAAAAGCCGATACAAGTCCAATAAGATTGTTAATAGATGTGTCTCCACATGCCAACTGAACCAATCCCATATGTTCACAGAAACAGTGATCTATTTCATTTATTGTACAGAAATTCAATTTTCCAGCCAAAGAGATCATGATGATATTTAAGATTAGATTTCTGGTAACTGGTACAATAAGAAACTTGAGAAAGCTGTGAAATTCCATGTATTCATGATAATAAAGTGGCCTGCATATAGCAAAGAACCGATCTAGTGCCATCCACACTAGTACAGTGGACTGAAATGCACCAAGAATCTGTATGCAAAATATTTGTATTAAACAGCTTACTAGAGTAATTCCATTCCAGCCTATAAGCAAATTGAGTAACAAACTTGGTACAAAAAGTATTGGCAAACACAAGTCCACAACACCCATAATACCTATTAGTACATACATTGGAGAGTGCAGAATCTTTTGAGATGCAATTAAATATATAATAATAGAATTGGATATTGTAGACAATAAAAACAGTAGAAAATATGGTATGGATAATATGGGTCTCCATTCCCCCAAGGCCAAAAAGCCAGTAAGCTTAAAAACTGTGTATGAAATATTCTGTGGAAAGAATTCTTGCATGCTTCTCAGTCTCAAAACTTTCCTTAAACAACCTAATAGGGCAGGACACCTACCAAAAATTGTTATAAAAGAAAAATGTTATATATTAAAACATAATAATAACATTTATAATTTTACCACTACATCTACATCCACCACATGTCAAAGGTAATGAAAAACTCTAACTTTAAATAAATATATGGATTTTTTTTTTTATTGTTACTGATTGTTGTTCTAAAACATTGGTATTACATAAATCATAATAATAAAATATTAAATGATATAGGTTTTGATTAATAAAATGGGCTTTTTAACAGACCTACAATTCTTATGTAGAAGAAAACTACAGTAGTTTTACAAATAATATATGTCCTTCAGTAATATATGTGTCACAACAAATGGCAAGATTCCATGTCTGATACATCTATTATCCTCTTGCCCTTTCTGGCCTGTCGTCTCCCTTGTAAAACATTGACATGAATCCTGTTGCTATATAAATCTTTTATTCTCAAGGGGCTCTACATCTTTCAACACGCTTTGCCAGCAATTGTAGAATGACATGGAAAAGCAAAGCCTGTTTATCTCCGTTACATACTAACTTCTCACAATTTTAGCTGTAATTTGTACCATTATGTTTCAGATGTGAATGAATGTGGATATTAGTTGGGTGCAAGTCACAATTTGCCATTCACAAAAGAAGATTTTTATTATTATTGTTGTATTTAATAGTTTATTAGGCTGCATGCAACTACATCAAAACATAATTTGCTTTAATCAAAGCTAATTATTACATGGGTAGCCTATTATTAAATGGTATTATAAATCTATACCTTTAGTTCATTTTTCATGACCACATTAAAGTAAATTACAGTAATAAGTCTTAATATGGAAAAATATGTAATAAAACACTAACATATAATAATGAAGCTATTGACGAACAAACTTCATAAAATGACACTAAGAACCACTCACATTGCTGGTAGAAGAAGCTTTTTTTGCATTGAAATTGTCAGTAGAGCTTTAAAATATATTGTGCATGCTTAGTGTGACTAAGCGCCAATATACCCTGGGTGTTGAGTTACATTTTTACATTTTTTAGGCTAAGACTTACCCCTCATACTGTAATTAATCTGCACAGTACAGTGAATAATAACTCTCACATTAATAGTTTAGATCTATTTAGGTTAACAGAAGAACAAGCATTAGCTCTTGACAAACCTACTACCCATGATGGACTAACTAATAGTCTGTAACAAATGCCCAATAACAAAGCTCCAGAAAGAGATGGCTTCTCTGTTGAGTTAACATTTACGTTTAGGCATTTGTCTGATGCTCTTATCTAGAGCAACTTCATTGGATAGATTTTTAATGGGGGGGTTCGGTATTAACCAAAGAATTGCAGAAACAGATAAAACTTAAGTTGTTTGTTTGAAGATTGCAAGAGACTTAGCAGTACAGACATCTAGAGAAAGTTTATTTTACCACCAAGATGCCAATACAGAAAAGAGAGTTTTGTACACATTTTTGTAATGTCTTTTGACCTCTCCTAAAGACAGTACTAACTTGTAGTGCAGCTACATAAGGGGTTAGTTATTTGGGCTAAAATTTAAGTGGTAAATAAAAAAATTAAAACACCAGGCCTTTTTAACTACCCTGTAAGGTTAATTTTGTTCCCCAAAGCACTGTGTATTGGTTCCGGGGTTAAGCTTCCACGCGCATGCGCGAGGCAATCCCGATGACGTGTCAGGTCATGTGTACCGGCATAAAGCCCGGTGGAGAGATGTGGAGACAGCGTGTTGCATTTTGGATGAGAGAGATTGTTTGATGCTTGCCGAGGATTATCTTTTCCGGAGTGAATTAATCTGTACGGGACTCATTCAATACTCCTTCTCATTCCGTTTTCTCGTGCTGCCGGATTTACCATTTTAAACCGGTTAGACCGAGCCATCTCTCCCGTCCACCATTGCACACTTACAATAACACGGACTTGGACATTCATACATACACCCTCACACACGCATGCACTACTGACATTGTTTATAGTTGTATATATTTTGTACATACTTGTCATGTTGCCGGCGTGAGTGTTTGCGTGGCATAACTGCAGAGGCAAGATGTTGGTTCCAAACTCGTCTTTATTAAAGTAAAACACAAAACAAAAAGATATTTTCTTAGAGCACTTGTTAACTTTAATATAACTCCCTCAATAACTAAACGACCATCACTAAACTCATAATTATAACAGAAGCTAGACGCCTTTTGAACTTAAGTCAGGCTATTTATAGTAATGACCCTAATGGGTCGCCTCAGCTCAGGTGCGTGCTCCTGTCACCTGACCGAGGTGCGCCATGGGAAACGAAGTCCAAACCACTAAAACAAAAACATAATCAGTAGGCGTTTGGCGCCCTCTAGGGGTTAACCCTTACAATATTGGTTTGTTGAGCAACTTATTTATTTGTCTATTTTACATTAATACACTTTGAGTTTGTTTGGTAATTGTTGTGGCTGTCGCGTGTCTTTACTTGCTCCGCGAAGATTGGGCAACACTGGAAGTAAGTACTATTAGCCCATATTTAGATTCTAGTAATAGTGTAAGTAGCTTAAATATAAAACCTGAGCATTACATAGTGGTGGCCGTATGGGGAATCTGTTTGTTTGGGTAATTTTCCGGTGTTCTGTGACTTTGCAGAGTAAGCAAGATGCTAACATTGCTAGCGCTAAGGCTAATGCGTATGCTGATGCTAGTAGTACTGGGAGGGCCAACTTTGTTGTTGCTAATACTCTAATGGATGATGTAGATGATCATAATATACATGCATTTGTGACACGCCGTAACTCTACAGCAGAAATAATTTCTTTGATTAGTTCAATGTATATATCTGATAGACATGATGATATTGTGGGTCATATGTCTAATATTGCTGCTGATGTAAAAACAATGCATTCTGAACTTAATGTAAGATGGCTGTAATGGCTCTTTCTAAGAAAGTGGGCATGTTAGAGAGGGATTTTAGAGAATCCATAAACAGCAGATTAAACCGGGAAATCAGTTTTTGGATGCTAAATTAGCAGAGCTGGAGCGCTACTGCCAGGAGACTCTGGAAAAACCCTACTGAGCCTCTTAGATGTTGCCTGGTGGCCCACCATCCGCAAGGACGTCTGGCATTATGTGCAATCGTGTGCGGTCTGCCAGAACTCCAAGAAATCAAAGTTTATGTAGTGCAGCTTCATAAGGGGTTAGTTTTTTGGGCTAAAATTAAAGTGGTAATTAAAAAAAGAAAACCACCAGGCTCATAAAGGACTCAAGGTGAAGAGATCACTTATTTGTTTGTTTGTCTATTTTACTTCAATATACTTTGGGTTTGTTTGGTAATTGTTGTGGCTGTCGCGTGTCTTTACTTGCTCTGCAAAGATTGCGCAACACCAGAAGTAAATACTATTAGTCCATATTTAGATTCTACAGTAGACCCCGTAATAGTGAAAGTAGCTCAAAAATAAAAACACAAGCATTACAAACTGAACAAATCTACTGAACTTATATGAAATAAAAATTATCCACTTTCGAAATCTGATATAGTTTTTCTATGCTTAAATTCATTTTTTTATGTTACACAAGAGCACTAAGCAAGATTGCCCCTTTGCCCATAACTTTCACCATGTTTACTGAACCAATTGCAATACATTAAAACATTCCATATTAATGGTATTTAAACCTACGGTGGACCAAGGATGCCAGGAGATGTAATTGCAGTGATACAACCAAAAGTCTTTATTATTATTTCTTTTCCACAGAGCCTTCTTAGTCGAATTAGACAATGTCAGTGGGAGGGCTCGAGTGCAAGTTGCAACAGGAGCGCAGGCGGTAGTTGCGAGTGTGCCGGATCAGTCAAAGTCTGCGGAAGAACAGGAGAGAATAGTTAAGTGATGTGCCCTGACCATCCTCCTCACAGAATGGAAGATCCCTGGTCCTTTTATAGGCAGAAGATGACAGCAGGATGGTAGATACTAACAATCTGCCTGCCATAGCGAGTTAGGGCACCCCCCATTTCTCAGTTGTAGGGGATCTGCTTTCAGACTGTATGAGGTACTGGCTTTATGCCTGCCCTTAAACCATGCATTTATGATAATAAAGTGGCCTGCATATAGAAAAGAACCGTTATACTGCCATTCACACTAGTACAGTGGATTGAAATGCACCACGAATCTGTATGCAAAACAATTGTATTAAACAGCTTACTAGGGAAATTCCATTCTAGCTTATAAGAAATTGGGTAACAAAATTGGTACAAAAAGTATTGGCCAACACAAGTCCACAACACCTATAATACCTATTAGTAAACACATTGGAGAGTGCAATTTTTTTTAAGATGCAATTAAATATATAATAATAGAATAGGATATACTGTAGTAGACCAGAGTATCGAAGAAACAGATATGTCTTAATCCTTGTGTGTTCATATTTTTGTTATTCAGCCTGTGTTCTGGGTCTGGTGGACATGCTGCATTTTGTAGCTTTTATTTCCACACAATCAAACAATTTTATGTTAATCAACAGATATTTACTTCATCCTGATTACAAGCTATACACAAGATATATGGTTAATATATGCCCTTTGCCTTTGTTAGATCACATTTATGAATTAAAGCGCTAACCTCTGCTCTCTTAGCCTTACGGTTTCACTTACAGATCTGGCCATTAAGAATGCATGTTTCAAGGAAAGGGATCGCGCGACAAGCTGTGAAAGTACACTTCATTACCTGTAGGAGGCAGTCGTGTTTCAGTCTGAAGTATTGCGTGTCTACTGAAGCTGAAAATGTGCTATCTATCTTGGGCGCCCATTGACAGCAAGCGACAGAGCTCATAAATGTGTTGAGCTCAAACTGTAAATACTGATATGAGCAGATTTATCAATAAATCTACAGACATGAAATGAAACAAACACAAAAATATATGCTACTCGCTGAATACAACGTGACAGCATGCAAAATCCCTGGGCTTTGACTGTGCTTTCTCCATTCATTACACACTAAAAAATGCTGGGTTATTTTTTCTACCCAAACGCTGGGTTGCCTCTGTTGGGTAATTTTTCTGGGTTATTTACAGAGAATTGGGTAGTTTTTGCTGCTGGGTTGAAGTTTGGTTGGCTCTCCCCCAAAGTTCACCGGAGTATTCACGTCTTTTCTTGAGCTCCCACACCGCTGATGACAGTTCAACCTCCTCGTGCATATATCACTATATGTAACATTCATTACTGTTACCATGTTAAGGTTACACTCAAACTTTCAGGCTGGTCTGAGATATGATAATTTAGCTGACAATAGCTGCTAGATAGCCAAAGAACCCCACCTGTGTATGAAAGAAATGGCTAAGATGTCTGAGCTTTTAAGCGTTCTTTGTAAAATGCTTTTAGGGTGTATGAAGATGGTAAGTGATGAATGAATGCTAAACTGTTAACTGTAGTGCTAGCATGACGCAGGCATTTAGTTAGATTGCTAGCGTTAGCAACCACATTAACATTAGAACTTTATTAATCTTACTGCTTGAGAAAATAAAAAGCTGGGGTGTTACAAAACACTGACCCTCTTAAATATGCATACCTGCGAACCCTCAGGTTTTTCACATGCTAGTAATTTACTCTGCGGTCAAAATTCTCCTGCGTTTCTCCCGAGTTATAACAATATTTTACACCTTTCCCCCTTTGGCTAGTATGCAAATGTCACTATTAAGTGCTGCATTTACAGATGTGGCCATTAAGACTGCGTGTGTTTTCCAGCGAGATTCCGCAATTTAGCGCGCGGCAACATTCGGGAATTTAAATAAATGTGTTGTGCTTCACTGAATATCTGCCAGATGGCGCATGGAAGGACTTTATCTAAAAGCCGGACCAAGTACTGTAGAACAAAGAACTGTGTATAATTACATGGCCTAAAACAATATTGTTTCCAATGCTGAAGCAAACATGAATTTTATTTTGTTTTACAACAGATCTTTTATGATTAATGTGTGTATATGTGCTTCATATTATTTTTATAATGATGAAATGAGATGCCCAAATTTGTGCTTTAAAATTCCTAATAAGTTTCTTATATAGTTTTTGTAATGTCTTAACAGGGACAAAAAAATGAAAGACATGGCAATGCCTCGGTTTAAATAGTATTGAAATTAATTTAATTTCCTGATAGTAGGCTATCTGATAGTCTTAACTATGCAAATGTCCTGATTCGTGAATATGCCAACATGTCTTATTTAAAACGTAAAAATGTGTCGACATCATCAGAAGACATGAATGAACTATATACATTATATTATTAAGTAAATATTATTTTATGAACGCGAAGTTCTTCGGGCTTTTTATAATAATCATTATATTTGCTGTTTGTGTCCAGTTTGTTCATTTAATTTAAATGAGGTTTGGCCTCAGGACTTCGATTCGGCATTGTCATTCTCCTCTTTAATTTACTACATAGTTTTAATTAGCGCTGAATCACACGCATAAAGTTTTTCCGACGCACCGGCAGAAGTAGACTAATGATTATGAACGCGTCGGGAAAACAGCAAGCAGACTGACTCTGACCATTTAAAAAAACGTTTGCATTCATTTTCTGACGCGCTCAAGTTCACTAAAAAAACAATACAGAACAGCGCACCTTATTTGCTTTCAAACATTTACAAAATCACAACGTTTTTTCATTATTGTAAGCGCTATAATGTGCGCTTAAATAAAAGTTGAGTCTTATAAAGGCATGTAGTCTTATATAGTTTTATAATATAGTTTTAGCACATTAATCTGATTTCCTATCTGTTACATTTTTGAAAACAATAGTTTTTTCAGCCTGTCACGGCGTGCTCCCAAATCCCTATCGCTCCTCGCTCACTAGTTTGGTGGCCTCCCCTTCAGATATGCGAAGAATCGGGGCTGCGGAATTAGGCACGAATAGTGAAAAAGAGCTCTCCTTGCTAATGATCCCGGGCTTGAACCCTGTGCTATAAAATACCTTTGTTTGTTGGCTTACAGTGGATTTTACTACGTGGTGTGAGTGAGACGCGCGCACAACAACGCGGAAGTGCGGTATGCAAGATTTGTATTGAAAACTTCTAACTAAAAAGTGGCAGCTGGCGCGCCTAAAAATAGACGCAGGTAAATTTTTATATAGTCTAAATTAAAATCCTCCTCTTTGTGCCTCCTATTCCTCTTAATCCTAAGTTGTTGTTCTTTTAGTGTCACTGCGCTTTACAATGCCAGACAACATTCAAATGCAAATTATTCACTCTTCCCGAGTGTGAATCAACAGTTCTCACCTATACATTCCGAGGAACTGTAATGCACCTCTCCACACTTTAAAAACCTCTTGAATCTGAGGCTCTTCTGAAGACTTTTTCAAATTCAAATTTTGTCACATACACAGTCATACACAGTACATTATGCAGTGAAATGCTTGTACGACCGCCGGTGACCTTAAAAAGAAAATAAAAACTATATATAAGAAATAAATATTAATAAAAAGAAATGAAATATGAAAGAAAATATTTCTTTATATATTATCATTTTTAAATTTGTGTAAACTTAATCTTCTGGATTCTAGATTCTAAAGTTGACATTGTTACCATTTTTAATGGTATTTATGATGATAATGATATTTTCATCATGATAGCATAAATTGCATTGTTTTAAATCAAAAAGCCCAATTTGTCCTTTCCTCATAAAGTGTTTAGGTGAAATTCCACCTATACAAGTGTGACAAATATGCAAAGAAAAAAATTAGGAAGGTGCAAATACTTTTTCATGGCACTGCACATGTAGTCAGATTGTTCCACGGGGATGAAACTGTGCCAGCTGGAGTTATAGCACTTTCAAAATCACACTAACTTTACACTGATATGATCTCGGGCTTGCTCCACAATCGCTGGGAAGCAATTTCAGGTTCCTGAAGGCCAACACAGAGAGACTGAGGAGGAGCTTCTTCCCGCAGGCGATAAGGTCTCTCAATCACACCACCACACAGGAATAATATCTTTTAAACATTGACATTGACTGGACAACCATGGACACATTCATGCAATGCATATTTACATATCTGAAACCATTGCACATGACACTTTCATAAGTCACTTTTATACAATACATGTTTATATATCTGAAACCATTGCACATGACACTTTCATAAGTCATTTTTCATGCATATTTGCACAGCCATTGCCACTTTAAAACACTTTAAAATTTTTATATATAAATCCCCCCCCCTCTATATTCCTATATTTCTATATTTTGTAATATTTTTATTATGCCCTTAATTGTACAGTTTGTTTATTTTACTAGTTACATTTATTTTCTTATGTCACCCATTGAGCATGTTTGGGATGTGCTTGACCGGTGTATACGACAGCGTGTACCAGTTCCCACTAATATCCAACAACTTCGCACAGCCATTGAAGAGGAGTGGACCAACATTCCACAGGCCACAATTGACAATCTAATAAACTCTATGCGAAGAAGATGTGTTGCACTGCATGAGGCAAATGGTGGTCACACCAGATACCCCAGAGTCCCCAGACCCCCAATAAAGCAAAAAACTGCACATTCCAGGGTGGCCTTTTATTGTGGGCAGTATAAGGTACACCTGTGCACTACTCATGATGACAGATCAGCATCTTCAGCAAAAATCTGAGCAGAAACAAAGAAGTTGCGTTTATATTTTTGTTGAGTGTATATAGTTTTTATTTTCTGTTTACTTTTTTCTTTTTAAGGTCACCGGCGGTCGTACAAGCATTTCACTGCATATCGTTCTGTGTATGACTGTGTATGTGACAAATAAAATTTGAATTTGAACATTATAAAAGCAAGGCGTTTCGGAGTTTAGTTTGAGGTCCGGGAAGTACGTGATGTGGTGGAGAATAGGCAGTAGCGGTTCTACACTGAACTGCCCCCCGGGCGAGACTCATTTTTTCTTTAATCAGAGCTCTGCTGTGGAGGATTGGGGGGTCAGACGGATGACGGTTGGCCTTTTGGAGATACTGAAGAAGCCTGAACAAGCTGTTGAGGGAGCTGTAGGAGGGATGATGTCACAGTGCAACAGCTTTAGAATGATGTTTGGTCAGGTCTACTGTATATTCTGAACATAGAATTGCAAAACGTCTAATACTTTAGGGGGGAAAAAAAGAATTAAACAGTTCCATATTTAATATTTAAAAAAATATATATATTTTAATATAAAATAACCAGATAGAGACTGATAAGCAGCTGGTGTTATCCGGGTATTTTAATGACCTTTAAGCAAAAATTAAACATGTTTTCACCTGTTTTATACAAATTATTGTTTTACCTTTGACTAGTTTTGGAAGAATTAATTTTATTTTTAAAGTCATGTGTGCGTGTTTTAATTGTTGGGGGATTGTTTGTGTATTTAAAAATACATTTACTTAAACCAACAACTTCAATGTGCAAAAAATGGGACCTGACGTTGTTTTAAACAGTCAAAGAGTTGGGCTAATAATAATAATAATTATTATTATTACTGGTTATAGAAACAAATGAAAACAACAGTTAAACACTTGATATACATACACATATGTATCTGTGCTGGTTTGTGTTTGTGATTATGTGACCCATAATCATTTTTTTCTCAGTATAAATTTCTGGGGGGTTTTAAGAACTCCATTAAAAGAGCAAAGACAAACTTAGAAGGAGTGGAAGGTAAGAAACCTCAGTGAAGAATACTGACTAAGACATGGTGCTAATTGCTCTGTGTGTGTGTGTGTGTGGTTCTGGCGGGGGGAGGGGTACTTCAGGCTTACTTGTCTGCGCAATGTTTGTGTTAAACCAACGGAGAAATGCAAAGAAAACGGAGACACACACACACACCTCTCATCCACAAACGCTTTAACTGTTGTCTTGTAAATCATTGATTAAACCTATGAACACAGCTGTTCAGCATCAGTCCTAAACACAAGCGCAGGGTCTGTTTTTGTCCTTAATTAAAATACACCAATATGTTAAACAACATGTTATCATTGTGTAAATTATTATGTTTAATGTTTATTTTGCGGGAAAAGGTAATAAGCAATATTTAAAATAAAACAAACTAGGAAGTAAGTGTTTCATACATTAAAGAGAATTGTATAACCAAGTGCCCCAACAGACATAGCAACAGTGTGTGCGCTGTGGGGGATTGGAAGGTGAACAAAGATAATCATTTACAAGACAAAAGACGTTCAGAGGTGTGTTATGCCCTAAAATGCCCCCCTGCCACGGATTGCCCCCCATTACGCAATCGCTATCTTCAAAGAAAAGCCGCCGCCCCTTTTTATTCAAACGCGTTAGCGAGTGTTTTTCTTCCCCTCCGCTCAGTTTTGTGAACACAGTTGCGTTCAGTAACACGATGAAACTAATTACCTAAACAGCAGCAACAACAACCATTATGATCACACTGTTGAATTTTTATTGCTTAAGTAGTTCGCAGCTCTGTCCTCTTTGCATTGCTACGTGTTTATTTACTTCCTTTTCGCATCGCACGTAATGCACTCTAAAATCGACACTATCAAACTTGGAAATGATATAATATCCAATCAAACATCACCTTATTAAAAGTAACGAATTTGTCACTTCTCTTCTCTTATGCAGCACGGCTAAAAAGATAATCAAAATTACACCAAAGTGCTGCAGGTTTGGTGTCTGTGAGCTTTTCCTGATCAGGGTTACACGGGGGGCATTTTGTGGCTGCTCCAGTTACACTCTACTTACAGTAGATATTGCACAGAGGGGAGTTCACTTCTGTTCTCTTCATCCTAGCTTAATTTCATCTCATGAAATAATAGTAAGTTTTGGAAAGTCTGAGTTCATCTCCCCAGCCGGTGTTGTGTATGGGCAGGGTAGCATCATGGCAGGATTGGTGTCATTTTTATTATCTTTTTAGGCATGCTGCGTAAGAAAAGAGTAGTGACTAATTCGTTACTGGACATGGTTTATTTTGTCTGCAAGTGAATTACATCAATACGTTAATAATTTACACCACAATAACATTACTGCAGAAGGATCTGAAGAGACGTGACTTTGAGACGTTCACAGTATATTCGAACTGTAGACAGTGTTTATTTTACAGAACATTACAAAACAGCCATGTCCAATAAAACAGTGCATCTTTAATAAGCCACATTGGTTTCGAGTCAGTAGTAAAATAAACAAAAGACTGAGAAGCCCCGTAAACTTGACCCTGACAATAATAGTCGATTGTTTTTATATTTATGGTTTATATATATATATATATATATATATATATATATATATATATATATATATATATAAGTTTTTTTTTTTAATGTTCAAATTAACGTTTCAGAGTAGCCTATATAATTTGTCTTGTCATCTGTTTACAGCTTTGGCTGATTTTGTGATTGAGACCCATGGGTTACATTGAAATATTTTTATTAGTAGTAGTAAGCCAGGCTTTAGTAACCTTGGATAAATCCTGGATATAAACCCTCTCTCACGCACGCTCTCCCTCTCTCCCTCTCTCTCTCTCTTTCTCTCTCTTACACACACGTAAGAGAGAGAACAAACAAATAAAACATGAAATCGCGTAAAACCAAATGAAACTATGGCAAAAGTATATAAGCAGTAAAAATTACAGTACTATCCTGTAGGTGAATCCTGTCCTGATAACAGGCACTGACCCTCTGGAACTGTTTAGTTCTGTTAGTATTGTTTTCAGGTGTGAATGTTTATGGGGATTTAATCTGTCTCTGCTGCCGCATCTATTCACCGTAGTGATAAGTGATTAATGTCCCATCAGATCTTTGATGGGGAAACGTTATGCTGGTTAAATGACTAAAGACATACTGATCCGTATGAACAGATATTTGTTCCAGATATTAATCGATTTGTTATGCCAAGTTTAGACTATCAGCGGAAAAAACATCAGCGAAAACATAAAAAATATAACGAAAACAAACCCAAGCAGAAGTGAAATTTTAAGCTTTACTTTGCAGTAAAAAAATATCTACCAGTGTATTAAACGGAAATAGATAAAATACACCGTAATGTAAAATACTCTACATACAGATGTGGCCATTAAGACTGTTTTCTCTTAATGTTTTCTCGCGGGATGCCGCAATATAGTGCGCGGCGTGCCGCGACTTGCCGTAAGCAACATTCGGGAATTTAAATAAATGTGTTGTGCTTCACTGAATATCCGCCAGATGGCGCATGGAAGGACTTTATCTAAAAGCCGGACCAAGTACTGTACAACGAAGAACTGTGTATAATTACTTAGCCTAAAACAATATTGTTCCCAATGCTGAAGCAAACATGAATTTTATTTTGCTTTACAACAGATCTTTCATGATGAATGTGTGTATATGTGCTTCATATTATTTTCATAATGATGAAATGAGATGCCCAAATTCGTGCTTTAAAATTCTTAATAAGTTTCTTATATATTTTTTGTAATGTTTTAACAGGGACAAAACAGTGAAAGACATGGCAATGTCTCGGTTTACATGGTGTTGAAATTAATTTAATTTCCTGATAGTAGGCTATCTGATAGACTTAACTATGCGAATGTCCTGATTCGTGAATATGCCAACATATCTTATTTAAAACGTAAAAATGTGTCGACATCATCAGAAAACATGAATGAACTATATATATTATATTATTAAGTAAATATTATTTTATGAACACGAACTTCTTCTGGCTTTTTAAAATAATTATCATATTTGCTGTTTGTGTCCAGCATTTAATAATTATTTCATTCAATATTTAACCACGGCTGGAAATAATAGCTGGAATGTGATGTGATTGTAAATTCATGACTGAAATAAAGCTGTTCGTCTTTTGTAAAGTACTTTCACTTTACAAAGGGCAGCGTTTTCATCAAAAGGTTGATAAACGCGTGTTGTACAGTATATACACCGTTACAGCGTGCTCAGTTACTCACTTCTCACCTTTCATATAGGTTTGCTTGGACTTATTAATTCGTTTTAAACCCCTTAAAAATGCGTGTGTATACAGCTCAAAACCTCCATCAGTTATTAAAGATAGCATCTATTTAGAAAAAATGCCCCAGTGATTTCGGAGCTTCATGAAATCTCCCGGCGCTCTGCGCATAACACCGGGCCAACTTATGTCGGAAAGAATTTAAAAACAGTTTCTAAACGTGGGCTATTGTTTTTTTTACTTATAATATTTGTTATTTTAATTTAAATGAGGTTTGGGCTCAGGACTTCGATTCGGCATCGTGATTCTCCTCTTTAATTTACTCCATAGTTTTAATCAGCGCTCAGCCGAATGCATGGAGTTTTCCAGAGCGCACCGGCAAAAGTAGACTAATGATTATGAACACGTCGGGAAAACAGCAAGCAGACTGACTCTGACCATTTAAAAAAAACGTTTGCGTTAATTTTCTTTGCGGTGTGAGTAAGACGCGCGCACAACAACGCGGAAGTGCGGCATGCAAACGGGGCAAATGGAACGCGCCCCAGGGACTTCAAAAAAGAGCCAGCGCGAGCGGACGAAGGCAGGAGCTGCTGTCCGCGGATGGCCGTCGTACTCGTATTTTATAGCCAGTCGTGAATAGCTGACGCTCAATGACAGCCAATGAAATTGAAGCTTTTTTGCCGCTTTCAACGTGGTGTGGCGTTGCTTAAATAATATCCATATAATATCCGTATATTCTATAAAATCGTCCAGACCCTGGTACAAATCCCGCTCTGGGTGAAAATGTAATAAATGTGAATCCTTTGTTTAACACTTTTTGCTTATGTGAGGTGAGTGCTAATGTGTTTCATAGCTTAAGCAAGAAAAATTTCTCAATTGCAAACATGCATAAAGTACTGAAGCATAACTTGATAATGTAATGGCTATATCATGGCATTTTAGCGCATAGCATAAATAAATACATGTCAGTTTGAGCTTGACATGTTTATGAGCTCTGTCGCTTGCTGTCAATGGGCGCCTAAGCGACATAACATTTTTCGGCTTCAGTAGACACACAATACTTTAAAATGAAACACGACTGCCCCCTACAGGTATTGAAGGGCGTTTTCACAGCTTGCCGCGCGCAGCCGCAAAAAAGGGATCCCTTTTCCGAAAACGTGCGTTTTTAAAGGCCAGATCTGTACTGTAGCCCGCATTTGTATTCCGTACCTACAGTAGTTGATCAATTTGAATGGTTATTACCGTCGCGCTCACCGCCGCGTAAAAACGTCAGCGGCCAAAATAAATCAGTTGCATTTCAAAGTCATTCGTAAAATGGCCGCCAGGTGGCGCAAAGTGACATTTTCGCTCGTTGCCGTAAATACAACAGTGACCGTTATACAGCGTATCTCTGTATCGGTTTATTGTTATTTAAGTTCTGGATTATTTCAGGTACTTTAAACACATTGTTGGGTTGCTCATGTTGGCTCATATGAGATGTAGTTTACAAATGAACACCTGGTTGGGTTATTTTGACCCAACAACTGGTTTATTCATTATTCTTTCCTTTCTCCAAATATCAGCCTGCAGAATGTTTGAAATATTACTGTTTATTGTGTTACAGGTGTAGTTGTAAGAGTTGTTTAGGCAGGAATGCATGTATACAGCTCAAAACCTCCATCAGTTATTAAAGATAGCGGCTATTTAGAAAACATGCCCAGTGATTTCTGAGCTTCAGGAAATCTCCCGGCGCTCTGCGCATAACACCGGCCCAATGTCGGAAAGAATTTATAAAAGGTTTCTAAACGTGGGCTTTTGTTTTTTTACTTATAATATTTGTTAATTTAATTTAAATGAGGTTTGGGCTCAGGACTTCGACTCGGCATCGTGATTCTCCTCTTTAATTTACTCCATAGTTTTAATCAGCGCTCAGCCGCATGCATGGAGGTTTCCAGAGCACACCGGCAGAAGTAGACTAATGAATATGAACGCGTCGGGAAAACAGCAAGCAGACTGACTCTGACCATTTAAAAAAACGTTTGAGTTCATTTTCTGACGCGCTGAAAGTTCACCAAAAACAATACAGAGCAGCGCAGCTTACAACACTAACAAAATCACAACACTTACAAAATCACAAAGTTTTTTCGTTATTGTGAGTGCGCTTAAATAAAAGTTGATTCTTATAAAGGCATGTAGTCTTATATAGTTTTATTATATAGTTTTTGCACATTAATCCTACAGTTTTTTCAGCCTGTCACGGCGTGCGCCCAAATCAATATCGCTCCTCGCTCACTAGTTAGGCGTCCTCCCCTTCAGACATGCGAAGCAGCGGGACCGCAGAATTACACGACTGGTGAGCTATCGTTGCTATCGTTGCCCGGGCTTGCACCCCCGCGCTATCAAATACTCAGGGTACTCAAGCAAGGCAAATGGAACGCGCCCCAGTAACTTCAAAGGAGCGAGAGGTGGGAGGGGGGCGGTACGGCCATCCGCGGAGAGCAGAGTCAGCGCGAGCAGACGGATGGCCATTGTACTCACACCGCGTAGTAAAATCCACTGTAACCCAACAAACCCCAATCATCGCCAGCCGTGCCTTATTCCGTCATGTCATGTGGGCATTATAAGCTTTGTATTGAAAACTTCTAACTAAAAAGTGGCAGCTGGCACGCCTTATTTTGTTAATAGTCTAAATAAAAACCCTCCGATTTAATTTCCTATAGTCTAACCAGCGCTCAACCGCACGCATAGTTTTCCCGAGCGCGAGGAATTTTTTTGTGCTAAATAATGTTTATGCAGTATAAGAATTCCTATTAATCCTGGGTTGTTCTTTTAGTGTCACTATAGTGCTTTACAATGCCAGACAACATTCAAATACAAATGATTCACCCTCCCCAGGTGTGAATCGGCTGTTCTCACCTATACATTCAGAGGAACTGAAATGCATTTCTCCCCACTTTAAAAACCTCTTGAATCTGAGGCTCTTCTGGAGACTTTCAGTGATTTCAATTTGTGTAATTTTAATCTCCTGGATTCTAGATTCTAAAGTTGACATTGTTACCTTTTTTAATCATTGGAATGGAAGAACTTATTTACCTTATGATAGCATAAATTGCATTGTTTTTAATCAGTCTATACACAATAATATTATTATTTTATTTTTTTTTTTTAAACGGGTATGGGGGCTATCTTGGTTCATTAATCTCCGTGCCTGGTTTAGGTTTAGTATTCAGTGCGCATCTGTTATATTACAACTATCATAACACTCAAATACCTTTTATTGGGGGTTAAGTGACTGATGTGCCTAACATTTTTCAGCTGAGCCTTTGTTTCACTGAAAACGACCGCGACACCCCTCTCTCTCTCTCACACACACACACACACACACACACAGAGCCGACCAAATCATTAGCACGTCCCTCCCCCAAACAGCACAGACATTTACCTTCTATCCATTTACTTACACCTGAACTGAGTTGTTTGAGTAACATGGGTCGAACCCGTTACAAATCACAACAGTCTACTGCATTTCATTCTTATAATAAAGCAAAAACACAAGCGGGGCTGAAAGACCGACATCTGCTGACGCAGTAGAACGTCCTAACACTGTTTTAATTTTATGGTAATTTATTTCAGTTAATAAATCTACTATAAATTTAAAGAACACTAGAAATAAGATGACACAAATCCATACACGCTTTTTTTCTAATTACAAGTGATAAAATCAAAAGGCTCACTGCCTCACTGGCTCACACATTTATTGTGCTTAAATTTGATCCTAATAAGATTTGATTTAATTTGGATTTTAGAACAGTGGCAGCTGGAACACCTAAAACAGATGCAGGATTATTTTTTTATAATCTAAATAAAAATGCTTTTTAAAAACGTGGGCTATTGTTATTTACATGCAATATTTGTTAATTTAATTTAAATGGGGTTTGGTCTCCGGAATGTTGAGCATCAGGATCCTCTTCTTTACTTTCCTATGTAGAATCAGCGCTTAATCGCACGTATAAAGTTTTGTAAATTCGTTTAATGTTTAATAGTAAATAATGACCCCCGTTGCGCTGTACCACCGCTCGGAAAACCTTATGAAATACAAGTTTAGGACAATTATGATGATCTGCCACGGCGTGCGCGTGTGATGGGTGTACGCCCAAATCTACTATAACAACTCCCTCACTCCGTAGGCTCCCTGAATAGGCACCAAAGGGACGGGGCCGCTTATTTGTGCCGGCTGGCGATAATTAACGTTAATATAATCTCGGGCTTGCTCCGCATTATAAAAGCAAGGCGCGGACGTTTGTCTGAGGTCTGGGAAGTACGTGATGTAATGGAGAATATGAAAGAAGCATGTCAGTGGGGAGATGTGACGCGGCCAGGCACTTTAAACAAGGACACTAGAATTCCGCCCTTTGATCTCCGCGCTGAGGACAGCGCGAGAAAGAGCTGCGCGAGCTCCCGCGGCACCTTCACTCCCGCACCGTGCCCGCCCTCGTTTTGTGTTAAGTTTTTTTTTACGTCAGCTAGGACTCGCGCCGGCCATCGACAGCGGGAGAAGCGCTGCCTCCGCGTGCTCATTCTGCCACACCGCGCACCAACACTTATCATCAGTTGTGTGCCCGCATGCCAGTGTGGCACAGCCCCCGGAACTGCACATGCACAATCTTTATCCCTTTCTTTCCTTTCTCTCTCCTTCAACACTTTCCTTCCCCATTTTACCTAAATAAATTACCCTTTTCCCGTAAGACCTCGCCTCGTGTCCGTGCTTTATGGCGCCGCCCGTGCAACATGGGTCGAATCCGTTACAGATCATAACAGTCTACTGCATTTCATTCTTATAATAAACGCAAAAACACAAGCGGGGCTGAATGACCAACATTAGCTGACGCAGTAGAACGTCCTGACAATGTTATAATTTTTATGGTCATTTATTTTAGTTAATAGATCTACTATAAATTTAAAAAACACAAGATATAAGACGACACAAAACCCTACACGCGTCTTTTCTAATTACACGTGATAAAATTTAAAGGCTCACTGTGTTAACATTTATTTTGTTTAAATTTGATCCTAAGAAGATTTAATTTAATTTAAATTCTACATTTGTATCGTCATTTTAGTTCTGTGATTATAAATTTGTTTTACTACAATGTTTTACTTGATTTTATCCGCTACTACGTGCAGTTCTAAAACTGTGTCTCATTAATCCAGCAGAGAATGAACTAAGGCACGAGGCGTCAGCCTGTAGTTATATAGCGCCACTCAACGGTAAAAGCCAGCAAACGCACAAAGCCAAACGGTACCGCCGAGCGCGGCGACGGTAGGACCTACATTCCGATTGATTAACCACTGTACAACGACTGATATAGATACATTACAGATGTTACCGTGTCTTTAAGTATTATTAAGGATGTCGTGAAAAATATCGCGATAAGTAGTTTTATCATTAAATTAATTAATTTAATCATTAATTAAAAATAGCATAAGCATCATGGGTTGTGTATTGAGTGATTTAAATCTGTTTAATGAATCGTTTTTTATCCCTCTATTTTACCACATCGTCTATTTATGAAACTATGTTGACATAAGTTATGTTATATATATTAAAGTAACCGGCTGCTTGGACACTGCAGTCAATGCTTCATCTGGCGAAATTATACAGCATTGCAACCATCTTTCTAGAAATCGCATGGGGGCGTTTATGGGGCGGGGCATCGTTAACTACGTAATCGCAAGGGAACACATTTCGTGCACGGATCGATCATGGTCCTGTCACGATCCTGTCATGGACCTATCATGCTCCAAGCGGCTGTTTGACGTAGCTCCCACTGTACAGTATCGTGAATGAAAATGAGATGGGGGATTACAGTAACTGTGGGTGCGCTTCACCTCAGAGCACGCTGTCACGTTGTATTCAAAGAATAGACTAAAACAAAATCATGTTTGCTTCAGCATTGGAAACAATATTGTATTAGGCTAACTTTATTAAAGATATACACTTTTGTATTCTTTGTTCACACACGTGGGCATCTTAAAATTTTTAGATATTGATCCTTTCTCGATGCAGCGAATTTTCTGAGCAAATTAATAATAATTTCCATGAATAAAAAGGAGGAAGAAGAAAAGTTTACGCAAAAATAAGAAAAAGCTTTAGAGGTTAATGCTGTGAAATGCTTCAAATGAACAGATTATGCCTATAACAGGTCAGAGACAGTGGGGCTGGATCCAGCAGCGCACCACATCCCACATCATAATACATTGACTCATTAAAGTGAAGATTACTTTTTTGAAAACTACTTACTAGTATAAAAATATAACACAATACAAAACATAAAACAAAGTTTCACCGAACATATATTGGGTCATATTTATAAAACAAAGGAAAGAATAATAAGACAACAACATATAAAACTACAATATTTTCAGTGTCCAGTAGCACCAGTCTCACAGAGACCCAGGAGGCTTACCGTATAACAGTTTAACAGCAAAATGAGACATTTTGACAGTATTGTGATTTTTAATTTATTTATGTATTTCAAAAGATGCAAGACAATACTGCCAAAATGTATCATTTACATGCTGTTAGAAAAAAATCCTTTGCATTGTCTCTTATTGAGTCACAAGGGTGTTAAAAAGCATTCATTATTCAAAGTTATTCATATCAGTGTAGTTAGTATGATTTTAAAAGTGCTATAACTCCACCTGGCACAGTTTAATCCCAGTGGAACAATCTGACTACATGTGCAGTGGCATAAAAAAAGGATTTGCCCCTTTCTGATTTTTTTTTTTGTTTGTTTTTGCATATTTGTCACTCGTGTGGGGAATTTCACCTAAACACTTTATAAGGAAAGGACAGATTGGCCTTTTTTTGTGAGTTATCATGAACATTTTGCATTTCGGAGGTATCATCTTGACGCATTGTAAGACATACACTTATCAGTGATGATAAACCAGTGCCTGCTGATGATGACCAACACGTCTCTTCTGATCTACCAGATCCAAGTAAAAAGAATGCCAATCAAACTGAATAAAATTAGTAGAAGCAGTAACTCGTGCTAGTAATTATTATGGTGAATAGCTGACACTCAGTAACAGCCAATGAAATCGGTTTTCTGCGTGGTGTGGCGTTGCTTAAATAATAGTATAAAATTGTCCAGACCCTGGTTCGAATCCTGCTCTGGGTGAAAATGTAATAAATGTAAATCCTTTGTTTTACACTTTTTGCTTATGATTATCATTAAATTATAGCAACTGTGAGGTGAATGCTAATGTGTTTTATAGCTTATTAAAAAAAATCAATTGCAAACATGCATTTAGTACTGAAGCATAACTTAATAATATAATAGCATGGTTATATCAGGGGGCATTTTAGCACATGACACCGGCACTGGGAATCGAACCCGGGCCTTTAGCATGGCAGGCAAATCACTTACCACTGAGCCACCAGTGCCCATGTATACTCAACCCGCATAAAAACAAAAAAACAATAAGGCTAACGTGTCATACATCTTTGTAGTCCTTTTGCACATGCGCGGGTGCGTTACAATATTAATAATAATAATACATTCGGAGAACGACTACTAATAATACTTATAATTCTAAATGGAGGAAATGCAGTCAAAGAAGTACCATAATTGAAGGAGAGAAGAAAATGAAAAATAAATACATATCAGTTTGAGCTTGACACGTTTATGAGCTCTGTCGCTTGTTGTTAATGGGTGCCTAAGAGACACAACACATTGTAGGCTTCAGTAGACACACAATAGTTCAGACTGAAACATGACTGCCCCCTACAGGTAATGAAGGGCATTTTCACAGCTTGCCAAGCGCAGTTTTGAGAAAAGGGGACACTGTCAGTGGCTGAATCCGAAGGGAGCGCGTTTTTAGGAATCACAGTGATTTTCTGGCCCACGATGATGACTGGCTTATTAGCCGTTTCAGATTTCCAAGAACTATCCTCTTGGAGCTCTGTGCTGAGTTGGGTCCAAATTTAGAAAGAGAGACAGCGAGGAGCCACGCATTACCCGTTCCCTTACAGGTGCTGATAACGCTTGGTTTCCTGGCAACTGGTTCTTTCTAAAGGGAACTGGCAGACCGCTCGGGCTAAGCCAGTCGTCTTTAAGCTGTGCAATGCCAGTGTATGGGACGGGATCATCCGCATGTCTAGCAGGTAGCCTATATAAGGTTTCCATACCATGCAGTTGACCAGCCAAACATTAAAGCGCAATTTGCAGCGATCGCCGGTTTTCCTAATGTAATCGGAGCGATCGACTGCACGCACATTGCTATAAAGGCGCCATCTGAAGACAAATTTGCATACGTGAATCGGAAACATTTCCAATTAATAAATGTGCAAATAATATGTGATGCTCAAATGCACCTAACAAATATTGTGGCAAGGTGGCCTGGGTCAACTCATGATTCATTCATCCTCACAAACAGCATGGTTGGAATGAGGCTCCAGGGTGGCAGGGTGCGCGATGGGTGGCTTCTTGGTGAATGATGTATTTAAAGATATTATTCCAGCTAAGTTTTTTTTTATTAATTCCGGAGGACAAACTTGCAAATAACAGTTTTTCTCCAGTCTACCTCTGATAGGAGCACCTCCACTTCACATTCTGTGAAGCTCCTCTTCTGGCTTGTTTTGCATTGCGCTAGCTACTGAGACTGGGCCAGCCAGTCATGTAATTCAATACAGATGCTCTGGAGTCATAAGAGCCAGAACTACATCCATGTATTTTGTGTATGTGCAGGTGAAAAAGCTAGACCAAATGGAAGGACCCGATACTGGTAAGCTTCGCCCCCGAAAGCAAACCTCAGGAACCTCCTGTGTTGTGGCATTATTTCCATTGATTTATTTTTAGATAGCGGTAAAGCCAGCAAAATCTAAAAAATTGGACGCAGCCCCCTGTTCCTCTTGCACTTTCCGGTTTCATGGAAATGGAGACCACGCCATTGAAACGCGGAGGGTGATGTAAGAACTGAATTCTGTAGTTTCTCTGTACAGTGCTTAGTACCCAAGGAGATATACTTGGCAGTAGCTTCCACGCTGCCAGTTTCTCAGAAAGGGGCAAAGCTCAGCAGCTTGGTTAAACGGGGGGGATGTTAGATGTTCGGCATCCTGAAACATGGCAGGAAAAAACCCGAAGAACTAACATTTTATTGGAGACTGGAGTTGCCCGAAACACCAGTGGTGGCGGACCAAGAACACCAACCTCCTGGGGGTGCCAGGGAGAACACCTCATTCTTTAAAAGGAATTCTGCGTGCCTCTCCCCATTGGGGGGCCACCCCCCACGGTCCTGGGCACATGAACCTCAGGGCTTCTTTGTGAAGACAATATGTCTGACCTTTTTTAAGGTGGATTGCGTCACGCACCCCAATCTTGCGAGGGGGTGCCCAGCTCAAAAACACTCTCCTTGTGTGTTTCACGCCTCGCAACAGTCAGACCCGGTCGAGACTGAGTGACCGACAGTCCAGACTCTTGAGCAAGGCGGGGAAGGAATTTCCCGAAGGCTTGTTATATAACTTCGCCTCATGAACCTAGTGGCGACCGAGTTAACGACATCGCCAAGTAGGCCGGGAGGCGAGATGGGGCATCGAGGAGGAATACACGATCCTTCTCCTTGATGCCCCTGAGATTCAACCACAAGTGGCTCTCCGCGGAGACCATAGCAGCCATAAAACGGCCGATAGCACAAGCCATCTGCTTTGTTGCACGAAGAGACAAGTCTGTGGCCCGGCGTAAGTCCAATACGCCTCACCTTGCAGAGCCCCGCCAGTACTCAAGTCTCTCAGCAGGTCAGCCTGGTAGGCATGCAAAACCGCCATGGTGTGCAATGGGCACCAACCTGATCTGCTGTCTGAAAAGCTTTTCCCTCCAGGGAAGATAAAAAAGTCTACACAGCTTGAAAGGAAGTAATAGCTTTTCAGGAAGGATGATGTCCCAGAAGAGAGATAACCTGGAAGCGTCTCTTCTATCTGGGTGTCATCATATAACTCCGCGTTTCTACCTCAACTATATTTAAATAAATAAATAAGTTGATGGCAGGAAAACACGGGATGAATACAGCGTACTTCATGAAAGGGTTAACTCATATGGAGATTGCTAAGAAAAGGGGAGAGAGCGTCGTTGAGGCTCCGCCCCCGGCCACCCGACAGAACCTGCCGTCCATCTCCGCGGAAGCAAGAGAGGATGTTTATCCTTGCCCATTCACAAGAAGCGCAGCGCGCGCTTGAGAGCGGACAGGGGGATTTCCCAATCCTATGAGAACGCGAAAGAAAAGACTTTTAAATTCGTCTCTCACTGCTCTGCCGGATGGACGAGTTTAAGCCCCAGGAATGCGCGGCGGCTCAAGGCTTCTCAAGGAATGCAAGGCGGCGCGTACCACTTAATCGAAGCAGTAAAGTGTAGAGATTGCCCTCCGATATGGATTATACACACGGAGGGACATCTCGTTTAAAACTCTGCCATTATCGGTGAGTTAAACACTTATTTTTGCTGGTTAGACACACACGCTCACAACTAGGTGAAGACAAGCATCTGAGGAATGTTTCCGGTTCACTCCTATTTATAACCTGCAGGTGCGCCCTATCAAATGACGTCATCTGACCGAGGTTACAAAAGCCAAAAATTTGGCATGTTTGGTACACACATGCTTCACAACCGGCAACATGACAAGATGTTCCCATAGCGTTTTCACGCAGCATCGAGTGTAGCCTTTGAAAGGGAACAAAGAGCTGTGAAAGCAAGTTTAGACCTGCACAAGCCTGGAATGGGCTACAAGACCATGAGCTAGAAGCTTGGTGCCATTTACAAATGGTAGAAATACAAAGTAAACATTAACGGCTCTATATGCAAGATTTCACCTCATGGAGTAAGAATAATTATGAGAAAAATGAGGAACCAGCCCAGGACTACACAGAAGGAGCTTGTGAATGATCTCAAGGCAGTTGGGAGCACAGTTACCAAACAAACCATTAGTTACACAATATGCCTGCATGGATTGAAATCCTTTAGCGCAGCAAGGCTTTTCCTCCTCAAGAAGACACATGTACAGATTCAGTTCATATTTGCCAATGAACAAAAAAAGATTGGGATAAACTGCTGTGGTCAGATGAGACCAAAATTTAGCTTTTTGTAATCAACTCGACTTGCTGTTTTCGCAGGAAGAAAATGCTGACTATGACACTTAGAACACCACAGTCCCTACAGTCAAGCACAAAGGTGAAAACATTATGCTTTGGGGCTGTTTCTCTGCTAAATGTACAGATTGACTTAGCTGCACTGAGGGGTCAATGGATGAGGCCATGTGTTGTAAAACTTTGGATGAGAACCTCCTAAAAATGGGTTGTGGATGGGTCTTCCAGCATGAAAATTATCCCAAACATACTGCCAAGGCAACAAAGGAGTGGCTCAAGAATAAGCACATTAAGGTCATGGAGTGGTCTAGCCAGTCTTCAGGCCTTAATCCAATAGAAAATTCACGGAGAGAGCTGTAACTTCGAGTTGCCAAGCAACAGGCAAGAAACCTTAAACATTTGGAGAAAATCTGTAAATAATAGTGGATCGAAATGCATCCCAAGGTGCAAATCTGGTAAACAACTACAAGAAACGTCTTCTCACTGTGCCTCCAACAAGGGTTTCTCTACCAAGTATTAAGTCATGTTTTGCTTGGGGATCAAATACTTATTTCCCTCATTAAAATGCAACTTAATTCATAACATTTGTATCATTTGCTTTTTCTGGATGTTTGGTTGATATTCTGTCTCAATCCTTTTTATTCTGTCTCAAAAAATTATAGACCCTTCATTTCAAGTGTGCAAACTTAAACTTAAAATCTGTAGATCAAATACTTAATTCCCCCACTGTAAATAGGTTGTTTAAAGTTCTTTTTGTTGTGGTTAAAAATTAGGGTGGACACACTGGAATGTAAATAAAAACAAAAAAAGTGCAATGATGGATTAGATGAATGCAGATGCAGGGTACAGTTCAGTGAGTTTATTAGTAGTTTTAAAATAAAAGAAAACAGAAAAAAACAAACTCAAAACGACCTCCCAGTCAGTCCTCCCCGTTTAGCCTTGACCTTGACCCTTAGGAGGGTTGTTCTTCATGAGGAATGTGCCCGTGCCCGCGCCTGCAGACTCCGCTCAATCCTAGGGAAAAACAAGTAAACAAACTTAAAAGTTAGCTAGACACCAAAACATGTGGTTGCACCTCGGTGACCAGATGAAGTGGTATGCGTTCGACTAGGATAAATAGTGGGACACACGAGGTAGACACAGGTGACTTCAATTTTTTATTAGATGAACTTAATAGGGGAACAATTACACCCTAGTGGGAGACACACTAGGGGGAGACAAAGCGTCGGCTCAGTAATTCGGTGAGCCAGATCTTATGGCTAGGCTCAGATGTGACAATAAGGACATGTTATCGTCAAAAGATGAACCAAAACTCAGTGTATACTTGCCTGACAAACATGAAAAATATATACTTATAGAAAGTGAAATGTCAACTTTTATATAAAGTAATGTAAAACTAATTTTAGACTATGTAAATCATATGAAAAATTAATTATAGGCGCATCTACTGCTGCGAAGACGATGAGATGACATGATCACCTTCACCACTATAGCCGAATGTATAGGTAAGAACAGCTGATTCACACCTGGGAAGGGGTGAATTATTTGCATTTGAATGTTGTCTGACATTGTAAAGCACACACTAAAAGAACAACTCCCTAATCCTTGCATAAATATTATTTAGTACAACAAAATTCCTCTGCGCTCTGGAATACTTGCATGCCTGTGGTCAAGTGCTAATTAGATTAGTTAGGAAATTAAACATGAGAAAGTAAACAACCGTTGCCCACGTTTATAAAAGCATTTTTATTTAGACTATAAAAAATAATCCTGCATCTATTTTAAGGGGTGCCAGCTGCCACAGCTGATACAAATCTTATAATGCCCACATGACATGAAACATTGCCTTTATTTATTTTACTATTCTAACTATTACTGTTTCATCTATTTCAAAATAACATTAAAAACAAGAACAAAACTTAAAAAAAAAAACCTGTTACTGAAAAAACTGTTGCCCTTTAAAATTTTACAGATGTCGACTCATGTCCATCAATCTGATACAGTATGCTGGAAAAACTTCCAGGTGGGAAGACACTGCTTTGTGTAGTTCAAAGACAAAAAAACCTTATAAAAACATCAACAGCCCCCACCAAAAAAGCTGAAATGCAAAGTACAGGATGCGTCTCACAGCCGCAATATATTATCACTTATTTCTTATTTGCATTTGCAAATTTAGGCAAAGTAAATGTATACCTTAATGTCTAGCCTTTAGATTATATCATGTGTAACTGCGCTTGACTGCGCTTTCTCCATTCAGTATTATTATTATTAGTAGTAGTAGTGCACCGAATTTATTATTGTTATTATTCTTATTATTATTGTAATGCACCCGCGCGTGTGTGCAAAAAGACTACAAAGATATATGATATGTTAGCCTAAAACATTCTTGTTTTATTGTGTTAATGCGCTTTAAGCATACACTAACCAATAAACACCGTCTTGTGCAAAGTAAAAGTGAGTTGCGCATTCAGCATTTTGATCAAAAGGCTGATAAACGCGTGTGCAGGTATGAGCAGATTTATCGATAAAACAACAGACATGAAATGAAAAAAAAACAAAACACAAAAATATGTACTACTCTCTGAATACAACGCGACAGCACGCAGAATCCCCGGGCTTTGACTGCACATTCTCAATTCGTTAGTACTGTAGTAGTACACTAAAAAATGCTGGGTTTCTGTAAACACGTTGTTGGGTTGTTTATGCTGGGTCAAAATTCTGTGTTATTTCTGTGTAATTCTGTGTTGGTACTTTAATCACACTGTTGGATGGCTTTTGCTATGAATAGTAAAAGTGCTCCATAATTAAACTCAATGCAAAAAAAATAATAATTAAAAAAGAAACTTTTCCGTTTTGTCCCTAGACCTTTTGTTCTGGTGTTTATGCAGTAAACCCATGGGTGAACACGATGATTTAAGAATTTAATTAAACACGAATATATATATATATATATATATATATATATATATATATATATATATATATATATATATGAACTCGGAGCCGTGAAATCTGTATGCGTATCGTCGATGCCGAGACGTAAGGATAAGCCGTAGTCGGGTGAGCGTATGTCTGAGCCGTGAAATCCGTCTGCGTAGCGTCAATGCTGAGACGTGAGGATAAGCCATAGTCGAGTAAGCATGAGCGTGGGTCTAAGCAGTGAAATCCGTCAGCGTGGTGTCAGTGCCGAGTCGCGAAGCTGGGCCGTAGTCGAGAAAACAAAAGCGAAAGTTCAAAGCCGTTAAATCCAAGAGGAGCAATAAATCCAGACGTGAGACGAGAGGTGGACAATTTATGATGCGTCGTAGCTGGAAAACGCGAATCGTGGGGTGAATCCGCCGCATGGACGAGGGGAGTGGAAGTCGGTCTGCACACGGGTTGATTATCCTGGTGATAGTGAAGGGTCCGATGAACCAGGGGGAGAGCTTGCGTGAAAGAGTATTTAAGGGAATGTCCTTCGTGGCGAGCATGACTCAATCTCCGACCTGGTATCTGGGGGCCTCGGTGTGGTGGCGTTCCGCCTGTTTCTTGTACAAGGAGCGGGTTTGTAGCAGACTTCGTCTAGCGCGTAGCCACGTTTGCTTGCAGCAGCGGACGAAGTGTTGGGCTGATGGAGTCTCCACTTCTAGTTCCTGGGCTGGGAAGAGTGGAGGTTGGTAGCCTAAGCAGCACTGGAACGTGGTGAAGCCTGTTGACGAGGAGGTCAGAGAGTTGTGGGCAACTCGACCCAAGGGAGAAATCTGTTTCAGGTGGTCGAGTCCCGAGTAGTCATACAGCAGAGGGAAACCTCTAGTGCTTGGTTCATTTGCTCGGTTTGTCCATTAGACTGAGGATAAAACCCAGATGACAGACTTGGGGTCGCCCCGACAAGTCTACAAGAACGCGCCCCAAAAGCGAGAGGTAAACTGGAGACCTCGATCCGAGACGACGTCTCTTGGAAGGCCATGGAGGCGAAATACGTGAAGGACCAACTGCTCCGCAGTCTCCTTGACTATAGTCATAATGCAGGTGTTGCCATCGGATGAGGGCAGGCCAGTGACGAAGTCAACGGCGATATGGGACCAAGGACGGCTCATAGAGGGGGGTTGAAGTCTGTCTTCCATTCGTCCCCTCCCTGATGTGGACCAGGTGATAAGCGTTCCGTAGATCTAACTTGGTGAATATGCCAGCCCCCTGGAGAAGTTCAAAGGCGGTGGTCATGAGTGAAAGTGGGTACCGGTTGTTTACGGTGATCTCGTTGAGGCCCTATAATCGATACAGGGGCGTAGGGACCCATCTTTCTTTTTCACAAAAAAAATCCTGCCCCCTGCTGGAGAGGAGGACGGGTGGATGATTCCAGCGGCGAGGACTTCTGTGATGTAGGTGTCCATGACACCTCTCTCTTGGTGGGTTAGCGAGTATAAGCGACCCTTCTGGGGTGATGAACCAGGGAGAAGGTCAATAGGGCCGTCACACGGTCAATGTGTTGGAAGCGACATGGCCCGGGTCTTGCTAAAGACCTGCTTGAGACCATGATACTCAGTGGGGACATTGGAAATATCCAGAGTCTCCTCAGGTTTGGCTGGGGTGAGGAGTGCGTGGTGCGCGGAGCAGAGGCATGATGTGGCACAGGAGGGGCTCCAACCTGTGATGACCAGCTTGGTACAGTCTATCTGGGGGCCATGGAGAGTTAACCAGGAAATGCCCAGGACCAGTGCGGCATGAAATTTCCTTATCACAAACAGACAGATCTCCTCAGAACTATTTCCGGACGACCTTAGAGTGAGCGGAAGCGTTCTGAGCGTGATGAAAGGGAGGGAGCTCCCATCTAAGGCCTGGACTGCCAGTGGAGTGCTCAGGGGTGTGCAGGAAATCCTGAGAGCCCTGACAGTAGCGGCGCTGATAAGGTCCCGGTCGGAGCCGGAGTCCACGAGAGCCTGAATGCAGTGGGCTTGGCCATTCCTGATTAGCATTACGGACAGCAGGGGGTGATGTTCTGGGAGTCTGTCGGGAGGAACGCCCTTTAGGGCACCCAGTCTGACTAGAGGGCGTTTCCTTTTATCGAGCAGTTCCGGAGGATGTGAGCGGAACTACCGCAGTAGAAACAGGCTACTTCCAGGCGGCGGCGTCTCTTCTGTTCGGGGATGCGGGTTCTGCCCAGCTGCATGGGCTCCTCCTGATTGCTCTGAGATAGGGGAGAAGATTGGCAAAGTGCTTTGGGAGGAGCTGATCTCCTAGCGGGGGTGACCTTCGGGTAGGGCATCTAGAACGAAGACATGAGTCAATCCTCCCCGCGAAATCCATAAGTTCGTGGAGGTCAGAAAGAAGTTTGCAGGACTAGCTCGTCCTTGTTCGCGGGTGACTAGCGTGATCACCTAGGCCACCCGGGACCTTTCTGAAAAGAAGGTGGAGGCTTGCAGTTCAAAGATCAGCGAACATTGGGATAAGAACGATCTACAGGTTCCCGGTTCTCCTCCGTAGGTGGGGGGGGGGGGGGCGGGGCTGGTAGGTGTGGCTCTCACGGGGGCTCTGGGGTTATGCCTTGAGCTGTAGGCATCTGGAGGTGCTGCACGCGGGCCGTGACATCAGCTAGCGTCTGCCTGGTGGTGGCGAGCTCCTCCTGGTGTTTTCCAAGGTTCAAGGCGCGCCTTGGTTCTCCAGTGCTTGTCTCATTCTGTCCAATCCTGCTGGATCCATGCTGGCTGGATTATTCTGTCACGAAGGAGAGACTCTTGGGCTTAGTGGAGGGATCCAGGAGCAGGTGCAGAAGCAGCACGCGAGTGGCTTTGGTCAAGCTTCGTACGGGTGTGGCTGTGTCAGCAGGTGCGCGAACTCGGAACTGTGAAATCCGTATGCGTAGTGTCAATGCCGAGACATGAGGATAAGCCATAGTCGGGTGAGCGTGGGTCTGAGCCTTGAAATCCATCTGCGTAGCATCAATGCTGAGACGTGAGGATAAGCCGTAGGCGAGTGAGCGTGGGTCTGAGCCTTGAAATCCGTCAGCGTAGTGTCACGAAGCTGAGCCGTAGTCAGGAAAATGAAAGCAAAAGTTTAAAGCCGTTAAATCCAAGAGTAGTAATAAATCCAGACGGGAGAGGAGAGGCAAAAACAAGAAACAAAGCGAGGTCGGTGATGTAAAAAGAATCCTGAACTAAACGCGAGAAAACCGCGGCGAAAACACACAATAATCCAGCGGCGAGACAACGCGCTGCGCTTCCTTATAAGCTGGATGTAATCAGCGCCAGATGAGAAACCGGTGTGCAGGCAGGGCGGTGCGGGGGTGTGTTAGGAGTGATGACAGTGGGAAAACATGACCGCGTGATGAGAAGTCTGACAGCGTGAGAAAGAAAATGTCAAATGAATGACGCAGTCTTGCGTGACTATATATATACATACTAAACAAAAATATAAACGCAACACTTTTGTTTTTGCTCCCATTTTTAATGAGAGGAACTCAAAGATCTGAAACATTTTCTACATAAAAAAAATAACCATATCTCTCAAATATTGTTCACAAATCTGTCAAAATCCGTTACGATGAAGAACTGGAGTCAAGTCGAGACCCCAATGAGGACGACGAGCATGCAGGTGAGCTTCTCTGAGACTGTTTCTGACAGTTTGTGCAGAAATTCTTTGGTTATGCAATCCAATTGTTTCAGCAGCTGTCTGAGTGGCTGGTCTCAGACGATCTTGGAGGTGAACCTGCTGAATGTGGAGGTCCTGGGCTGGTGTGGTTACACGTCGTCTGCGGTTGTGAGGCCGGTTGGATGTACTGCCAAATTCTTTGAAACACCTTTGGAGATGGCTTATGGTAGAGAAATGAACATTCAATTCACGAGCGACAGCTCTGGTGGACATTCCTGCTGTCAGCATGCCAATTGCACGCTCCCTCAAAACTTGCGACATCTGTGGCATTGTGCTGTGTGATTCAACTGAACCTTTCAAAGTGGCCTCTTTCAGGTGACCAGTCTAAGGCACACCTGTGCAATAATCATGCTATCTAATCAGCATCTTGATATGGCACACCTGTGAGGTGGGATGGATTATCTCAGCAAAGGAGAAGTGCTCACTATTACAGATTTTGACAGATTTGTGAACAATATTTGAAAGATATGGTTATTTTGTGTATGTAGAAAATGTTTCAGATCTTTGAGTTCATCTTCAAAAAAATGGGAGCAAAAACAAAAGTGTTGCGTTTATATTTTTGTTCAGTATATATATATATATTACGGAGCCCCCCAGGGGTCATGAGGGGAAATAAAGAACAAACAGAGCGCACAATCATACGCTCGGATGAATAAATCATGCGCTCAGAATAATAAATCGTGTGCGCGGAATAATAAACCGAGCGTGCAGAATAAAATATCCGTGCGGGCGGAAATATAAACCGAGCGCGCTGATTGGTTTACACGTCTGGATTCGAAGGTATGACCTATCAAACATAAACGGAGAGGAAGGAGCTCATACTGCCATACTAACCTTAACCCGAACCCTAACCCAGCACAACTTTAAGGTATGTAACCAACGGTTAACTTAATATTTAACCATTTAACTTAATTTAGAAGGTTTGTGGATAAGTTTGCATGTTTCACACATTTTATAAGGCTTTTCTGTGCCCCATCTTTTGCTCCAGGCCACGGCATAGCCTAACGCAGCATCCAGGTTATCTATGAAATGTAAATATAGTGTAATAACACCATGCTTCCCCCGAACACAGACACACACACACACACACACACACACACATACTATGATATTTCAAAAGGCTGTTGTTTACTTCAACCGGTTCTGGACCGCGCTGAAGTTGGTTTAAAGTTTGACCTTGGATATTCGCGTACCAGGTGTGCCGGATATTCGCGTTCTATGTGTTCACCCTGTTGGGGAAGGGTGTTTGGGGTAGTGGCTTCGGCATTTGTGTGTGTGGGTGTGTGTGTGACGTGTTGAATGTGCTCCGGTTTATGCTTAGGCTAAATTGGATGTGGTTCTCGTGTGAATGTGCTGCTTATGCTATACGTGCTGTGTGTAAAATAAAGTACTCCCAGCCATTGCATTGGGCGGCAAGTAAGCTCACTTGTCTCTCCAACATCCTTTCCGGCGGTAAAACGCCACATTGGTGTCAGAAGTGGGATGGAGAATAACGAGTTGGAGCGCACTACGGAGGACCTACTGAAAATCCAAGCAGGCCGCCGAGTAGCGGAGCGACTACTGGTTAAGAAAAAGCTCTTACCAGACGGCGCTAGCGCGAGCACACCGCGGCGACCAAAGGGGAGCGGCAAGATGAAAGTACCGGCACTGGATCTCGGGGCGGAGCCCTACGTCGACGCTGCGCAAGCGCCGGAGCAAGCTATATCTGCGGCTACGCCTTTCTTCCTACAACGGCGCCATTAACCCCACACATTCCTTGCCTAAGTAGAGCTAGCCGCCGACTTCGCGGGCTGGTCCTCGCCGGAAATAGGCTCTCTCGCTAGAGGGCGACGACTCCGGGCGTTGGAAGATCTCCGAACTGATGAGCGGAAGGACTGGGCAAAGCTATGGGAGTCGCTCCACTTCCGGTTCGGCACGGGTGACTGTAAGAAGACAGCGTGCGAGGAGCTACCAGTCCGCGAGCGACGCGCTTCCGAGCCACTGGGGGCGTTCGCCACGGATTAAAGATGTCTTGCGCATGCCGAGGCATGGGACCTCGAGACTACCGTTGCAACATTCTCAGGCCTGAGGGACAGCGTACTTCAGCAGCCGCTAATATAGCGCCGGGGGGCGCTAAGGGGAAGCCGCCTTCCACAACTGTTCTTGCTCCCCCAACTGGTGGATTCAACTTCCGTTCGGGACGTGTAGGACATCGCGCTGGAATTTACGTCAACTGTGTGCTGGACGGCGTCTTACTACGCGCGCTCGTGGACACCGGCTTCACTGTTTCGCTGCTGCGCTCTGGATTACTGGGGCAAAGCAAGCGTGTTTGCAGACGGCCTGATCCCGCCTTCTAACTCCCGCCTTCTAGATTAGCTAACTAGCATGCTTCTAGCCATAGCCCCTTTGTGTCTCTAGCCTTTCTGTGTTTCCTGCCTCCCTAGTTTCCCAGTGAGCCTAGCCTTTGTGTGTCCGATAGCCTAGCCTTTGAGTGTCCCCTAGCCTAGCCACTGGGTATCCTTAGTCTCTGTGTTTCTGTGCCCCAATTCCCTAGTATGTGTTGAGCTATTAGGTGTAGCTTAGTGCATGTTGGGCTAAAGACATGCTTAGCTAGGTGAGGTGCCCTTAACCATGTTTATCTAAAAGCCATGTCAAGCTGATTGCCATGTCTTTAGCCTTAGTCTCGCCTCTCCGTGTCTCCCTTCTCGCCTCTCTCTCTCTCTCGTGTCTCCCTTCTTGCCTCTCTCTCTCGTGTCTCCCTTCTCGCCTTGTGGTGTTCTGTTTCAGCTCCCCGCGTAGTTTGTGTGTCCTGTCGCGTGTTTCGTCCGTCTGCCTGTGTTTCGCCACAGGATGTGTTAGACACCCTTCAACCGGTGTTTCGCTACCAATCTTAAACGTAGTGTAACAAGCATTAGTGCCTGTTGGTGTCCCTTTGTCTGTGTCCTGCCAGAGAGCCCATGTTTAACCCAATGCTATTAAATATTGTTGAAGTTGTTTGTTCCTTTGTTTTTGTGTTTTTATTATTTCTGTGACAACCCTTATTAAAAGATTTTTTTGTTAAACTACCCCTTTGCCTTTATGCCTGCTCTCTCCACCCACGGCGATCAACATCCACCAATACACCCGTTCGTGACAGTGTACACAAATTTTTTTGGGGCCTCACTTCATTACCACAGTGTACCCCCATTTCTCACACTCCTTTGAGGTACGTGCGGCAAACTGACACATGGTATTGATGCTTTCACAAATTGCCTCCACGCCTCTCATTCTCTCTCCAGTTTTACTTTCTTTTTGAAGTCATTTAAATCAGATTATGACAGTCTTGCATAGCTGTATTATAGGGCTTTAAACATTTGTGAATGGAGCAGTCTGATCAGGATGACATTCTGCATCCGAGTCGCACGTCTATAAATTTTGTCTGTGTGCATTAAGCTTTCACACAACTGCCACTGATTTCAGCATTTCATGTTTTTACTATTTTAAACAATAAACAATTCAAACTACAATACCCACTATAACATGCAGCCTAGTTTGCTGCTCTTAAAGAGTGATGTCACATGCTTTCAAAGTAGGTTGCAGTGGGTGTTGTAGTTTTAAATGGTGGAAAAGCGAAATGATTAAATCAACATCAGTTGTGTAAAAGCATCGTGCTCATCAGACAGTTTAGTTTGCAGAGAAGGAAGTAAAATGTAAATTAAGAGTAGGGCAGAATTTTACTTTACCTTTTACCAAGGTAAAAAGTAAGTAGTCAATTTCTGAAAGCCTCAATGCCACCTGTTAGTTTGCTGCATGTACCCCTGATTAGTGTGAAACATGTGAATACACTGTAATAAAGTCCTGCTTATCACAAAGAATGCCAAGAAACAGTGATGTACACTCAAATAATTTAATATGTATATTATGTAATTAAGTATATAAAGTATATATGAATATAATTGGATTTATATATTTATAATGATGCCCTGAACTCAATAAATGCAGCTTGTTTTTCTTTGATTTCGCATTATATAGTGGGAATGTATGAATCTGCGCATGATCTGCGGAGTTTAATTTATTATTTCTGACACTGCCGTCTGTGTCACTGTTTCAAAGCTGCATCTTTGCTGATACTAAAAAACAGGAGCAGAGAGAGCATACAGCATGACATTGCAATTTCATGCTTTGAGATGCTTAGTCAATATGCGCCCTGGTTTTGGGCACTTTCCATCAAGAAAACAGTGTGTTCTTATGTGGCAGTGAAGGTATTGAACAATAATTTTTGCACACCTTTACAGGTGCTGATCTACTTGTATTATAGTCCATCCATGTTCGCTTCACTGAGCCAAAGAGCACCTTAACTAAAAGCCCCCAGTCACACACATGTGGTTGTGTGTTAGAAGTGCCAAACAACTACGGATCATACCTTGAGCTTGCTGAAGATTTTACAAGTGTACTTGATGCCAACGTGTGGGTAATGGACAGTATTTAGAAGTAAGTTTCAGGTGCACGGTACATTTACAGTCATTCATTATTTTTCCATTTATTCATCTATTTTTCTTTGACCAATTTGTACCCAAGTGTGTTTATATTCATATGCATTTGCTTTTCTTTTCCCTAGGTTTTAGGACTCCAAAAATAATGTTGACAGGGACATCCCAATTTTTTTAATAAATACTATTGGACTACTTTTAACATAGTTATGATCATGGTGTTTCACATTATTTGATTTCTTATCTAAGTGAAATAAGGTTTACAAATAGTGTTTTTCTTTACTAAATAATTACATTTGGGGAATTTTATTTGCACATCAATATCTAAATATAATGTTTGATACATTTGATGGAGGGTCTTTTAAATTTAAATTGATATAGGGCAAAATAAATTTGACCAAACTGCATTAACTTAACAGAATAAGATATAATCCGACAACATATGGTTTGGAATGAATTAGGATTATTTTACGTTCTCACAATTTGACTAAAATCTGTTCATTAGCTCTTTTTATGTTCATAAATAGAAACAAATATAGTTTTATATTGATGCTTTCAGCTCAAATGATAATATACAGTAATAACACTTTACTTGAACAAGGACAGTTAATTATATAACAGTTTATTATATAATAATATATTTTATTTATATTATAATTACTATGTAATAAGTGTTACATAATACTGAAACAAGCATTCTAGTATTTGGGTTTCAATTATGGACGCGTTATTATGAATATTTTATTTTTCTGGAATAGGGTATTTTCACAACATACCTACAGTAAATATTCCAGAACAAGTAGGATTTTTTTGTCTCTTTACTCTTCAGTTACAGTTGTTGTGATAAATACGATGCACTTGTTTTTGTTGTTGGTTATTTTAAAGTGTTTAACTGAGTTTACTATTTTTGTAGTGAATTCTACTGTAGATTTCTAAATAGAAGTTAGTAATTATTTGAGTAACTCCCAACACTTCAGTGTAGTTATTAATGTTCATGTATCTATAATGTTTAAAAAAAACTTTTACAGAAAACATTTATGGGTTATGTTTTATATTAAACGCCTTTAAAAAGTGTTGTTACCCAAATTACTGTTTGTCTTTTGATAACTTTTGTTAGATTTGAACAATAATAAAATGCTGTTAAGCACCCCAATATAAAAACAGTGACCTGCTTTCATACTTAATTCTAATAATTTTATTGTTGCTTATCAAAGCATAGCACTTGTGAAACATTGTAAAAAAAAAAAAAAAAAGAATTTATAGAAACCATAACCACATGACTTGAAGTTGTAAAAAGTTGTCTACTTTTATCTGAACGGCTTCCTCAGTTCAGAGTAGTGTGGCGTCACAGATGTGGCGTCAGTCTGTCAAAGTCACATGAGTTAAGATAATTATCTGTGTGAAATTGCCTCAGAGGGATGCCGGTACTGATTTTTAAGAGGCTCATCTGTGGTTTTGCAGACTATAGGGCCAAAATATTTCTATCTTCATACCTCTGAAGGATCAATATGACAGTATTGTTTGTCTACTGAAACCAAAAATGTGTTATTTCTCTTAGACACCCTTTGACAGCAAGTGACAGAGCTCATAAACGTGTCGAGCACAAACTGTAAATACTGATATGTATTTATTCTTAATTTTCTTCTCTCCTTCAATGATGATACTTTTTTGACTGTGCTTTCTCCATTTACTATTATTATTATTAGTAGTAGTGCTCCGAATTTATTATTGTTATTATACTTATTATTATTGTTACGCATACAAAAATGTATATGTTACCCTTAAACAATATTGTTTTATTGTGTATGTGCTGTAAATATACACTAAACAATAAACATTGCCTTTTGCAAAATGAAAGTGAGTTGCGTATGTGGCTTTTTGCCCAATCAAAGGTTTTCTGTTGGGTGGCCAGGAGGTAGAGCCACAACGCCGCTTTCTCCCTTTTTTGACGACCTCCACAACGAATTAACTCGTTCTTGGAGTAAACCTTATTCATCCTGTATTTTTGTGATAAAAGCGTGCAAAGATATGAGCGGATTTATCGATAAAACTACAGACATGAAATGCAACAAACACAAAAATATATGATACTCGCTCAATACAATGCATCAGCACGCAGAATCCGTGGGCTATCTGTCATTTAATTCTATAAATACATCGTTGGGTTGTTTATGCTGTGTTAAAATTCTGTGTTATTTTGGTTTCTTTAATCACACATTAAAGTACTGCATGATTAAACTTAATGCAAAAAACGGAAATAAAATGTCTTAATTTCCTCCCTTTTCTGGTGTTTATGCAGTAAACCCATGGGTGAACATTATGATTTTTGAAAGTTAATTTAAACACGAATACACAGTATATATGCAAGTGACATTTTAAATTAAATCCAATATTTTAATCGTTAGTGATTGGTGCATAAGTATCAACTTGCACATTCTGTAATATTCCAATGTCATTCATATTCCCGTTGTTTTAGAGCTCTTTACTAAATCATTTGCTAGTTAGAAAGTAAGTAAGCAAATAAAAGATAAATGAATAAATAGCTTTAAATGGTACTTTAAAGTAGTAAAAGTACCTTAGCATGTGTTAAGAACTAACCTGAGAAGACCAGAAGACGTAGCTTTAGCGGTTAGCCCTTTGTAGCATGAATGGTAAACCCAAACGCGGAGTGACACGAATAGGCAGGATAATCACGCTATTTAGTCTAAGGACTCTCACAAATGTGGATCAAGGGAAAGACACAATCTAACCCGCGTCCTATAAACACACACTTAATATGAAAGCAAACCCAAGAAAGTGAGGTCCCTTTCAAAGGCTACACTCGATGCTGCGTGAAAACTCTATGGGAACATCTTTTCGTGTTGCCGGTTGTAAAGCATGTGTGTATCAAACACGCCAAATTTTGGCTTATATAACCTCGGTCGGGTGAGGTCATCTAATGAGACAAACCTGCAGGTTATAAATTGGAGTGAACCGGAAACATTCCTCAGATCTTTGTCTTCACTGACATTGTGCGTGTGTGTGTGTCACAAGTATACTAATATATAAACAAATTAAAAGCAGAAAAAGTGTATAAACTTTAGAGTTTAGAGTAAGATATCCCCCTCCATGCAAAAATTTCCTTTCGGAGGGCGATCCACACACTTTCTGCTTTGAATGTTTGGGTGAGAAGCACGCTCTTGAAGGGCTTAGAGGAGAGTGCGAAAACTGTGATCTTTTTCCCATGAAGGTGCTCTGTGCGCGCTTCGCGTTCTTTACTGTCAGTTCTTTTCTGCTGCACTCCTGGGGATCACAAGCCAATATGGCCCAGGCACGCGAGACAGAGTCTCTTCTTTCTTTCGCCCTCTCCCCCGATCGCGAAGTCTCTCCTTCCACTTCACAAGCGCACAAGCGCTTCTCGTGAGTGTGTAGAAGAGACTCGTTCTCTTGCTTCTGTGGAAATGGAAGTAGCTACCTCAGAATGCTCCTCTAAGAATGATAGAGGGTACGAGGAGCTGCTTAAAGTTATAACACGTGAAGTTGAGCAACTGCACATTGATTGGCCACAGGAGCAAGCTCACCCTAAACGGTCAAAATTAAACAACAGATTTCTGTCGGGTGGCCAGGAGGTAGAGCCACAACGCCGCTCTCTCCCTTTTTTTGAAGACCTCCAGAACGAAACGGAATCTTGGCGAAGGTCCATCAACAGCGTTAGCGCCTTTTAATGATCGCGCCCTGTTGGCCGACCAGAGTGTGGTTCTCACCATGGGTGATTCCAATGAGGTGAGATCTTCTGTCTCAGGTGCAGGGGACGATATTTCATCACCGGCCCGAGCTTTGGAACCTTCATGTTCGGCCCCTGAACAGGACCAACTAAGTCAAGCTGGTCTTCCAGCAGCATAATTAAGACTATTCTAAGTGCAAGGGCTCCCTCCCCTAGAAGAGCTTATGCCATCGAATGGATGGTATTTGAAAGTTGCATGACAAAGCAGGTAGACCCAGCCCACTGCTGAATTGTTTCAGTGCTGAAGTTTCTGCGGGAAAAGTTGTCCTCTGGCTTGTGCCCTAGTACTCCCAAGATGTACGTAACTATTTCAGCCTGCTACATACTGATTGATGGGGTTACTGTGGGAAAACACCCTTTTAGTTAACCATTTCATTCGTGGAGCTAAACGGTTGAGGCCACCCACTAGAGCCACGGTCCCTTTTGTGGGTTTTATCTATCGTGCTCGGAGGTCCAATTGACACCCCCTTTTAAACCACTAGAGTCAGCGCCTTAGGTTTCTGACCCTAAGATGGTTTTTCTAATGGTCGTTACCTCTCTAAGAGGATTGGAGATCTGTCAATCTCCCCATTTTGCCTAGACTTTGCCCCTAGGCTAGTCAGGGCCATTTTGCCTCCTCACTGAACTATCTTCACCCTATTGCACCCTAACATGCACCCTATTATTTTCAAAGCCTTCTGTCCTCCGCCTTTTACAGCTTCTGAGCAGGAGAGACTTCACTTACTGTGTCCAGTACGTGCTCTTTAGATTTACGTCCACCGCATCAGCCAGTGGCGTAAGTCAGAGCAGCTTTTATATGTTTTGGGGCCGCAACCGGGGGGCGGCCGCCACTACACTGGGTGAGAGATGCTATGGCCCTCTTCCATGAGGCGTGTGGGCTCACTTCGCCTCTAGGAATCAGGGCTCATTCAAGGGCTCAATAAAATATTGATTTTATAATCTGGATGTTCAAGCCACTCCGGGCTCATGGGTCCTTGAGTCAGCTTCCCAGATATAGTTCTGAGACCTTCTCGGCCTTGTGCGCACATGCTACACAACCTTTGGGTCCAGACACTTGCAGTGCGGCAGCGTTGTTACTCTCGTTCCCATAGCGTTTTCACGCAGCCTTCAAAAGGTAATGTTTCGGGTTAATTTGCTGTAACCCTGTTCCCTGAAAAGGCGGGAATGAGATGCTGCATGTCAATGCCGTACTGCCTACGTGACCGGACGTCCATTCAGACAAATAAATCTGAGGAATGTTTCCGGTTCACTCTTATTTATAACCTGCAGGTGCGCCTCATCAGATCACGTTACCCGACCAAGGTTATATAATCCAAAATTTGGTGTGTTTGATACACACATGCTTCACAACCAGCAACACGAAAAGATGTTCCCATAGCGTTTTCATGCAGCATCTCGTTTCCGCCTTTTCATGGAACAGGGTTACAGCAAAGTTACCCGAGACGTACTCACGAAACGGTGAACACACCCGAGTTCGTCCTTAATGCGTGAAGCCAGTCCTTTGTAGTAGGATGTCCGGAGTGCGGCGTCTCCCCAGGATGTCTGTACCGCTGTGTCTGTGGCCGCTGCGATGGGGGGCCGGCTAGCTGTGCTAGCAACAGCCGCGCGGAGATCTGCAAGGCCACGAGGTCTTGAATGCTTTGACGCAAAGTAGCGAACCCCTTTGTTTAGCTTATTGATGAGCATGGCATGCTGGTCCACTATATCGCATAGGCGCGCATGATCACGTAGGCTGACCACAGTAGGCTCAGTCATTCTCTCAAGAACTAACCTGAGGAGACCAGAAGACATAGCTTTAGCAGTTAGCGTGCCCTTTGTAGCGTGAATGGTAAACCCAAACGCGGAGTGACACAAATAGGCAGGATAATCGCGCTATTTAGTCTAAGAACTCTCACAAATGGGGAGCAAGGCAAAGACAAAATCTAACCTGCGTCCTATAAACACACACTTAATACGAAAGCAAACCCAAGAAAGTGAGTACTCACGAATCGGTGAACGCATCCGAGGTGGCATGGGCGAACTCAATGACTGAGCGATGTGCTGTGGTTTGTTTACTCCTCTTATACTTTCTGTTGCGCATTACTTCCGGGTCCTAGTGCCGTGCAGGAGTATATATATATATATATATATATATATATATATATATATATATATATATATATTCTGTCACACGTTTCATACTCATTCTAATAATTGACTTTTTACAGTGGAACCTTGGATTGTGAGTAAATTGGTTCGCAATTGTTCTGCAAGACAAGCTATTTTTTAAATACATTTTTATTTAATAAGAGAGCAAGGGCTTAGTATATGAGTAGTATGCATGGTCTTAATCTGCCGAGCATCACATGATCATAACTAAGCCAATATTTCTTCTCTCTCCGTGCACAATCTGCGGGCAGCAGGATTGTTGTTCATCGTCTCCCATGTTCGGTCTCAGTGTGTAACTCATAGTCAACATCTGTGTATGCATGTACTGTTTTATCATTGTATTATAACATTTTGACCATGTGTGCGCATTTTTAAAAATTTTGTGTGCAAGTATAGTAACTAATCTTCAGTAACTACTGCAACATTGGCCCTCGGGAAGAAAAAAAAAGTTAAAAGGACTAACAGTGCAGGAGATAAATTTGTTATATGTCATATTTCCACAAAATCCTTAAAAGTAGGCAAAAGCAAGTGTCATTAGAGAGGTTCCATGTTAAACACTTTTTTTCCGACAGCAGTGATTCTGTTAGTGTGTTTGTGCATGTGCATGAGTGTTGGGGAGAGGAGGAGGGTCGGGGACTTTTACACATACACACAAGCGTGTGTGCGTGTGTGTGAAAGTCATCCTACATTGTAGCCCCCACCCTCCTCCTCTCCTCTCTTGTCTTACTTTACCCACGATTCTTTTCAAAGTGCAGGTTAATTAGTTTTATCTTTACTTCAAAAGGTGAAGTATCTTATCTGTCTATCTATTTCAAACATATAAATAATGCTTATTGATGATGATGATGATAATAATAATAATGTACTTTTTACTTAAACTTGAACTGTCTTTTAAACAATATTTAATCTATGTAAATAAACCAACAAAAGAACATAAAATAATAAAGAAAAACAGCATACTTAACTTTATATAATCGCTTGTCTGTTGTCTGAGAATTTTTCTTCTTTTCTACATGTTTATTTAATCATTATTTATTGTTTGTTTTTTTTAGTAAATAAATTTCTTTGGAACTGCTCAGCTTTAATCTGAATCTGAGGTCTCTCATACTCTATTTGGGATAAAATCTTGGGCCATAGGTTATAGTTTTTTTAAGCAGTGTGGTGTTTTAAAAAAAATATATTAATTAATTTCTCTTACTGTGCCTGATGGTTAAGATAAAAAAATTAATTAAATAGAATCACAAGGGAGCACAGGGTCTATATAGAGACAGCAACAAGGAGCCAGCTTTTGTTATAGACCCATAAGTAAACAGGATACATGTTAAGCAACTATAAGATAAGGAGAAGAAATTTATTAATAACATTTCTGACAGAAAGAATATGATCTTGCACATTTCAAGTACAGTAGAGGGATTATTTTCAACTTCTGGCTCACTAGGCATTTCTGGTAACCCTGTGATAAACTAGAGAAATAACATTGTTTTTTTTTTTTAATCAAGTCATAGATAACAACTCCATGGTGGCTCCAGCACAAAATATTTCATTTACAACTTTTAAATTAAATGGATTTCTTGCTTTGGGAGAATGGAGGCCCATTCTGTCCATTCCCTATCTACTTATGTTTCTATTGTCTACGATTTCAAATTCTATTCTTATATATTTAATTATTTCTCAGAGGGCTTTGCACTCACCTATGTGTGTGCTAATTGGTCTTATGGCGGTTGTAGACTTGTGTTTACCAATATTTTTTGTACCAAATATGCTGATTAGTTTCATATTCAACTGGAATGGAATTTCTCTGTTGGGCTGTTTGGCGCAAATGTTTTTCCTTCATGTAGTTGGTACTTTTCAGTCTACTATACTGCTTTGGATGGCTCTAGATCGGTTCTTTGCTATATGTCGACCTCTTTATTACCACACATACATGAAAATTCCCAATTGTCTTAAGTTTATTATGTTACCTGTTATCAGAAATGTACTCTTAATTATAATTATAGTGTCTTGGGCTGGAAAATTATCTTTCTGTGTAACAAATGAGATAGATCACTGTTTTTGTGAACACATGGCAGTAGTTCAGCTGGCTTGTGGAGATATTTCAATCAACAATTTATTGGGACTTTTAGCTATTTTCCTTATAACAACAATTGATGTTTTTTTGGTTATATTATCATATTCAATAATACTGTCTTATGTTTTAAAAACTGGCAAAGGTAGTGTCAAGGCTATTAACACTTGTATAACACATATAATTGTCATGATAGTTACAGCTACATTTGCCTTAATTGCTTTTATGTCATACAGAATAAGAAATAACTTTTCTTCCTCCAACCGTGTCTTTTTGAGCACAATGTACTTGCTTTTTCCAAGTTGTTTTAACCCAATTATTTATGGAGTACGAACCAAAGAAATAAGAGAACATTTTTTTAAATTTATGAACCACCTTATGTCTTAATAATGTAATTTAATAATGTGTATTATATGGTGGTTATTTAAGTATAATTTTTGTAATACATGTTAAATACCCACTGAGAAAAAAACAAGATGCTATATTTTATGTATGCAAGCATAAATGTATGTAAAATGTAAACCTAGACAAGTAGACAATACATGTCAAAAAGAGCAACTGTTGATATATTGATATTGTCCATCATCCAACCTAGACTTGTCTTGCCCAAGTTGTTTTGAGAATGAGAATTTGAATCAGGGCTAGCCGAAACAAAACAGTGAAATTTAAGTTTATTGAGCTTAAATATACTAGTGAAATAAATGATAACCATACAAAACCCTATGACTGGTTATGTAATTCAAAAACTAAAAGTTATGTTTGGGTTTATTTATTTAGTTATGTATTTATATACAAATAAACATATATAAAAAAATTTAGGTAAAAATCTGCACTTGGGGTTTCACTCATTTCCCACTAAGTAACGTTATGTAGTTTAGTAATTTTAATAATAAAAATGCAGTGAGATGAAAGGGGGTGTTCTGCACAAAGGGGCAGTACAGGAATAAAAAATACAGCATTTTTACTGTTTATTATTAGATTATTATTATTATTATTATTATTATTAATATTATTAAAATTACAGGTTATTATGATGGCACTGCAGTTTAGAAGTGGCGTCATAAGATGTAAGGATTGGAATTTAAGGAACAGTGTGGTATTTTAAAGAGTCAGTTAAATCAGAGTCTATGCACTGTAAATAGTGTGGCATGTACAAGGACAAAGTGATGTACATCATTATTTTCTTGATTTACAGTGCTGACAAAAATGCAACCACGGGGGGTTTTAATTGTTTTACCATGGTGTGGATAGGAAAAGAAATGGAGTAGGAGTCATTCTAAAAGAGGAATTTGTAAAAAATCTTCTAGAGGTGAAGAGAGTATCAGATAGGGTGATGAGTCTAAAGCTGGAAACTGATGGGGTGATGTTCAATGTTGTTAGTGGTTATGCCCCACAGATAGGATGTGAGTTAGAAGAGAAGGAAAAATTATAGAGTGAGTTAGATGAAGTGATGCAGAGCATCCCTAGAGGTGAGAGTGGTGATTGGTGCAGACATCAGTGGACATGTTGGGAAAGGGAACAGAGGTGATGAAAATGTGATGGGCAGGTTTGGTCTTCAGGACAGGAATGTAGAAGGACAGATGGTTGTGGACTTTGCAAAGAGGATGGAAATGGCAGTAGTAAATACTTACTTCCAGAAGAGGCAGGAACATTGGGTGACATACAGTAGTTGATCAATTGGAATGGTTATTACTGTCGCGCTCACCGCCATGTAAAAAACGTCAGCGGCCAAAATAAATCAGTTGCATTTTAAAGTCATTCGTAAAATGGCCGCCAGGTGGCGCAAAGTGACATTTTCGCTGTTGCAGTAAATAAAATAGTGACTGTTATACAGCGTATCTCTGTATCTGTTTATTGTTATTTAAGTTCTGGATTATTTTAGGTACTTTAAACACATTGTTGGGTTGCTCATGTTGGCTCATATGAGATGTAGTTTACAAATGAACACCTGGTTGGGTTATTTTGACCCAACAACTGGTTTATTCATTATTCTTTCGTTTCTCCAAATATCAGCCTGCAGAATGTTTGAAATATTACTTATTATTACTTGTTATTGTGTCACAGGTGTAGTTTTAAGAGTTGTTTAGGCAGGAATGCGTGTGTATACAGCTCAAAACCTCCATCAGTTATTAAAGATAGCATTTATTTAGAAAAAATGCCCCAGTGATTTCGAAACTTCAGGAAATCTCCCGGCGCTCTGCGCATAACACCGGGCCAACTCATGTCGAAAAGAATTTATAAAAGGTTTCTAAACATGGGCTATTGTTTTTTTTACTTATCTTCTTCTTTGTCTTTCGGCTGTTCCCTTTCAGGGGTCGCCACAACAAATCATCTGCCTTCATCTAACCCTATCCTCTGCATCCTCTTTTCTCACACCAACTAACTTCATGTCCTCTCTCACTGCATCCATAAATCTCTTTGGTCTTCCTCTAGACCTCCTGCCTGGCAGTTCCAACCTCAGCATCCTTCTACCAATATATTCACAATCTCTCCTCTGAACATGCCCAAACCACCTCAATCTGGCCTCTCTGACTTTATCTCCAAAACATCTAACATGGGTTGTCCCTCTGATAAACTCATTCTTAATCCTATCCATCCTTGTCACTCCCAAAGAGAACCTCAACATCTTTAGCTCTGCTACCTCCAACTCTGCCTCCTGTCTTTTCTTCAGCGCCACTGTCTCTAAGCCGTAGAGCATCGCTGGTCTCACCACTGTCCTGTACACCTTTCCTTTCATTCTCGCTGATACTCTTTTATCGCACAACACACCTGACACTTTTCTCCACCCATTCCAACCTGCCTGTACCCGCCTCTTCACCTCCTTTCCACACTCCCCGTTGCTCTGGACCGTTGACCCCAAGTACTTAAAATCCTGCACCTTCTTTACCTCTGCTCCCTGTAGCCTCACCGATCCTCCTGGGTCACTCTCATTTGCACACATGTATTCCGTCTTGCTGCGGCTAACCTTTATTCCTCTGCTTTCCAGAGCATACCTCCACCTCTCCAAATTTTCCTCCACCTGTTCCCTGCTCTCGCTACAGAGCACAATGTCATCTGCAAACATCATAGTCCATGGGGACTCCTGTCTTACCTCATCTGTCATCCTGTCCATCACCAGAGCAAACAAAAAGGGGCTTAGAGCTGATCCTTGATGCAGACCCACCTCCACCTTAAACTCTTCTGTCACACCTATTGTTTTTTTACTTATAATATTTGTTAATTTAATTTAATTTAAATGAGGTTTGGGCTCAGGACTTCGATTCGGCATCGTGATTCTCCTCTTTAATTTACTCCATAGTCTAAATCAGCACTCATGAAGTTTTCCATGAAGTTTGATTATGGATGCGTTGGGAAAACAGCAAGCAGGCTGACTCTGACCATTTAAAAAAACGTTTGAGTTCATTTTCTGACGCGCTTAAGTTCACCAAAAACAATACAGAAGAGCCCACCTTATTTGCTTTCAAACATTTACAAAATCATTAAGTTTTTTCGTTATTGTGAGTGCGCTTAAATAAAAGTTGAGTCTTATAAAGCCCATGTAGTCTTATATAGTTTTATTATATAGTTTATGCACATTAATCTGACAACAGTTTTTTCAGCCCGTCACGGCGTGCGCCCAAATCAATATCGCTCCTCGCTCACTAGTTAGGCGTCCTTCCCTTCAGTCATGCGAAGCAGCGGGACCGCTGAATTACACACGACTGGTGAGCTATCGTTGCTAATGGTCCCGGGCTTGCACCCCGCGCTATAAAATACTCGGGGTTTGTTGGGTTAAAGTGGATTTTACTACGCTTTGTGTATGCAACACGCGTGCAACAACGCGGAAGTGCGGCATGCAAGTGGGGCAAATGGAATGCGCCCCGGGAACTTTAAAGGAGCGAGAGGTGGGAGGGGCCGGTCCGGCCATCCGCGGAGAGCATAGTCAGCGTGAGCGGACGAATGGCCATTGCACTCTCACTGCGTAGTAAAATCCACTGTAACCCAACAAACCCTAAGTATTTTATAGCGCGGGGTGCAAGCCCAGGATCATAATAAGCCGTGCCTTTATTCCGTCATGTCTTGTGGGCATTATAAGATTTGTATTGAAAACTTCTAACTAAAAAGTGGCAGCTGGCACGCCTAAAAATAGACGCAGGTTATTTTTTTTATAGTCTAAATAAAAACCCTCCGCTTTAATTCAATTCAATTAAATTTTATTTGTATAGCGCTTTTAGCAATTTTCATTGCCGCAAAGCAGCTTTACATAGTCAAAAGAATTATTTAGGTTTGTATGAAATGTGAATTTGTATGGATCAAAATGGTCAGTTTGTCCCTGGTGAGCAAGCCGAGGGCGACAGTGGCAAGGAAAAACTCCCTGAGATGGTAAAAGGAAGAAACCTTGAGAGGAACCAGACTCAACAGGGAACCCATCCTCATTTGGGTAAAACAGAGAGCAGTAAATGATCTTCATTTATACAGTGTGTAGGGTGGCAGGCAGTTTAGCATAACAGTTGATGTTAATATGGAGTCCAGGTAGTTTTTGAAGACTCTAGGTAGACTTGTAGGAAGTTCCAGTCCTAAACTAACGAACTGTCAAGTCCCCAGAGAAACAGTTGCCAACACCAGTCGAGGCCAGAACCATTTTCTAGGTAGAGAGACTCATTCCCAGACACCAGACGCATCCCAGAGAGACACACGGGGCATCCATGTGACGAGATCTTCAGCCAGAAGCGGGGCACCAGGATGGGTCAGACAGGTCCGGAGGGCAGAGGGGGTCTGGATCACTGGCAGCTCAGGAACGACATGTGTAGCTCGACAGAGAGAGAGAGAAAGAGTGAAAGGGGGGACAGGAGGAGAGAGGAAAAAGAAAGAGGGGGGGAAAGAGAAGAAGAGGAGAGATGGCAGTTAGGTATGGTCACAGTCACACAATGTATAATGTGAATGTATATTAACTGTAGAGTGCAAGCAGAGACTCCGGCAGGACTAACTATGACAGCATAACTAAAAGGGAGAGCCAGAAGGAAACACAAACATGAGGGCTTCCTGAGATGTAAAGCAAACAATCACCTCACCGTCAGCAAACCTGAGTGATCAATGAGAGTGAGGAAAACAGCATCCAAACATACCAGTTCACCATAATACTCTACGTCCATGAGTCCCCCAGATCTGCTCCTTTACCTATGGAAAATCTATTTATAAAAATGCTTGGCTAAATAAATAGGTTTTTAGCCTGGACTTAAACACTGAGACTGTGTCTGAGTCCCGAACACTATTTGGAAGACTATTCCATAACTTTGGGGCTTTGTAAGAAAAAGCTCTGCCCCCAGCTGTATTTTTCATAATACGCGGTACTGACAAGCAGCCTGCATCCTTTGATCGAAGTAGGCGTGGCGGATCGTAAGACACTAGCAGTTCGCTCAGGTACTGCGGCGCGAGACCATTTAATGCTTTATATGTCAAGAGTAGTATTTTGAAATCAATGCGAAATTTCACAGGGAGCCAATGGAGTGAAGATAAGATAGGGGTGATGTGCTCATATCTTCTGGTTCTGGTGAGGACTCTCGCTGCTGCATTCTGGACTAGCTGAAGCTTATTTATGCATCTAGCTGAACAACCAGACAGTAAGGCATTACAATAGTCCAACCTAGAGGTGATAAAAGCATGAACTAGTTTTTCTGCGTCGTTTAGCGACAATAAATTTCTTATTCTGGCAATATTTCTGAGGTGAAAGAATGCTATCCTGGTAATATTATCTACATGTGCTTCAAATGAAAGGCTGGAATCAATAATCACACCAAGGTCTTTTACTGTTGCATTTGATGGAACAGAAAGGCCATCTAAAGTTACGGTGTGATCTAAAATTTTACTCCTAGCTGTATGCGGTCCTATGACTAGAACTTCTGTCTTATCCGGATTTAGCAGAAGGAAGTTAATTAGCATCCAATTTCTTATGTCCTGCACACATTGCTCAATTTTAGTAAGCTGTTTTTTCTCATCAGGTTTTGCTGAGACATATAACTGTGTATCGTCGGCATAACAATGAAAACTAATACCATGCTTACGGATTATGTTGCCCAGAGGAAGCATGTAAAGGGAAAAAAGCAGTGGACCTAAAACTGAACCCTGCGGAACGCCAAACTCCACTAGAGAACATGCAGAATAATCACCATTTAAGTCTACATACTGATAACGATGGGTCAGATAGGATCTGAGCCAGGAGAGGGCTGTACCCTTAATTCCCACTACATTTTCTAATCTGTGAAGAAGAATAGCGTGATCAACAGTGTCAAAAGCTGCACTGAGGTCAAGTAATACAAGCATAGTTACACAACCCTGATCAGAGGCCAATAGAATGTCATTTACTACTTTAACGAGCGCTGTCTCTGTACTGTGATGAGGCCTAAATCCTGACTGATACAGTTCATGTATGCCATTTCTATGTATATATAAGCATAGCTGCTCCGCTACTATCTTTTCCAGGATCTTAGAGATAAAGGGGAGGTTTGATATTGGTCTGTAACTGGACAGCTGACACGGGTCGAGGTCAGGTTTCTTAATTATTGGTTTGATAACTGCTAATTTAAAAGATTTTGGAACATAACCAATGCTGAGTGAAGAATTAATTATTCTCAACAGGGGTTCTATTATTGCTGGTACTATCTGTTTAAGAAAATGTGTCGGTACAGGATCTAATATACAGGTTGATGAATTTGCAGAAGAGATGAGTGAAATTAGTTCATTCTCTTCAAGGGGAGTAAAGTATTCTAGGTTCTGGTCTGACATGGCTAGATTAACATCTGCATCAATTACATTGTTCGGTTTCAAAACCTCAATTTTATGCCTAATATTTACAATTTTATTATTAAAAAAGTTCATGAAGTCCTCACTATTGCATGATGTTGTTGTGGAGATTTCTGCAGTGGTCTTATTTCTGGTTAATTTGGCTACAGCATTAAATAAGAATCTAGGATTATTTTTGTTATTTTCTATAAGAGTGGAGAGATATGTTGATCTAGCTACACTAAGAGCTTTTCTATAGTTCAGGATGCTCTCCTTCCATGCTATTTGAAATACTAGTAATTTAGTTTGACGCCATTTACGTTCTAATTTCCGAGCGGTCTGTTTTAAAGTGCGCGTGTGATCGTTATACCAGGGAGCAAGTTTTTTATCTCTAATAATTTTTCTTTTGACTGGAGCTACATTATCTAGGGTATAGCGAAATGTCGACTCTAAATATTCAGTCGCCTGATCGAGTTCTGTGGGGTCAGACGGTGATCTAATCGAAGTTGGGAACTCTGGGAGATTACTGATAAAACTCTGTTTGGTAGTTGATGTGAATGTACGTTTCATACGGTAGCGCGGCGCTGTGTGTACATTATTATTGTGACACACTTGAATTGAGACAAGATAGTGGTCTGAGATAACTTCAGATAGTGGTATTGTGAATAAATTTCTTATACTTAATCCAAATAATATTATTAAATCTAAAGTGTGACCTGCTTTATGAGTGGGTCCTACTACACACTGATTTACTCCTACCAAGTCCAGTATAGACATAAATGCAGTTCTCAGAGGGTCTTCTGGGTTTTCAAAATGAATATTAAAATCTCCAGCAATTAACACTTTGTCTACAGAAACGACTAGGTTTGAGAGGAAATCTGCAAATTCACTAAGAAATTCAGAGTACGGCCCAGGAGGTCTGTAAATGACAATTAGCGGGATCGACTGAGCTGACTTAATATAGTTAAATACACTTATGTTACTATAAAGAATTTCAAATGAATTAAATTTGTGTCCGTGTTTTTGTATAATAGTCAAATTATCATTGTGAATAACTGCGACGCCTCCTCCTCTACCAGTTAACCGAGGCTGGTGTATGTAGCTGTATCCAGGAGGACTAGCTTCATTTAGAGCTACATACTCGTCCTGTTTAATCCAGGTTTCTGTTAAACAGAGTATATCAAACTCCTGATCTGTGATAATTTCATTAACTATAACTGCTTTAGATGCGAGAGATCTAATATTTAACAGTCCTAGCTTCAGATCAGAGGTGCCGGCTGCGCATTCAGTCTGATCCAAGTTTGTGGTCTTTATGCTAATTAAATTACTAAAACAGACTTTCTGAGTCTTTCTAAATTTGATTTTAGCTCGGGGAACAGACACAGTCTCAATAGAGTGAACCCTGAGTGACGACTCTATGCAGCTAGCAGACGGTTGGTTTAGCCTGTCTGTCTGCTCCCTGGCCTGGGCTCTGGATTGTCACCGATTAACTAGGCCTTTTCTAAGACTATGAGCTATACTACAAGAAATGAGAGCAGCACCTTCCCGAGTGGGATGGACACCGTCCCGCCCTAACAGGCCAGCTTTGCCCTCAAAGGTCTTCCAATTATCAATGAAGCCCACGTTGTTTTCGGAGCACCACCTTTAATTTCCTAAAGTCTAATCGGCGCTCAACCGCACGCATAGTTTTCCCGAGCGCGAGGATTTTTTTTGTGCTAAATAATAATTATGCAGTATAATAATTCCTATTAATCCTGGGTTGTTCTTTTAGTGTCACTATAGTGCTTTACAATGCCAGACAACATTCAAATACAAATTATCCACCCTCCCCAGGTGTGAATCGGCTGTTCTCACCTATACATTCAGAGGAAGTGAAATGCACTTCTTCCCACTTTAAAAACCTCTTGAATCTGAGGCTGACTTTCAGTGATTGAAATTTGTGTAATTTTAATCTTCTGGATTCTAGATTCTAAAGTTAACATTGTTACCTTTTTAATCCTTGGAATGAAAGAACTTGAGATTTTCCTTATAATAGCGTAAATTGCATTGTTTTTAATCAGTCTATACATAATAATCTTCTTTGGTATTTTTATTTAAAAAAACGGGTATGGGGGCTATCTTGTTTTATTAATCCTTGTGCCTGGTTTAGTTTTGGTATTTAGTGCGCATCTGTTATATTACAACTAAATACCTTTTATTGGGGGTTAAGTGACTGATGTGCCTAACATTTTTCAGCTGAGCCTTTGTTTCACTGAAAAATCAACCACCGCGACACCCCTCTCTCTCTCTCACACACACACACACACACACACACACACGCACAGAGCCGACCAAATCATTAGCACCTCCCTCCCCCAGCACAGCCATTTACTTTCTATCCATTTACTTACATCTGAACTGAGTCGTTTGGGTAACATGGGTCGAACCCCTTACAAATCATAACAGTCTACTGCATTTCATTCTTATAATAACGCAAAAACACAAGCGGGGCTGAAAGACCGACATCTGCTGACGCAGTAGAACGTCCCAACACTGTTTTAATTTTATGGTCATTTATTTCAGTTAATAAATCTACTATAAATTTAAAGAACACAAAAAATAAGATGACACAAATCCCTACACGCTTCTTTTCTAATTACAAGTGATAAAATCTAAAGGTTCACTGTGTTAACATTTATTGTGCTAAAATTTGATCCTAATAAGATTTTATTTAATTTGAATTCTAGAACAGTGGCAGCTGGAACACCTAAAATAGATGCAGGATTATTTTTTATAATCTAAATAAAAATGCTTTTTTAAACGTTGGCTATTGTTATTTACTTGCAATATTTGTTAATTTAATTTAAATGGGGTTTGGTCTCCGGAATGTTGAGCATCAGGATCCTCTTCTTTACTTTCCTACGTAGAATCAGCGCTTAATCGCACGCATAAAGTTTTGTAAATTCCTTTAATGTTTAATAGTAAATAATGACCCCCATTGCGCTGTACCACCGCTCGGAAAACCTTATGAAATACAAGTTAAAGACAATTATGATGATCTGCCATGGCTTGCGTCTGTGATAGGCGTGCGCCCAAATCTACTATCGCTACTCGCTCACTCCGTAGGCTCCCTGAATAGGCAGCAAAGGGACGAAGCCCCTTCTGCAGCGGGGCTGCGAGGGTGGGCCCGGTGCGGGAGTGAAGATGCCGCGGGAGTGAAGATGCCGCGGGAGCTCGCGCAGCTCTTTCTCGCGCTGTCCTCAGCGCGGAGATCAAAGGGCGGAATTCTAGTGTCCTTGTTTAAAGTCCCTGGGGCGCGTCACATCGCCCCACTGACATGCTTCTTTCATATTCTCCATCACATCACGTACTTCCCAGACCTCGGACAAAACTCCGCGCCTTGCTTTTATAATGCGGAGCAAGCTCGAGATCATATTAACATTTTTAATCTTATATTTTATTTTAATCTTCTTAGTTAAATTTCCCTTCTTTAATTTTTTTATATTTATTTCCTATTCTTTAGTCTTTTATTTTAAGGTTTTTTATCATAAGGTCACGAGCAGTTGTCAAAGCATTTCACTGCATATCATACTGTGTATGACTGTGTATGACTGTGTATGTGACAAATAAAATTTTAATTCGAATTAATAAAAGTGAGGTGAGAAGGGCATTGGGTAGAGGATGAAGAGTGGAAAGGCTGTTGGTCCTGATGACATACCTGTGGAGTTATGGAAATGCTTAGGAGAGGTGGCCGTAGAGTTTTTGACTAGTTCGTTTAACAAGATCTTGAAGAGTGAGAAGATTCCAGAGGAATGGAGAAGTGTATTGGTGCCTATTTTTAAGAACAAGGGAGATGTGCAGAGCTGTGGCAATTACAGAGGTATAAAGCTAATGAGCCATACAATGAAGCTGTGGGAAAGAGTAGTGGAAGCTAGGTTAAGGGCAGAGCCGAGCATTTGTAAGCAGCAATATGGTTTAATGCCTAGAAAGAGTACATCAGGTGCAGTATTTGCTTTGAGGATGCTGGTGGAGAAGTACAGAGAAGGTAATAAAGAGTTGCATTGTGTTTATGCTGTATTGTACAATAGATTTACAGAATGCGTACGACAGAGTGTCGAGAGAGGAGCTGTGGTGTTATATGAGGAAGTCTGGAGTTGCAAAGAAGTATGTTAGAGTGGTGCAGGACATGTAAAAGAGCGCTAAGACAGTGGTACGTTGTGCTGTAGATGTGACAGAAAAGTTCAAGGTGGAGGTGGGTCTGTATCAAGGATCGACTCTGACCCCCTTTTTGTTTGTTCAGGTGATGGACAGGATGACAGATGAGGTAAGACAGGAGTCTCCATGGACTATGATGTTTGCAGATGACATTGTGCTTTGAAGCAAGAGCAGAGAACAGGTGGACGAAAATTTGGAGAGGTGGAGGTATGCTCTGGAAAGCACAGGAATGAAGGTTAGACGCAGCAAGACGAAATACATGTGTGTAAATTCAATTCAATTCAATTTTATTTGTATAGCGCTTTTAACGATTTACATCATCACAAAGCAGCTTTACACAATCAAAAGAACTAAGTTTGTATGAAATGTGAATGTGTATGAATCAAAATGATATGATTGTCCCTGATTGTCCCTGATGAGCAAGCCTAGGACGACGGCGACAGTGGCAAGGAAAAACTCCCTGAGATGGTAATAGGAAGAAACCTTGAGAGGAACCAGACTCAACAGGGAACCCATCCTCATCTGTGTGAAAACAGATAGCAGGGATTGATGTGCATAATAATATGCGAGACTGAAAGTTCAAAATAAGAGATGTGTAAGATTAAAGTCCAGTTTGTTCCTGGAGGCTCAGGTAGACTGTGAAAAATTCCAGACCTGAACTATTGAGTGACTGAAGTCACAGGTCCTCAGAGAACAGCTGTCTGCATCAGTCGAGGACAGGACCACCTTCATGGAAAAGTGGAACCAACCCCAGTCACCACACGCATTCCAGGCAGACCACACGGGGGCATCCATGTGATAAGATCTCCAACCAGAAGCAGGACTCCAGGATGAGTTAGAGAGGTCCAGCGGGCAGAGGGGGTCTGGATCACTGGCAGCTCAGGAGCGACATGTATAGCTCGACAGAGAGATAGGTAGAGGAAAAAGGAGAGAGGGAGAGAGAGAGAGAGGAGAGAGCAGAAAAGGAGAGAGCAAAGAGATGGAGAAATAACAGTTAGGTATGGTCACAGTCGAACAATGTAAAAAGTGAATGTATATTTAGTGCAGAGTGCAAGCAGAGACTCCGGCAGGACTAACTATGACAGCATAACTAAAAAGGGAGAGCCAGAAGGAAACACAAACATGAGGGCTTCCAGAGATGTAAGGCAACCAATCACCTCACCATCAACAAACCTGAGTGATCAATGAGAGTGGGGAAGACAGCATCCAAACATACCAGGTCCATGAGTCCCCCAGATCTGCTCCTTTACCTAAGGCTAATCTATTTATAAAAATGCTTGGCTAAATAAATAGGTTTTTAGCCTGGACTTAAACACTGAGACTGTGTCTGAGTCCCGAACACTATTTGGAAGACTATTCCATAACTTTGGGGCTTTGTAAGAAAAAGCTCTGCCCCCTGCTGTAGTTTTAATAATACGCGGTACTGACAAGCAGCCTGCATCCTTTGATCGAAGTAGGCGTGGCGGATTGTAAGACACTAGCAGTTCACTCAGATACTGCGGCGCGAGACCATTTAATGCTTTATACGTCAAGAGTAGTATTTTTAAAATCAATGCGAAATTTCACAGGAAGCCAATGCAATGTAGATAAGATAGGGGTTATGTGCTCATATCTTCTGGTTCGAGTGAGGACTCTCGCTGCTGCATTCTGGACTAATTGAAGCTTGTTTAAGCACCTAGTTGAACAACCAGACAGTAAGGCGTTACAATAATCCAACCTAGACGTGATAAAAGCATAAACTAGTTTTTCTGCATCGTTTAGTGACAATATATTTCTTATCTTGGCAATATTTCTGAGGTGAAAGAATGCTATCCTGGTAATATTATCTACATGTGCTTCAAATGAAAGGGAATCAAGAGGAACAGTGAGGCTACAGGGAGCAGAGGTAAAGAAGGTGCAGGATTTTAAGTACACGGAGAGTGTTCAAAGGAGGTGAAGAGGCGGGTACAGGCAGGTTGGAATGGGTGGAGAAAAGTGTCAGGTTTGTTGGGCGATAAAAGAGTATCAGCAAGAGTGAAAGGAAAGGTGTACAGGACAGTGGTGAGACCAGCAATGCTCTATGGCTTGGAGACAGTGGCACTGAAGAAAAGACAGGAGGCAAAGCTAAAGGTAGCAGAGCTGTAGATGTTGAGGTCCTTTTAAGGTTCTTTGAGGTATTTTAAATGTTTTAAATGTTTTAAAATACACTTTGCCCAGTTATTGTGGTTCCCCGAGTCAGAAAAGAAAATTGCACGTTCCACCATAGTATTGCATATGACTGGAGATATTGCACATCACTATAAAGTTTAAAATTTTCTGTCATAATATTGCACATAACTACAATGGTGTATTTTATATGTGTGTTTGTTAGTTTGTGCGTTTGCTTGTGCGTATGTGGTCAGAGTCCAAGTTGTACAGTCTGACAGCAGTTGGTAAGAAAGACTTGCGGAATCTCTCCTTTCCACATTGTGGGTGCAGCAGCCTGCCACTGAAGGAGCTGCTCAGTGCTGTCAGATACTCCTGCAAGAGTTGGGAGATGTTACCCAACAGGGATGATATGGGAGAAATTTTTATTTAATTTTATTTGATTTTACTTACTTTTGGGGGATAGAAGGTACCATATCTGTATATAATCGGGGATGTGCGTGCGAAGCTGAGACATAGGCTTCTCTGTGTGCGCGTGCATAGGAAACCAGAGCTTTACATTGGGGCACCTTCATTGTGAGCTAAAGAGGCCCCCTAATGGGAAACAGATGTTGAAGGGATGTACAGCGAGCCCTGCATATATAATGGTGAAAACGGACCAGAGATTCAGTTGTGTCCATGGTGCAGCTTCGGCCGTTATTGCATGATAATAAAGGTCGTAATCTTCGGTAAGCAAAGCCTGACTCTGAGTATTTTTCCACAACATCTTGGCGCTGCGAGCAGGGTGGCAAAGGGGCAAAGGTGACTGCTCAGCATGGGCTTCCTTGGTCAGCAACACAAACAAGTGGCCACTTACAAAGGTAAGCAACTTTTGCTTATATACTTAGGTTGTGTTGTTTTCTGGGGATCACCCATGGTGGTAAGGACGCCTGATAAAGGCCTCTCCAACTCATGTAATTTAAAATGGGCTTTGTTTCCAGAAGAGAACGCATGCATCAGCTTACTAACTGTTGTACTGATAGTAAATTGATAAAATAAGCATTGCATTGGTCTGTTTTGTTGTCAAGCGGGCATTGATTGATGGCAGCAATAACAGATGGTATGAGAGAGCGCATTTGAGTGTCTATTTGAGTTGCTAAGAGGGCAATGTAAAAAGGTAGATAGTCTTGATATTAATTTGTACTCATTGTCAAGTGGGCCTTGATGGATGACAAGGAGTGGAAAGCAAGTTAATACGGAGTTGCGCTTATTTAGTAATATTGCTTGTGTGAGGATACGCAGCAATTAATAAAAAATACCCTTTCGTATGAGGAACACCTTTTGGTGTTGTAAGCATTTGGTAGCCACCTTAAAATTTGTATTGTATGAGGTTTTGTGGCTATAATTGATATCTTTTCCTATGAGGAATGTACTGTTGTACATCATAAGCATTGTGTAGCCACCCAAAAAAGGTATTGTATGAGGTTTTTGTGGCTTTTATTTTATACCTTTTTTCTATGTGGAGCACTATTTTGTGCCATAAAGTTGAATGCAATTGCAATTGTTTGTGTCTAATTGATGTTGTGTCTGTCTGTTACTGTCTGAGTGTGTGAGAGCTCTATGTTCCCCTAAGTGAGTGTGTGTGTGAGAGAGAGAGAAAGAGAGATGGAAAGAGATATGGAATCTGGGTAAGTGATACCATAAGCTCTGTGTCGAGTGAACAGGGCTGGACCTCCCGAGGGAATTGTGTGTACAACCCTCAGAGGGGAGGCAGCTTGTTGCCGGACCGGAGATGTGTGTGTGTATGAGCCCTAATTAGCATAGGGGACAAGTATGCAAAGAATAAGCCCTATTTTCTAGGAAAAGAGGGACAAAGTATGAATGCAAAAGCCTATAAATCAATCAATAAATAAATAAATAAATAGTGTGGAGTGGTGAATGTGTCTAAACCCCATATTAATACTGTGGCATTAATTAGTTATTGATGGAAGTGTTCACGGTGTATAAGAATACTGTGCTTTTTGGCAAGCTAATAGGCAAATAGTGAAATATTATATATTAAAAAGTGATTATTACTGTTAAGCCTTGTTAAGGAGGGTGAATATCTCTGTGATTATACAATATTGTATGTTGTAAGTAAATTTATTCGCTAAATAATTGCATAAGCATAAGATAACGTAAGAATATCTATGTTGTGGTGACAGGCTATAAAGCATAATGACAACCTCTCCAGTGGAGATATTAGTGCTGAAGCATCCTTTGTGTGCAGATCTCATAACTAAGATCTCTAATAAATGGCAAAAGTGAACTAAAGATATGATTACAAAATGGCCAAAGGAGGGGACCTTAGATGTGGCATGGTGAGGAGATGGAACCTTAATTATAAGTATAAAACGGCGACTAGAGAGAAAAAGCGTGTCCAGAGGAGTTGAAAAGACAGCAGGAAAGAGAGGTCCTAGCTCTGTATAAGAAAGAATGAGTAGAGTTGATAAGAAAGAAAAAGCAAGTGAGGAAAAAGTTGAGAACAGTGAGGCACAGAAAAAGAGAGTAATGGAGAGGAAACACTGGTTACACTTTCCTCATATGTGCAGACAGAAGGTAATTTCCCGATGTTTGAGGGAATGTTGAATGTTGAAAAAATGCAAATGGAAGGTCATGTAGATTTAGATGGAGACGACAGAGAGCCAGGTGTGAAGTTAAGAAAGGAGAGGAGAAGGAGTAGGGAAGAAAGCACACCGTTTGATTGTTATAAGAAAGTAGGGGCAGATTTACAGAGAACGAAAAAGCTATGTGAAGAAGAGGATAAGATAAAGGAACAGGAAAGGGTGCAGATAAGTGAGAGAGGTTAGACAGGAGCACTAAAACACCAGGACAAGTAAGAAGTCAGATAGATACAACATTAGGGACTGGGCATAGGTCTTTGTACAGTAGAGGGGATGAAGGTGATGAGGATTTGTTATTTTATATCAGCAGTTGGAAACAAAGAAGGAACACTGGAAGACTAAGGAACCTAGCCCCTTAATTTCCAATTTACCTTGAATTTTAGTTAAAGGTGCACGGGGACAATATGTACCATGGGCAACTCAGGATCTCGAGGGAGTTGTCAACCGCCTCCCTAACATTCACGAGGGTGCAGGGAAATGGATTAAGGTGGTAGAAGAGGAGACCTCAGGCAAGCTTGTATTGGTGATTGATATGAAAACTGTTGGCGAAGATTTTGGGGGGAGGAAAAACGTGCTTCTGACTCGAGTGAGGGTGTGAATACATAACACATGGATGAACTGTCTTTGAGGCTTACCGCCCTGTTATGTGGAAGGCCTTTCGCGCAGAGTATCCATCTAGAATTGGCCCAAAGACATTAAAGGGGCGATCTGGAGGCAGTTACAGCTTGAAAACTTACAGAGTGAACCAAGAAAAAGGCCCAAGCTACTCTGATTACCAAAGAAACAGAGAGGGTCCCAAGCAGTCCTTCACCAAGGATCCAGCCAGCTGCAGAAACAGTGAGACATCATCAGCAGAACTACCTCCAAACTCAAACCAGATGCCGGCGCCTGTCATTAAAGTTTTTACTCAAAAGCCAGGGCAGAGGGAGTGGATAGCCAATCAGCAACACAGAGGACAAAGGAACACTCAGTCTAACTTTCCCCCAGGCATATGTTGGGGGTGTGGACAGGCTGGACACAACCGATCAAACTGCCTAACATTCATGGCCCCAGCCCCGAGGGATGCGATGGGAGGGGGGTGGCAACATCCTCCCCGAGATCAAGTTCAAGGCCCAGTAAATCCTTGAAGAGGGGGGATCCAAAACAGGGATGTTAGGGGGCCCAGAGAATTCAACTTGGGAGAATCAATCACTTATTTTGACAATTAACAAGAACTCATGTTACACACTGAGATAGACGGTAAGAGTACACCCATGTTAGTTGATACAGGAGTAGTTTATACATGCTTAAATTTAAGTCATGCCTTACATTGCCTCATGTTTGGGGAAAATTTGCCAAGACAGTAGGATTCTTGGGACAAAAGCAGTTAGTCCCTACAACTGCACCAGACCATCTACAAACTAACAATAAAAGTATGACCAACTCTGTATTAGTCTTAAGTCATACACGAGTTAACTTACTAAGCAGAGAGGCAGTAGGTAAATTAGGAATGCAAATATGGTGTTCTCCAGAAGGTGTGTATGTTGATCACAGATTCCTGAAGCACAATTACCCTGTTCAGACTTTCACTGTACAATGATGTATGACCCAACCAAGGATACTGACTTAGGACAGGCGTGGCAGGAAGAAACAAAAGCGCACAACGTTGGTTAAATTAGTTACTCAGTATATCATCATAGGCCGGCCAGGAGCAGCTATCAGTGTAGATGAGTGTGATTTTGTTAAGAGGTGGTCCAATGTAACTGATTCTGTTCTTCAGGTGACATATGTACGGTAGGATAAATTACAGCTCAAAGGACATAGGACCAATAAAGAAGAAAGCTAAAAAAGGCCAGTGGGAGTCAACCATAAACCTGTTGATTTTTCATGCTACAGATAAAACCTATATTAAAATCTTGTGTGGTAATAATTTGATTGGTAACCCTTATAGGAAATTGTAGTTAGCCACAAGTCACAAACACAATTGGCATCAGCATCTGAGGTAGTTAAGACTGTTGAAGATGAATTGTATAGGGAAATAGAGAGTCAGGTCCCACCTGAATTATGGGATCAGCATGACACAGTTGTAGGCCTATTTAAATCAGCCAGCTCAATTCAAGTACAACTTAAACCAGATGTAAAACTTCGCAGAATAAGACAGTATCCTTTGCGATCTGAGGCAGAAGCTGGCATAAAAAAACATTATTGAAGGCCTAGTAAAGGCATTGTACTAGAAGAAACAACCAGTTTTGTAATTCTCCTATTTTCCCGGTGATCAAGCCAGGTACAAATAAATGGCGTCTTGTGCATGATTTGGATAAAGTTTAATAGTATAACAGGTAAATTATCCAGCAGATGTTCCAAATCCACACACACTGCTAACTAATGTCCCTCCCAAAGCCATATACTTCACTGTAATTGATCTTTGTTCGGCCTTCTTTAGTGTTTCAGTGGCAGAAGAGAGTAGATATTTGTTTGCATTTACATGTGCTGGTAAACAATATATGTACCAAAAATGCCATGGAGGTTCAACCACTCACTGCATATATTCAATCAGATTTGGAAGCTGATTTAGGAGGTTTAAGGATAGAAAATAGCCTTCGTCAGCATATGGATGAGTGTTTAATATGTTTATCATTAGAAGCATGCCATAGGGATTCCAATAAGGTACTCAGTAAGCCATGTAGCTCAGGGAGGTCATAGAGTGTCCAACGCTAAACTACAGTACTGCGAGCCTTAAGTTGAATAGGTAAGGTGACAATTTTCACATGAGGCGATAGCCGTAGTGCCTACCTAATTAGAAGGAATAAGTAAAGCACCAGTGTCACAACCAGATAAACAGTGATGACCTTTCTAGGGGTAACAGGTTTCATGCTGACTGGAGTGAGGAGTATGCAGTAAAAACAGATCCTTTATGGGAAGTAATGAGAGAAGAAAAACTGCAAGATCTAAATGCTCCCTTAAAATGGAACACAGATGAACTGTTAGCATTTGAATCCATCAACAAGAAATGCATTTTAGGTACACCTGATTATATCAAGCTGTTCTATCTGTATGTGGCTAACCGAGCTGATGGATCTGCCTCAGCTATATTGATGCAGGAAACTTGCAGTGATAGGAAAAACCAGCCCTAGCTTACTACAGCACTAAGCTAGATGATATAACTTAAGGTTACCCACTATGCTACCAACAGGGTCTTGCAGCTGTACCTTATGCATATGGAAAATCATCTATGTTGACTACAGATTACCTATGGTTTGTATAAAGTGAAAGGAAGGGAAATTTGTTCTAACTCAAGCTCGCATTCTAGGTTATTCTTCACTGCTATCCCAAAATTACTATAAAGCGATGTGACACAGCTAACCCAGCTAAATTAATTCCTTATGCCTATGAAGAAGTGTCTCATGATTGTGTGGAGAATTCATTGGCATTTACTAGGTTACGGCCTGATCGAGACTAAACCGATATCTGATGCAGAAATCACTTACTTTGCTGATGGGTCTAGTTTCGAGACCAGGTAGGAAGTCACACTAGGTATCCAATAACAATGAAGAACAGAAAGACTTTAAACCGTCTTATTTCAGAATTGTTCGTAACCATGTTCCACTCAATCAGCTGAGCTGAAAAGTGCCCACAGCCACCTGCCAATTATGAAAAGGGCTAATGGCAAATGTTTTTACAGATTCAGCCTATTCGCATGGTGCATGTCATATGTTTGGAGCAGTATGGAAGCAAAGAGAGTTTAAAAGGAGGGATGGAACTTCCATTTAACATGCTGAACAAACAAGTAACATAATATCTGCTATGATGCTACCAAGACGGTTGGCTGTCATGAAATGCCAGGGCCTTGAAAAGGGAAATGGCTTTGTCACTAAGTTTTAGCTGGCAGTGCAGGTGCCAATAGTCCTTATAGAACTGGAGCCTCAGTTGAAAGATATTATTTGTATTCAACATCAAGCAAGTCTTTACTAACACTCGATATGGCTCCAGAGGGGAGCGCAGAAGGACACACAGGGTATTTGGTGTTCACATTAAGGTCAGATCATAGCACCCACAGCACTGTTAAACATTTAGATTTCAGATGCTCATAGATTTGACTATTGTGCAAGAGGAGAGGTTGTGAGAAAAATCAAGCAACCTGGGTATTGGTCTTCATATCTGCATGCTATGCTGAATGAGTTCCTAGCTTCATTTGAAATATGTGCTAAGCATAATGTCATGAAGGAAGCAGCGACACCTATTGGTCATATACCATTCCCAGAGTGACCATTCAAGCACTTTGTGCTGAACTATGTGGACATGATAAAGTAGGGTTCAAGCCGAAAGTTACATGCTCGTAATAACTGACAGATTTAGTAGATAGGTAGAATCAATACCATCTGCAGATGAAGGGGCAGGAATAGTTATCAAATCACAAGGAAAGTGATACCTAGATTTGAAATTTCGTTAAAGATCAGTTCAGATAATGGATCAGTATTTATTCAGAAAATGTAAGGCAGGTATTACAACGTTTGGGAACATAGCAAAGATTTGGGTATGTCCACAGTCCCAGGAGAAGGTACAAAGTATCAATGGCAATCTCAAAGCCAAGATTAATAATATTTGTACAGTAATAGTACAAGGCTTAACTGGGTTGAGGCTTTACTTTTTGCACAAATTAATTAACAAGCATGCAAACTAACAGAAATACACACTTAACCCTGCATGAAATGCTTACGGGTGGACCCATGAAACTAACTGCCATATATGAAGCAATTATGTGCAGGAAAAGAACAAGGAGGCGATGAAGGAAAAGACGCTCCATGTCCCATCACTCCAGGAGACAAGGTCTATCTGCGAGTGTTCAGGAGGATATGGCACAAGTCCAGGAGGGAGGGGTCCTACAAAGTTGTGGCAGCCACTCCAACAGTGATTCAAGTGAAAGGCAAAACCAGGTGGTATCACTTGAACCATTACACAAGAATCCCCAAAACATGAGTACCGAAAACTGAGGAAGAAAGAGAGAAGGACCTAACACCAAATGGGTAACAAAAGTGCAAAGAAATTAAATCTGTATTGGGAAATAACCAACTATTGGCACAAGTTGGATACCAAATTGCGCAGCGTTAAACACTCCGCTGCTCCAAGTTAAGTATGAGAAACTGCTCAAGAGCAGCATCCCACTTTTGATACAGACGAGACTGACTGACTGATTTCAACCAGTTTTCCCCTTACACAATTGACAGGACAAACAACTGTACAGATTATGTGTGACAGTGATTCATGTCCTCCATATTGTATAAATGCATTTCTGTTTAACTAACACTATATTGCTTTCACAGATAAAACAGCAGAAGCAACAACTAATTTTAAGTTCCTCCACAGGAAAAGTGCACGAGAAGGAAGCAAGCCTTAAACAAATTATGACAATATGTAATGCCACTAAACAATGGTCTCTTTTATTCCAGATGCAGAAATTTAATTGAAGCAGCTAATGGGTGACTTTATTGTGTCTAATGAAATTTATGAATGTGATTTATATTTAACCAAAGGTTTTCTAAAATTAACAGCATTTTCTAGCAACAACAGACAAGGATAAATTTCTGGACACAGTCATCAAGGATATCCCTAACTCACCCATATATAACTCTAATAAGAGACTTTACTGGTTCATATATTGATGCGTATCGTCCATGGCATGAGCCCATAATGACGTGCTGGCAACCTCTCTTGTGGGCTCCAACTGACTCTCTACGATGCGCAAAGCATCTGGGTTGAAGACTATTATATTACGACGAGGCTGTTTAAAATTCTATCTATTCTTAAAAATTGTATTGTGTTATATATGTTTCATTGTAGGTTATATGATTTATCCAATTGATGTAATCCTAGAAAATCACTGTATTATTTACATGTTCATGTCATGTTATTGGGTTATGGGAAGTATAAGGTCATGGAGGTCGAGTCTTTTACTCCGTCCTAGTCAAATAAGGGCGGAGATGTTTGGCTCGATCTTCCCTCAAGTATGAATCCATCGGTTGGTCATTGATAAAAATTCAGTGATTTAATTTAATCACCAGTTAGTGTAAGGAAGACTAACTCATTGAGTCGCACTCTAGAGTAAACAATTAGTGTGGGACTTATAAGCCCCAGAGGGGGGATGTGGGAGAAATTTTTATTTAATTTTATTTGATTTTACTTACTTTTGGGGGATAGAAGGTACCATATCTGTATATAATCGGGAATGTGCATGCGAAGCTGAGACATAGGCTTCTCTGTGTGCGCGTGCATAGGAAACCAGAGCTTTACATTGGGGCACCTTCATTGTGAGCTAAAGAGGCCCCCTAATGGGAAACAGATGTTGAAGGGATGTACAGCGAGCCCTGCATATATAATGGTGAAAACGAACCAGAGATTCAGTTGTGTCCGTGGTGCAGCTCCGGACGTCATTGCATGCTAATAAAGGTCGTAATCTTCTGTAAGCAAAGCCTGACTCAGAGTATTTTTCCACAACAATGACAGCTTAGCCACCATTCTCCTGTCACTAACTACCTCTACTGGGTCCAGAGGGCATCCTAGAACAGAGCTGGCCCTCCGAATCAGCCTGTTCAGTCTCTTTCTGTCCCTAGCAGAGATGCTGCTGCCCCAGCAGACCACACCGTAAAAGATGGCTGATGCCACCACAGAGTCATAAAAGCACTTCAGGGCCCTGCACTCCAAAAGTCTTGAGTCTCTGCAGCAGGTAGAGCCTGCTCTGCCCTTTTTTGTAGAGTGCATTTGAATTGTGAGTCCAGTCCAGTTTATTGTTCAGATGAAAATCAAGGTACCTATAACTCTCCACAGACTCAATGACCATGCCTTGTATGTTAAGTGGTTGTAGTGGAGGATGTTTGTGCCTGCGGAAGTCTACCACCAGCACTTTGTTTTTTCCAGTGATGATCTGGAGTTAGTTTCTTTGGCACCAGTCCACAAAGTCCTTGTTAAGTTGCCTGTACTCCTTGTCATCCCCGTCAGTGATGAGGCCGACTATTGCAGAGTCATCGGAGAACTTCTGCAGGAAGCAGTTGGTGGAGTTGTGAGTGAGGTCTTCAGTGTACAGATGTGGCCATTAAGACTGCGCGTGTTTTCCCGCAGGATGCCGCAATTTAGCGCGCAGCGTGCCGCGTCTTGCTGTAAGCAACATAAATTTTTATTTAAATAAATGTGTTGTGCTTCACTGAATATCCGCCAGATGGCGCATGGAAGGACTTTATCTAAAAGCCGGACCAAGTACTGTACAACGAAGAATTGTATATAACTAGCCTAAAACAATATTGTTTCCAATGCTAAAGCAAACATGAATTTTATTTTGCTTTACAACAGATCTTTCATGATGAATGTGTGTATATGTGCTTTATATTATTTTCATAATGATGAAATGAGATGCCCAAATTTGTGCTTTAAAAGTTTCTTATATAGTTTTAGTAATGTCTTAACAGGGACAAAACAGTGAAAGACATGGCAATGTCTTGGTTTAAATGGTGTTGAAATTAATTTAATTTCCTGATAGTAGGCTATCTGATTGTCTTAACAATGCGAATGTGCTGATTCGGGAATATGCCAACATATCTTATTTAAAACGTAAAAATGTGTCGACATCATCAGAAGACATGAATGAACAATATATATATTATCATAGTAAGTAAATATTATTTTATGAACACGAAGTTGTATGGGCTTTTTATAATAATCATCATATTTGCTGTTTGTGTCCATCATTGAATAATTATTTCATCCATTATTTAACCACGGCTGGAAACAATAGCTGGAATGTGATATGATTGTGAATTCATGACTAAAATAAAGCTGTTTGTCTTTTGTAAAGTACTTTCTCTTTACAAAAGGCAGCGTTTTTATTAACAGTTGATAAACGCGTGTTGTATATACTCTCACCTTTCATGTAGGTCTGCTCGGACTTATTAATTCGTTTTAAACCCCTCAAAACTGCGTGTGTATACAGCTCAAAACCTCCATCAGTTATTAAAGATAGCATCTATTTAGAAAAAATGCCCCAGTGATTTCGGAGCTTCAGGAAATCTCCCGGCGCTCTGCGCATAACACCGGGCCAACTCATGTCGGAAAGAATTTATAAACGTTTTCTAAACGTGGGCTATTGTTTTTTTACTTATAATATTTGTTAATTTAATTTAAATGAGGTTTGGGCTCAGGACTTCGATTCGGCATCGTGACTCTCCTCTTTAATTTACTCCATAGTTTTAATCAGCGCTCAGCCGCATGCATAAAGTTTTCCACAGCGCACCGCCAGAATTAGACTAATGATTATGAATGTGTCAGGAAAACAGTGAGCAGACTGACTCTGACCATTTAAAAAAACGTTTGCGCTCATTTTCTGACGCGCTCAAGTTCACCAAAAACAATACAGAACAGCGCACCTTATTTGCTTTTCAACATTTACAAAATCACAAAATTTTTTCGTTATTGTGAGTGCGCTTAAATAAAAGTTGAGTCTTATAAAGGCTATGTAGTCTTATATAGTTTTATTATATAGTTTTTGCACATTAATGTGCGTCCTTATCTGTTAAATTTTTTAAGACAATAGTTTTTTCAGCCTGTCACGGCGTGCGCTCAAATCAATATCGCTCCTCGCTCACTAGTTAGGCGGCCTCCCCTTCAGATATGCGAAGCAGCGGGGCCGCGGAATTAGGCACAGATGGTAATAGTTAAAATATTAACAAGGGGAATGATTGATGTCATGTGGGCATTATTAGTTTTGTAATGAAAACTTCTAACTAAAAAGTGGCAGCTGGCACGCCTAAAGATAGACGCAGGTTAATTTTTTTATAGTCTAAATAGAAATCCTCCTCTTTAGTGCCTCCTATTCCTATTAATCCTGGGTTGCTGTTCTTTTAGTGTCACTGCGCTTTACAATGCCAGACAACATTCAAATGCAAATTATTCACTCTCCCCAAGTGTGATACAGCTGTTCTCACCTATACATTCAGAGGAACTTTAATGCATTTCTCCACACTTTAAAAACCTCTTGAATCTGAGGCTCTTCTGAAAACTTTCAGTGATTAAGACCTTTTTTTTTAATTTGTGTAAATTTTATCTTCTGGATTCTAGATTCTAAAGTTGACATTGTTACCGTTTTTAATTCTTGGAATGGAAGAAATTGATATTTTCCTTATAAAAGAATAAATTGCATTCTTTTTAATCAAAAAGGCCAATTTGTCTTTTTCTCATAAAGTGTTTAGGTGAAATTCCACCTATACAAGTGTGACAAATATGCAAAGGAAAAAATTAGGAAGGGGCAAATACTTTTTCATGGCACTGCACATGTAGTCAGATTGTTCCACTGGGATGCACGGTAACATAAACATGCGCTCTTTGTCGGCGGCGCACTTGCGCATCCGTATATGTAGAAAAGAGATGAATGGTATTATGGTTTCCGTCATTTTTTTTTTTTTTAATATACATATATTTGCGTACTGACTGGGCTGGCCCACATTGGCCAGCGGCCCACCGGGAAAACTCCTGGTGCTCCAGATGGCCAGTCCGCCACTGCTCCTCTTTACTTTCCTACTGTATGTAGAATCAGTGCTTAACCACACGCATAAAGTTTTGTAAATTTGTTTTACTTGTACTTCATATGGGATTTGCCAGGTGGTACAGCGCAACAGGGGTCATTATTTACTATTAAAGAAAATTATGATGATTTGTCATGGCGTGCACCTGTGATGGGTGTGCACCCAAATTTACTATCGATACTCGCTCACTCCGTAGGCTCCCTGAATAGGCGGCAAAGGGACCGAGCCGCTTATTCGTTTCAGCTGGCAATAATTAACGTTAATATGATCTCGGACTTGCTCCACGTTATAAAAGCAAAGCGGGGAGTTTAGTCCGAGGTCTGGGAAGTACGTGATGTGGTGGAGAATAGGCAGTGGCGGTTCTACACTGAATTGCTCCCCGGGCAAGACTCTCCCCCCGCCACTTCTAACCCCCCTGCGCGATGTGTATAAATCAGTGTGTGTGTGAATAATATTGAATTTTATTTGATATAGGTATATATTAACTCATGCTAGGGTACTTTTACCATGCTAAATTTATGAATTACACTCAAAGTATTAAATCCAACTATGAAATCTGATTAAATTGTTACCATTAAACATTTTATCTCTACGTGTTTATTTTTCTATTTATGTTTATGTTTTCCTGGCGAAATACATTTTAGGCAGAGACGTCTGCTCATTCGTTTTAAAACCCTCAATTCTGCGAATTCCCCCAGCAGCGAAACCGGTTTGATGACTTCACACCTGTCGTAAAGGTGAGATGGGGGATTACAATAACTGAGTGCGCTTAACCTCGAAGCGCGCTGTCGCGTTGTATTCAATGAATAGACTAAAACAAAATCATGTTTGCTTCAGCATTGGAAATATTGTATTAGGCTAACTTCATTAAAGATTATACACTTTTGTATTCTTTGTTCACACAGGTGGACATCTTTAAATTTTTAGATATTGATCCTTCCTATTGAGCGAATTTTCTGAGCAAATTAATAATAATTTCCATGAATAAAAAGGAGGAAGAAGAAAAGGTTACGCGAAAATAAGAAAAAGCTTTAGAGGTAAATGCTGTGAAATGCTTCAAATGAACAGATTCTGCCTATAACAGGTCAGGGACAGTGAGGCTGGATCCAGCAGTGCACCACATCCTACATCATACTTTGTTTTTTGCCTCGGTTATCTGGTAGAGGAGGAGGCGTCGCAGTTATTCACAATGATAATTTGACTATTGTACAAAAACACAGATACAAATTTAATTCATTTGAAATTCTTTATAGTAACATAAGTGTATTTAACTATATTAAGTCAGCTCAGTCGATTCCGCTAATTGTCATTTACAGACCTGCAGGGCCGTACTCTGAATTTCTTAGTGAATTTGCAGATTTCCTCTCAAACCTAGTCGTTTCTGTAGATAAAGTGTTAATTGCTGGAGATTTTAATATTCATTTTGAAAATCCAGAAGACCCTCTGAGAACAGCATTTATGTCCATACTGGACTCAGTAGGAGTAAATCAGTGTGTAGTAGGACCCACTCATAAAGCAGGTCACATTTTAGATTTAATAATGTTATTCGGATTAAGTCTAAGAAATTTATTTACAATTCCACTATCTGAAGTTATCTCAGATCACTATCTTGTCTTAATTCAAGTGTGTCACAATAATAATGTACGCACAGCGCCGCACTACCATATGAAACGTACATTCACATCAAATACCAAACAGAGTTTTATCAGTAATCTCCCAGAGTTCCCAACTTCGATTAGATCACCGTCTGACCCCACAGAACTCGATCAGGCGACTGAATATTTAGAGTCGACATTTCGCTATACCTTAGATAATGTAGCTCCAGTTAAAAGAAAAATTATTAGAGATAAGAAACTTGCTCCCTGGTATAACGATCACACGCGCACTTTAAAACAGACCGCTTGGAAATTAGAACGTAAATGGCGTCAAACTAAATTGTTAGTATTTCAAATAGCATGGAAGGAGAGCATCCTGAACTATAGAAAAGCTCTTAGTGTAGCTAGATCAACATATCTCTCCACTCTTATAGAAAATAACAAAAAATAATTCTAGATTTTTATTTAATGCTGTAGCCAAAAAAAACTGAAATAAGACCACTTCAGAAATCTCCACAACAACATTGTACAGATGTGATTTTTTAAAAAATTTATTTATGTATTTCAAAAGATGCAAGACAATACTGCCAAAATGTATCATTTACATGCTGTTAGAAAAAAATCCTTTGCATTGTCTCTTATTGAGTCACAAGGGTGTTGAAAAGCTATTCATATCATTCAAAGTTATTCATATGAGTGTAGTTAATATGATTTTGAAAGTGCTATAACTCCACCTGGCACAGTTTAATCCCAGTGGAACAATCTGACTACATGTGCATTGCCATAAAAAAAGTATTTGCCTCTTCCTAATTTATTTTTTCTTTGCATATTTGTCACCCTTGTAGTGGAAGTCCAGGGCCACTTTTTGGTACCAGTCCGCCCCTGGTAATAACGGATGGAGAAAGCGCAGTCAAAGCCCGGCGTTCCCCGGGGGGCCAGTCGTGAATAGCTGACACTCAGTGATAGCCAATGAAATTGAAGCATTTTTTCGGCTTTCCACATGGTGTGGCATTGCTTAAATAATAGTATAAAATCATCCAGACCCTGGTTCGAATCCCGCTCTGGGTGAAAATTGAATAAATGTGAATCCTTTGTTTTACACTTTTTGCTTATGATAATCATTAAATTATAGCAACTGTGAGGTGAGTGCTAATGTGTTCCCTTTCAAAGGCTACACTCGATGCTGCGTAAAAACGCTATGGGAATATTTTTTCGTGTTGCCGGTTGTGAAGCATGTGTGTAACAAACACGCCAAATTTTGGCTTATATAACCTCAGTCAGACGTCATCTGATTAGATGCACCTGCAGGTTATAAATAGGAGTGAGCCGACAACATTCATCAGATCTTTTTCTTCACCGCATTGTGCGCGTGTGTGTGTCAGCAAGCATAACAAAAATACAAAATTAGCAGAATTAAATCTATAAAACTCACCAGTTAGTATGGCAGAGTTTAGAACTAGATGTCCCCCTCCTTGTGAAAATTTCCTTTCGGAGGGCGATATGCACACATTCTGCTTCGAATGTTTGGGTGAAAAGCACGCTCTCGAAGGGCTTAATGGAGAGTGTGAGCACTGTGATCTTCTCCCCATGAAGCTGCTTCGCGCGCGTCTCGCGTTCTTTAGGGAACCACGAGCCGCGCTGCACTCATGGGGATCACAAGCAGATCTGGCCGAGGAGCGAGAGACTGAGTCCCTCCTTTCTCTCGCCCTCTCCCCCGATCCCGATGTCTGTCCTTCCACTGCACGAGCGCACTCCGGTGCTTCTCGCGGGTGTGTTGAAGAGACTCGTTCTCCTGCTTCTGTGGAAATGGAAGTTGCTTCCTCAGAACGCTCCTCAAAAGATGAAAGAGAATATGAGGAATTGCTTGAAGTTATAACGCGTGCAGTCGAACGACTGCATATTGACTGGCCACAGGAGCAGGCTCACCCAAAACAATCTAAATTAGATGACAGATTTCTGTCGGGTGGACAGGAGATGGAGCCAAAACACCGCTCTCTCCCATTTTTTTATGACCTCCACAATGAGTTATCTCGTTCTTGGAGAAATCCTTTTTCTTCCCGTATTTTTGTACCATCGACTTCGTTTTATTCAATAAAGCACGAGGTTATGTGGTGATGCCCCAGATAGAAGAGACGCTTGCAGGCTCTCTCTCTCCTGGAACATCATCCTCATTAAAGAAACCAACACTTCCCTCCAAGCCGTGTAGAACTTCTTCTACCCTGGTAGGGAAAGCATTCCAAGCAGCAGGTCAGGCCGGCGCTTCCTTGCACACCATGGCGGTTTTGCAGGCGTATCAGGCTGATCTGCTGAAAGATTTGAGCACGAACAGCACACTGAATCATGATGCATTCAATGAATTACGCCGGGCTACTGATTTATCCCTGCGTGCGACTAAACAGACAGCCCGTGCAATCGGCCGTTCCATGGCCTCCTTGGTGACCGCTGAAAGGCACCTGTGGTTAAACCTGACAGGCATCAAGGACAAGTATAGAAGATTCCTCCTTGATGCCCCTGTCTCACCTTCCGGCCTATTTGGCGACGCTGTGAATTCCGTCGCCACTAGGTTCCGAGAAGCTAAATTGTATGAACAGGCTTTTGGGAAATTTCTCCCACGCCGTGCTCAAGAGTCGAGGCCCTCGGTCACCCAGCCTCGGCCAGATCTGAATCTCACCAGGCGAGAAGCACAGAAAGAGAGCGTCAGCAGCCGGGCACCCCCCCCCCCCCCCCCCAAGTCCTGAAGCCTACGTGCCCAGGCCTGTGGGGGGGAACTCTCTTTCCTATAAGAGCATGCCCCCCCCGGACACCCCCAGGGGGTCGGTGTTCAGTTTCCGCCGCCTCTGGTGTTTCGGACCTCACCGACCTCCAGAGATATGTTAGTGCCTCGGTTTTATCCTGCTATATTCCAAGATGCCGAACCACTAACACCCCCCCGCGCACTAAAACTGGTACCCCTTTCGGAGAAACTGACAGCGTGGAAGCTACTGCCAGGCATATCTCCCTGGGTGCTAAAGACTGTAGAGAAAGGCTACAGGATTCAGTTTGCTCATCGCCCTCCGCGTTTCAACGGCGTGGTCTACACTTCCATGATACCGGAGAGAGCGCATCTGCTAAACTCTGAACTCCTGGCGTTGCTGGAGAAGGGAGCCATAGAACAGGTTCTTCCTTCAGACAGGGAGTCAGGCTACTACAGTCGCTACTTTCTGGTTCCCAAGAAAGGCGGGGGGCTGCGTCCGATTTTGGATCTTCGCGGGTTGAACCGCTATCTCAAAAAGTACAGATTCAAGATGTTAACCATCAATATGATTGTCTCGCAAATCCAACCAGAAGATTGGTTCGTGACTATAGATTTAAAGGACGCATACTTCCACATAAACGTTTTGCCACAACACAGGAAGTTCCTGAGGTTCGCTTTCGGGGGAGAAGCTTACTAGTATCAGGTCCTTCCATTCGGTCTAGCTCTGTCACCCCGCACATATACAAAATGTATGGATGCTGTCCTGGCTCCCTTGCGACTCCAGGGCATCTGTATTCTCAATTACATAGATGAGTGGCTAATCCTGGCCCAGTCTCAGCAGCTAGCGCTCCGACATCGCGATGTCGTCCTAGCTCATCTCCATTCGCTGGGATTGAGACTAAACGCTACCAAAAGCGTTCTCGTTCCGGCTCAGAGGACAACATACTTGGGTGTCACATGGGATTCGATCACTATGCGGGCACAATTGTCTCCCGCTCGTGTCGAATCCATCCTCAGCGCCCTCAAGGAAATCAGACTAGACCAGGAAGTGACTATCACTTTCAAAAATGTTTAGGCCTCATGGCAGCTGCATCCACGGTGATACCTTTACATAAATCGCCAGGGCGGACTGCACTCGCGCCGCTTGAACGAGCTAGCGCATCAGGTTCTGCTCTGGGCACAGGACAAGTTCCTGTCCCTCAGGATTTACATTCCGGGGCACATGAATGTGGGAGCAGATTTACTGTCCAGACAAGCTGTGACAAACGGGGAATGGAAACTCCACCCCGACATAGTCAGCCAAATCTGGAAAAGATTCTCTACAGCAGAGGTGGACCTCTTTGCCTCCCAAGAGACAGCACAATGTCCTCTCTACTACTCTCTGACTCATCCAGCTCCCATGAGTCTGAACGCGATGGCCCATACGTGGCCCAATTTACGCCTTTATGCGTTTCCGCCAATATCTCTGCTCCCGGGAGTCCTGGCGAGCGTCCGTCAACACGGTTTGCGCCTCTTACTGATAGCACCCCGTTGGCCGGCCAGAGTATGGTTCTCGGATCTAATATCTCTCCTCGATGGCTCACCTTGGATGATTCCAGTGAGGAGGGATCTTCTGTCTCAGGCGCAGGGGACAATATTTCATCCCCGACCGGAGCTTTGAAACCTTCACGTTTGGTCCCTGAACGGGACCAACTAAGTCAAGCAGGTCTCCCAGCCAGCGTTATTGACACTATTCTAGTGGAGGGAGCTCTAGCAGCTAGAAAAGCTTATGCCCTCAAATGGAATGTTTTTGAAAGTTGGTGCATGACAAAGCAGGTAGACCCAGTCCACTGCCAATTTGTTTCAGTGCTGAAGTTCCTGCAAGATAAGTTGTTCTCTGGCTTGTGCCCTAGTACCCTTAGGACGTACGTGGCCGCTATCTCAGCCTGCCACGTTCCAATCGAGGGGATTACTGTGGGAAAACACCCTTTAGTTGCCCGTTTTATTCGTGGAGCTAAACGGTTGAGGCCACCCACTAAAGCCACGACCCCGTCATGGGATTTATCTATCGTGCTCGAAGGTCTAATTGACACTCCTTTCGAACCGCTAGAGTCAGCGCCTGACAGGCTTCTGACTCTTAAGATGGTTTTTCTTATGGCCATTACCTCTCTCAAGAGGATTGGGGATCTGCGTGCCTTGTCAGTCTCCCCATCCTGCCTGGACTTTGCCCTTGGGCTAGTCAAGGCCATTCTACATCCTCACCCGAACTATCTTCCGAAAGTTCCATTTTCAAACATGCACCCTGTTGTTCTTGAAGCCTTCTGTCCTTCGCCTTTTACAGCTTCAGAGCAGGAAAAACTTCACCTATTATGTCCAGTACGTGCTCTTCGGATTTACGTCCACCGCACCTGCCAGTGGCGTAGATCAGAGCAGCTCTTTATTTGCTATGGAGGCTGCAACCGGGGGGCGGTCGCTGCTACGCAGACCATGTCACATTGGGTGAGAGATGCTATTGCTCTCTCCTATGAGGTGCGTGGGCTCACTTCGCCTCTAGGAATCAGGGCTCATTCAACCAGGGGGATTGCTTCATCTATTGCACTTGCTAGATTTTATAGTCTGGATGTTCCTGTCACTCCGGGCTCACGAGTCCTCGAGTCAGCTTCACAGACATAGTTCTGAGACCTCTCAGCTTTGTGCGCACACGCTACACAATGCGGGGTCCAGACACTCGCAGTGCGCTGAGTACCAAGACGTTGGTACTCTTTTTCCCATAGCGTTTTCATGCAGCATCGAGTGTAGCCTTTGAAAGGGAACGTCTTGGGTTACTTTGTTGTAACCCTGTTCCCTGAAAAGGCGGGAACGAGATGCTGCGTCCCAATGCCGCACTGCCCACGTGACCGGATGTCCGTTCAGACAATCAATCTGAGGAATGTTGCCGGCTCACTCCTATTTATAACCTGCAGGTGCATCTAATCAGATGACGTCACCTGACCGAGGTTATATAAGCACACATGCTTCACAACCGGCAACACGAAAAGATATTCCCATAGCGTTTTCACGCAGCATCTCGTTCCCGCCTTTTAAGGGAACAGGATTACAACAAAGTAACCCGAGACGTTTCATAGCTTAAGAAAAAAAAATTCTCAATTGCAAACATGCATTTAATACTGAAGCATAACTTGATAATGTAATGGCTATATCGTGGCATTTTAGCGCATAACACCGGCATTTTGAGCACTGGCTACATCTTTGTAGTCCTTTTGCACACGTGCGGGTGCGTTACAATAATAATAATTATAATAATAATAAATTTGGAGAACTACTACTACTAATAATAATAATTCTGAATGAAAATGAAGAATAAATACATATCAGTTTGAGCTTGACACGTTAATGAGCCCCCTACAGGTAATGAAGGGCATTTTTACAGCTTGCCGCGCAAGTCATGGGATCCCTTTTCCGAAAACATGCGTTTTTAAAGGCCAGATCTGTATATGGTGAAGAGGAATGGGGCCAGAACCGTTCCCTGTGGAGCCCCCGTACTGCAGACCACATGCCCTGAGATCTCACTTACTGTGGTCGGTTAGCGAGGTAGTCCAGTATCCATGTTGTGAGGTGATGATTCACTCCTGTGTACTCCAGCTTGTCCCTCAGGATTGTGGGTGTTGCCGGTGTTGAAGGCATTGGAGAAATTAAAGAACATGATTCTCACAGTGCTCCCACCAGTCTGCAGGTGAGAGAGGGAATGATGCAGTAAGTGAATGATGGCATCCTCTACTCCAGTGCCAGGCTGCTAAGCAAACTGAAGTGGGTCCAGTGATGAGCTCACCAGGGGCCGAAGCTGAGACAGGACCAGTCGCTCCAGGGTCTTCATTAAGTGGGATGTCAGAGCCACCGGCCTGTAGCTGTTTAGGTCCTTGGGATGTGGAATTTTCGGCACTGGTACCACACAAGAGGTTTTCCAGAGCTTTGGAACTCTCCCCAGCTTTAGGCTTATGTTGAAAATGAGCTCCATCATCCCACACATTTGATCTGCGCAGGACCTGACAACTCTTGAGCTATTGCCGTCTGAACCTGAATGGTTGAGAGAGACAGACTGGAGCTGTGTGTTGGATGTGTACTGGATGCTGTGGTTGGAGGTGAGGAAAAGTGAGCAGGATGTGTAAAGGAGGTGTAAAGTGATCTTTGGGTCAGAGGTAAAACAGCAGCAGTGGGGGGGGGGAGTGTCTGCGGCCAATGTTGAAGACCTCCTAGAAAAATCAAACCTGTTAAAGAAGTGATTCAGTTCATTTGCCCACCCCACATCCCCCATGGGCAGAGTTTTGATCTTTGTGGCCTGAGATGGTTCTGAGGCCTCTCCAGTCTTCGCTAATATTATTTCTCTGAAGCTGGTTGCCGCATGCGGCCCGTCACAAATGCAAATGCATCCCGCGATGCTGACCACATAAATAAAATAATAAATGGTTTTACAATTCATTTAAAAAAATTTATTAAACAAATTAATGTATTAAACAAACTTTGAACTATATTTTTGTCACATAAAATCATTTTGGTGATCATGTTTTCATATATGCGCAGAACTGACGCAACTATGAAGTGATGCAATTACACAGTTAATGCGCACACAATTGCAAGCACGCGCGCTTTGACAGATTTAAAACAGTCATCAACTAACGATCAAAATGGAAAAATTTGTTATTAGAGAAGAAAAAAGATGTGAGGAAATTACTAATGAAGGAACACATGCAAACAAAAAGAGTCATTGCATCAGCAATGAAGGTAGGAAAGTGCTTGAAGAAGCACTTTCCCTGTGGAAAAAATCAAGGACTTGGCTGCAACTTTCGGTTTGCCTCGCTGCGCGCTCGAAGATGAACTGACGGATGTTCAGGCAAGAAGACACAGCCAAACTGCGCAGCAGTCATCCTCAGTTGCAGAAATGTGGCGAAACATCTCTGGACAAAACCTCAGAATATTGAGTTCAAAAGTGCTTTCCATATTTGGATCCACATACATTTGCGAGTTTTCATGTGTGTCTTACAGACTACAACTTACAGTTACAACTTCATTGTGCTGTTACTCCTTTTGAGCCAAATTTCACCAAATTGGTCGGCTCCCGACAACATCAGGTGTTCCATTAATGGTAAGTAGAATTATACGCTCTAATGATACTAATACATCTAATTGTAATAATTTTAGATGCATAATATCTGGTTATTGAGCGTTGGTGACGTCATATGTAAATAATATGCGGCCCATGAGACTTGAAATTGGACATAGTGCGGCCCACTGCAAAAAAAGTTTGAGAACCACTGGTGTAAGAGAAGAGGATGCAGAGGATAGGGTTGGATGGAGGCAGATGATTCGCTGTGGCGACCCCTGAAAGGGAACAGCCAAAAGACAAAAAAGAACAAGACAGTGCTGACAAAGTATTCAGACCCCTTGAAGTTTTCCACTTTTTTTAACGTTTCAGGCTTATTTTTACATGGATTAGATTTTTTTTTTATATTTCTTTCTCATTTTTTGGTCTTTTTTTCTCATATTTTAACATTTTTTCCACACAACTGGAAAAATTTCCACACAATACTCCACAGTGATAAAGTAAAAAAATGATGTTTGGCATGTACAGATGGAGCCACGCCAAATAGCCACAACCGTATGAATGGCGAGCGAATGGCGTACGGCTGCCCTATGCACGCCGTAATCCCCCCTCCTTTTTTTCTGAGAAAGGCGTGTCAAGATTCACAGTAAGCACGCCCATTCAAGCCCTATTTATGCATTTACCTGGTTCCACCACTAGATGGTGAACGCTTCGTACTCAAGGACACGTTAACACAAGCCAGCAATTTACGGTGGTGTGAAAAACTATTTTCCCCTTCCTGATTTCTTATTCTTTTGCATGTTTGTCACACAAAATGTTTCTGATCATTAAACACATTTAACTATTAGTCAAAGATAACACAAGTAAACACAAAATGCAGTTTTTAAATGATGGTTTTTATTATTTAGGGAGAAAAAAAATCCAAACCTACATGGCCCTGTGTGAAAAAGTAATTGACCCCTGAACCTAATAACTGGTTGGGCCACCCTTAGCAGCAATAACTGCAATCAAGCGTTTGCGATTACTTGCAATGAGTCTTTTACAGCGCTCTGGAGGAATTTTGGCCCACTCATCTTTGCAAAATTGTTGTAATCCAGCTTTATTTGAGGGTTTTCTAGCATGAACCGCCTTTTTAAGGTCATGCCACAACATTTCAATAGGATTCAGGTCAGGACTTTGACTAGGCCACTCCAAAGTCTTCATTTTGTTTTTCTTCAGCCATTCAGTGTGGATTTGCTGGTGTGTTTTGGGTCATTGTCCTGCTGCAGCACCCAAGATCGCTTCAGCTTGAGATGACGAACAGATGGCCGGACATTCTCCTTCAGGATTTTTTGGTAGACAGTAGAATTCATGGTTCCATCTATCACAGCTAGCCTTCCAGGTCCTGAAGCAGCAAAACAACCCCAGATCATCACACTACCACCACCATATTTTACTGTTGGTATGATGTTCTGTGTTACTTTTACGCCAGATGTAACGGGACATGCACCTTCCAAAAAGTTCAACTTCAAGGTATTTTCCAAAAAAGTCTTGGCAATCAAGAGTTAATATGCAGGTTATTTCTGTGAATATAATGTGATGCAGTTCATGAAGGACACAAGCTAAGGATAGATGTACAAGAGCTAGCGAGCTAAATGCTCATAACCAGGTTTATATTTTTCTTAGTTTGGCTGTGACTTTGCGCGGTAGCGCGAGCACTTAGTTACCGAGCTGGATAAAAACTTTGAAGTGTTTATCAGTTAAGGAGTGGGGGAAGGTGTGCGTGTGTGGGGAGGTGTGCGTGTGTGGGGGCTTCAGTACTCGGAAAGTTATAGTTTGGCTTCAGAGATGAACTAATATATACGAGTGTTATATCGCTTAACTTATTTGTATAAAAAGCGCATTAAGTAAATTCTCGGTTAATTTAATGCAGACGATAATACAGACAGACTGGGGTTAACCTTAAAGTTCACTGGTTAAAGTTAGCACAGGTAGTTTATTTACATTCCAGAATTTCCCAAAACAGTATTTTACACACTCTGGTGTAGGTTTACTTTTGTTTGAATTTTTTTTTATATTTATTACAACTAGATAATCTGTAAAGTTTATTTATCTTTATCTTCACTAAATTCTCCTGTTGTCTTTAAGCTCCGCTGTGGAGGATTGGGGGGTCAGGCGGATGACGGTTGGCCTTTTGGAGCTACTGGAGGAGCCCGAACAAGCTTTTGAGGCAGCTGTAGGAGGGATGACGTCACAGTGCAACAGCTTTAGAATTATGTTTGGTCAGGTCTACTGTATATTCTGAACATAAAATTGCAAAACGTCTGATACTTTAGGGGGAAAACAAAGAATTAAACAGTTCCATCTTTAATATTTTTAAAAATTATATTTTAATATAAAAGAACCAGATAGAGACTGATGTTATCCGGGTATTTTAATGACCTTTAAGCAAAAATTAAACATGTATTCACCTGTTTTATACAAATTACTGTTTTACCTTTGACTAGTTTTGGAAGAATACATTTTATTTTTAAAGTCATGTGTGCGTGTTTTAATTGTTGGGGGATTGTTTGGGTATTTAAAATTACATTTACTTGAACCAACAACTTCAATGTGCAAAAAATGGGAACCGACGTTGTTTTAAATAGTCAAAGAGTTGGGCTAATAATAATGATAATTATAATAATAATAATTATTATAATAATAATAATTATTATTATTATTAATATTATTACTGGTTATAGAAACAAATGAAAACAACAGTTAAACACTTGATCATATGTATCTGTGCTAGTTTGTGTTTGTGATTATGTAAACCATAATCATTTTTTCTCAGTATATAAATTTGGGGGGTTTTAAGAACTCCATCAAAAGAGGAAAGACTAACTAAGAAGGAGTGTAAGGTAAGAAACCTCAGTGGAGAATACTGACTATGACATGGTGCTGATTGCTCTGTGTGTGTGTGTGTGTTCGGCGGGGGGAGGGGTTCTTTAGACTTGTCTGTGTGCAAATGTTTGTGTTAAACCAACGGAGAAATGCAGGAGCGCACATGGACACACCTCTCATCCACAAACGCTTTAACTGTTGTCTTGTAAATCGTTGATTAAACCTATGAACACAGCTGTTGAGCATCACTCCTAAACACAAGCGCAGGGTCTGTTTTGATGATGTTTGATTATGTGGTAATTTTTTTTTTTTAAATCTGTGGCTGTGACATCACTTCCAGGGTGTGGCACATCATATTTAACAACCATTTTCAGAGAGTGCCACTATTTACCCTAATTTTTATTATTAGTAGTAAGCCAGTGTAACCAGGTCTTAGAACGAGGTCTTGGCATAATAATCCCTTTCTTAAAGTTAATTGAGTCTTGGGATAAATGGTTAAGTTAATTAATTAAAGTACATTTTCTATGTATAAAGAGAAAAAAAAACAGTTAAGTGATGACAATGAATAAATATGTGTTTGTTAAAAAGGTAGGTTTAGAAAAAAACGCCATCTACAATAAGTGATCAAATGCATTAAAGAAAAAGATAGAAAAAAGAGTGATTTTCCCCCTGAAAAACTGTTCGCACTACAATTCCCATGCTCCTTTTGTGAGGAGCTGACCAATCACTGAGCTCTAAAACTTAAAGTTGAAGTTTTCCACTTTTTTTAACGTTTCAGGCTTATTTTTACATGGATTAGATTTTTTTTTTATATTTCTTTCTCATTTTTTGGTCTTTTTTTCTCATATTTTAACATTTTTTCCACACAACTGGAAAAATTTCCACACAATACTCCACAGTGATAAAGTAAAAAAATGATGTTTGGCATGTACAGATGGAGCCACGCCAAATAGCCACAACCGTATGAATGGCGAGCGAATGGCGTACGGCTGCCCTATGCACGCCGTAATCCCCCCTCCTTTTTTTCTGAGAAAGGCGTGTCAAGATTCACAGTAAGCACGCCCATTCAAGCCCTATTTATGCATTTACCTGGTTCCACCACTAGATGGTGAACGCTTCGTACTCAAGGACACGTTAACACAAGCCAGCAATTTACGGTGGTGTGAAAAACTATTTTCCCCTTCCTGATTTCTTATTCTTTTGCATGTTTGTCACACAAAATGTTTCTGATCATTAAACACATTTAACTATTAGTCAAAGATAACACAAGTAAACACAAAATGCAGTTTTTAAATGATGGTTTTTATTATTTAGGGAGAAAAAAAATCCAAACCTACATGGCCCTGTGTGAAAAAGTAATTGACCCCTGAACCTAATAACTGGTTGGGCCACCCTTAGCAGCAATAACTGCAATCAAGCGTTTGCGATTACTTGCAATGAGTCTTTTACAGCGCTCTGGAGGAATTTTGGCCCACTCATCTTTGCAAAATTGTTGTAATCCAGCTTTATTTGAGGGTTTTCTAGCATGAACCGCCTTTTTAAGGTCATGCCACAACATTTCAATAGGATTCAGGTCAGGACTTTGACTAGGCCACTCCAAAGTCTTCATTTTGTTTTTCTTCAGCCATTCAGTGTGGATTTGCTGGTGTGTTTTGGGTCATTGTCCTGCTGCAGCACCCAAGATCGCTTCAGCTTGAGTTGACGAACAGATGGCCGGACATTCTCCTTCAGGATTTTTTGGTAGACAGTAGAATTCATGGTTCCATCTATCACAGCTAGCCTTCCAGGTCCTGAAGCAGCAAAACAACCCCAGATCATCACACTACCACCACCATATTTTACTGTTGGTATGATGTTCTGTGTTACTTTTACGCCAGATGTAACGGGACATGCACCTTCCAAAAAGTTCAACTTCAAGGTATTTTCCAAAAAAGTCTTGGCAATCAAGAGTTAATATGCAGGTTATTTCTGTGAATATAATGTGATGCAGTTCATGAAGGACACAAGCTAAGGATAGATGTACAAGAGCTAGCGAGCTAAATGCTCATAACCAGGTTTATATTTTTCTTAGTTTGGCTGTGACTTTGCGCGGTAGCGCGAGCACTTAGTTACCGAGCTGGATAAAAACTTTGAAGTGTTTATCAGTTAAGGAGTGGGGGAAGGTGTGCGTGTGTGGGGAGGTGTGCGTGTGTGGGGGCTTCAGTACTCGGAAAGTTATAGTTTGGCTTCAGAGATGAACTAATATATACGAGTGTTATATCGCTTAACTTATTTGTATAAAAAGCGCATTAAGTAAATTCTCGGTTAATTTAATGCAGACGATAATACAGACAGACTGGGGTTAACCTTAAAGTTCACTGGTTAAAGTTAGCACAGGTAGTTTATTTACATTCCAGAATTTCCCAAAACAGTATTTTACACACTCTGGTGTAGGTTTACTTTTGTTTGAATTTTTTTTTATATTTATTACAACTAGATAATCTGTAAAGTTTATTTATCTTTATCTTCACTAAATTCTCCTGTTGTCTTTAAGCTCCGCTGTGGAGGATTGGGGGGTCAGGCGGATGACGGTTGGCCTTTTGGAGCTACTGGAGGAGCCCGAACAAGCTTTTGAGGCAGCTGTAGGAGGGATGACGTCACAGTGCAACAGCTTTAGAATTATGTTTGGTCAGGTCTACTGTATATTCTGAACATAAAATTGCAAAACGTCTGATACTTTAGGGGGAAAACAAAGAATTAAACAGTTCCATCTTTAATATTTTTAAAAATTATATTTTAATATAAAAGAACCAGATAGAGACTGATGTTATCCGGGTATTTTAATGACCTTTAAGCAAAAATTAAACATGTATTCACCTGTTTTATACAAATTACTGTTTTACCTTTGACTAGTTTTGGAAGAATACATTTTATTTTTAAAGTCATGTGTGCGTGTTTTAATTGTTGGGGGATTGTTTGGGTATTTAAAAATACATCTACTTGAACCAACAACTTCAATGTGCAAAAAATGGGAACCGACGTTGTTTTAAATAGTCAAAGAGTTGGGCTAATAATAATGATAATTATAATAATAATAATTATTATAATAATAATAATTATTATTATTATTAATATTATTACTGGTTATAGAAACAAATGAAAACAACAGTTAAACACTTGATCATATGTATCTGTGCTAGTTTGTGTTTGTGATTATGTAAACCATAATCATTTTTTCTCAGTATATAAATTTGGGGGGTTTTAAGAACTCCATCAAAAGAGGAAAGACTAACTAAGAAGGAGTGTAAGGTAAGAAACCTCAGTGGAGAATACTGACTATGACATGGTGCTGATTGCTCTGTGTGTGTGTGTGTGTTCGGCGGGGGGAGGGGTTCTTTAGACTTGTCTGTGTGCAAATGTTTGTGTTAAACCAACGGAGAAATGCAGGAGCGCACATGGACACACCTCTCATCCACGAACGCTTTAACTGTTGTCTTGTAAATCGTTGATTAAACCTATGAACACAGCTGTTTAGCATCACTCCTAAACACAAGCGCAGGGTCTGTTTTGATGATGTTTGATTATGTGGAAATATTTTTTTTTAAATCTGTGGCTGTGACATCACTTCCAGGGTGTGGCACATCATATTTAACAACCATTTTCAGAGAGTGCCACTATTTACCCTAATTTTTATTATTAGTAGTAAGCCAGTGTAACCAGGTCTTAGAACGAGGTCTTGGCATAATAATCCCTTTCTTAAAGTTAATTGAGTCTTGGGATAAATGGTTAAGTTAATTAATTAAAGTACATTTTCTATGTATAAAGAGAAAAAAAAACAGTTAAGTGATGACAATGAATAAATATGTGTTTGTTAAAAAGGTAGGTTTAGAAAAAAACGCCATCTACAATAAGTGATCAAATGCATTAAAGAAAAAGATAGAAAAAAGAGTGATTTTCCCCCTGAAAAACTGTTCGCACTACAATTCCCATGCTCCTTTTGTGAGGAGCTGACCAATCACTGAGCTCTAAAACTTCAGGCAATCGAGCTCCGCCTTCCCTTACTGTTAACTACTTCCTGATTGAAAGACTTCATGGCTGTCTCGTTACCTAGCTGAATTCCGAGTCAATTACCATCCTTAGGAGAGCGCGATTAGCAGACAGCTGCCGCTGATCGGACAACCTTAAAGAGACCCACTCATTGACTCAACGGTGAGTGAAAAAAAATAAAAATAAAAACTCTGAGACCTGTTAGGTTACCTGTAAAGGAATTAATTATGCTGGAAATGGTTACAGTTGATAAGCTACCGTTTAGAAAGGCTGTTAACGGCTGTAATAGCTACTCAGTGCTGTATCATGATGCTAATGTTGCTAATGTGGTTTGATAAATTGATTTATTTCCAGTTGAGTTTGAAAAAGATGCTGTTTTCTATGTCAATATGTTCACTTTGTGTGTAAAAGGAAAAAAAGTGTTAAAGCATATGTACAATGTATGTGAATTTCTTATCAGTGATTTAAGAGGTCAATATTTAGTGCATTCCTTCACTGTTACCGGTGCAGGGAGGGATGATAAAGCACGCTAGCCTTACTAGTACCTCCTAGATCTCTATGAATGTTCTTGCAATATTAGTTTTGCACAAATTGTAGTTCTTATTTGTATTGTATTTGTATTGTGGGTTTGTATTGTGGGTTTGTTAATACACTCAAAAAAATGAACATGGCTACCTGTTACATGTACTAAAATGTAATATGTGTTTTGTACATATTAATTTCATGTTTCCAAGATAAACATGAATAAATTATGTTGTATTTACATGAAATTCAACAACGGAATTCAACGGAAATAGCAAAACCGGAAATATCGCGAGAAGATATCGCGAGAAGAAAACACAGCGTGTTGAGAAGACAAACGTTTGGCGGGCGTGTGGAAAAGGTAAGCAGGAATTAATTCACATCTTTCTAAATAGAAGCGAAATACTGAACATAAATGTCACCTGCTGTTTAGCGATGTTTAGTCACGTTATTTTGGTTTAAGCTATTTCTTGTATTTTTAATCACACCTAAAATACCGAGGGTTATATGCGCGTGCTTAATCGGTTCGGTTCTGGTTTCGGTCTGTTCTCATGAGTTGTGAAGCGAGGTGAAGAAAGTATAAATATTGGTCATTTGATAAATTAAGTTTCATAAATTTTAATTGAATCTATCTCTGTATTTTTCCACAGGAGTTTGTGAGTGAAAGTGTCCTGTCTGCATCTGACTTCAGGAGTTACCTGACCAACCGTCTTTAACGGTCATATTATAAGTCATAACGGACAGTTATAAAGTACAAAATGGTTCTGTTGGTGTTAATTTTTTTCTATGATTAATACTTATTTGTGGTGTTTTATGTTTTGTACATCTTTTCAAATTGAGACTTTATTTGTAAGTTGCTGCTGGTGTAAAATAAAAATCTCCGTTTTATCCCGTTTGTCTTATGCTTCCTTCCTTCACAGAATTCTGTTGACCAGGACTTTTAATTTAAATTTACTTGAGTTGGATCAACTTAATTTACAACTGAAAAATGTGCTGTACCAACGCTATTCATTTATGTTAACAGTATTAAATTATGTTGGACGCAGCTGTATTAAATAAGTTAAATGAACCAAATAAAATAAATTTGACTGAACCTAAGAACATTAAGTTGGGCCAACAAAATTGCTTAATGCTGAAAGAAAGCCATTAAATCAGGTGGAAATTCTTTCCATTATTTAATTACGTTCATTCAACAAGTTATTTTTTTGAGTGTACTTTAAATAGCAATAGCCATAAATACTTGGAATTGGTTATGTTTAAAATGAATAAACATGGATGCAAAAGCACTTTAGGGTATATTTATAGTTCACTACTATAAACATTTGGATCTGATACTTGATATATTATGGTTGTACGACTGAACCTTCTTGAGAACATGATTTGAACCAGTTGATATAAAGTGGAATGTTGTTGATTGGTGATAATGCATGAGATAGACAGAATATGAACATAATGAGCTTTTGGATTTCTTCTGGCCAACCCATAGGTCAGGTTTTTTTGCCAGATTCATTCCAGTGATGCACATGGATCGGAAGGCATGCCCGACCTGGGGTTGAAGCCTTCCGGTCGGATTTGAATTAGATGTTCATATCTTGAAGCCCCAAAAGATTCCCAGTGTACGTTGGGTGGCGAGCCACGGACCCACAAGCAAAAGTCTTTGTGCAGTCTCACTTTCCTTTCTTCATGGATTGTGTGGTAGGATCCACAAGCACTGACATACTGATACCGTAACAGATACTGGTACTGTTGTGACACTGATTTAATCAAAAGAAAAAAAGGGCCCCAACGAGCAATAGGACTATTTTTGAAACTGGGTTTTTTTTTTTTTTTTTTAAGGGAAACTTATGCCGGCTTTATTATTTTATTTTATTATTATTTTTCTGAATTAAATTGTTACACTTGTTATTGTTCTTGTTGTTAAACAAAGAGTGATCACAACAACACAAATTACTGTTTCTGTCTTTATTGGTGTCAAACCACTGGCTCTTGAAGACTTAGCATCTTCTGTTACTGGTCCAAGTACTGTTAAAGATAACTATCTCTGTTACTCTATCGTAAAGAGGGTTACACCAGGCTTTAGTAACCTTGGATAAATCACAATATAAGCCCTCTCTCACGCACGCTCCCTCTCTCACACATACACACACGTACTCACACACACACACGTACACACAAACAAATAACACATGAAATCGCGTAAAACCAAATGAAACTATGGCAAAAATATATAAGCAGTGAAAATTACAGTAGTATCCTGTAGGTGAATCCTGTCCTGATAACAGGCACTGACACTCTGGAACTGTTTAGTTCTGTTAGTATTGTTTTCAGGTGTGAATGTTTATGGGGATTTAATCTGTCACTGCTGCCGCATCTATTCACCGTAGTGATAAGTGATTAATGTCCCATCAGATCTTTGATGGGGAAACATTATGCTGGTTAAATAACTAAAGGCATCAGCGAAAAAAAAAAACATCAGCAAAAACATCAAAAATATAACGAAAACAAACCCAAGCAGAAGTTAAATTTTAAGCTTTACTTTGCAGCAAAATATTATCTACCAGTGTATTAAACAGAAATAGATAAAATACACCGTAATGTAAAATACTGTACATAGCCTGCATTTGTATTCCGGTATAGATAAATTACAAATGTTACTGTGTCTTTAAGTATTATTAAGGATGTCGAGAAAAATAATGCAATAAGTAGTTTTATTATTTAATTAATTAAAAATAGCATAAGCATCATGGGTTGTGTATTGCGTGATTTAAATGTTTTATTAATCGTTTTTTCCCTTTTTTCTCCACATCATCTATTTATGAAACTATGTTGACGTAAGTTATGTTATATGTATTTAATATAGCAACCGGCTGCTTGGACGCTGCAGTTATCTGGCGGAATTATACAGCATTCCAACCATCTTATTAGAAAGCGCATGGGGGCGTTTATGGGGCGGGGCATCGTTAACTACGTCATCGCGGGGGATCACATTCCGTGCACGGATCGATTATGGTCCTGTCACGGTCCTGTCATGGACCTATCATGCTCCAGGCGGCTGTTTGACGTGGCTCCCACTGTAATGTGTCAAAAAATGAAGACTTAAATATCCTGTTTTACAAACTTCTCTTTAGACAAATCACTTGGTTACTTGGTTAAATTGCCTTTGGCAGCAGAAACAGCATCATGTCTGTTTGGGAATAATGCTACAATCTTGCCACAACTTTCTTTGGAATGTTTCTTCAGTTTTTCAAGCCTAAACAGGTTGGATTAGAACAGTCATTTTCAGGTCCAGACTTGGCCACTCCACGACCTGATCTCTCCAAGAATTTTTCTATAGCAACTTCTGTGTTTTCTTTGTGGTCTGCTTTATGGTATGCCATCACCCCAGCCTGAGATCCTGAGCACTCTGGAGAATGTTTTCGTCCAGGATTATTCTCCTTTATCATTTTCCACTATGCTAACTAGTCTACCAGTCCCATTTACAGACAACACCCCCACAGCATGATGCTATCATCAACGCTTGACTGGGACAAAAAAAAATCAGCCCTTGCATTTTTGGTACAGGCAGCCCACTGATACAATCCAATATCAGTTCAGTCAGATACCATAAATGCACATAGTGCATCTAAAAAATAAAAAAAAGTTATTTTTTCTAATTTATTCCAAAAAGTGAAACATATGCATGAAGTCAGTAGTTTACATATGCTTAGGTTGAGATCATATTAAAACAGTTTTTTAACCATTCCACAGATTTCATGTTAAATTATATGTTTGCCAAGTTGGTTGGGACATCCAATTAGTGCATAACCCAGGTAATTTTTCCGGCAATTGCATACAGTATGATAGATTATTTTTCTTATAATTCACTTACTATCTTGTAATGTTGTGACAAAATAACTGCACACTTGACAGACGAAAAGAGTCAACATGTGCGACCTTCTACTGATAATTTTATTTACTTCCGCCTTGACCTTACACATTGGGGCACACTGATACATGTCATCAGCCAGACATTCAAATTTAAATTCAAATTTTCTTTGTCACATACACAATTATACACAGTACGATATGCAGTGAAATGCTTTAGACAAATGCCCGTTTTGAAAATAAAAGACTATGAAATAGAAATATAAAAATGAAAAGGAAAATAGAAGGTGTCAAGAACTAATCTGAGGTGACCAGAAGACGTAGCATTAGCGGTTAGCCCTGTGTAGCGTGAATGGTAAACCCAAACGCGGGGTGACACGAATAGGCAGGATAATCACTCTGTTTAGTTTAAGGACTCTCACGATTGGGGAGTAAGGGAAAGACACAATCTAACCCGCGTCCTATAAAACACACACTCAGTAAGAAAGCAACGCCAAGAAAGTGAGTACTCACAGTTTGATGAACGCAACCGAGACGACATCGGGCAACTCAATGACTGAGTGTTGTACTGTGGTTTGTTTACTCCTTTTATACTTCCTGGTTCGCGACCGCATTACTTCCGGGTCCTAGTGCCAGTCGCGTCTTAAGTGTGCATGACAGAAAGGAAATATACTTGAAATATACTTGAAATGACATATTTAAAGTGACTTGTGATAATTTAACTTAACTAATGTCCACGAATGTGTAGTTGTGCAGTGGCCACTAGTGTAAGTGAATGTCCAGAATGTCCACAGTAAGTGCAAAAACCATGTGTGTGGATGTGTAAAATGGATCAGTCCTGTGTGGTGTACTGATTAAGAGACCGTATCGCCTGCGGGAAAAAGCTCCTCCTCAGTCTCTCTGTGTTGGTCTTTAGGGAGCGGAATCGCTTTCCTGACCTCAACAGAGAGAACAGTCCATTGCTGGGATGGCTGAGGTCTTTCACAATCTTCCTGGCCTTGGTCCAGCACCGCTTGCTGTAGATTGAGTGCAGGTCAGGGAGCTCGGTGCGGATGATGCGCTCAGCTGATCGCACCACCCTCTGTAAAGCTCGTCTCTCCTGCATGGTGCTGTTCCCGAACCAGGTTGAGATGTTCCCGTCAGGATGCTCTCTATGGTGAAGGAGTAAAAGTTCCTGAGCACTTTGGAGGGCAGTCGGAAGTCTCTCAAGCGTCTGAGGTGGTAGAGACGCTGCCGGGCCTTTTTCACCACAGTGTTGTTGTGTCAGGACCATGACAGGTCCTGTGTGATGTGAACACTAAGGTATTTGACCTCTCCTGTAATCCCAGAGAGGAGTTCACCGTATAGACAGAACAATGGAATCGGGGAAGTCAAAGTGACACAGCGAGTGTCTAATAGTGAACAGCTAACTAGGCCTCTTGGTTAGCTAGTTTAGTGTCTATGGTAATTTACAGATGGAGCCACGCCAAATAGCCGCGGAAGTGTGAATTGCGTACGAATGGCGTACGGCTGCCCTATGCACGCCGTAATCCCCCCTCCTTTTTCTTCGAGAAAGGCGTGTCAAGATTTCACAGTAAACACGCCCATTCAAGCCCTATTTATGCATTTACCTGGTTCCACCACTAGATGGCGCTTTGTTCTCAAGGACACGTTAACACAAGCCAGCAATTTAGCTGCGCTGAGTTGCAATCACGTGATTTTAACAACCCGCTCCCACCCCCGCCGAACTGACGCTGCCAAACTGCACTAGAGATGAAGATGGCGGCTTAATGGACTATTCGCGGTAAGTGGTGTTTTAATTTATAAAATTTGTTTGGGATTAGTTTAAAGTTTATTTTCCAGTTTAGTTTTTTTATCGGCCATTTTGAAAATCACTGGCAGCACCAGCAGCGGTCAGATGTAACTTTAGATAACTTAATGATCTGTTTACCAAGTCTGGAGTTAACATTACAGCTTACTGTCAGTGTCACAAACTCACAATGTCACTCCTCTTCAACTTAAAAGACACTATAGCTTCGAAAATACTCTTAATGTCCCTATTACAAAAGCTGCACTACCGGATGAAGAGTGTTTGTGCTCTATAAAAATGCCTTTAGAGTCTGACCGCGTGTTGTCTGGATAAATTCAGCATTTATTTATTCTTTGGGTAAGAGTTAATCTGCAGGTTATATCTGTGAATATAATGTGATTCAGTTCATGAAGGACACAAGCTGAGGATAGATGTACAGGAGCTCGCGAGCTAAACGCTCATAACCCGATTTATATTTTTCTCAGTTTGGCCGTGACTTTGCGCGGTAGCGCGAGCGCTTAGTTACCGAGATGGATAAAAACTCTGAAGTGTTTATCAGTTAAGGAGTGTGAGGAGGGGGAGGTGTGTGTGTGGGGAGGTGTGGGAGGAGGTGTGGGGGGCTTCAGTACTGGGTAAGTTATAGTTTGGCTTCAGAGATGAACTAATATATACGAGTGTTATTTCGCTAACTTATTTGTATGAAAAGCGCATTTTAATTTAATGCAGACGATAATACAGACAAACCGGGGTTAACACTAACAAAGTTCAATGGTTAAAGTTATCCCAGTTTATTTACATTCCAGAATTCCCCAAAACAGTATTTTACACACTCTGTGGTGTAGGTTTACTAATATCTTTTATATTTATTACAACTAGATATTCTGTAAAGTTTATTTATCTTTGTCTTCACTAAATTCTCCTGTTGTCTTTAAGCAGAGCTCCGCCCTGGAGGATTGGGGGGTCAGACGGATGACGGTTGGCCTTTTGGAGCTACTGGAGGAGCCTAAACAAGCTGTTGAGGGAGCTGTAGGAGGGATGACGTCACAGTGCAACAGCTTTAGAATGATGTTTGGTCAGGTCTACTGTATGTTCTGAACATAGAATTGCAAAACGTCTGAAACTTTAGGGGGAAAACAAAGAATTAAACAGTTCCATCTTTAATATATATAAAAAAAATATATATTTTAATATAAAAGAACCAGATAGAGACTGATAAGCAGCTGGTGTTATCCGGGTATTTTAATGACCTTTAAGCAAAAATTTAACATGTTTTTACCTGTTTTATACAAATTATTGTTTTACCTTTGACTAGTTTTGGAAGAATAAATTTTATTTTTAAAGTCATGTGTGCGTGTTTTAATTGTTGGGGGATTGTTTGTGTATTTAAAAATACATTTACTTAAACCAACAACTTCAATGTGCAAAAATGGGACCCGACGTTGTTTTAAATAGAGTTAGGCTAATAATAATGATAATAATAATAATAATAATAATTATTATTATTATTATTATTACTGGTTATAGAAACAAATTAAAACAACAGTTAAACACTTGATCATATGTATCTGTGCTAGTTTGTGACTATGTGACCCATAATAATTTTTTCTCAGTATAAAAGTTTTGGGTTTTTTTAAGAACTCCATTAAAAGAGCAAAGACAAACTTAGAAGGAGTGGAAGGTAAGAAACCTCAGTGGAGAATACTGACTGTGACATGGTGCTAATTGCTCTCCGTGTGTGTGTGTGTTTGGCGGGGGGAGGGGTACTTCAGACTTACTTGTCTCTGCCCAAATGTTTGTGTTAAAGCAACGGAGAAATGCCGGAGCGCGCACACACACACACACACACCTCTCATCCACAAACGCTTTAACTGTTGACTTGTAAATCGTTGATTAAACCTATGAACACAGCTGTTCAGCATCAGTCCTAAACACAAGCGCAGGGTATGTTTTTGTCCTTAATTAAAAGACACCAATATGTTAATAATTTACACAATGATAACATGTTTATGTTTAATGTTTATTTTGTGGGAAAAGGTAATAAGCAATATTTAACATAAAACAAACCAGGACGTAAGTGTTTCATACATTAAGGTGCTGTGTATAACCAAGTGCCCCAACAGACATAGCAACAGTGTAGAGAGTGTGTGCGCTGTGGGGGATTGGAAGGTGAACGAAGATAATCATTTACAAGACAAAAGACGTTCAGAGGTGTGTTATGCCCTAAAACGCCCCCCCGGCATGGATTGTTCCCAGCCGCCGCCCCTTTTCATTCAAACGCGTTAGCGAGTGTTTTTTCTTTCCCTACGCTCGGTTTTGTGAACACAGTTGCGTTCAGTAACACGATGGAACCAATTACCTAAACAGCAGCAACAACAACCATTATGATCACACTTTGTTGAATTTATATTAAATATTTCGCAGCTCTGTCGTCTTTGCATTGCTACGTGTTTATTTACTTCCTTTTCGCATCGCACGTATAATGCACTCTAAAATCGACACTATCAAACTTGGAAATGATATAATATCAAATCAAACATCACGTTATAAAAAGTAACGAATTTGTCACTACTCTTCTCTTATGCAGCACGGCTAAAAAGATAATAAAAATTACACCAAAGTGCTGCAGGTTTGGTGTCCGTGAGCTTTTCCTAATCAGAGTTAGACGGGGGGGCATTTTGTGGCTGCTCCACTTACACTCTACTTAGATATTACACAGAGGGGAGTTCACTTCTGTTCTCTTCATCCTAGCTTAATTTCATCTCATGAAATAATAGTAAGTTTTGGAGTTTTGGTATGAGTTCATCTCCCCAGCCAGTGTTGGGACAGGGTAGCATCGTGGCAGGATTGGTGTAACTTTTCTTATCTTTTTAGCCGTGCTGCGTAAGAGAAGAGTAGTGACAAATTCATTACTTTCGTTACTACACATGGTCTATTTTGTTTGCAAGTGAAATACATTGATACGTTAATAATTTACACCACGATAACATTACTGCAGAAGGATCTAGAGACGTGACTTTGAGACGTTCACAGTATATTCGAACCGTAGACAGTGTTTATTTTGCAGAACATTACAAAACAGCCATGTCCAATAAAACAGTGCATCTTTAATAAGCCACATTGGTTTCGAGTCAGTAGTAAAAATTAACGAAAGACTGAGAAGCCCCGTAAACTTGACCCTGACAATAATAGTCGATCTTATATTTATGTTTATATATATATATATATATATATATATATATATATATATTTTTTTTTTTTTTTTTAATGTTCGAATTAACGTTTCAGGGTAGCCTATATAATTTGTCTTGTCATCTGTTTACAGCGTTGGCTAATTTTGTGATTGAGACCCATGGGTTACATTGAAATATTTATATTAGTAGTAGTAAGCCAGGCTTTAGTAACCCTGAATAAATCACAATATAAGCCCTCTCTCGCGCACGCGCTCTCTCTCTCACACACACAGACACACAGACACACGTACACACACGAACAAGTAAAACATGAAATCGCATAAAACCAAATGAAACTATGGCAAAAATATATAAGCAGTAAAAATTACAGTAGTATCCTTTAGGTGATCTCTGTCCTGATAACAGGCGCTGACCCTCTGGACCTGTTTCGTTCTGTTAGTATTGTGTTCAAGTGTGAATGTTTATGGGGATTTAGTCCGTCACTGCTGCCGCATCTATTCACCGTAGTAATAAGTGATTAATGTACCATCAGATCTTTAATGGGGGACGTTATACTGGTTAAATGACTAAAGACATACTGATCCGTATGGACAGATATTTGTTCCAGATATTATGCGTTATTAATCGATTTGTTTTGCCAATTTTTGACTATCAGCGAAAAAAACATCAGCGAAAACATCAAAAATATAACGAAAACAAACTCAAGCAGAAGTTAAATTTCAAGCTTTACTTTGCAGTAAAATATTATCTACCAGTGTATTAAACGGAAATAGATAAAAACACCATAATGTAAAATACTGTACATAGCCCGCATTTGTATTCTGTACCTATAACGACTGGTATAGATAAATTACAGATGTTACCGTCTTTAAGTATTATTGAGGATGTCGTGAAAAATATTGCAATAAGTAGTTTTATTAATTAATTTAATCATTAACTAAAATAGCATCATGGGTTGTGTATTGAGTGATTTAAATCTGTTTTATGAACCGTTTTTTATCCCTCTTTTTTACCACATCATCTTTTTATGAAACTATGTTGACGTAAGGTATGTTATATATATATATTAAATATAGTAACCGGCTGCTTGGACACTGCAGTTAACTGAAGCAGTCAATGCTCCATCTGGCGGAATTATACAGCATTGCAACCATCTTTTTAGAAAGCGCATGGGGGCGTTTATGGGGTGGGGCATCGTTAACTACGTCATCGCGGGGGATCACATTCCGTGCACGGATCGATCATGGTCCTGTCACGGTCCTGTCATGGACCTATCATGCTCCAAGCGGCTGTTTGACGTGGCTCCCACTGTATGTTGTAAATTTATGTTGCATATAGCACCTTGGTCCTGGAGGAACGTTGTTTCGTTTCACTGTGTACTAACTGTATATGGTTGTAATGACAATAAAGCCAACTTGAACTTGAACAGCAACTGATGCAACACTGCGAGCATTGTACCACTCAAACACCCAACCTGTACCCTGCACCATTAATCTGGAGCTCCTGACTATTAAATGTCATTCTTTCTTTATCTGGAATTTACTTTGGTTAGTCAGCGCCATTTATATCCCACTGATGGCAGGCTGATATTCATTGGCTCTTTCCGACAGACAGGTCTGCCCTTAAAACCTGCAAAAGGCAAACACATTACAGTTCCAGTACACATGACAGATTCACTGTGTACAGCGAGGGGCAGGGTTTGTACACAGATTATTGCCTAGCGCTTCACTATAAAAGGGGCAAGGATTGGAGGGAGGTTCCCGCTGCACATATTTTATTTGAGGATCAGCATAGTAAATATACAGTAACCTCTGCCATTGTGCCTTAATTTAGGAAGAGACTGGCCCAGGCTGGTTCCTGCAAGAAAAGGCAAACCAATAACAAAGTGTGCATTCACACAGCTGAGGGGGAGGAAAATGGCACCCTCTAATCCAGTGTGGCTAACGCTCCCTCTAGTCTCTTTCTCTTAGCAGGTGAAGCAAGAAGGGAGCTTCGCCCAGCTGTAGCAGGAACACCCATGTTTAAAAGACTGCAGTGCGAGTTCGAGGGAGAAGCCGGGGATAGACTAAGCTATATCCAGAAGCCATGCCTTCCGCAAAGCTATGTAGTGTAATATCACAAGAAAGCTGGTGAGCCTCTTTAGTAATGGCTCTTGGTAGTGGGTCTACCAAGAGGAAAAAAGGAGTAACTTGGTCGGTAGGTATGTCTAAACTAATGTCAGATGTGTGTTGCCTGTTGCAGATCAAGCAGATCCACACCTCCATGTACCACCCCTAGGTGTATGGGCTTGTGGATGGCTTTAACCAGATGTTGAAGATAATGCTAAAGCGAGTGGTCACAGAAGGGGGACAAAACCGGGACCAGCTGCCCCACACATACTCTGCGGAGATGCCACAAGGTTCCACAAAGGAACCTCCACAAGGTTCAGTATTTAAGCTGCTCTTCGTCTGAAGGCCTCATGGTCTGCTTATTGTGATGAAAGAAGTCTGGGAGGAGCAGTCATAACCATCCTGATCTGTAATTTAGGGGCGGGGTTATATATATATATATATATATATATATATATACACACACACACACACACACACACACACACACACACACACACACACTACCATTCAAAAGTTTGGTGTCACTTGCAAATTTCTATGTTTTTGTTTAGTGATTTATTTTCTACGTTCTACAACACTACTGGGGATTTCAAAACTATAACACATATGGAATTAGGTAATTACGCAACAACAACAAAAATAAAACTAAAATAAAACTAAAATAAAACTTGTTATTTTATGACACAGAGGTCAGCCTTTCTGTATAGAAATAGTTCTTGCAAGAACAGTATTGTCAAGTGCATGTGCAAAATCCGTCAAGCACCATAATAAAACTGGCTCTCATGAAGGCCATCCGAGGAGGGCGAGACCAAAACCTACCTCTGCAGCAGACAAGAAGTTAATTTAGAGTTATCAGACCGAAAAATAACCAATTAACAGCACCCCAGATTAGAGGCGTTATGAAGTCTTTACAGAGCATAAGTAGCAGACACATCTCACCATTAACTGTTCAAAGGAGATTAATGCATTTTTTGGACGCCTTCAGCATTCCTTTACAATGTAGAAAGAAATAAAAATCAGGGACGATAATGGAGTTAGAAAGTGACCCCAAACTTTTGAACGGTAGTGTATATAAACTGCATATTTAGAATGAAATGAGAAATGAGAATTGCAGGTAGGAAAAGGCAGGAAACGGCATGACCGCCGCGCAGCTGTCAGCAATTTTACATAAATAATAGCACAATAACTTTATACTGGCTTCTACTGGTGCAATTTTGAAAATGTAAGCATGCTGGGTGATTAAGCTCACAGATCTAGGAAAAGTCATGAAAGGAGGGTCCTGAAATTTGATCAAGTGTGAAGTATTTTTTTCCCTATTGCAGTCAAATGACCGGTACTCGGCGCTTCTAGTGTTAAGGTTTTTTCCTATTGCCATCTTGGGGATTTTTTCCTTGCCACCATCACCCTTGGTTTGCTCATCAGGGACAATATTATGATTATGATTTATACATATTCACATTTCATACAAACTTCCATCATTTCTTTTGATTGTGTAAAGCTGCTTTGCGACAATGACAATTGTTAAAAGCGCTATACAAATAAAATTAATTTGAATTGAATACTGTGTATATACAGTAATAAACACAGACACTGTGTGTGTGTAAGAAAACACATGCTACATTCCTTACACATCAAAGTCAGGACAAAGTTTTCTCTGACATTTCACATAAAATAAATTTACAACAAGTAGTGAGCCTGACTAACCTAAGACATGGCTGTTTCGAAGGTTAAATGTCAGGAATTGTGAAAAAAATAAGGTTTGGCTAAGGTCTATGAAAACTTTTATTTCAACTGTATTTTCTAGATCCATAACACAAAAAGTAACGCCTTTTTGTTTGTTTATTTTAATTATGCAGAATATGGCTTTCAGCTCATGAAAGTGATAAGTCCATAATCTCTAATCTCTAGGTAATATTAAAACATTTGAGATCCTGGATGAACTATAACCTGTAACCTTAGAAACTAAAACTTAAAAAACTTTTACTTTATTTGGAATGAATCCAGAATATATCCGAAAGAACAGTTAATTTAAGCATCAGTCTTTCAAAGGTGGGGAAGGAATGACTATCCCCCTGTTCCAGAGAATAAGTACTCTTCTGTCCCAACCCACCCTGAACATATTTAAACCATCACCAACCTGTTGCTGAAGCCAGCTCCTTTCCCTTCCTGCATCTTACTTTTATTTTGCCTCAGTCATCATTCTAAGCACACCTGTTGTCACGGTACGAGTCATGATCACCCACAACTCCTATCCAAACTCCATTCCATGGCTTCCATTTTGCCACCTCATTCACCGGCTCGAGCACTCCTGTTCCTTATTTCATTCATCACTCCGCTTTATATACCTCTTGCACAAACAACCTCCCCTTGCTGAATTAGTGCATGCTCATAACCAATAGTTCTCGTACATTTATGCCAAGTTGTTTTTTTGCTTTTAAGTTTGTCCATTTATTTTATCTGGCACATTCTTTATTAAAATCATCAAACTCGGTCAGATCTGTTGTGTCTGCACTTGGGCCCTCTAAGCCTGCGTTGCACAGTCAGTGCCTCGTGACAGAATAGTTTTGCCAGCATGGACCCAGTGGAATTAGGACAACTCAGGGCACCCTCCTAAGCACACACCAAGAGGAGATTTGGCAGGTTAATTAAAACCTGAGGTCTATGGTGGACTTAGACGGTGCTCTCACTGCGCTCACTTCCCGGATTTAACAGCTTCAGGTGTCATCACAGCTTTATTGTGTCTCGAATCACAAGCTTTAATATTTACCACTGAATGCTTAAAAATGTCATCACCCTTCTTTATGTAAGAGCACGTGAGTGGGGAATAGCAGGGAGGCTGATGGGCAGATGCCGAGACTCTGCCAGGGAACACACTCAGCCTATGATTATGCCATCAAGTTCCATACCCTGGCGGCCTCTTGTGGATGGAATGCTTGTGCTATGTTCGACATGTTTTTTCATGGACTGAGCAACGCAGTCAAGGATGAACTGGTATCTTAGGAGCTCCTTTTAGACCTGCATGGACTAGCAGGTCGCATCGATGCATGCCTCCAACTCAGACCCCCAAAAAAAACACCAGACCCCTGGTAAGAACAAGACCACCCCCCCCCATCTCTCTTAAAGAACGCCAATGCTGGTGGGACCAAGAGGCCTGCTTCTACCATAGCCAAGTAGGCCATTTCCACCTTCAGTGCCCGTTAAAACAAAAGGCCCTCCAATGAAACTGGGAGTTTTGAAGGTCCTCTCTCAAAGGAATCTCTCAGGTCAACCCTCCTTGCTTCCCGTCATGATCATCTTCAAGAACAAGACCCAAGCACTCAAAGCTCTCATTGACTCTAGATCTGATCTTAGACCTGATGTGAGATGCTACAGCAAGGAAATTAAGAAAACCTTTTCTGCCCTTGGACACCTCCCTGTCAGTCTACAGTACGCCCTCAACAGAGGTTCTCTTCCATCCATCACTTATCAAAAATCGCTATCCCCTTTCCCTCATGTCCACTGCTTTTGCAAGGAGCATATGTGTTCACCAAACAGGACTTGTGGAATGCCTATCATCCGGTAACAATGAGAACTGCATTCAATACCCAAACAGGTCACTACAACTACCTAGTGGTTTCCTTCGGGCTGACCAACGCTCCTGCTGTTTTTTAGACCATGGTTAATGATGTGCTGATAGACCTGAATATCTCTGTCTTTGTGTACCTGGATGGCATTTTAATCTTTTCTTGCTCTCTGGAGGAGCTCAAGTGGCATGTTCATAAGGTCTTGACTCTTTGAAAATAAACTTTATGTCAAAGCAGAGAAGTGTGAATTTCACCAAAAGTCTGTATCATTCCTTGGTTTTATTAATGTCCCTTCCAGACTACAGATTAAACCATCTAACTTAACTGCCATCACAGACTGGCCCACACCCGCCACAAGACAAGACTTCCAGCAATTCTTGGGGTTTGCCACTTTTACAGACACTTAGAAATGACAGCTCAGTGGCAGCTCCCCTCACCGCGCTAATCTCCACTAAAGTCCCTTTTCTCTGGAAAAAGCAGGCTGAAGATGCATTCACCAACCTTTTCTTCTTCCTCCATTTTATTCATGTAAATTATTATTAATTTTCTCAGAAAATTCGCTGCATCGAGAAAGGATCAATATCTAAAAAGTTTAAGATGCCCACATGTGTGGACAAAAAATACAAAAGTGTATAATCTTTAATAAACTTAGCCTAATACAATATTGTTTCCAATGCTGAAGCAAACATGATTTAGTTTTAGTCTATTCATTGAATACAACGCGACAGGTGAAGCGCATCCACACAGTTACTGTAATCCCCCATCTCACCTTTACGACAGGTGTGAAGTCATCAAACCGGTTTCGCTGCTGCGGGAATTCACAGAATTGGGGGTTTTAAAACAAATTAACAAAACGAAGCAGACGTCAGACAGAGGGTTTGGTTGGTTAGAAGTGGCGCTGACACTAAAAAAATAAACACTTTAGGTGAGAACATATAGGTTAATATGTATAGGTGAGAACAGCTGATTCACACTTGGGGAGAGTAAATAATTTGCATTTGAATGTTGTCTGGCATTGTAAGCACACACAGTGACACTAAAAGAACAATAGAATTAATAGGAATAGGGGGCACTAAAGAGGAGGATTTTAATTTAGACTATAAAAAATATCTATAATAAATAAAAGCGTCTATTTTTAGGCGTGTCAGCTACCCCTTTTTAGTTAGAAGTTTTCAATACAAATCTTATAATGCCCACATGACATGCTGGTGAGCTATCCATGCCAATGATCCCCTGCCTCCGTCCGCTTGCCCTGGCTTTTCTTTGAAGTCCCTGGGATGCGTTCCATTTGCCCCGTTTGCCCCGTTTGCATGCCGCACTTCCTCGTTGTGTGCGCGCGTATCACTCACACCGCGTAGTAAAATCCACTGTAAACCAACAAACCCCGAGTCGAGTATTTTATAGCGCGGATTGGAAGCCCGGGATCTTTAGCAAGGAGAGCTCTTCTTCACCATTCGTGCCTAATTCCGCAGCCCCGCTGCTTCGCATATCTGAAGGGGAGGCCGCCTAACTAGTGAGCGAAGAGCGAAATTGATTTGGGTGCACGCCGTGACAGGCTGAAAAAAAAAACTATTGTCCTCAAAAATGTAACAGATGAGGACTCTGATTAATGAGAGGCCCGCTTACTAGTGAGCGAGGAGCGATATTGATTTGGGTGCACGCCGTGACAGGCTGAAAAAAAAACTATCGTCCTCAAAAATGTAACAGATGAGGACTCTGATTAATGTGCAAAAACTATATAATAAAACTATATAAGACTAAATGCCTTTATAAGACTCAACTTTTATTTAAGCGTTCTCACAATAACGAAAAAACGTTGTGATTTTGTAAATGTTTGAAAGCAAATAAGGTGCGCTGTTCTGTATTGTTTTTGGTGAACTTGAGCGCGTCAGAAAATGAACGCAAACTTTTTTTAAATGGTCAGAGTCAGTCTGCTTGCTGTGCGCTCTACTTCTGCCGGTGCGCTCTGGAAAACTTTATGCATGCGGCTGAGCGCTGATTAAAACTATGGAGTAAATTAAAGAGGAGAATCACGATGCCGAATCGAAGTCCTGAGCCCAAACCTCATTTAAATTAAATTAACAAATATTATAAGTAAAAAAAAAAACAATAGCCCACGTTTAGAAACCGTTTATAATTTCTTTCCGACATGAGTTGGTCCAGTGTTATGCGCAGAGCGCCGGGGGATTTCCTGAAGCTCCGAAATCACTGGGGCATTTTTTCTAAATAGATGCTATCTTTAATAACTGATGGAGGTTTTGAGCTGTATACACACGCATTTTTAAGGGGTTTAAAATGACTTAAGTCCGAGCAGACCTACATGAAAGGTGAGAAGTGAGTAACTGAGCGCGCTGTCGCGTTGTATATACTGTACAACACGCGTTCATCAACTTTTTGATAAAAACGCTGCCTTTTGTAAAGTGAAAGTGCTTTACAAAAGACGAACAGCTTTATTTCAGTCATGAATTCACAATCACATCACATTCCAGATATTATTTCCAGCCGTGGATTAAATAATTATTAAATGCTGGACACAAACAGCAAATATGATGATTATTATAAAAAGCCCGAAGAAGTTCGTGTTCATAAAATAATATTTACTTAATATTATAATATATATAGTTCATTCATGTTTTCTGATGATGTCGACACATTTTTACGTTTTAAATAAGATATGTTGGCATATTCACGAATCAGGACATTCACATAGTTAAGACTATCAGATAGCCTACTTTCAGGAAATTAAATTAATTTCAACACCATTTAAACTGAGACATTGCCATGTCTTTCACTGTTTTGTCCCTGTTAAAACATTACAAAAAAATATATAAGAAACTTATTAAGAATTTTAAAGCATGAATTTGGGCATCTCATTTCATCATTATGAAAATAATATGAAGCACATATACACACATTCATCATGAAAGATCTGTTTTAAAGCAAAATAAAATTCATGTTTGCTTCAGCATTGGAAACAATATTGTTTATTATTTAAGTAATTATACACAGTTCTTTGTTGTACATTACTTGGTCCGGCTTTTAGATAAAGTCCTTCCATGCGCCATCTGGCGGATATTTAGTGAAGCACAACACATTTATTTAAATTCCCGAATGTTGCTTACGGCAAGTCGCGGCACGCCGCACGCTAAATTGCGACATCTCGCAAGAAAACACGCGCAGTCTTAATGGCCACATCTGTAACACCTTCTTTATCCTGTATCCAGATGAATATACATCAAAATGGCTTTTGCCCGCTAGTACCCTTTTGTTTAATCAGGAGGATGCAAATGTATTTCCTCTCTCTTGTCTGTCCCTGTGTCTCTCTCTATGACCGACATGTTAATGACTGATTCTTTTGATGTCCGGGACACAGCACCACTTGAAATGTATTCTCTTTGCTGAGAATAAACAAAGATCTTCAGAGATCATACCTGCGTGTGTTGTAGTGTTTGTCTTTCCCAGTCAATCGCGCCCAGACCGGTAAGTGTCCAGAGATGCGGCAGACACAACAAGAAAACTTATCTCGGACAAACTACAATTTCTTCTAAACCTAACAAAATTTCGGAAGCGTGTACTTTTTAAAGACCAGCCTTACAGACATGAACGAAAGACATGCTTCATTACGTTTAGTATTATGTTTTTACTTAGCCCTTGTGTTTGCTGGGTATTATTTAATATTACATAAATAAAATACAGATTTTCTTTTAATACAGTTTTATTAAATATAGCATATAGCAGACAATAGATGGCAAATAGTCACTCAAAGTCTTTGCAACAGTAAGTGTAGTAGGTAGGCTTTTTTTTAAGAGGAAAACTTAATTGTTTCTTTTTAATAAGTTAATTAATTCTGTCTCTTATTTGCTTCTTGTTGTCGAAGTTGCTTGATGCAGATTGGAAGGTAGTGTTTTTCCCCCTGGAACCATCATAGTTCACTGAACCTGCCTAGTTCCGGTAAACGTGTAGGGTTTACAAAATCAAACCAATAGCAACGAATGAACGGCACATTCTTCACCAGTAAATGTAGGCATGTTGATGTGGAGACAATGCCCAACGCATTCTTCACAAATAATATGTAATGTGTAGCTTTGGGTCAGAGTTGTATCGAAACTTTAACGATTTGGGTTCATTTGATTAACTGAATCAAAATTTATAATGTACACTTTATCGACTACTAGTCCAGTGTTTAGCACAATTTAGTGTATCTTACCAGTTCTGCTTATCCTGTGCTCAATGATGATGATAAAACAAAATCTAGTATTTAGCAATTATGAGCAGGGTAACAAGATCTGGGCAAATGTTTAGACTTTAAAATACTGTTAGGATTGCAGGTCGAGATGGTTCCAAGTGCAGTGGCGCGAGATTGGACACAGGCTTGGAAGCGGGGTTTCTTAATGAACGTGTTTGTAGCTGGGGCGCTAGCTGCTCTGTGTCGGGAAGCTGCGTGTGCAGAGCGAGCGAGAGGCGCAGGAATTTGGAAGCTGGAGTGAGGGCTCTGTGTGTGGCGTGAGCCTGGGAGGAATACGAAAGTGCCGTGAGCCGGCGAGAGTGCCCTGTGTGTCCCATGCAGGAATGCGGAAGTGCGAAGAGCCGGTGAAAGGGCTTTGTTTGTAGCGTGACTTGTGCCGGGATGCGGAGATGTAGAGAGCCAGTGAGAGAATGAAGAAATCGCACAGGTTAGTGGCAGGTTTTGTTAAGCTTACTCGTGGTCGAAGGAAAGCAGAGTTCAGAGCCAGAAAGACAAGTGAAAGTCTGTGATTTAAGTTCGTAGTCGGTGAAACAATCCCAATGGTCGATAACAAAATCCGTGAGCATGAAAATCCAAACATGAGACAATAGCAAGGTTGAGAAAAACGAAGCGTGGTCGGTAGCGAAGAGTCAAGGCATGGAACAAACGCTGGAGAATTAGGCTATCGAAGGCACACAATAATCTGGCGATAAGGTGGTGTTAGTGTGTGGTTTAAATAGGTAAGGGGGATGATTACAGATGCCGCACAGATGTGTGGCGAGCAGAAGGTGAGGCAGTGGGATGTAAGGAGTGATTGGGAATGTGGAACAGGAGTGCTTCTGACATTATGGCAAAGCTGTGGCTTGGCGGTTCGTGACAAATACATGACCAAGACAACAGTTCTTTATAAAAAAATTAGAATTCATTTGACTAATTTATGATACATAAAAATACTTAAACGCACGCACACACACACACACAGAGTTTGGAAGATGAAAATGAATAAAGTTATTCTAGTACAGTTTACTAGAAACTCACAAGCTTACGAAAGTCACAAGAGCAGAGTCTTAGGTTTAATCTTACGGCACATCCGATTGGAGTTTTTAATACCTTTTATAAAGTAATTTTGCATCAGCTCGGTTCATGCTACCAATTTCCCGTGTTTACCAATGTTCTTTGAATAAAACCAGTTTTAGATTGATATTAAACATTACATATCTTACCCACTCATTCCTTCGCTTATCTAATAAAAGGGGTTTGTAAATGCTGATTACACCTTTAAAGTTATGCAGAATAATCAAACATACACATGCAGTATTTGTTAATTGAAACGCATGTGCTCTGGAGGTCAAGAGAGTGCTGTGGAGGTTAAGAGAGTGACTTGGTGCTAACGCCGGTGCTGAGACCAGCAAACAGAATGGTGAGAATACAAAGCGTTTCTTGGTATTTCAGGCAATCTCAAACAGAATGATGTAACTGCTAAATTATCTTCTGAGTTCTTGGGCAGAGGGACACTGAATGTTTCAGAACTGGTGAACTGTGGAAATCAAGTATTGAACCAGTTGTGAGTTGATGGTTCCTAGGTGAATTGTTGAACCCACTGATGTAACATTTTCCAGATCAATCTGTACTTTATGGGTACGGTAAGTCAGGAGTGTTGAGGCTGCTGGAAAGTTGATAGCGTCTAAGCGTCCGATGGTTGATGTGGAATGTTCTCTAGCAGACTCATGGATTAGAGTCCAATTTGCAGACAACTGTTGACAGTTGCCTTGAATTTCCAGAGGAGCTGGCATCAATAAAGAAACATCGACTGCTCTGTCTGTGGACGTGGACTGATCTGCTGTTGGCGGATAAGATGGTATCTTCGCCTTCAAACATGCCTACTTGTCTGTTGCTACTGTAATACCTGTAGAAACTGCAAATGCCTACAGTGGTTTCGGTAATATGTTTTACAGCTTAGGACCCTCCCTCAAAAAAAATATATATTGTGACTGTATGTATTGACTGTATTCAGACCGAAAATGGCCAAAATTACCCATTGAAAAGACTCCAAAATGATTAGGACAACAACTAACAGAATGGTTTAGTAATTGTAATTTTACAACTGTAATATAAATGACAATAAAGCATAACATAACACATGAATTGACGCTCATGTACCGATCACCAACTATTAAAATGGTGAATTGAATTAAAATGCACAAATATTTACCCAATGGGTAAACATAACCAAATTACAGCATAAACATCAGAAAATGAGAATTTAAGAGTTTAATGAAACAATTATTATTTTTTTTTGCTAAGGTGCTAATGTTGCTAAGGTTCCCCGAGAGGAGTGAAAGGCCGTAGGCCTGCGTAGTTTAACCAAGGTGCTGGAATGTCACTGGCGACATTAACCCTCTCCACACGAGGAGTCCTTGCCCACAGAAACAGAGCCACTAAAAGTGGCATCCTAATGTGGGTTTTGGGCCAGTCAGCTAGGCATCAGCGAGACGAAACCTGCGCCCACAAAATGGGTCTCGGTGGAAGGAGCTTTGCTGCCGGCCCTGATCGACATGGGGAGTGCTTTCACCCTAGCCCGGCCCTCCATCATTGCGCCAGGAGCCCCGGAGTGTGAGGCGCTCCCAACATGTGCATCCACGGAGACCAGTGTAAAATACCTGCAGCATAAAATAACGATCGAAGACCAACACGGAAAATACACTATGACCATGGGCGTTATGGCTAACCTCTCGTACTGCAGGATTTTTTTTTCTTAATATTGCACAGAGCTGGAGTCTGGTAGCCTCTGCAGATGCAATGCCCTGTTCTCCTCATCCCGCACAAGCTCGAAGCTGAGGGGGTGGCGGGCAGGCATAAAGCCAGTGCCTCATGTAATCCGAAAGCTTCATGCTCGGCTGAAAGAGGAGAGACACATCACGCATTCAGCACCACGGATAGCTCTTCTAACCCTGAGAGATTGGTAAGGTGCCCTTACCTGCTACGGCCAAGCAGCATTATCCACTGCCCCAATGTCATCCCGTTAACCTCTCTTTCCTGTTTTTTTTGTCAGACTCCGACCGATCCGGTGCACACGCTGTGGCTTGTAACCACCGCCACCACCACTCTGGCCACAGCGATGTCCAGACTATTCTGGACACATGCATCTTGACTAAGCTTCAAGAATTGTCTAATTTAATTTTACATCGTGCAGTAGTGAGGACTTTATAAAGTGAGGACTTTATATTCACTTTTTAAATATCAGGTATAAAATTAAGGCTTTGAAACCGGACAATGCAATTGATGCAGATATTAAACTAACTATGTCAGATCTGAACCTAGAATACTTTACTACCCTTAAAGGGAATGAACTAATTTCACTCATCTCTTCTGCAAATTTATCAACTTGTATATTAAATTCTATACCGACACATTTTCTTAAACAGATAGTACACAGCAAAAAGTCCAGCAAAAAGAGTTAATTCCAACACTTTTTCTGGGTTTATATAGCTCCACACTCTTCCGAGTTAAATTAACACTTTTAAAAGTGTTAAATATGTAACACTATGTTAGAGTTCTTTCTTTAACTCACAAAACAGAGTTAAAGTAACATTAAAGCGTTAGAGGAACAACACTGATTGGAGTTACATTTTTACTCTTGGATGTGTTAGTTTCACTCCCTGTAGGGTCATTCATTAAAGTAGATCTGGACCATGAATCTAGTCCCAGTCCTTGTTCTCATTTTTACCACCTGATTGACAAGTAGAAAGAAATCAGTAATACTCAGACCCTAATATCCATGATTTAAAGAACCCTGCCTTAATGTATTGACTGAAAATGTTAAGAATAAATTCCAACAAAAAAATTGCAAAAAATAACATTTATTTTTTTTGTATTCATACAATTAAATTAAAACATTGTGAATGCAGGTAAAATATACAATCTTTCATCTGAAACATTGTATGAACTTTGAATATCAAAAGGTTTATGAACTTTAAGCTCAGACATTTCTATTAGAAACCATTCATTAGTGTGTAATACTATGAAGGCATGGTGATGATCATCAAACTTGTCTGTAAACAGCTTTTTTGTCAATAATAATATGTGATCAACCAAAAGTATTTCACTTATTTGACAAAACACTGGCATGCCTTCCTCTATTGCACTGCAAACAACAAGTCCACCTTTATACTCTACACCATCAACTTTAACCCAACTAGTTAAGAAAGCATCTTTTGACAATATCATTTCAAGCATTTCACCGTTGACCACATTCACATCTTCGAGTGAAAAATATTTAATTGGCCCATACTAATTTTGTTTGAGGGTGAAGGTTTCCCAGTGATAAGCAATGGCCATCTGATGCTATTTTGCAAGTGATTTTGTTATGTTTTTGAAAAATTTTAAATAATCTTTAAACACCTTATGTTTGGCTTCAAATCTCATAGACCACATATATAATAAAGGGCCAATCTTCCTTATAGAAGAAGGGTAATGGATCATAAAATGATGCTTAGGCAACAAGTTTCTATGTGGGGACAAGTGCTTAAATAATGTGTGGTGTTCAACAATCAAATGCTTTAAATATATGGTCATACCCAGAGTGAGAGAAGGTGAAAAACTATGTTCAGTATTTGAAGCAACAACAGTAGCAAATTCCAGTTTTTGTTTTCTTCATGAATTAGATCACCAAACAACAGTGGGATGTTTTTCACCAGACACAATGTCTGAACAGAATTTAAACCAATGCTATTGCCAGCACTTTCCAAAACAATCTTTGGGGATGGTTTTTTCTTTCTAAAAATCCATAATCAAAACTATAGATTCTAGAAAGCAAGTCCTGTTCTGAAATATAGTGGTCTGTTAAATATTTAAAAAGCAATTAAATTTCATACTGGGCCACACCCTCCAAAAGATCGTGCATTATGTCAAATGAATAATTGTTAGAAACATGGAAATACTTCAATGAAATAAGTACTGAATTTCTTTTAAACCATATACTGACTTCAATTGTGGGTTTTTACAGAGAGACTTGCAATGCATTTCAAATATATATTTTCCACGAAGGATCACCTTTGGGTCACCCTCACTGTATACTGTTTGACAATCATTCTTCTCAATCAAACAAAGACGACAAAAATGACGGCTACTGAATGCATTCCAAGATTATCTCCAGTAATCTGTGAGACTGTGCCATATATCTGCTCATCAGAAAAGGGAAGACTCAGCCCTTGATTTTTCAAATCAGTATTTTCAAATCATTTATCAGTGGTTCCAATATGACATCACAACCATATTTATGCAAATCTTGTGTGTGAAAAAGCGCTTACAAATGAATGTTCATCAAAACTGAGTTAAATTTTGGGGGCAAGTTTCTTAACACAAAATAAAGACAACCAATTTTATGAATGCCACATTTGGATCCCAGGGTACTGATAGTTTCAAAATCATCATAATATACTTGAATTTGTAATGCATGTCTTTTTGTGCTAAACAAAGGGTGTGACTTAAAATAACTTCCATCAAAAAAATCATTGTAAATGTCAGGTTCTGATTTATACTCTTCTCTTAATAAGGCACAAATGTCTGGATTTCTGCACATGAACTTCAAGGTTTCTAAAACTGGTAAATAAATAAATGTATCCTTTACCGGCACTTGATCATAAGTGCCACATTTTGGATTTTGCCTGTTGTCATATCTCATTCCCAATGTTTTTTCAACTGGTTCAACAACTCCCCATTTTATGTTGAAGTATTTATTTCGTTTCCATTCAGTATTGAGACCTGTAAATGGGTTTTCAAATTTTTCAAAAGATTCTGTTATCCTAGATATGTTGGGGTCATTCATAGGTAAAGCTGAAACAGCAGTATGCTTTGCTTGTGAGCGAAGCTCACTTGTTAGTTCCTCCAAATCTCCTACAATTGAGGATACCAAACTGTTAGATATTCTACTACCCTGTAATTTGGCCACAATGGAGGCACACATTTCTTTGGTTGGATCTGTAAGTCTTGGATCACTGGTTTCAGAAGAAACACTGGAAGAGCTACATTGATTTTGGAAACCAAACTTGTCGTCCAAGTCATGTGTCTAAGATGAAGATGCAACTGGCTCACTATAAGAACATGCAACTGTTGAAGCTTGAACAATTTGCTAAACATTGCTATGAACGTTATTAAGGTGCTTCCGAAAAACCTGCAAAAGTAAGGAACTGACATCTACACTCTTGCTGAACACAAAGCAATTTGAACTTGGGTCCAGGATAGTAACCATGTGTAACTCTTAAATGTGAAATCAACTGGACACTGCTAGGATACAGTTTCTGACACATGAAACAGGTCAGCATCGTTTTATCCTATTACTCACACACTGAAAGGCCTATTGACTGGTTCAGGAGTTTGGCTCTCAATTCCCTAACTCTGGGTGACTCATTTATTTTCCCCACATCAATGTTATACACTGTTGTCTGCAGAAACGTGTAAAAATTTACTAATGCAGCATCATAAGACAAATTAAATACAAGGGAGCGGTTTGCCTTGCATGGAATGAGATGCTTATCCATGAAGATATAGAAGCTGTCAATTTTGTTTTTCTGACGCCCGACAGCAAGGAGGTATGGTTGCCGACCCTGCTGGATGCGGACATGCTCCTTTAAACTGCACCATGACTACGGTTGAGACAAGGAAACGTAACATTAGACAAGAATATTGAAAGTGACTATTTGTCATTGTGAACACACAACGAAATGTGACCTCTGCATTTGGGCTTGTAGAGCAGAAACCTGGCCTTATGGATAGTGTTTCATTTGTTAATGTATGTAAATAACGAAATAAGTTATAAGCTAAAACTCCTCTACGTTGCTTGAGCCAGTTGAAGACATAGTATGTGTGTGCTCATGATCAAGACAATATTTCCTCAGCCTTACTTTTAAAAATCTTAAAAGTTTTTTTTTTTTTTTGCTTGTTTTATTTCTTTTTACAATCTGTAAAAAACACAGCATAAAAAACCTATATGGAACCACTTCAAAATCCAGCATCTTTATGGTAAGCATGGTAACTCACAGTGGAATTGTGAGTTCAAGTGCAGAGCTCTTGACAATTATATTTATTGTAGCCACAATAAATGTGTCAATGACAATGAAGGGCCCAGCCCTACTCAGAAAGTGACAATATCAAATACCTTATGAAAGACTACAAGCCTTTCAACTGCTTCACATGCACTAATTTTGGGAACCTTTGGTCCCCCAGGGGTTGGTGGAAGGAGATGTAACAGCAACAACAGGGAGGCCATTTCTTGGTCGTAAGCTGAGAATAAAGATTTATAAGAATTAACTGAAAAATATTGAAGTTAATTGGGGAGGCATTATAAGATTTTATACAGTATTGTTTATTTTTATCCAAAATATCAGACAATCAGAGATCCACATAATTCGCATGTAGTAAAAATAATATTCATACATGCTTTCGTTCCATAATTTGAAATCACTTTGTAATGAAAATGCAGTAAATTATAGCAACGATAAAGCAGCTGTAACTGCTTCAAAACAAACAAAATAAATACAACTTACTTGTTGCCCCATGAAGATCACTTCCATGGAGACTTTCTGCTGATTCAACCAAGCGACACGACTCTGGCACTGAAGTAAGCCGTTTAGCCTCTTTTATGACATTTGGCTTGAAGAAGACATGCCATTTTTTAAGCAGCCTCAAGGACGTGTCATCATCAAACAGGAGAGTGAAACCATGATCCACCTTAAAGAAAGAAAATACCTAGTACTTTAGAAATATTTACATATGTCAAGCCATTCTAAACACTGTATTACAAATTTACCAATCCTTTTGTATCCAGGAATCTTGGGAAAGTTGTGAGGATATCAACACTTGTGCATGGGTCATTAACAAGATTCTGACAGTACCGAAAGGTCTCTCTCATCCTCCTGAAAAATAACGGTGTTGTCTGTGGTATGGTTGAGCAAAGACATTGCCTCTTTGCAAGCATCATCATCAAGCTGCCTTTCAACAGTAACCATTCTTTGGAAATTTGGGCCTCCTGGAGAAGTGTCAGTGGAGCTTTTTGTTTGCAGTGCAGATTCTTTACAAATCCTTCTTCGGACTGTCTTTAGACGCCAAGAAATGTAACCTGTACTACTTGCAGCATCATAGAAGTGTTCCTGAAAGAACCAATAATAAATATCATACTTGGCTCATAAATAATCTAAGAGAACTTGAATATCTCTTATATTGTGAATATCACAATACGAAAGGGAAAGAATAAAAATCACAATGATTTAATGACAATTACATAGCCTTTCTTGGTATATGGATCCTTGAGGGAAGGGAACAGTGTTACTATTCCTAGTACATACTCTTCTCTGATTGCTTTACTGGGGTGGAGCCTGAGAGAAGAATATTAAATTATTAACTGAAACTTGTACAATTGGCATGCAGTTATTTGGCACAAATGAAAAAAAAAATATATATAAAAGCATACTTACCCATGACTATCAATCATGTGATTCACCAGTATGTTAACCAGTTGTCTTCTTGTTCCATTTGTTAGGGTTTCTGTAGTTTGGTACTCCTGTAGTACCTTTTCACCACCAGACTTGCTTTGAAGCACATTTTCAATCAACTAATAAAACAAAAGCAATAGAATACAAAACATGGTAATAAAGTTTTTCTAGAGATAGATTTAAGAATGTGTTAAGTGCTAAGCAACTTAAGACAATCAAGCTGTGTTAAAACCTGTTTAGAAGACAATGCACCATCCTCAGATCTCTGTTTCTTATTAGGGACTTCATCTAGTATTACGGTTGACGAATTTGAGTTGAAGCTTGAATCAGATATCTCAAAACCAGAAGACAACGAACTTGCAGAGAATTCTAAAGGAATCATTTTTATTTTTTTTATTTTTATCCTGTACCGTGTAGTGTGTGCTTTAATACCTTAAACTTTCAAAAGTTCCAAAATTCCCTTGTCCAACAAGTTCACTGAATACTTCTGCATCAATTTCTGTCCCTGTTGCATTCTTGAATTTAACATTTGCGTCAGGTGGCAGGCAAAATTTTTCAATGACTGGAAAAGACAAAAAAAAAATTTCTTTTGCTGCCAAGCACTGTCTGCAAATAACTTTTCACATTAAATATATTCACAAGCCGCTGATCAATGCCTTTTACATGCCCTGATAATCAGAACTCTTTCCTAATTCTTTTTTATATACCAACATTTTAACATTGAATAAGGTAAAACAGTGTTAATATTATTCATCTACTGTATTTATAAAGAATTTTAAATAACAAGAACAAAAAATTACCTTTTTCCTTGAATTTCAGAAAATCAAAATGCCCTTCAACCTCATCCAACTTCCCATATTCCTGCTGCTGATTGCGCTTCACCTGAACCACCATCTTTTCTGAGACACAAGAGACTGTCACAAAGTAAACAAACAGTTTAAAAAGATAAAAAAAAAAAGAATAATAATAAGGTCCTCCCAATAAAGCTAAGTCATCTGGTCGCCTGGGTTAGTTCATCCTGACATTTAGGCCTCATCACAGCACAGAAACAGCACTCGTAAAGTAGTTAATGACCTCCTATTGGCTTTTGATCAGGGTTGTGTAACTATGCTTGTGTTACTCGACCTCAGTGCAGCGTTTGACAACATTGATTATGGTATTCTTCACAGATTAGAAAATGTAGTAGGAATTAAGTCTACAGCCCTCACCTGGCTGTCTTATTTGACCTATCGTTATCAGTATGTAGACTTAAATGGTGATTATTCTGCATGCTCTCTAGTGGAGTTTGGTGTTCTACAAAGTTCAGTTTTAGGCCCACTACTTTTTTCCCTATACATGCTTCCTCTAGGCAACATAATCCGTAAACATGGTATGAGTTTTCATTGTTATGCTGACGACACACAGTTATATGTCTCAGCAAAACCAGATGAGAAAAAAACAGCTTACCAAAGTTGAGCAATGTGTGCAGAACATTAGAGATTGGATACTAATTAACTTCCTTCTGCTTAATCCTAATAAGACAGAAGTTCTAGTCATAGGACATCATTTAGCTAGAAGTAAGATTTTAGATCACACTGTAACTTTAGATGGCCTTTCTGTTCCATCGAGTGCAACATTAAAAGACCTTGGTGTTTGTGCCTTTCATTTGAAGCACATGTAGATAATATCACCAGGATAGCATTCTTTCACCTCAGTATACGTAGAGTATTATGGTGAACTGGTATGTTTAGATCCCCACTCTCATTGATCACTCAGGTTTGTTGACGGTAAGGTGATTGTTTGCTTTACATCTCAGGGAGCCTTCATGTCTGTGTTTCCTTCTGGCTCTCCCCTTTTAGTTATGGTGTTATGGTTAGTCCTGCCGTAGTCTCTGCTTGCACTTTACACTAAATATACATTTACATTATAAATTATGTGACTGCGACCATACCTAACTTATCTCTTCTCTTCACTCTTCTGTTCTCTCTCCCCTATTTCCCTCTCTCTCTATCGAGCTACACATGTCGTTCCTGAGTTGCCAGTGATCCAGACTCCTTCTGCCCTCCGGACCTGTCTGACCCATCATGGTGCCCCGTTTCTGATTGGATGCCCCATGTGTCTCTTTGGAATGTGTCTGGTGTCTGGGGATGGTTTCACTTTATCATAAAGATGGTTCTGGCCTCAACTGGTGTTGACAGCTGTTTCTCTGATGACTTGACTTGGCTGCGGTTGCTCGATAGTTCAAGATTGCAATTGTCTCCAATAACTACCTGTACTCCATATTTACATCAATTAACATCAACTGTTATAGCTGAACTGCCTGCCACCTAACACACTGTATAAATGCAGATCAATTCCTGCTTTCTTTTTCACCCAAATGAGGATGGGTTCCCTGTTGAGGCTGGTTCCTCTCAATGTTGTAAAGCGTTTAGTGGACCCAGAAATCACAGACATGACAGCTGATGCAGTGCAAACAAATATCTTGTTTCATTTCAGTGCTTTGTGAGAAAACACACACACAGAAATTGAAACTTAAGTCTCAGCGATAATGGGGTCCGCTACTTCAGGTTGCGGTTGAGGAGTAGGGAGAATGCAGAGTCAGTTCCCAGTGTACAGTCCAGGTTTTGGTGTAAAAACAAGACATGTAAGCCAGAGTGGGAGAAGTACGAGCCGAAACTTGATACGCACAAAAAAAAAGCTGTTTTCTCTTTAGCCCCTGATGTCAGAGCCACCTGCCAATATCCTTTCGTGAGGCATCTAAATTTAATACAAAGCATGAGCTTGCGTACCGCCACTATGAGCTAGACCAGGGATTAGTTGATTCCTCTATGATGCCATTCTGAAGCATATTTTCCACCTCCGTTTAAATGGCACAGCGACGGGCCTCCGGGGCTCAGTACAGCTTTTGGCGGATGATCATGCTGGTGTTTTAATGTCGTGCCGTACCAGATGTGTCAGCCCTGGGTCAGTGGAGAATACATCCTGGAATTGATCAAGATGCTCATTCAGATCTTGGTGTTGTGCCGTTGTTACAGTGGTTACTCAAGGGAAATGTCTATGACTGCCACGCACTCTGTCACGGCAAATGGCAACAGCCAAAATAAATGAGTAGCAATTCAAAGTAATTTGTGAAATGACTGGCAGGTGGCGCAAAGGGACATTTTGCAAATGGCTGCAGTTAATTTTGTTTAGACAGACTCTATGTTTCTATCTGTCTATTGTTATTATTAAAGAAAACAGCACAAACAACAGCTCAAGGGCTTGTAAAAACATTTTATCTTAAACGGTAAAAATGTCAATTTTGGAATCCACAGACGCTTAGTAGTCTGAACACAACGTAATAATCTTTTTATGATAAAACAACTCGTGGCATAAATCTACACGGAGAACTTCAGTTTCAAACAATTATTTAATAAAATTATAATAATTAAAAGTAAAATATTATTGTTCTTTTTGCTGTTTATGTCCACCATTTAATATTATTTATTTATCAATAATTAAAGCTGCTCACATCGTGTGCGCTTTCACTTTTAAAAAAAAATGCAGTGTTTAATCAAGTATATGTCGCCTCTTTTTATGAGACGAAGCTGCTCATGTCGGCTCATATTGGGAGCATTTTGATCAAAGGGAAGATTAGAAGGGGGAAAAGTAAAAGTGTCTACAAACATAGCACAATGCATGTGTGTGAATGGCCGAAATGTGGTTATGAATAAGCCTTTTAGTGAACGTAAACTGTTCGCGTGAACCAGCGGCGCATGCGTGTGCTCTTTCCCTTTGCCGAGTTTGGATCTAAAGTCAGATGAACGCGTGCGCCGATATGAAAGTTTTATAAGAGATTTTATAAGAGATTAAATAAGCGCTGTCTTTGCGGCGCTGTGCGAAACGCACACCGATGAGAGCCGCCTTATCTCAGTCATAATATACAAATATGTTTTAGCTGTGTAGTGGACCGCGCTGGCACAACCTCTCACGGGCGAGCCTCTGAATACCCCGTTTTAACGAGGGTGGGGATAAGAAACACTGCACCGGCAGAACTAGACTAATGATTATACATGCGTCGGGGAAAACAGCAAGGAAACTGACAGACCATTTTAATAATTCATTGATAAGTTGATGTCTTTTCATTTTGGCTGTGAGTAAATGCGCTGTAGTAATCCACGTTTCATACGAATTACATAAGCTGATTTTTTCCCATTAGTTTATATAAAAGCAGACATTTTGCTTTCTGTAAGTACAGTGGTTACATAATCGGAATGTAGGTTCTACCGTCGCGGCACTCGGCGGTAGCATTTGGCTTTGTGCGTTTGCTGGCTTTTACCGCTGAGTGGCGCTATATAACTACAGACTGACGCCTCATGCCTTAGTTTATTCTCTGCTGGATTAATGAGACACAGAGTTTTAGAAATGCACGTAGTAGCAGATAAAATCAAGTAAAACATTGTGGTTAAACAAATTTATAGTCACAGAACTAAAATTACAGTACAAATGTAGAATTCTAATTAAATTAAATCTTATTAGAATCAAATTTAAACAAAATAAATGTAAACACAGTAAGCCTTTAGATTTTATCACGTGTAATTAGAAAAGTTGCGTGTATGGTTTTGTGTTGTCTTAAATATTGTGTTCTTTAAATTTGTAGTAGATTTATTAACTGAAATAAATGACCATAAAATTAAAACATCGTCAGGACGTTCTACTGCATCAGCTGATGTTGGTCATTCAGCCCTGCTTGTGTTTTTGCGTTATTATGAGATTGAAATGCAGTTGACTGTTATGATCTGTAACGGGTTCGACCCATGTTGCACGGGCAGCACCATAAAGCACAGACACGAGGCGAGGTCTTACAGGAAAAGGGTAATTTATTTAGGTAAAATCGGTAAGGAAAGTGTTGAAGGAGGGAGAATGGAAAGAATGGGATAAAGGTTGTGCATGTGCAGTTCCGGGGGCTGTGCCACACTGGCATGCGGGCACACAGCTGACGATAAGTGTCGGTGCGCGGAGTGGCAAAACTGAGCACACGGAGGCAGCGCTCCTGCACACTCCCTCGTGACAGCGCTTCTCCCGCTGTCGATGGTCAGCGCGAGTCCTCGCTGACGAAAAAAACTTAACACAAACGTCCTCGCAGGCTATTCCTCTTCAGCAGTGGGGCTGCAAAGGCGCGCACGGTGCGGGAGTGAAGATGCTGCGGGAGCTCGCACAGCTCTTTCTCGTGCTGTCCTCTGCGCGGAGATCAAAGGGCGGAATTCTAGTGTCCTCGTTTAAAGTCCCTGGGGCGCATCACATAATTTACTATTAAACATTAAACGAATTTACAAAACTTTGAGTGCAATTAAGCGCTGATTCTACGTAGGAAAGTAAAGAAGAGGATCATGATGCTTAACATTCCGGAGATCAAATTGACAGTGTAATTAGAAAAGAAGCGTGTAGGGTTGTGTGTCATATTTTTTGTGTTCTTTAAATTTATAGTAGATTTATTAACTGAAATAAATGACCATAAAATTAAAACAGTGTTGGGACGTTCTACTGCGTCAGCAGATGTCGGTCTTTCAGCCCCGCTTGTGTTTTTGCGTTATTATAAGAATTAAATGCAGTATGCCGTTATGATTTGTAACGGGTTCGACCCATGTTACCCAAATGACTCAGTTCAGATGTAAGTAAATGGATAGAAAGAAAATGTTTGTGCTGTTTGGAGGAGGGACATGTTAATGATTTGGTTGGCTCTGTGTGTGTGAGAGAGAGGGGTGTCGCGGTCGTTGATTATTCAGTGCAACAAAGGCTCAGCTGAAAAATGTTAGGCACATCAGTCACTTAACCCCCAATAAAAGATATTTGAGTGTTATGATAGTTGTAATATAACAGATGCGCACTGAATACCAAACCTAAACCAGTCACGAGGATTAATAAGACAAGATAGCCCCCATACCCATTTTTTTAAAATAAAAATACCAAAGAATATTGTGTATAGACTGATTAAAAACAATGCAATTTACGCTATTATAAGGAAAATCTCAAGTTCTTCTATTCCAAGGATTAAAAAGGTAACAATGTCAAATCTAAAATCCAGAAGATTAAAATTACACAAATTTAAATCACTGAAAGTCAGCCTCAGATTCAAGAGGTTTTTAAAGTGGGGAGAAGTGCATTTCAGTTTCTCTGAATGTATAGGTGACAACAGCTGATTCACACCTGGGGAGGGTGAATAATTTATATTTAAATGTTGTCTGGCATTGTAAAGCACTATAGTATAATTCCTCGCGCTCGGGAAAACTATGCGTGACTATAAAATATTTAACCTGCGTCTATTTTTAGGCGTGCCAGCTGCCACTTTTTAGTTAGAAGTTTTCAATACAAATCTTATAATGCCCACATGACATGACTGAATAAGGCACGGCTGGTGATGATCCTGGGCTTGCACCCCGCGCAAGGATAAAATACTTGGGGTTTGTTGGGTTACAGTGGATTTTACTACGCGGTGTAAGTGCAATGGCCATCCGTCCGCTCGCGCTGACTCTGCTCTCCGCGGATGGGCGGACCGGCCCCTCCCACCTCTCGCTCCTTTGAAGTCTCTGGGGTGCGTTCCATTTGAAAAAGGCTTCGCATGTCTGAAGGGGAGGCCGCCTAACTAGTGAGCAAGGAGCAATATTGATTTGGGCCTACGGAGTAAATTAAAGAGGAGGATTACGATGCCGAATCAAAGTACTGATCCCAAACCTCATTTAAATTAAATTAACAAATATTATAAGTAAAAAACAATAGCCCACGTTTAGAAACCGTTTATAAATACTTTCCGACATGAGTAGGCCCGGTGTTATGTACAGAGCGCCGGGAGATTTTCTGAAGCTCCAAAATCGCTGGGGCATTTTTTCTAAATAGACGCCATCTTTAATAACTGATGGTTAACTGAGGTTTTGAGCTGTATACACACGCATTCCTGCCTAAACAACTCTTAAAACTACACCTGTGACACAATAACAGTAATATTTCGAACATTCTGCAGGATGATATTTAGAGAAATGAAAGAATCATTAATAAACCAGTTGTTGGGTCAAAATAACCCAACCAGGTGTTCATTTGTAAACTACATCTCATATGAGCCAACATGAGCAACCCAACAATGTGTTTAAAGTACCCGAAATAATCCAGAACTTAAACAATAAACAGATACAGAGATACGCTATATAACAGTCACTATTGTATTTACTGCAAATACAAGATTTATTTTGGCAGCTGGTGTTTTTACACGGCGGTGAGCACGACGGTAATAGCTATTCCAATTGAGAAAGTACTGTATATATTTTTCATGTCTGTGAGGCGAGTATACACAGAGTTTCGGTTTATTTTCTGACGCGCTCAAGTTCACAGAAACCGATACAGAATAGCGCTGTATCCCTGTTTGCTTTCATTATTTTACAACATCATAACGTTTTGTCGTCATTGTGCGTGCACTTAAATAAAAGTAAAGTCTTATAAAGGCTATGTAGCTTATATAGGTTTATTATATAGTTTTTGCCCATTAATCTGACAACACCTGTGACTCACCTACGTTTTCGGATACACACAGCCAGAGTTTTCTGGCTACGCGAATGTTACACATGATAAAATATAAAGTCTCACTGTGTTAACATTTACTTTGCTTAAATTTGATGGAACTAAGAAACCCCTATATTTAAGTTCTAAATTTTTACTGTAATTTTAGTACTGTGATGATTAATTCATTTAATGTTTCACTTGTATTTTATAAGGTTTTTGCCGGTGGTTATACATTTAGGCATTTGGCAGACGCTCTTATTCAGAGCGAATTACAAAACGTGCTTTAAAGTTTACATCATTGGATACATACTTACACTGGCGTCACGAATGGGGTGTAAAGGCAGGTGTTGATCGCCGTGGGCCGAGAGAGCAGGCATAGAGGCAGAGGGGTTGTGTAATCAAAAAAAAAAAAAAAAAGTCTCTTTTAAAGAGTCTTTAATGAACAGTCAACACAAAGTATAAATAAAGACACAAACAAAGGAACAACCAAACTCAAACAATACTGAACTCTGTGCTAACAAGGACTCTCTGGCGGGACCCAGGCAGGGGGACAAATGACACGTCCTGTGGCGGGACCCAGGCAGGGGGACAAATGACACGTCCTGTGGCGGGACCCAGGCAGGGGGACAAATGACACGTCCTGTGGCGGGACCCAGGCAGGGGGACAAATGACACGTCCTGTGGCGGGACCCAGGCAGGGGGACAAATGACACGTCCTGTGGCGGGACCCAGGCAGGGGGACAAATGACACGTCCTGTGGCGGGACCAGAGAGAAGGGAGACACTAGAGAGAGACATGTAGAGACTAGAGGGAGACGGAACTAGGGCTAAATACATGGCAGTCAGCTAGGTTAACATGGAAAACATGGTTAAGATGGCTCTTAACCATGGCAGTCAGCTACACATACACCTAGCTAAACATGTCTTCAGCCCCAACATGCACTAAGCTACACTTACCTAATAGCTCAACACACATTAGGGAATTGGGGCACAGAAACACAGAGACAAGGGATACCCGGGGGCTAGGCTAGGAGATATTCCAAGGCCAAGCTCACTAGGACACCAGGAAGACAGGAAACACAGAATAGCTAGAGACACAAAGGGGCTATGGCTAGAAGCATGGTAGTTAGCTTAACCTAGATTTTAGCTACCCACACTTCTAGCCAAACACACACCTATCTACTTACCTGTACTAGCTAAACACACACATGAAAACAAGGGGACAAGAAACAGTACATACATACACCTAGGACAGGACTGAATCAGCTCCACACACAAAGACCCACAGAACATACACAGAAACATTGCCAATAAGAGAGCCCAAGTCAACACAACTTAAATCAAAATATAAACTAAACAAAGACCAAAAACAAACTAAAACAAACTGCCCATACAAATGACAGTGGTGATACCAAAAATGCTCGACCCAGTTTCCCAGACTAAACAGCTATTTATAGATGGCTTAATGGTTACCTCGGCTCAGGTGTGCACTTGCACCACCTGACCGAGGTGCCTGCTGGAAAACTGAGTCAGCCAACAAAAACTATAAATAAAAAACAGTGACCTCTGGTGGTGGACCCTTACAACTGGGTTAACTAGGTTAATAACTAAGTGCCATTAGTCCAACACAACTGGGAAGAGGTTTTTTTTTTTTTTTTGGGGGGGGGGGGTAATTCAAGTACTGAAGAAACAGATGCATCAGCGCAAGGGGGGTGCTGGGATGTGAAAATGTAATTTGTTAAAATGTTATTATTTATTAAAAAACATTATGATGATCATAACAGCCTACTGCATTTAATTCTTATAATAACGCAAAAACACATTGACATCTGCTAACGCAGTAGCACGGCCTGACAATGTTTTGATTTTTATGTACTGTAATTTCAATACAATGATTATGAATTCGTTTAACTACAACGTTTCACTTGATTTTTTTTACTATGTGCAGCTCTAACGGAGCGCAGCTCATTAATCCTTAAGAGAATGAACTGATGCCCGAGGCGTCAGTCTATAGTTATATAGCGCCACTCAGTGCCGGTAAAACCAGAATCCCGCATGAGTAACATCAGTATGTCTCAAATTTTTACCTTGGTGTTTCTTTTTCTGAGATGTCCGCCGAGTGGGTGCGTGTGCATGAGGTGCATGATGGCGTCTATTTTACCCTGCAGGACAACTAGCAGATCCCGGGGTTCTCTTCTCTGCTCTGTGTGATAGTAAAGAAGTCAGTTTTTTTACCAGACAATATAATATTAAATTTCCCCTGTCATTTCCTTCCACCACTCCTATCTGTAGCACCTGATTTCAACAGTGTTTTAGCCTGTGGTCCTCGCTTTGTAGCAGAGTGAAGTTGCCAGCTTTTTGAACCTGCTAAGAGAGGGGAAAAAGGGATTAATCTAAAAGTTTTCCTCCCTTTCTGCTTCTGCATCTGCTTCCTCTTTTACTGTCTGTGCAAGCCATGCCGGTCAGAACGTCGCAGGTTTCAGCTGATGCTGGACCTTTGCAGTTTTCTTTTTCCCGCATTCATTTTTTTTTCTGGGTATGTTTCAGGCCAGTCTCTCCCTAGTAACAACGGGACTGGGAGGTTGGGCATGATCCCCACTATCATGCGGTTTTCTCCTTTTTTATCCACCATTGTAAAACTTCTTTTCTGTCGGCATGTACACAGGTGATAGAAAGGGATTCACACAGAGCGCTCCTGCGTAGGCACTCCCTGTGTCTATGAGTGCTGGGAGTGGGGCACCGCCGACTTGGACCCAGTGGGTGGGAGCAGGGAGATAATTTATGTCTGGCCGACATTCAGGCCAAAAGCCCCGGGAGGAGGTTAAATGAGAGAGATCTGGTTCTGTAGACATGAGCTTATCTTGCGGCATGTCTGAACGAGGCATTTGGGGGAAACATCGTTGTGGGCTTCTTTCTGGAAAAAAAACCACTTTTTTTCTGGCCCTAGAGAGAGTGTGGCCAACGCACATTTCAGCGCTTCGGAAGGATTTGAGAGTCATAAACCCAGTGGTATAACTCTAAAGCGGCCTGTGTACTAGACAATCCACAGCAGGCTAAAATCTCGGTTTTTATTTACTCATAGTCCTCCACGCCCTCCCCCCAGGAAGGCAAAGTAAGCTCTTTGTGCTTCCCCAGTGAGAAGAGGGACTAAAATATTACTTTACTCACATTTCAGCCACCCTTCAACTCCACAATTCTTTGAAAGTTTTAAGGTATGCCTCAAAGTCGTCATGGGGAGTCAGCTTTGACAGCAGATGTTGGGCATCCTTTCTGGGTCTGGGAGGGGAATATCTCGTCCACCACGTGGTTGGATTTGGTTGAGTTTAGTGGTCGTAGTAGCATCTGTTGTTGGATACTTGTTTCCAGCAGGTGCCCGATATAGCGTTCAGGGGATGTTGGTGCCTTAGGGACCATGTTCTGTGCCTGCATTCTCCACCAATGTAAAGCGTTTAGTGGGCCCAGAAATTACAAGCAGTTTTTGTTTTGTTTGACGCACCGGCATGCAAAAAAACAGCACTACTACTACTGTAAGGGCCATATTTCATTCTTGTAATTTGTTGTTGTGTTTATTTCATTTCAATTTATTGGTTAAGCATTAAGCATTAAGTCTGTTAGTTTAAGCATTAAACATTAAGTTCATTAAGTGTATTAGTTTAAGCATTTAGTATTATACTGGTAAGTTGTATTGTGACATCATTTCATAAGTTGTTCTGTGACATCATCCCACAGTGATGTAGCTGTATGTCTAGCACGCATGTTAGTTGTTCAGTTGCTGTTGACACGGAAGGATACAGAAAGGTTTGGAGCACACAAGCTTTTGACCGTGATAACGTGATAACGTGATATCGTGAGACTGTAAGCTAAAAGATACAGTTAAATAAGTTGTTGTAACTGTAATCTACCGAAGCTACAGAACACAGCAAACGATTTGTCGTGATTACAGTGGCTTTATGCAAGAAACTGTAACAACTGTTGTACTTTGATGTTGAAAATAAAACAAGAGACAAAGAAATCAATGAACGTCTGGAGTCGTCAGTGAAAATGTGTAACAAAAGGACACGCATCAGAACTTATCAATAACATGCACAAACATGTAAAGTCAAAAGCTTGCTCCGCTGCAAAAATTAAGATAAGTGATTTAAGAGTGTGAACGTGGAGTGAAGAGCGCGCGTGAGATCTCTAAAACACGCATCGACTGTCAACGAGCAACCGAAATCGAAAGCGATAAGAGGACTTGCCTGCTTTAACCCTCTGAGGTCTGCGCACGCATATATGCGGTTTGAGGCGTCTTCCCCTGATGACGCCAATAAAAACTTAAATTACACTTTCAGTTTCAGTCGTACAGAGAAGATCTATATATTAATCATATCTGTAAAGTGTCTACTTTTTTTTTGTATGCACACATGTTAAAAACAAAACTTTGTGCATTAATAAAATAAAGAAAACAAACCGGGTGTGCTGTCTGTCGCTTTGGTCTGCGTGAACTGCAGGGAGAAACACGTCATTAAAATGAACTGAAACTCAAATATTACAAAATATTATCTACCAGTGTATTAAACGGAAATAGATAAAATACACTGTAATGTAAAAACCTGTACATAGCCTGCACTTGTATTCCGTACCTACAACGACTGGTATAGATAAATTACAGATGTTACCGTGTCTTTAAGTATTATTAAGGATGTCGTGAAAAATATTGCAATAAGTAGTTTTATTAATTAATTAATTAAAAATAGCATAAGCATCATGGGTTGTGTATTGAGTGATTTAAATCTGTTTTATGAATTGTTTTTTATCCCTATTTTTTACCACATCATCTATTTATGAAACTATGTTGACGTAAGTTATGTTATATATATTAAATATAGTAACCGGCTGCTTGGACACTGCAGAAGCAGTCAATGCTCCATCTGGCGGAATTATACAGCATTGCAACCATCTTTTTAGAAAGCGCATGGGGGCGTTTATGGGGCGGGGCATCGTTAACTACGTCATCGCGGGGGATCACATTCTGTGCACGGATCGATCATGGTCCTGTCACGGTCCTGTCATGGATCTATCATGCTCCAAGCGGCTGTTTGACGTGGCTCCCACTATATGTCAAGACTTTAAAAAACCCAGCTGACGCTGCATCCAGAGGAGTTTCCTGTAAAAAATTCATGAAAAACAACAATTGGATTCATGGTCCCTCCTTTCACAAAGAACCAAAGAGTAAATTGCGGGAAAACATTCATGATTTGTCGATAAAAGAGGACAACATTGAGATTAAACATTCAGCATCAGTGAATCTTGTAAAGACTACAGAGAGCACAGATACCGTGAGTAAACTGATTAACTATCACTCTGACTGGTACAAGTTAAAAAGATCCGTTGCCTGGATGCTTCGTATCAAGGACATGCTTAAACATAGAACAAAAAAGGCTAGAAAATGCGCAGATGAACCAATAACAGAAAACCATAAGTCTCTAACAATTAAGGACTTAACAAGGGCAGAAAACGAAGTTATTAAGTTCGTTCAAAACCAAAAATTCAAAGACGAAATTTTCCATGTTACAAAAGGGTAATGCATCCGTAAAAATGAATAGTTGTCTCTCCAAACTAGACCCAGTACTGCAGAATGGAGTGCTAAGAGTTGGAGGATGTCTTGGTAGGTCTGCAATGCCTGAGCATGTAAAACACCCAGTCATTATACCCAAAAACTCACACATCACAACTTTAATCTTAAGAGACATTCACAAACAGGTCGGACATTGTGGTAAGAATTATATGCTTTCTAAATTGCAGCAGAAATACTGGATTCCGACTGCAAATTCCCTTGTGAGAAAGTTTCTGTACAGTTGTGTGACATGTAGAAAGATCAGAGCAAAGACTAGCGAACAAAAAATGTCAGAACTGCCACGTGATAGAATAACACCAGATCACCCACCGTTCACTAACGTAGGGGTAGACTATTTTGGACCCTTCGAGGTCTAACGAGGTAGAAGTAATGTTAAAAGATATGGTGTATTGTTTACTTGTCTGACAACAAGAGTCGTGCACATTGAAGTTGCGCAGTCATTAGATACAGACTCCTGCTTAAATGCTATTCGACGATTTGTGTGCAGAAGAGGCCAGGTCTCAGTCATGAGAAGTGATAATGGAACAAACTTTATGGGCGCTGAGATTGAATTGATTGAAAAGCTATCCAACGGTGGAATCAGTCAAAAATTGAAGGCGTCCTCATGCAAAAGGGGATACAATGGATATTTAATCCTCCTGCTGGGTCTCATTTCGGTGGAATATGGGAAAGGCAGATAAGATCAGTCAGAAAGTTCCTGAGGTCCGTACTAAAAGAACAAACACTAAACGATGAGAGCTCGCATACATTCCTGTGTGAGTTGGAAGCAATAATGAACGACCGTCCCCTTACCACTGCTACGGACGATCCCACAGACCTGGAGCCCCTGACACCTAACCACCTGCTGCTGATGAAAAAACAACCAAACCTGCCTCCTGGACTTTTTAAAAAAGAGGACATTTACGCACGTCGCAAGTGGAAGCAAATTCAATACCTTGCCAGTTTATTCTGGAAGCGATGGGTGCGTGAATACTTGCCCTTGCTTCAGGAGCGCCAAAAATGGTCTCAAGTGAGAAAAAAACTCTCGATTGGAGACGTAGTTCTAATAATTAATGAGTCTTCTCCAAGAAATTCATGGGTTGTCCGACGGATCACGAAAGTGTTCCCTGATAAAAAAGGACTTGTGAGACATGTGCTGGTCAAAAATAAACCAGTACACTGGGAAGACCCATTGATAAGCTGTGCCTCATATGTGAAATGGACTGTTAATTACCTTATACAGTAGTTATGTTCCTGTCATTTGGTACGCAGTGATATGAATACCTTAAGTTAAACTGTAAACTTCTTTGTCTTTCGGCTGTTCCCTTTCAGGGGTCACCACAGCGAATCATTAAGTTAAACTGTAAACGAAATGTTTAAAGCGTTAAGAAAGTTTGAATTTTGTGGCCCTATTGTTAAAAAAAAAAAAAAATGTGTGTAATTGTCAGTCTCCCTGCCTGTCAATTAGGGGCTGGAAATGTAAGGGCCATATGTCATTCTTGTAATTTGTTGTTGTGTTTATTTCATTTCAATTTATTAGTTAAGCATTACGTCTGTTAGTTTAAGCATTAAGCATTAAGTCCATTAAGTGTATTAGTTTAAGCATTTAGTATTATACTCGTAAGTTGTATTGTGACATCATTTCATAAGTTGTTCTGTGACATCATCCCACAGTGATGTAGCTGTATGTCTAGCACGCATGTTAGTTGTTCAGTTGCTGTTAAGACATAAAAGGATACAGAAAGGTTTGGAGCACACAAGCTTTTGACCGTGATAATGTGATAACGTGAGACTGTAAGCTAAAAGATTCAGTAAAATAAGTTGTTGTAACTGTAATCTACTGAAGCTACAGAACACAGCAAACGATTTGTCGTGACTACAGTGGATTTATGCAAGAAACTGTAACAACCGTTGTACTTTGATGTTGAAAATAAAACAAGACAAAGAAATTAACGAACGTCTGGAGTCGTCAGTGAAACTATGTAACAAAAGGACACGCGTCAGAACTTGTGAATAACATGCACGAACAAATACAGTAGGTAGACAACCAGAATGCTATTAACCCCCCACTCACCGCCATGGCAAAACGACAGCTGAAAACAAGTATCCAACAACAGCCGCTACTATGACCTCTGAACTTAACTGAATCCAGTAGCGTAAAAGCAGCGTGGTGGACAAGATATTCCCCTGCATTTTAAAGTAATTTGTGAAAGGACCGCCAGGTGGCGCAAAGTGACATTTTACACTCGCTGCAGTTTTAAATATAATTAAGTCATAAAAAGTCTTAACTATATGTTGCATCTAAGAAATACTGCAGTAATTGTAATTTTCTACATCTGAAAACTTTATACGACAAAAATTAAAAATCTGAACCAGAGCTATTGCTATTTATTGTATAATAATGAGTCAAAAAAAGCAAACACTGGTTAAATGTTGTTTAGACAGATGATCAAGTTTACTAGCTAATAATTTTATTTGTACAAAGAATGAACTGTCATATAGCCTATCTCTGTTTATATCTGTTTATTGTTATTTTTGAAAATACATTCAAATACATTAAACTTTAAACATAAAAAGAACTGGTTAAATAGACTTTAATAAATCATTACAATAACTCAAAAAAGACTCACTAAAAATGCTGTTGTTTCTGTAAACACATCGTTGGGGGTTTTATGCTGGGTCAAAATTTTGGGTTATTTTGGGTACTCTAAACACATTGTTGTGTTGCTCATGTTGGGTCAAATGAGATGTAGTGAGTCATATACAAATCAACACCTGTTTGGGTTATTTTAACCCAGTGGTTCTCAAACATTTTCTTTCATTCCCCACTTAAGAGGGTGGGCGAATTTTCAAGCCCCACTTGTCAACAAAATGATAACGAAAACGGCCAAGTGTACTATTTATTGAAAAATCAATTTCTAAACCAATAAGATCAAATAACACCAAGTTCAAAACAGATAAAATACACGTGCTATTGTTATAACAGGCTTACTTCGTCACTTATCTAGAGCTTTCTTTCAAAGAAGTTGAGTGGCTTATTAACGTGACTGGGGTGTGTTGTCGATAAGTGTCTTCCTACTTTGTCTCATGCTGTCTGCTGTCAGCGGTTTAAGACACAAAACACAGAGGTCTCTCCTTTGCCCCCACCATCCCCACCATGAATCCAAGCGCAACATAGGCTTCATCATGTTTTCCTTTCGGCTGGCTTTTTGGTCGATTAGGCTGATAGTGCTGAATCACCTGCTTTTTTGTGGTCAATGTAACAAATGTATCCATTGATGTTATTATGCTTAAAACATACAGTACGCTACTGTGTTATGTAAATTATATATATATATATATATATATATATATATATATATAATATGTAAATTATATATTTTTTTCATATACATGTATTTTTCTATATTGCTTATTTTATAATAAAAATCGTTTCCTGTAATTTTTCACCACAAACAATATTTATTTAGTGTAATCTGTGATAAATAATTTGTTATTTGTACATTGACAAACCCCTGCTAAATAAATGTGCCATAAAATAATCATTTTTGGAGATTTGTATTAATCGATGCCTGTCACATGCCTAGGGTTAATTTTAATAGTAATAACATATTTGATAATAATAAACCTTTGAATGTATGTCCTAATATAATATTTGATAGAGATTATGTAGGGGGGCAATCCGTGGCAGGGGGGCATTTTAGCGCATAACACCTGTTTGTGACGGCGGTAAAGTTAGTTTGATATTCGCATCTCCGAATTCAACAGCTGCGTAAATAAACCCGCAAATAAGATACCCAGATATATTTCCTCTCTACATTGTGTTTAAGCTAAATCCGCCTTAAATTATACATGTTTAAAAGCATAAACACCATTATTCCCTACAGCGCAACGAATGATTTAGGGATCATCGCAAAATGCCGCACAGCAACAAAAAGCGTAGAACGATATTGATCTTCCCTTCTGTTCAGCGCCTGAAGGATCAAAAAGCAACTTTGTTACCACACTGGAAACTAGAAATGCCAGACTAGTACTGCCTAATAAAATATAAATTTTTAACAAAAATACAGAAACATCAGCATACACATTGGAATAAATTAAATGACATATATAATACCGAATGTTTCCTTATATATTTTGTTCCTCTGCAATTAACATGCCGACGTTAAACCGTTATTGTTGCACTATGGTTCCACTTTTTCTCTGATGTTATTTTAATTTACTTGTATTAATGATCCATTTCTTTGCGTGTAATTGTTTAGTTTCGAGTGTCCGATCTTCATTGTCAATAAAGAAAAGCATAAATTAGAATAGGTACTTTCCTATTATTTTCCACTAATTCCCTCCCGTTCATTGCGCCCCACCTGTCATGTCTGTATTCCCCACTAGTGGGGCACGCCCCACACTTTGAGAACCACTGTTTTAACCCAACAACTGGTTTATTCTTTATTCTCTGGTTTCTCCAAACTGCAGCCTGCAAAATGTTCGAAATATTATTGTTATTGTGTCACAAGTGTAGTTTTCAAAGATTTAAGTTCCAGGAAATCTCCAGGCGCTCTGCGCATAACACCCGTCCAACGCAGCCTCATCTCGGAAAAAAAAATTAGAAACGTTTTCTAAACGTGGGCTACTGTTGTTTACTTACAATATCCAACCGCGGCTTTGTGGGTAAATCCAATTGAGGAGGTGGCCCGAACACAAGGTCCACAGGCGTGCGCAACTCACGACTGAACATTAACGCCGCTGGCGTCAGCTGTGAGGACTCGTGCACTCATGTGTGATAGGCTTAAAGCATGGGAGGCAAATGTTCGTCCCAATCCTTCTGCCGGTCCCTGGTAAGCACGGCAAGTTGGGTGGTGAGTGTTCGATTGAAACGCTTCACGAGGCATTGAAACGCTCGATTGAAACGCTTCATTTTGCGGATGAAGGGTCGTGGTGCAGGTCTTTTTTACCCCGAGGCGCTCGCACACCGCCACAAACACCTCCGCCTCGAAGTTACGCCCCTGATCACTGTGCAACTGCTCCGGGGCGCCGAATCGGCTGAACACCTTATCTACCAGCACTCGAGCTGTGGTGGAAGCGCTCTGGTCAGGAACAGCAAACGCCTCCGGCCACTTGATGAAGTAGTCCATGGCCACCAGCACATACCGATTCCCGCGATCAGAGATGGGAAACAGCCCGTAAATGTCCACGCCCATACGCTTAATAGGTCCCCCCACCCGAAAGTCTTGCAGGGGTGCTCGCGAGCGCTGGGTAGGGCCCTTCTTTGCCATGCAGACGTTGCATCAGTGCACAGAGTTCACTATTCGTATGACAGCCCGGCCAGTAGAAGCGAGTGCGCAACCGCCGCCGAGTTTTCGTTACCCCGAAGTATCCAGCACCTGCGTGCCCATACACCATCCCTAACACACATACCCACAGAGTTAGTGGCACCAGCAGCTGAAAATATTCGCCAGCGCCGCACACCCGTTACCAGTGGCAGTAGAGTAAACCCTTCTGCAACGCTATTCGGTTAAACTGCGAGTGGAGGGCTTTTACCTCTATGCCCAGGTGAGCAACCGCGGTATAATCCGGTCTCCGGCCTGCTTTAACCCAAGCTAGTACCTGCTGCAGCGCCAGATCCTTCTCCTGCTCTGCGATTAGCTGATCACAGTCCATCTGTGGCACAGGTGAAACAACTACAGGCATTTGCTTAGACGACGCAGTAATTTGGCTGCACGCCGGCTCGGACGGCTGATTACCTATGGGGGCTCCGGAGGACTGCGCAGGGAGAATGTAAGGATTCACGGGGTTCAAAAAAACCAAGATGGCGCCGGTGAGGTCACGACTGCTCCGACCACCTCTTCTTTGTTTTTGTTCTTTAAGGTAGTTTACAGCGTTTTAAAACCGGCAAAATTACCACCATGGAGTACATTAGTTATGATAGAGACACTCTTGTTTCTATTGGTATACAATGTACTCACAATTCGACGTTTTTAACTCCGGATCTGAGCTGGCCATGTGAGATCCTGAGGGAAAACAAAGGACGCGACGCGAAGCGGCGGCCCCGAGGGAAACGAGCCGGCGTCAGGAACAGGCTGAGAGCCCGTGCACACCGCACACCTCTGCCTAGCATCCTGCTCGCCAACGTCCAGTCACTGGAAAACAAGCTCGATGACCTCAGGGCCAGGATAAAGTTCCAGAGAGACATTCAGGACTGCAATCTCCTCTGCTTCACCGAGACATGGCTGAACCCAGCGGTGCCGGACCACGCCATCCAGCCGGCCGAGTTCTTCTCGGTTCACAGCATGGACAGGACACGGGACTCGGGGAAGTCAAGGGGAGGCGGCGTGTGTTTAATGGTGACCAGCAGCTGGTGCAACAGTGCGAGCGTTGTTTCTCTCACACGCTCCTGCACACCAAACCTGGAACTACTGTCCATCATGTGTCGTCCTTTTTATCTACCTCGGGAGTTTACATCGGTCATAATCAGCGCCGTTTATATTCCACCACAAGCGGACACGGACACTGCCTTATGCGAGCTGCATGAGGCACTCACACAGCACCAAACACAACACCGGGACGCTGCGCTTATTGTGGCGGGGGACTTTAACAGAGCCAACCTCAAACGCGCAGCGCCGAACTTTTATCAGCATATCACCTGCCCCACCAGGGGCGAAAGGACACTGGACCACTGCTATACAACAGTCCAGGACGGGTACAAGGCACAATCTTGTCCACCGTTTGGTAAATCCGACCACGCCGCCATCTTCCTCATGCCAAAATACAAACAAAGGCTAAAAAAGGAAATTCCGGTTCAGAGGGAGATCGCGCGCTGGACGGACCAATCGGTGGCCGCGTTACAGGACGCACTCGATGACGCAGACTGGGACATGTTCAGAAACAGTTTCGATGGTGACGTCAGCATGTTTACAGAAGCGGTTGTGGGATTCATCGGGAAACTAGCGGATGATACCGTAGAAAAAAGACTATTAAAACGTTTCCCAACCAGAAGCCGTGGGTGGATAAAACCATCTGCGACGCTCTGAGATCTCGCACCGCTGCCTACAACACGGGACTCGCGTCGGGGGACATGGAGCCATATAAGGCTGCGTCATACAGCGTCCGGAAGGCGGTGAAAGAGGCGAAGCAGCGATACGGGAGAAAACTAGAGTCACAACTCCAACAGAGTGACTCTAGGAGCCTGTGGCAGGGATTAAGGACAATAACGGATTATAAAGCACCAACATCCGGTATGATAAATGCAGACGTGTCTCTGGCAGACGAGCTGAACACTTTCTATGCCCGCTTCGAGGCTGCAGCTAAAGACGCTAGCGAAGCTAATGCTAGCGGCGCTAACGGCTGCAGACAGGAAGTCACTGCTTACCATAGTCACTGACCATAACTAACTGCCATCTCTCCTCTTCTTCTCTTTCCCCCCCTCTTTCTTTTTCCTCTCTCCTCCTGTCCCCCCCTTTCACTCTTTCTCTCTCTCTCTGTCGAGCTACACATGTCGTTCCTGAGCTGCCAGTGATCCAGACTCCCTCTGCCCTCCGGACCTGTCTGACCCATCCTGGTGCCCCGCTTCTGGCTGAAGATCTCGTCACATGGATGCCCCGTGTGTCTCTCTGGGATGCGTCTGGTGTCTGGGAATGATTCTCTCTACCTAGAAGATGGTTCTGGCCTTGACTGGTGTTGGCAACTGTTTCTCTGGGGACTTGACAGTTCGATAGTTCATGACTGGAACTTCTTACAAGTCTACCTGGGTCTTCAATAACTACCTGGACTCCATATTAACATCAATTAACATCAGCTATTATAGCTGAACTGCCTCCCACCCTACACACTGTATAAATGCAGATCATTTACTGCTTTTTGTTTCACCCAAATGAGGATGGGTTCCCTGTTGAGTCTGGTTCCTCTCAAGGTTTCTTCCTCTTACCATCTCAGGGAGTTTTTCCTTGCCACTGTCGCCCTCGGCTTGCTCACCAGGGACAAACTGACCATTTTGATTCATACAAATTCACATTTCATACAAACCTAAATAATTCTTTTGACTATGTAAAGCTGCTTTGCGGCAATGAAAATTGCTAAAAGCGCTATACAAATAAAATTGAATTGAATTGAATTGAACTGCCAGCACCGGAAGCGCGTTCATCATCACAGAGCATGAAGTGAGGAGAGCCTTCAAGAGAGTGAACACCAGGAAAGCAGCAGGACCAGACGGCATCTCAGGCCGTATCCTCAGAGCCAGCGCAGACCAGCTAGCACCTGTGTTCACTGAGATATTCAACGTCTCTTTATCTTAGTCAGTGATCCCCACATGCTTCAAAGAGTCCATCATTGCTCCTGTCCCAAAGAAACCTTATCCTGCTTCCCTCAATGATTATCGCCCTGAAGCCCTCACCTCAGTAGTGATGAAGTGCTTTGAACGCCTGGTCAGAGACTTCATCATCTCCTAACTACCAGACACACTGGACCCACTACAGTTCGCTTATCGTCCATACCGTTCCACGGACGATGCAATCTCTCATCTCCTCCATACATCCCTCACTCACCTGGACACTCGGAGGGGGAATTATGTGAAAATGCTCTTCATCGACTACAGTTCTGCATTTAATACCATAATTCCCTCCACACTTACCACCAAGCTGGAGCACCTGGGACTCAGCTCATCAATGTGTCAGTGGATCTCCAATTTTCCGACTGGCAGACCACAGGCAGTAAGGATGGGCGGACATGTCTCAGCCTCCCTCACTCTTAGCACTGGAGCCCCCCAGGGTTGTGTTCTGAGCCCCCTGCTGTACTCTCTGTACACCCACGACTGCGTGGCCACTACCAACTCCACCGCCATCATCAAGTTTGCTGACGACACTGTTGTGGTGGGCCTGATCACGAACAACGATGAGACGGCCTACCTGGAGGAGGTTGGAAATCTGGAGAACTGGTGCCAGAGAAACAATCTCCTCCTGAACATCAGTAAGACAAAGGAGCTGATAGTGGACTTCAGTACAAAGCATGTGAGGAACTACCAGACCCTCGTCATCAACAGGAGCCCAGTGGAGAAAGTGGACAGCTTCAGATACCTCGGTGTTTACATCACGCAGGACCTGGCATGGTCCTGTCACATCAACACCGTGGTAAAAAAGGCCCGGCAGCGTCTCTACCACCTCAGACGCTTGAGAGACTTTAGACTGCCCTCCAAGGTGCTCAAGAATTTCTACTCCTGCACCATAGAGAGCATCCTGACGGGAAATATCACGACCTGGTTCGGGAACAGCACCATGCAGGACAGACGAGCTCTACAGAGGGTGGTGCGATCAGCTGAGCGCATTATCCGCATCGAGCTCCCTGACCTGCACTCGATCTACAGCAAGCGGTGCTTAACCAAGGCCAGGAAGATCGTGAAGGACCTCAGCCACCCCAATAACGGACTGTTTACTCTGCTGCGGTCTGGGAAGCGATTCCGCTCCCTGAAGGCCAACACAGAGAGACTGAGGAGGAGCTTCTTCCCGCAGGCGATAAGGTCTCTCAACCACAACCACACCACTATGCAGAACTAACACAATCTTTTCATAATTGACCAAATCAATCAATCTTTTTACATTCATGGACACTATGGACAATTACACACACACCTTCCTTCATATCTACACTACATGTTGTACGTTTACATCCTGGACCTTTGCACAAACACACTTTAATAACTTTGCACTCCTACCTTCACAACTACACTACATGATTACGTTTACATCCTGGACCAGTGCACAAAGACACTTTAATAACCTCTGCACAAAGACACTTTTGGCGGAAGCCGGTGCCACTAACCGGATGTGCTCGCAAAGCCGCGGCTCCGGGAGTCCCCGGAGGAACGCACGACGAGCTAGCTCTTCCTGCTTGTCGTGCTAGAATTCCGGGTAGCCCCGGGGCACGAGACATCTTAGGTCCATAGCGAACGCCCCCAGTGGCTCCGAGGCGTGCACCGCAGAGTCCGCGGCACCAGCAGCTAAAAATATTCGCTAGCGCCGCACGCCCGTTGCCAGTGGCAGTAGAGTAAACCCTTCCGCAACGCTATTCGGTTAAACTGCGAGTGGAGGGCTTTTACCTCTATGCCCAGGTGAGCGACCGCGGTATAATCCGTACCGACAACGCTCTTTGCTATATGGCCGGCGGGATAAAGCATTGGCGTTAGCATACAGTTTTCCCGCTTGGTGCTAACCGGTAAAATTATAATCCTGCAACCGCTCGAGCCAGAGTGCTAACTGCCCCTTCGGCTCTTTAAAACTAAGCAGCCACACCAGCGCAGCGTGATCGGTCCGCAGCAAGAAGGATTGCCCGTGTAAATACAGCCTAAAATGTTTAAGGGCCGCGACGACGGGTAGCCCTGTCCCCTGCTAGGTTCACCAACCGAGGGGCCCCGAGCCACGGGAGATCGCTCGGCTCTTTCGCCGTGGTGTTCTGCCATGATGCCGTATCTTATCCACATTGCATTGGCCTCCTGTGAAATTTCGCATCGATTTTAAAATACTACTCTTGACGTATAAAGCATTAAATGGTCTCGCACCGCAGTATCTGAGTGAACTGCTAGTGTCTTACAATCCTCCACGCCTACTTCGATCAAAGGATGCAGGCAGCTCGTCAGTACCGCGTATTATTAATACTACAGCAGAGGGCAGAGCTTTTTCTTACAAAGCCCCAAAGTTATGGAATAGTCTTCCAAATAGTGTTCGGAACTCAGACACAGTCTCAGTGTTTAAGTCCAGGCTAAAAACCTATTTATTTAGCCAAGGATTTTTTTAAATAGTTTTGCCTTAGGTAAAGGAGCAGATCTGGGGGACTTATAGACGTAGAGTATTAGGTGAACTGGTATGTTTGGATGCTGTCTTCCCCACTCTCATTGATCACTCAGGTTTGTTGACGGTGAGGTGATTGGTTGCCTTACATCTCTGGAAGCCCTCATGTTTGTGTTTCCTTCTGGCTCTCCCTTTTTAGTTATGCTGTCATAGTTAGTCCTGCCGGAGTCTCTGCTTGCACTCTGCACTAAATATACATTCACTTTTTACATTGTTCGACTGTGACCATACCTAACTGTTATTTCTCCATCTCTTTGCTCTCTCCTTTTCTGCTCTCTCCTCTCTCTCTCTCTCCCTCTCTCTCCTTTTTCCTCTACCTATCTCTCTGTCGAGCTATACATGTCGCTCCTAAGCTGCCGGTGATCCAGACCCCCTCTGCCCGCTGGACCTCTCTAACTCATCCCGGAGTCCTGCTTCTGGTTGGAGATCTCATCACATGGATGCCCCCGTGTGGTCTGCCTGGAATGCGTGTGGTGACTGGGGTTGGTTCCACTTTTCCATGAAGGTGGTCCTGTCCTCGACTGATGCAGACAGCTGTTCTCTGAGGACCTGTGACTTCAGTCGCTCAATAGTTCAGGACTGGAATTTTTCACAGCCTACCTGAGCCTCCAGGAACAAACTGGACTTTAATCTTACACATCTCCTCTTATACTGAACTTCCAGTCTCGCATATTATTATGCACATCAAAATGAGGATGGGTTCCCTGTTGAGTCTGGTTCCTCTCAAGGTTTCTTCCTATTACCATCTCAGGGGGTTTTTCTTGCCACTGTCGCTGTCGTCCTAGGCTTGCTCATCAGGGACAATCATATAATTTTGATTCATACACATTCACATTTCATACAAATTTAATTCTTTTGATTGTGTAAAGCTGCTTTGTGATGATTTAAATCGTTAAAAGCGCTATACAAATAAAATTGAATTGAATTGAATTGATGGGCTCAGCGCGCTCGGCCTCGCGCAGCGCCTCAGACGGAAGCCGGTGCCGCTAACTGGATGTGCTCGCAAAGCCGCGACGCCCGGAGTTTCCGAAGGAACGCACGACGAGCTAGCTCTTCCTGCTTGTCGTGCTCGAATTCCGGGTAGCCCCGGCGCACGAGACATCTTAGGTCCATAGCGAACGCCCCCAGTGGCACGGAGGCGCGCTGCACATGGGTCGCTAGCATTTGTCGGTTTAGGCCAATTCTGTACCGCAGCAATTTTGGCTGGATCAGTGGCAATCCCTCGAGCACTAATTATGTGTCCTAGAAAACCGGTCTCTCGCCGCAACAGCTGGCACTTTTTTAAATTGAGCTGCGAATTCCCCCGCCGGATAGCCAAAAATACCTCCCGTAGGTTAGCTAGCGCAACCTCAAACTCCTTGCCGTGCACCAGTAAATCGTCCAGGTAGACAACACAATGGTTGCGAGGAAAATCAGCCAACACTTTCTCTATCAACCATTGAAACGTAGCCGGAGCGTTACATAGGCCAAACGGCATGCGCCGAAATTGCCATAGCCCTTGCCCAATCGAGAACGCAGTTATAGGTTGTGCTTCCAGGGCAAGCTCTACTTGCCAGTACCCGCTACGCAGATCTAACAAGCTAAACCACGCCAAGCCCGCAACATGTTCCAGCGCATCATCTGTTCGCGGCAACGGATAAGAATCTTCTCGTTTAACCGCCTGTAATCAACACAAAACCGCCACAATTCGTCCTTTTTACGCACCAGCACAACCGGTGAAGACCACGGTCCGGACGCTGGCTCTATGACGCCCGAGTCGGCCATCTCACGCAGCTTCTGTTCGGCGATAGCTCGTTTAGCTAAGGGAAGGCGTCTCGGATGTAACCGAACAGGAGCTGCGTTACCCATATCGATCGTGTGCTGCACCAAATTGGTATGAGTGCACTCGCGCTTATCTACCGCGAAAATGCCCGCGAACACATGTAAAAGGCAGACTGGTGTCAGTCTGTGTCTGACTTAGCCTCACGCTGCTACGCTGCATAAGCTTGGCCATTATTCTCGACCTTTTGAAAATGTCCAACCCCAAGATACAATCATCCTCAATGTCTGCCACGAAGAATGGATAAAAAAGAATGATTGCACATATTCGCACTGTGCGACAGGCCCGTATCTTCAAATAGCTCCCCGACACGGTGCAAATGTTCACGGCTGGGTTCGGCAGCATACAACTGCGCTCTCCTTGTTCTAATAATTCCCAGTGCAGCAGTGAAACTGTAGAGCCGTGTCTACGAGCGCCCGTAGCGAAACGTTGTCCAGGCCACAGTTCACATATACCCCTGCGCAATTTCCTACACGTCCTGACCGAAAGTTGAATCCGGCAGTTGGGGAAACAAAGACGGCTGTGGGAGGCGGCTTCCCCTCGGCGCCCCCCGAAGCTAGTTTAACGGATGCTGGGGTACGCTGTCCTTGGCGGCGTCGTGGAATCTCGGAGGCTAAGTCGAGGCCCGGTGCCTGTGCTGCTTCACCGTAGGAATCCCCTCCAAGGTATGAAACACGCCACTCCACTCCGGTCGCCGCTCTTTGCTTGCGCTGGCCCCGTCAGGGAGGGTTTTACTCCTCCTTAGTTGTTCTGCTACTTGGCGGCCTGCTAGAATTTTTCGGATGTCCTCCGGGGTGCGCTCTAACCCGTTACTCTCCATCCCACTTCTGACACCAAATGTAGCCTTTTTTTACCACTAAGAAGGAACCTGGAGAGACGAGTGAGCTACCTTGCTGCCCAATGCAAATGGTTGGGAGTAATTTATTCAGCAATGGCACGAAAAAGCACAAACAGCACATTCCACAGTCAATAACACACCTCTAACCCACACACACACAACCTGGCCAAAGCCACTAACAGTTTTTAATTATTTTTCTTGACTTCTGATGGGTGCTGTCTATGCCTGTAGAACAATCAAGCTGCATATCCAATACACAATTAAAATCCTCTCCAATTACATATTGTCCAGAGTATGTTGATATTGAATAGAAAAGGTTTTGATAGAAAGAGCGATCATTTTCATTAGGAGCATATATACCTATTAGGGTTACTTGTGTATTCACGATCAAACCATTAAGAATTATAAATCTACCCCGTGAATCAATATGTTGTTTGTGCAGCTGAAAGGGAACCAATTTGTGGACGTGAAAGTGGACGTGATACTTTTTTATGAAAGTATCATAACCCCCCGAGCATGTGAAGTAAATGGAGCAGAGAAAACTTGTCCTGGGCACCTCTTTGAAACCTGAATTGTATATTCTTTCAACAAATGGGTTTCTTGTAAAAATGCTATATTAACTTTTAGTTGCTTAATCCCACTTAATGCCTGTTTCAGTTTGACCATATTATTCAGTCCCCTAACTATTCTAACTACTAAGTTTTAGCTTTAAAATACAAATTTAAGATTCAATTATGTGGAATAAGGAATCTCTGTATCCAATAATTTGACTGTTTATTTGAAGAAGTGAGTATACACACACACACACACACACACACACACACAGAAAAAAACCCCACCACAACCTAATACCCATATAGACAACTGTGCATTTCGCCGAACAAACTGCACCAATAGAACCCCCATTCCAAACTTTGAGTATGGAAAACAGTACCTATATGAATTTGTAACCAACTTGAAAATGCTACTAGTAATACAAATTAACCAAAAATCTATACCCTTATTACAGCTAAAAGAAATAAGGAAATGTGGAATTTCCAGGTCTACATCTGTATGATCAGAGGATTATGTGTAAATAGAGAATTATAACCGCCAGGTTCAGTTTTCAGCGCTTTTGGCAGTGTTTCATTTTCCTATAGTAAAAAGGTAAGCAAAACAACTGGCATGTTAGTTCAAATCTTTATGAATTTGTCACTTGTCAATTTGTCACTTGTCTGCTTGGGTCACTATCAGATGAGCAGGATACATCAGGCATTCTGTACCTGATGTTCATGGATTTCAACTGGGCTTTAACTCCATCAAAGCAGCGCTGGCGTTGACGTGTCTCCGCTGACAGTTCCGGAAACAGGTTAACTCGCTGATAAGTTTCAATTAGTTTATTTATTTTCTTGGCCGCTCTTAGTGTTTTTTTTCGCGATATTTATAGTGCAGAAATTTCATCACTGTTGGCATGGGACGATTCGCGTTAATTTGGTCAACCCGATGTGCCCGTTCGATTATAGGAATTGTGGAAAAGCAATCTGTCAAAACTTTGGGGAGCCAGTCCTTAAGAAAAGCGCATGCATCCGAGCCCTCCGCTTTTTCCGGTAGGCCGACCATCCAGGCGATTTTAAGCCTTCTGTCGAAGCGTAGTAACAACTTCCCCTGCTTGCGATATTCTGTCTTCGACCTTGCCGATTCTTTTGGAGTGTGACATCAACTCTGTTTTAAAGCCATTAATAGCTTCAAGCATATCGGATGATTGTTTAGTCATATCATCTCTTAATGACTGGATAACCGAAAGAATTTAATTTGTGGAGTCGCTCCCATTAGCATCCCTCTGCTCGCTAGATGTTAGCTTGCTTGCTTGTTCCCCATTGCCAGAGCCAGTTTGTGACTGAATTCTCGGCTGTTTCCCCGGCTTTATGGTTTTTGGTGGCATAGTCAATTGCAGAGTTGTTTCTTTTAGCTTCATATCGTTTGAGGGTACGTTTTGGTCACTTTGCAGGATTATTTAAAAAAAGTTAGCGCCAGTTTAAATCAGCGTGACCTAACAGCTACACGCCATAACTGGAAGTCGCTGAACAACCATTTGAACTCAAATGAATACACGGACAATCTGGCTTCCGAGCATATCATAGTACAGAGACAGCACTCATGAAGATAATAAATGACATTCGTTTAAATTCTGATCCTGACAAAATATCAGTGCTGGTACTGCTAGATCTTAGTGCTGCGTTTGACACTGTCGATCATAACATACTTATAGAAAGGGTCGGGCTTTCTGGGATGGTACTAAAATGATTCACGTCATACTTAGAAGGGAGAGGTTATTATGTGAGTATAGAAGAGCATTAGTCTAAGTAGACAACCATGACATGCGGAGTCCCACAAGGCTCAATTCTTGCACCCCTCCTTTTTAGCCTGTATATGCTCCCACTAAGTCAGATAATGAGAAAAAAAAAAACAAATCACAGCTACGCTCATGATACCCCGATTTACCTAGCCTTATGTTTAAGGGACTACTGCACCATTGATTCCCTCTGCCAATGCATTGATGAAATTAACAGTTGGACGTGCCAAAATCTAGTCAAGAATCTTGGGGTAATTCTGGAGACAGAACTTACAGTAGTTTCAGTAGTCATGTCAAAGCAGTAACTTAATCAGCATACTTGTATCGTAAAAACATTGCAAGAATTAGATGTTTTGTTTCCAATCAAGACATGGAGAAACTTGTCCATGCCTTTATTACCAGCAGGGTGGATTATTGTAATGGTCTCCTCCCCGGCCTTCCCAAGAAGACCATTAGACAGCTGCAGCTCATCCAGGACGCTGCTGCCAGAATTATAGAACCAGAAAATCTGATCACATAACACCAGTCCTCAGGTCTTTGCACTGGCTTCCTGTAAAATTTAGGATAGATTTTAAAGTACTTTTATTCATTTATAAATCACTCAATGGCCTAGGACCTATACAAATAAACTCGCCTTGCCTTGTACTACTACTACTAATAGTAATAATAGTAATGATAATGAATGGAGAAAGCACAGTCAAAGAAGAATCATCATTGGTACAAAAGAAGAAGAGAAAAAAAATTTGAATAAATGCATATCAGTATTTACAGTTTGAGCTTAACATGTTTATGAGCTCTGTCGCTTGCTGTCAATAGGCACAAAAGAGAGAGTAACACATTATTGGCTTTAGTAGAAACGCAATACCTGAGATTAAAACACGACTGTCCCCTATAGGTAATGTGCCTGAAAATTTCACAGCTCCCCACACGCTGCCCGTGCACTGCCATAGCACCTCATGAGATCCCTTCCCTTAAGATGCACATTCTTAATGGCCATGTCTATAGAAGGATGCTGAGGTTGGAGCTTCAGGCAGTAAGTCTAAAGGAAGATTAAAAAGGAGATTTATGTATGAATGTAATGGGGGCTCCAGTTAGAGGCTTTTATTTTGACAAGTATGCAGGCTGCTCATGATTTGGGTGGCTGTGATTGGTTGAAGAGTTAAGATAACGAGAGAACTAGTCAAAACGAGAAAAGCATTGAACACACTTTTTGATCACACATTCACATTCTTAGTGAGCAGGCGTTGCGTGCCTGGGTGAGCATTCCGGATGCGCACTTGGCCCCGCTTACATTTTGGCATCACGAACAGGATCTTACATTGGGTTTTGTAGTTTGACGTGGTTGCGTAGCACCCCCTGGAAGTAAACCCGATGATGGCGGAAGTAGATCAGCTAAAAAATGATCTTGTTGAGCTTCAGAGACAATTGCCTGTGCAGGCTAGGGCATTTCAGAAGTCGGCGTGTTCCCCCGTGCACTGCCGGCTGGTATGTCTGGCTTCGCCGCAGGCATAGCAAATGTATCTGCCTTCACTGTCCTTCAAAGGTTCTCTCTTAGAGGCATGTACAGAAATTTCTTTCTTGGGTTGTTTAGAGGTCGATGTTGAGTGCGTTGGGACAATTCTTAAAAAAATGTGTCTCTATCCTAAAAGTTTGATTCCCACTGCAAAAGGTTAGGGATGGTGTTCCCATGTTTGAGGCAACATGGCTTAAAGCTAAAGCCCAGTAAATGTTCCCTCTTTCATCCTGAGGTAAAGTTTCTGGGTCATGTAATCTCGGGCCAAAGGTGTTAGAGTGGATGAAGACAAAGTGCACTCCTTAAAGACGTGGCCCGTCCCCTTCAGCGTTAGAGAGGTGAGGCAGGTGTTACCGTTTATTAGTTATTAGAGCCTTTTTGTGCCGCAGTTTGCCCACTTAGCCAGGCCGCTACATGCCCTAATGAGTAGGGAAGGAAAGCTGGTCAAAGGGAAATCTGTTAAACCTTCTTCCTGGACATAAGAATGCCAGTTGGCGTTTGAGAAACTCAAGAGATGTCTGATGTCTCCGCCTGTGTTGGCATACCCTGACTTCACTCTCCGATTCATCTTAACGACAGATGGTAGTAGCTATGGGTTAGGTGCTGTGCTTAGTCAAAAGCAGGGAGGAGTTGAGCGTGTGATAGCTTATGCGAGTCGTGGTCTGAGGGGTTCAGAGAAGAATGATAAGAACTATAGCGTTTTCAAGTTAGAGCTGCTGTCATTGAAATGTGCTGGGCACAGTTAGCAGAATATAACTTTGAGGTCTGTTATAAACCAGGTCATCAAAATGCAAATGCAGATGTTCTCTTCAGAATTCCACGCAGTGAAGAGCCAGAAAGGGAAAATACTGAAAAAGACTTTATTTAGGCCGAGAGAGATGTGCTCTGATGATGCATTAGTAATTCAAACTGAACTGAGTGGACACAAGGTGGAGGCAAAAGTACAGATGACAGCAAAAAAGGCTGTCAGTAGTCAAAACTGGAGTGACATAGAAAAACAGCAGAAAGATGATTCAAACATAACGTTAATTTATGACGCAGTGGCGAGAAGAACCAAGCCAACTGTGAGCGAACAGCATGCCCTTGGCCCACAAGCAAAACAGCTTGCTCAACAGTTTGAATGTCTGAAACTGAGACAGGGAGTTTTACTTAGAGCCATCTATCACCCTAGAGATGGGGAGGAGAGTCACCAGCTTGTAGTCCCAAAATCTTTATGACGTAATGTATTTGAGAGTAAGCTTGACCATGGAGGCCATTTTGCGGAGAAAAGCACAGTGGAGCTCGTCAGGCAAGAGTAATCTTGGGCAGCGATGGAGAAAGATGTGCAAATCTGGATTCGGCGGTGTAGGCGATGTGCCCAGTCCAAGGATATTTTCCCTCGCAAACTGACCTTCATGACATGTACCAATATCACAGCCCCACTTGAAATCCTTGCTATGGACTATACAGTTTTAGAAAGGTCCTCAGGGGGATGTGAAAACATGTTAGTGCTCACAGATATGTTTACTAGACTCACTGTTGCTGTTCCCACTAAAGATTAAACAGCAGTACAACAGCTAGTTGTTGTAAAATACTGGATTGTCTATTATGGATGCCCTGCCCGACTGTATTCTGATCAGGGATGCTGTTTTGAAGCCAAGGTCATTAAAGAGCTGTGTAAGGTTTACAGCATGGGGAAAAGCCGGACCACTCCGTACAAGCCGCAAGGCAATGCACAGTGCAAATGGTTTAACAGGGCTATGCAGGTCATGTTAAGAACTCTACCCCCTGAAAAAAAGAGGAATTGGAAAGAATACTTATTCTGGTTGCTAATCCAGTAGCCCAAGATGCGTCTAGGAGGTGGAAGAGAATCTATTATCTCTATTCCAGGGGAGCTCTCATTAGGCCTGGTGACAGGGTGTTGTTGCGCAGCCATGGTCATAGGGGTAGAAATAAAATTCAAGATGTGTGGGAAGCTACGCTATGCATAGTTGTTAAGCAGAATCACACAGACATCCCAGTGTTTACTGTTTGTCCAGAGAAAGGGGTCCAATTAAGCAGTTCATAGGGACCAGATAAAACTTCGAATTACACATTCAAATCACATACCACACATGCACGCAGACACCAAGCTGAGACACAGTTATCTAACACAGATCAAGAGGATCTTGTGTACGTTCCTGTTATCACTCCATCAGACATATCTGACGGAGTCAGAGTCAGAAGAAAAGCAGGAAAATGAGATCCAGAACAGGGTAGAGGAAGAGATGTCAGAAACAGAGCAGGACTGTAATGACATGGTTATTGTCGATAGAGGTCAGGAGCATGAGCCGGGGTATCCCAGACGAAATACTTGGGGTATACGCTTCCTAAAAGATTTCAGACGGACTTTGTCATGTAAAGAAATGAACACGAAAAGAAAATAGGAGAGAAAAAGGCGTTCGTAGGTGGAAACTGTAAAAGAAAGTGTGCTGAGAGTTTGCTTAATTTAGGTGGTTGTTTTCAAGCCACAGAGATAACAAGTTTACCCTGTTAGCTCCTGTTTTAGTGTGGTGCGCATTCATGACACGTGTTTAGCACGCGATTTTCTAACTGCAAGTAAAACTGACTAATTAAGCAGCTGAGACTACCACTGAAGTGCAACGTAGTGCATAGTTGTCGCAGTGAATACGCGTGCAGTTGAACTTCTGATGCAGATGCCAGAGTAGGCCAAAGGGGCCTGCATGCATCATGTGGAGAAGTTTAGAGACACCATGGTCGAAACAAGCTTGGACCTGAATAGTTTTAATCATTCCAGTTTTAATGATTGTAGCATGTTTATGGAGACACAAGAGGTGCATTGAACACACTTTTTGTTTATATGTTGCATCATTCCAGCAAGTGACTTGCATTGAATGCTTCAGCGCAGTAGTTTCAAGACATTTGAGGACCTTTAAAACTGTAAAAACAGTTTGGGCTCAGTGTAACATCAGCGAAGGTGCACACGTTCCAACATATTGTGCTTGTCAAGGGTAGATGTTCTCTTAAAACACTCAGAATGTTTAATGTGCCTAAAAGTGGTAACTATGTGTTTTTTTTTTTGTTTTCTTTTTTAATTATTTCATTTGTTTACGTTTTGAAACAGGATCAGTGCGAGTAGATAATTGAGTAAATGGCACTGTTAATTGATCCTGGCATGTATCATATGTTTTTGTATTAATACATATTTTGTACTTAGTTTTAATTGGGGTTTGTTGCCGTTCCCGTTCTTGGTTAGTGTTCTGTTTGAGAAATTGAAGCAAGCTGCCCCTGAGCTCATGACTAGGCAGCGTAAAGGTAGAAACATTTAATAAGCATCACACTTTGCTCACAATCATGCATACACACACATATACCCACATACACCCCACACTCGTACTCGCACACATTCGCACATTTACATTCTTAGTGAGCGGGTTTTGCGTGCCTGGGTGAGCATTCCTATTGCGCACGTGGCCCCGCTTACATGTAGTAAGAGAGGACAAAGTTGGTGTGAGAGAAGAGGATGCAGAGGATAGGGTTAGATGGAGGCAGATAATTCGCTGTGGTGACCCCTGAAAGGGAACAGCCAAAGACAAAGAAAGATGGTGGTGAAACATCATCTTCAAGAAACAAATGTGGTGATTAAGTATGATGGGAGAGCATTGGAATGCTTTGTGAAATAAAATGGTTAAAAAAAACAAATGTATAACTATGTTTAAAACCCTTGGGAGTCAGTGGACCACCTGGCGGGCACACCTGCATTTTTTTCTGGTAACCGTAAAAAGAACTTAAAATGTCTCGTCATGTTTAATCATACGCATAAGTTTAGTACATCATTTGAATCTGTAAAGGGTCTACCTTTATTCATTTATACTCACAATATCCACAAAACAATGTGCTTTTGTAAAAATATTTATTCTAAATAAACCACAAACAAAGAAATATTTTTCAGTCCTCAAATAATTTTCTTGTAGCACTTTTCTCCGTCCCAAACCTAACTGAGAGCGGTAATTATTCAGCTCATTATACGGGTCTTCGTCTTCTCTGGTGTGAATTACAGCATTATTTATGATCCTCGCATATGGCCTTTCCAAACAAAAAGTGTCTTAGAAAAATTCAATAAATGTATTGTTTTCTGTAAATAAATATTTCTTTGTTGTTTTCAATAATCACGTATAAATGTTTTTTTTTTCTTTAATATACAAACTTGTATACACGCTGCTCAGTGGCGGTTCATCACTGAATTGCTCCCCAGGAGAGACTTCCTCTCAGGATAGTGGTTTAGGGAGTATTAGACATCAGTTTCACACATGGATTGGCCACCAGAGAATCCAGTGGATAGTTTAGTGGATTTAAACCCAATCTTTGGGATGAGCTGGAAAAGGTTTTAGGCAGCAATCAAACTCTTCTAACATTACTACAAGTTCCTGGAGATAATTTAATGTGGCTCTGGACAGAAATAAATGTCATGACAATGCACAAGTTTAGCAAAACAATGCCATGGCTGTAATCAAAGCAAGAGGTGGTTCAGTGAAATATTAGAGTTTGCGAATTTTTATTTGCTGAGCAGCATGTTCTGTTGGGAGTAATGGCAGCAGTTGCAGGTTAGAATGCTTTATTTAACTGGCAAACAAATCCTAAATGTTAAGCAAGATCATGGTCACAAAATTGAAGGGAAACACATTGTACAAGCAGGCAAAAATCAAAAGTAAAAAAAAAAAAAAACAGTGGTAACATACACATTAGCTATAAGGCTTGGTAATGCCAAGAAAGATGTTCTAGGTGGATCATTCTCAAGGAAGTATTAGTTTGTGTAGGTAGTAATGCATTGATCCTGAGTGTGATTGTAGTGAGATACCAACTTCTGTGTTGACATGACAGCTTTGTTGTTCAGGCATTGCACAAGATAAATACTGATGGAAATATTTATACAATTTTATAAACAGGTAATTTTAACTAAGTTGAATGTTTAGGTACCTAGCTGGAATAAAAAGATACAACCACTATATATTCACAATTTATTTTAATTATTAAAAAATTAAGTAGCTACATACACAAAAAAGAACCTTTAATATATTTTTCATGCATCTGTTCAACAACACTATGACCATAACTTGATAAGTTAAGATTTGAAGCACAATTAAAATGTTCAGAAATACATTTAAACAGTTCCTGCATGGAAATCTGACCACAATAAAGTACACAATAAAGTTGTCTGATTCAGTACAAAGGGGAACATTTAATTGTTTAGGAACGCTGTGAATACTCTTACATTTTACCCCCATCAGGCACATGAAAACTGTGGCAAGATGTTTTATTTATTTATTTATTACTTTTTGCATTTTAAGCAACTCTGGCTTTTTGGATAGTAATCTGGCATTATCTTGGAAGAGCACAAGCCTGAGTCATCAAAATGCCACATGATCTCTGGCCAGGAGTCCATGAGATTTTAATTTGTATATAAAAACATTGACATCTCTATCAAACATCAGTTGCCCTCTGGTAACCAGCTGTTTAAAATGATGCAGTGCACATTATCCTTTGCCCTTACCAGTTGGTCCAGTAATAGTTTAACTGCAGTTTAAACTTCCTTTAACAAAGTGTTAAAATCCTTACAGTAACAACAGACAGTGCATGAAATTCTATCAGAAGGGTTATGTGACATGCAATATGGCATACATATTACTTCTGGAAAAACCTTTAAATGGTTAATAAACTTAAGAGAGGCTCCCCTATATCTCTCATTCAGAAATCTATTTTTTATTTCTATAATGTTGTGTGACATGCAATATGGCATACATATTACTTCGGAAAGACCTTTAAATGGTTAATAAACTTAAGAAAGTGCTCTCTTATTTCTTTCGTTCTTACTCCATATATAATTGGATTAAAACAGCTCGGAAAAAGCAAATACATCGTACTTAGAAAGACACGGCTGGAAGGAGAAAAGTTGTTTTTTATTCTGTATGACATAAACGCAATTAAAGCAAAAGTCAGACTAACAGTCATGACAATTATGTGAGTAATGCAGGTGTGAATAGCCTTTAAGCAAGCTTTCCCAGATCTCAAGACAGACAAAAGGATTGCTATATATGATATTGTAATGAAAATAAAATCAGCAGTAATTGTAAGAAAAACAGCCAAGAGGCCTAATGCATTGTTAATGGAAATATCTCCACATGCAAGCTGAACTAATGCCATGTGTTCACAAAAACAGTGATCTATCTCATTTGTTGCACAAAAGGTCAATTTTCCAGCCCAAGAAACCATTATAGAAATAAAAAATAGATTTCTGATAACTGGAAAAATAATGAACTTCAGAAAATTATGCATTCCCATGTATTTGTGGTAATAAAGAGGTCGACATATGGCAAAAAAACGATCCAAAGCCATCCATAGCAGTACAGTAGATTGAAATGTCCCAACAAAATAAATACAAAACATTTGAATTAAACAGCCAACAAGTGAAATTCTTTTCCAGTTAAATACGAAACTTAATAACATATTTGGCACACAAAATATTGGCAAGGAGAGGTCAACAGCTGCCATAAGACCAATTAGTATACACATAGGAGTGTGAAGACCCCGCTGAGATATAATTAAATATATGAGTGTAAGGTTTAAACTAAATGACAGTAAAAACATAAGAAGATAGGGAATGGATAAAATGGGCCGCCATTCTCCCAAATCATGAAAACCAGTAAGTGTAAAAGTTGTGAATGAAATATTGGGTACAGGAGACAACATTGTCTTAAAATTGCATAATTCTAAAAATTTAGATAAGCAACCACATAAAAAGATGACCAGACTGGGATTAGCAAAAGTTAAAGATTTTCTCAGATATTAATTTTAACAAGACTGAATTAAATTTAAAAATCTAAATACAAATTAAGTCTTTACAAATTGATGTTATAATTCTTTTTAGAAACAAGTACTACTGGTCTCATAAAAGTTCTTTGCAAGTGATATAATACTCCATTAACATATTACTTATTGGTTTTCAAGTTATTGACATTTTGTCATTATTATATTGTAGTTTTATTAATGCTAATTTCATCCTAATTAGCCAATACTTTTAGCCAGATAATTTAGTTTGTTTAGGGAAAATAATTCTTGTTCAAAAAAACATTTCCATTGCTTATGTATCAGGGTAACTACCGTTAAAAAAAATAGAATATTTAATATTAAGTAAATTTTACTATATAACCTTACAAGTAATGTTCTGTGGCAACAAGACAATATTACTTATTGCTCATCTGTCTCATTTCTTTTTGTAACACTGATGCATAAATAAGCCTTGTCTTATAATTATTATGACGGGTCCTGTTATGATTCTTGACACTGCAAAAACAAGTTTGCCTTAGTCTCTGTACACCGCAGTTTCATTCCCTTGTGGTTCTATCCTTTCTTAAGAATCCTGGGAGGGAATATTATAGATAAGCACTGTTGATCTAAGCTTGTGCTCTGAGCAACACACTGCTCTGACATAAATTTAAGTATAAAATTTTGCAGGCAAAATGCAGGCAATACTAAATTCTAAGGCTAATGTGCAGCCAGGTGCTGCTAAACATCATCCCTTGATGAACTGATCATTAGCAGATGTACAGACTTCTACAGATGGTGCTCACCCGGAATAACTTTTACCACTGTGTCTCTTGCGGTGACAGCATTAGGAGCATGCGTTTCCTCGCTTTACCACTAAGTGGCACTATAACTATAACTTTCTTATTTGCATCAAATTTAAGCAAGGTAAATGTTAACACAGTGACCCTTTAGATTTTATCATGTGCAGCCTAGCCAGAAAACAGACACTGGTCTGGAAAAAGTGCGTGCGCTACATTTATTGTCAGATTAATGTGCAAAGACTACATAATATAACTATATAAGCTACATGACCATGAGTTCTCACAATGGCAAAACATTATGAATTTTTAAAATAATGAAGCAAACAGTGCGCTATTCTGGATCGGTTTCTGTGATGTATACTTGCCTCACAGACGTGGAAAATATATTACTTACAGAAAACAAAATGTCTGCTTTTACATAAACTAATAAAAAACTAATTTTAGATCATGTAAAATTCAACATAAAAATTCTAATTCTAATTTTATTCGTCCCATATACAGTCATACACAGTATGATACGAAGTGAAAGGGTTGTGTTCTGAGCCCCCTGCTGTACTCATTGCTGCGTGGCCACTACCAATTCCACCACCATCATCTCGAACAACGATAAGATGGCCTAACTGAAGGAGATTGGAAATCTGGAAAAATTATGCCAGAGGAACAATCTCCTCCTGAACATTAGCAAGACAAAGGGATAGTAAACTTTAGTACAAAGCAGGAGATGAACTACCAAACCCTATCTTTTACAGGAGCCCAGTGGAGAGAGAGGACAGCTTCAACCCCCATGGTGTTTACATCATGGAAGACCTGTCATAGTCCTGTCACATCAACACTGTGATGAAAAAGGTGTATACCAAGGCCAGGAAGGAAAAACCTCAGCAATGGACTGTTCTCTCTGTTACAGTCCGGAAAGCGATTTTGCTCCCTGTAGGCTAATAGAGAGAGACTGAGAAGGAGCTACTTCCCGCACGCGATAAGGTCTCTCAACCATAACCACCACACAGGTCTAACCCAATATTTTTTTAAACATGCACAATTATGACATTGTCTCTTTGCACTCATTCTGGACATTCATGAACACTTGGGGACACTTGCACATTCATGCACACTTACATATTTTTATTTCATTTTTTGGCTCAGTGCACACAAGTTGCCTTAAATAAGACACTTTCATGCATATTTGCACATCCTCTAGTATTTATTTTTATTTTTATGTTACACAGAAATTTCTATATTTTACTATATTGTACAGAATTTTTTCTTTACCATATTTGCACAGCAAAGTTTTCTTATATTTTGCTAATAATTCTAATAGAATAAATTTTCTATTGTATTCCTTTTTATTCATGTTTATTTCGTATTATTCATCTTTTATTTTTAAGGTCACGGGCAGTCGTATAAACATTTCACTGCATATCAGTGTATGACTGTGTATGTGACAAATAAATTTTGAATTTGAATTGCATATATGACTGCTGCCGATCTAAAATTTCAAAGGTAAGTTTCATTATGAACTAAGAGAATTTAACAAATTAGAAACATAGAGAAATATAAAAATAAACTTTATCAGTAAAAGACTGTCACAGCATGTGCTAGTGATGGGTGTGCACCTAAATCTGTTTTTGCTCCTTGCTCCCTATCATCAAAGTAAATGGACCTCTGGTTTTCTCCACATTATAAAAGCGAAGCGCAAAGTTTAGTTCTGTTATTAATATATATATATATATATATATATATATATATATATATATATTATATATATATATGTTGTCACCCTTTGATCTCCATGAGAAGGACAGTGTGGAAAAGAACTGCTCAAGCTCCTACAGCGTCTTCACTTCCGCACAGAACCCGTCTTCGCATCCCCGCCACCAAAGAGGAAAAGACCGCAGGGAGGATTGTGTAAGGCCTCCATTGTTAAAAAGGCCCACCAGAGGTTGTATTTCCTTCGCCAGCTGAAGAAATTCAACCTGCCACAGGAGCTGCTCACACAGTTCTACTCAGCCATCATTGAATCCGACCTGTGCACTTCAATAACTGTCTGGTTTGGCTCAGCTATGAAAGCAGACATCAGAAGACTACAAAGGGCGGTTCGGACTGCTGAAAGAATTATTGGCACTCCCCTGCCCACGCTGCAAGAACTGTATACATCCAGAGTGAGGAAAAGGGCTCGGCCACTTTGGACCCCTCATAGGACTGTCAACAGGAATTTGTTTTAGTGACAGAGCTTCCAGAACAAAAAACAAATGACAAGACAAAACAGCACGACATACAAAAAAAAAAATTGGCTGTTTTGCCATTAGGACAAAACAAATATACATATATTTACTCAGTATGTATGTTTTATTTCTGTGTGTATGTTTGATTATTCTGCATAACATAAAAGGTGTAATCAGCATTTACAAACCCCTTATTTTAGATAAAGGAAGGAATGAGTGGGTAAGATATGTAAGGTTTGATATCAATCTAAAGCTGGCTTTATTTAAAGAACGTTGGTGAACATGATAAATTAATAGCATGAACAGAGCTCATGCAAAATTACTTAATAAAAGGTATTAACACAGGGAAACACAGGGCTAAGGTATGCACAAAAGGGGGAGCCACATGAGGCGGGGCTTAGCCACCATATCCGATTGGACCAGGACAAGGAAGTCTACAACACTCAGTCAAGTTACAGATGTGGCCATTAAGACTGCGTGTGTTTTCCCGCGAGATGCCGCAATTTAGCGTGCGGTGTGCTGCGACTTGCCGTAAGCAACATTCGGGAATTTAAATAAATGTGTTGTGCTTTACTGAATATCCGCCAGATGGCGCATGGAAGGACTTTATCTAAAAGCCAGACCAAGTACTGTACAACGAAAAACTGTGTATAATTACTTAGCCTAAAACAATATTGTTTCCAGTGCTGAAGCAAAATTTTATTTTGTTTTACAACAGATCTTTCATGATGAATGTGTGTATATGTGCTTCATATTATTTTCATAATGATGAAATGAGTTTAAAATTCCTAATAAGTTTCTTATATAGTTTTTGTAATGTCTTAACAGGGACAAAACAGTGAAAGACATGGCAATGTCTCGGTTTACATGGTGTTGAAATTAATTTAATTTCCTTATAGTAGGCTATCTGATAGTGTTAACTATGCGAATGTCCTGATTCGTGAATATGCCAACATATCTTATTTAAAACGTAAAAATGTGTCGACATCATCAGAAGGCATGAATGAACAATATACTGTATTTCATAAGTAAATATTATTTTATGAACACGAAGTTGTACAGGCTTTTTATAATAATCATCATATTTGCTGTTTGTGTCCAGCATTGAATAATTATTTCATTCTTTATTTAACCATGGCTGGAAATTATAGCTAGAATGTGATGTGATTGTGAATTTATGACTGAAATAAAGCTGTTCGTCTTTTGTAAATGACTTTCACTTTACAAAAGGCAGTGTTTTTATCAAAAGGTTAATAAACATGTGTTGTACAGTATATACAACGCGACAGTGTGCTCAGTTACTCACTTCTCACCTTTCATGTAGGTCTGCTCGGACTTATTAATTCGTTTTAAACCCCTCAAAAATGCATGTGTATACAGCTTAAACGCTCTATCAGTTATTAAACATAGCTTCTATTTAGAAAAATGCCCCAGTGATTTCGGGGCTTAAATGAGGTTTGGGCTCAGGACTTCGATTCGACATCGTGATTCTCCTCTTTAATTTAATTCATAGTTTTAATCAGCGCTCAGCCGCATGCAAAAAGTTTTTCAGAGCGCACCGGCAAAAGTAGACTAATAATTATGAATGCGTCGGGAAAACAGCAAGCAGACTGACTCTGACCATTTAAAAAAACATTTGTGTTCATTTTCTGACGCACTCAAATTCACCAAAAACAATACAGAACAGCGCACCTTATTTGCTTTCAAACATTTACAAAATCACGTTTTTTCGTTATTGTGAGTGCGCTTAAATAAAAGTTGAGTCTTATAAAGGCATGTAGTCTAATATAGTTTTACTATATGGTTTTTGCACATTAATCTGAGTCCTCATCTGTTACATTTTTGAGGACAATAGTCTTTTTAGCCTGTCACGGCGTGCGCCCAAATCAATATCACTACTCGCTCACTAGTTAGGCGGCCTCCCCTTCAAATATGCGAATAAGCGGGGCTGCGGAATTAGGCATGGATGGTGAGCTCTCTTTGCTAATGATCCCGAGCTTGCAACCCGCGCTATAAAATACTCATTGTTTGTTGGTTTACAGTGGATTTTACTATGCGGTGTGAGTGAGATGCGCGCACAACAACGTGGAAGTGCAGCATGCAAGCGGGGCAAATGAAATCCGCCCCAGGGACTTTAAAAAAGAGCCAGCGCAAGCGGACAGAGGCAGGAGCTGCTGTCCGCGGATGGCCGTCGTACTCGTATTTTATAGCGTGGGGTGCAAGCCCGGGATCCTTGGCAAGGATAGCTCACCAGCATGTCATGTGTGCATAATAAGATTTGTATTAAAAACTTCTAACTAAAAAGTGGCAGCTGGCACGCCTAAAAAATAGATGCAGGTTAATTTTTTATAGTCTAAATTAAAATCCTCCTCTTTAGTGCCTCCTATTCCTACTAATCCTATTGTTCTTTTAGTGTCACTGTGAGCTTCACAATGCCAGACAACATTTAAATGCAAATTATTCACTCTCCCCAAGTGTGAATCAGCTGTTCTCACCTATACATTCAGAGGAACTGTAATGCACCTCTTCACACTTTAAAAACCTCTTGAATCTGAGGCTCTTTTAAAGACTTTCAGGCCTCTTTTTAAATTTGTGTAAACTTAATCTTCTGAATTCTAGATTCTAAAGTTGACATTGTTACCGTTTTTAATCCTTGAAATGGAAGAAATTAATATTTTCCTTATGATAGCATAAATTGCATCGTTTTTACAATTGTTTTTTGTCTTACAATGCATCAAGATGATACCCCCAAATGCAAAATGTTCATAATAACTCACAAACAAAGGCCAATTTGTCTTTTGCTCATTAAGTGTTTAGATGAAATTCCACCTATACAAGTGTGACAAATATGCAAAGAAAAAAATTAGGAATGGGCAAATACTTGGAATGGGCACTTCACATGTAGTCAGATTGTTCCACTGAGATGAAACTGTGCCAGGTGGAGTTAGAGCACTTTCAAAATCACACTAACTTTAAACTGATATGAATAACTTTGAATGATGAATGCTTTTTAGCACCCTTGTGACTCAATAATAGACAATGCACAGAATATTTTCTAACAGCCTGTAAATGATATATTTTAGCAGTATTGTCTTGCATCTTTTGAAAAAAAAAAAAAAAATCACAATCACAATACTGCGAAAATGTCTCATTTTGCTGTCAAACTTGTTTTTAAGCCTCCTGGGTCTTTGTGAGACTGGTGCTACTAGACACTGAAAATATTGTCTTTATATGTAGTTTTATACATTGTTTGTCTTATTGTTCTTTCTTTTTTTCTTTGTTTTACAAATATAGATCCGCATCCGCGGTAACATAAACACCGCCTCTTTGTCGGCGGCGGACTTGCGCATCAATATGCGTAGAAAAGAGATGCAATATTATGATTTTCGTAATTTTTTTAACATACATATATTTGCGCACTGACTGGGCTGGCCCACATTGGCCAGCGGCTCACCGGGAAAACTCCCGGTGCTCCAGATGGCCAGTGCTCCACTGCTCCTCTTTACTTTCCTACTGAACGTAGAATCAGTGCTTAACCACGCATAAAGTTTTGGACATTCGTTTAATGTTTAACTTGTATTTCATAAGGTTTTGCCAGCAGTGGTACAGCGCAACAGGGGTCATTAATTACTATTAAAGAAACTTATGATGATTTGTCACGGCGTGCGTCTGTGATGGGCGTGAGCCCAAATCTACTATCGCTACTCGCTCACTCTGTAGGCTCCCTAAATAGGCGGCAAAGGGACGGAGCTGCCTATTCGTTCCGGCTGGCGATAATTAACGTTAATATGATCTCGGGCTTGCTCCACATTATAAAAGCAAGGCGCGGAGTTTAGTCCAAGGTCCGGGAAGTACGTGATGTGGTGGAAAATAGTCAGTGGCGGTTCTACACTAAATTGCTCCCTGGGCGAGACTCCAACCCCCCTGAACCAACCACCTCACAAGTCTGATTTAATTGTTACCATTAAACATTTTATATCTACTTATGTTTATTTATGTTTATGTTTTGCTGGCAAAATACATTTTAGGCAGAGACATCTGCTCGGTCTTGTTAATTTGTTTTAAAACCCCCAATTCTGCGAATTCCCCCAGCAGCGAAACCGGTTTGATAACTCCACACCTACAGTATTGTGAATGAAAGGTAAGATGGGGGATTACAGTAACTGTGGGTGCGTTTCACCTCTGAGTGCGCTGTCGCGTTGTATTCAATGAATGTACTAAAACTAAATCATGTTTGCTTCAGCATTGGAAACAATATTGTATTAGGCTAACTTAATTAAAGATTATACACTTGTATTCTTTGTCCACACACGAGGGCATCTTAAAATGTTTAGATATTGATCCTTTCTCGATGCAGCAAATTTTCTGAGCAAATTAATAATAATTTCCATGAATGAAAAAGAGGAAGAAGAAAAGGTTACGCGAAAATAAGAAAACGCTTTATAGGTAAATGCTGTGAAATGCTTCAAATGAACAGATTATGCCTATAACAGGTCAGGGACAGTGAGGCTGGATCCAGCAGTGCACCACATCCCACATTTTAAAATTTTTAAAACTACTTACTAGTATAAAAATATAACACAATACAAAAACATAAAACAATGTTTCACCGAACATATATTAGGCCATATTTTAAAAACAAAGAAGAATAATAAGACAAATAACATATAAAACTACAATATTTTCAGTGTCCACACTCAAAAAAATAAAACTGTGCTGTACTCAATTTTTTTTGGTGAAACATTTTTACACTTAAAAATATTGAGTAAATATAAAAAAATATAAAAATCATGTAAAATATACTTAATGAGTTGAGTACAAGTCAGTAAAAAAATTAAGTAGACCTGAATAACTATATTTAGTACAATGATGTACAAAATTATGTAAATGTAATGAAAATCAGAAGTTAATGCAAAGTGAAAATGAGTAAAATAATTAAGTAGATATAATTGAAATGGAAGGTAGAAGATACTGAAAATTATACTATTATTTAACAAACGTGTTACATTTACTAAATATTTTAACTAAATGAAAAACAATACACACATTACCATTTTAATTAAACATTTATTTGCGAAATTTGACAAGACATGAAGTCTAAACTCAACCTGGTTTACATGCAAATGACATGTAACAAGATCATAAACAGAGAGATGGATTTATCTTATTAGTAAACAGCCTCAGAAACAATACTTTCGCTACAAGTATTATACAGTTAGGTGGACCGGTACACATGCGGTAATAATTTGAACATGTTAGTTTTATATCCTCGCCATAGTGGCGGTAGGCTGCGCAAAATCACCGCATTTGGCGGGAGAAATTCAAATATTGCGACCCAACCGCGGCCGGTTACACCGAGAAACGCAGACATGCACGCGCTGCTACTCGGTGTTAAATCTCTCCTTTTACACCAGAGTTTAAGTGTCTGTATTAAACGCGCTTTAGCTGAGCAGTTTGGTGGTTGGAACAAACAAGCTAAATCACTATGAACCTCAGGACTGGCCTGTTGCTAGCTATCGTTTGCTCTGGAGCTCGGCTGTGACAGGATTCGGAACAGTAACACACACCCTATAAAGTTGTGTGTGCAGGCAGACAGAGTCATCATTACAGTAACTTGTGTTAGCTCTTTACTCACCAGGATTTATAAGGAATGTTCCAGAATGTTCCAGGTGCTTCATGTCCATTCTCACATCCTCACAGCCTTCTTGTATCTGATGACTTCCCATGAGCACTTGCACAGGGCAATTTACTCAATTATTTAAGTTTTTGTTGTTAAACATAAAGAATATTGAGTTGGAATAATTTATAATTGTAGTTCTTGAAACTAATCAGTACAATTACTCCATTACCAGTTATTTTGATTTAAATGTATCAAAAAATATTAAGCGCATGTTAAAAATATAATTAAGTTAGTCAAATGCTGATTTTTACTAGTGAAGTAAACTTAAATTATAGTGTAAATTTGAGACAAAATTAATAGTTGTTTTTTTAGCCATTTATTTTGATTTGTCTAACTCAAACAATCATGTATGTGACTTTTGGAGATTTTATCAAGGTAACATAACCTTTTTATAACTGTGAAATTTACAAGGCCACAGAATCATTTTTTAGAGTGCAGTAGCACCAGTCTCACAAAGACTCAGGAGGCTTATAAACAGTTTGACAGCAAAATGAGACATTTTGTCAGTATTGTGATGTTTGATTTATTTATGTATTTCAAAAGATGCAAGACAATACTGCCAAAATGTATCATTTGCATGCTGTTAGAAAATATTCTTTGCATTGTCTCTTATTGAGTAACAAGAGTAGTAAAAAGCATTCATCATTCAAAGTTATTCATATCAGTGTAGTTAGTATGATTTTAAAAGTGCTATAACTCCACCTGGCACAGTTTAATCCCAGTGGAACAATCTGACTACATGTGCAGTGCCATAAAAATTTTTCTTTGCATATTTGTCACCCTTGTATGGGTGGAATTTCTAACCTAAACACTTTATGAGAAAAAGACAAATTGGCCTTTTTTTGTGAGTTATCATGAACATTTTGCATTTCGAATATCATCTTGATGCATTGTAAGACCTACCACTCATCAGTGATGATGAACCAGTGCCTGCTGATGCTGACCAACACGTCTCCCCTGATCTACTGTACCAGAGCCAAATAAAAAGAATGGCAATCAAACTGAATAAAATTAGTAGCAGCATTAACTCATGCTAGTAATTATTATGGTAGTCAATATTAATTAAAAATAATTTTCTCAGCATTATTTCGTATTAATATTGACTACCATAATAATTAAAATAAGTAACTAGTTTACTAGCGTAAGCTACTGCTGCTACTGATTTTATTTCAGCTTACCTGTTCAGTTTTATTGCCATTCCTTTTAAAATATTGTCTTTATAGATGTATATGTTGTTTGTCTTGATGTTCTTTTCTTCGTTTCTTTGTTTTACTAATATGACCCAATATATGTTCAGTGATACTTCAAATAATATGTTTAAATAGCATTGATTTCTGTATTGTGTTATATTTTTATACTAGTAACTGGTGTTAAAAATGTATCTCCACATTAATGAGCCAATGTATTATGGTGTGGGCTGCTGTGGGCCAGGAAGTCCAGGGCCTCTTTTTGGTCCCAGTCCGCCTCTGGCAATAACGAATGGAGAAAGCGCAGTCAAAGCCCGGGGATTCTGCGTTCCCCGGGGGGCCAGTTATGAATAGCTGACACTCAGTGATAGCCAATAAAATTGAAGCATTTTTGCGGCTTTTCACGTGGTGTGGCATTGCTTAAATAATAGTATAAAAGTCCAGACTCTGGTTTGAATCGAGCTCTGGGTTCAAATGTAATAAATGTGAATCCCTTGTTTTACACCTTTTGCTTATGATTATCATTAAATTATAGCAACTGTGAGGTGAGTGCTAATGTGTTTCATAGCTTAAGAAAAAAAAAGTCTCAATTGCAAACATGCATTCAGTATTGAAGCATAACTTGATAATGTAATGGCAATTCCGTGGCAGGGGGGCATTTTAGCGCATAACACCGGAGCTTTGAGCACTGGCTGGGAATCGAACCCAGGTCTTCCGCATGACAGGCGAATCACCTACCACTGAGCCACCAGTGTCCTTGTATAATTTGTTACGTCCAAGGACGTATTAATTTATTATTGTGTCTGGTGTAGTTGTTCTCAAAGCCCTGTCTTCTGCTCTCCAGGTTTTTTTTTGTCTCTCTCTCTTTCTCACTCTACCAGGGAGCTGATTGCAGCTCCAGCTGCAGAAGGTTAACACCAAGGAAGGAAACAGCTTAAAGGCAGTTCTCAACAGTCAGCAGACGAGGAAATTCTCCAGAGTTGTCGGGTGTCCTGCTTAGTACAATTTGTTGTTGAGCTTGACCATCATAACTGGTTGTACCTTATCTTCCATCTTTTCTCCTGTTTTAGCTGTTTTTATTAGTTGCTGAGATTGTGATTGTTGCTGAGATTGTGATTGTTGCTGAATGTGTAAAGGTTACCAGTGAATTAACAAACTTAACCTCCAACCTCAAGCATTGTGGCTTTGAGTGTTGCAGATTTATCCTTTTGTACAGGGGAACCATAGGGAGGTGCCCGGCCTTTTTATTTATTGTAACCCCCCCCCATTTTTCTCCTGTTTTTCTTCAGTTAGTCAGGGAGTGAGTGTATATTTCTGTTGTTGATTTGCTTTTGTTTTGTGAGATTATTAAGCTGAACCACTCCTAAGTTAGAGGGGAAATTTTGTTTGTTGTTTTCTTGCCTGGCTGCTCCTGAACTTATGTTCCCATCCGTGTTTGATTACTTTGTTACAATAAAAAAAGACTATAAAGATAATTGTTGTCCGTGTGGTACGACGGCAGGACCCCTGACATACAGTAAAAGCTCATTCACATAATGCTACGTTTCTTCATCCCCTAGACACTGTGTGGGACGTAACAATTTGGAGCGCATAAAAACAATAAAACAATAATGTTATAGGCTAACATATCATACATCTGCTCAACCACCTTTTCTTTGTTTTGTTCTTTAAGTTAGTTTTTGGCGTTTTAATACCAGTCAAATTACCACCATGGAGTACATTAGTTATGATAGAGACACCCTTGTTTCTATTGGTATACAATGTACTCACAATTCGACATTTTTAACTCCGGATCTGAGCTGGCCGAGTGAGATCCTGAGGAAGAAAGGACGCGATGCGAAGCGGCGGCCCCGAGGGAAACGAGCCGGCGTCAGAAACAGGCTGAGAGCTTGTGCACACCGCACACCTCTGCCTAGCATCCTGCTCGCCAACGTCCAGTCACTGGAAAACAAGCTCGATGACCTCAGGCCCAGGATAAAGTTCCAGAGAGACATTCGGGACTGCAACCTCCTCTGCTTCACTGAGACATGGCTGAACCCAGCAGTCCAGGACCACGCCAACCAGCCGGCCAAGTTCTTCACGGTTCACCGCATGGATAGGACACGAGACTTGGGGAAGTCAAGGGGAGGCGGCGTGTGTTTAATGGTGAACAGCAGCTGGTGTGACAGCGCGAGCATTGTTCTTCTTACACGCTCCTGCACACCAAATTTGATGGACTACTGTCCATCATGTGTCGTCCTTTTTATTTACCTCAGGAGTTCACATCGGTCATAATCAGCGCCGCTTATATTCAACCTCAAACGCGCAGTGCTGAACTTTTATCAGCAGATCACCTGCCCTACCCGGGGGCGAAAGGACACTGGATCATTGTTATACAACAGTCAAGGACAGCTACAAGGCACAATCTTGTCCACCGTTTGATAAATCCGACCACGCCGCCATCTTCCTCATGCCAAAATACAAACAAAGGCTGAAACAGGAAGTTCCGGTTCAGTGGGAGGTCGCGCGCTGGACGGACCGCGTTACAGGACGCACTCGATGACGCAGACTGGGACATGTTCAGGAACAGCTCTGATGATGAGATCAGCGTGTTTACGGAAGCGTTGTGGGATTCATTGGGAAACTAGCAGATAATACCGTGGAAAAAAAGACTATCAGAAAATTTCCCATCCAGAAGCCGTGGGTGGATAAAACCATGCGCGACGCTCTGAGATCTCGCACTGCTGCCTACAACACGAGACCCGCGTCGGCGCCGTATCCTCAGAGCCTGCGCAGACCAGCTAGCACCTGTGTTCACTGAGATATTCAACATCTCTTTGTCTTAGTCGGTGATTCCTACATGCTTCAGTCCATCATTGTTCCCATTCCAAAGAAACCTCATCCTGTTTCCCTCAACGATTATCGCCCTGTAGCCCTCACCTCAGTAGTGATGAAGTGCTTTGAACGCCTGGTCAGAGACTTCATCATTTCTTCACTACCCGAGACACTGGACCCACTACAGTTCGCTTACCGTCCAAACCGCTCTACAGATGATGCTATCTCTCATCTCCTTCATACATCTCTCACTCACCTGGACACTCGAAGGGGGAATTATGTGAAAATGCTCTTCATCGACTACAGCTCTGCATTTAATACCATAATTCCCTCCACACTCACCACCAAGCTAAGCACCTGAGACTCAGCTCATCTATGTGTCATTGGATCTGTAACTTCCTAACTGGCAGACCACAGGCAGTAAGGATGGGCGGACATGTCTCAGCCTCACTCACTCTCAGCACTGGAGCCCCCCCAGTGTTGTGTTCTAAGCCCAGTGTTGTGCTCTTTGTACACCTATGACTGCGTGGCCACTACCAACTCCACCACTGTCATCAAGTTTGCTAATGACACTGTTGTGGTGGGCCTGATCACGAACAACGATGAGACAATGGAAATCTGGAGAACTGGTGCCAGAGAAACAATCTCCTCCTGAACGTCAGCAAGACAAAGGAGCTGATAGTGGACTTCAGTACAAAGCAGGTGAGGAACTACCAGACCCCCGTCATCAACAGGAGCCCAGTGGAGAGAGTGGACAGCTTCAGATACCTCGGTGTTCACATCACACAGGACCTGGCATGGTCCTGTCACATCAACACCAGTGGTAAAAAGACCGAGCAGCGTCTGTACCACCTCAGGCGCTTGAGAGACTTCAGACTGCCCTCCAAGGTGCTCAGGAATTTCTACTCCTGCACCAGAGAGAGCATCCTGACGGGAAACATCACGACCTGGTTCAGGAACAGCACCATGCAGGACAGACGATCAGCTGAGCGCATCATCCGCACCGAGCTCCCTGACCTGCACTTAATCTACACCAAGCGATGCTGGACCAAGGCCAGGAAGATTGTGAAGGACCTTAGCCACCCCAACAATGGACTGTTCACTCTGTTGCGGTCTGGGAAGCAATTCCGCTACCTGAAGGCCAACACAGAGAGACTGAGGAGAAGCTTCTTCCCGCAGGCGATAAGGTCTCTCAACCACACCACTATGCAGAATTAACACAATCTTTTTACAATTAATCAATCAATCAATCTTTTTACATCCATGGACACTATGGACAATTTCACGCACATCTACCTTCCAATCTATACTACATGTTCACGTTCACATTTTGGACCAATGCACAAAGACACTTTAATAACCAAGGCTACGTTTACACTGTCGGGTAAATGTGACCCAATTCCGATTTTTTGCTTTTATGTGACACATATCGCATATGTTCTATGTCCGTGTAAACAGGAAAAAGACGCATGCGTTCCGATATTTCGAGATCGGTTTCAGGCCTCCTTTATATGTGGAAATACATCAGATATAAATCAGATATGTGCTAATGTGATTGTCGTGTAAACGGACAGATCGGATTTCCTGAGGCATTGTGTTCTGTACGCCATTAAAACTGCGACTTCTTTGCTGTTTAATGATGTAATGTTATTCTCCAGTGGAAGCGCGTGTGGAATTATATCTTAGCAGGTGACATGGAAAAGGAAAAGCATCCATCAACCCCCCCCCCCTTTTTTTAAATGCTTATTAGGGCTAAATAAAATTAAGAAATCAGTATTTGGTAAATGAAGCATATGCGCAGGCTACAATTATGCCGTTTTTTTCTTCTCCTCCATTAAAACCATGGTGACGTTTCACGAACTTTACATATATCGCAGAGTGTCAAGCATACTTCACCTTTGTCTATCTTGGCTAGTGTGGAGCGCAAGAACCTCCCTTTAAGTATGCGCGATGATTCAGATGGCATGGCAAATGTAAACACGTGTATCGGATATGAGTCATAGTTGAAAGAACGTGTAAACAGACGGTCAAAAAAATCAGATCTAGGAAACAACTCAGAATAGGGCATCGAGACCTGCAGTGTAAACGTAGCCTAAGAGACACAACACATTTTCGGCTTCAGTAGACATACAATACTACAGCCTGAAACACGACTGCCCCCTACAGGTAATGAAGGACATTTTCACAGCTTGCCGCGCGCAGAAACTAGCGGATGTTTCCCAACCAGAAGCTGTGGGGAATAAAACCATCCGCGACGCTCTGAGATCTAACACTGCTGCCTACAACACAGGACTTGCGTCGGGGGACATGGACCCGTACAAGGCTGTGTCATACAACGTCTGGAAGGCGGTGAAAGAGGCGAAGCAGCGCTACGGGAGGAAACTATAGTCACAGCTTCAACAGAGTGACTTTAGGAGCCTGTGGTAGGGACTAAGGACAATAACGGACTATAAAGCACCAACATCCGATATGACGAAAGTGGACGTGTCTCTGGCAGATGAGCTAAACACTTTCTATGCTCGCTTCGAGGCTGCAGCTAAAGACGCTAGCGATGCTAATGCTAGCAGCGCTAACGGCTGAAGACAGGAAGACACTGCCAGCACCGGAAACGCAGCAGGACCAGACGGCATCTCAAGATGTATCCTCAGAGCCTGCACAGACCAGCTAGCACCTGTGTTCACTGAGATCAACATCTCCTTATTTCAGTTGGTGATCCCCACATGCTTCAAAGAGTCCATCATTGTTCCTGTCCTGAAGAAACCCCATCCTGCTTCTCTCAACGATTATCGCCACCTCAGTAGTGATGAAGTTCTTTGAGCGGCTGGTCAGAGACTTCATCATTTCTTCAAAATCTCTTCATCGACACTGCATTTAATACCATAATTTAATCCACACTCACCACCAAGCTGAAGCACCTGGGAATCAGCTTATCTATGTGTCATTGGATCTCTAACTTTCTAACTGGGAAACCACAGGCAGTAAGGATGGGTGGACATGTCTCAGCCTCACTCACTCTCAGCACTGGAGCCCCCCCAGTGTTGTGTTCTGAGCCCAGTGTTGTGCTCTTTGAACACCTATGACTGCGTGGCCACTACACACTCCACCGCCATCATCAAGTTTGCTGACGACACTGTCGTGGTCGGCCTGATCCCAAGCCTACCTGGAGGAGATTGGAAATCTGGAGAACTGGTGCCAGAGGAACAATCTCCTCCTGAACCTCAGCGAGACAAAGCTGATAGTGGACTTCAGTACAAAGCAGGAGAGGAACTACCAGACCCCAGTCATCAACAGAAGCCCAGTGGAGAGAGTGGACAGCTTTCGATACCTCAGTGTTCACATCACGCAGGACCTGTCATGGTCCTGTCACATCAACACCGTGGTGAAAAAGGGCTGGCAGCGTCTCTACCACCTCAGGCGCTTGAGAGACTTTAGACTGTTCTCCAAAGTGCTCAGGAATTTCAACTCCTGCACCATAGAGAGCATCCTGATGGGAAACATCACAACCTGGTTTGGGAACAGCACCATGCAGGACAGACGAGCTCTACAGAGGTATTGCGATAAGCTGAGCGCATCATCCGCACCGAGGGAGCCGCACCACCGTCACGAGGGAGCATGCAGGAGCGCTGCCTCCACGTGCTCCGTTCTGCCACTTCGCCAACCGCCACTTATCGTCAGCTGTGTGCCCGCATGCCAGTATGGCACAGCCCCCAGAACTACACATGCACAACCTTTATCCCTTTCCCCTTGTTTTTATTCTCCCGCCTTCAACCCTTTCCTTCCCCATTTTACCTAAATAAATTACCCTTTTCCTGTAAGACCTCGTGTCCATGCTTTATGGTGCCGCCTGTGCAACATGATCATAACAGCCTACTGCATTTCATTCTTATAATAACGCAAAAACACAAGCGGGGTTAAATGACCGACATCTGCGGACGCAGTAGAACATCCTGACAATGTTTTAATTTTATGGTCATTTATTTCAGTTAATAAATCTATTATAAATTTAAAGAACACAAGAAATAAGATGACACAAAATCCTACACACTTTTGTTTTCTAATTACAAGTGATAAAACCTTAAGGCTCACTTTGTTAACATTTATTGTGCTTAAATTTGATCCTAATAAGATTTGATTTAATTTGAATTCTAGAACAGTGGCAGCTGGAACACCTAAAACAGATGCAGGATTATTTTTTATATTCTAAATAAAAATGCTTTTTTAAACGTGGGCTATTGTTATTTACTTGCAATATTTGTTAATTTAATTTAAATGGGGTTTGGTCTCCGGAATGTTGAGCATCATGATCCTCTTCTTTACTTTCTTACGTAGAATCAGCACTTAATCGCACGCATAAAGTTTTGTAAATTCATTTTACACTAGAAGCGCCGAGCAGCAGTCATTTGATCGCAAGGGGGTAAAAAAATAATAATACTTCACACTCGATCAAATTTCAGCACCCTCCTTCCATGACTTTTTCTTGTTCTGTGAGCTTAATCACCCTGTATGTTTACATTTTCAAAATCGCACCAGTAAAAGCCAGTATAAAGCTATTTTGTTCTTATTTACGTGAAATTGCTGACAGCTGTGCGCCAGTCATGCCGTTTCCTGCCGTTTCCTGCCTTCTCCAACCTGCGATTCTCATTTCTCTCAGCAGATGGTGCAAGGGATTGCACCAACTATCTATGCATCATTCAGTGCGTATATATGATTATCTCAGGTTTTATTCCATATATGCAGTTTATACATATATATACATACATACATATATATATATATATACTTCCATGAAATATCGACAATTTGCCATTCATTCTGGCGTTGATAATCAGCGATATTTTATAAGGACATTTAGGGGATTTCGCTTTACTCAATTTGATAGCGTTTTGAGAAAATTCATTAGTTTGTTCATTCTGTTAGAAGCTTCCGTGAAATTATCTTTAAAACAATGTAATGACCCCTCCTAAGGATATAAAGCCTCAATAATGGGGTTGAATAAATTAGATCTACCACAGCAGATAATAAACTATGCTATGTCATAACCGAAGCAAACACCACGGTTATGCCTCGTTTCGTTTAGTGTTGCTAGGCAACGAACCACGCGCCTATTTGGCGGAACCGTGGTTCACTTTGCCGCGGTGTATTATAAACCTGCGAATTGTTTCACTGCTTACGCTCATGTAATAAACGCGAGGGAAATGTGGAAGTGATGTGTGGCCACTGAATGAGAACTAAATCAAAGATTTTCGGTAACTACACTGAGTGTAACATCTGCATAGTGACACTAAACAGTTGAACAACTTCACTTTTCCGTTTACCTCTGAAAAAAAAAAGCTGTATTTTGTTTGTTTATATTTAAAATGTTTATACAAGTACAAGAAGTAGGCACGCACACACAGACACACACAGACGCACACCTCCCCTGTGCCCTCAGTCAACATCCAATCACCGTCGGTATGCAAATGGGTCAAGACGTAGCCTAACGTAGTGTCGTGTCGGATTTCAGTGGTCACGGAGTGGAAAGACTTTAAAGCAGTTGCACCGTTTTTTTAGTTACAAGAAGCACAGCGATGAGTCCACGTTGTTTCACTGTTTACAACATAGTGTTACTAAACAGCTGAACAACTTCACTTTTTCATTTACCTCTGAGAAAAAAGCTGTATTTTGTTTGTTTATATTCAGAGTAACACCTTCCAACCACCTCTCATAGTCTATTGTTAGTTTTAGTGATTTGGCAGAAACTAATTATCACTACATAAGTACCCCAACACAATTGATCATGAGTTTCAGCTGAAACTAATTCTATACATGCAACAGAAAATGTAGATGCAGATTCCAAATGTATAAAGATGCATGCTACAGTAGTTAATCAATTGGAATGGTTATTACCATCGCACTCACCGCCGTGTAAAAACGTCAGCGGCCAAAATAAATCAGTTGCATTACAAAGTCATTCGTAAAATGGCCACCAGGTGGCGCAAAGTGACATTTTCGCTCGTTGCAGTAAATACAATAGTGACTGTTATACAGCGTATCTCTGTATCTGTTCATTGTTATTTAAGTTCTGGATTATTTTAGGTACTTTAAACACATTGTTGGGTTGCTCATGTTGGCTCATATGAGATGTAGTTTACAAATGAACACCTGGTTGGGTTATTTTGACCTAACAACTGGTTTATTCATTATTCTTTCGTTTCTCCAAATATCAGCCTGCAGATTGTTCGAAATATTACTGTTATTGTGTCACAGGTGTAGTTTTAAGAGTTGTATAGGCAAGAATGCGTGTGTATACAGCTCAAAACCTCCATCAGTTATTAAAGATAGCGTCTATTTAGAAAAAATGCCCCAGCGATTTCGGAGCTTCAGGAAATCTCCCGGCGCTCTGCGTATAACTCATGTCGGAAAGAATTTATAAACGGTTTCTAAATGTGCGCTATTGTTTTTTACTTATAATATTTGTTAATTTAATTTAAATGAGGTTTGGGCTAAGGACTTCGATTCGGCATCGTGATTCTCCTCTTTAATTTACTACATAGTTTTAATCAGCGCTCAGCCGCATGCATAAAGTTTTCCAGAGTGCACTGGCAGAAGTAAACTAATGATTATGAATGCGCGGGAAAACAGCAAGCAGACTGACTCTGACCATTAAAAAACAATACAAGTTCACCAAAAACAATACAGAACAGCGCAGCTTACAACACTTACAAAATCACAACACTTACAAAATCACAACGTTTTTTCGTTATTGTGAGTGCGCTTAAATAAAAGTTGAGTCTTATAAAGGCATGTAGTCTTATATAGTTTTATTATATAGTTTTTGCACATTAATCTGACAACAGTTTTTTCAGCCTGTCACGGCGTGCGCCCAAATCAATATCGCTCCTCGCTCACTAGTTAGGCGGCCTCCCCTTCAGACATGCAAAGCAGCGGGACCGCAGAATTACACATGACTGGTGAGCTATCGTTGCTATCGTTGCCTGGGCTTGCACCCCGCGCTATAAAATACTCGGGGTTTGTTGGGCTACAGTGGATTTTACTACGTTGCATACACAGCGCGTGCAACAACGCGGAAGTGCGGCATGCAAGCAGGACAAATGAAACGCGCCCTAGGGACTTCAAAGGAGCGAGAGGTGGGAGGGGCAGAGTCAGCGCGAGCGGACGGATGGCCATTGCACTCACACCGCCTAGTAAAATCCACTTTAACCCAACAAACCCCAATTATCACCAGCCGTGCCTTATTCCATCATGTCATGTGGGCATTATAAGATTTGTATTGAAAACTTCAAACTAAAAAGTGGCAGCTGGCACGCTTAAAAATAGACGCAGGATAATTTTTTTATAGTCTAAATAAAAACCCTCCGATTTAATTTCCTATAGTCTAATCAGCGCTTAACCGCACGCATAGTTTTCCCGAGCGTGAGGAATTTTTTTGTGCTAAATAATGTTTATGCAATATTATATGCTATTAATCCTGGGTTGTTCTTTTAGTGTCACTATAGTGCTTTACAATGCCAGACAACATTCAAATACAAATTATTTACCCTCCCCAGGTGTGAATCGGCTGTTCTCACCTATACATTTAGAGGAACTGAAATGCACTTCTCCCCACTTTAAAAACCTCTTGAATCTGAGGCTCTTCTGGAGACTTTCAGTGATTTCAATTTGTGTAATTTTAATCTCCTCGATTCTAGATTCTAAAGTTGACATTGTTACCTTTTTTTAATTTTCCTTATGATATCGTAAATTGCATTGTTTTTAATCAGTCTATACACAATAATATTCTTTTTTTTTTTTTTTTTTTTTTAAACGGGTATGGGGGCTATCTTGGTTTATTAATCTCCGTGCCTGGTTTAGGTTTAGTATTCAGTGTGCATCTGTTATATTACAACTATCATAACACTCAAATACCTTTTATTGGGGGTTAAGTGACTGATGTGCTTAACATTTTTCAGCTGAGCCTTTGTTTCACTGAAAACGACCGCGACACCTCTCTCTCTCTCTCTCTCTCTCTCTCTCACACACACACAGAGCCGACCAAATCATTAGCACGTCCCTCCCCCAAACAGCACAGACATTTACTTTCTATCTATTTACTTACACCTGAACTGAGTTGTTTGAGTAACATGGGTCGAACCCGTTACAAATCATAACAGCATGCTGCATTTCATTCTTATAATAACGCAAAAACACAAGCGGGGCTGAATGACCGACATCTGCTGACGCAGTAGAACGTCCTAAGACTGTTTTAATGTTATGGTCATTTATTTCAGTTAATAAATCTACTATAAATTTAAAGAACACAAGAAATAAGATGACACAAATCCCGACACGCTTTTTTTCTAATTACAAATGATAAAATCAAAAGGCTCACCGTGTTAACATTTATTGTGCTTAAATTTGATCCTAATAAGATTTGATTTAATTTGAATTTTAGAACAGTGGCAGCTGGAACACCTAAAACAGATGCAGGATTATTTTTTTATAATCTAAATAAAAATGCTTTTTTAAACGTGGGCTATTGTTATTTACTTGCAATTTTTGTTAATTTAATTTAAATGGGGTTTGGTCTCCGGAATGTTGAGCATCATGATCCTCCTCTTTACTTTCCTACGTAGAATTAGCGCTTAATCTGAGGTCTGGGAAGTATGTGATGTAATAGAGAATATGAAAGAAGCATGTCAGTGGGGAGATGTGACGCGCCCCAGGGACTTTAAACAAGGACACTAGAATTCCGCCCTTTGATCTCCGCGCTGAGGACAGCACGAGAAAGAGCTGCGCGAGCTCCCGCGGCATCTTCAGTGCGCTGCCGAAGAGGAAAAGTGTGGTTAGGTTTATGCATCAGCGAGAACTCGCGCCGGCCATCGACAGCGGGAGAAGTGCCGTCACGAGGGAGCGTGCAGGAGCGTGCAGGAGCGCTGCCTCCGCGTACTTAGTTCTGCCACTCCGTGGACCAACACTTAGCGTCAGCTGTGTGCCCGCATGCCAGTGTGGCACAGCCCCCGGAACTGCACATGCACAACCTTTATCCCTTTCTTTCCATTCTCCCTCCTTCAACACTTTCCTTCCTTATTTTACCTAAATAAATTAGCCTTTTTTCCCGTAAGACCTCGCCTTGTGTCGGTGCTTTATGGTGCCGCCCGTGCAACATGGGTCGAACCCGTTACAGATCATAACAGTCTACTGCATTTCATTCTTATAATAACGCACAAACACAAGCAGGGCTGAATGACCAACATCAGCTGACGCAGTAGAACGTCCTGACAATGTTATACTTTTATGGTCATTTATTTTAGTTAATAAATCTACTATAAATTTAAAGAACACAAGATATAAGACGACACAAAATCCTACACACGTCTTTTCTAATTACACATGCTAGAATCTAAAGGCTCACTGTGTTAACATTTATTTTGTTTAAATTTGATCCTAATAAGATTTAATTTAATTTGAATTCTACATTTGTACTGTCATTTTAGTTCTGTGATTATAAATTTGTTTAACTACAATGTTTTACTTGATTTTATCCGCTACTACGTGCAGTTCTAAAACTCCGTGTCTCATTAATCCAGCAGAGAATGAACTAAGGCATGAGGCGTCTGTAGTTATATAGCGCCACTCAGCGGTAAAAGCCAGCAAACGCACAAAGCCAAACGGTACCGCCGAGCGCGGCAACGGTAGAACCTACATTCCGATTAGGTAACCACTGTATGTATATATATATATATATATACACTCAACAAAAATATAAACGCAACACCTTTGTTTCTGCTCCGATTTTTCATGAGATGGACTTAAAGATCTAAAATTCATTCCAGATACACAATATTACCATTTCTCTCAAACATTGTTCACAAATCAGTCTAAATGTGTGATAGTGAGCACTTCTGCTTTGCTGAGATAATCCATCCCACCTCACAGGTGTGCCACATCAAGATGCTGATCTGACATCATGAGTAGTGCCAGGTGTACCTTATACTGCCCACAATAAAAGGCCATTAATTCATTATATGAATGGGCGGGGTCCGAGTCTGATTTAAGTACTGCTGTGGCCCACTCTGATGCGGCGACCGTCGCGGCGGGAGGCCGGCTCACTGCGCTAGCAACAGCCGCCCTGAGATCCACGTTCTCCTGTCTGAGCTCCGCGATGTCTTGGACGCCCTGGCGCAAAGTAGCAATCTCCCCGGTTAGCTTATTGATTAGCTCGGCATGCTGGTCAACCACGTCGCAGAGATGTGCATAATCCTGTCATGCACACTCAATACACGACCAGCACTAGGACCCGGAAGTAAGGCGGTCGAAAAACCAGGAAGTATAAAAGGAGTTAACAAACCACGGCTTAGCGCTCAGTCATTGAGTTTGGCCCATGTCGGTTCAGGCTGTTCGTCTACCAATTCGTGAGAGTGAAAGTACCCCGCGGCGGCAGGTGAGGAGGAGGGCCTGATGGTACCTTGGCGAAGAGCGTTGGTTACATATTCCTCCATCGCCTGCGTCTCTGTGGGTGTAAGCGAGTAAAGATGGCCGCGGTGTGGAGTCGTGCCAGGTTGGAGGTCAATGGCGAAGTCGTACGGGCGACGTGGAGGCAGGTGGGTGGCTCGTCGTTTGCAGAAAACTTCTGCTAGGTCTCGATATGCCTCTGGGATGGCGTTGGTGTCAACGTCGGGGTCCTCGGACTCCCTAGAGCACGTCCCAGCCGACGCCCTTAGGCATAGTTTGGTGCAGGTCGCGCCCCACTGTAAAATCCGGTTTTGTGTCCAGGAGATGAGGGGTCATGTTGAAGGAGCCACGGATGTCCAAGGATGATGGGAGGAGAGGAGATGGTGGTAACATGAAAACTGATCTGTTCGTGATGTTGGTCGATGATAAGAGTGATGGGTTGAGTTTGGGTGGTGATGGGACTGGTAGATAGGGGCCGACCGTCGACAGATGTAATGCGAACGGGCTGGGATAACGCCTCAAATTTTACCCCCAATCTTTTGGTATAAGAAGAGTCAATGAAGTTACCTGCTGCCCCGGAGTCGATGAATGCAGTACTTCTGACCCGTTTGTGGCCAAATTGGAGGTGCATTTGGACCGTGAGACGGGAGGAGTTGGTCGTGACGGAGGAGAGGATGAGGTGGCCCGGTGAGTGGCTCCCATCTCTCACCGGGCATGCGCGTTTCCCGGCCGGAGAGGACAAATCGCCCGGTGGTGCATAGCCGACCCGCAGTAGGCGCAGAGCCCTTCTCTAAATCACCGCTCCCATTCTGCAGCGATCAAGGAGGCGCGTCCTACTTGCATGGGTTCCCTGGCGCTGGTGTCAACCACGGCAGGATGTGGAGATCCGACAAAACCGGTGTTAGCAGTGGTCGGTGGTTGAGGTGCTGTGTAGTAGGGGATGGAAGCAGGCGGCAGGGTCCTAGGGGCTGGCTTTGGACGAGAGAGAAGGCGCTGATCAATGCGGACGGCTAGCTGAATCAGACCCTCCAGGGTGGCAGGAAGCTCTCGTCCGGCAAGTTCGTCTTTAATACGAGACGCCAGCCCTTCAAAATAGGATGTCCGGAGTGCGGCGTCTCCCCATGATGTCTGCACCACGAGGGTTCGAAATTCCGCTGTATAACGGCTCACAGAGGATCCTCCCTGCCGCAGGTGATAGAGCTTGGTGTCAGTCTCCATCTCGCCCGCTGGGTGTTCAAATGTGAGCTTGAGTTGACGGGTAAACTCGTTATATGAGTGGGCGGTGTCCGTGTCTGCCCGGAGAACTGCCGTGGCCCACTCAGCTGCCTGCCCTGATAGCAACGAGACGAGAAGCGCAATGCGTAGCCGATCGGTGGAGTACTTGGTGGGATTGAACTCAAACACCAGCTCGAGCGCTGTTAGAAACACACTACACTTCCCGTCCGTGCCATTCCACTTCTCTGGTAAAGAACATCCGAAGGGGGGGAGGGGGGTTGGTGCGGCGCCGCTGCGAGGGGAAGCCGGCTAGCCGCGGCATCAACAGCCGCGCGGAAATCCGCGTTCTCCCGCCTGAGCTCCGCGGCCTTGCGCCGCAAGGGCGCCCTGGCACAGAGTAGCGATCTCTCCGCTTAGCTTATTGATAAGCTCGGCATGCTGATCCACCACCTCGCAGAGACGTGCGTAGTCCGCTGGGTTTACCGCTTAAGGCTCAGTCATTCTGTCAGGATGAACTAACCTGTGGTGACCAGAAGACTTAGCTTTAGCGGTTAGCCCTTTGTTGCATGATTGGTAAACCCAAACGCGGAAGCAAGCGAGTAGGCAGGATAACCACGCGATTTGGTCTAAGGACTCTCACAAAAGAGGAGCAAGGGAAAAACACAAATTTAACCCGCGTCCTATAAACACACACTCAATATCAGAAAGCGAAACCCAAGAAAGTGAGTACTCACGAATCAATGACTGAGCGTTGAATCGTGGTTTGTTTACTCCTTTTATACTTCCTGGTTCGCGACCGCATTACTTCCGGGTCCTAGTGCTGGTCGCAGCTTGAGTGTGCATGACAGTCCGCATGACTAATCTTGAACTTAAGCATGTCTGAATTGATACACCACAGCACCCCTAGGGCTTTCTCAACAGGGAGTGCGTCTTTATTCAAGTCTAAGTCCCTCATGTCTTTGATTCTTTTACTCTCAGGGATAGAAGTTAGTAATGTACGACTATTACTTGCCCACTTGGAGAGGTGAAACCTTCCACTTGTTATCAGTTATCCACTGATAACCGATGCACCACTACTCTTTACTGTAATCAAGTCTTTATGATTTTTACCAACCTGTTTTACACCGGTTGCAAAGCTGCTACCTCTTTTTCCTTACATTGTTTGCTTGAGTCCTGAGGGAGATTTGTTGCAGTGTTTTTTATCACCAGTTGAAACGTTCAGGTCGCCGAAAAGTGGGTTGGACATTGCTGTTGCTTCTTGCTCTACGAACTCCATCAACTGCACACACTTGGCTCTTGTTTCGGTGCGCCTTTCATGCTTCATGCGTGGTTCCTCCATCTTTCACGCAGTTTGTAGGGCAGTTTTGAGACAATAGTCCTCAAGTTGGTTGGGAGAAAGTGATCAGCGACTTTCGGTCCTCTGACTTTATTTCCGGCCAGTTGAGTGCCCTTTGCATCAGCGTTGTAGCGATTATTTGTCTATTTCCAAACTTATCATGTAACAGTCTCATAGCTTCTGCATACCCGTGATGTTCTGGCATGAGCTGGCAGCTTTTCACAAGGTCCCTAGGCTGTCCTCTAGTATACTGCTCAAGATAGAACAGCCTATCCAGATTGCTATCAGTTCTGGTTTCAATGACATGTTTAAAGGCTCTTGCAAAGGACGTGAACTCAAGAGGGTTGCCATCGAACGAAGAAACGTCGTGCAGAGGTAAGGAAGATTGCCTTTGACTCTTCGCAAACATTTCTGTAACATCTGCCTGAAGTGGCACCCTACCCTGAGACTCTACTGTATCAATATTGTAAAGTGAGTACCTTGGGTAGACCATTTCATTAAGGTGCTTGACATTATGGGTTTGGTACTTACGGGCATGCTTAAGTGGGTTGCTCGGAGGTGTGATGGCAGTTCGAGGTATTCCGTTGCCGAACTGTGGTCATGGTGTTCATTGTATTCCGGTTCAGGGGGGCATGCACCACTCTTTTAGCCAAACTCCTAAGGTTGCTGCTTTAGCCAGCATGGATGCTCTGTTAGCTTCTGCCCTGTTTTAGTCGAGCTGAGGATGCTGTTGATGTTGAGGACTTCTTGGATGCCACTGATGGCACTGATGGCTGATAACGCTTGGTTTAAACATTTTAACATAAGCGCCTCTAGTTCGTTGTATAATGCGGTCAACTGACTCCACTTGCCTTCTCTGCCGTTCTTCAGTCTGTGAAGCTTGTCTGGAGAGTCGTTTTTGTCAAGCACCATCACCCGCCCAGATTTGACGATAGCAACGTTGTCCTGTTGTCCTCACAAGTTCTGACGCGTGTCTATTTTGTTACACAGTGTCACTTACGACTCCAGACGTTCGTTGATTTCATTGACATTTCATGACATTTTACTGTATCCAAATTACAAGTATGATACTTAATGCTTAATGCTTAACTAATAGACTGAAATAAAATAAACACAACAACAAATTACAGGAATGAAATATGGCCCTTAAAACTACTCTTTACTGTAGTCGAGTCTATGATTTTCACAAACCTGTTTTACGCCAGTTGCAAAGCTGCTACCTCTTTTTTCTTCCCTTTTTTGCTTGAATCCTGGAGGAGATTTGTTGCAGTGTTTATCACTAGTCGAAAGGTTCAGGTCTCCAAAAAGTGGGTTGGACATTACCTTTGCTTCTCGATCTACGAATTTCATCAGCTGCACAAACTTAGCTCTTTTCTGATTGCGCTTCTCGTACTCGTATACGTGGCTTCTCCATTTTTCACGCAATTTGTAGGGCAGTTTTGAGGCAATATTCCTTAAGTTGGTAGTGTTGTCTAACTCATCAATGTAGTCAATGTTTGACATAGTGTTGTAACAGTTTACCAGAAACAGGGAGAACGTGGTCAACAACTCTACGTCCTCTGACTTTATTTCTGGCCACTTGAGTGCCTTTTGCATCAGCGTTGTTGCAATTATTTGCACATGTTCTGGCATGTGCTGGCAGCTTCTTACGAGGTCTCTAGGCCCTCCTGTAGTATACTGCTTGAGAAAGTACAGCCTGTCCTCATCACTATCAGTTCTGGTTTCAATGACATGTTTAAATGCTCTCACGAAGGCCGTGAACTCAAGGGGGTCTCCATTAAAAAAGGGAACATCACGCTGAGGTAAGAAAGATTGCCTTTGACTCTTCGCAAGCATATTTGTAATGTCTGCCTGATGTCGCATCATACTCTGAAACTCTACTCTATCAGTATCATAAGGTGAGTGTCCGTTGCCTTGGGTAGACCGTTCCTTTAAGGTGCCGCTGTCTGTCTTGCAGGGTGTTGTTGTTCTTCACAGTCCTGGTATGCCTTTAGTTTAGCATTGGACATTGCAAGCGCTGTTTTGATGTTTAGCCTTTCTTTTCTTGCTTTTCACTGTGCTTTTAATTGTGCTTTGTTAGCCTTTAATTGTGCTTTGTTAGCCTTTAATTGTGCTTCATGAGCCTTTAATTGTGCTTCGAATTGTGCTTCCTCCATTTTTAACGCCAGCTGTTCTTTAAGGGTCGCTGCTTTAGCCAACAAAGCTGCTCTGTTAGCTTTTCCTTTAAGACAAGCTGAGGATGCTGCAGATGTTGAGGACCTTTTGGATGGCGCCGACGCTATGCTGCCGTGCTTGTTAGGAGCGGGCATCTTGAACTCCATAATTGACACGCTGTCGTTGGCGAAACTCCATCGTCAAATGTTTAAGATGGCTTAAAGCAATTACTAGTTTTCGCAATCCACAGCTCCACTTTTGCCATGAATTCTGTGCAGTGCAGCAATTTAGGCTGATACCAGTCGTGCTGATCGGGTTCACTGATTCCTCTAGTTCGTTGGATAACGGAGTCAACTGACTCCACTTGCCTACTCTGGCGTTCTTCAGTTTGTGAAGCTTGTCTGCAGAATCGTTGTCATTGAGCACCATCACACGCTCCGATTCGACGGTAGCAGCGTTGTTCTCGCCATCTGAAATAGTACAATTTAAAGCAGGCAAGTCCTCTTATCGCTTTCAGTTTCGGTTGCTTGTCAACGGTCGATCACTCCACGTTCACACTCTTAATTCACTTATCTTCATTTTTGCAGTGGAATAAGCTTTTGACTTTACATGTATGTGCATGTTATTCACAAGTTCTGATGCGTATCTTTCTTGTTACACAGTGTTACTCACGACTCCAGACGTCTGTTGATTTATTTGTCTCTTGTTTTATTTTCAACATCAAAGTACAACAGTTGTTACAGTTTCTTGCATAAATCCACTGTAGTCACGACTAAAGTCATTTGCTGTGTTCTGTAGCTTCGGTAGATTACAGTTACAACAACTTATTTTACTGTATCTTTTAGCATACAGTATCACGGTCAAAAGCTTGTGTTCTCCACACTTTTCCGTATCCTTCTCTGTCTTAACCCTTTGAGGTCCGAGGTGATTTTGGGGCCCTTGAGATGTTTGGACATGCTCTGATATTTTTTCAGCTACTTATAATATATTATTGACCAACCTGTATTTTTCTTGTAATCAGCACAAATTGTTCTAAAATAATACCTGACCAAAATGAATGTATGTGTTTGCATTTTTAGGAAAAAAATATTATGCGTGGTAAGTAAGTTTTGTAAAAAATAAGGTCATGAAACTCATACAGAACATTTGTTCACAAGACTTTTTGAGAACAGGGCTGGTGGACTAGTGTTTTTGCTTTTAAATGATGTGAAAATGATCTTGTTTACTTGCTCAAAGAAAACAATATAGTAATTAACATCTTTTAAGTCACTTTTTGAGTGTAAAGGGTCTATGCGAGAAGGCGTGAACTATCATTACTAATGCAGTGATTCACACATGAGAAGACAAAGGCCTGCATACTGATCTGCATAATGAGCCGTCAGACAGGTATGTGACTGAGAGAGGAAAGTTACAAGAAAGTATCTGAGGACAAAATAAGGTATATTTTTTCAGTGTTTAGGTTATTTGAGAATGTATTTGACATGCACAAAAAAACTTGGGATTCACTTTCGAGTTCAGTTAAACAGTTTATTAGGCCTAAACAATTAAAGTAGACTTTTTAGCAGCATTACTGCAGTCACTATAACAGAAAATATAGCTGTCACAAATTATGCATAAATTACATGTTAAAATATAAAAGTGTCAGAACAGAAAAAAAAACACTGATGATGCCAATAAGAACTTAAATTACACTTTCAGTTTTGATCGTACAGACAAGATCTATATATTAATCGAATCTGTAAAGTGTCTACTTATCTGTATGCACACATGTTAAAAATAAAACTTTGTGCATTAATAAAATAAAGAAAACAAACCAGGTGCGCTGTCTGCTTTTACATTTACCAATTCAACTCGAAAACGAATAATCTGTTTTTATTGCTGTTTATGAAAGGTTCATTTCCATGTGAACAGCGTGCGCACGGGGAGGCGGGATCACATTAGCTGTAATGAGCCGATACAGGAGAATCTGTACCACTCCTTACTTTTATACAGATTACATAAAAACAGATTATTTGTTTTCAAGTTAAATTGGTAAATGTAAAAGCAGACAGCACACCTGGTGTGTTTTCTTTATTTTATTAATGCACAAAGTTTTATTTTTAACATGTGCGCATACAGATAAAAGTAGTAGTCTGTATATAGTAATTCGAATTGGTAAATGTAAAAGTAGACAATTCAAGCTTTCTATAGATATGTATTTTGTGTCTTTTGTTTGTTTAATGACGTGTTTCTCTCTGCAGTTCACGCAGACCAAAGCAAAAGACAGCGCACCCGATTTGTTTTCTTTATTTTATTAATGCACAAAGTTATATTTTTAACATGGGTGCATACAAAAAAAAGGAGACACTTTACAGATTTGATTAATATATAAATCTTGTCTGTACGATCAAAACTGAAAGTGTAATTTAAGTTCTTATTGGCGTCATCAGGGGAAGCACCTCAAAACGCATATATGCGTGCGCGGACCCCAGAGGGTTAACAACAACTGAACAACTAACGTGCGTGATAGACATGCAGCTACACAACTGTGGGAAGATGTCACAGAACAACTTATGAAATGATGTCACAATACAAATTACGAGTATAATACTAAATGCTTAACCTAATAAACTTAATGGACTTAATGTATAATGCTTAACTAACAGACTTAATGCTTAATGCTTAACTAACAGACTTAATGCTTAATGCTAAACCAGGAAATTAAAATGAAATAAACACAACAACAAATCACAAGAATGAAATATGGCCCTTACAAGTAGATTAGTAGAAACTAAGTGACCATAAAATTAAAACATTGTCAGGACGTTCTAGTGCATCAGCAATTGTCGGTCATTCAGCCCCGCTTTTGTTTTTGCATTTTTATAAGGATAAAATGCAGTAGGCTGTTATGATCATCATAATTTTCTTTAATAAATAATGACCCCCGTTGCACTGTACAACCGCCAGCAGTACCTTATGAAATACAATAAACAAAAACAATAGCCCAAATTTGGAAAAGCATTTTTATTTTGACAATTTAAAAAATCCTGCATCTATTTTAGGTGTGCCACTGTTCTTATATGGCTCTTTATCAAAGTAAATCACTCAGTAACATCCTGTAAATTTCCATGTAAAACAGGTACATCTATGTATGTATGAATAAATTGTTTAAATATATGTATCATGATTGATCAGTGACTTATAAATGAGTTATAAACGAGTTATATGTAAGTAAATGCTCATTGCTGCGCTGTTTGGGGGAGGGGCATTCTAATGACATTTGGTCTGCTTTCTGTGTGTTTTGGTGTGTATGTGTGTTGTGTCAGCTGAGATGTGTCAATAGATCTTACATATTCTCTGAAAAGTAATGGATTATTCAGTGAAACAGAGGCTCTGCTAGATAAAGTCATGCACATCAGTCACTTTACCCCAAATAAAAGGTTCTTCCGAGTGTTAAAATATAGTTGTAACATAACAGATGTACAAACCAAACAAATGGTACGTACTGAATACTAAACCTAAACCAAGCATGTGGATTAATAAACTGAGATGTGTGTTTCTTAGCCCACCCCCATTAAAACGTCGTATTCAGAGAAATGCTCGTCCATAAGAGGTTGTGCTCGAAACACTGGGCTACTGCGGATTCCAAAATTGACATTGTTACCGTTTTTTAATCACTGGAATGGAAGTTAAATGTTTCATCATACCATGCCTTGTATTGTTTTTAATCACTCTATAGCCAGTGATTTTTTTATTCTACTTTACAAATGGAAAATACAAATGGAATATTTTTATTTTATTTATTTTTTAAAATAAAATATAAAGTTTTAATATTTTATAAAAAATACCAAAGAAAACGATTGTGTATAAAGTGATTAAAAACAATACAATTTATGCAGTGATAAGGAAAATCTCCATTTCTTGCATTCCAGGGATTAAAACAATAACAATGTCAATTTCAGAATCTAGAATCCAGAAGATGAAATTTACCCAAATTTAAAAAGAGGCCTGAAGCACTGCAGGTCTTCGGAAGTGCCTCAGATCCAAGAGGGTCTAAAGTAGGGAGTTTCTCTGAATGTATAGGTGAGAACAGCTGATTCACACCTAGGGATGGGTAAATTATTTGCATTTGAATGTTGTCTGACATTGTAAAGCACACACAATAACATTAAAACAACTTAGAATAAATAGGAATAAGAGGCCCTGATTATACTGCATGCATATAATTAAGTATCCAAAAAATCCTTCGTGGTCTGTAAAACTTTATGCGTGTGGTTAAGTGCTGATTAGACTATGCAGGAAATTAAAGAGGAAGTAAACATCAATAGCCCACATTTAGAACAGCATTTTTATTAAAGGGGTTATCCAGAAACATTTTTCATTAAATATTAATATGATCTTTAGGGTCCTAATGAAAAGTTTGTAATATATTTAATTAAAAATTCTCAATGGTTGTGTAAAAAAAACACTACTTTAACTGGTAAAAACTAGCTCTGTTCTATTTCAGTACATGTTCCCTTAAATGCTTATGATCTCTGCTGAGCCGCCCCCCCCAGTTCTGTGGGGCGTGTCTTCACAACACACGTTGGGTATAGCCACGAGAGTGTAGTCCAGTGCGGGCAATGCTTTGGACTGCATTACCCACAAAGCATTGCCCACAACGCAGTGCTTTGTGGGTAATGCAGTCCAAACTGGAAAACGCTGGAATATAGAGCCTGAGCCTGTTTTCTTAAGTAGTTTTTGGTTTGATTTAAGTACGGAACCTACACGGAAGTTTGTAATATCGCCTGACAATGCAGAAATTAAAAGAATGGACATGCATCGACTTAATTTGTCTTTCTCATCACTGCACGGGCATGAATTAACGGGCTGTTATGCTCCCGCGAGCAACAACAACAAAAGCGGAGAAGCTCACTGAGAGAGATACGAACGCGATGTGTTTACTGATGTGTTTACATGACTTCTTAATCTTTGACAGACATCGTTATAAACCATCTAACAGTACCAAGGTAAGCATAATATAGTTTTTCGACTACGTACACAGTTTGCAACTAGAAAATCACCTTAATGCATTGTTTATTATAAACGGGCGATTAGGAATTATATAGAGACGGATGTACATAGAGAAGACGACATAACACATAAAGACAAGTTAACTTACACTCCGCATTCATCGTGATTATTAGAAAAGGCGATCTGCAAAGATTCATAGAAAAAGAAATTACTCACTGAGCCTGGTAAAGATGAAGCAGGAACACGAAGCGTTAGTACAGATCCATTTTTTAGAAGCTGCTTCCTAGCAAAACCTGCTTTATATTGACCCGCGTTTATAAAGCGGTCTGGTAAAAAATGATTAGTGCAAACATGAACGCATTTAGGTAAATCGGTGGGTACGTTAGCTTCAAAAACTGAATTCAGCCACTGTGTCCTCAGCGGCTCAGATGTCGGTAGTGAATGACGACTGCTGTGTTCGCTATTACACCCAACAACTATACACTACACTCGCTTATGTGGTTGTGTACGCACTCTCCTAACACACAGTTCAGTCCAAACAGCTTAAAAAAGTGCATGTAGGCCTGTATGACCCCTTTAAGACTATTAAAAAAATCCTGTATCTATTTTTAGCCATGCTAGCTGCCACTTTTAGTTCTAGAAGTTTTCTATACAAATCGTATAATGCCCACATGACATCAATCATTCCTTTTCTTAATATTTTAACTATTTATTTTAACTTTTTTAATCATTCAACTATTTTATTTTACTATTTTAACTATAACTGTTTAATGTACTTCAAAATAACATTAAAAACAAGAACAATAAAAAACTGTTGTCCTCAAAAATGTAACAGATGTGGACTCATGCCCATCAATCTGTTATACAGTATGCTGGAGAAACTCCCAGGTGGGAAGATACTGGTTTGTGTAGTTCAAAGAGAAACAAGAAAACCTTTAAAACAAACATCAACAGTCTCCACAGTGCCTTTTACCGGCGCGGCGCACGCCAACTGCATTTGGGTTTGTGCGTTTGCTGGCTTTTACCGCTGAGCGGCGCTATGTAACTACAGACTGACGCCTCAGGCCTTAGTTCGTTCTCTCCAGGATTAATGAGCCGCAGCTCGTCTAGATCCGCACATAGTTGCACATAAAATCTAGGGAAACATTGTAATTAACGAATTCATAATCACAGTAGTAACATTACAGTACAAATTTATAATTTAAATTCGATTTAATATTTTTAGGATCGAATTTAGGCAACATAAACGTTAACACACTGAGCCTTTAGATTTTATCATGTCTAATTAGAAAAGCTACGCGTGTAGGGTCTTGTCATCTTATATTTTGTGTTCTTTACATTTGTAATAGATTTATTACCTGAAATAAAGGAAACTTAATGACCATAAAATTAAAACATTGTCACAATAATGTGCAAAAAGTATTATATATTATTTAAATTGCTTTTATATAAACTAATGAAAAACTAATTCTTAGATTATGTAATTCGTATTTAAAGTGAATTATAGGTGCGTCCACTGGTGCGGAGACGAGATGACATGATCACCTTTAGCACAGTTGAAAACCAAAAAAATCACTAATTCATCAATTATAATATAAATATATTATTAAAATGGTCAGTTTGAATTTCCTTGCTGTTTTCCCGATGCATTCATAGTCATTACTCTACTTCTGCCGATGCACTCTGCACTAATTTTTAAGTGTGCCCGCTGCCACTCTCCTTATACGGCTCTTTATCGGAGTAAATCATTTAGTAACAAGCCTCTAACTTTCCATATAATACAGGTACATCTGTATGAATAAATAGTTTAAATGTATGTATTAGCTATTAATCAGTGACTTATGTAAATGACTCAGTTTAGATGTATAGACTTTGGTCTGCTTTCTTTGCGTTTTGGTGTGTGTGTTTGTGTGTGTGTGTGTGTGTGTGTGTGTGTGTGTTGAGTCATGGATTATTCAGTGAAACAGCAGCTCTGCTGAAAAAAAGTTAGGCACATCAGTCACTTTACCACAAGTAAAAGGGGGTAAAATTAGTATATTGAGATGCGTGTTTCTTAGCCCCACCCCCGTGAACACAGCATAGTCAGAGAAAAGCATGCCGGCGAGAGGTTTTGCTCGGAGATTGACTTTGTTACTGTTTATTCATCGTTGGAATGGAAGAGATAGAAAGTTTCCTTATCATAACATGCCTTGTGTTGTTTTTAATCAATCGATACACAACCTGTGATTTTTATGCTCTTTTAGAGATGGAAAATACAACTGGAAACTGGAACTTTTTTGTTTTTTCTTTTCTTTTTTTTCTTTTTTCTTTTCAATATTTTATAAGGATACCAAAGAAAATGATTGTGTATAGAATGATTACAACCAATACAATTTATGTTATAAAAAGGAAAATCTCCATTTCTTCTATTCCATTAGACCAGTAAATCAGTAATAATATAAATTTAAGAATCTAGAATCCAGAAGATCAAGTTTGCACAAATTTAAAAAGAGGCCCGAATCACTGCAGGTCTTCAGAATCCAGGTCTTAAAGTGGGGAGGGGTGCATTTCAGTTTTTCTAAATGTATAGGTGAGAACGTCTCAGGTTACTTTGCTGTAACCCTGTTCCCTGAGAAGGGAAGGAGATGCGTGAAAACGCTATGGGAAACATCTTGTCATGTTGCCAGTTGTGAAGCATGTGTGTATCAAACACGCCAAATTTTGGCTTTTATAACACTCTATGGGAACGAGAGTGCCAACGTCGCCACACTGCAAGCATCTGGACCCCAAGGTTGTGTAGCATGTGGGCACAAGGCCGAGAAGGTCTCAGAACTATGCCTGGGCAGCTAACTCGAGGACCCGTGGGCCCGGAGTAGCATGAACATCCAGACTATAAATGTAACAAATGTGTGCGGAGAGGACCAACATTAACATTAGGAGGATTAATACTAGGATGCGCGTCACACACTTGCTGTAGGGGAATACCTTTTGCTAGTGCAATAGATGAGGCGATCCCCCTGGTTGAATGAGCCCTGATTCCTAGAGGCGAAATGAGCCCACGCACCTCATAGGAGAGGGCAATGGCACCTCTCACCCAGTTTAGTGGCGGCTGCTCCCTTTTTCGGTTGCGGCCCCAAAACATGTAAAGGCTGTTCTGACTTACACCACTAGCTGATGCGGTGGACGTAAATCTGAAGAGCCTGTACTGGACACAGTAAGTGAAGTCTTTTCTGCTCCAAAGCTGTAAAGGCGGAGGACAGAAGGCTTCAAAAACAATAGGTTACATGTTGGGTTTATGGAACTTTTCGGAAGATAGGTTAGTGAAGATGCAATTACATACATCCTGAGAGTACTAGGGCACAAGCCTGGGGACAACTTTTTTTTACAGAAACTCCAGCACTGAAACAATTCGGCCGTGGACTGGGTCTACCTGCTTCGCACGCACTTGCTGCAGGGGAATACCTCTTGCTAGTGTAATAGATGAGGCAATCCTCCTGATTGAATGAGCCCTGATCTCTAGAGGCGAAGTGAGCCCACGCGCCTCATAGGAGCACAATAGATAAAACACACAAAGGGGGCACCAACCCTTAAATACATTCCTTTTGAGAGCATAAGTTCTGACTGGAAGACCAGCTTGACTTAATTGATCCCATTCAGGGACCGAAAGTGAAGGTTCCAAAGCTTGGGCCGGGGATGAAATATCGTCCCCTGTGCCTGAGACTCAGCCAACAGGGCGCTATCAATAAGAGGCACAAAGGCTGTTAATGGACACTCGCCAATACTCCCGGGAGCAGAGCTATCAGGAAAAACGCATGAAGGCGTAATCGTGAGGCTCTTTGCACCCCAATCTTTACGAGGGGGTGGCTGGCTCAAAAACACTCTCCTTGTGTTTCACGCCTAGCAAGAGTCAGACCCGGTCAAGACTGGGTGGCCGACAGTCCCGACTCTTGAGCACAGCGGCGAAGGAATTTCAAGAAGGCTTGTTCATATAACTTTGCCTCATGAACCAAGTGGCGACCGAGTTAACGATATCGCCAAACAGTCTAGAAGGTAAGATGGGGGCATCCAGGAGGAATGCACAATCCTTATCCTTGATGCGCCTGAGATTCAGCCACAAATGCCTTCCCGTGAAAACCATCGCAGCCATAAAACGGCCTATAGCATGAGTCGTCTGCTTTGTTGCACGCAAAGACAAGTCTGTGGCCCGGTGTAATTCCAATATGCCTTATTATTTTATTTTTTTTTGAAGAGCCCCGCCAGATGGTCATGTCTCTCAGCCAGTCAGTGTGGTAGGCCTGGAAGACCGCAATGGTGTGCAATGGAGCACCAACTTGACCTGCAGCCTGAAAAGCTTTTCCCTCCAGGGAATATAAAAGTCTGCACAGCTTAAAAAGGAGTATTAGCTTTTCAGGAAGGGTGATGTCCCAGGAGGAAGATAGCCTGGAAGCGTCTTTTCTATCTGGGCATCATCATATAACTCCATGCTTCCACATCAACTATATTTAAACAAATAAATAAGTCGATGGCAGGAAGCACGGGATAATACAGCTTACTCCATGAAAGGGTTAACACATATGGAGAGAGCTAATGGGGGGAGAGAGCATCGTTGAGGCTCCGCCCCCAGCCAACCGACAGAAACTGCCGTCTAATACTTTTTTTTTTTCAAGTGCTTGGAGGCTGTTTTCATCTCCGCGGAAGCAAGAGAGGATGTTTATCCTTGCCCATTCACAAAAAGCGCAGGGCCCGCCTGAGAGCGGACAGAATGATTTCCTGATCCAACGAGGAAGTGAGCGATAGGAGTTTTAAATCTGTTTCTCACAGCTCTGCCAGATACAGTTTTAAGCCCCAGAAATTACTGCTTCGATTAAAGTGCTCAAGCGCGCCCCGCATTCCTTGAGAATTAGCAGTAATTATTAAAAAAAGAATATATATATATATATATATATATATATATATATATACTCCTGTCTTCTGAACATCTAACTGAGCACTGACTTGTGTGTTTCTTTAAGGGGTTTTCTGAGCTCAGACGGGACAGCAGAATACAGGCGGAGCACTGAGTAGACCAAAGGGGGTTTACCAAAATTCAAGAAATCCTTACAATTTGGGGGCTCTGTCCGGGATACCTCTAATCAGGTAAGTGCTGCTTTTTTATTTTTCTCTAAATCAAATTCAAATTTTATTTGTCACATACACAGTCATACACAGTACGATATGCAGTGAAATGCTTATAAGAATAGAGCAAGCACGCTCCCTGTTTTTTGGTATCTGGACCATATAAGGGGGAGGATTGTCTTGTGGTTTTTATGCCTGTTTAGCGCGCACTCACTTCTGAAGGTTACTTGAACTGAAGCATAAGTATGGAAGTTGTATTTTGTCACCTGCTACTTGTTGTCTTTGTGTGTTGTTTAAGATATTGGTTATTTCTGTCGTGGGTTAATTTACATTTATAAAATGGGTAATAAGACCACAACTACTTATGCAAAATCCTTTTGTGAGCTGCCCATCTGTGCCTGTCTCCCCATACCCACAAAACCGTGCTCACCTTCGCCGGAAGGGTGTGCCTCAGGAAAGGGAAAGACTCCCAAGAGGGTGTCAGGACGAATTCCTGACAGCCCTCTTTTGGATGATCCCGAAGATACTGATGGTGATGATGATGATAATCCGGACGATGAAGGTCCGGATGAGAGGTCTCGCCCCAAACCTCGACAAGAAAACACTGCGTTTGTTTTTTCCATGGAACCAAAAGGGTCCAAAAATCCTTCGATGTCAGGATGAACTAACCTAGGCGACCAGATGACTTAGCTTTAGCGATTAGCCTAATGTAGCGTGATTTACTTCCGGGTCCTAGTGCCGGTCGCAGATTGATTGTGCATGACAGTACCCCCCTGTCCAGGGCCGGCTCCTGACGGTCCTGGGGTGGAGGATACCCGACGACGGTAGTCTCGGATTAATTTAGGGTCGAGAATGAACCGGGCCGGGACCCAAGACCGTTCCTCGGGGCCGTAGCCTTCCCAATCGACCAGGTACTGGGTGCCCCTGCCCCGAGGGCGTGAGTCGAGGATCCGGCGCACAGTGTAAGCAGGACCACCGTCGATGATCCGGGGAGGAGCAGGGGGGGTGGGTGAATTAATTGGGGAGGTGGTGAAGTGTTTTAGTTGGGAGGTGTGGAAAACTGGATGGATCCGGAGCGCCGCAGGCAGCTGGAGCCGGTAGGTGACAGGGTTTATCCGGTGGGTGATGCGGTATGGACCGATGAACTTGGGAGATAGTTTGCGGGATTCTGTGTGCAGGTGCAGATTCTTTGTGGAGAGCCATACCTTGTCACCTACGTGGTACAATCGTCCCGGAGGGTGTCGCCGGCGATGCTGGGTGACGTAGGTGGTATTGGCGCATTGGATGGCGAGGTTGGCTTGGTTCCATAATTGCCGACACCTACGAACCAACTGTTGGGCCGATGGTACTTCAACCTCCAGTTCTTGATGGTTGAACATCGGAGGTTGGAAACCATAACATACCTCAAATGGACTTGAGTTGGTGGCCGAGGAGACGTGGAGGTTGTGGGACAGCTCGGCCCATTTGAGGTAGCGGGCCCAGGAGCGCTGGCAATCCGAAACAAAACACCTCAGGTAGCGTTCCAGTTGTTGGTTGGCCCATTCTGTCTGACCATTAGCGGTAAACTGGGGCCCCCTGTCCGAGACGATGTCCTTGGGGAACCCATGCAGGCGGACTACGTGTTGTAATATCAGCTCGGCGGTGTCTTTGGCTGATGGGAGTCTGGTGAGAGGCACCAGGTGTACGGCTTTGGAGAACCGGTCGACGATGGTTAAGATGGTGTTCTTTTCTTCGGAAACCAGCAGACCTGTGATGAAATCTAAGGCGATGTGCGTCCAGGGCAGTCGGGGAACGGGCAGTGGCTGGACCTCTCTGGGGGTAGGTTGGTTTGAGTCCTTGGCTCTGGCGCACACCGGGCACGCCTGAACGAACTCCTCAACGTCCCGCCTCATGGTGGGCCACCAGAACGCCCGTTTTACAAACTGTAGAGTGCGCCGGGTCCCAGGGTGTCCTGCGACGGGCGAGGAGTGGCCCCACTGGAGGACTTCGGGTATCAGATGCTGGGATACAAAGAGTCGTTCAGGCTGCACACCTGCTGGCCCAGTCTCCGCAGCCTGTGCTCTTGGACCCAAGGCGGTATGACAGATGGAAGTTGAAGTGTTCAAAAAACAATGCCCACCATGCCTGTCGTGGATTGAGTTGTTTTAAATTCCGGATGGTGATGAAGTTCTGATGATCCGTCCAGACCATGAACGGCTCACTGGAGCCCTGGAGCCAGTGACGCCATTCCTCCAAGGCCCGCTTTATGGCCAACAGCTCGCGGTCCCCTACCCCGTATCGCTGCTGAGTGGGGTCAAATTTCTTGGAGAAGAAGCCACAGGGATGTAGCTTCTGGTCTGGACCTCGCTGAGAGAGAACAGCACCAGCGCCCACATCTGACGCGTCCACCTCTACAACGAACGGTTGGTTGGCATCTGGGTGAAGAAGAATGGGTGCAGTGGTGAAGCGGTAACAGAGTTCTTGAAAGGCAGAGGTGGCTTCAGGAGTGAGATGGAAGGGACGAGAGGAGGGCCTGGTCAGACTGGTTAGTGGTGCTGCAACTGTACTGTAGCCCCGGATGAAGCGACAATAGAAGTTCGCAAACCCGAGAAACCGTTGAAGCTGTTTGAGAGTCCTGGGTAGGGGCCAATGACGAACAGCTTCCAGTTTCTGCGGATCCATGGCCACACCCTGGGACAAGATGACAAAACCCAGGAACGTGGTGGAGTGCTGATGAAAGGCACACTTTTCCAACTTACAGTACAGTTGGTGAGCGAGCAATCTCTTAAGAACCGCCCGTACATGTTGAATATGTTCTTCGGTGGTGCGAGAGTAGATGAGGATGTCGTCCAAGTATACAAACACCCATCGGCCTAACATGTCTCTCAGGACATTGTTTATGAATTGTTGGAAGGCCGAGGGTGCGTTGCATAGTCCAAAGGGGATGACCAGGCTCTCGTAATGTCCCGTGGGAGTGATGAAGGTTGTTTTCCACTCATCGCCCTCTCTGATGCACACCAAGTTGTAGGCGCTCCGGAGATCCAACTTTGTGAACACGGTGGCACCAGAGAGGGCGTCCAGGGTTGAGTTGGTGAGCGGCAATGGATGTCGGTTTTTGATAGTGATTTTATTCAACCCCCGATAGTCGACACATGGATGAAGTTCACCCCTTTTCTTCTTCACGAAGAAGAAGCCAGCGGCCGCTGGCGACGAGGAGGGCCGGATGGTTCCTTGGCAAAGGGCACTGGCGATGTATTCCTCCATCGCCTGTGTCTCAGCAGCCGGCAGCAAGTACAGATGGCCACGGGGGGGAACAGAGCCTGGCTGCAGCTCTATCGCCAGGTCGTAAGGGCGGTGTGGTGGAAGGTGAGTGGCTCTCCGTTTACAAAAAACTGCAGCCAGGTCACGGTAGGCAGAAGGAATGGCGTTGGTGTCGACATCGGGGGCCTCGGACTCCGTGGAACACGTCCCAGCTGGGTCCCGTAGGCACAACTCAGTGCAGGTCGACCCCCACTGGAGGATTCTATTTCTGGTCCAGGAGATGAAAGGGTCATGCTGTAGCAGCCAGGGGTATCCGAGAATGATGGGAGGTGAGGAAATGGATGTGAGGTGGAATTGAATGGGTTCGTGGTGTTGATTTATGATGAGGGTGATGGTCTGAGTCTGGTGTGATGGGGCTGGATGACAGGGGCCGACCGTCAACAGAAGTGATTTGCACTGGCTGGGATAACGCCTCGATCTTTACCCCCATTTTTTTGGCATAAGTGGAGTCAATGAAGTTGCCGGCGGCACCGGAGTCGATGAACGCTGCACTTCTGACTCGTTTGTGGCCAAACTGGAGGATTACCTGAATAGTAAGACATCTTGGACGCCCTGGCGCAGAGTAGCGATCTTCCGGGTAAGCTTATTGATTAGCTCGACCATGTTGAAGAGATGCGCGTAATCCGCTGGGTTCACCGCTTTAGGCTTAGTCATTCTGTTAGGATGAACTAACCTAGGCGACCAGATTACTTAGCTTTAGCGATTAGCCCAATGTAGCGTGGATGGTGAACCCAAACGCGGAAGAGAGCGAGTAGGTAGGATAACCACGCGTTTTAGTTTAAGGACTCTCACAAAAGGGGAGCAAGAGAAAAACACAAATTTAATCCGCGTCCTATAAACACACTCAATATCAGAAAGCGAAACCCAATAAAGTGAGTACTCACGAATCGATGGATGGACAACCAGAACCAACATGGGCTGAACTCAATGACTGAGCGTTGAATCGTGGTTTGTTTACTCCTCTTATACTTCCTGGTTCGCGACCGCTTTACTTCCGGGTCCTAGTGCCGGTCGCAGATTGAGTGTGCATGACATTTGACCATCTGGAAGCACGCTGAAGGACATTATTAAGATGCTCCCTTCTCCCAACAAACCTTTAGAAACCTTTAAATTTTGTTGATATGCTGATAAAGGCTTCTAGGCACTGTCAGCAGGTGGGTGTAGATTATTGCTTTATTTTGCAATCGGTTTTGGGAGATGGGTACGATGAAGCTGAATTGATAAAAACGATAAAATGCTGAGACCCTAAAACAGACAAATTGGCCGTAGTAGAAAAATGAATGACTTGCTTTGAGGTAATTCTAATGAGGCTATAAAACTTTTAAAAGATGAGACAACTCCTTTTTTTTTTTGCATGTTAGCAAGCTAGTCAGTATCTGTCATAGGTAACTAATTATAGACAAGAAAAGAGTGAGACTCCAATTAAGTTTCTTGAGAGGTTTTGAGAGACCTGGACCCTTTTCGGTGGTATGCCCCTGCCTGAAGCAAACCCTAATTCCTAAATCCTCACTTAGTTATTAACCTAGTTAACCCAGTGTAAGTATGTATCCAATTATGTAAACATTAAAGCACTTTTTGTAAGTCGCTCTGGATAAGAGCGTCTGCCAAATGCCTAAATGTAAATTTAAATGTAATTCAATTTCCTTATCACCTTCTTGAATAATTGTCAACCAAAAATCATGAAAATTTTAAAGTGACAATTGTCAGATCGTTCTACAATGTCTATTAGGCGAGCGTGTGAGAACCATGGAAGGAGATAGATATTTTAGAAAATAAACAAGTAGCATGTTTGTTTATGGAGAGTGAAGGATGTTACTTTGTACTTTTGAGTCACCTTAGGTTAATGAGCTGCCCTTTATAGATTTGTGTATAGACGGTTCCGTATTCTCTTTCTTGGTGAATACGGGAGCTACAATGTCGTCTTTGGGTCATGATTATGAGGGGCCGCACTCGAATAAAAGTATAAGCTTTGTGGGAATTGAAGGGGTTGCTCAACGAAATTATCTGTAACATGTCATATCGTTACAGTTACAGTTACGGTAACTGTAACATGTCCTTTAGATAAGGGAATTCATCTCTCTCACCATTTTGTTTGTATGCCTGATTAATCTGTTAGGTCGCGATTTAATGAGCTTACCACACATGTCCTTGATTTTTCTGGCTCGAAACTTACTGTTGAAGTGAGCATTTTTCTGTTATTGACCTTTGTTCTGCCTTCTTCTGTGTTCCTGAGGGAGGGCAGACACAGCCATTGTTCGCCTTCACCCACAGGGGGTGTCAGTTCACCTGGTCTTATCTTTTGCAGGGTTTATTGACTCGCCTGCTGTTTTTTCAGCTGTAGTAAGAGATGCATTTGGTGATCAAACTCTCCCCACTGATTCTGTTGTCCTATTGCACGCAGATGATTACTGGTGTCCGCCGCTTCGCCTGCTGTCTGCAAAGAAGCCACTATTTGTCTCCTAAAACACCTGGCACAGAAGGGTTTCAAGGTATCTAAGAGTAAATCGTTAATGGTAATTTTACTTGTGATAGGTGTGTGTTAGTGAGCACTCTGATGGAGAAGATATTAACCCTCTGAGGTCCGGGGTGATTTTGGGCCCCTTGAGATGTTTGGACATGCTCTGATATTTGTGCTTTTTTCAGCTACTTATAATATATTATTGACCAACCTGTATTTTTCTTGTAATCAGCACAAACTGTTCTACAATAATACCTGACCAAAATGAATGTATGTGTTTGCATTTTTTAGGAAAAAAATATTATGCATGGTTAGTAAGTTTTGTGAAAATAAAAGTAGCTTAAATAAGGCCATGAAACTCATACAGAACATTTGTTCACAAGACTTTTTAAGAACTGGGCTGGTGGACTAGTGGTTTTGCTTCAAAATGATGTGAAAATTATCTTTTTTACTTGCTCACAGAAAACAATATAGTGGTTAAAATTTTTTAAGTTACTTTTTGAGTGTAAAGGGTCTATGCGAGAAGGCGTGAACTTTCATTACTAATGCAGTGATTCACACCTGAGTAGACAAAGGCCTGCATACTGATCTGCATAATGAGCCATCAGACAGGTATGTGACTGAGAGAGGAGAGTTACAAGAAAGAATCTGAGGACAAAATAAGGTATATATTTTCAGTGTTTAGGTTATTTGAGAATGTATTTGACACAAAAAAACTTAAGATTTACTTGTGAGTTCAGTTAAACAGTTCATTATGCCTAAACAATTAAAGTTGACTTTTTAGCTGCATTACTGCAGTCATTATAATAGAAAATATAGCTGTTATAACTAATTACACCTAAATTACATGTTAAAATATATAAGTGTAAGAACAATGCAAAAAAACACTGATGATGCCAATAAAAACTTTAATTACACTTTCAGTTTTAATCGTACAGACAAGATCTATATATTAATTGAATCTGTAAAGTGTCTACTTATTTGTATGCACACATGTTAAAAATAAAACTTTGTGCATTAATAAAATAAAGAAAATAACCCCGGTGCGCTGTCTGTCACTTTGGTCTGTGTGAACTGCAGGAAGGGCTCTAGGACAGCACAGGTTCTCTAAGATAGTGGTACATGCTGAAGCTAACGATATACGCCTTCCTCAGTCAGAGATTAGAAAGAATAATTTTACAGAGGTGTTTAAACTAGCGAAGGCGATGTCCGATGAAGTAGTATGCTCTGGTCCCATCCCAATAAGACGTGGCGACATAGCTTACAGCTGGTTATGGTCGCTGAACCGCTGGATGTCCAGGTGGTGCTTGTTGTGGAAAAATACTCAGAGTCAGGCTTTGCTTACAGAAGATTACGACCTTTATTATCATGCAATAATGGCCGGAGCTGCACCATGGACACAACTGAATGTCTGGTCCGTTTTCACCATTATATATGCAGGGCTCGCTGTACATCCCTTCAACATCTGGTTCCCATTGGGGGCCCTCTTTAGCTCACAATGAAGGTGCCCCAATGTAAAGCTCTGGGTTCCTATGCACGCGCACACAAAGGAGCCTATGTCTCAGCTTCGCACACACATCCCCGATTATATACAGATATGGTACCTTCTATCCCCCAAAAGTAAGTAAAATCAAATGAAATTAAATAAAAATTTCTCCCATATCCCCCCCCTCTGGGGCTTATAAGTCCCACACTAATTGTTTACTCTAGAGTGCGACTCCATGAGCTAGTCTTCCTTACACTAACTGGTGATTAAATTAAATCACTGGATTTTTATCAATGACCAACCTATGGATTCGTACTGTAGGGAAGATCAAGCCAAACTTCTCCGCCCTTATTTGACTAGGACAGAGTAAAAGACTTGACCTCCATGACCTTATACTTCCCATAACCCAATAACATGACATGAACATGTAAATAATACAGTGATTTTCTAGGATTACATCAATTGGATAAATCATATAACCTACACTCTTAACCTGGATTTTGTCTAAACCAAAAAATGTAAGCAGTCATTACGTATTCTTTATTATTTTTTTTTTTTTAAAAAGTTGTCACTGCTAAAAAGTATTAGTTGTTTGCACTATTTAGACAAATAATTGTCTACACTGATCAAGTTAAGAAGACATCACTCAGTATGTTACGTTTTTGAAAAGGGGGAGGGGCTTTTTTTTAAAGCAGGTCGCTTGAGCAGAGAGCTGCAGCTGCTTCAAGAGAAAGGTTGACGAGCCAACGGTTAATTGTTGAAAACAACGTGAATCGGGGAGTTTATAAAGAGTATTATCTGCAAATATCTTTCTGAAAAAAAGTGCTAACCCAAAATATGGACCGATGTTGAACTCTAAAAAGATGATGAAGTGTTAATGTGCAGATAGACGCTTTTTTCCCGTCGGTTTAGATATAACGTTAACTTTTAATTCAGCCATTTTTGTCATTTCATATATTGTAACATTATCCGGAGTGTTTTTGTATGCTCACAGTTTAGCTGCAATGTGTTTATTTCGTTAACTTTGTTATTTTTTTCCTCTGGTTCGCACTCATGCATGTAACGTTAAGAGTCCATGCATGTAACTTACATGTGCTTTCCATGTGGTTAATGCTAGCGTGTGTAATTTTTGCTACTTTAAGTTTTGCATTATTGATTTTTTATATAGCTGTTAACTTATCGAAAATTGGAATAATGTTGTGTTATTTTTACTAACCCTTTTAATGAAGAGTTGAAAAAGCAGTCATAACCAATTTATACATTAGTTTGCATGTTTCAGACTATTTGTTTAACATAATTAATAGCTATTTAATGACTAATGTCTTGAATGTGTTCTGTTAGGACTCTGCTGATGATCATGTGTTCCAAGACCTTGACCTTGGAATCCTTCTTGTTGAGCTCCATCCTCTCTGCATCTCAATCCAGCCTCATTTAAGATTGTCATCGAGGGAGAAGTTGTGATGGAAAGCATTAAAGACTTGCCAAAGGCGATCTAGTTTTAATGCATGTTTAGTCATTCATAGGGATATGGCATATTGTTGAATACTATGTGTTCATGTTACTATAAGCAATTTGTACAGTTGTTGACTAACAAACAAGAATTGCATGTCAAAAAATGTTACATGTCTTTTGTATGACAAGTTCATACATGGATAAATACACTGTACTGCCTGTTTTTATAAGCAATAAAAACATTAGAATGTGGTAAGTTTATTTCTTTAACTAGTATTTCTTAATTATAAGGCATTATGTAATATGACATCAATACTTAGAATTAATATTCAATAAGATTTTTTAATATAAATTGTACACCAAAAAAAAATAGTGTGAACTAATGGTTTTTAGTAAAGACTACTAATGCAAACCTGATTTGTCTACTGCACCCACTAACATTTTAATGTTTATAAAGCTTAACCCGTTTAGTTTTAGATTTGTAAAAACTAATCTTGATTAGTGCAACGGGTTTCCACACAAATTTCTAGTAAAGTCAACTAATTCGGGTTAAGAGTGTACAATGAAACATACATAACACAATACAATTTTTAAGAATAGATAGAATTTTAAACAGCCTTGTCGTAATATAATAGTCTTCAACCCAGATGCTTTGCGCATCGTAGAGAGTCAGTTGGAGCCCTCAAGAGAGGTTGCCAGCACGTCATTATGGGCTCATGCCATGGACGATACACATCTATATATGAACCAGTAAAGTCTCTTATTAGAGTTATATATGGGTGAGTTAGGGATATCCTTGATGACCGTTTCTAGAAATTTATCCTTGTCTGTTGTTTAAATTAATAAATTTCATTAGACACAATAACGTCACCCATTAGCTGCTTCAATAAAATTTCTGCATCTGGAATAAAAGAGAACGCTGTTTAGTGGCATTACACTGTCATAATTTGTTTAAGGCTTGCTTCCTTCTCGTGCACTTTTCCTGTGGAGGAAATTAAAATTAGTAATTAGTAATAGAAATGCATTTATACAATATAGAGGACATGAATCATTGTCACACATAATCTGTACAGTTCTTTGTCCTGTCAATTGTGTAAGGGGGAAACTGGACTCAGTCAGTCAGTCAGTCTCGTCTGTATCAGAAGTGGGGTGCTGCTCTTAAGCAGTTTCTCATACTTAATTTGGAGCAGCGGAGTGTTTGACGCTGTGCAATTTGGTATTCAACTTGTGCCAATAGTTGGTTATTTCCCAATAAAGATTCGATTTCTTTGCACTTTTGTTACTATTTGATGTTAGGTCCTTCTTTCTTTCTTCCTCAGTTTTCGGTACTTATGTTTTGGGAACTCTAGTGTAATGGTTCAAGTGATACCACGTGGTTTTGCCTTTCACTTGAATTACTGTTGGAGTGGCTGCCACAATTTTGTGGGACCCCTCCCTCCTGGGCTTGTGCCATATCCTCCTGAACACTCGCAGATAGACCTGGTCTCCTGGAGTGGTGGGACATGGAGCGTCTTTTCCTTCATCGCCTCCTTGCTCTTTTCCTGCACATAAATTGCTTCATATATGGCAGTTAGTTATGTTCATATGAGATTTTTGCAATTGTTTTAGCGGTGGGCCTTTATATGGCTTCTACAGAATGGCACAGGCATGGGTCGACCCATAAGCATTTCATGCAGGGTGTGTATTTCTGTTAGTTTGCATGCTTGTTAATTCATTGGTGCAAAAAGTAAAGCCTCAACCCAGTTAAGCCTTGTACTACTACAAATATTATTAATTATGGCTTTGGGATTGCCATTTATACTTTCTATTTTCTCCTGGGACTGTGGACATACCCAAATCTTTGCTATGTTCCCAACCGTTGTAATACCTGCCTTACATTTTCTGAATGAATACTGATCCATTATCTGAACTGATCTCTAACGAAATTTCAAATCTAGGTATCACTTTCCTTGTGATTTAATAACTATTCCTGCTCCTTCATCTGCAGATGGTATTGACTCTACCTATCTACTAAATCTGTCAGTTATTACAAGCATGTACCTTTCGCCTCGAACCCTACTTTATCATGTCCACATAGTTCACCACAAAGTGCTTGAACGGTCACTCTGGAACCGGTATATGACCAATAGGTGTCGCTGCTTCCTTCATGACATTATGCTTAGCTCATATTTCAAATGAAGCTAGGAACTCATTCAGCATAGCATGCAGATATGAAGACCAATACCCAGGTTGCTTGATTTTTCTCACAACCTCTCCTCTTGCACAAAAGTCAAATCTATGAGCATCTGAAATCAAAATGTGTAACAGTACTGTGGGTGCTATGATCAGACCTTAATGTGAACACCAAATACTCTGTGCGTCCTTCTGCGCTCCCCTCTGGAGCCACATCGAGTGCTCGTATGGACCTGCTTGATGTTGAACCCGAATAATATCCTCCAACTGAGGCTGCGGTTCTATAAGGACTATTGGCACCTGCACTGCCAGCTGAAACTTTGATGCTCGCTTTGCTTCTAAGTCTGCTATATTGTTACCCTTAGTGACATAGTCATTTCCCTTTTTATGGGCCTGGCATTTAATGACAGCCAACCGTCTTGGTAGCATCATAGCAGATATTAGGTTACTTGTTTGTTCAGCATGTTAAATGGGAGTTCCTTCACTCCTTTTAAACCCTCTTAGCCTCCATACCACTCCAAACAGATGACATGCACCATGCAAATAGGCTGAATCTGTAAAAATATTTGCCCTTTTCATAATTGGCAGGTGGCTGTGGGCACCTTTCAGCTCAGCTAATTGAGTAGAACACGGTTACGAACAATTCTGAGATAAGACGGTTTAAAGTCTTTTCCATTCTTCATTGTTATTGGATACCTAGTGTGACTTCCTATATGGTCTCTAAACTAGACCCATCAGCAAAGTAAGTGATTTCTGCATCAGATATCGGTTAAGACATGATCAGGCCATATCCTAGTAAATGGCAATGAATTCTCCACACAATCATGAGACACTTCTTCATAGGCATAAGGGATTAATTTAGCTGGGTTAGCTGTGTCACATCGCTTTATAGTAATGTCGGGATATGTGAGCAGTGAAGAATAACCTAGAATGCCAGCTTGAGTTAGAACAAATTTCCGTTGTTTTATCAACTGTACAACCTATAGGTAACCTAGTCAACGTAGATGATTTTCCATATGCATAAGGTACAGCTGCAAGACCCTGTTGATAGCATGGTGGGTATCCTTAAGCTATATTATCTAGCTTAGTGCTGTAGTAAGCTAGGGGCTGGTTTTCCCTATCACAGCAAGTTCATCACTACATCGATATAGCTGAGGCAGATCCAACAGCTCGGTAAGCCACATACAGATAGAATGGCTTGATATAATCAGGTGTACCTATGCATTTTTTGTTAATGGATTCAAATGCTAACAGTACATGTGTGTTCCATTTTAAGGGAGCATTTAGATCTTGCAGCTTTTCTTCTCTCATTATTTCCCATAGTGGATCTGTTTTCACTGCATACTCCTCACTCCAGTCAGCATGAAACCTGTTATCCCTAGAAAGGTCATCACTGTTTATCTGGTTGTGACACTGATGCTTTGCTTATGCCTTCTAATTAGGTAGGCACTACGGCTATCGTCTCATGTGAAATTAGTCACCTTACCCATTCAACTTGAGGCTCGCAGTATTGTAGTTTAGCTTTGGACACTCTATGACCTCCCTGAGCTACATAGCTTACTGAGTACCTTAATTGAATCCCTATGGCATGCTTCTAATGATGATAAACATATTAAACACTTATCCATATGCTGACAAAGGATATTTATTTTCTCCTTAAACCTCTTAAATCAGCTTCCAAATCTGATTATATATATGCAGTGAGTGGTTGAACCTCCATGGCATTTTTGGTACATATATTTACAGATCCCCCGAGATCCTGAGCTGCCCATGGTACAGTATAACTGTCCCAGTACACCTTTAACTAAAATTCAAGGTAAATTGGAAATTATGGAGCTAGGTTCCTAAGTCTTCCAGTGTTCCTTCTTTGTTTCCACCTGCCCATATTAAATAACAAATCCTCTTCACCATCATCCTACTGTACAAAGACTTATGCCCAGTCCTTAATGTTGTATCTATCTGACTTCTTACTTGTCCTGGTGTTAGTGCTCCTGTCTAACCTCTCTCATTTATCTGTACCCTTTCCTGTTCCTTTATCTTATCCTCTTCCCCACATAGCTTTTTCATTCTCTGTAAATCTGCCTCTACTTTCTTATAACAATCAACGGTGTGCTTTCCTCTCTACTCCTTCTCCTCTCCTTTTTCAACCTCACACCTCGCTCTCTGTCGTCTCCATCTAAATCTACATGACCTTCCATTTGCATTTCTTCAACACTTAACATTCCCTTAAACATTGGGAAATTACCTTTTGTCTGCACATATGTAACTAGCGTTTCCTCTCCATTACTCTCTTTTTCTGTGCCTCACTGTCTGACTTTCTCAACTTTTTTCTCACTTGCTTTTTCTTTTTTACCAACTCTACTCATTCTTCCTTAAACCGAGCTAGGACCTCTCTTTCGTGCTGTCTTTTTAACTCCTCTGGACCCGCTTTTTCTTTCTTGCCGCCATTTTTTAATTATAATTAAGGTTCTATCTCCTCACTATGCCACATCTAAGGTCCCCTCCTTTGGCCATTTTGTAATCATATCTTTAGTTCGCTTTTGCCATTTATTGGAGATCTTAGTTATGAGATCTGCACACAAAGAATGCTTTAGCACTAATATCTCCACTGGAGAGGTTGCCATTATGCTTTATAGCCTGTCACCACAACTTAGATATTCTTACGTTATCTTATGCTTATGCACTTATTTAATGATTAAATTTGCTTACAACAAGATACAACATTGTATAATCACAAAAATGTCCGTCTTCCTTAACAAGGCTCAACAGTTATAACCACTTTTTAATATACAATATTTTACTATTTGCCTATTAGCTTGCCAAAAAGCACAGTATTCTTATACACAGTGAACACTTTCATCAATAACTGATTAATGCCACAGTATTAATATGGGGTTTAGACACATTTACCACTCCACACTATTTATTTATAGGCTTATGCATTCATACTTTGTCCGTCTTTTCCTAAAAAAATAGGGCTTATTCTTTGCATACTTGTCCCCTTTGCTAATTAGGGCTCATACACACACACATCTCCGATCCGGCAACAAGCTGCCCCCCCCTGAGGGTTGTACACACAACACATAGAGCTCTCACACACTCAGACAGTAACAGACAGACACAACATCAATTAGACACAAACAATTGCAATTGCATTCAACTTAATGGCACAAAATAGTGCTCCACATAGAAAAAAGATATAAAATAAAAGCCACAAAAACCTCATACAATACCTTTTTTGGGTGGCTACACAATGCTTATAATGTACAACAGTACATTCCTCATAGGCAAACATATCAATAAAAGCCACAAAACCTCATACTGTACAATACAAATTTTAAGGTGGCTACCAAATGCTTACAACACCGAAAGGTGTTCCTCATACGAAAGGGTATTTTTTATTAATTGCTGCGTATCCTCACACAAGCAATATTACTAATTAAGCACAATTCCTTATTAACTTGCTTCCCACTCCTGTCATCCATCAAGGCCCACTTGACAACGAGTACAAATTAATATCAAGACTATCTACCTTTTTACATTGCCTTCTTAGCAACTCAAATAGACACTCAAATGCGTTCTCTCATACCATCTGTTATTGCTGCCATCAATCAATGCCCTCTTGACAACAAAACAGACAAATGCAATGCTTATTTTATCAATTTACTATTAGTACAACAGATAGTAAGATGATGCATGCATTCTCTTCTGGAAACAAAGCCCATTTTAAATTACTTGAGTTGGAGAGGCCTTTGTCAGGCGTCTTTACCACCATGGGTGATCCTCAGCAAACAACACAAACTAAGTATATATAAGCAAAAGTTGCTTACCTTTGTAAGTGGCCACTTGTTTGTGTTGCTGACCAAGGAAGCCCATGCTGATCAGTCACCTTTGCCCCTTTACCACCCTGCTCGCAGCGCCAAGATGTTGTGGAAAAATACTCAGAGTCAAGCTTTGCTTACAGAAGATTACGACCTTTATTATCATGCAATAACGGCCGGAGCTGCACCATGGACACAACTGAATATCTGATCCGTTTTCACCATTATATATGCAGGGCTCGCTGTACATCCCTTCAACATCTGGTTCCCATTAGGGGCCCTCTTTAGCTCACAATGAAGGTGCCCCAATGTAAAGCTCTGGGTTCCTATGCACGCGCACACAAAGGAGCCTATGTCTCAGCTTCGCACGCACATCCCCGATTATATACAGATATGGTACCTTCTATCCCCCAAAAGTAAGTAAAATCAAATGAAATTAAATACAAATTTCTCCCATATGCTCTGAAAACATGGACAATTGGAAGCGCTTTAAAGGCAAAGATGGCCTGTTAGCGCAGGACCGTGTCTATTCCACTCGGGAAGGTGCTGCTCTCATTTTCTGTAGTATAGCTCATAGTCTCAGAAGAGGCCTAGTTAATCTGTGACAATCCAGAGCCCAGGCCAGGGAAAAGACAGACAGGCTAAACCAACCGTCTGCTAACTGCATAGAGTCGTCATTCAGGGTTCATCATATTGAGACTGTGTCTGTTCCCCGAGTTAAGCAAAAATGTAGAAAGACTCAAAGTCTGTTTTAGTAATTTAATTAACATAGATACCACAAACTTGGATCACACTGAATGCGCAGCCGGCACCTCTGATCTGAAGCTAAGACTGTTAAATATAAGATCTCTCGCATCTAAAGCAGTTACTGTTAATGAAATTATCACGGATCAGGAATTTGATATTCATTGTTTAATTTAAACCTGGATTAAACAGGACGAGTATGTAGCTTTAAATGAAGCTTTTCCTTCTGGAAACAGCTACATACATCAGCCTTGGTTAACTGGTAGAGGAGGAGGCGTCGCAGTTATTTACAATGATAATCTGACTATCGAACAAAAACACAGACACAAATTAAACTTATTTGAAGTTCTCTATAGTAACATAAGTGTATATCAGATCACTATATACATTATAGTCATAATGTATGCGCAGCACCACGCTACCATACTAAATGTTCATTTACATCAAATACCACACAGAGTTCTATCAGTAATATTCCAGAGTTAACAACTTTGATTGGATCATCGTCTGACCCCACAGAACTCAATCGGGCGACTAAATATTTAGACTCGACATTCTGTTATACCTTAGATAATGTAGCTGCAGTTAAAAGAAAAATTATTAGAGATAAGAAACTCGCTCCCTGGTAAAACGACCACACACGTACTTTAAAACAGACAGCTCGGAAATTAGAACGTAAACGTAATTTTTTGCTCATATGTGAAACATATCGGTTATGTTCTATGTCCGTGTAAACAAACAAAAAAAAAAAAACGCATGCATTCCGATATTTCAAGATCGGTTTCAGGCCTCCTTCATATGTGGAAATAAATTTGATATAAATCAGATATGTGCTAATGTGATTGTCATGTAAAAAGACATATCAGATTTCCAGATCGGAGTCATTGGGTTCTGTACGTCATTAAAACTGCAACTTCTTTGTGGTTTAATGACGTAATGTTATTCTCTGGTTGAAGCGTGTGTGGAATTATAACATCACAGGTAACATGGAAAGGAAAAGCACCCAGACACCCCCCCCCCCCTTTTTAATGCTTACTTGGGCTAAATATCATTAAGAAATCAGTATTTGGTGAATGAAGCATATGCACAGGCTGCAATTATGCCGTCTTTTTCTCCTTTAAAACCATGGTGACATTTCGCGAGCTTTGCATATATTGCAGAGTATCAAGCATACTTCACCTTCGTCTATCTTGGTTATGTATAGCGTGAGAACCTCCCTTTAATTATGCGCGATGTTTTTTAATGGTTTGGCAAATGTAAACACTTGTATCGCATATGAGTCATAGTTAAAAGAACGTGTAAACAGACGGTTAAAAAAATCAGATATAGGCAACCAATCAGAATTGGGCATCGAGACCTGCAGTGTAAACATAGCCTTAGGGTAGCTAGATCAACGTATCTCTCCATTCTTATAGAAAATAACAAAAAATATTTCTAGATTTTTATTAAATACACTAGATAACAAGTAAAATTGTCAAAATAAACTAGAAACAAGACCACTTCTGAAATCTCCACAACAACATAAAGTGCAATAGTGAGGACTTTATGAACTTTTTTTAATAATACAATTGTAAATATCAGGCATAAAATTGAGGCTTTGAAACCGGACAATGCAATTGATGCAGATATTAAACTAACTATGTCAGATTGGAACCTAGGAAACTTAACTTCCCTTGAAGAGAATAAACTAATTTCACTCATCTCTTACTGCGTATTCATCAACTTGTATATTGGATTCTATACCGACACATTTTCTTGAACAGAAAGTACCAGCAATAACAGAACCCCTGTTAAGAATAATTAATTCCTCACTCAGCATTGGGTATGTTCCAAAATCTTTTAAATTAGCAGTTATTAAACCAATTTTTAAGAAACCTGACCTCGACTCCTGACAGCTGTCCAATTACAGGCCAATACAGGTGTCGCCATTAAAAGCGCACGTTTCTAGAAAAGGGCAAGCTGTGAAAATGCCCTTCATTACCTGTAGGGGGCAGTCGTGTTTCAGTCTAAAGTATTGTGTGTCTACTGAAGCCGAAAATGTGTTATCTCTCTTAGGCGGCCATTGACAGCAAGCGACAGAGCTCATAAACGTGTCAAGCTCAAACTGTAAATACTGATATGTATTTGTTTTTCATTTTCTTCTCTCCTTCATTGATGATACTTACTTAAGTGCGATTTCTCTATTCAGTATTATTATTATTATTAGTAGTAGTAGTAGTGCTCTGAATTCATTATTGTTATTATTATTATTGTAACGCACCCACGCGTGTGTGCAAAAAGACTACAAAGATATATAATATGTTGGCCTAAAATATTATTGTTTTATTGTGTTTATGCGCTTTAAATATACACTAAACAATAAACACTGCCTTGTGCAAAGTGAAAGTGAGTTGCGCGTGTGGCTTTTTGATCAACGCTGAACCCAAACAGCAAAAGAACATAATAATAATAATAATAATCATCGTGATTTTAGCTGTTTATTTCCAGCATTGAATTATTATTTAATTATTCATAATTAAAGCTGCTCACATCGTGCGCGCAAAAATGCAGTGTTTAATCAGCAAGTATATGTCACTCCTCTTTATGTTTGATATGATTGGCTCATATCGGGAGCATTTTTAGTAAAGGCTGGATGAAAAAGTGTGTACCAACAACATAGCACAATGCATGTGTGTGAAAGGCTGAAATGTGGTTATGAATAAGGCTTTTAGTGAATGTAAAATGTTCGCGTGAACCCTTGGCGTGTGTGTGCGCTCTTTTACTTTGCCTACTTTCAAGTTTTGATCTAACGTCAGATGAACGCGCGCATCGATATGAGAGATTTATAAAAGATTTCTCTTTCCCAGAATTACAACAAAAACACAACAAAACGCCTTATCTCAGTCATAATATACTAACATATTTTTGCTATGTAGTGGACCGCGCGCGCACAACCTCTGGCGGGGAACACCGCACCGGCAGAAGTAGACTAATAATTATGAATGCGTCGAGGAAAACAGCAAGTAAACTGACTGGCCAAACAAACACTAACAACAACTCAAGAGCTTGTAAAAAAAATATATTATTTTGACTAGGTAATTAAGTTCACTAGCTAATGATTTTATTTGTACAAAGAATGAACTGTTATACAGTATAGTTTCTGTTTGTATCGTTTTTTTGTTTTTATAAAATAAATTACATTTAAAGACATCAAAATTTAAATATAGAAATAACTGGGAAAAAAAGACCTTTAGAATAACAAAAAAAAAATACACTTCTATCTTTGGTATAATATGGTTATAGTATAATATATCGCGGCTGTGTGACTCACCCTGTACTCTGCCTTCCAGACTCTTTGGTGGAAGTTGTTGATGTTTACTTTATTTATTAATTTTTGTTTTTGTTATTTGTTATGTTAACTACACAAAGCAGTGTCTTCCCACGTGGGAGTTTCTCCAGCATACTGTATATCAGATTGATGGGCATGAGTCCTCATCGGTTACATTTTTGGTGACAAGATTTTTTCAGCACACACTTAATCAATAATATTTTTTAAAAGTTTGATCCGGCTTAATAATTTTTTCACTTTAATTTCCTACACAGTCTAATCAGCGCTCACGCATAAAGTTTACGAGAGCACGGGGGAATTTTGTTTTACTAAATAATATTTATGCAGTAAATCAGGACCTCTTATTTCTATTTACTTTAGGTTGTTGTTCTTTTAGTGTTACTGTGTGTACTTTGCAATGTCAGACACATTCAAATGCAAATAATACACCCTCCCCAGGTGTGAATCAGCTGTTCTCACCTTTACACTTGGAGAAACTAAAATGCACCCCTCCCCACTGTGCATGGTTTCAGCAATCTGAGGAGGATCTTGAATCTTGCTTCAGGCCTCTTCTTAAATTTGTGTAAATTTAAAATCTTCTGGATTCTACATTCTAAAATTGACATTGTTCCTGTTTTTAATCCCTGGAATAAGATTTTTCTTATCATAACATGCATTGTATTGTTATTAATCACTCTACACTGCTTTTAATTACTCTACAATGTTTTCATTTTCGATTTTATTAAATAAGAAAAAAAAAGAAACCAAATAAAATTCTTCCATTTGTATTTACCCTTGTAAAATAGCATAAAAAATGATGGGTTGTGCATCGAGCGATTAAAAACAATACAATGCATGTTATGATAAGGAAACGTCTCGGGTTACTTTGCTGTAACCTTTTTCCCTGAAAAGGCGGGAACGAGATGCTGCGTGAAAACACTATGGGATACATCTTGTCATGTTGCCGGTTGTGAAGCATGTGTGTATCAAACACACCAAATTTGTGGCTTTTATAACCACGGGGGTGACGTCATCTGATAAGACGCACCTGCAGGTTATAAATAGGAGTGAACCGGTAACATTCCTCAGATTGATTTGTCCGGTCACGTAGGCAGTGCGGCACTGGGACGCAGCATCTCGTTCCCGCCTACTCAGGAAACATAGTTACAGCAAAGTAACCCGAGACGTTCTCTTGTAAAGGCTACACTCGATGCTGCGTGAAAACGCTATGGGAACGAGAGTGCCAACGCCGCCGCATGGCAAGTGTCTGGACTCCAAGGTTGTGTAGCGTGTGCGCACAAGACCGAGAAGGTCTCAGAACTATGTCTGGGTAGCTGACTCGAGGACCCGTGAGCCGGGAGTGGCATGAACATCCAGACTATAAATGAAACAAATGTGTGCGGAGAGGACCAGCCCTCCACGTCACACACTTGCTGCAGGGGAATACCTCTTGCTAGTGCAATAGATCAGGCGATCCCAGTGGTTGAATGAGCCCTGATTCCTAGAGGCGAAGTGAGCCTACGTGCCTCATAGGAGAGGGCAATAGCATCTCTTGGCAGCTTGTGGCCCCAAAACACGTAAAAGCTGCTCTGACTTACGCCACTGGCTGATGCGGTGGACGTAAATCTGAAGAGCACGTACTGGACACAGTGAGTGAAGTCTCTCCTGCTCCGAAGCTGAAAAGGCGGAGGACAGAAGGCATCAAAAACAATAGGGTGCATGTTGGGAATGGAACTTTCGGAAGATAGTTAGTGAGGATGCAAAATGGCCCTGACTAGCCCACGGGCAAAGTCTAGGCAGGATGGGGAGACTGACAGATCTCCCATCCTCTTAAAGAGGTAACACCATTTAGAAAAACCATCTTGAGAGTCAGAAACTTGAGGCGCTGTCTCTAGTGGTTCAACAAGGGGGCACAAGCCCGAGGACAAATTTTCCTGCAGAAACTCCAGCACTGAAACAATTCGGCAGTGGACTGGGTCTACCTGCTTCGTCATGCACAAACTTTCAAATACATTCCATTTGAGGGCATAAGCTCTTCTAGGGGAGGCAGCCTTAGCACTTAGAATAGTCTTAATTACACTGGCTGGAAGACCAGCTTGACTTAGTTGGTCCTGTTCAGGGACCGCCAAGGCGTCCAGACGCAGGGGCTGGAAGTCAGAGAGAGGTAAAGGGGACATTTGCTGATCTTGCGAGGCAAAGAGATACCCACCTCCGCTACATGAAATTAGCGAGAAAAGAGTCAGAAACCAGGGTCTGAACCACATAGAAAGGGTACGAAGCACCTGGCCCTCATTGGGGATTGGCCCTAGAGTGAAATCCCCTGGTTCTTAGCCACAACTGAAATGCTCTCATGTGCAGAAGGCCCAAAGGTGTCACCGTGGATACAGCTGCCATGAGAGCTAAGATCTCTAAAAGTGATGGTCACTTTCTGGTCTAGCTTGATTTCCTTGACGGTGTTGAGAATGGATTCGACACGAGCGGGAGACAGCTGTGCCTGCTTACGCTCAAATTTCATGAGACACCCAAATATGTTGTCCTCTAAACAGGAAAGAGCATGCTTTCATGGCGTTGGATCTCAATCCTAAAAAACAAAGATTAGCTAGGACGACATGCTGATGTCGAAGCGCTAGCTACTGAGACTGGGCCAGCCAGTCATGTAATTCAAATAAGGATGCTCTGGAGTCGTAAGAGCCAGAACTACATCCATGTATTTTGTGTATGTGTGGGTGAGAGAGCTAGACCAAATGGAAGGACCCGATACTGGTAAGCTTTGCCCCCGAAAGCGAACCTCAGGAACCTCCTGTGTTGTGGAAATATTTCTTTTGATTTATTCTTAGATAGCGGTAAAGCCCGCAAAATAAAAAAAATTGGCAAGCTTTCTGATCACACTGTGATTTTAAATGGCATTTCTGTTCCATCAAGTGCAACAGTAAAAGACTGATTATAGATTCAAGCCTTTCATTTGAAGCACATGTAGATAATATTACCAGGATAGCATTCTTTCACCTCAGAAATATTGCCAAGATAAGAAATATATTGTCACTAAACGATGCAGAAAAACTAGTTCATGCTTTTATCACGTCTAGGTTGGATTATTGTAACACCTTACTGTCTGGTTGTTCAACTAGGTGCTTAAACAAGCTTCAATTAGTCCAGAATGCAGACTCATTCGAGTCCTCACTCGAACCAGAAGATATGAGCACATCACCCATATCTTATCCACATTGCATTGGCTTCCTGTGAAATTTCGCATCGATTTTAAAATACTACTCTTGACGTATAAAGCATTAAATTGTCTCGTGCCGCAGTATCTGAGTGAACTGCTAGTGTCTTTCAATCCGCCACGCCTACTTCGATCAAAGGATGCAGGCTGCTTGTCAGTACCGCATATTATTAAAACTACAGCAGGGGGCAGAGCTTTTTCTTACAAAGCCCCAAAGTTATGGAATAGTCTTCCAAATAGTGTTCGGGACTCAGACACAGTCTCAATGTTTAAGTCCAGGCTAAAAACCTATTTATTTAGCCAAGCATTTTTATAAATAGATTAGCCTTAGGTAAAGGAGCAGATCTGGGGGACTCATGGACGTAGAGTATTAGGTGAACTGGTATGTTTGGATGCTGTCTTCCCCACTCTCATTGATCACTCAGGTTTGTTGACGGTGAGGTGATTGGTTGCCTTACATCTCTGGAAGCCCTCATGTTTGTGTTTCCTTCTGGCTCTCCCTTTTTAGTTATGCTTTTATAGTTAGTCCTGCCGGAGTCTCTGCTTACACTCTGCACTAAATATACATTCACTTTTTACATTGTTCGACTGTGACCATACCTAACTGTTATTTCTCCATCTCTTTGCTCTCTCCTTTTCTGCTCTCTCCTCTCACTCTCTCTCCCTCTCTCCTTTTTCCTCTACCTATCTCTCTGTCGAGCTATACATGTCGCTCCTGAGCTGCCAGTGATCCAGACCCCTCTCTGCCCGCTGGACCTCTCTAACTCATCCTGGAGTCCTGCTTCTGGTTGGAGATCTCATCACATGGATGCCCCCGTGTGGTCTGCCTGGAATGCGTGTGGTGACTGAGGTTGGTTCCACTTTTCCATGAAGGTGGTCCTGTCCTCGACTGATGCAGACAGCTGTTCTCTGAGGACCTGTGACTTCAGTCGCTCAATAGTTCAGGACTGGAATTTCTCACAGTCTACCTGAGCCTCCAGGAACAAACTGGACTTTAATCTTACACATCTCCTCTTATACTGAACTTCCAGTCTCGCATATTATTATGCACATCAATCCCTGCTATCTGTTTCACCCAGATGAGGATGGGTTCCCTGTTGAGTCTGGTTCCTCTCAAGGTTTCTTCCTATTACCACTGTTTTTTCCTTGCCACTGTCGCCGTCGTCCTAGGCTTGCTCATCAGGGACAATCATATAATTTTGATTCATACACATTCACATTTCATACAAACTTAATTCTTTTGATTGTGTAAAGCTGCTTTGTGATGATGTAAATCATTAAAAGCGCTATACAAATAAAATTGAATTGAATTGAATTGAATATACACATACACCAAGTAGATTTAACAAGATGGAAATAATGCATACCACCAATTTCGTCCAGAGATTTTCCTTGTATATTTTTCACATTGCTTTGATATCTTAGCCAGCTAAATTGTTGATTGGGGCAGTCGATAGTACTCCCTATCGGAGAAAATCGGACAGCTGGTCCAGTTCATTTCCTTTTAAGTTCCTGACTTGGCTTATTGTGGCGATCTGTTTGCAAAGGTTAGTTGATCTAAGGTTTTAAGGATCTTCAGCTCCACAAGCATCTGCAAATTGACCAAACTGCCCTCTGTAGTGACCATCACTACAAGGAACAGTGAACAGGTAATTGTTGTTTTCAGTTACTCCACACTCTTTCCTCTTACTAATGAGGAGTGACAGGTTAGCAGTCATATCAGAAGTCAGGATTACAGCAACCTTTTGTCCTTTTTCCCCTTCAGTTCCACTCTGACAAATTGTTTGCAGAGTCTCTTCTTAACTTCTGTAAGCCCAGAGCTTATGTCATCGTTTAGTTGTGACATGTCACGATCTTCAAAAATTTTCCCTCCTCCTATTAAACAAAATGACTTGACAGAGGGTCACCTTCGCTAGTGCTGCATAAGTGCCTGCTGTTGTGTTATCGGCTAGCTTCTTCTTAGTCAATTCCACTTGCTGACCAAGATATAACTGTAGTTTCTGAACGTCTTTGGCCAGTGGAAGCCTGGTGCTCTTGTTGTATTGTGTTGTATATAAACCTGTATTCACTCAGGTTTGATAAGGCAGAATGGGAAACTAATTCAGACCATTTTGTTTCATGAAGTGTATGAAACCTCCTGATGGAATCGATCACCTCTTGGTCTTCTTCCATAAGAGCACGACACATGATGAGGTCACTTATCTTTCTGAGCGAATGCCCAATTTTCAGAGCCAAACTCTGTGCTTTGAATGTGCTGTTTTCATAATCAAAACCTGAAACTCTCTTGACAGCACTAGTAAGAATAAAAAAGTTGCCTGGTTTTATTGCCTCTTCCAGGTTATGGATCCTTGTTGTGTGGCGCAGAGTCACAAGTAATCTCCCAACCTCCCTTATATACTCATGCTTCAATCTTTCACTCCCATGCTTATCTAAGAGGGACTGGGCAAACTGCATGAGATAATGATCATTCCTTATTGCAGTGGACACATCATTCTTGTGCATTTTGCCCAACACTGACCAAAGTTCACTTGAAATTGGCTGGGACATTGTAGATTGAGCAGATGCTATACCAAAGACTCTGTCTCTCAACTCGGGTCCCTCTTCAACATTATTCTCTGGTCTTGGAGCATATCTTTTCATATGTCGAGAAAGTTATTTTCTGGATAACATACCCTTACAGTACAAGCAGTAATTGTATGTCTTAGAGCTGCTGCTCTGTTTGAAACTCTTTTTCACTTTAAGACAGCCTGATCCTGTAGTTTTAACAACTGAATTGTGCTTGTAGTTGCAAAGTTTTCGGAATTTTTTTAAAGAAGACCCTTTCTGTCCTTTGATGATTTGGGGAACTGAAGTGCCTGTGCGAATGGCGTACGAATGGCGTATGGCTGCCCTATGCACGCCGTAGTCCTTCCTCCTTTTCCTTCGAGAAAGGCGTGTCAAAATTTCACAGTAAACACGCCCATTCAAGCCTTATTTATGCATTTACCTGGTTCCACCACTAGATGGCGCTTCGTTCTCAAGGACACGTTAACACAAGCCAGAAATTTAGCTGCGCTGAGTTGCAATCACGTGATTTTAACAACCCACCCCCACCACCGCCGAACTGACGCTACCAAACTGCACGAGAGATGAAGATGGCGGCTTAATGGACTATTCGCGGTAAGTGGTGTTTTAATTTATAAAATTTGTCTGGGATTAGTTTACAGTTTATTTCCCAGTTTGTGAATATTATGTGATGCAGTTCATGAAGGACACAAGCTGAGGATAGATGTACATGAGCTCGTGAGCTAAACGCTCATAACCAGGTTAAAACTCAAAATGGCCGTGACTTTGCGCGGTAGCGCGAGCGCTGAGTTACCGAGCTGGATAAAAACTCTGAGGTGTTTATCAGTTAAGGAGTGGGGGGAGGGGGAGGTGTGTGCGCGTGTGTGGGGAGGTGTGTGTGTGTGTGGGGGGGCTTCAGTACTCGGGAAGTTATAGTTTGCCTTCAGAGATGAACTAATGTATACGAGTGTTATGTAGCCTAACTTATTTGTATAAAAAGAGCATTAAGTAAATTATCGGTTAATTTAATGCAGATGATATACAGACAGACCGGGGTTAACACTAACAAAGTTCAATGGTTAAAGTTATCCCAGTTTATTTACATTCCAGAATTCCCCAAAACAGTATTTTACACATTTTGTGGTGTAGGTTTACTAATATCTTTTATATTTATTACAACTAGATATTCTGTAAAGTTTATTAATCTTTGTCTTCACTGAATTCTCCTGTTGTCTTTAATCAGAGCTCCGCTGTGGAGGATTGGGGGGTCAGACAGTGACGGTTGGCCTTTTGGAGCTACTGGAGGAGCCTGAACAAGCTGTTAAAAGGAGACCTAGGAGGGATGACGTCACAGTGCAACAGCTTTAGAATGATGTTTGGTCAGGTCTACTGTATGTTCTGAACATAGAATTGCAAAACGTCTGATACTTTAGGGGGGAAACAAAGAACTAAACAGTTCCATCTTTAATATAAAAAAAAACGATATTTCAATATAAAAGAACCAGAGACTGATAAGCAGCTGGTGTTATTCAGGTATTTTAATGACCTTTAAGCAAAAATTAAACATGTTTTCACCTGTTTTATACAAATTATTGTTTTACCTTTGACTAGTTTTGAAAGAATAAATTTTATTTTTAAAGTCATGTGTGCGTGTTTTAATTGTTGGGGGATTGTTTGTGTATTTAAAAATACATTTACTTAAACCAACAACTTCAATGTGCAAAAAATGGGACCCGACGTTGTTTTAAATAGTCAAAGAGTTGGGCTAATAATAATAATAATAATAATAATTATTATTATTATTATTACTGGTTATAGAAACAAATGAAAACAACAGTTAAACACTTGATCATATGTATCTGTGCTAGTTTGTGTTTGTGATTATGTGACCCATAGTTTTTTTATCGGCCGTTTTGAAAATCACTGGCAGCACCAGCAGCGGTCAGATGTAACTTTAGATAACTTAATGATCTGTTTACCAAGTCTGGAGTTAACATTACAGCTTACTGTCAGTGTCACAAACTCACAATGTCACTCCTCTTTAACTAAAAAAGACACTAAAGCTTCGAAAATACTATTAATGTCCCTATTACAAAAGCTGCACTACCGGATGAAGAGTGTTTGTGTTTTATAAAAATGCCTTTAGAATCTCACTGCGTGTTGTCTGGATAAATTCAGCATTTATTTATTCTTTGGGTAAGAGTTAATCTGCAGGTTATATCTGTGAATATTATGTGATGCAGTTCATGAAGGACACAAGCTGAGGATAGATAGTCAAAGAGTTGGGCTAATAATAATAATAATAATAATAATAATAATAATAATTATTATTATTATTATTATTATTATTACTGGTTATAGAAACAAATGAAAACAACAGTTAAACACTTGATCATATGTATCTGTGCTAGTTTGTGTTTGTGATTATGTGACCCATAATCATTTTTTCTCAGTATAAATTTTTTGTGGGGTTTTAAGAACTCTATCAAAAGAGCAAAGACAAACTTAGAAAGAGTGGAAGGTAAGAAACCACAGTGGAGAATACTGACTGTGACATGGTGCTAATTGCTCTGTGTGTGTGTGTGTGTGTTTTTGGCGGGGGGGAGGGGTACTTCAGACTTACTTGTCTGTGCGCAAATGTTTGTGTTAAACCAACGGAGGAATGCAGGAGCGCGCACACACACACACACACACACACCTCTCATCCACAAACGCTTTAACTGTTGTCTTGTAAATCGTTGATTAAACCTATGAACACAGCTGTTCAGCATCACTCCTAAACACAAGCGCAGGGTCTGTTTTTGTCCTTAATTAAAAGACACCAATATGTTAATAATTTACACAATGATAACATGTTGTTTACGTTTCATGTTTATTTAGCGGGAAAAGGTAATAAGCAATATTTAAAATAAAACAAACTAGGAAGTAAGTGTTTCATACATTAAAGTGCTTTGTATAACCAAGTGCCCCAACAGACATAGCAACAGTGTGTGCGGTGTGGGGGATTGGAAGGTGAACGAAGATAATCATTTACAAGACAAAAGACGTTCAGAGGTGTGTTATGCCCTAAAACGCCCCCACCCCCCCCAACGGATTGCCCCCCATTACGCAATCGCTATCTTCAAAGAAAAGCCGCCGCCCCTTTTCATTCAAACGCGTTAGCGAGTGTTTTTCTTCCCCTCCGCTCGGTTTTGTGAACACAGTGGCGTTCAGTAACACGATGGAACCAATTACCTAAACAGCAGCAACAACAACCATTATGATCACACTGTTGAATTTATATTGCTTAAATATTTCGCAGCTCTGTCCTCTTTGCATTGCTACGTGTTTATTTACTTCCTTTTCGCATTGCACGTAATACACTCTAAAATCGACACTATCAAACTTGGAAATGATATAATATCCAATCAAACACCACCTTATTAAAAGTAACGAATTTGTCACTACTCTTCTCTTATGCAGCACGGCTAAAAAGATAATAAAAATTACACCAAAGTGCTGCAGGTTTGGTGTCTGTGAGCTTTTCCTAATCAGAGTTAGACGGGGGGCATTTTGTGGCTGCCCCAGTTACACTCTACTTAGATATTGCGCAGAGGGAAGTTCATTTCTGTTCTCTTCATCCTAGCTTAATATCATCTCATGACATTATAGTAAGTTTTGGAAAGTCTGAGTTCATCTCCCCAGGCAGTGTTGTGTATGGGCAGGGTAGCATCATGGCAGGATTGGTGTAATTTCTATTACCTTTTTAGCCGTGCTGCGTAAGAGAAGAGTAGTGACAAATTCATTACTTTCGTTACTAGACTATTTTGTCTGCAAGTGAAATACATCGATACGTTAATAATTTACATCACGATAACATTACTGCAGAAGCAACTGAAGAGACGTGACTTTGAGACGTTCACAGTATATTCGAACCGTAGACAGTGTTTATTTTGCAGAACATTACAAAACAGCCATGTCCAATAAAACAGTGCATCTTTAATAAGCCACATTGGTTTTGAGTCAGTAGTAAAGTTAACGAAAGACTGAGAAGCCCCGTAAACTTGACCCTGACAATAATAGTCGATCGTTTTTATATTTATGGTTTTTTTTATATATTTTTTTTAATGTTCAAATTAACGTTTCAGAGTAGCCTATATAATTTGTCTTGTCATCTGTTTACAGCGTTGGCTGATTTTGTGATTGAGACCCATTGGTTACATTGAAATATTTTTATTAGTAGTAGTAAGCCAGTCTTTAGTAACCCTGGATAAATCACAATATAAGCCCTCTCTCGCGCACGCGCTCTTTCTCACTCTTTCTCTCACACACGTACACACACAAACAAATAAAACATGAAATCGCGTAAAAACAAATGAAACTATGGCAAAAATATATAAGCAGTAAAAATTACAGTAGTATCCTGTAGGTGATTCCTGTCCTGATAACAGGCGCTGACACTCTGGAACTGTTTAGTTCTGTTAGTATTGTGTTCAAGTGTGAATGTTTATGGGGATTTAATCTGTCTCTGCTGCCGCATCTATTCACCGTAGTGATAAGTGATTAATGTCCCATCAGATCTTTGATGGGGGAACGTTATGCTGGTTAAATGACTAAAGACATACTGCTCCGTATGAACAGATATTTGTTCCAGATATTATGCGTTATTAATCAATTTGTTATGCCAATTTTTGACTATCAGCGAAAAAAAACATCAGCGGAAACATCAAAAATACAACGAAAACAAACCCAAGCAGGAGTTAAATTTTAAGCTTTACTTTGCAGCAAAATATTATCTACTAGTGTATTAAACGGAAATAGATAAAATACACCGTAATGTAAAATACTGTACATAGTCCGCATTTGTATTCCGTACCTACAACGACTGGTATAGATAAATTACAGATGTTACCATGTCTTTAAGTATTATTAAGGATGTCGTGAAAAATATCGCAATAAGTAGATTTATTAATTAATTAATTAATTTAATCATTAATTAAAAATAGCATAAGCATCATGGGTTGTGTATTGAGTGATTTAAATCTGTTTTATGAATCGTTTTTTATCCCTCTTTTTTACCACATCATCTATTTATGAAACTGTTGACGTAGGTTATGTTAATATATATTAAATATAGTAACCGGCTGCTTGGACACTGCAGTTAACTGAAGCAGTCAATACTCCATCTGGCGGAATTATACAGCATTGCAACCATCTTTTTAGAAAGCGCATGGGGGCGTTTATGGGGCGGGGCATCGTTAACTACGTCATCGCGGGGGATCACATTCCGTGCACGGATCGATCATGGTCCTGTCACGGTCCTGTCATGGACCTATCATGCTCCAAGCGGCTGTTTGACGTGGCTCCCACTGAATCCTAGTCTTCTGAGGATTTCTGGAGGCAGGTTTTATGCCACACACCACAGCATTTTTCACAGACAAAATTAAGCAAACCACAGTGTTAGACAACAATTGATCAGTTTCCCATGCTGATCAATTACATACTCATTTACTTATTAAAATGCAAAGAGCTCCACACTTATGAAATAAAAGTAAGAAATGCAACAGTTCAGTACAAATGCACAGTTTGAGTGATGGCTTACACATTCCATTTAGACAAATGTACACAGGTTTCAACCATTAATGTAGAATTCACTGGAGTGGCAGAGCATTTACATTACCCATTCAAAATCAAAGTTTAACTGATTATAAAACATTGTTATTGTAACACATTCTTTTTTTAAAGGTGTAATATGCAAGGTGTGAGGCCATACAGTATAGGCTGTTTCAGAATGCATCCTTGGCCCAAAGACTTCTGGAAGAATGGTCTAATGTGGAACAGAAATGCTGAAATGTTTAGCCTACATTAAGACACCTTCAAGCATTTGGACTGGCAATTGTTATTGAATTAGGTCTTTCAAACCAAGAACTGTGTTTTTTGCATTGGTAAGTTCAAAAATAAGTTTGTTGAAATTTGTCTATACAATTTAAACAGCGGCGTTTTGCTGATTGTGCAATTGGGTTAACATCGCAAATGAATAAAGTGAATGAAAGATGAATTTAGACGAGCTGCAGCGAACCAAATGAAAAAGCAAAACATTTGCATGGATTTCAGGTTGTAACCTAACTTAGGGCTAAGTCTAATCAACAAAGAGCACTAGGACAATATAGATAGCCTAATAATATAAACAATTATAGCAAAGGAAATAAGGACTTGTTCAACATCCAAAAGCTAATGTTTCCAGGGATAAGAAAACCTTTGGATAGATGTGTGATGCGACATATCCGACCCCTACTTCCCACTCCAAAATAAATAAAAAACTTATTTGCTTCACGTCAGTGGCCTATTTTGATGTATGTTCTCTGCCATATGCCTCAGCTTGTAAACTCACTTGAGTGGTATGTCATAGTATCTGCCACTACAGTGATTTTTTCGTAATGGTTTGAACTGATAAAACATTCAAGCAACATGTTTTTATACTTTTTATACATGAAATTTAACTTATGGTATACTGAGAAATGCATTTAAAGATAATGAATACCACACTTACGTTTGCATCTTAGACCGCGCTATCTGACAGATGTCAAAGGTGAATGGCATATCCTGCATTTGTCAATTCTCACCAATTCATAAACCAGTTTATGAATTGTACACTTAAAAAAACATGAAATAAAACACCTTTACACATAAAATTACCATGAATTAAAAAAAAAAAACATCACCTTTTCTACAAATCCTTCATGAGAGATGAAAAGGGGAAAAGAAGTTTTTTTTTTTTTAGATAATAGCGAAGCATATTTATTTAATTCCAGTGACTTATTTTAAGATCGGCTATCTGCTAGAGCATCACTCATGATGCACACATACAAGAGAAATATAGACTTTTACTTGAAACTCTTGTGACAATGGCGAATAAGACAATTCCTCTAAATAATGAAGTAAACTGGCATTTAAAAAACACAACACATCTAGTTTCTGAACCTGTGTCCAAAGCTAAATTTAGGTGTACCCTGCGTAACTTCTATTACGCAGAAAAAAAAAATGGCAACAGGGTTCTCTACCAATCAAAGGCATGGCTTTACACAAAGTTAAACTCCAAGACCAGGGTAAATCAATTCAAATTCAAATTTTATTTGTCACATACACAGTACGATATGCAGTGAAATGCTTGTACGACCGCCGGTGACCTTAAAAAAAATAAAATAAAAACTATATATAAGGAATAAATATTAATTAAAAGAAATGAAATACAAAGGAAAATATTGTAACTAGTAAAATAAACAAACTGTACAAATAAGGGCATGTAAAAATCTTTACGGTTTGAAGAATTCCGACGTGGCATCGGCGACTCAATGACTGAGCGAGGTGCTATGGTTTGTTTACCTCTTTTATACTTCCTGGTTCGCGACCGCTTAACTTCCGGGTCCTAGTGCTGGTCGCGTTCCGAGTGTGCATGACAGTACCCCCCCGTCCAGGACCGGCTCCAGACGGTCCTGAGGTGGATGATACCCTGTGACGGTAGTCCCGGATGAGCTCGGGGTCGAGGATGAACCGTGCTGGAACCCAAGATCGCTCCTCGGGGCCGTAGCCTTCCCAATCGACCAGGTACTGGGTGCCTCTGCCCCGAGGCCGCGAATCAAGGATCCGTCACACGGTGTAGGCGGGACCGCCGTCAATGATTCGGGGAGGAGGAGCAGGGGGGGGTGGGTGGAACCATAGGTGAAGTGGTGAAGGGTTTTAGTTGCGAGATATGGAAGACCGGGTGGATCCGGAGCGCCGCAGGCAGCTGGAGCCGGTAGGTGACAGGGTTGATCTGCAAATTGATGCGGTATGGTCCGATGATTCGTGGTGAAAGTTTCCGGGATTCTGTGTGGAGATGGAGATTCTTGGTTGAAAGCCAGACCTTGTCACCTAGTTTAAACAACCGTCCCGGAGGGTGTCGACGGCGGTGTTGGGTGATGTAACTGGCGTTGGTGCGCTGGATGTTCCGGTTGGCTTGCTCCCATAGCCGTCAACACCTATGGACCAACTGTTGGGCCGAGGGTACGTCAACCTCCGGTTCCTGATGGGCAAACATCGGAGGCTGGAACCCGTAGCATACCTCAAATGGGCTCAAGTTGGTAGCTGAGGAGACGTGAAGGTTGTGAGACAGTTCTGCCCAGGTGAGGTAGCGGGCCCAGGAGCGCTGGTGGTCGGACACAAAGCATCGCAGATAACGCTCCAGTTGTTGGTTGGTCCGTTCCGTCTGACCATTAGTCTGGGGGTGGTAACCGGAGGACAGACTAGTGGTGGAGTTGATCAGACAGCAGAAGGCCTATCAGAACCGGGCGGTGAACTGGGGCCCTCTGTCCGAGACGATGTCTTTGGGGAACCCATGCAGGCGGACTACGTGTTCCAATATCAGCTCAGTGGTGTCAGCTGAGGGGAGTCCGGCGAGGGCCACCAGCTGAGCTGCTTTGGAGAACCGGTCGACGATAGTGAGGATAGTATTCTTCCCTTCGGAAACCGGCAGGCCCGTGATTAAATCTAAGGCGATGTGCGTCCAGGGCCGGCGAGGAACGGGAAGAGGTTGAAGCTCTCCGGGGGTTGGTCGATTGGTGTCCTTAGCCCTGGCGCACACCGGGCACGCCTAAACGAACTCCTCGATGTCTCTCTTCATGGAGGGCCACCAGAATGCTCGTCTCACGAACTGTAAAGTTCTTCTGTTTCCCGGGTGTCCGGCGACGGGCGAAGAGTGACCCCACTGGAGGATCTCAGCTCATAGTGGTTGGGGGACGAAGAGTAGTCCATGCGGCGCACCTGCCGGCCCGGCCTCCGCAGCCTGAGCCTGGCGAACCCTCGTTTCAAGATCCCACTGGAGGGGTGCCACGATACGTGAGGTTGGCAGGACAGGCACGGTGTCCGCCCGGGGGACGTCTTCCTCCTGTTGTCGTGATAGGGCGTCAGCCTTGGTGTTCTTGGACCCCGGGCGGTATGACAGATGGAAGTTAAACTGTTCGAAGAATAATGCCCACCGTGCCTGTCGTGGATTCAGCTGTTTGAGGTTCCGGATGGTGATGAGGTTCTGGTGATCCGTCCAGACGACGAATGGCTCACCGGCGCCCTGGAGCCAGTGACGCCATTCCTCCAAGGCCCACTTTATGCCCAACAGCTCGCGGTCCCCTACCCCGTATCGCTGCTGAGTGGGATTAAAGTTCTTGGAGAAGAAGCCACATGGGTGTAGCTTCTGGTCTGGACCTCGTTGGGAGAGAACAGCGCCAGCACCCACATCCGACGCGTCCACCTCCACAACGAATGGTTGGTTGGCATCAGGATGATGGAGAATAGGGGCGGTGGTGAATCGGTGGCAGAGTTCTCTGAAGGCCGTGATGGCAGCAGGAGTGAGTTGGAAGGGGTGAGATGCGGGCCTGGTCAGATTGGTCAGTGGTGCTGCAACTGTACTGTAGCCCCGGATAAAGCGACGGTAGAAGTTCGCAAACCCGAGAAACCGTTGAAGCTGTTTGAGCGTCCTGGGTAGGGGCCAATGACGCACAGCATCTAGTATCTGCGGGTCCATGGCCACACTCTGGGGCGAGATAACAAAACCCAGGAACGTGGTGGAGTGCTGGTGAAAAGCACATTTTTCCAACTTACAGTACAGCTGGTGGGCAAACAATCTCTTTAGGACAGCCCGGACATGTTGGGTGTGTTCTGTCATGGTGCGGGAGTAGATAAGAATATCGTCCAGATAAACGAACACCCATCGGCCTAACATGTCTCTGAGGACATCGTTGATAAATTGTTGGAAGGCCGAGGGTGCGTTACATAGTCCAAACGGGATGACCAAACTCTCATAGTGTCCTGTGGGTGTGATGAAGGCCGTTTTCCACTCATCGCCCTCTCTGATGCGCACCAAGTTGTAGGCGCTCCGGAGGTCCAACTTAGTGAACACGGTATCACCAGAGAGGGCGCAAAGGGTGTCGGTTCCTGATGGTTATCTTATTTAGCCCCCGATAGTCGACGCACGGGCGAAGTTCCCCCCCTTTCTTTTTCACAAAGAAAAAACTTGCGGCCGCCGGAGATGAGGAGGGCCAGATCGTTCCGTGTCGAAGAGCGTTGGTGATGTACTCCTCCATCGCCTGAGTCTCGGTCTTGGACAGAGAGTAGAGATGTGGAACATGTCCCAGCCTGGGCCCGTAGGCAAAGTTCAGTGCAGGTCGGTCCCCACTGGAGGATACGATTCTGGTTCCAGGAGATGAGGGGGTCGTGCTGCAGCAGCCACGGGTAGCCGAGGATGATGGGAGGAGATGAGATGGAGGTGAGGTGAAGTTGGAGCTGTTCCTGGTGTTGGTCGATGATGAATGTGATTGGTTGGGTCTGGTGAGTGATAGGGCTGGATGAGAGGGGCCGACTGTCGACTGAAGTGATTTGAACCGGCTGGGATAACGCCTCGATCTTCATCCCCAAATTTTTGGCATAAGTTGAGTCAATAAAGTTACCAGCGGCACCGGAATCGATGAACGCCGTACCTCGAACTCGTTTGTGGCCAAATTGGAGAATTACCTGGACCGTGAGACGTGAAATGGTGGCGTTGGTCGTGGTGGAGAGGGCCCGGTGAGTCTCTCCTCGAACTCACCAAGGCTGGGCGTTTCCAGTTCGCAGTTGTGATGTGCTGCTGACCCACAATAGGCACATAACCCCTCTCTGTACCGTCGTTCGCATTCCGCCACGGTCAGGGAGGCACGTCCTAGTTGCATGGGTTCCCCGGCTCCGATGTCAACCACGGCAGGAGGTGGAGATCCGACAGATTCAATAGTTGGGGCGGTAAGAGCAGTGGGTGGTCGTGGTACGGTGTAGGAGAAGGTGGGTGCAGGCGGCAGGGTCCTCGAGGCTGGCTTCGGGCGAGAGAGGATACGCTGATCGATACGGAGGGTGAGCTGGATCATCCCCTCCAGGGTGGCAGGATCCTCTCGCCCGGCGAGCTCGTCTTTTATGCGTGGAGCCAGTCCCTCGTAGAAGGATGTCCGGAGCGCGGCATCTCCCCAGTCGGTCTGCACAGCGAGGGTCCGGAATTCAGCTGCGTACCGGCTCACGGACGATCCTCCCTGCCGCAGATGGTAGAGTTTGGTGTCGGTCTCCACCTCGCCCGCTGGGTGTTCGAAAGTGAGTCTGAGTTGGCGGGTGAACTCATTATATGAGTGCGCGGTGTCTGTATCCGCCCGGAGAACTGCCGTGGCCCACTCAGCTGCCTGCCCGGATAGCAACGAGACCAGAAGCGCGATGCGTAGCCGATCGGTGGAGTACCTGGTGGCATTAAACTCAAACACCAGATCAAGCGCTGTTAAAAACACATTACACTTTCTGTTCGTGCCATCCCATTTATCCGGAAGTGCCAGAAATACATCAGAAGGAGGGGGGGGAGGTTGGTGCGGCGCCGCCGGAGCTGCACCGGCATCTCCCCAGTCGGTCTGCACAGCGAGGGTCCGGAATTCAGCTGTGTACCGGCTCACGGATGATCCTATATATACGTATATGTATATATATATATATGTATATATATATATATATATATGTATATATATATATATATATATATATATATATATATATATATATATATATATATATATAAATTTTAAAATGTTTTAAAGTGGCATTAAAATGTTTTAAAGTGTCAAAGTGGCAGAATGTCAAAGTGGCATGTGCAATGGCTTCAGATATGTAAATATGTATTGCATGAATGTGTCCATGATTGTCCAGTCAATGTCAATGTTTAAAAAATATTACTCCTGTGTGGTGTGATGTGATTGAGAGACCTTATCGCCTGCGGGAAGAAGCTCCTCCTCAGTCTCTCTGTGTTGGCCTTCAGGGAGCGGAATCGCTTCCCAGACCGCAAAAGAGAAAACAGTCCATTGTTTGGATGGCTGAGGTCCTTCACGATCTTCCTGGCCTTGGTCCAGCGCCGCTTGCTGTAGATCAAGTGCAGGTCAGGGAGCTCGGTGCAGATGATGCGCTCAGCTGATCGCACCATCCTCTGTAGAGCTCGTCTGTCCTGCATGGTGCTGTTTCCAAACCAGTTCGTAATGTTTCCCGTCAGGATGCTCTCTACGGTACAGGAGTAGAAATTCCTGAGCACCTTAGAGAGCAGTTTAAAGTCTCTCAAGCATCTGAGGTGGTAGAGATGCTGCGGGGCCTTTTTTACCATGGTGTTGATGTCACAGGACCATGACAGGTCCTGCGTGATGTAAACACCGAGGTATCGGAAGCTGTCCACTCTCTCCACTGGGCTCCTGTTGAAGATGGGGGTCTGGTAGTTCCTCTCCTGCTTTGTACTGAAGTCCACTATCAGCTCCTTTGTCTTGCTGACGTTCAGGAGGAGATTGTTCCTTTGGCACCAGTTCTCCAGATTTACAACCTCCTCTAGGTAGGCCGACTTATCATTGTTGGTGATCAGGCCCACCACGACAGTGTCGTCAGCAAACTTGATGATGGCAGTGGAGTTGGTAGTGGCCACGCAGTCGTGGGTGTACAGAGAGTACAGCAGGGGGCTCAGAACACAACCCTGGGGGAGCGCCAGTGCTAAGAGTGAGTGAGGCTGAGATATGTCCGCCCATCCTTACTGCCTGTGGTCTGCCAGTCAGAAAATTGGAGATCCACTGACACATTGATGAGCTGAGTCCCAGGTGCTCCAGCTTGGTGGTGAGTGTGGAGGGAATTATGGTATTAAATGCAGAGCTGTAGTCAATGAAGAGCATTTTAATATAATTCCCTTTCCTAGTGTCCAGGTGAGTAAGTGAGTGTGGAGGAGATGGGAGATGGCATCGTCTGTGGAACGGTTCTGGCGGTATGCAAACTGTAGTGGGTCGAATGTGTCCGGTAGTGAAGGAATGATGAAGTCTCTGACCAGGCGTTCAAAGCACCATCACTACTGAGGTGAGGGCTACAGGGCGATAGCCATTGGGAGAAGCAGGATGAGGTTTCTTCGGAACAGGAACAATGATGGACTCTTTGAAGCATGTGGGGATCACCGACTGAGATAAAGAGATGTTGAATATCTCAGTGAAAACGGGTGCTAGCTGGTCTGCGCAGGCTCTGAGAATACGACCTGAGATGCCATCTGGTCCTGCTGCTTTCCTGGTGTTCACTCTCTTGAAGGCTCTCCTCACGTCGTGCTCGGTGATGATGAACACGCTTTCGGTGCTGGCAGTGTCTTCCTGTCTGCAGCCGTTAGCGCCGCTAACATTAGCATCGCTAGCGTTTTTAGCTGCAGCCTCGAAGCGAGCATAGAAGGTGTTCAGCTCGTCTGCCAGAGTCGCGTCCGCGTTCGTCATACGGGTTGTTGGTGTTTTATAGTCCATAATTGTTCTTAGTCCCTGCCACAGGCTCCTAGAGTCACTCTGTTGGAGTTGTGACTCGTCGTTTCATCCCGTAGCGCTGCTTCGCCTCTTTCACCGCCTTCCGGACGCTGTATGACGCAGCCTTGTATGGTTCCATGTCCCCCGACGCAAGTCCCGTGTTGTAGGCAGTGGTGCGAGATCTTAGAGCGTGACAGATGGTTTTATTCACCCACGGCTTCTAGTTGGGAAACGTTCTGATAGTCTTTTTCTCCAAGGTATCATCCGCTAGTTTCCTGATGAATCCCACAACCGCTTCCGTAAACACGCTGACGTCATCATTGGAGCTGTTTCGGAACATGTCCCAGTCTGCGTTATCGAGTGCGTCCTGTAACGCGGCCACCGATTGGTCCGTCCAGCGCGCAACCTCCCTCTGAACCGGAACTTCCTGTTTCGGCCTTTGTTTGTATTTTGGCATGAGGAAGATGGCGGCGTGGTCGGATTTACCAAACGGAGAGCGAGATTGTGCTTTGTAGCCCTCCTTGACTGTAGTGTAACAGTGGTCCAGTGTCCTTTCACCCCTGGTGGGGCAAGTGATATGTTAATGAAAGTTCGGCGCTGCGCGTTTGAGGTTGGCACTATTAAAGTCCCCCGCCATATTAAGCGCAGCGTCCCGGTATTGTGTTTTGTGCTGTGTGAGTGCCTCATGCAGCTCGCATAAGGCAGTGTCCGTGTCCGCTTGTGGTGGAATATAAGCGGCGCTGATTATGACCGATGTGAACTCCAGAGGTAAATAAAAACGACGACACATGATGGACAGTAGTTCCAGATTTGGTGTGCAGGAGCGTGTGAGAGTAACAACGCTCGCGCTGTTGCACCAGTTGCTGTTCACAATTAAACACACGCCGCCACTCCTTGACTTCCCTGAGTCCCGTGTCCTGTCCATGCGGTGAACTGAGAAAAACTCGGCCGGCTGGATGGCGTGGTCTGGCACCGCTGGGTTCAGCCATGTCTCAGTAAAGCAGAGGAGGTTGCAGTCCCGAATGTCTCTCTGGAACTTTATCCTGGCCCTGAGGTCATTGAGCTTGTTTTCCAGTGACTGGACGTTGGCGAGCAGGATGCTAGGCAGAGGTGTGCGGTGTGCACGAGCTCTCAGCCTGTTCCTGACGCCGGCTAGTTTCCCTCGAGGCCGCCGCGTCGCGTCCTTTTGTTGTCCCTTAGGATCTCACTCGGCCAGCTCGGATCCGGAGTTAAAAACGTCGAATTGTGAGTACATTGTATACCAATAGAAACAAGGTGTCTCTATAATAACTAATGTACTCCATGGTGGTAATTTAACTGGTTTTAAAACGCCAAAAACTAACTTAAAGAACAAAAACAAAAAAAAGGTGGTCGGAGCAGTCGTGACGGCAGCCGACCTCACCGGCACCATCTTGTAATGAATTTACAAGATTGCACATTTATTTTGTGAATCCAGAAGACCTTTTGGGGCCCTTGGCCCCAAACTTAAACTCAAACTAAACACAGTGGTTACCTAATGGAAGCGTTGGTTTTACCATTGCGGCGCTCGGCGGCTGCATTTGGGTTTGTGCGTTTGCTGGCTTTTACCACTAAGTGGCGCTATATAACTACAAACTGACGCCTCATGCCTTAGTTCATTCTCTGCGGGATTAATGAGACGCGCTCCTTTACCACGTAGTAGCGGATAAAATCTGCACTGTAGTTAAACGAATTCATAATCACAGTACTAAAATTACAGTACAAATTTAGAATTCAAATTAAATCAAATCTTATTAGGATCAAATTTGAGCAAAATAAATGTTAACACAGTGAGCCTTTAGATTTTATCACGTGTAATTAGAAAATAAGCGTGTAGGGTTTTGTGTCATCTTATTTCCTGTGTTCTTTAAATTTATAGTAGATTTATTAACTGAGATAAATTACCATAAAATTAAAACATTGTCGTCAGGACGTTCTATTGCGTCAGCAGATGTCGGTCATTCAGCCCCGCTTGTGTTTTTGCGTTATTATAAAAATGTAATGCAGTGGGCTGTTATGATCTGTAACAGGTTCGACCCATGTTGCACAGACAGCACTATAAAGCACGGACACCAGCGAGGTCTTACAGGAAAAGGGGTAATTTATTTAGGTAAAATGGGGAAGGAAAGGGTTGAAAGCGGGAGAATGGAAAGAATGGGAAGGGGATAAAGGTTGTGCATTTGCAGTTCCGGGGGCTGTGTCACACTGGCATGCGAGCACACAGCTGACGATAAGTGGCAGTGGGCGGAGTGGCAAAACGGAGCATGAGGAGGCAAAACTCTTACACAAATTTAAATCACTGAAAATCTCCAGAAGAGCCTCGCATTTCAGTTTCTCTGAATGTATAGGTGAGAACAGCTGATTTGCACCTGCGGAGGGTGAATAGTTTGCATTTGAATGTTGTCTGGCATTGTAAAGCACACACAGTGACACTTAAAGAACAACCTAGAATTAATAGGAATAAGAGGCAATGATTATACTGCATAAATATTATTTAGCACAACAAAATTCCTCAGCGCTCGGGAAAACTTTGTGTACGGTTGAGCGCTAATTAGGCTATAGGAAATTAAGGAGGAGGATTTTTATTTAGACTATAAAAAAATAACCTGCTTCTATTTTAGGCATGCCAGCTGCCACTTTTTAGTTAGAATTTTTCAATACAAATCTTATAATGCCCACATGACATGACGGAATTAGATTAATGTGCAAAAACTATATAATAAAACTATATAAGACTACATAGCCTTTATAAGACTCAACTTTTATTTAAGCGCACTCACAATAATGAAAAAACTTTATGATTTTGTAAAGGAAAGCAAATAAGGTGTGCTGTTCTGTATTGTTTTTGGTGGACTTGAGCGCGTCGGAAAATGAACGCAAACGTTTTTTAAAATGTTCAGAGTCAGTCTGCTTGCTGTTTTCCTGACGTATTCATAATCATTAATCTACTTCTGCCGGTGCGCTCTGGAAAACTTCATGCATGCGGTTTAACGCAGATTTAGACTACGTAGTAAATTAAAGAGGGGGATCACGATGCCAAATCAATGTCCTGAGCCCAAACCTCATGTAAATTAAATTAACAAATATTATAAGTAACAAAACAATAGCCCACATTTAGAAAACGTTTATAAATTCTTTCCGACATGAGTTGGCCCAGTGTTATGCGCAGAGCGCCAGGAGATTTCCTGAAGCTCAGAAATCGCTGGGGCATTTTTTCTAAATAGACGCTAACTTTAATAACTGATGGAGGTTTTGAGCTGTATACACACGCATTTCTGCCTAAACAACTTTTAAAACTACACCTGTCACACAATAACAGTAATATTTAGAACCTTTTGCAGGCTGCCATTTGGAGAAACGAAAGAATAATTAATAAACCAGGTGTTTATTTGTAAATGACCCACTACTTCTCATATGACCCAACAATGTGTTTAAAGTACCTGAAATAACCCAGAACTTAAATAACAATTAACAGATATGCTATATAACAGTTTATACTTTGTACAAATCAAATTGTCAGCTAGTGAACTTGATCTAAACGACATTTAAACAATGTTTTTTTACTCATTATTGTACAGTACATATCAATAGCTCTGGTTCAGATTTTTTATGTTTGTTGTGTAAAAGTACTCATGTGGAAATTACCATCACTATTGTATTTACTGTGATTAGTATTTACACGGCGGTGAGCGCAACGGTAATAACCATTCCAATTGGGTAACCACTGTAGTATTTCAGTTAGCATGGAAGAAAAGCATCCTGAACTTTAAAAAAAAAAAAAAAAAAAATGCGATGAAAAAAAAAAAAAAAAAAGCGTTGCCAGATTTATGTGTCTCTCCACACTCATGGAAACTAACAAAAATAATCCTAGATTTTTAGTTAATACCGTAGCAAAATTAACCAGGAATAAGACCACTGCAAAAATCTTCACAACAATAACATACAGTAGTTGTCACGTGCTGGGTGTAGTGGCAGGTGTAAAACGCCGTGGGCAGTGAGAGCAGGCACAGAGGCAGAGGGGTTGTGTAATCAGAAAAAAAGAGTCTTTAATGAACATTGAACACAAAAGTATAAGTAAAACTCAACAAACAAAAGAGACAATCAAACTCAATAACATTGTGCTAACAGGGGCTCTTTGGCAAGACACAGACGAGAGGACGAACACACATTCAATTCAATTCAATTTTATTTGTATAGCGCTTTTAGCAATTTTCATTGCCGCAAAGCAGCTTTACACAGTCAAAAGAATTATTTAAGTTTGTATGAAATGTGAATTTGTATGACTCAAAATGGTCAGTTTGTCCCTGGTGAGCAAGCCGAGGGCGACAGTGGCAAGGAAAAACTCCCTGAGATGATAATAGGAAGAAACCTTGAGAGGAACCAGACTCAACAGGGAACCCATCCTCATTTGGGTGAAACAGAAAGCAGTAAATGATCTGCATTTATACAGTGTGTAGGGTGGGAGGCAGTTCAGCTATAATAGCTGATGTTAATTGATGTTAATATGGAGTCCAGGTAGTTATTGAAGACCCAGGTAGACTTGTAAGAAGTTACAGTCATGAACTATCGAACTGTCAAGTCCCCAGAGAAACAGTTGCCAACACCAGTCAAGGCCAGAACCATTTTCTAGGTAGAGAGAATCATTCCCAGACACCAGACGCATCCCAGAGAGACACATGGGGCACCCATGTAACGAGATCTTCAGCCAGAAGCGGGGCACCAGGATGGGTCAGACAGGTCCGGAGGGCAGAGGGAATCTGGATCACTGGCAGCTCAGGAACGACATGTGTAGCTCGACAGAGAGAGAGAGAGAGAAAGAGTGAAAGGGGGAGACAGGAGGAGAGAGGAAAAAGAAAGAGGGGGGAAAGAGAAGAAGAGGAGAGATGGCAGTTAGGTAGGGTCACAGTCACACAATGTATAATGTGAATGTATATTAACTGTAGAGTGCAAGCAGAGACTCCGGCAGGACTAACTATGACAGCATAACTAAAAGGGAGAGCCAGAAGGAAACACAAACATGAGGGCTTCCTGAGATGTAAAGCAAACAATCACCTCACCGTCAGCAAACCTGAGTGATCAATGAGAGTGAGGAAGACAGCATCCAAACATACCAGTTCACCATAATACTCTACGTCCATGAGTCTTTACCTATGGCAAATCTATTTATAAAAATGCTTGGCTAAATAAATAGGTCTTTAGCCTGGACTTAAACACTGAGACTGTGTCTGAGTCCCGAACACTATTTGGAAGACTATTCCATAACTTTGGGGCTTTGTAAGAAAAAGCTCTGCCCCCAGCTGTATTTTTCATAATACGCGGTACTGACAAGCAGCCTGCATCCTTTGATCGAAGTAGGCGTGGTGAATCGTAAGACACTAGCAGTTCGCTCAGGTACTGCGGCGCGAGACCATTTAATGCTTTATATGTCAAGAGTAGTTTTTGAAAATCAATTGCGAAATTTCACAGGGAGCCAATGGAGTGAAGATAAGATAGGGGTGATGTGGTCATATCTTCTGGTTCTGGTGAGGACTCTCGCTGCTGCATTCTGGACTAGCTGAAGCTTATTTATGCATCTAGCTGAACAACCAGACAGTAAGGCATTACAATAGTCCAACCTAGAGGTGATAAAAGCATGAACTAGTTTTTCTGCGTCGTTTAGCGACAATTAATTTCTTATTCTGGCAATATTTCTGAGGTGAAAGAATGCTATCCTGGTAATATTATCTACATGTGCTTCAAATGAAAGGCTGGAATCAATAATCACACCAAGGTCTTTCACTGTTGCTTTGATGGAACAGAAAGGCCATCTAAAGTTACGGTGTGATCTAAAATTTTACTCCTAGCTGTATGCGGTCCTATGACTAGAACTTCTGTCTTTATACGGATTTAGCAGAAGGAAGTTAATTAGCATCCAATTTCTTATGTCCTGCACACATTGCTCAATTTTAGTAAGCTGTTTTTTCTCATCAGGTTTTGCTGAGACATATAACTGTGTATCGTCAGCATAACAATGAAAACAATACCATGCTTATGGATTATGTTGCCCAGAGGAAGCATGTAAAGGGAAAAAAGCAGTGGACCTAAAACTGAACCCTGCGGAACGCCAAATTCCACTAGAGAACATGCAGAATAATCACCATTTAAGTCTACATACTGATAACGATGGGTCAGATAGGATCTGAGCCAGGAGAGGGCTGTACCCTTAATTCCCACTACATTTTCTAATCTGTGAAGAAGAATAGCGTGATCAACGGTGTCAAAAGCATCCTGTGGCGAGACACAGGCAGAGGGACACATAACACGCCCTGTGGCGAGACACAGGCAAAAGGAGGACAAACACATAACAGGACACCCAACCTATGCGTGGAGCTGAAACTGGACACTAGAGGGAGACGGGAGACACTAGAGGGAGACGGGAGAGACACATAACGACGGGACTAGGGCTAAAGACATGGCAGTCAGCTAGGCATGGCTTTTAGCTAAACATGGTTAAGATTGGCAGTCAGCTACACATACACCTAGCTAAACATGTCTTCAGCCCCAACATGCACTAAGCTACACTTACCCTAATAGCTCAACACACACTAGGAAAGGGGGGCACAGAAACATAGACAGAGGATACCCAGTGGCTAGGCGAGGCGGCCCTCTAAGGCTAGGCGAGGCGGCCCTCTAAGGCGGGGCGGCCCTCTAAGGCTAGGCGAGGCGGCCCTCTAAGGCTAGGCGAGGCGGCACTAACAAGCTAGTCGGTACTCCAAAGTTTGGAGGGGCGGCACTCTAAAGCTAGGCGCACTGGGACACTAGGGGGATAGGAAACACAGAACAGCTAGAGACACAAAGGGGCTATGGCTAGAAGCATGCTAGTTACTGTAACTCAACATAGATTTTAGCTAAACACGCTCCTAGCCAAACACACACCTACCTACTTACCTGACTCCAGCTAAACACACAAGAACACAGGAGGACAACAACCACAGTACTTACATACATTTAGGACAGGACTGAAGCAGCTCCACTAACACAGAATCACAAAACATAGACAGAAACATTGCCAATAAGAGAGCCCAAGTCAACACAACTTAAATCAAAATACAAACTAAACAAAGAACAAAACAAAACAAAATGCCCACACACTTGACAGTGGTAAAACCAAAAAATGCTCGACCCAGTTTCCCAGACTAAACAGCTATTTCTAGATGGATTGATGGCTACCTCGGTTCAGATGTGCCCTCGCATCACCTGACCGAGGTGCCTGCTGGGCAACTGAGTCAGCCAACAAAAACTACAAAATACAAAACAGTGACCTCTGGTGGTGGACCCTTACAGTAGTGAGGACTTCATGAACTTTTTAAATAACAAAATTGTGAATATTAGGCAAAAATTTCAGGATTTGAAACCAGACAATTAAATTTATGCAGACGATAAACTAACCAGATCAGATCATCATCAATCTGTGTATTAGATCCCATACCGCAAGCAGATAGAACTAGTAATAACAGAACCCCTGTTAAAAATAATTAATCATTCACTCAGCAATGGGTATGTTCCAAAATCTTTTAAATTAACAATTATTTAACCACTAATTAAGAAACCTGACCTGAACTCCCCGTCAGCTGTCCAATTACAGACTGATATCAAACCTTCTCTTTATCTTTAAGATTCTGAAAAAGATAGTAACGCAGCAGCTATGTTCATATCTTCATAGTAATAGCATACACAAACTGTATCGGTCAGGATTTAGGCCTCATCACAGCACAAAAAATTTTGCATCAATTTTAAAATATTACTTTTGACATATAATGGTCTGCGCCATACTTACAGTGGGAGCCACGTCAAACAACTGCCTGGAGCATGACAGGTCCATGACGGGACCATGCTCGATCCGTGCACGGAATGTGATCCCCAGCGATAACGGCCCCTGGGTAACGCCCCCATGCGCTTTCTAAAAAGATGGTTGCAATGCTGTATAATCCCGCCAGATGGAGCATTGACTGCTTCAGTTAACTGCAGTGTCGAAGCAGCCGGTTACTATATTCTATATATATATATATATATAACATACCTTACGTCAACATAGTTTCATAAATAGATGATGTGGTAAAAAGAGGGAAAAAACGATTAATAAAAAATATTTAAATCACTCAATACACAACCCATGATGCTTATGCTATTTTTAATTAATTAATTAAACTATTTATTGCAATATTTTTCACGACATCCTTAATAATCCTTAAAAACACAGTAACATGTATAATTTATCTATACCGGTCGTTGTAAGTACGGAATACAAGTGCGGGCTATGTACAGTATTTTACATTACTGTGTATTTTATCTATTTCCGTTTTATACACTGGTAGATAATATTTTGCTGCAAAGTAAAAGCTTAAAATTTAACTTCTGCTTGGGTTTGTTTTCATTATATTTTTGATGTTTTCGCTGATGTTTTTTTTTCCGCTGATAGTAAAAAATTGGCATAACAAATCGATTAATAACGCATAACATCTGGAACAAATATTTGTCCATACGGTTGAGTATGTCTTTAGTCATTTAACCAGCATAACGTGCCCACATCAAAGACCTGATGGGGCATTAATCACTTATCACAACTGTGAATAGATGCGGCAGCAGAGACAGATTAAATCCCCATAAACATTCACACTTGAACACAATACTAACAGAACTAAACAGTTCCAGAGGGTTAGCGCCTGTTATCAGGACAGGTATCACCTACAGGATAGTACTGTAGTTTTCACTGCTTATATATTTTTGCCATAGTTTCATTTAGTTTTCACAATTTCATGTGTTATTTGTGTGTGTGTGAGAGAGAAAGAGAGCGCGTGCGCAGGAGAGGGCTTATATTGTGATTTATCCAAGGTTACTAAAGCCTGGCTTACTACTTATGAAAATTATTTCAATGTAACCCATGTGTCTCAATCACAAAATTAGCCAACGCTGTAAACAGATGACACGACAAATTATATACTCTAAAACTTGAACTTAAATTATATATATATATATATATATACTTAAAATATATATATATACTTAAAATATATAAAAACATAAATATAAAAACAAATCGACTATTATTGTCAGGGTCAAGTATACAATAATTACGGAGCTTCTCAGTCTTTCTTTAATTTTACTTCTAACTCGAAACGAATGTGGCTTTATTAAAGATGCACTGTTTTATTGGACATGGCTGTTTTGTAATGTTCTGCAAAATAAACACTGTCTACGGTTCGAATATACTGTGAACGTCTCAAAGTCATGTCTCTTCAGATCTTTCTGTACTAATGTTATCGTGGTGTAAATTATTAACGTATTGATGTATTTCACTTGTGGACAAAATAGACCATGTTCAGTAACGAAAGTAATAAATTAGTCACTTCTCTTCTCTTACGCAGCACAGCTAAAAAGATAATAAAAATTACATCAATCCTGCCATGATGCTACCCTGCCACAACACTGGCTGGGAAGATGAACTCAGACTTTCCAAAACTTACTATTATTTTTTCAGATGAAATTAAGCTATGATGAAGAGAACAGAAATGAACTCCTCTCTGTGCAATATCTGTCACGAACGGGGTGTAATGGCAGGTGTTGATCGCCGTGGGCGGAGAGAGCAGGCATAGAGGCAGAGGGATTGTGTAACCAAAAAGAGTCTTTTAATGACACAACAAAGGAACAACCAAACTCAAACAATACTTAATAAGTTTGGGTTAACACGGGCTCTCTGGCAGGACACAGGCAGAAGGAAAAATACCACACGTCCTGTGGCGTAACATAGGCAGAAGGACGAATACCACACGTCCTGTGACGTAACACAGGCAGAAGGATGAATACCATACGTCCTGTGGCGTAACACAGGCAGAAGGACGAATACCACACGTCCTGTGGCATAACACAGGCAGGAGGACAAAACACTGGAAAGGACACACAAACTACGCGTGGAGCTGAGACTGGACACAACAAGACAACACCCCCGATGAGACGGGAGAGACACGTAGAGAGAGACGGGAGACACTAGAGAGAGGCGGGAGACAGGAGGGACGAAAAGAGACGAGAGACGGGACTAGGGCTAAAGACATGGCAATCAGCTAGGCATGGCTTTTAGCTAAACATGGTTAAGAGTACTTAACCATGGCAGTCAGCTACACATTCACCTAGCTAAGCATGTCTTTAGCCCGACATGCACTAAGCTACACTTACCTATTAGCTCAACACACACTAGGTAAATGAGGCACAGAAACACAGAGACAAGGGATACCCAGTGGCTAGGCTAGGGCACACTCAAAGGCTAGGTAGGTAATATCTAAGTAGAGTGTAACTGGGGCAGCCACAAAATGCCCCCCATTTAACTCTGATTGGAAAAAGCTTACAGACACCAAACCTGCAGCACTTTGGTGTAATTTTTATTATATTTTTAGCTGTGCTGCATAAGGGATGAGTTCAGCATGGGGGAAGGGGGGGAAGGGTCATTTTAGGGCATAACACATCTTCAAATGTCTTTTGTCTTGTAAATGATTATTCTCATTTACCTTCCAATCCCCCACAGCGCACACACTCTCTACACTGTTGCTATTTGTTGGGGCACTTGGTTATACACAGCACTTTAATGTATGAAACACTTACTTCCTGGTTTGTTTTATTTTAATTATTGCTTATTAACTTTTTTTTTCGCAAAATAAACAATGTTATCGTTGTGTAAATTATTAACGTATTGATGTCTTTTAATTAAGGACAAAAACAGACCCTGCGCTTGTGTTTAGGACTGATGCTGAACAGCTGTGTTCATAGGTTTAATCAACCATTTACAAGACAACAGTTAAAGCATTTGTGGATGAGAGGGGTGTGTGTGTGTGTGTGTGTGTGTGCGCGTGGTATAATGTGGTATACCATGGTACAACAGTCATACTCACACCCTAAAGAGGGCAACCCATAACCTCGAGTGGAAATAGAGAAAAACTAAATTAGAAGTTTTAGTCTATAGACAGGCTCTAAGACTGCTAGGACCGAGCATCTTAGCCAGCTGATAGCAAGAAACCAAAACAATCCCAGGTTCTTATTTATTACAGTGGCTCGCCTAAACCTAAGATGCCCGCAGAGAGTATTACATCCCATTATTATGGGTTGCTCTCTTTAGGCTGCGAGTATGACTGTTGTACCATGGTGCAAGTGTTTTTTCTCTGACTTTTTTTAATCTGATGAGAGCAACAGTGTCTAATGTACTGGTAAAAATAGTGCCTCTGCTGCTAGTTACTTCATCTAGATCATCTGCATTTATAAGTCTAATAAGAAATTGGGACAGATCTGGCAGATTACTTGTGAATCACAGTTTAGAAGTGAAGACTTCTTTAATGAAAAAATCGATAGTATCAGGAAGAAAATAACGGAGGTTCAACCTCTAATACTTCCTGTTTTCGTATTGTTGCCACGAAAGTTTCGCGTTTGAAACAGCGTTAATTATATTTTTCGGTTATACAATAATAATATTAACAGCAACTAGTTTTTACATCTTCATACTATTTGGCTTCGCCTTTTTTCCAGTTTTTTTGCGCTTTTTGGAGAACGCACAAGTTTCTTCTTCTAAGAACAACAAATGGAATTCAGCTCAAAACAACTAAAACTCCGACTCAGGTACGATATAATGGATAATATTCAGCTTGTTCAGTGTGTGGAGTAGAGGATGTTTAGACACTCTTCCTCCGTCGTTAGTGGTAATTTTACTTGCGATAGGTGTGTGTTAGTGAGCACTCTGACGGAGAAGATATCAGCATTAAAGGAGCGCATCCAGACTTTAGAGAGGGTTAGAGAGTGTTAAAGCAGCGTTAATTCTGTGGCGGACAGTCTGGGTGCCGCAGTCGGAGATAACCAGCCCCCCACTCTGGCATTAGTTTGAAAATTTAGCCAAGGAGTTCAAACATAGTGTCACTTCCAAAGAAAGCATGCATTAAACAGTCTCTATTCGTGCTTCAATACAATTAAGTTACATTTTTTATCACAAAAATACATCTTACTCGCAACAAACCAACTGTACTTAAACATTTTTTTTCATCAGAACTCACCTCTTTTAGCCACTCTTACCGCGCGCGAACTAAAGGAGAGCAGCCGAAACCGGGAGAAGCAGTAACTCTTAAAGAGGCCGTGTCCGATTTTTACCAGTCACAAGCATAACCGAATATTTTAACACAAGTGAATAACAATAACATTAAAATAAATTAGCAATAAAATAATCATTTTCAGAGTGTAAAATATCAAAAATATGAAAGAATTAATAATAAAAAAGAGAGATTTTGAATGAAATTAAATGTAAATATGATATCTGCTACACATGCATGGACATAAACACATATGCGCACACACACACACTAGGCCACTAGTTGCCAATCACAACGGCCGAGAGGAAACTCATTTGATTCCCCTTTCAACAAACTCTGCGCGCATTCCGCACCAGACGAGACCTTGCTCATGCGCTGCGCGCGTTTAACATCAGACAAGCTCACACTGTAAAACCATTCACCCGCAGACCTTGCTTTTGTCTCCTTATTATTCTTTTCTCAGACTCGCTCGCATGTTCACAACAACGTTTTAGTCGTATCATCGAGATCATTTTTTCTTCTTTTTTAAATCCCTCCGCCAACGACTCGGGACTCTCACTCTCTGGTAATGCTTCTTCTTCTTCTTCTCTTTAAGTAAGTTGAAAAAATAACAAGTTCGATAGTCCTCAGGCATTCAAAGTAATGCACGCTTTTTCTTATCACACTGAAAAAAAGTTTCCCTGTTCTTTCGTTGGTAATAAATACATCTCCCCGTCTTAATAATTTAGCACAAACATCTTGAAATGAGTTCACACACTAAGCATATTTTTTCAAAATAAAACAAAACACACTGAACAAATTCTTACAAAATGTAAATAAAAAAAAACATATATGAAATAAATAAGTTGTCTAAACGATGTCTAAATAAATACAAGTAAATACGTACATAAATGAAATAAATGAAATAAGTGAAGGAAATAAATGAATGAAATAAAATGATGTCCAACGCATAGCCCCCCCCTGCAAATTCCTAAGGGTCATCCAAAGGTCAACTAAAGTGGCAATAAAACTGTCAAGATTCTGTTTGACGAAAAGGTGTTAAGATATATTTTTAATACCAGCCAGTTAAAAACTGAAGACGGACATATTATGACTGTCTGTTTTCTAATTGGCTGACCAGTCCATTGAGGTTGAATTCACGGCTGGAAGTTGCATCACTGCATGTGTAAGTTCATATCGTTATTATTTTATTTTCATCGGCATGAGGTAAATTTTATGTTTTTTGGTTGGTAGTTTAAAATTACAATAAGTGCATAGTTTAAACTATACAATGTATTATCTAATTCATTTTTGCCAAATCTTATGTACTTTGCTTCTGGTATAATGTTAAGTAGCCCTCTGCCTTTTCCAGTCACTGCATAACAGCTAGAATCAACACATCAGGTTTGAACAAATACAGTATATTTTAATACTAATGTCTTTGTTCGAACAACAATTTTTGTTTGTGTGTTTGTGAGACAACCTAATGTTTTGTTAACCGCAAAAACTATAGTAATGTTTTTTGTTTTGATTGGAAATCTGTTTTTTTTAATCTGTTGAACTCGTGAATAAAATCTGCCTCATAATTATTTATGTAATGTGTTTCAAAAACATGTTATAGTGTATAAAATGCATTCAGCATTTGTAAATGGTTCTAAACCCCTTTAGTGTACTTGTAACACATTTTCAATACAGTACTGTAGTGACTGTGAGTACTGTATGATATAATAAAAGTATATTTGTATTAACCATAAAGTGTACTTTTTAGTATTTGGAATTGGCCCGAAGTATTAAAAGCATGCTACTGCTATATATACACTGTATAGTGAGCTCAATAAGTATTTGATCACCCTGTGATTTTGCAAGTTCTCTTACTTAGAAATCATGGAGGGGTCTACAATTTTTAGCATAGGTGCATTTCCACTGTGATAGACAAAATCTAAAAAAGTAAAATCACATCCAGAAATCACATTGTATAATTTTTTAACAATTTATTTGTTAATTACTGTGTCAAATAAGTATTTGATTACTTGCTTATTAGCTGGTCAATGCCGTGAAGAGAGCTGGGACCATCGTTTCCAAGGCTACTATCAGTAATACACCAAGACGTCTTGGTTTAAAATTTTGCATCGCACGGAATGTTTCCCTACTTAAGTCAGCCCATGTTCAGGCCCGTCTGAAGTTTGCCAGGGACCATCTGGATGATCCAGAGGAATCATGGGAGAAAGTAGAACTTTTTGGTTTTAACTCGCCGTGTTTGGAGGAAGAAGAATGATGATTATCATCCCAATAATACCATACCTACAGTGAATCATGGGGCTAGAAGCATCATGTTCTGGAGGTGTTTTTCTGCACAGGGGACAGGACAACTGCACTGTCTTAAGGAGAGGATGAACAATGACCCAAAGCATACAGCCAGGAAAACCAAGTAAAGTGGCTCCATAAGAAGCATATTAAGGTTCTGGAGTGGCCTAGCCAGTCTCCAGAACTAAATCCAATAGAAAATATTTGGAGGGAGCTGAAACTCTTGCTCAGTAACAGCCCCGAAACCTGACAGATCTAGAGGCATCTGTATGGAGGAGTGGGCCATCCCTCCTGCAGTGTGTGCAAACCTGGTGAAGAACGTCTCGGGTTACTTTACTGTAACCCTGTTCCCTGAAAAGGCGGGAACGAGATGCTGCGTGAAAACGCTATGGGAACATCTTGTCATGTTGCCGGTTGTGAAGCATGTGTGTACCAAACACGCCAAATTTTTGGCTTTTATAACCTCGGTCAGGTGACGTCATCTGATAGGACGCACCTGCAGGTTATAAATAGGAGTGAACCGGAAACATTCCTCAGATTGATTTGTCTGAACGGACGTCCGGTCACATAGGCAGTGCGGCATTGGGACGCAGCATCTCGTTCCCGCCTTTTCAGGGAACAGGGTTACAGCAAAGTAACCTGAGACGTTCCCTTTCAAAGGCTACACTCGATGCTGCGTGAAAACGAGAGAACGAGAGTGCCAACGCCGCCGCACTGCAAGTGTCTGGACTCCAAGGTTGTGTAGCGTGTGCGCACAAGGCCGAGAAGGTCTCAGAACTATGTCTGGGTAGCTGACTCGAGGACCCGTGGGCCCGGAGTAGCATGAACATCCGAACTATAAATGTAATAAATGTGTGCGGAGAGGACAACCGTTCGTGTCACACACTTGCTGCAGGGGAATACCTCTTACTAGTGCAATAGATGAGGCGATTCCCCTGGTTGAATGAGCCCTGATTCCTAGAAGCGAAGTGAGCCCACGCGCCTCATAGGAGAGGGCAATAGCATCTCTCACGCCGCTTGCGGCTTCAAAACATGTAAAAGCTGCTCTGACTTACGCCACTGGCTAATGCGGTGGACGTAAATCTGAAGAACACATACTGGACACAGTAAGTGAAGTCTCTCCTGCTCCGAAGCTGTAAAGGCGGAGGACAGAAGGCTTCAAAACAATAGGATGCATATTGGCAAATGTGTGCGGAGAGGACCAACCCTCCGCATCACAGACTTGCTGCAAAGGAATACCTCTTGCTAGTGCAATTAATGAGGCGATTCCCCTGGTTGAATGAACCCTGATTCCTAGAGGCGAAGTGAACCCACGCACCTCATAGGAGAGGGCAATAGCATCTCTCACGCAGCTTGCGGCTTCAAAACATGTAAAAACTGCTCTGACTTACGCCACTGGCTAATGCGGTGGACGTGAATCTGAAGAGCACGTACTGGACACAGTAAGTGAAGTCTCTCCTGCTCCGAAGCTGTAAAGGCGGAGGACAAAAGGCTTCAAAACAATAGGATGCATATTGGCAAATGTGTGCGGAGAGGACCAACCCTCCACATCACAGACTTGCTGCAAAGGAATACCTCTTGCTAGTGCAATTGATGAGGCGATTCCCCTGGTTGAATGAACCCTGATTCCTAGAGGCGAAGTGAACCCACACGCCTCATAGGAGAGGGCAATAGCATCTCTCACGCAGCTTGCGGCTTCAAAACCTGTAAAAGCTGCTCTGACTTACGCCACTGGCTAATGCGGTGGACGTAAATCTGAAGAGCACGTACTGGACACAGTAAGTGATGTCTCTCCTGCTCCGAAGCTGTAAAGGCGGAGGACAGAAGGCTTCAAAACAATAGGATGCATGTTGGCAAATGTGTGCGGAGAGGACCAACCCTCCGCGTCACATACTTGCTGCAAGGGAATACCTCTTGCTAGTGCAATTGATGAGGCGATTCCCCTGGTTGAATGAGCCCTGATTCCTAGAGGCGAAGTGAGCCCACGCGCCTCATAGGAGAGGGCAATAGCTGTCCGATCCTCTTAGAGAGGTAACACCATTTAGAAAAACCATCTTAAGGGTCAGAAACCTGAGGTGCTGACTCTAGTGGTTCAACAAGGGGCACAAGCCAGAGGACAATTTTTTTCTGCAGAAACACCAGCACTGAAACAATTCGGCAGTGGACTGGGTCTACCTGCTTCGTCATGCACCAACTTTCAAATACATTCTATTTGAGGGGAGGCAGTCCTAGTACTTAGAATAGTCTTAATTACGCTGGCTGGAAGACCAGCTTGACTTAGAGTCAGAGAGTAGTAAAGGGGACATTTGCTGATCTTGCGAGGCAAAGAGGTCCACCTACGCTACATGAAATTTTCCCAGAATGTAAATCGCCCTGAGGGACAGGAATCTGGTGCGCTAGCTATTTAGCGGCGCGAGCACAGTCCGCCCTGGCGATTAATATATGAGACTGCCATAGTGTTGTCCACCCGCACTAGGACATGGTAGTCTCAACTGCTGGAGGAAGTGCTTTAGGGCCTGAAATAGAGCCATGACTTTGAGGCAATTGATGTGCCGCGCAAAAAGATGGCCTCTCCAGCTCCCTTGGGCTGGACGGTCATTTAAGACCGCACCCCAGCCCATGAGGGAAGCGTCTGTCGTTAGCATTTGCGACGACAAGACGAACTTAGAGTGGGACCCAGAGTCAGAAACCGGGGTCTGGACCACATAGGAAGGGTACGAAGCACCTGGTGCGTAGCCCTTATTTGGGATTGGCCCTAGAGTAAAATCCCCTGGTTCTTAGCCACAACTGATATGCTCTACAGCTGCCATAAGAGCTAAGATCTCTGAAAGTGATGGTCACTTTCTGGTCTAGCTTGATTTCCTTGACGGTGTTGAGAATGGATTCGACACGAGCGGGAGACAGCTGTGCCCGCTTACGCTCAAATTCCATGTGACACCCAAAAATGTTGTCCTCTAAACAGGAAAGAGCATGCTTTCATGGCATTGGATCTCAATCCTAGGAAACAAAGATTGGCTAGAACGACATGCTGATGTCGAAGCGCTAGCTACTGAGACTGGGCCAGCCAGTCATGTAATTCAATACGGATGCTCTGGAGTCGTAAGAGCCAGAACTACATCCATGTATTTTGTGTATGTGCGGGTGAAAAAGCTAGAACAAATGGAAGGACCCGTTACTGGTAAGCTTGCCCCCGAAAGCGAACCTCAGGAACCTCCTGTGTTGTGGCAATATTTCCATTGATTTATTTTTAGATAGCGGTAAAGCCCGCAAAATCTAAAAAATTGGACGCAGCCCCCCGTTCCTCTTGCACTTTCCGGTTTCATGAAAGTGGAGACCACGCCATTGAAACGCGGAGGGTGATGTGAGAACTGAATCCTGTAGTTTCTCTGTACAGTGCTTAGTGCCCAAGGAGATATACTTGGCAGTAGCTTTCACGCTGCCAGTTTCTCAGAAAGGGGCAAAGCTCAGCGGCTTGGTTAAACGGGGCGGATGTTAGATGTTCGGCATCCTGAAACACGGCAGGAAAAACCCGAAGAACTAACATTTTATTGGAGACTGGAGTTGCCCGAAACACCAGTGGTGGCGGAGCAAGAACACCAACCTCCTGGGGGTGCCAGGGAGAACACTTCATTCTTTAAAAGGAATTCTGCGTGCCTCTCCCGCTTGGGGGGCCATCCCCCACAGTCCTGGGCACATGAACCTCAGGGCTTCTTTGTGAAGACAATATGCCAGTCTGACCTCTTTTGAGGCTGATTGCGTGACGCACCCCAATCTTGCGAGGGGGTGCCCAGCTCAAAAACACCTTCCTTGTGTGTTTCATGCCTCGCAACAGTCAGACCCGGTCGAGACTGGGTGGCCGACAGTCCCGACTCTTGAGCAAGGCGGGGAAGGAATTTCCCGAAGGCTTGTTATATAACTTCGCCTCATGAACCTAGTGGCGACCGAGTTAACGACATCGCCAAGTAGGCCGGGAGGCGAGATGGGGCATCGAGGAGGAATACACGATCCTTCTCCTTAATGCCCCTGAGATTCAACCACAAGTGCCTCTCGGCGGAGACCATAGCAGCCATAAAACGGCCGATAGCACAAGCCGTCTGCTTTGTTGCACGAAGAGACAAGTCTGTGGCCCGGCGTAAATCCAATACGCCTTACCTTGCAGAGCCCCGCCAGTACTCAAGTCTCTCAGCAGGTCAGCCTGGTAGGCGTGCAAAACCGCCATGGTGTGCAATGCGCCAACCTGACCTGCTGCCTGAAAAGCTTTTCCCTCCAGGGAAGATAAAAAGTCTACACAGCTTGAAAGGAAGTATTAGCTTTTCAGGAAGGATGATGTCCCAGAAGAGAGATAGCCTGAAAGCGTCTCTTCTATCTGGGTGTCATCATATAACTCCGCGTTTCTACCTCAATTATATTTAAATAAATAAATAAGTTGATGGCAGGAAAACACGGGATGAATACAGCTTACTCCATGAAAGGGTTAACTCATATGGAGATTGCTAAGAAAAGGGGAGAGAGCTTCGTTGAGGCTCCGCCCCCGGCCACCCGACAGAACCTGCCGTCTATGTTTTTATTTTTATTATATTTAAGTGCTTAGAAGCTATTACCATCTCCGCGGAAGCAAGAGAGGATGTTTATCCTTGCCCATTCCCAAGAAGCGCAGCGCGCGCTTGAGAGCGGACAGAGGGATTTCCTGATCCGATGAGAACGCGAAAGAAAGGAGTTTTTAAGTCCGTCTCTCACTGCTCTGCCGGATGCACAAATTTAAGCCTCAGGAATGCGCGGCGGCTCGGAATGCGAGGCGCGCGCGTAGCACTTAATCGAAGCAGTAAAGTGTAGAGATCGCCCTCCGATATGGATTATACACACGGAGGGACATCTCGTTTAAACTCATTATCGGTGAGTTAAACACTTATTTTGCTGGTTAGACACACACGCTCACAACTAGGTGAAGACAAGAATCTGAGGAATGTTTCCGGTTCACTCCTATTTATAACCTGCAGGTGCGTCCTATCAGATGACGTCACCTGACCGAGGTTATAAAAGCCAAAAATTTGGCGTGTTTGGTACACACATGCTTCACAACCGGCAACATGACAAGATGTTCCCATAGCGTTTTCACGCAGCATCGAGTGTAGCCTTTGAAAGGGAACAACAGGAACAGTTTGACCTCTGTTAACAAAGGCTTCTGTACCAAATATTAATATTTTTTGACTCAAGTAATCAAATACTTATTTGACGCAGGGAGGACTAGCAATTAAATGGTCCCCAGAGTTGCCACCTTAGTTTACATTCCGTTTAATCCTCTCCAAAATTGTCACAATCAATTTACTGTACATATTATTGCCATTGAATACAAGTCTGCATTCTCAATGTTAAGCTGGTTATTGGTAAGCTTCTTAGTTTGTTGTGTACTATTCAATTTCAATTTAGTTAACTATATAAAATAATAATTTAATTACATATAAACATTTTATTATAATTTGTTGTAAAGGATGTTTATTAAGTGGTCCATTATATACATTATATTGTTACAGTGTAAAGACCTTGAAATGGTTAATCCATTAAAAAAACTGTTCTCTTATTTCTTTGGTTCTTATTCCATATATAATCGGATTAAAACAGCTTGGAAAAAGCAAGTACATTGTACTCAGGAAGACACGACTAGAAGGAGAGAAATTGTTTCTTATTCTATACGACATAAAGGCAATTAAAGCAAAACTGTCATGACAATTATATGAGTAATACAGGTATTAAAAGCCTTTAAGCAAGTTTTACCAGCTCTCAGGACAGAAGAAAGTATCACTATGTATGATATTGTAACAAAAATAAAATCAGCAGTAATTGTGAGAAAAATACCTAAAAGCCCTAATATATTGTTAACGGTTGTATCTCCACATGCCAGCTGAACCAATGCCATGTGTTTTTTTTTTTTTTGTGGCACAAAAATTTAATTTTCCAGCCCAAAAAACCATTGTGGTAATCAAGAACACTATCTGATAACTGGAAAAATAATGAATTTTTGAAAGTTGGTCATTGTCATGTATTTCTGGTAATAAAAAGGTTTGCATATAGCAAAAAAACGATCCAGAGCCATCCAAACCAGTATCGTAGAATGAAATGTGGCAACACAATGAATAAAAAACATTTGCACCAAACAGCCAACAAGTGAAATTTCTTTCCAGTTAAATAAGAAACTTAACAGCATATTTGGTATATAAAAAAGTGGTAAAGAAAGGTCCACAACCGCCATAAGACCAATTAGAATACACATAGGAGAGTGAAGAGCTCTTTGAGATACAATTAAGTATATGAGGGTAAGGTTCACAGTAGAAGAAAATGTAAACATAAGAAAATAGGGAATGGTTAGAATAGGCTTCCATTCTCCCAAATCATGAAAACCAGTAAGTCTAAATGTTGTGAATGAAATATTTTGTACAGGATCCAACATCATCTCAAAATTTATTGAAGACTTCTGATGTGCCACGGTATATATGTAATGTTATGAACAATCTGTGGTAGTTAGAATCTTTTATATTATTTTTATGTAGAATTTATTTTCTATTCATAAATGTAAATTCCAATAAAATGATTGTCAACATTTTGAATCTTTGAACATTGTACCATTTTTTTTATATATCTAACATCTTGCAACCTGCACAGTTTCTTTAGGGAATTATCATTATATTTAAATATTGCATTTCAAATATGACTTAATTGCAAAATGGTTGCCAAAACAACAACAAAAATTTATATTGCTTCCATTGTTATAGTCACCTAGAGTACTCTCATTACTTTTAGCAAAATAATTTAGTTTTCTAGGGATTGAATTCAAATAGCTTCAAACTAAATTGCTAAATAGCATGGTAGGAGAGCATCCTGAACGATTAAAAAAGCTCTCAGTACTGCTAGATTATTGTATCTCGCCACTCTTATAGAAAATAACAAAAATATTCCTAGATTTTTATTTAATACTGTAGCTAAATTAACTAAAAACAAGACCCACGCCCACACGTTGTGTGTCAGAAAGAACTCTATTTATTATCAGCAAAAGACTATTTATATAATATATCTATATATCTATCTATCTATCTATCCATCCATCCATCCATCCATCCATCTATCTATCTCTCTATATATATATATACACACACACACACACACATATGTGTATATAGTGACCACAGACCTCAGATTGCGAGTAACGCGGTTTGCGAATGTTCCGCAAGACGAGCAAAGATTTTTAATACATTTTGACTTGGAAGTTTAGTTTTGAAGCCAAGTGTCACGTGATCATAACTAAGCTAATGGTTTTTTTTTCTTGCGCTGCAGATTTGTGAATAATCGTCTCCTCTGCTGGGTCTTAGTGCTCGTCTCACTTGTCACATACACAGTCATACACAGTATGATATACAGTGAAATGCTTACATGACCGCCAGTGACCTTAAAAGTAAAAGCTCATTTATAAGAAATAAATATGAATAAAAATAAATACAATAGAAAATAAAATTTAGCTAGGTCAAAATAAAAAAAAATATTTCTGTACAAATAAAAAATTTCTGTGCAATAGACAACATAGAACTGATGGAAGTTTTTGTGTAAATAAAGAAAAATGACTGGGGTGTGTGCAAATATGCATTAAAGTGACTTGTGTGCATGATCCACGAATGAAACATAAATATGAAGTGCATGAATGGGTCCATAAGTATTCATGAGTGTGCAGGATATGCGAGAGCCAAGGTCATGATTGTGGGTGCTTTAGAAAAATATTTGTGTTACATCTCCCCTGCTGGGTCTTATTGCTCATCTTACTTGTCACATACACAGTCATACATAGTACGATATGCAGTAAAATGCTTACACGACTGCCAGTGACCTTAAAAATAAAAGCTAATTTATAATAAATAAATGAAAATAAAAACGAAATACAATATACTACACTCTCTCCCGCCTATAGTGCGTGTGTGTGTTTGTGCATGTGTGAAGCACCCCCCTCTGCTTCACACACACACACTCAAGGCGAGAGAGAGAGTGTGAACCAGCACGGTGTCAAATTACGTGCGCGCACACACAAAACGCACACTCTCCGCAGCGCAAGAGAGATCGCCTGCGCGCATGAACGGAAACTCTTATCTGTCGGGATTTCTTTTTACTTTTTTCAACGTAAAGTGCAGGTTAATTTGTTTTACTTTTATTTTATATTTTGTATTAATTATTTTTATGTATTTTTTTGGGCTGTGGAAATAATTTGAATTTTCATTATTTCTTATGGGAAAATTTGCTTTGATTTATGAGAGTTTTGGAATGCGAGCCCGCTTCTGGAACAAATTATGCCCGTAATCCAAGGTTCCACTTTTTTTTTTATCCAAATGCCTCGTGCCATATACATATATTAAAACCTCATCCATTCGGACTTGCTCAAATTCGTAACTTAAACATTCGTAAGTCGGGGACTACCTGTATATTATGTGTGCATTAAATGTCACCCCTCAGCTTTTCCCCAAACCTTAAAATTATTTTTTTTGCTTAGTGAATTATTTTCTGCCCTGCGATGGATTGGCACCCTGTCCAGGGTGTACCCCGCCTCATGCATAACTGCATATTTGGATGCCTTCACCATGGTTTTACCATTGTTGTACAAAGAAATACAAATCAGGATAATCGATTGAATTAAAATCCAAAATTTTTACTGGTACTGTTTGTTTAACAGCATATAACAAAATAGATGAAAACTTAACAAGGGGCTCATTTTGAACAAACTAATTCTGTATACTATAGATAAAATCATCACAATTTACAGTATTATTGCTGACCATACAGTTCCACTTATCATTACAAAGCATCTTGCAGCTCATTGTTTTGGTTTTAAATTGCCTTGAAACTTTAGTGTTTTGGCTCTTGCTGTTCTCAGCCAGCTCTGTATCCAGAAAGCTCTAAATACCTACTCTACATTACCTTACAGCCATTCCCAACTCCTGCCATTGCAAACCTTCCAATATGACTGCTGCCTTCCCAAAGCTGGCCATCCTACCCCATAATCACAAACCAGACAGTGCTACTCCTGCCACGGTAAACCTGACAATTATACTCTTGCCATTTCAAACCTTGCAATTCTACTCCTACCATCTAAAACCCAACATTTCTACTTTTTTCAGCCCAAACATGACAGTTACTTTCACTATTATAACCTGAACAGTTCTTCTCCAATCATTCTGATGTCCACAAGCTCCTAAAATCAGTCATGAAGAAGACCACTAGTTCCAACTACCATCCTGAAGTCAACAAATCCACTCCATGCATTCATTAACTCTTTAAGGTCAGTCTCGTTTTTAGAGCTAAGAACGAAAAAATGAAGGACACATTGTAGGATGGGAAAGAGAGGTTGCAAAATGGACTCAATGTTCTTAATATGCCCAAAAGACTCTCAGTGACACACACAAGCCAGAATATCCAGTGAAAAGTTAAAGAAAACAATGCATAATAATTTTGTTTCCACAGTATTTTTCATATTTTTCAAACATAGGGGGACCCACTCTTGAATTGCATGCAATATAGAGTAGCCTGTGAAAAAAAAAACATTAAAGTCTAAATGAAAAAAATACTTTGATCTTGCAGTTGAAATGCAGAGTTCAGGAGTCACTAAAAAATTACACTGCACTGCACCCCAATGTCCCCACTGCAGCTCTGGGAGATGTTTCAGAATATTACATATATAGTGAGAGTGCTGCAAAAAAGTACTTGCCCCTTCCTAATTTTTTTTTTTTTTTTTTGGCATATTTGTGGAATGATTCAGATCATCAAACAAATTTTAATATTACACAAAAATAGCCAGAGTAAATACAAAATGCAGTTATTAAATGAGGAGTTTCATTTATTAAGGGAAACAAGCTGTCCAAACTTACCTAGCCCTATGTAAGAAATAATTGTATAATAATAATAATGATTAATAAAACTCCTAACCCTAATACAGTAGGTGGACAACCAGAATACTTATTACCGCCGCAGAAAAGCGGCAGCGGGCAAAATAAATCAGTTGCATTTTAAAGTCATTCGTGAAAAGACCACCAGGTGGCCACAGGTGTTAGTGAATAACAGGGCTCCCACAGAGAGAGACAGCAGTCGACTTACCACAGGCCAGAGACCTTCTCCCAGCATGCATGTCGCCATCCTGATAAGCTTTCTGATCCGCGATCATGAAGGGGCATTTGTAAAACGAGGCTGCAATTTTATCTGATTCGCGATCATAAAGCAGATCTGTGAGACGAAGCTGCACGAAATCTCATAAGGCATAAGACCAGATGCTTTGAAGTTAACCCCAAAACAAAGGGTGTAAATTGGCAATTCGGTAAACAAAGCAGACAGTTATATAGCTTCACCCTGAGCTGGGGGGAGAACCTGGACACTTTCTTGACCTCCGGAAGACATGCCTTTTAATGAACAAAGGCATACGGCATGGACACTATTTTAAACATCTTTACAGTGTGCCAGTAGGGCAAAACGTATTCACATATATTTACTTACTGTATTTTATTCCTGTGTATATGTTTGATTATTCTGCATAACTTTAAAGGTGCAATCAGAATTTACAAACCCCTTTTATTAGATAAAGGAAGGAGTGAGTGGGTAAAATATGTAATGTTTGTTTTCAATCTAAAGCTGGCTTTATTCCAAAAATGTTGGTGAACACGGGAAATTGGTAGCATGAACAGAGCTCATGCAAAATTACTTTATAAAAAGTTTTAAAAACTCCAACCAGGTGGGTCACACGTGACAGCGGAAACACCGGGCAAATGTATGCACAGAAGGAGGAACTACGTGAGGCATGGCTAAGCCCCGCAACCACATCCGTTTGGACCAATCACTTGTGGGACTGACTGACCCGAAGGGACAAAAACCCTAAGGAAGTAAGAGTTCAGAGTCGGGAAGTTAACATCACAACTGTAACCAGCTACATCTGCCAAGCAGCTCGGGCTTCCACCCTTGCAGGCGCTGCGCCACCGCCGCTGGTGTTACGGGCCCCAGGCGCGGTGACCGCAATGACAAAAAGGATTGTGATCTGTAAAATGAATGAAAAGACTGAGACGAAAGGAACACAGGACCATGCAATTACATAACATTTTAAACATATCTGTTTAAAACAGCGTAGTGACATGTAAACACATATTAGGAAACTTTAAGTATCAACTGGAGCGATAAGCCTTAAAGGCAAAAGATATAGTGTTTAAATCTAATTCACTGTGCAAACAGAATGAATGGCTGCGCGTGAATGAACTCTCGCGAGAATAGCGCGAGACATCGCGAGATTTTACGCGGCTCGGCTTTAACTTATTCCAAAGTTGCTTAAAACTTCACTTTACGGTTTCCAACAAATACATGTGTTAAATAAAGTCTAAATCTTTATCCTTTGGTGGTTTAACCGCAGTACTGACCTGTAAAATGAATGAAAAGACTGAGACGAAAGGAACACAGGACGATGAGATTCTTTCTCCAGATTACGTCTAACCAGAAACCAGAGGTCCCACCAGTATAAGCACCCGGGAACAAATAACAACCGCAATAAAGGTTCCGGTCCCCCCTCTTTCGCTGTTGTATTCGTTATTTCTCTCCTTTCCCTTTACATCACAGGGCGTCTTTCTAAATGACTAATCATAAGTCGCTGAATTTCAAAAGATGTTGATAAGTACTGTTGATAAGTACTGTTTATAAGTACATATATCACCAAATGTGGTTGTACCAATTTGGGTGCACCACACGCTCCCCAACAATAAAAGTGGCTTCTGACACTTAAAGTTAAACAACTGACGGATAACAATACATATAATAACAATTTAACCTTTGTAACCCTTCAAACCTCTCAAAAAGTCTCTCATACAGTGTCTCTGAATGGTCACTCAGCGTCTTTCACTTCAAAAGCGAGGAACTGCATATGGTATCTGCAAGTAAGGGTTTGTTGCCAGGGGAGACATGGTAATACAACAAGAGATACATTGCAGACTGGACGTTGACTGCGTTCACAGTTGGACAAGAACGATAGTCTGCCTGGTGGGCTGCCTCAAGTGGGGTGATGTCTCTAGAGAACGTTGCCTGTTCTGGTTCAAGACATGATACTGGTTGGGGGCTGGACTCTTGACTCTCCATTTCCTCGTGGAGCTGGGGTTCTTCCTGGCCATCATCCGACATAAGTAAGGTCATGCCTTCCACATTATCCATGCTTGTCACTTGTTCCTTTTCAGCATCAACGCATCGTTCTTGCTCTGGTTGACAATTCTTGTCTGGTCCAGGTCTGTGATGTAACACACTGTGAGTTTGCTCAGTTGCCCCTTCATGATCGCGGTAACACTCAGTTGCATGCGGATGCTCAATTTGGGGATAGTTAACAGAAGTACGAAACCAATAGAAAAAGGCATCATCTTCTGAGTCACTGATTTCTGGACTTTGTCATTGGTCAGGAGTCTTTGACCTTGCTCTGGACCTTTTATCTTCCTTTTTCGGCTTGACAGTGGGGTTCTGGACTATTTCTACTGGCAAGTCATGTGTAGGGTACGAAGTTAACGTCCCCCTGTCTCTGGACTTTTTATATTCTGGATTGTTGCCAACCTATTCTCTCACGATGTAGATGGTTTGTTTTCAGTAAGACCCTAATTTGCCAGGCCCACCTCTCTCACTTAGATTGCGCACCAGTACTCTGTCTCCAGGCTGTAGTGTGACTCCCTTGCATCTTTTGTCATAGTGCATCTCACCTTTAAAACTTGACTGTCGACTGTTTGTGCTTGCGATACGATATGCCTCCACCATCTTTCCTTTTCACTTATCAGCATATCGATGTGGCGTTTCAGCATTTTCCGTCAGGAGCCCGAAAAGAAGATCTACTAGAAGACGAGGGTGCCTGCCGTACATCAGATAATGTGGTAAAAATCTTGTGGCCTCGTGCTTGGTACAATTATAAGCATGAATGACATGGGGCGAATGGTCCTTACGAAGCATCTGTAACACAGTCCGATTCAATCGTTCAACAGGATTGCACTGTGGATGATATGGAGAGGTCCTCGAGTGGCCCACACCACCGTCAATTGTCTGAGAGATTTAACCAGTTCATTTTCAAATTCCTGACCCTGGTCATGGTGGAGCTTAGCTGGGTATCCGAACTTTGGGATAAAGTCATTAAACAGATAAAACTTTAACGTTTTTGCAGTCTTATTTTTGGTGGGGTAAGCCTGGGCGAACCTGGTGAAATGGTCCACCAAAACTAGAATGTATTCAAAGCCACCTTTGCAAGACTCTAAGTGGAGGAAGTCGATACAAACTAGTTCAAGTGCGGCATTAGATGTTATGCTGCCCATGGGCGCTCTCTCATGTGTTGCTGGTTTCTTTTGCTTTTTACAGGGGCATTTCCTTGTTACATATTCCTCGATCTCTTGTTTCATGAAAGACCAATAGAAACGCTCCCTCGCCAGACACTTTTTTCACGCCAACATGGCCCATGTTGTTATGGAGGTGTGTGAGAGCTAACCGTTTATAAACGGAAAGCAAGACCAGTTGTTTCCGTTCTGTGGTCAATCGACTCCATTCTCTTAACAGTCTTTTGGTGTCAATGATAGCTTTAGCTCTGTCCTCTTCTGACAGCATAATGTCCTTTTCCTTCATCTCTAAGACTTTCCCAATCACAGGATCTGCCCTTTGCTTTTGGACAAATTCGTCATGACTGATAGTCTGCAGTGGCTCTTTGAGAGGCTGATCTGAGGAAGCCAGGCTGAGGGCCGCAACCCATGTTACATCTCCTTGCTTTGCTCTCCTGTTCCCCTCCCAAACTGCATTGACTGCGTCCTGCGACAGTTCTTCTGAACACTCTTGTATGAAGGTATCAATGTCAAGCGAACAGCGCCACAGCACATCGGCATCAATGTTGACTTTTCCTGGGCAATACTTTACGTCAAAAATCTGCAAGTTGCCCCACCCAGCGGTGTCCAACAGCGTTCAGTTTAGCTGTGCTTAAAACATATGTCAGGGGATTATTATCCGTAAAGACAATTAAATAGGGTGCATAGAACAGGTAATCTTTAAATTTGTAACACACTGCCCACTTGAGGGCTAAAAACTCTAGTTTTCCACTGTGCAGGTGATAGTTTTGTTCGGCTGGTGTTAGGATACGTGACTTATAGCCTATTATTCTCATCTTGTTGTCCTGATTCTGATACAAGACCGCTCCCACACCCTTCTGCGATGCGTCCGTATGGAGGATAAAGGGGCGCTTCTGCAAAATCCTCCACTTAGGCCCTCATTAATCTGCTTGGTGACACTATTGTAACTAATGTCAGAGCTGTTGTCCCCAATCTGCCCTCCAAATAATTTAAATTCTCTACGAGGTAGATAGGAAAGGTCTTTTATAGTGACTGGTCTCTCTTGAGTAAAGTGTGTCCTGGAACTTACTTGTGGTGGGCTTGGCTGACTAGGTGTTGTGGCAGGTTGGGGCACTGTGGCTTCACGCTGCTTCAGCTGCCCCATCAGTTCCTCATACACTTTTTTCAACTCCTCGATTGACTGTGTTTCCGTGTTGTCTCTTACATTTGTGACTAATGCATTATTGGACGATGAGCCTGATATCATGTTTGACGGATGAGGGCTGGGTGTGGCGAGTGTCTCTTGTTCAGCTACTTCACTAACTGGTAACTCGACAGGGTAACTCTTTTTAATAAGCTGGTCTATTCCATCATCCAGCATCAGAAGCTGACTCAGCCCCTCATCCTCTAGTTGTAGCAAAGTGTCAGACTGAATGTAGGCAGTGACATAGTCTATGCAGCTTTCTTAATCAGTCTGCTTAAACCGGACTGGGTCTCCGTTGTCTGTAGCAATATTCGTGGCTAGCTCAAAGAGCTGTATGTTAGAGAGTGCGAACAAGCACCTTTGTATGCTCCATGCCAGCTTTTTCCACTCTGTAGACATTCTGCTTGTTTAACTTTAGTTATTTCTACCATTTACTGCAGCTCTATTGTGATAAGTGTGCACTATTTTGTCCCTACAGCCGTCTGGCTTCCTTTTGTGGTAACGATACCTTTCCCGTTTTGATCGTCGTCTCTCCTTAACTCAAGTACGTTTTTTACAATCAATGCATTCTCTGTCCAGCATTTATTACTTATATAAAACACAAATAAAGTGCATATGCATCAATTATCTTAATCAGTCGGATGTATAACAACTTCCTGTTGCACATTCACTCGAATCTGAGTCACAGATCACACAAGTCACAAATAACATTGCAATATTGCATTGGTTTCCCCGAGACATAGTGCTATCACATATGTTAATTATTTCATAAGCATTAAAACTCATAACTACTTTGTATGTGCTAGAAATTAGCTTCCTTAAGCTTGGATTTTGCATGTAAAAGTTTACAGTAACCTCAACAAATGTAACATCATATTCAAGAAATAAAGCAATTAATACTGATATGATAAAAAACTGTAAACAAAATATAACATAAGAAACTCTCAGCGGTTTCCTTAACACCCAATTATGAACTTACTCTGTTTAAAACAGCGTAGTGACATGTAAACACATATTAGGAAACTTTAGGTAACAACTGGAGCGATAAGCCTTAAAGGCAAAATATAAAATGTTTAAATCTAATTTATTGTGCAAACAGAATGAATAGCTGCGTGCGAACTAACTCTCTCTTTTACGTGGCTCGGCATTAACTTATTCCAAAGTTGCTTAAAACTTCACTATATGGTTCCCAACAAATACATTTGTTAAACAGTCTAAAACTTTATCTTTTGGTGGTTAACCCGCAGTACTGACCTGTAAAATGAATAAAAAGACTGAGACGAAAGGAACACAGGACCATGCGATTCTTTCTCCAGATTACGTCTAACCAGAAAGCAGAGGTCCCACCACTATACGCACCCGGGAACAAATAACAACCGCATTAAAGGTTCCGGTCCCCCCTCTTTCGCTGTTGTATTCATTATTTCTCTCCTTTCCCTTTCATTACAGGGTTTCTTGCCAAATGACCAATTTAATCATAAGTCGCTGAATTTCAAAAGATGTTAATTCCTCATTTAAAGGAATAAACGTTTTTTACTGTTTATAAGTACATATATCACCAAATGTGGTTGTAGCAATTTGGGTGCACCACACTGGCGTCATCTGCTCTTTAAGAACTCTCAACGAGACTTGCCAGAACTCCAAAGTCCAGCAACGAAGAAACCCTCAGAAGAAGTTCCAGAGCGCAGCCATCGGTAACCAGGCAACCAACGCCTCACCGAAGAGCTTTCCCGATAGACGTCATCTCTACAACAGCGCACCAACCAATCAGCAACGCCGTGATTCCCTTCGCTGGAGGTGAACCAACGGGTGAAAACGAAACATGACGCAAGTAAACAAACAAAGCTGCATACCTTGCTGAAGTTGGTGCTCGTTTCATAACTAAAACGTAAGCTTAAACCCAAGACTCTGCTCTTGTGACTTTCGTTGATCTAGTAAACAGTACTAAAATAACTTTATTTCATTTGCACCTTCCAAGCTGTTTGTATGTGTGTCTGTTTGTAGGTGTGTGTGTGTGTGTTCAAGTAGTGTAGTTTCATGTATCGTAGATTAGTCAAATAAATTCTTGTTTCTTTATAAAGAACTGTTGTCTTGGTCATGTATTTTAAAGTCTAAACATTTGCCTATATTTTGTGTTATCGTTGTTGGCCATGTGATAAGCAGAACTGATAAGATACACTAAATTGTGCTAAACGCTGGACTTCAATGAAGTGTACATTATACATTTTGTTTCAGTTAATTAAATTAACCAGAATCGTTAAAGATTCGATACAACTTTGACCCAGAGCTAAACGTTACATATCAATGGTGAAGAATGGGTTGGCATTGTGTCCACATTAAAATGTCTATATTTATTGGTGGACAATGCGACCGTTATTCGTTGTCTTTATTATGTAAACCCTACATATGATGGTGTAGAATGCCGGCAGTCCTTCATTGTCATTATTACATTAAAAACACTGCAACAGTTATTGTAATTTCCACATCTTAAAACTTTATACAACAAAAAAGAAAAATCTGAAACAGAGATATTGATATTTATTGTATAATAATGAGTCAAAAAAACAAACATTGGTTAAATGTTGTTTGGACAGACGATCAAGTTCACTAGCTGTGAATAGGCGGATCCGTCCCTTTCCATACCTGCCGCCTAGCTAGGGAGCCTACGGAGTGAGCGATGAGCGGTAGTAGATTTGGGCACACGTTCATCACAGCCGCACGCCGTGACATACCGTGATCCTTGTGTTTAACTTCCTATGTAGTCTAATCAGCGCTCAGCTGCACGTATAAAGTAAAAAAAATGCGTTGAGGGAAAAACAGCAAGGAGACTGACTCTGACCATTTTAATAATTCACGTATACACGGAGTTTCGGTTCATTTTCTGACGCACTCAAGTTCACCGAAAACAATACAGAATAGGGTTTGCTTTAATTATTTTACATAATCATTTTTGTAAGCCAAGTTTGGCTCTTTTTTCATCAGCAGCAGGTGGTTAGGTATCAGGGGCTCCAGGCCTGTGGAATCATCCGTAGCAGTGGTAAGTGGACGGTCATTCATTATAGCTTCCACCTCACACAGGAATGTATGCAAGCTCTCATCGTTTAGTGTTTGTTCTTTTAGTACAGACCTCAAGTTTTTTTTTACTGGTGTTATCTGCCTTTCCCATATTCCCCCGAAATGAGACCCAGCAGGAGGATTTAATATCCATTGTATCCCCTTTTGCATGAGGACGCCTTAAATTTTTGACTGATTCCACTGTTGGATAGCTTTACGCAATTCAATCTCAGCACCTATAAAGTTTGTTCCATTATCACTTTTCATAACTGACACCTGGCCTCTTCTGCACATAAAGCGTTGAATAGCATTTAAGCAGGAGTCTGTATCTAATGACTGCACAACTTCAATGTGCACGGCTCTTGTTGTCAGACAAGTAAAGAATACGGCATATCTTTTAACATAACTTCTACCCCATTTGACTTTGAAGGGTCCAAAATAGTTTACCCCTATGTTAGTGAACGGTGTTCTGGTGTAATCTGGTGTTACTCTGTCACGTGGCAGTTCTGACATTTTTTGTTCACTAGTCTGGTTATTCTGCTCTGGTCATTCTACATGTCACACAACTGGACAGAAACGTTCTCACAAGGGAATTTGCCAACGCCGCCGCACTGCAAGTGTCTGGACTCCAAGGTTGTGTAGCGTGTGCGCACAAGGCCGAGAAGGTCTCAGAACTACGTCTGTGTAGCTGACTCGAGGACCCATGAGCCCGGAGTAGCATGAACATCCAGACTATAAATGTAACAAATGTGTGCGGAGAGGACAACCCTTCATGTCACACACCTGCTGCAAAGGAATACCTCTTGCTAGTGCAATAGATGAGGCGATCCCCCTGGTTGAATGAGCCCTAATTCCTAGAGGCGAATTGAGCCCACGCGCCTCATAGGAGAGGGCAATAACTCAGTGTAATGGGGGGCCGTCCCCCGGTTGCGGCCCCAGACCATGTAAAAGCTGATCTGACGTACGCCACTAGCTGACGCGGTGGACAAAAATCTGAAGAGCACGTACTGGACACAGTAAGTGAAGTCTCTCCTGCTCCGAAGCTGTAAAGGCGGAGGACAGAAGGCTTCAAAAACAATAGGGTGCATGTTGGCAAATGTGTGTGGAGAGGACCAACCCTCTGAGTCACACACTTGCTGCAGGGGAATACCTCTTGCTAGTGCAATAGATGAGACGATCCCAGTGGTTGAATGAGCCCTGATTCCTAGAGGCGCAGTGAGCCCATGCGCCTTATAGGAGAGGGCAATAGCATCTCTCACGCAGCTCGTGGCCCCAAAACATGTAAAAGCTGCTCTGACTTACGCCACTGGCTGATGCGGTGGACGTAAATCTGAAGAGCACGTACTGGACACAGTAAGTGAAGTCTCTCCTGCTCCGAAGCTGTAAAGGCGGAGGACAGAAGGCTTCAAAAACAATAGGGTGCATGTTGGGAATGGAACTTTCGAAAGATAGTTAGTGAGGATGCAAAATAGCCCTGACTAGCCCAGGGGCAAAGTCTAGGCAGGATAGGGAGACTGACAGATCTCCGATCCTCTTAGAGAGGTAACACCATTTAGAAAAAACATCTTGAGGGTCAGAAACCTGAGGCACTGACTCTAGTGGTTCAACAAGGGGGCACAAGCCCGAGCGATCGGCCCTGGTGGTTAATATATGAGACTGCCATAGTGTTGTCCACCCGCACTAGGACATGGTAGTCTCAACTGCTGGAGGAAGTGCTTTAGGGCTAGAAATAGAGCCATCATTTTGAGGCAATTTATGTGCCGCGCAAGAAGATGGCCTCTCCAGCTCCCTTGGGCTGGACGGTCATCTAAGACCGCACCCCAGCCCATGAGGGAAGCGTCTGTTGTTAGCATCTGCGGCGACAAGACAAACTTAGAGTGGGACCCAGAGTCAGAAACCGGAGTCTGAACCACATAGGAAGGGTACGAAGCACTTGGCGCGTAGCCCTTATTGGGGATTGGCCCTAGAGTGAAATCCCCTGGTTCTTAGCCACAACTGAAATGCTCTCATGTGCAGAAGGCCCAAAGGTGTCACTGTGGATACAGCTGCCATGAGAGCTAAGATCTCTGAAAGTGATGGTCACTTTCTGGTCTAGCTTGATTTCCTTGACGGTGTCGAGAATGGATTTGACACGAGCGGGAGACAGCTGTGCCCGCTTACGCTTAAATTCCATGTGACACCCAAATATGTTGTCCTCTAAACAGAAAAGACCATGCTTTCATGGGGTTGGATCTCAATCCTAAGAAACAAAGATTAGCTAGGACGACATGCTGATGTCAAAGCGCTAGCTACTGAGACTGGGCCAGCCAGTCATGTAATTCAAATATGGATGCTCTGGAGTCGTAAGAGCCAGAACTACATCCATGTATTTTGTTTATGTGCGGGTGAGAGAGCTAGACCAAATGAAAGGACCCGATACTGGTAAGCTTTGCCCCCGAAAGCGAACCTCAGGAATCTCCTGTGTTGTGGCAATATTTCTATTGATTTGTTTTTAGATAGCGGTAAAGCCCGCAAAATCTAAAAAATTGGACGCAGCCCCCCGTTCCTCTTGAGCAACTTCTGTCAGCAGATGCGCACTTTCCGATTTCCTGGAAGTGAAGACCACGCCATTGTAATGCGGAGGGTGATGTGAGAACTGAATCCTGTAGTTTCTCTCCACAGTGCTTAGTACCCAAGGAGATATACTTGGCAGTAGCTTCCACGCTGCCAGTTTCTCAGAAAGGGGCAAAGGCCTAGGCGGCTTGGTTAAACGGGGGGGATGTTAGATGTTCGGCATCCTGAAACATGGCAGGAAAAAAACAAAGATGTCTACAGATGTCGCCATTAAAAACGCACGTTTCGAGAAAAGGGATCCCGGGACTTGCCGCGGCTTTGCCCTTCATTACCTGTAGGGGCAGTCGTGTTTCAGTCTGAAGTATTGTGTGTCTACTGAAGCCGAAAATGTGTTCTCTTTTAGGCACCTATTGACAGCCAGCGGCGGAGCTCATAAACGTGTTGAGCTCAAAGTGTAAATACTACAGTAGTTAATCAATTGGAATGGTTATTACCGTCGCGCTTACCGCCGCGGCCAAAATAAATCAGTTGCATTGTAAAGTCATTCGTAAAATGGCCGCCAGGTGGCGCAAAGTGACATTTTCGCTCGTTGCAGTAAATACAATAGTGACTGTTATACAGCGTATCTCTGTATCTGTTTATTGTTATTTAAGTTCTGGATTATTTTAGGTACTTTAAACACATTGTTGGGTTGCTCATGTTGGCTCATATGAGATGAAGTTTACAAATGAACACCTGGTTGGGTTATTTTGACCCAACAACTGGTTTATTCATTATTCTTTCGTTTCTCCAAATATCAGCCTGCAGAATGTTCGAAATATTACTGTTATTGTGTCACAGGTGTAGTTTTAAGAGTTGTATAGGCAGGAATGCGTGTGTATACAGCTCAAAACCTCCATCAGTTATTAAAGATAGCGTCTATTTAGAAAAAATGCCCCGCGATTTGGAAACTTCAGGAAATCTCCCAGCGCTCTGCGCAGATTCGGCATCGTGATTCTCCTCTTTAATTTACTCCATGGTCTAAATCAGCACTCATGAAGTTTTTCATGAAGTTTGATTATGGATGCGTCGGGAAAACAGCAAGCAGACTGACTCTGACCACTTAAAAAAACGTTTGCGTTTATTTTCTGACGCGCTTAAGTTCACCAAAAAAAATACAGAACAGGGCACCTTATTTGCTTTCAAACATTTACAAAATCATTAAGTTTTTTCGTTATTGTGAGTGCGCTTAAATAAAAGTTGAGTCTTATAAAGGCCATGTAGTCCTATATAGTTTTATTATATAGTTTTTGCACATTAATCTGACAACAGTTTTTTCAGCCTGTCACGGCGTGCGCCCAAATCAACATCGCTCCTCGCTCACTAGTTAGGCGTCCTTCCCTTCAGACATGCGAAGCAGCGGGACCGCAGAATTACACACGACTGGTGAGCTATCGTTGCTATCGTTGCCCGGGCTTGCACCCTGCGCTATAAAATACTCGGGGTTTGTTGGGTTAAAGTGGATTTTACTACGCTCTGTGTATGCAACACACGTGCAACAACGCAGAAGTGCGGCATGCAAGTGGGGCAAATGGAACGCGCCCCGGGGACTTCAAAGGAGCGAGAGGTGGGAGGGGCCGGTCCGGCCATCCGCGGAGAGCAGAGTCAGCGCAAGCGGACGAATGGCCATTGCACTTACACCGCGTAGTAAAATCCACTGTAACCCAACAAACCCTAAGTATTTTATAGCGCGGGGTGCAAGCCCAGGATCATAATAAGCCGTGCCTTTATTCCGTCATGTCATGTGGGCATTATAAGATTTGTATTGAAAACTTCTAACTAAAAAGTGGCAGCTGGCACGCCTAAAAGTAGATGCAGGTTATTTTTTATAGTCTAAATAAAAACCCTCCGCTTTAATTTCCTAAAGTCTAATTGGCGCTCAACTGCACGCATAGTTTTCCCGAGCGCGAGGAATTTTTTTGTGCTAAATAATAATTATGCAGTATAATAATTCCTATTAATCCTGGGTTGTTCTTTTAGTGTCACTATAGTGCTTTACAATGCCAGACAACATTCAAATACAAATTATTCACCCTCCCCAGGTGTGAATCGGCTGTTCTCACCTATACATTCAGAGGAACTGAAATGCACTTCTCCCCACTTTAAAAACCTCTTGAATCTGAGGCTCTTCTGGAGACTTTCAGTGATTTAAATTTGTGTAATTTTAATCTTCTGGATTCTAGATTCTAAAGTTAACATTGTTGCCTTTTTAATCCTTGGAATGGAAGAACTTGAGATTTTCCTTATAATAGCATAAATTGCATTGTTTTTAATCAGTCTATACACAATAATCTTCTTTGGTATTTTTATTAATAAAACGGGTATGGGGGCTATCTTGTTTTAGTAATCCTTGTGCCTGGTTTAGGTTTGGTATTTAGTGCGCATCTGTTATATTACAACTAAATACCTTTTATTGGCGGTTAAGTGACTGATGTGCCTAACATTTTTCAGCTGAGCCTTTGTTTCACTGAATAATCAACCACCGCGACACCCCCCCCTCTCTCTCTCTCACACACACACACACACACAAAGCCGACCAAATCATTAGCACCTCCCTCCCCCAGCACAGCCATTTACTTTCTATCCATTTACTTACATCTGAACTGAGTCGTTTGGGTAACATGGGTCGAACCCCTTACAAATCATAACAGTCTACTGCATTTAATTCTTATAATAACGCAAAAACACAAGCGGGGCTGAAAGACTGACATCTGCTGACGCAGTAGAACGTCCTAACACTGTTTTAATTTTATGGTCATTTATTTCAGTTAATAAATATACTATAAATTTAAAGAACACAAGATATAAGACGACACAAAACCCTACACGCGTCTTTTCTAATTACACGTGATAAAATCCAAAGGCTCACTGTATAAACATTTATTCTGTTTAAATTTGATCCTAATAAGATTTCATTTAATTTGAATTCTACATTTGTACTGTCATTTTAGTTCTGTGATTATAAATTTGTTTAACTACAATGTTTTACTTGATTTTATCCGCTACTACGTGCAGTTTTAAAACTCCGTGTCTCATTAATCCAGCAGAAAATGAACTATGGCGCTATATAACTACAGCGTCAGTCTGTAGTTATATAGCGCCACTCAGCGGTAAAAGCAAGCAAACGCACAAAGCCAAACGGTACCGCCGAGCGCCGCGACGGTAGAACCTACATTCCGATTGAGTAACCACTGTAATATGTATTTATTCTTAATTTTCTTTTCTCCTTCAATGATGATACTTCTTCGACTGCGCTTTCTTCAATCAGTATTATAATTGTTTTAGTAGTAGTGCTCCGAATTTATTATTGTTATTATTCTTATTATTATTGTAACGCACCCGCGTGTGTGTGCAAAAAGACTACAATGATGTATGATATGTTAGCCTAAAACAATTGTTTTATTCTTCTCATGTGCTTTAAATATACAATCTTATGCAAAGTGAAAGTGAGTTGCGCGTGCGGCTTTTTGATCAAAAGGCTGATAAACGCGTGCGCAGATATGAGCAGATTTATCCATAAAACAACAGACATTAAAAAAAACACAAAAATATGTACTACTCTCTGAATACAATGCGACAGCACGCAGAATCCCCGGGCTTTGACTGCACTTCATTCATTAGTACTGTAGTAGTACACTAAAGTACACGCTTTCCCTCTTGGCTCTCGACGAAGGCGGTCGCATCTGCTCTCCCTCCCTTATCTCTCCCCGCTTGCTTCTCTGTCTGTCTTGTGAATACTATTCAGAGACTCTCTTCGTCTTGCTCTTGAAAATAAAAAGGAATATGGATTTGATCAAGTGGTCTCTGAATGCAATTGACACGATCTTCTCGATGAGAAATGTAGGTTCTGGGGAACCTACTTGTCCTGCTGGGACGTTTGCTGCTGGATACACGATGGACGGTTGGGAGAAGTGGCGCATTGTGTGCCTGGCCGCACTGTCTCTGGAGGATGTTGAAGATATCTACCTATTCGGAACTCTGATAACTGGGATTCTGCTGATTGGATTAGGTGGGATACTTGGATATCGTAAAATTTTAAAAGCAGTCAGTCTCAACCCCAAGAGACTGGCTGGCTGGGAAATAGTGGTGACGAGAGCTGTCAGTAATCAGATTGTGGTACTGCCGCAAATTGGATAACATCTTGGTGAGACTAGCAGCTATGCAACGTGATTTGGACAGACCTGGAGACCAGTGATGGACATTAAATATCTGTGGAATTGGCAGATATTGATCGAAACCTGGAAAATATGTTTTTCTTTTTCGGCTGCCCTTTCTCTTTCCAGCTACTCTGTGGTCGCACAAAATCATTTCACTGCATATTGTACTCTGTATGATTGTGTATGTGACAAATAAAAATTTGAAATTTGAATTTGAAATTTAAAAGAAATGCTGGGTTTCTGTAAACACATTGTTGGGTTGTTTATGCTGGGTCAAAATTCTGTGTTATTTCGGGTACTTACACTATTGGGTTGCTTTTGCTATGAACACTAAAAGTGCGGCATGAGTAAAATCAATGAAAAAAAGAAAAAAGAAACATCTCCATTTTGTCCCTAGACAAAACAGTAAACCCATGGGTGAACACGATGATTTAAGAATTTATGCAATGCAATGTCAGACACATTCAAATGCAAATAATACACCCTCCCCAGGTGTGAATAAGTTTCTCCACTGTGCATGGTTTCAGCAAAGTGGAGGATCTTGGATCTTGCTTCGGGCCTCTTCTTAAATTTGTGTAAATTTAAAATCTTCTGAATTCTACATTCTAAAATTGACATTGTTACTGTTTTTAATCTCTGGAATGCGATTTTTTTTTTATTATAACATGCATTCTTTTAAATACTCTACAAGGTTTTAATTTTAAATTTTATTTAAAAATAAATAAATAAACCAAAGTAAATTATTCCATTTGTATTTACCCTTGTAAAATAGCATTTAAAAATGATGGGTTGTGTATCGAGCGATTAAAAACAATACATATACAACAATACTAATTCCGTCATGTCATGTGTCCTCCTTTTTAATTTACTACGTAGTCTAAATCAGCGCTTAGCCGCACGCAAAAAGTTTTCCAGAGCGCACCGGCAAAAGTTGACTAATGATTGTGAATGCATTGGGGAAAAGAGTAGGCAGACTGACTCTGACCATTTTTAAAAAACGCTTGCCATCATTTTCTGACGCACTCAAGTTCACCAAAAACAATACAGAACAGTTCAGCTTATTTGCTTATTATTAATAGCTTATTTACAAAATCATAACGTTTTTTTTCGTTATTGTGAGTGCGATTAAATAAAAGTCTTCTAAAGACTATGTAGTCTTATATAGTTTTATTATAGTTTTTGCACATTAATCCTCATCTCTTGAGTCCTCATCTGTTACATTTTTGAGGACAATGGGTTTTTCAGCCTGTCACGGCGTGCGCCCAAATCAATATCGCTCCTCGCTCACTATTTAGGCGTCCTCCCCTTCAGATATGCGAAGAAGCGGCACCAAAACGTTATTTATGCAGTAAGGGCCTCTTATTCCTATTAATCCTGGGTTGTCACACCCTCCCCAGGTGTGAATCAGCTGTTCTCACCTATACATTCAGAGAAACTGAAACGGACCTCTCCACACTTTAAAAACCTTTTGAATCTGATTCTAAAGTTGACATTGTTACTGTTTGTAATCCTTGGAATGGAAGAAATTGAGATTTTCCGTATGATAGCATAAATTGCATTGTTTTTAATCACTCTAACACAATACAATTCTTTGGTATTTTTATTTAAAAAAAAATTCAAACGGGTATGGGGCTATCTTGGTTTATTAATCCTTGTGCCTGGCTTAGGTTTAGTATTCAGTGCGCACCATTTGTACATCTGTTATTTTAACTATATCATAACACTCAGAAAGACCTTTTATTTGGGGTAAAGTGACTGATGTGCCTAACATTTTTACAGCATATCCTCTGTTTCACTAAATAATCCTTGACTTTTCATGAGTATGTAAGACCTCTTGACACCTCTCTCTCTCTCTCTCACACACACACACACACACACACACAGCAGACCAAATCATTAGCACGTCCCTCCCCCAAACAGCGCAGCCATTTACCTTCTTTCCATTTACTTACATCTGAACTGAGTCGTTTACATAAGTTAATGATCAATAGCTCATCATATCAATTTATTCATACAGATGTTCCTGTTTTACATGGAAATTTACAGGTTTGTTACTGAATGGTTGACTCTGACAGAGCCACCAGAACAGTGGCAGCTGGAACACCTAAAACACATGCAGGATTATTTTTTTTATAATCTAAACGTTTCTACACTGAAAAAAAGTGATTTTGGAGAGTGGTAAATATAATCTGTGGAAACCATATAAAATTTACATAATTATTGCAGCCAGCCAATTAATCCTTAAGTAATGTGTAAATTCTATCTATGCTACCCATTCGTTAACAGTAAGAACAATCACATAGAAAAATGCAGTAAAATATACCCCCAAACAGTTTTTTTTTTTGTTGTTTTTGCTTTAAATTGCGCATGCGTCAGCCTGCCACAGGTTTATTACTTGAAATGTTGTGTAAAGCTGTTGTGCTGCACTATATTTTGAGTGTTTCATACACACTAAAAATCGCTGGGTTGTTTTTTTTTACCCAAGCGCTGGGTTGCCTCTGTTGGGTCATTTTTCTGGGTTATTTACAGAGAGTTGGGTAGTTTTTGTGTAACCCAGCTGCTGGGTTAAAGTTTGATTGGCCCCTCCCCCAAAGTTCACCGGGGTATTCAGCGGCTGTCAGTCAGAGCTTCGTGTCTCTCTTGAGCTCCCACACCGCTGATGACGGTTCATTTAAGGGAAAATGATGTTAAATACAAGGTCTGTATACACATGTTCACTCACAAGTCACATATGATATAAAAATTATTACTATATGTAAGATTTATTACTGTTATCTTGTTAAGGTTACACTTAAACATTTGATCACAAAATTCTGGACTTCTTGTAATTCACAGAATTTCAAAATCTACAAAAGGGGGTAGGGCTTTTTCATATTTAGCTCCAAAACTTTGGAATAGCCTTCCAGACAGTGTTCGGGGCTCAAACACAGTTTCCCAGTTTAAAAGTAGACTCAAGACGCATCTCTTTAATCTGGTATACGCGTAACTCATCCCATAACTTCATACTTCAGTACATCTATCCTGAATGGCAACTACGCTAATTCTCTCCATGTGTTCTGTACTTTTCTACCCATCCCGAGGCATCTGGAGATTGTTCCAGCTTCAGTAGACAAAGGCCAACCCTGCGAGGATCCTGAGGCATCCAGAGAAGGACCAGCTCCAGCTGAATTCTGCCTTATTATGGTTGAAGCTACACATCCTGCTCCTGTGCTCCCAGTGATCCAGATCCCATCTGCCCTCTGCACCTACTGACTCATCCCTATGTTGAACTGGACTTCATGTTAATTTAAAGAATTTCTGTTATATTATACTGTACTTTCAGCTGCATAACACACATGGTGTTATATCATCTCTATCTGTTATCACCCAGATGAGGATGGGTTTCCTGTTGAGTCTGGTTCCTCTCAAGGTTTCTTCCTATTACCATCTCTGGGAGTTTTTCCTTGCCACTGTCGCCGTCACCCTTGGCTTGCTCATCAGAGAAATTTCATTCATTCATCTCGTTATTATCTAGACACATTTTTCTCACACATACACAATTTATTATTATTTTATTTTATATATATATATATATATATATATATATATTATTTTTTTATTATTATTATTATTTTGTAATGAATTTCTTTCATCTTTGTGAAGCTGCTTTGAGACAATGACCATTGTTAAAAGCGCTATATAAATAAAATTGAATTGAATTAAATTAAACCTTCAGGCTGATCTGAGGTAAGATAATTTAGCTGACAATAGCTGCTATAGTTAGCCAGAGAACCCCACCTGTGTATGAAAGAAACGGATAAGATGTCTGAGCTTTTTAGCTTTCTCTGTAGAATGTTTGCAGGAAACTGTACGGACGAAACTGTAACTGTAGTATTAACATGACGCTAGCATTTAGTTAGGTTGCTAGCGTTAGCAACCACATTAACATTAGAACTTTATTAATCTCACTGTTTGAGAGAATAAAATGCTGGGGTGTTACAAAACACTGACCCTCTCACAAATATACACACCTGCTAAACCTCTCGTTTTTCACTAGCTAGTAATTTACTCCGCGGTCAAAAGTCGCCCGCATTTCTCCCGAGTTATAACAATATTTTACACCTTTCCCCCTTTGGCAAGTATGCAAATATGACGGCTGCATGTAAGCTAACCAGGTAGCCCTCTTTAACCAAAGTTGCTTGTGACTAAATTAAGTCAGCTGTACATATAACTACTAGATGGACCCACCCACCCATCCATTAATATTTCAGTGATTGTAAAAAAAATTCGGGCCCCAATGACCTGCACCAATGTGTCTGCACCACTGGAAGTGCTTGCAATGGATTATACTGTCTTGGAGGAATCTGTGGGAGGGTATAAGAATGTTTTGGTCTTAACTGACATGTTCACTCGTTTCACTGTGGCAGTGCCAACCAGGAACCAGACGGCCCACACCACAGCAAAGGCCCTGGTGCAGCAGTAGTTTGCCTACTATGGATCTCCAGCACGACTACACTCCGATCAGGGTCGGTGCTTCGAAGCCAATGTCATCAGGGAGCTGTGTCTATGTGATCTATGAAATTGGAAAGAGTCGTACAACTCCATACCACCCGCAGGGTAACTCCCAGTGTGAAAGATTTAACTGAACCATGCATGACATGTTACGGACATTACCCCCAGAAAAGAAAAGAAACTGGAAGCAATACCTACCTGAACTGATTATGGCCTACAATAGTCAGACTCACTCTTCAACTGGCTATTCGCCATTTTACTTAATGTTTGGGAGGGATGCCCGAATGCCGATGGACATACTTAATGGGAGGGACTTGGAAGAGAGTGAAGTTGACAATCTTGATGACTGGGTGAAAAGCCATCATGACAGATTGAAGACAGCTGTTGAAGTGGCCAACACAGCAGCACAAGCGGTCTCAAGACGAAGAAAACGAGCCTATGATCGCAGATCACATGGCGCACTTGTGAGGCCTGGTGACCGTGTTTTGCTACGGAACCATTCGCATAAGGGAAGAAATAAAATTCAAGACTTTTGGGGACCTCTGCCTTACATTGTGGTGAAACAGAACCACGCAGACACGCCCGTTTTCACGATTCGCCCAGAGAAAAGGGGCCCATGCAAAGTAGTACACAGGGATCAACTTAGGCATTGCACCTTCCAGCCATCACTACCACCCTGCGCACCTAGACACCAATCTAGGGCACACACAGGTCAGGCACACACTGATTCAGAAGAACCAGACGTTTTTGCAATCCCTGTTGGTACACTAGCTACTAACACACCCACAAACATGGGAGATAAGGAAGACAGGGCTGAATTACATGTAGATAATGGGGAACCTGATGATGATATGTCAAGTGATGATTTAGTAAATCAGTCTGTACCTAAGTCGGTGGATTATGTTGGATCTGATGCAGAAAGTGAGGCTGAAAGTATCCTTGAACCCAGACGCTCACAGCGTTCAAACAGAGGTATCTTACCTGTGAGGTATAGGACTGACTATGAGTTAAAGTAATTATGTGCAAATCTAAATGTTGCAAAAGTTTGCCATATTGTGCTTTTTTTTTCAAATTCTATAGGGAAAAATGTTCAAAGTTTTCATTTGTTCTGTTTGTGTTTCCTTGTGTGCAAGATGCTTAACTGTTACGTCTCTGTTTTGCAGGGATGGAGTCGCTAAAGGAGAGTCCAATGTTAAGGCAGGGTTTAGCGGGCGGGAATGTAGAGGACCTACCTGTTCGATTTTTGTAAAAGCTTTTATTTTAAAATTTTACATGGGCGCCGCCATTTTTTTGGCCCGGTGCGTGTGTGCGCGATGTGCAGAGAGAGAGAGAGAGAGAGACCATAATAGAGAGGAGTAGCAGTGAGCATGTGCTATAAAAACTTTTTCTAATATAACATGAAAAGTTATGTCTAATGCGTCATAGGCATAAGCGCTGCAGGATATTTCCTCTAAAGCCTTCGCGTCTCTTAATATGTCCGAATATTGTGATTGACGAGGTGAGTTCTCCGTTGTGTTCATGTAAAAGCCGGACGACAGGCCTGTTTAGACTTTGTTCAGTGGTTGAGTGAGAACTCCCACCTTTTTTTGTGTATTTTACCGTCGTTTTTGTTAGTTCATACGAACTCAAATTGTGGTGGATTAAGACGCGAGGAGATACGTTAGATTGGGCGAGTAGTATTCATTTTTGTGTTGATCTTCGCCAAATTGGATTATGGCCTCATTGGATCAAGCTGTGGCCTTTGGAATCACGGTGCCAATTGTTTGGGGGATCGTGAGCTGAGACAGTGCCCTGCCTACCTGGACATCCTTCAGCACTCCATCCATGACTCAAGAGTGGTAATATGATACAGTATATTCATTCATTTTCTACTGAATTCTGGTAAGCGGATAATTCTTTCCTTTTTAAGGAGTTTAAGAACTGATCTGTTGTTTGTGGAGTAGAGAACCGAGGATTTTTCTCTAAAGAAATTTCTTTTTTTTGGATTTGGATTCATGAACAGTTTGGTACTTTCAGGGACAGTTTGTCACTTTATGCTAAGGTGGACATTTAAGTTACTGGACTCTTTGAACTGATGTTTTTTTTTTGTTTTTCAGTGTGTTAAAAGGGGAAGCACTGATCATATTTGATGTTCAACTAAGAGGTTGTCACATGCTTGAGGTTACCTTTTTTATGTTTGTTCAATGGCATTGTGAATATATATATGCTGTATATTGAGTTTCAAAATAATTCTATTTCACCTGTGAAGAAACAAGAGTAGATAATTCATTTATTTAATCAATAAGTTAAGAAGGTACTAATAATAATATCTACTGAAATAAATATTATTGATTAGACAATGTATAAAAACTGATTCACTTTCCTAAGGAGTGGGGGCGTCTCACCTATCCTGTTAGATTTGGGGAGAGTGGGTTTTGCAGAACGGCATTCACCCTCCAGGTTATCTGCATAAATATACTCCAGGGGTCATCGTGCACAGATTAAGTTCCTGGAGCCCACCTTACCTCATCTTTTGCATTATCACCCAGCAACACGATAGGCACCAACATATAACCACCTGTTATACAAAGACTCAAAGCATTGGGTGGGGGGACTAGGATCTGATTCTCACTCAGTCTTCCTTAGCAAAGTGTGTAATATTTCCCCCACAAGGCGGTGGCAAAATTCCCTCCGCCACATACACTCAAAGTAATTATGAAGTCTAATTTAATTGGTACCATTAAACATTTTATTTCTATTTATTCTATGTTTTGCTGGCGAAATACATTTTAGGCAGAGACGTCTGCTTGGTCTTGTTAATTAGTTTTAAACCTCAATTCTGCCAATTCCCCCATCCGCGAAACCGGTTTAATAACTTCACATCTACATCGAAGGTGAGAAGAGGGATGTGAGCGCGCTGTCTCGTTGTATATACTGCACACACACACACACACACACACACATATATATACGTTTCCCGCAGATTTGAATCATGACGTTACGATCTATCTCAGCACCCACATATGATGGGGAAACATGATATCCTGAAATCCATGATATACTGTATAGATATCGATGATAAAACAGACATAGATAATTGGCAGAGCACTTATTATAATAGCATTTTTACATTAAATGATGTATCTGAATTGGTTATTTTTCTTTAATTTCACAAAATAGGAAAACTTGAAGTTTATTACAAATGTTAACTAGGTGAATTGATTTCCAGGAGTCTCTTGTTAAAAATAGTGTTTTTAAAAACACATCATCTCACTGTATTACCTAAGCACACATGTCTCTAAGGCAATTTCAGACATCCCTGATACTTCCACAGCCAGTAGTAGGAGGGAAACCGATTTTCCTGATGCCCAGGAAAATATGTTTCCCATACTTCAATTGAAAGACAGTGTTTTAAAAAAACATTCTGTGCATTGTGTTTCCTTTGCCCCATGTATACATGTCTTTGAGACAATTTCAGACATCCCTGATACTTCCACAGCTAGTAGGGAGGGGGAAACCGATTTTCATGATGATCAGGAAAATATGTTTCCCATACTTCAACTTAAAAGACAGTGTTTTTAAAACCATTCTGATCACTATTTTATCTTTGCGACAGGCATACATATCTCTGACTCAGTTTCAGACATTCCTGATACTTTCAAAGCCAGTAGGAGGAGGGAAACAGATTTTCCTGATGCACAGAAAAATATGTTTCCCCCCTCCCCAATGGCTGTGAAAGTATCAGAGATATCTGAAATTGCCTCAGAGACATGTGTACATGCGGAAAAGATAACACAATGCACAGTTGATCTGATTTTGTTTACCTTTCAGATTGCCTGCAGTGACTGCGACAGGTGGATTCACATGTTTTGAAGTGGAAACCCACCAACGGATGTGGACTTTTTTGTGCACAGTGTGAAGTTGTAAGACTGTTTTAACAGATTAGGACCCCCCAATTACTTTGTAATTGATTTATTTGTCAAGAACTAACCTGAGATGACCAGAAGATGTAGCTTTAGCGGTTAGCCCTTTGTAGCGTGAATGGTAAACCCAAACGCGGAAGAACACGAGTAGGCAGGATAATCACGCTTTTAGTCTAAGGACTCTCACAAATGGGGAGCAAGGGAAAGACACAATCTAACCCGCGTCCTATAGATACACACTCGATCAGGAATTGAAACCAAACAGGTGAGTACTCACAGTTAGATGTAGGATTCCGATGTGGCATCGGCGAAACTCAATGACTGAGCGAGGTGCTATGGTTTGTTTACCTCTTTTATACTTCCTGGTTTGCGACCGCTTAACTTCCAGATCCTAGTGCCGGTCGCGTTCCGAGTGTGCATGACAGTACCCCCCTGTCCAGGACCGGCTCCAGACGGTCCTGAGGTGGAGGATACCCTGTGACGGTAGTCCCGGATGAGCTTAGAGTCGAGGATGAACCGTGCTGGAACCCAAGATCACTCCTCGGGGCCGTAGCCTTCCCAATCGACCAGGTATTGGGTGCCCCTGATTCGTCGCACGGTGTAGGCGGGACAGCCGTCAATGATTCGGGGAGGAGGAGCAGGGGGGGGGTGGGTGGAACCAGAGGTGAAGTGATGAAGGGTTTTAGCTGTGAAGTATGGAAGACTGGGTGGATCTGGAGCGCCGCAGGTAGCTGGAGCCGGTGACGGGGTTGATCTGTAAAGTGATGCGATATGGTCCGATGAACCTTGGTGATAATTTTCTTGACTCGGTGTGCAGATGGAGGTTTTTAGTTGATAACCATACCTTGTCACCTACGTGGTACAAACGTCCCGGCGGGTGTCGGCGGCGATGCTGGGCGACGTAGCTGGTGTTGGCTCGCTAGATGGCGCGATTAGCTTGGTTCCATATCCGCCGACACCTACGGACCAACTGTTGGGCCGATGGTACGTCAACCTCCGGTTCTTGATGGTTAAACATGGGAGGATGGAAACCATGGCACATCTCAAATGAGCTTAGGTTGGTGGCTGAGGAGACGGAAACGAAACATCTCAGGTTGCGCTCCAGTTGTTGGTTGGTCCGTTCCGTCTGACCATTAGTCTGAGGGTGGTAACCAGGATGACAGACTACAGGTGGAATTGATCAGACGGCAGAAGGCCTTCCAGAACCGGGCTGTGAACTGGGGCCCCCTGTCCGAGACGATGTCCTTTGGGAACCCATGCAGTCGGACTACGTGTTCCAAAATCTATTCCGCTGTGTCTTTTGCTGAGGGGAGTCCGGCTAGGGCCACCAGGTGCACGGCCTTGGAGAACCGATCAACGATGGTTATTATGGTGTTCTTACCCTCTGAAACCGGCAGGCCCGTGATGAAATCCAGGGCGATGGGCGTCCAGGGCCGTCGAGGAACTGGGAGTGGTTGGAGTTCTCCTGGAGCTGGTTGATTTGTGTCCTTTGCCCTGGTGCACACCGGGCACGTCTGAACGAACTTGCGGACGTCTCTCCTCAAGGAGGGCCACCAACGCCCGTTGAATGAACGATAGGGTTCGTCGAGCCCCAGAATGTCCGGCGATGATGGACCAGTGCCCCCATTAGAGAACCTCCGCTCGTAGATGTTGGGGCACGTGGAGTCGTCCAGGCGGCACACCTGGCGGTTTGGTCTCCGCCGCCTGTGCCTGGCGGACCCTGGTCTCCAAATCCCAGTGGAGGGGTGCGAGGATTCGAGATGGATGGATGACAGGCACGGGTTCCGCCCGGGGGAGATCGTCCTCATACTGGCATGATAGGGCGTCGGCTTTGGTGTTCTTCGACCCCGGGCGGTAAGAAAGATGAAAATTATATTGTTAAAAAAATAGTGCCCACCGTGCCTGCCGTGGATTGAGCTGTTTGAGGTTCTTGATGGTGATCAGGTTTTGGTGATCGGCCCAGACGATGAATGGCTCACTGGCGCCCTGGAGCCAGTGACACTATTCCTCCAAAGCCCACTTTATGCCCAACAGCTTGCGGTCCCCTACCCCGTATCGCTGCTGAGTGGGGTCAAATTTTTTGGAGAAGAAACTGCAGGGATGCAGTTTCTGGTCTGGACCTCGCTGGGAGAGAACTGCACCGGCGCCCACATCCGACGCGTCCACCTCCACAACGAAGGGTTTGTTGGCATCGGGATGAAGAAGAATCGGGGCGGTGGTGAAGCGGTGGCAGAGTTCCTTGAAGGCTGAGATGGCAGTTGGATTGAGCTGAAATGGGTGGGATGAGGGCCTGGTCAATGTGGTTAATGGTGCTGCAACTGTACTGTAGCCCCGGATAAAGCGACGATAGAAATTCGCAAACCCGAGAAACTGCTGAAGCTGTTTGAGTGTCCTGGGTAGGGGCCAGTGACGTACAGCTTCTAGCTTCTGCGGGTCCATGGCCACACCCTGGGGCGAGATGACAAAACCCAGGAACGTGGTGGAGTGCTGGTGAAAGGCACACTTTTCCAACTTACAGTACAGTTGGTGAGCGAGCAATCTCTTAAGAACTGCCCGTACATGTTGGATATGTTCTTCGGTGGTGCGAGAATAGATGAGGATGTTGTCCAAATATACAAACACCCATCGGCCTAACATGTCTCAGGACATCGTTTATGAATTGCTGGAAGGCCGAAGGTGCGTTGCATAGTCCAAAGGGGATGACCAGGCTCTCGTAATGTCCCGTGGGAGTGTTGAAGGCCGTTTTCCACTCATCACCCTCTCTGATGCGCACCAAGTTGTAGGTGCTCCGGAGGTCCAACTTTGTGAACACGGTGGCACCAGAGAGGGCGTCCAGGGCTGAGTTGGTGAGCGGCAACGGATGTCGGTTCTTGATAGTGATTTTATTCAACCCCCAATAGTCGACACATGGACGAAGTTCTCCCCCTTTCTTCTTCACGAAGAAGAAGCCAGCGGCCGCTGGCGACGAGGATGGCCGGATGGTTCCATGGCGAAGGGCACTGGCGACGTATTCCTCCGTCGCCTGTGTCTCAGCAGCCGACAGCGAGTACAGATGGCCACGGGGGGGAACAGAACCTGGCTGCAGCTCTATCGCCAGGTCGTAAGGGCGGTGTGGTGGAAGGTGAGTAGCTCTCCGTTTACAAAAGACTGCAGCCAGGTCACGGTAGGCAGAGGGAATGGCGTTGGTGTCGACATCGGGGGCCTCGGACTCCGTTGAACACGTCCCAGCTAGGTCCCGTAGGCACAGCTCAGTGCAGGTCGGCCCCCACTGGAGGATTTTATTTTTAGTCCAGGAGATGAGAGGGTCGTGTTGTAGCAGCCAGGGGTATCCGAGAATAAGGGGAGGTGAGGAAATGGAGGTGAGGTGGAATTGAATGGGTTCGTGGTGTTGATTGATGATGAGGGTGATGGTCTGAGTCTGGTGGGTGATGGGGCTGGACGACAGGGGCCGACCGTCGACGGAGGTGATTTGCACTGGCTGGGATAACGCCTCAATCTTTACCCCCATTTCTTTGGCATAAGTAGAGTCAATGAAGTGCCCGGCGGCACCGGAGTCGATGAACGCTGCACTTCTGACTCGTTTGTGGCCAAATTGGAGGATTACCTGAATAGTAAGACGAGAGGTGGTTGTGTCGGTTGTGCTGAAGATTTGGAGGGAGCCCGGTGAGTCTCTTCTCCAGCTCACCGAGGCTGCGCGTTTCCCGGACGAAGAGGGCAAATCGCCCGGTGGTGTGCCGCGGACCCACAGTAAGCATACAACCCCTCTCGATATCGGCGTGGGCATTCTGCTGTAGTCAGGGAGGCGCGTCCTAATTGCATGGGTTCCCCGGCTCCGGTGTCAACCACGGCAGGAGGTGGAGATCCGACAGGTCCAGTAGTGGCAGCGGTGAAAATGGTCGATGGTGGAGGTGCAGGATGGTGAGAGGTGAAAGCAGGTGGCAGGGTCCTCGGGGCTGGCTTTGGACAAGAGAGAAGGCGCTGGTCGATGCGGAGGGCTAGCTGGATTAATCCCTCCAGCGTAGCTGGAAGCTCTCGTCTGGCAAGCTCGTCCTTTATGCGTGACGCCAGCCCCTCGTAGTAGGATGTCCGGAGCGCGGCATCTCCCCAAGATGTCTGCACGGCGAGGGTTCTGAATTCCGCGGTGTAGCGGCTCACGGACAATCCACCCTGCCGCAGGTGATAGAGCTTAGTGTCTGTCTCCACCTCGCCCGCAGGGTGTTTGAAGGTGAGTCCAAGCTGGCGTGTAAATTCATTGTATGAATGGGTGGTGTCCGAGTCTGATTTAATCACTGCCGTGGCCCAATCTGCTGCCTGCCCAGTTAGCAACGAAATGAGGAGAGCAATGCGTAGCCGATTGGTGGAGTATTTGGTGGAATTAAACTCAAACACCAGATCGAGCGCTGTTAATAAGAACACACTACACGGGAAAAACACAAATTGAACCCGCGCCCTATAAACACACACTCAATCTGCAATATGCATTATGTTTCAAGACATCCTTAATTTCCTTTTTTTTCTTTTTTTTACTAATTATATTGTTAGGTGCAGATCCGCACCAAGAAATGATTTACTGATTATAATAGCCCTGACGCAGGGCTTTAGAGGGGGTCAGTGAAATAGGAGTTGTTGCGAGAGCTTATGACAGACACAGGAAGACATTTTTCGTTTGGAGATACTGTGGGATTATTACTTAATAAACTTAAGAAAACTGAAAACACAAAATAACCAGAGCATAAATACAACATAAATACAATTATTATTTTCTTTTAAAAGACGTGCTTAAACCAGTGGCTTGCACTACCTTACGTTTACGTTTAAGTTTAATCAAATAAACACAACATACGGCAAATATATCATCTCAAAGCTTTTATTTTTTGGGCCATGAATCAGTTACATTCCAGTGTGTCCACCCTGATTTTTAACCACGACTGGAAGGACTTTAAACAACCTATTTATGTATTTATTACATGCCTCTTCTGTAAGTATCTCAAACCAGAATTTATTAATGGCAGTAATTAAATCGGATTTTGGAGTCGGTTTTGCTTCTTTTCGAATATAGTCTTTCAGAGCATGCCACACCATTTCTATGGGACTCATGTCAGGAGACTCGGCGGGTGTCTTCACCCAGTTAATTCCCTCTTCAGCGATCACTTTTCTTGCAGCTGTGTGCTTCGGGTCATTGTCCTGGAAAAAACGGTGATGAATACCGAAGGTTTCATTAATGTATGGGGCAGCGGTTCCTTTTATAATCGCCTCTTCAAAGAAAGACCTGTCCATTATTCCTTCGAAGAGACGGCAATAGGTCCTGGTCCAAGTCTAGAAATTGCTCCCCAAACATGAATTTTAACGGGATGTTTCGGCTTGGGTTTGAACACTTGTCTCCCTGTTTTACGAAAGGACATTGTGGCGAAGCGATCCAAAGCCACTGTAGTTTCATCAGTGAAAATGAGGCCGTGAAATTTTTCCTCTTCATTGATCCATGTCTGAGCTTGTTGGAGACGTATCTTTGTTTTTGTCGCGGATCATGGGACAATGCAAAGTTTTCCTATATCTCCAACCAAGTTTCTGCCTGATTCTACGAATTGATCTCTCACTGATGTCAACTCCATTTTCACGCCACAGTTGTTCTTTCACAGAGCTTGCAACCATTTCGTCGTTTTGTCTAGTGATGGTTTCTATGGCTGCGACGACGGCTCTGTAAAATAAGTGCATAATGTTTATTCACATATTTGACATTTAAAGCCTAACAAACACATGACAGTGTACAGCATAAGACAAAGCTACGTACCCATTAATTTTGCGAGGGTTGCGTTTGCGAAATGTCCGTTCTTTATAATGTCTTCTGATGGTGCTCAATGTTACGTCTACACCAACAGATTTCAGATGGCGGTGTATTTCTCGACTGGAACTTCCAGCAGACTTCATTGTCCTGATGTCTTGAGAATGAAGCTTACTGATCTTGGTCATTTTGAAATGCCTCTACAGTACGTGTGGATGGACTGTATTTATCCTGGCTACGTATGTCATAGTGACGTGGAAAGTGAGAATGGGTTGTGATTAATCTAGATTCCCCAATTCATTATAATGTTATTCTACTCTGCAGTGCAGTATTTACTAATGTTGACACATTTGTTAAATAATAATATAATTATTATTTTTTTATATAATTAATAAATAGCTGTCTATCTTTTTTTTCTTTTCGGTTTATTATACACCTCTCCACCACTTATTATAATAAATAGCTTTAAATGGTAGAAAGCGTACCTTTTACTGAAAGTAAAAACATTTAAAAGTCATAGGACGTTTCTTTTTTTGCTGAGTGTGTGTGTATATATATATATATATATATATATATATATAGAGAGAGAGAGAGAGAGAGAGAGAGAAAGAGAGAGAGAGAGATACACATGTTTGTTTCAATTTAATTCAAATCAAACATTTTATTGGTTTGTGATCGGTGCATGGGCGTCAACTCGCACGTTCTGTAATAATCCATCGTCTTTTAGAGGCCATTACTAAAACATTCACTTGGTATTCAGCTGATGTACAGGTCAATCTGTTGATAAACAGGTCAATTCGCATTTGAAAAGGATTAAAAATGAGCGAAATCAACCAGATTCTCTCTCTCTCTCTCCCTCTGTAAGTAAGCATGATAAAAAATAATGAATTATCATCATGTTCCGGTGTGTACTGTATTCAGTATGTGTGGGTATGTGAATACATTATATAAGTATGTGTTTGTGCGCGCGTCTCATATGTGACATTCATATAAAATGCAATTCATGCTGTGTATGTGTTAAAAGTAATTGTGGATATGTACAGTATGTAACGACGCGGCTCACGCGAGGAAAAAATTCGCGCATAAACTGTTTACAACGGGCCGGGTCGTGATACCCCGACACTCCGTGTGATCATTCGGTCGCACCAGTCAAAGGTGTCAGGGCCAAAGACAAAGCGTGCTAATAAAGACACAGGCAAGGCCAAATGCAAATTGACCTAGCGAATGCTTTAGTAATGGGCTCTAAAAGACAATGGATTATTACAGAACGTGCGAGTTGACGCCCATGCACCGATCACAAACCAATAAAATGTTGGACTTGAATTAAATTAAAACACATGCGTCTATATATATTTCTCTCAGTCTCTCTCTCTCTCTCTCTATATATATATATATATATATACAAACAAAATATCTCTGAGAACAGTAAGTAAGCATGATAATAAATAATGAATTATCATCGACAACTGCCCGAGTCGCACCAGGAACACATAATCCCTCCATCAGTGCTCAGACTGTCCGCAATAGGCAGTCCATGAGGAGGAGATGCACTGCAGTACTTCAAGCAGCTGATGGCCACACCAGATACTGACTGGTACTTTTGATTTTGAGCCTCCCTTCATTCAGGGACACATTGGGAAACATTTTTAGTTTATGTCTTATGGAGTTGACTCTTTTAGTGTTCATACAAATATTTACACATTAAGTTTACTGAAAGTAAAAACAGTTGAAAGTCAAAGGACGTTTATTTTTTTGCTGAGCGTATATATATATATATATATATATATATATATATATATATATATATATATATATAGAGAGAGAGAGAGAGAGAGAGAGAGAGAGAGAGAGAGAGCCCCCTGATGTACTCTTTGTACACATATGACTGTGTGGCCACTACCAGCTCCACCACCATCATTAAGTTTGCTGATGGCACCGCCATGGTGGGCCTGGTCTCTGATAACAACGAGACGACCTATCTGAAGGACATTAGGAATCTGGAGAACTGGTGCCAGAGAAACAACCTCCTTCTAAAGGTCAGTAAGACAATAGAGTTGATAGTGGACTTCAGCACTAAGCAGGAGAGGAACTACCAGATCCCCGTCATCAACAAGAGCTCAGTGGAGAGAGTGGACAGGTTCAAATACCTCGGTGTTCACATCACGCAGGACCTGTCATGGTCCTGTCACATCAACACCGTTGAGGCCCGACAGCGTCTCTACCACCTCAGACGCTTGAGAGACTTCCGACTGCCCTCAGGAACTTTTACTCCTGCACCATAGAGAGCATCCTGACGGGAAACATCTCAACCTGGTTCGGGAACAGCACCATGCAGGACAGACGATTTTTACAGGGTTGTGCGATCAGCTGAGCGCACCATCCGCACCGAGCTCCCTGACCTGCACTCAATCTACAGCAGGCGGTGCTGGACCAAGGCCAGGAAGATCGTGAAGGACCTTAGCCATCCCAACAATGGACTGTTCTCTCTGTTGAGGTCAGGAAAGCGATTCCGCTCCCTGAAGGCCAACACAGAAAGACTGAGAAGGAGCTTCTTTCAGCAGGCGATACGGTCTCTCAATCACACCACCACACAGTACTGACCCACACATATGGTTTTTTACACACACACTGGTCATTCTGGACATTTATTTACAATAGTGGCCACTGCACAACTACACTTTGTGGTCATCAAATCACTCTATCACAAGTCACTTTAAATATATCACTTTTAAGCATATTTGCACTGCACAAGTCACTTTAAATATGTGGATTGCACAACCCCGGACATTACCATTCTTTTATTACCATTTATTCTAACTCCATTCCACACAAAAATTACATACCTAACCGTACAGCTGCTCTTATTGTTCTATATTTCTTCATATATTCTTCATATATTTTTGTAAATTGTGTATTTTTGTTGTACAGTTATTTTATTTTTAACTTTAATTTTTATATTTTATTTTATTCTTTCCTAGATAAATTTACCCTTTATTTTAATTTTCATATTTATTTCCTATTCATAGTCTTTTATTTTTAGGTCACGAGCAGTTGTCTAAGCATTCCACTGCATATCGTACTGTGTATGACTGTGTATGTGACAAATAAAATTTTAATTTTAATTAGAATTTTTGGGTATACATGGAGTTTCGATTCATTTTCTGACGCATTTAAGTTTACAGAAACCGACACAGAATAGCGCTGTATCCCTGTTTGCTTTCATTATTTTACAACATCATAACGTTTAGTCGTCATTGTGCGTAAACTGTACACAGACTTTACTTTTATTTGTGTGCGTACACACAAATAAAAGTAAAGTCTTATAAAGGCTATGTAGCTTATATAGGTTTATTTTATAGTTTTTACCTATTAATCTGACAACACCTGTGACTCACCCACGTTTTCTGACACACAGAGTTTTCTGGCTACGCAAGTGTTACACATAATAAAATATAAAGGCTCACTGTGTTAACATTTACTTTGCTTAAATTCGATGGAACTAAGAAACACCTATATTTAAGTTCTAAATTTGTACTGTAATGTAGTACAAATTGTACTGTACTAGTACTGTGATGATAAATTCATTGTATTTTATAAGGTTTTTGCCAGCGGTGGTACAGTGCTGCTGGGACGTGAAATTGTAATGTGTTAAAATATTTTCATTATTTATTAAAGAACATTATAATAATCATAACGGCCTACTGCATTTAATTCTTATAATATTGCAAAAACACATCGACATCTGCTGACGCAGTAGCATGTCCTGACAATGTTTTAGTTTTTATGGTCATTTATTTTCGTTTATTTCAGTTAATAAATCTACTACAAATTTAAAGAACAATATAAAATGACAAAAAATATACATGCATAGCTTTTCTAATTACACATGATAAAATCTAAAGGCTTACTGTGTTACCGTTTACTTTGCTTAAATTCGATCCTTATAAGATTTAATTTAATTTAAATTCTACATTTGTACTCTAATTTTAATACTGTGATTATGAATTTGTTTAACTACAATGTTTCACTTAATTTTATCCGTTACTACATGCAGCACTAACGGAGCGCGGCTCATTAATCCTTGAGAGAATGAACTGATGCCCGAGGCGTCAGTCTGTAGTTGTATAGCGCCACTCAGCGGTAGAAGCCAGCAAACGCACAAACCCAAATGCTGCCACCGTGAGGCGTGGCGGTAAAACGAGAATACCACATGAGTAACATCTATACAAGACCACTGATAATTTCCCCTGATACGGGACTCCACACAAGATCTCACCCCAGGGGGACCTAGTAAAGGACCTGCAGAGAGCTGGGACCAAAGTAACAAAGGCTACCATCAATAACACACTGCAGTGCCAGACAGGTGGCCCTGCTTAAGCCAGTATGGGTCAAAATACCAGCAACAGTGTGTGAAAATCTTGTGAAGACTTACAGAAAACGTTTGACCTCTGTCATTGCCAACAAAGGGTATATAATAAAGTATTGAGATAAAACTTTGTTATTGAACAAATACTTATTTCCACCATAATTTGGAAATAAATTATAAAATCCCACAATGTGGTTTTCTGGATTTCTTTTCCTATTTTGCCTTTCAAATTTTAGGTAGCTCATGATGAAAATTACAGGACTCTCTTTTTAAGTGGGAGAACTTGCACATTTGGTGGCTGACTAAATACTTTTTTGCCCCACTGTATATTTGTGTATACTGTACATACACAGTATATTTAAAATGCTCATTATATTATATTATATATTAAAATAGTTTTAGTAAAATTAAGTTGCATCACAAATGGAATTTTGTCATTTTTTAAAACACATATTATTGCAAATTTGTAAAACTACTGTATTTTTCCCCCACACAAGAATTGTAGATTCGTTAAAAATCATTGTGTATTATATAATCATTGTATAGATGATATTCTACCAGAATAACAGTCTTACTGCTATATCTCCCTTGGCAACAGCATTAATGGCGTGCGTTTTCTGTCTTTACTGCTAAGTGGCGCTATAACTATAGACTATAGTAATAGAAGATGATGAGATGACATGATTGCCTTTATCACTACTGTAGGAATGAACAGGCTACCCCAAAGCTAGCTATCAATCTGTCACCTTCCAGCGAGTGGCACCACCCTGACAACCTTATTTCTCTGTGAAATAATGCAGCGGGAAGCTTAATCCAATCAAAAAGATGAAGCCCAGATGGCTAGGGTTAACCTCAACTGACAAATGGTGTAAATCAGCAAAAGGTTAAACAAGGAAGAGACAGTTTCACAACTTCGCAATGAGGGGGAAAACCGTCCCAGACTTTCGCGCTCATCCCTGAACACGGGTGTTCACCCGCATTTTCTCTTCTTTGCTCAAAAACAAGGAGACCATACTTTATAGAAATTTCCAAAGACAATCAAAGGCTTTGAAACTTTAGATTGTCAGGAGGGGCAAATTATATATAGGGCTCAGACAATGAAACTGAAACACTGGCCAATTTAGTGTTGTAGGTTTCATGGCTAAATTTGACCAGCCTACTGGCCAATCTTCAGCTCTGCCAACAGTGTTTGCACATTTCACCAGTAAGAGCAGATTGTGAAGGTTTAATTAGCAGAGTAATAGCACAGTTTCGCCTAAAATATTGCAATGCACACAATATTATCGGTGACATAACAGAGTTAAAAAAGGGGGGCAAATTGTTGGTGCGCAAATTGTTGGTGCTGGCGCATCTGTGTCGAAGTCTTTGTGAAGTTTTAAAAGCCACGTTATCCACGGTAATACCACCGGCTTCTGGCTTTTGCCGTGTTATTATTGTGGTCCAAAACCAGGCGTTTCAGTTTCATTGCCCAACCCTTGTATATGCTTATCTAGTATGTTGTATGTCTTTGTGTTTTTTTTACTGTGTTTTTTATAATCAAGGAAGTGTAGTCAACAAGTGTAGTCTTTCTGTAGATAGAGGTATTGAGGGGTATGCTATGGGATGTTGGATATTGAATAAAAGCTCGTTTTATTTGATAAACAGTGATGTGTATGAACAGTTGATAGTATAAACAGAGCTCATGTTAATACGCTTTATCAAAGTACTAAAACTTTAGCAGAATGTTTCCCAAGTGACAGACCAAAAATTAAGCTACCGTATGCACCGAGAACAACTCTAACATAATGTAAGTAAGCAAACAAGGCTTCATACCTTGCTGAAAATTGGAACTTGATCTAAACTAAGCAGTAAAGATAAACTCAAGGCTTTGCTAACAGTGTTTGACTGATGGTACATAGTTAGTAACCTAGATGTATCCTATGAAGTTGCTCTAGATAAAAGCGTCTGCCAAATTTCTAAATGTAAACTCAACAGAAAAGCCATCTCTTTCTCGAGCTTTGTTATTAGGCATTTGTTGCAGACTGTTAATGAGTTCATCATGGGTAGTAGGTTTGTCAAGAGCCAATGCTTGTTTTTCTGTTAACCTAGATAGATCTAAACTATTAATGTGAGAGTTATTATTCACTGTACTTGGTTCCATTGATATAACGTTTCTTTAGAAAGGTGTTAGGGTTCAATGCAGCTCAGTATGTCCTCTGTTTGTCCCCAAAAGGATGATTCATGGTTTAGGTAAGCAGGGCATATGATGACATGCAGGGAATGCTGGTTGGAAACGTTAGCCAAGGACATTACCATTATGAGAGGTAAATCTTAGCTTAAAGGATTAAAAAATGTAACTCAACGCTTAGTGTATATTGGTGCTTAGTCACACTAAGCATGCACAATATATTTTAAAGCTCTACTGACATTTCCAATGCAAAAAAAAGCGTCTCTTACCAGCAATATGAGTGGAGTTTGTTATTTTAAGAAGCATTTTTTTGAATAGCTTCATTATTATATGTTAGAGTGTTTTATAGGAATGTAACGGTATCAAAACTTCACGGTAGGGTAATACCTCAGTATGAATGGCACAGTATGGTATTTATTGAATCATTTACAGGAAAAAACAAAACTAATGAAGAGACTTGAAAAAAATGCCAGAAGTGTTTATTAAACAGTATACATGAACACTGAACATATCAATGGCATACAAATAAGCCATCTATCTGTAGACTTTAAAACAGGAACTTTAATTTTTCAATTTAAATGACAAAAAAATTATTAAACCATGTAAAAAAAGAAAGTTTCAATTTAGTATTCTTGAAAACTCAGAAAAAATGAAAATAACAGCCTACTTATTGCAGCTGGCCCATGTGCTGAATGAGTATTTGAGAACACTCACCTTATTCACTCACTTATCCAGACAGAGACAGGATTTTTTTTCCCTTTCTCGTTTCTTTTTAGAGAGAAACCGAAATGACTCGATAAAACAATAGGTCTTTTGAGAAAATTTGCTCAGGCGAATGGAGCGAACGGGAGAGCGGGAACTACAATTCCCATCAGCCCAGGCGTGGCCATCATCCTTTGCGGTCCGTTGTTGCTACAAATCCAGTAATGCGGAAATGGCGGGTGCTGCTATTAGCGGCGAAGGAAAAGGGATAGGAAGAGTAATTAATCATTTCGGAGTAAATTGGGGTTTTGAATCGGATGTGCGCATTACTGGATCTGTAGCAACAACAGACTGCAAAGGATGATGGCCACGCCTGGGCTGATGGGAATTGTAGTTCCCGCTACCTCCTGTTCGCTCCATTCGCCTGAGCAAACTTTTCTCAGAAGACCTGTCATTTTATCGAGCCATGCGACCACGGTAGTATCAAAAAAATTTGTTATTGCGGTACGACGGTATTTACAATACCGTTACATCCCTAGTGTTTTAATATACTTAATTTAATATAGACTTATTGCTGTGATTTACTTTAATGTGGTCATGAAAAATGAACCAAAGTTATATATTTATAATACCATTCAATAAATAGGCTACCCATGTAATAATTAGCTTTGATTAAGACTGATTATATTTAGATAGTTGCATGCAGCTTAATAAATTATTAATTATAACATTATTCATAAAAATCTTCTCATAGTTTGCTGTGTTTTAATTATATTTTTTGGGGACCTTTTTGTGGATGGCAAATTGTGACTTGCACGCAACTAATATCCACATCCATTCACATCTGAAACATGATGGCACAAATTAAAGCTAAAATTGTGATAAGTTAGTATGTAATGGAGATGAACAGGCTTTGCTTTTCCATGTCATTCTACAATTACTGGCAAAGCTTGTTAAAATATGCAGAGCCCCATGAGAAAAAAAAAAAGATTTATATAGCAACAGGATTCATGTCAATGTTTTACACGGAAGACAACAGGCCAGAAAGGCCAGGAGGATAATAGATGTATCACACATGGAATTTTGCCATTTGTTGTGACACATATATTACTGAAGGACATATATTACTTGTAAAACTATTGTAGTTCTCTTCTACATAAGAATTGTAGCCAATTTTATTGATCAAAATGTATATTATAAAATATTTAATTATTATGAAACATTGACATTGCAATTACTGTCAATTATTATTTACGTAAAGATTTAATTTTTTTTATCACCCTTGACATATGGTGGATGTAGATGTAGTGGTAAACATGTTACTACTATTGTTTTGAGTTATAACATTTTTCTTTTATAACAATTTTTGGTAAGTGTCCTGCCTTATTAGTTTGTTTAAGGAAAGTTTTAAGACTAAGAAGCATGCAAGAATTCTCTTCACCGAATATTTCATACACAGTTTTTAAGCTTACTGGCTTTTTGGCATTGGGGGAATGGAGACCCATATTATCCATACCATATTTCCTAGTGTTTTTATTGTCTACAATATCCAATTCTATTATTATATATTTAATTGCATCTCAAAAGATTCTGCACTCTCCAATGTATGTACTAATAGGTATTATGGGTGTTGTGGACTTGTGTTGGCCAATACTTTTTGTACCAAGTTTGTTACTCAATTTGCTTATAGGCTGGAATGGAATTATGCTAGTAAGCTGTTTAATACAAATATTTTGCATACAGATTCTTGGTGCATTTCAGTCCACTGTACTAGTGTGGATGGCCCTAGATCGGTTCTTTGCTATATGCAGGCCACTTTATTATCATAAATACATGGAATTTTACAGCTTTCTCAAGTTTCTTATTGTGCCAGTTACCAGAAATCTAATCTTAAATATCATCATGATCGCTATGGCTGGAAAATTGAATTTCTGTACAATAAATGAAATAGATCACTGTTTCTGTGAACATATGGGATTGGTTCAGTTGGCATGTGGAGACACATCTATTAACAATCTCATTGGACTTGTATCGGCTTTTCTTATACCAATATCAGATTTTCTTTTCATTATTGCATCATATATGGTAATATTTATTTCTGTCATGAAATCAGGGAAGGCCCACCTAAAGGCAGTCAACACTTGTATTACACATATTATTGTACTGACAGTCAATTTAGCATTTGTGTTGATTTCTTTTATGTCATACAGAATAAGAAATAATTTTTCTCCCAATATTCGAGTATTTTTGAGTACTATGTATATACTATTTCCAAGTTGTTTTAATCCAATTATTTATGGAGTAAGAACAACTGAAATAAGAAAACAGTTTTTAAAATTTGTAAACCATATAAAAGTTTTACCATGGTAATGTACTCAAAATGAGATCTTATAATAATTACAAGAATAATTAAATTTTTATCAAATTATTCTTATCTAAAAAAGAATTCTGATCACTAATATAAAAATAATGTATTTTATTAGCAATAGTAAATATATTATAAAAAATGTAACATACCAATGAATTTCTTTTTCTAAATTGTTTTTTTATTGTCTATAATTGTCTTTTATAATCTCTAATTAATCCTGTATAATGTTCTAAAAAAGTAAATTCAGTTTGATTTTATTTAAATAACATTTTTAAAAATATATATTGTTATAAATCCGCAATATAGAAGTAGGTTGCCTTTCATGCTTTATGCTGTGTATTATGTATATTCAGCCTTAATGCGTTATCTGTAAGATGTAAAGGCCACAATAAAATGACTTAAGCTGTTGCTACTATGCTAAAGTAAAGACAACACAAGAAGTTTATAACAAAAAATTTGTTTGGCTGGTGGGTAGTTAAACAAGTAGTTTTATCATAGAGATTCTTGTAGAGGTATTGTCAGGCCGAGCTCAAAGCTAGTACTGCAACCTTAAATCAGACTGTGGAGCATCTACAGCAAAAGCGGATGTGACTGGTTTGGCAGTGCATATGATCCGTTCAGCAGAGTCTTTTACGATCTTTAAACAAGGATTCAAGACGCATCTATTTCTTCAATATTTAGATTACTTACTCCCCCCCCCCCCGCCCCCCCCCCAAAAAAAAAAAAAAAAAAACTTCCCATTTGTGCTTGACTGATGGCACTTGGTTAGTAACCTAGTAACCCAGTGTAAGTATCTATCCAGTGATGTAAACGTCGAAGCACTTTCTATAAGTCGCTCTGGATAAGAGTGTCTGATAACTGCCTAAATGTGAATAGTATAAGTAGGGACTGACAAAACATTAAAGATTATCTTGAGGAGCAGCAGAGTGTTGTCTGCTATTAGTTTTAAAAGTGAAGAAGAGTAGATGGACAACCCACATCCAACTAAAGTAACTGTGGACGCAAGGGGAAGTGATGGTTTGATTTTAATAAAAGAGGAAGAGAGGCTAAGGCTAGGTAACAGCAACCATACCACAGCCCGAGGCTAATACCGATGCTAAAAGCTAAAAACCAAAAACCAATGCTACTGCTAAATAGCACTATATTTTCGTAAACCTGAATGCGATGGGATATTCTTGTCCGATGCGCATGTAAGTACAAAGGTTAAAATATGTTGGTGTATTTGTTTGTAGCCCGCCGGGGCAATTAGAACAAATTTACGTGTACTTACCGTATATTGATGGCATCCCTTCTGCTGTGGCTATGCAGGAGGGTTTTTTTGAGCTGCTGCATGTTGGCTGTCCCCCGGGATCGGACACGTCAGCGGCAGAGTGCACGCGGTGCTGAGGGCTCGGCTACCCCTGCGCCGCCGTCAAAGGGACGTCGCTTGCGGGGCGGACATGGGACTCGTAGCGAGGCGTTCCCGGGTTACCTTATTTTTCCTTTTGTGTACATATGGACCTAATTTTGATAAGGAGGAAGGACTCTACATAATCCGAGCACGGACTGAGTGAGAGTGTGGTACAAATGGCCGGCGAGTGTGAGTGGTGTAATATGTGGCACATATGTTTAATATAATGTAAATATATTAATTTTTCTGGTGGTACTTATCCTACCCCCGATTCTGATAACGGCTAGCTATTATTTTACATTGATAGTAGCGAGTTTGTTACAATACTAATGAATTATTGTGGTCTAAAATTAGACTAATGTATGCACCGAGAAGAACTCTGACGTGACGCAATAAATATGTGCTTTTGCCCGTGTACTTATATTACTTTTCCCTTGAAAATGTGTACTTTTTCCAAGGTAAGTATATTATTTTTCCCTTGTGAATGTAGTATTTTTTCCTTGTGAGTGTATGATTTTTTTCTCTTGTAAATGTATCATTTTCCCCTTGTGGTCTATGATTCTTTTTTCTTTTTACGTGTATGACGTTTCCCTTGTGTGTTTTCTGTGTTTTTTAAACACTTGCATGATATTCTAATTTTTTAAGAAAAACTGTATTTCAAATGTCACACTCATTGTTTACATGTGTATTTTAATTATTTGCCAATTTATGATACTCTTATTCTTGAACATTCCATTCACAGTACATAGATATAAGTTGCTACTATAGTAAATAGTTGGTGGTAAAGTTTGACCTTGAGGACTTACACTCCTTCTGGAAGGTGTATATGATTATCTTCTGGACAATTTGTTAGGTCAGCAGTCTTTCCCATGATCGAAGTGAAATATTCTAATATTTTGACATACTAGATTGTCATGGAGGTGTAAGCAGTAATCATTTAAATGAAAACAAAGTTTTACTTTTTAAATAACATTCACTATAAGTAAATGAGGTGTTTGTTTTACAGTTGAAGGAGTCCTTCGCTGTAAAATGTTTAAGAACCTCTGTTTTAACTGCTGAACATATGGGATTAATGTATTCATAAATATTATGGAATATGTTGTTCGAACTTAAACAGAGATGTCACTAATATCTCCACGGCAGCATGCTTTGGTTAGCAGAAAAACATTATTGATGCTAAAATCACATAATGTATATATAAGCCTGTACCCTCCACAGAGTGGAGTAACATCTGATTCTATTCAGTGTCATTTGCAGCGATGCTTTACATGCACTTTAACTGTTTTGCTAAATAATAAGCAAACTAGAAATAAATACTCAACCATAAATTATATTAAAGACTAAATTTACAAATTAATAAAATACATGTATGTATTGGTGGTGCAAGAAGGCAGAGCATCAAGGGTCCGTCCTCTCCACGACAATCTACAACAGGGGAGAAATAAAGACATGTTAATATAAGTGTCTAGTAAAAAGACTTCATGGTGTTACTATGCAGCTCCATGGCATCTCTGTAATATACATCCACATATGGGTTTATAAGCAAGTTAATATCACTTCATGATGTTTGACATCATATGACATCAGTTTGACACACGCAGGCAGGCACGCACACAAGATTTCATAGAATGCAAGCTTTTAGTAATGCTGTATATTAAAACCAATTATTTGGTTTTGCTATTACGGATTGAAGCAAAATTTGGCCCCATCTCCACCATTCATTAACACACACATCATGTCCATGAAGAGAAATGTGTCCCTGTCCCCTGATTAAGATGTGCTCAGTTGTGTTCTTTGAAAAGAGAGGTAAATACTTCTGAGCACTCACCTTCTGCTCAGGATGTAAAGCTGGTGTAGAAATCAGCTGTTACACAGCCAGTTGATGATTTACACACAGTTTACTGTGAGAAGAAACCCCCTTTTCTTGACTGTTACATACATTGTGTAAGCACATAACTAACTATTCAGATGATCTCTAGCTATGATAAAACCCCTACATTATACAGCAGTATACATTATATGGCACTCAGGAGCTCCAATGAACTACATACAACAATTCGTTTACCATCTGTAACATTTAGCACATAACAGGAGCAGCTCAGGGATAATTAGCAATAGTTGATAGGTAACAGTTAATAGTCTGCTATCTTAGCTCTTTTAGTAAGCTAGCACTTAGCATAATGATATCAGCTTGCTTATAGATCCATATTTGGACAGGCATTTTACAGAAACAATGGAGCTAACTGTTTACATCACGTATATGTGTCCAAATACACTATTAAACTAATATATATTAATGAACAAGCTAGTTTCCCCATGTTAAGTGCTGACGGTTATCATAGTGATACTAGCTTGCTTATAAATCCATATGTGGATGTATATTACAGAGATGCCATGGAGCTGATGGTTTATATCAGTGTTTAATGGTCTAAATGAGATGTTATTTCTTTTAATCACTGCCATTTACACTCGGCTCGGCATTTCCCCCAAACACTCCAATAGTATTAACACTGCTACAAAGTAATCATAATATAATTCACTGTATACTCCATGATGTTGAGTCCTGGAGCTAATATCCGCAAAGGTTCCGTGTTCATTTGCGTTTTGACCCCACTCCCATAGTGCTTTGCACAATAGCTTTAGCTTTTAGCTTGCAAAATACGAGAGAAAGAGAGTTCTCACACGGGAAAAAAGTAGTTGCGCACAAACGGGAAAAAAATCACAATTATAAGGGAAAAAAGCACATTTATAAGGGGAAAAAAGCACACATTATCAAGGGAAAAAAGGACATTTATAACGGATAAAGCATACATTTTCAAGGGAAAAAAACACACACATATACGGGAAATATGATTTGCCCTTCTGGGCCACCGTAGACTTCAGCCTTTATAGGTTTCTTTACATTTTTGTGTGGGAGACATTCATCACTAGATTTGTTGTTTATTTTTTTCAGAGCATTCACAGTCACTTCTGGACAGCCAATGTTTCGCATCATTGTCCTGTAATTAGCCATTTTATATTTCAGGCTAATCATCCAGCCATAGTACCCAGTAGCAGATGGTTCTTTCAAACAGGGAAATGTTTTAATTAGTGCCCCTGTTACTGCATCTATATGATTAATTTGGGAATATGCTGTATACTGAAAAATCTTCTCGGCTAGCTTCTCTAGGATTTCAGACTTCAGCCCCGAAGTAATCTTCAGTCTTGTGCCCGTTTCGCTGACGCCCTCATTACCACGTTAAAGCTGCAGCTCTACATTATATGGAAATCGAGGAATATGAAATTCACGTGGCCATGCAAGTGTTCTCAGTTCACTGTCTGAGTGTGTCAGAATGATGGTGCTATCTGAGTCAGATGAGGACAAGGAGGACACAATGGGAGATTGTTGGCTGCATACTGGTGTTCCAGAAGACCCAGGAGTTCTAGGAACAGGCTGCTTTGAAGAACATGGACTGAAGTCCATTTTATTTGTTGTGTACACTAATTTGATTGTACTTCTGTCTTGAATGTCTTGTACAGATGTGATGTTCATAAACTCATTACAAGTCAGGATCCATGAACTGAATACGGAAATCCCTTTCAATTTCAAATGCTTCACATATTTAATTGTGTAACTCCATCAAAGTTTTTGGCATTCCTGAATGGAGATCAAGTCTTCTGAAGTCATTATCTTCAATAATCAGAAACTCTCTGATCTGATGCTGTGCCATTCTTCAGTCTATTTGTTAAAGGGGTCATACGGGCCTACATGCACTTTTTCAAGCTGTTTGGACTGAAATGTGTGTTAGGAGAGTGTGTACACAACCACTCTACAATGATAAAGAACTGCCCAGTGATTTTCTTTTCATTTATTAAAATAACATGCCCCTTCTGAAATCAGGCTAATCTCAAATGCCTGTCGATGTGACGCCACACCAACAGAGGCCGCTCCTACTATAGTTGATTGACACTGGTGTTGTAGCAAAGACCCGCCCTGAGTGAGAAGAAGCTGTCCGCCATTGTTTTTCGCCGCTGGAGCAAAATGTCGCCTAAGCGAGTGTGGTGTACAGTTGTTGGGTGTAATAGCGAACACAGCATTTTTCATTTACTACCGACATCTGAGCCGCTGAGGATGCAGTGGCTCAATTTTGTTTTTGAAGCTAACGTCCCCGCCGGTCTACCTAAATGCGTTCATGTTTGCGCTAATCATTTTTCACTAGACTGCTTTATTAACGAGGGTCAATATAAAGCAGGTTTTGCTAGGAAGCAGCTCCTAAAAATGGATCTGCTTTATTTTCACCAGGCTCAGTGAGTGTAATTTCTTTTTCTATGAATCTTTGCAGATCGCCTTTTTTAATAATCACGATGAATGTGTTAACTTACACTCTCATAGAACATGGTTATGTCGTCTTCTCTATAATTCCCAAACGCACGTTTATAATAAACAATGCATTAAGGTGATTGTCTAGTTGCAAACTGTGTACATAGTCGGAAAACTATATTATGCTTACCTTTGTAACGTTAGATGGTTTATAACGAAGATTAAGATTAAGAAGTCATGTAAACACATCAGTAAACAGTTCGTATCTCTCTCAGTAAGCTTTTTCGCTTTTGTTGTTGTTGCTCGCGGCAGCGTAACAGCCTGTTAATTCATGCCCATGCAGTGATGAGAAAGACAAATAGAGTTGATGCATGTCCGTTCTTTTAATTTCTGCGTTGTCAGGCGATATTACAAACTTCCGCGTAGGTTCCGTACTTAAATCAAACCAGAAACTACTTAAGAAAACAGGCTCAGACTCTATATTCCAGCGTTTTTCAGGTTGGACAGCATTACCCACAAAGCATTGCCCGCACTGTGTTGTGGGCAATGCTTTGTGGGTAATGCAGTCCAAAGCATTGTCCGCACTCGACTACACTCCCGTGGCTATACCCCACGTGTGTTGTGAAGACACGCCCCACAGAACTGGGGGGCGGGCTCAGCAGAGATCATAAGCATTTAGAGGAGCATGTACTGAAACAGGTTGCTGAGAACAGAGCTAGTTTTTACCAGGTAAAAGTATTGTTTTTTTTTTACACAACCATTGAGAATTTTTAATTGGATGACCCCTTTAACTGCTGTACTGCTGTTACTTAAAAAGATTTTTTTTTTTTACTAGGAAGTGAAGTAGAGCAGGATCATTTCACCATAGTATTATTCTGCAATTAAAATAGATTTTACAATTATTGGTAATTATTTGTTTAAATCAATCAAATCCACACAAATTACACGTTCACTTGTTTTTGATTGTGGACAGTCGAATATATCCTTGTTGGAGAGCCTCCTCAATGTACTTTTCCATGGCTTCCTGTTCTGGTAGAGAGAGAGTATAGATTTTCCCTTTGGGCACTGGCTCACCGGAAAAGAGATCAATGGTCGCAGTCCCATGGCCGGTGAGATGGCAGCTGGGTGGCTCGCCGAGGGCAGAACACGTTTCTGAAGTGGGAGTAGATTTTGGGGATGGTTACATGTGTCTGGACAGCAGGACTTTCTACGGAGGTGGTGTTAACGGAAAGTGTGGTCTTGGGGTTATACCCCGATTAATACACCTGAATTCCCACTTCAGGATCTCTCCCATGTTCCACGAGATGATAGGGATGTGTTCGGCAAGCCACGGGCGCCGGTGACACAGCAGATCTTGAACTGTGTTGGGTGTGGGATAATGGGGATGTGGAATTTGTGACACAATGCAGCGGGGATAAAGTTACCGGCTGACTCTGAATCCAGGAGTGCCTTTACTGGGACAGACAAAACAGCAGCATCAAGAACTACTTCGGTTGTTAATAGAGGCATAGGTTTAATTTCGCTCACCTTTGAACAAGGAGGTCGTCAAGGACATGTCAGGTGGACATGTCCCTTCTCAGCACAGTAGAGGCAGAGCCCTTGGGTCAGTCGGCATTGTCTTTCAGCGGGTGTGAGTTTAGAGAAGGATTGTTGATTCACTTCGATGGGTTCTAGAAGAGATCCCACCTCTGTTGGACGGAGAACTGGAGACGGTACTGGGAGCATAGAGAGCACTGTAGTGCATTCCTGGAGGCGATTTGCCACTTGGATGGTGACCCAAATAAATTGCTCTAGCCCCACTGAGTCATCCTGGGCGCGCGAGCTGCAATCTCAAATGTAGATTCAGTCCTTGTCAGAACTTTGTCAAGAGGGCTGACTCATTCTACCCACTGGCGGCAGCCAGAGTTCTAAAACTTAAAACATATTCGTTAATAGAACTCTCACCTTGATTGAACTTGAATAACTTTTCGCCAATGGTGGAAGCGTCAGCCAATTGGGTGAAAACCTCCCGAAAGTAGGCGACAAAATCCTTATAATCATGCACTACATCACCATCCTGCTTCGAAATGGCCTCTGCCCATTGGAGAGCTTTTCTTGTAAGGAGAGAGATTATGTATGCTATTTTAGAGCGATCAGATGGAAATCTGCATGGCTGCATCTCGAATGTGAGCTCGCACTGGAGCAGAAATTCATTGCAGTTCTCCGTCTCGCCACCATAGTGCGGTGGCACTGCCATGGGACTGGTGGTCTGCCGAGGAAGAGCTTGTTGATGGAAGAGGTTCAGTGGAGGTGAGGATTTGGCGAAGTTTTTCCATCAGCTCTTGTAGAGGATCCGGACCCGTTGGGTTCATGATTCTTTTGGGTCTGACCTTCTGTTACGGAGACACAGACTCAGACAAAGATCGTATTGAACAGAACCCGAACGGGTGGGTTATTGACAGATAGTGAACTACTGAAATCACATAAGATATGAAAACCAGAAAGTCTTAGCTGTAGGGATGAAGGAGTTGGTGGAGATGAGGATCTGAGACAAAGATGAGGAGCCAGGAGACAAAGCGGTTAGTGGACGTGCTAAACGAGGTCACACAGGCTAGGGAAACTGTTTCCGTGTTTGAGGTCAGACGGTGAGTGCAGGGAAGTAAGGTGTTTTTAAGGTGTGAGGGTAATGTGAATCAGGTGTTTGCTCAGAACTCGGGTGATTGGGAACAGAGATTGAGGGTGGAGTCTGGCATTTCCGTGACAATTATCATTTACATGTAGGCTTTTCTGTTTTTGCTTCATGCCTTCAAAGAATGTGAAGAGAATTTAGGAGACTGATACTTATCAAAAAATATATTTTTTTGTTTTGATGACATTTGTTCTGAAATATCACCATGGCTATCTAGCCGTCAGCTTTCTTAATGCATGCCTGAATATTCTGACACAAGGATAATGTATTTGCTGTGTAGCTTTTTTAAAGCAGCGCTTTAAGTTACATTTTGATATTTAGCTTGTATGAGGGGAACTATGGTCTTATTTTTGTACCAAAAACGTTAGCGAAAACTCCACGAACTCTCCGCTTTAACTGTCACAGCCAATCAGAAGCTGGAGGAGGGAACATTTTAATCTTGTTTCTGATTGGCTGATCATCAGCCGGAGGCGGATATATTCTAATTACTGCTTCATTACTGGCACATTTAAATAAGGGCGCGAGCGAGGGCGGGGCCTGATGCGAAATACGCCAGGTTTATTGCTCAGGTATCAGACACAGACGAAAAGTGATATGAATCAACCAATGGGAAACAGCCGTCCTTCAAATGTTTAGCGCGCGCAGAGGTGGTCTGACTTTGCAGCCGGTAAACGGTTGTCTGTGTAAATTTGAGGAAGTGAAGACGAAAAGAGAAGAAAATCAGTCTCTAAGGGACAGAGGAGAAGTCTCTAAAATGTCACATTGTGTTTCAGTGGGAGAAAAAATACCTGCAAGCTCAAGAGACAATGACGGTAAGATATTTTTTTATTGTTATATTAATTCTTATTGTTGTTGCTGTAAACAAAGCTCGATATCCTAATGTGTTCTTTTCTTCTCTCTTCCAATCCACGCTAATGCACCAAGGATCCAGTCCATTTTGCCATTTTGGTGTGTTTCAGATTTGACATACTTGCACTAAGGCATTAGGATTCTGAACTAAAAGTTAAAGTTATTTGTACACATACATTATTTAAGAACTATAGAGTAAAGAAAGGGACCACATTGTACTTTATTTGTAATAAAGTTTCGAATCCAACTTTAATTGGAACATAAGCAATCTTGTTTGAAATTGTTCATTTCTTCATAGGTTTTAAGACAAGGATATTTCACAGCAATGTTTAAGTTTGTGAAAAAATGTTTCACTGTTATAGCACAATAGTCTAAATATTTTATTTAGTTTTTTTTATTTTAGGATTTTACTGTAATGCTATAAAACTGAACATCTTTTTATTGTATTTTGCATTATACCTGTACTTTACTTTGTCACAGTTCTACAGGGTATTGTTATCTTGAGTTTGTGTTAACACTTTATTAAACATGTGTGTTCATAGGAATTTATTTAAAAAATTGTTAAATATCAGGGTTTTTGTGTTATTGCTTTACTTGAAGGTGTTTTATCTTTAATTTAGGACAAATCTGTACATAACAGTGTTTCCCTGCTAAATGTCTAATGCTTTTACTTTATTGAAGATGTTTGATTGTAATAATTTTGGGAAAAAAAACTGTAAAATAAAAACATTCTGCTGCTACACGTCTAGTGCTGTTAATGAATGTGTTAAATCGTATAAATTTTGGGAAAAATCTGTAAAATAATGGTGTTTAACTGCTAAACACATAGTGCTGTTGCTTTATTGAAGGTTTTCAAAGGTATAAATTTAGCAAAAATCTGTAAAATAATGGTGTTTCACTGCTAAACTTAAATGAAGTTGTTTAATCGTATAAATTTAGAAAAAATCTGTAAAATAACAGTGTTTCTTTGTAAAAGATAAAATAACAATTTCTGTAAATTTTTATGTTTTTGAGTGTAGGAAATATTTGATTTTAAGTGTGTTTCATGATAATCTGTGTGCGTGAGAACAGAGTGTTTTTCTTCCTTTTCTCACAGCAAGAGCTGCACTTTCAATAAACACATTCTATAGTAGTTTATGTTAAAGGTCGTAAATTTGTTAAACGCTCATAAATGCAGAGCTACTCCTAAATTTATGTTCTTCTTTACCTTATCTTTCAAAAACATTCCAGAATGGATGTAAACACTCACTGCATTCACCTTTTCTTTGGTTCTTTGTGTGTGTGCGTATATATACTCCTGTCTCCCACAATGAACTTTGAAAGTCTCACTGAGCACTGACTTGTGTGTATCATTGAGGGGCTCCCTGGATCCAGGCGGGACAGACAGAATACAGGCTGAGCACTAAGTAGACAAAAGGAGGTCTACCAAAATTCAAGAAATCCTTACATTGAGCATAATATGAACTAGAGTATTTTACCTTAATTTTACGTTTTTTTGTTTGGCAGCCATTGCTGCCAGTCATTTGACCGTTTTTGTCACCATACGTCGGCCTCCAATGATGTAATCTGCCAATGGGTAGTGGTCTACCAAGGAACCAAGTTCAATGAAGAAGACTTGTGATGTGGGGCATAGCTCAAATGCCCTAAAATATTACCTATACCAGGCACCTTACTCTTTAACAATGAACTTCAAGCTCCTCTCCACAACAACCATTTGGATAACTTCTGCAAATTCTGGCAAACCACCAGCAGCGCCATGAACAACAATCATACCTTTTCTGTAGCTAACACTATTAACAGACTTATTTTTTGTAAGCTGAATGTGAGTAATATCAGGATATTTCAGCCTTAGCGCCTTCTTTACTTCATGATGCATAATGTCAACAGAGACAGTTGAGACAGCAAAGACAGTCAAACTAGATTCATCAATTGTGGTTAACTCTAGGTGATATGCCATCATGAACTGATGCTTCACTGCCAGGGACAAGAGTATGTTTTTAAAGCAGCGTGTGTGACGAACAACCTGTTTAAAAAAACTGTGCTTTGCCTCAAACCTCATTGTCCACATCCCAACTAGTGGACCAAAACATCTAATCATATGTGGATAATGTTCCAAAAAATGATGGGCAACAGTTTTAGACCTGGAAACACCTCTTGTAACCTACATCTGTGGTCACAGATCTTTTCTTCAAGGAAAGCTACCGACTGTGTTGTAATCACTGGTGCAACAACAAATTCAACGATATCTTTAAGGTCCAAAATGACCTGCCAGGCTGGGTCATGTGAAGGCACCAATGGTCCAACAAAAAATGGAAGGAATCGCAAAAGACTCCAATGTTCATGAGCATTCCCACCAATACTTTTGTTCAGTCTGAATGTCTTGGGAATAGCATGAGGACGGTTACGTTTGTCTGCCCATTTAAAAGGAAATTTCAGAATTAACTTATTGAGATTGTCATGTGTAAAATATGTTTTAAAAATCAACAGATTAAGACAGTGTGCTAACTCAACTGGTAATATGCCTTCTAAAATGTCATGTGCAACATCTGGAGGGTAGCTGTACAAACATTGAAATAAGAAAGATGCAAACGTATTCCTCTGAAAAACTCCATGTGCTCCCAAATTGTTTGCAATGACACACTGTATTGTGCCCTTAACAGAATCTCATAAAATATAATAAAAATACCTTGACTTTCCAAAGTGACAAGATCATGCAACAAGGGCTCTAAAACCTTTTCATATCCATAAACCCTGACATCGTCAGATCTACAGAGTAAAGCTAGATATATGGAAGACAATAGGGAATGGCAGCCCGGTGGCAAATTTCTGAGATTCCAGTAAACAGCACAGATCTTGTATCTTTTATGAGATGTGTCTAGCGGGTTGCAGATCTCAAAATCATCAACATACAAGTTCAGTAACACTCGAAGTTGACCACCTGATAGAAAATTGTTTACCTTAAAAAAACACACCATCTCGATAAGACTTGTATATCAGTTCTTTACTTCTACCCTCTGGCATAGGTTGGCTATTTAACACTTCAATTTAACAGCACTTGGCACATGAAAAATATTTTTAAGTTTTAATAACGCTGCAGCAAGTTTAGGTTCTGTATTTTCTGCCTAATCCTTTGCCATATCGAAGTCAAGATCATCAAACTGATTTACATCACAAAATTTCTCCTTAAAAAATGGGCTCTTCAGTATCAATTATAAAAGTTCCGTGGACTACACCATCCTTAAAATCTACCAAAGTATGCAAGCTGTGCTTCCGACTTTTGTGTGACTTGAAGGTGGTGTATACATTTGATTTGTACTCGCAGCCTTTAAACATACAAGTGACTGTCTTATTGTTTTTCAAATGATGACTTATGTGCACAAAATAATCATGTTCTGTTCCAAGGTCATTACAACCACACAAATGACAGGAAAATGTAACAAACAGGCAGCTAATAACCGTGCACTATATGAATCAGATAACCTAATTTTTGTAGGTAAGTAATGCCTCTTCACTTCCTAGTGTTCCAGTAACCGAGCGCTTAGTTGTTTGTGACCTCGGGATAGGTGGTGTCCCATGTTTAGGTGTTGTTGGGTTGGATAAATGGCTTAAGAAGGTACGAGCTTGTATGAGGACTCAACATCTGTCTGTTAGAGATTAAGCATTTTTCCTGTTCGATCACCTAGAGGGAGAAGCTTGCGACGAGATAAGGTATTGTTCCACTGTTGATAGAGAGGACCCGGAGAAGGTTATTTCAATACTGCAAGAGCTGTATGGGTGTTCTCAGTCTTACGTAACTTTGCAGGAGACCTTCTTTTCTATGCGCCAGTTAGAGGGAGAAACCTTACAGGAGTTTTCATTAGCATTAATGAGCCTTTTGGATAGGGTAAAACAGTGTGCCCCGATCGCTATGTCCAATGCCGATGTTCTGTTGAGGGATCAGTTTGTGGAGCATGTCCTGCTTTGCGTCGTGAGTTGAAGCAGATGGTGTGCAGACAGCCCAGTGCTTCTCTGCTGGAGGTTAGAGGTGAAGCAATTCGGTGGGAACAGGAGGGTCTTCCTAGTGATGTGAGAGGTTGCAGCCATTCCATTCCATCAGCATTAGAGCAGCTGCAGCAGCTAGTTCATAGCATTTCTCGGTTACAGCCTTCTCATCAGTGTAGCCATTCTCCTCGTAGAGGTCTTGTGTGCAGTCATTGTCAACAACCTGGCGACTTTGCACGAGAGTGCGATGGGGTGTGTGCCCCCCCTCGGTCTTACTCCGTCCCATGTTCCTACCGCATTTGACAGGCAGTCCCGTCCAGCGTCGGAAAACTAGCACACACCGTGCTGCAGAGCCACAGTTCGGAGGGGTATTCTACTGGCTCATTGGCCGCCCCTAGCAGTTTAGGCAGTATTTCAGCCTTGGTGTCTTCCTGTCCACACCTTGATATAATCTTGGGTGGGGTTAAAGTATCATGTTTGCTAGACACAGGTTCAATAGTGTCAACCATTACAGAGAGTTTCTTTTTTGAAAATATCCAGCCTTGGTGTCAGGAGCGTCTTCAGTCGTGTCATTGGCTGCAGCTTAGAGCTGCTAACAGGTTAGCCATTCCTTATATTGGTTATCTGGAATTGTATGCGGAGCTGTGTGGTAAGGTAATGCAGCAATGCGGAGTGCTGGTGGTCAAAGATCCTCCTGGTGGTAGCCAGCCTCAAGTGCCCGGTGTTTTGGGGATGAACATCATCCGTTGGTGCTATTGTCGTGGCAAATTTGCTGTGTACTATGCCAATTTTCCAAAACAAAATCAATAACTACTCAAGCACTGAAATAGCAAAAGAGTTTATTGCAGCCAAAAGTAAATGGACAGCACTGGGCCAGCCAGACAAAAGACAAACAGACAAACTGCGAAGCTGTCTATCTCTCACCTCCTCTAACTTCCCTAATTTTACATGGTTTATATACCTTCATTTAACACTTACATCATTGTTTGCTTCTCCTTAAGTCAAGAAATCACTTAATATTTATTAGATGTAAGCCAATTTTGCCTAGGTTGGTTGATGTAGCGCCTCCCAATTGCGTAATCTCTCTTTTTCTTTTTTCCCATCTCATATTTATTTAAGTCTGGGCCTAAGAAGTCTTATGCTTTCCCTTTTTTGGAGAAAATTTGGTTTGTTCCTTTTTCTTGACCAGACCATTGACCACCGCTGGTGACTTGAGGTTTTGTTGAAGCCACAGTCAATTTTTCTGAAATTTCCTCATCAAGATGTGTAAGTGTTCTATTTAAATAATTATATTTAATTATTTTTATTATTCCCATCACAGTATATTTTGTCGTATTTGTTTTTAACTGTCCATTACATATATTTTAGAGACTTTAGCTATTTTAGGGACATTTATAGAGATTATTTGTCTATTAATACTTTAACATATGTTCTGGTTATTTATTTAGATTATGCTTATAACTAATTAGTTTGACAGATTATTTCAATGATTTTGCCCTTATATTTTAACTGAGATAAGCATTGAGGTATATTTAATCATCTTAAATCTGATTAAAGTATTGAAATGACTTCAATCAGATTAATTCATTCAATTGATCATCTTTGTTAATATTTAATTTTTGTTTACTTACTATTCCCATATTATGTGGGAATATAAGGTTAGTTTAAACAATCACATTAATCTGATCATTGCATGATTAATTGCCAGTTTTGAACTTATACTACTAAAATCAAGCTTACGTGATTACATGTATACATATATGTATATTATTATTGTGTATATTACACTATTAGTCCAATTTGGTTACTGGTTGGTAAAGTAATAATAAATTTTTTAGTTGTGCATGTTGCAGTATGCTTTGTTTTGTTATATTTCTTTTAATAAGTGCAGAGTGCATTTATTTCAGATTTTTATTTATTGTTCTAGTTCGCAGGCACTCTTCTCGTACATCTTCTCGTCTAAGATTCCTTCTGGGAGCAGGTGACTACACCTTCCCTTACCCAAATCATCACCATTTGCGCCTGATTCGAGCTCTGATGGGCGAGGATGATGATACAGCTGAAGATCATTGATCTACTTTTTACTTTACCTGATATACTTCTTATATTTTCTTAACAATTTGATAAATCTGATCTTGTTTATCTGTTTTTAAAAGCAGAAGTCTGTTTTTTTTGCACTTTGTCCCAATTAAAGCAGAACCGAAAGTTTATTTTTATATTTTGGATCACTGCCTGCACTTTCTGAATTTTCCATTCCAATAAAGTTGCACAACTTCTTGCACTCTGTGTGTACGGGTTGTTCTTGGGTCACACTTTGCACATTTTCTTTAATTTACATTACCCAACCATCGTTAATCATCTTAAGCGTAAACGTAGTGAATATTATTAGTATTATTATTGCAGATTACAGGTTATTATTTTTCCTGATGTTAGTTTTCTTATCTTATTGCTCTATTACCTAACTCTTGCTCTCTGCCTGCATGTTTTTCTCACTTCCTTAATTTGTCGTGCAGGCATCTTTTTGAACAAGTGCTGTGAGGATTAAGGCCTCTTGAACTAAGGCCTTCTGGGTATTTGGTACCTTCCACTCATATGGCTTTACTCAAATTTTCCACATTCCCGCCTATTCCATGATTAAGGAGGAGCTCTAGTGATAAGTTCTAGATTATACACACATTTATGATAGAATTGATACCTTTAACAATTGCTACTTTTTCTTCCCTTTCTCGGATAGACCTTGTGGTCTCTACCTTGTAATCAGGAGAAATTATAGCTAATTTTAGTTTCTCTGCTCAGGGGTAGGCGAAAAAACCTCATGGACTAAATTTGAGGAAAAATTCCTACCCTGCCAGTGGCTTAGCACTCGACAATGCATTGGCATCTGGTCAGAGGACTCAATAGTAATGAACACAGATCATTATAGCACATAACCAGTTGCAAAACAAAATATCAGATATCAAATATCAAAAATAAAACATTAAGACAAAAATCAAAAAATGATTATAAAGTAGAATCATTAATGCCTAACTTGATTACGGTGAATTTACATATATATATTTCTTTATGGACCAGGAGTTTATGGTTTTTAAAGTCGGCATGGTTCCTGCCGACTATGATATTGTTGGCAGCGACGATAGCGTTTATGCATCCAGGTTGGCAAGTTGCTTACGTGCGTTGACCAAATGTTTTTTATGCATCCATAGTCCGCTTTGGTTTTATTGGTATAGTACAGATCAGAGTTATCCCGCGTGAATGTTCTATTTGGGGAAGTTGTTGGCAGGCTTGCCAACCAGGCTTGTTGCTTTGGGTTAGAGTTCCATAGCTCAAAATCGTTGATTGAGAAAGAGACAACGTTAAATGTCCGGTATTGACGAATGTCTTCCGAGATTAAGTATATTTAATAATTTTCTGTCTCATAATATTCAGAGACAGATACTGTTCGTAAGCAGTACCATTGAGTTGTGGTAAGGCATAGTTCAGGAGTGGTCTTTATGAAGTATCTTGTTACAGTCTTACGGTTTACCCACGTGTCTCGATTTAATATTAGATTTACAAAGTCAAGTAGGAGTTCAGTCGGCCGAAGGAGCTCATGCACCGTAGTCCATTGTTTCAACTCTGTAAGGCTACGATCCGGTGTGTATTGTCCTCTCCAAGGTGCAAAACTTGTGTCAGAGCGATGTAGTCTTGCTTGTTGGCAGACGTAACATATGGCGTCTCCTCCCACATTTTGGCATTCTTTGTGGATCAACTCATGTATGAACATGTCAACAGTGAGATGGCAGTCTCTGCCTCCTGTCGCCATGATAAAGTTCTGGTCCTGCACACACTAAACTACATGCATACTAAACAATTTCATAATATAAGTTCACAAGTTCAATCAAGAGTTTACATTTCATCAGGTTTATAGTTCCATCAATATTTTGTCTATATGTGTGAAAATTCTTTTATATGTATATTTACATGGTTATTTGTTTACTGGTTATACAGTTATACAGTTATGTTATTTGTTTACAGTGTGCTCTCCTCTACTCTTTCCATGACCATGCTAGTCCTCTCTCTAGGTATTGTATCATAACTATGTTCAAATTCAAATTCAAATTCAAATTTTATTTGTCACATACACAGTCATACACAGTACGAAATGTAGTGAAATGCTTACACGACCGCCAGTGACCTTAAAAAGAGAATTAAAACTTATAAGTAATAAATATCAATAGAAGAAATATGATAAAAAATTTAAATAAAAATGTAACTAGAAAAAATAGAACCTGAAAATAGAAATATATTGTATACATAGAACTATAATTTTGTGCAAGTATGCATAGAAAAAGTGACTTTGTGCAATGGTTATTAAAGTGACTTTGTGTAATGGTCCAGAATGTAAACGTGGACATGTAGTGTAGATGTGATGTGCGTGGAGTTGTCCATATTGTCCATTGATGTATAAAGATTGATTGATTGATTTTGAGAATTGTGAAAATATTGTGTTAGTTTTGCCTAGTGGTGTGGTTGAGAGACCTTATCGCCTGCGGGAAGAAGCTCCTCCTCAGTCTCTCTGTGTTGGCCCTCAGGGAGCGGAATCGCTTCCCAGACCGCAACAGAGTAAACAGTCCATTGTTGGGATGGCTGAGGTCCTTCACGACCTTCCTGGCCTTGGTCCAGCACCGCTTGGTGTAGATTGAGTGCAGGTCAGGGAGCTCGATGTGGATGATGCGCTCAGCTGATCGCACCACCCTCTGTAGAGCTCGTCTGTCCTGCATGGTGCTGTTCCCGAACCAGGTGGTGATGTTTCCCGTCAGGATGCTCTCTATGGTGCAGGAGTAGAAATTCCTGAGCACCTTGGAGGGCAGTCTAAAGTCTCTCAAGCGTCTGAGGTGGTACAGACGCTGCCGGGCCTTTTTTACCACGGTGTTGATGTGACAGGACCATGTCAGGTCCTGCGTGATGTGAACACCGAGGTATCTGAAGCTGTCCACTCTCTCCACTGGGCTCCTGTTGATGATGGGGGTCTGGTAGTTCCTCTCCTGCTTTGTACTGAAGTCCACTATCAGCTCCTTTGTCTTGCTGACGTTCAGGAGGAGATTGTTTCTCTGGCACCAGTTCTCCAGATTTCCAACCTCCTCCAGGTAGGCCGTCTCATCGTTGTTGGTGATCAGGCCCACCACGACAGTGTCGTCAGCAAACTTGATGACGGTGGTGGAGTTGGTAGTGGCCACGCAGTCAGAGGTGTACAGAGAGTACAGCAGGGGGCTCAGAACACAACCCTGGGGGGCTCCAGTACTGAGAGTGATGGAGGCTGAGACATGGCCGCCCATCCTTACTGCCTGTGGTCTGCCAGTCAGAAAATTGGAGATCCACTGACACATGGATGAGCTGAGTCCCAGGTGCTCCAACTTGGTGGTGAGTGTGGAGGGAATTATGGTATTAAATGCAGAGCTGTAGTCGATGAAGAGCATTTTCACATAATTCCCCCTCCGAGTGTCCAGGTGAGTGAGAGATGTGTGGAGGAGATGTGAGATTGCATCGTCCGTGGAACGGTTTGGACGGTATGCAAACTGTAGTGGGTCCAGTGTGTCTGGTAGTGAAGAAATGATGAAGTCTCTGACCAGGCGTTCAAAGCACTTCATCACTACTGAAGTGAGGGCTACAGGGCGATAATCATTGAGGGAAGCAGGATGAGGTTTCTTTGGGACTGGAACAATAATGGACTCTTTGAAGCATGTGGGGATCACCGACTGAGATAAAGAGATGTTGAATATCTCTGTAAACACAGGTGCTAGCTGGTCTGCGCAGGCTCTGAGAATGCGGCCTGAGATGCTATCTGGTCCTGCTGCTTTCCTGGTGTTCACTCTCTTGAAGGCTCTCCTCACGTCGTGCTCGGTGATGATGAACGCGCTTCCGGTGCTGGCAGTGACTTCCTGTCTGCAGCCATTAGCGCCGCTAGCATTAGCATCGCTAGCGTCTTTAGCTGCAGCCTCGAAGCGAGCATAGAAAGTGTTCAGCTCATCTGCCAGAGTCACGTCTGCGTTTATCATACCGGATGTTGGTGCTTTATAATCCGTTATTGTCCTTAATCCCTGCCACAGGCTCCTAGAGTCACTCTGTTGGAGTTGTGACTCTAGTTTCCTCCCGTAGCGCTGCTTCGCCTCTTTCACCGCCTTCCGGACGCTGTATGACGCAGCCTTGTAAGGTTCCATGTCCCCCGACGTGAGTCCCGTGTTTTAGGCAGCGGTGCGAGATTTCAGAGCGTCGCGGATGGTTTTATCCACCCACGGCTTCTGGTTGGGGAACGTTTTAATAGTCTTTTTCTCCACAGTATCATCCGCTAGTTTCCCGATGAATCCCACAACCGCTTCCGTAAACACGCTGACGTCACCATCGGAGCTGTTTCTGAACATGTCCCAGTCTGCGTCATCGAGTGCGTCCTGTAACGCGGCCACCGATTGGTCCGTCCAGCGCGTGACCTCCCTCTGAACCGGAACTTCCTGTTTCAGCCTTTGTTTGTATTTTGGCATGAGGAAGATGGCGGCGTGGTCGGATTTACCAAACGGAGGGCGAGATTGTGCCTTGTAACCGTCCTTGACTGTGGTGTAGCAATGATCCAGTGTCCTTTCGCCCCTGGTGGGGCAGGTGATATGCTGATAAAAGTTTGGCGCTGCACGTTTGAGGTTGGCACTGTTAAAGTCCCCCGCCACAATAAGCGCAGCGTCCCGGTGTTGTGTTTGTTGCTGTGTGAGTGCCTCATGCAGCTCGCATAAGGCAGTGTCCGTGTCTGCTTGTGGTGGAATATAAACGGCGCTGATTATGACCGATGTAAACTCCCGAGGAAGGTAAAAAGGACGACACGATGCACAGTAGCTCCAGATTTGGTGTGCAGGAGCGTGTGAGAGGAACAACACTCGCGCTGTTGCACCAGCTGCTGTTCACCATTAAACACACGCCGCCTCCCCTTGACTTCCCTGAGTCCCGCGTCCTGTCCATGCGGTGAACCGAGAAGAACTCGGCCGGCTGGATGGCGTGGTCTGGCACCGCTGGGTTCAGCCATGTCTCGGTGAAGCAGAGGAGGTTGCAGTCCCGAATGTCTCTCTGGAACTTTATCCTGGCCCTGAGGTCATCGAGCTTGTTTTCCAGTGACTGGACGTTGGCGAGCAGGATGCTAGGCAGAGGTGTGCGGTGTGCACGGGCTCTCAGCCTGTTCCTGACGCCGGCTCGTTTCCCTCGGGGCCGCCGCTTCGCGTCGCGTCCTTTGTTGTCCCTCAGGATCTCACTCGGCCAGCTCGGATCCGGAGTTAAAAACGTCGAATTGTGAGTACATTGTATACCAATATAAACAAGAGTGTCTCTATCATAACTAATGTACTCCATGGTGGTAATTTGACTGGTTTTAAAACGGTAAAAACTAACTTAAAGAACAAAAACAAAGAAAATCTGGTCGGAGCAGTCGTGACGGCAGCCGACCTCACCGGCGCCATCTTGGATGTCATCTATTGAACACCTATTGAACATATATGTATGTTCAATAGGTGATTCATGTAATTCATGCGTTTCCGTTTCATGTATTGACATTACGTATTGTCCTAGCAAAGTACTTCCGAGTTTACTAATTAACCTTCTTATTAAGGGTATAACACAACAGATTATTAGTAATGTGGCTAATAGGATTATTCCTATCATGGTACCTATTCTGATTAAGTATGCTTTCCAATCAGTTGAGAAGAACCATGGTGTCCATGTTGTATGTGTTTCAATGGTATTTTTTACATGTTCATCTCGTAGGGCTTTCATTCTTTCGATAACTAACGTTAGAGCTCCATGTGGGCCAGTGTGTAGGGGGATTTGTGTACAGCATGAGGTTCCAAACGCTAGTATTGTCTGTAAGTAAGTATTGCGTCCAATCATCAGTGTCGCGTTTGTGTCGTAGTCTGGACCAGTCAAACTGTATTATTTGCACTTTACCTTCTAATAATACAGGTGCACAACAACCATACCATCCGTCTGGTAATGTTTGATGCACCTGGTTTTCTCCACAATACCAAAAGATATCAGCTAGTGGTCGGGTACCCCTGTGTAGGCTTGGTATTATTAAAAAGGCTTTACTTGATTCCGTGCATGAGTAGTCTAATTTCTTATTACATATAGTGCTAGTCGCGATTAAGGTGTTACGGGTATCCATTACAGATTCACATTGTTTAGAGGCATTTCCTACTGGAATTAGCCCATTGGAACATAGGCACAATGGTAAAGACGTTGTGCCTTTTATGTATACAGTAGGATGTGCTTCTTCTAAAGTGTCTAATGGTGAGTACGTGCAGCTAGTACTTAAATTTCGCATCCATTCAGCACCAGCCGAGTTGGCCGCTGCTCCAAGCAGACAGGCGATTGGGCATAGAAATTTGGTGTTATAGGGAGGTTGAGAGCATTCATCTAGCCCTCTAGTGGGTTTAACTAGTAAAGGACGACTGTTTCTTTCGTGACATACAATGCATGTTTCATTAGTTACACTAAGGGCACTGTATGTTAGCCATTGTTTATATAGGCTCTCCTGTTGGTAAGTGTTTGTGTTATGCGCTTTTGGAGATGTGATGACATCGGTTACCAGTTGATATGCTGTTAGCCTGAACACCTTAAAGCAACAAGGAGTAGTGTGCGGGTGGCAGATTCTCAGACTTGTTGTTGCTGGTTTCAGCGAAAGGCCAACATCCGACTTTGATGCATTGAAAGTTGAATTGAATCGTTATTGAGTCTTTGATTCCTTTTTCTGCAGTTAGGGTATTGGCATTTATTAGGGTGTAAATCTGGCCATCTATATCATTTTTCCAACCTAGACACCGTTTGTCTTTAGGTTTACCAGTCATAATAAAGAAATTAGTTTCTAATGACAATGTCATATAGTGATTGTACCTTTGGGCTTGGTATGTAGCAACTAGTGTTTTGTGAGGTGACACCATGGTTTTTCCATTCCCTAGGACTAGCATAGCCATTCCACATTCTACATGTTGATGGAGTGTTTCTTTTAGGTGGATCAATTTTCTAGAATCCAAATTAATAACTATGTTGTTGCGGGTGTTTATGCTCTTTTTGATGGTGTATGGAATTGTAATGCGGTTGCGAGTCATATTAGCGGCTCGCTTGTATCGATAACTCATGTTTGGCAGATAGTCATTTCGAGTCGGGTTTAGGGGTTCTGGGTTTGTTAGTACTATATACAATATTCTTATCATGGTGACAGTTCCAAACATAAAACCCATTGCTAATGTTAATGCATGTATGTTAGCGTGATTTAGTCTGCTTTGCTGTCGCATGGTGGTGGATTTACTGTGTTTTTTTCTGTGTGGTTGTGTATGTTGTGTATGGTTACCAATGTCCAAATAATTTCTAGTAGCTGTTTTAGATCCTAATTTGACAGAGTTGTGGAATTTTTCCACTTTCTTTATAAAGCTGTTGGTTGTGTGGCTTTTAGTCGTGCTCGGGTACGGTGTGCTGGACCATGTTCTTCATTCTCTCTATCATCGTCGTTGAAATAATTGTTTTCTGGGGGATTTCTATGTCCTTTGGTGGAGCTTGGAGGTCTCTAGGACCTTTTGCCTTGCAACAGTGATTTAAGTGATACCAGTGCTCTTTACCTTCTACTTTGATGGCTGTTGGAGTAGCAAGTACCACCTTGTATGGTCCTTCTCTGCGACCTTGTGCCCAGTGTTTTCTTTTGAATACTTTGATATATACCCAGTCTCCTATTTCTGCTGATTGAAGTTCTTTCTTGTTAATTGTTCCTCCGTGAGTTGCTGCGTTAGTCTGTGAAAATAGAACTTTATGAATATCTGTTAAGTGTTTGACGTAACTCTCCATTTCATTTTCAAGTTGTTCAAGAGCAGGTCCATTATATGGTGTGCGAATGCGGGGGACAGACATTGGTCGTCCGGTAAGCATTTCATGTGGAGTTAAGTGTGTCATGCGATTGGTCTGAGGCCGCATCTTCATTAGTGCTAGGGGTAGCGCATCAATCCAAGACAATTTGGAGCCTGCACAAATCTTGGCAATTTTGGTTTTTAAGACTCCATTAGCACGTTCTACCATTCCTTGTGATTGAGGGTGATAAACGCATCCTAATTTGTGTGTGATGCATAGAGCCTCTGTGATACATTTTATAATGTCATTTACAAAGTGGGATCCATTATCCGAACTCAATATTTCTGGGACTCCAAATCTTGGAATTATTTCTCTGACTAGAAATTTTGCTACAGTTTTTGCATCTGCTTTAGCAGTCGGAGCAGCTTCTACCCATCGACTAAATCGGTCTTCCACTACTAAAATGTATCTTTTTCCACTTTTGCGCTCTATCATGTCTACAAAATCCATTATTAAGTGTCTAAATGGGCCCATAGGTTGAGGAATATGTCCTAGAGGTGTCGTTGATGCTTTTCTTATGTTATATTGACCACAGATTTCGCATGTTGATAGATAGTTATCGACTTGGCTAGCAAGATAAGGAGACCACCATTCTGAGCGTATTGTTCGCAGGATTTCCCCCCTGGCGCAGTGATCAATTCCGTGCGCGGACTTTATTAACATGGGAAGGTATGACGCAGGTGCTACAAACAGTCCTTCGCAATTACGCCAAATATTAGTATCTTGATCAAATTTTGCTCCGCGCCTTGTCCAAATTGCTTTTTCATACGCAGGGGCTGAGTTTTGCATTTTTGCAATGATTTTTAAGGTTAATTCAGTGTCACACGGTTCTACGTCTCCTATAATTACTGGGACCATGTTGCAAGTAGGTCCTAAGGCTGCTTTCTTTGCAGCTTCATCTGCTGCAGCATTGCCTTGTGAAACAAATGATCCGTCTGACTTGTGGGCACGGCATTTTACAAAAGCTAGTTTAGATGGGAGTGTCATAGCATGTAAGAGGTCAGATATTGCTTGTCCATGGGAAATTGGCGATCCATCAGTACGCAAAAATCCTCTCTGCGCCCATATTGTTCCGAAAACATGTATTACCCCATATCCGTATGATGAATCAGTATATATGGTGCACCTTTTTCCTGCGCCGAGGTTACAAGCGGCTGTTAATGCTTTAATTTCCGCTAGTTGCGCAGAGCATGGCTGAGGGATAAAAGCAGAAGAAACAACCTGATACGTTTTATTGTCTGCAGATAGGGACACTACAGCATATCCAGCTTTATTTACACATTGGTCTCGGAAACATGACCCGTCTACAAAGAATACCTGCTCTGCTTCCTTTAGTGGTTGGTTTTCTAAATCAGGTCGGGCTTTAACAAATTTATTAGACTCTTCTGAGCAATCGTGAGGGGTTCCATCTATTGGCAGCACCATTAAGCTAGCCGGGTTTACAGTCTTACATCGTTCAATGGTTAATTCAGACGCGGATAAAATTACATCATATGCTGAGCGTCTAGCATTAGTTATTACAAACATTTGACTAGTTAGTAACGCGTGTATTGCATGAGTAGTATATAGTGTGGTTGGATGCCCCATGGTAATACTTGATGCTTTTTCATACGCAAATGCAGCTGCTGCAAGACCACGGTAACAGGGGGGCATCCCTTTTTCAATATTATCGAGGGCAGCACTATAATATGCTATGGGCTGTTTGCCCATTCCGTGTTGAGCTTGGATTAGTACGGCAGAAGCAAATCCTTGTCGTTCTGACACGTATAATTGAAATGGTTTGGTATAATTAGGACTTGCTAGAGCAGGCGCTGTGGCCAACGATGTCTTAATACAGTTAAATGAAGCTAATGCTTCAGGTGTCCAGGTAAGAAGGGAGTTAGGTTTAGTTCAATCAGCAGCTTTAATTAGATCTCTCAATGGTTGCACTTGAGATGCAAAATCGCATATCCATGATCGGCTAAACCCTGCCATTCCCAGAAATGATAACATTTGTTTTACTGTTTGGGGTTGAGGTGCCTTTAGGATGACTTCAATGTGGGTTGGTGAAATCTTTTTGTTCGTTCCTTCTAACACTCGCCCTAAATATTCGACTGTTTGTTTACAGAATTGTAGTTTGTCTTTGCTTACCTTATGTCCATTTTCTGCAAGCATAGTCAATACTTTTATTGTATCCTTTTGACATTGTTCTTTTGTTGGACTGCAAATCAAAATGTCATCAACGTATATTAACAGACGACGTGGTATCGAGAGCGTCGCTAAATCGCGTGCTAACACCTGGTTAAAGAGGGAAGGAGACTCCACATATCCTTGTGGTATGGATTTGTACGTATATTGTTGCCCTTCGTAAGTGAATGCGAATAAGTACTGTGAGTCAGGATGTAGAGGAATGCTAAAGAAGGCAGAGCATAAATCAATAACTGCGTACCATTTAGGCCCCTGAGGGATATTTGACAATATTGTGTGTGGATTAGGAACTACGGGAGTGTCTGCAATGACTATATTGTTAATAGCTCTGAGATCGTGAACTAATCTCCACTTTTGTGAGTTTTCTTTTTGAAGTGGAAAAATAGGGGTATTGCAAGGACTTGAAGTAGGAATAAGTACTCCAGCTTCCACTAATCCTAAAATTGTGGGTCTGATGCCTTCAATTGCCCTGGATGACAGCGGATACTGTTTTATGTATGGGAGCCGGACATTGGGTTTAACCTGGATTTTTACTAATCCTGCTGATTTGACTAGTCCTACATCTGTATGATGCTTTGACCATACTATTTCTGGAACAGCTTGAAGTATTTTGTCTTCTGTTTCTTTTTCTTCCTCTTTAATCATTGACATCTGTGAAATTGCTATGTCTTTATCTTGCAATTCTATGTCTACATGGGTGGCAACAACTCTGCCTATGTTTTCTTGTGATATATACATGAACTTTTTATCAGGTGATAAATGTATGCATGGATTTAACGTTGGTTCCCTATCATTTATGTGTTTGGCTTCCTCAACCATCTTACCTAAATCTTTTTGTTCAAAGTTTTCCACAATCATCAGAGAGACATGTGGCGCTGCATGTTCAACTTGGTACCATTCTTGAATTTTCTCGGGCAGTGGTGCAATGGCTGCCACTCCTTGTTTGCCGATTATAATCTCCATAGTTTTCATGTCCATTTCACGGCCTTCTATTACGTCTTCCCACAATGTAGCGAATTCTTCATCATGGTTTGAGTCATACTTTATGGTGCAATGTAGTGGTAAGTCTGTTTCTTGACAATCTGGACGTAAGTGCGTAATCCATGGCTTCCATTCTTGATAAGTATTCCAAAGACCAGATGGTTGGCTGTATTCTAACCAGTATACCACATTTACTTCTTTCGGTGTTGTATCTGGGTTATGAATGAGTAAACATTGTGTTACTAAGGTTTCTGGAAAAGTCACCCAGAGTCCCGTTGGTCCACAGTGTATTTTTGATCCTAATTTACATAATGCGTCTCTCCCCAAGGAGAGATTCATAGGTGCATGTGGGGAATACAGCAGTGGAGCATTGATAGTTACTCCGTCTAATGTTAGTTCTTGAGGTTCAGTAAACCGTAAAGTCTGAGTTTTTCCCGAGAAGCCCACTGTTTGTATTGCTTTACGGGTCAGGGGGAGTCTAGAGCCTGCTTGTCCAATGCTTGAGTACGTAGCTCCGGTGTCAATCATAAATGGTGCCTCTAGATATTGTCCTATTTTCACTGTCACTGTTGGTTCTTGGGCCGGATACAAAGTGGTGACAAACTTCAATAGTTGGGGTTTCGGCCTTCTGAGGGGCCTTCCCATTGTCCACTTTGAATTGGTGGAGGTCGTTGATCATGTCTTTGGTTTGGTTGGTTTTGTCCCTTCCATGTATCTGGCCAGCGAGATTGTTGTGTAGCTGGCAATGGCGGGGACATTTGGGCTGTCTGCGGCCCTTGAGGTCCTCGGGGTCCTAATGTTTGGCCTCGTTGTTCGGCTCTTTCCACTCTGTCTCCCCACAGAAATTGAACATGGGGACAGTCTCTTTTAAAGTGGCGTAAATCACCACAGGCCCAACATCCTCTTCCTCTGCCTCTGCCATATTGGGCTGGTCTTGTCATTCGATATCTTGGCGTAAATGAAGTCATCGTTTGCATTGGGGGGTTGTTTTGATAAGGCTGAGTCACGGTTGGGGAAGTTGGTTGTGGATTTACCATAAGTGCAGCCTGCTTGGTAGCCGCTTCTTTTTCTTTCTTCTTTTCTTTTTCTTCTTGTTTGTTTCTAACTATTTCTCCCAGTTGCGATTTGCACAATTGTGTCATCAAATTATTTGACATTTCTTTCGCTTTGAATTTTGCCTTTTGATATTGATTGACAAAATGGATTATATGGGCTTGGAAGGTTTTCCAGGCCATGGTGTTGAGGCCGATTACTCCATTCAATTTCTCCTGCACTGAGGGTGGCAAAGTTTTCTTCAACATCATTCTAAACAGGCCTCTACTTGTATCATTTTCATCCCAGTGACCACCAGTTTCATCTCTCCAAGCATCTTGGAAGTTTTGTATGAACTTAGCTACATTTTCTTCTTCAGCCAGTTTAATAGTTTCCAATCGTCCTGGATCCATCTTTGTTCGGTACATTTTCCTTAGGGCTCCCCAGATTGCATTTCTGTTGGGTCCCAGTGGGTAATGATCATATCTAGCATCTTCGGCCTCAGGTGGCATTCCAGCTTCTTGCAAAACTTTAGTGGTTTTATTTTTTCTGATAGTTTGACCTAATATGGCCTTGATGTCTCCAAGGGCCAGTTGGTGGCCCACTGTTTTTTCTTCAAATTGGGTGATCCATCTCTGTGCTCCCTCGCATAGGTCTGGAAGTCTACCTATGAGTCCAGTCACATCCATAAAGCTCCATGGCACATAGTGTAGTGCTGTTCCTTTTACTATTAGTGGACACTGGGATGAAGAGGCTGTAGGTACATTTTCATCCACCTGTCTTTTCCTTTCCTCTTCTCTTCGGCACCTTTCGTGTTGAAAGCAAGCGAGTGTTGTGCTGCTGTATCGTTCCGGTTGTCTCAGAGTGGATCTGTCTCTCAGTGCTCTAGTAGTTTGAATGGCTTTTTCCCCTTCCACCTCCATATCTATCTCTATGAGGCTTGTTACATTTGAGTCATGATTTTGTGCCCTTAAGCTATGTGGAAGCTTTTCTCTTCCTTGTGGGTCTTCAGTTGCACCTTCTCTGTTATTAGGTTCTGATACTTCCTTGGTTGCAGTCCAGCTATGTTCGTGCGTTGCATTTAGTCGAGTTATATTTTTAATACTGTCTGCCATTTCATTTAAAACTTTTACTAGGCTTTGACTTTCTTTAAGGGCTTCTTTTTGTTCTTCTATCAGTCCTATTTGTCTTGTTAAGTCGGTAGCGTTTCTTCCAGTAAAATCTTCAAAGATTCCATGAAGTGGCCTATCTTTCTCTTCTAGTGGAGTAATCTTCACTTCTCCTTCTAGCTTGACTAATTGTCCCTGATTGTTTTCTTTCACATTCTTTCTTTCTTCCAACTCTGAACGAGTATGGGCAAAACTCTTTGGTCTTGTGCTTGCTTCACCTTGCTGAGGGATAGGCAGTTCTTTTTTCAGGCTCGAACTTTCACCTGGACATGATACCCATCGAGGTTTCATTTTAGTGGTGTCTTCAGTTCCTTGCCCTCGTGGTGAACTAGTGCTCGGGTATTTATTCCAGTATGTCTGAGCAATTTTATTCATCATGTTTTTCAATGACTGCTCTTCAGGGAAAATTGAGATTTCTTCACTTGGTAACCTTTTTTCTGCAATATTTTTTGAACTTGGGGTTGAAGATTGAGCTCTTCTTCCAGCTCCTCTACCAGCCGACATTAGATTTGGTTCCTGCTCCTTTGACCGTGCTAATCCTTTCAGTGTACCATTAACTTGTAATTCTATGTTTGTCCATTCATCTTCAATTGTTGTTACTCCCATCATAGGGATAGTAGGATACACTTTATTCTTCTGGGGCTGTTCAGTGTTATAGGGTGGTGGCCTCATGCACATCTCTGGTGGTGGCGGAAATGTTTCTTCCTGTCCATCTTGCCTTTCTGTAGTTTCTTCTTGTTTGGCTCTGTTCTTTTGTTCATTTTCCTTGATTTCCTTTTCTCTTTTTAATATCATGTTCATCATTTGTTGTTCAGTTTTTTCTTGTTGCCTTTTCTGCCTACGTTGTCCTTCTTCCTTAAAATAATCTATTATCATTAACTTAAGTTTGAGTTTTTCTTCCATTTCTTTTTTCTTTTTTTCTGCTCCCCAGCTTATGATCTTTTGCCTCAATTGGGTACATGTTTCTATGTTAAATGACCCATCAGTAGGCCATTGGTCTGAGTATCCTTTTGTCTTATCATGCCATTTTTTCATATATTTTCTGATTTCTTTTTCGAGTAGACGGTGTTGCTCAACTATGATTTCTACTGGTTTTTCCATTCTAATTTAATTATTTAAATGATCTAAGTTAATTATTACTCTTGTTACTGAAGTTTACTGGACCTTTTTTTTTTATTTATTTATTATTATTATTAATTTTTTTTAAATCCTTATTTATGATCTAATTTTTATTGAAAACTGGAAAAAATGACAAAATATTTATTCCTTTGTTAGTAACAGTATCCTCTGTTATCCACACCATGAAAGCAAGTCCCCTTTGGAATTCAACAATGATTTGCAATTCTTTCTATGGTACACTAGATGGCGCCATAGAAAATTATAACATAGCAGTAAAGACTACATCAATGGCGCTCCATTGCAGTTTCCTCATGTGTTTCCTCTATTCCGCCTCTTAGACGTTTCTAAATTAAGATCTAGCACACATTTTCACAAAAGCTTGTGAGCGGTTTGTTCCGCTTTTTCTTAGCTGGTTGACTTTAACATATATTCGTGCACAATTACCGATTTATATTTCAGTAATAAGTCTATCAGTAGCAGTTGTCGTCCTACATTATTTATACAGGAGATTTCCTTCTCTCAATGTTCGTGGTGCATGTGATTCGTGTGCGCTGCGGTGTGCCGTTTCCTGATTCACCCACAGCCACGTCTGCTTCAACTCAAACACAATGTAACGGATATCGGTTATAATTTTAATTAGATTATTTCCTTTTTATATCAGTTATGTATTGCATAATATGAGCATATATGATTTTATTATTATTATTCTAATTAATACACATATTCAGTTCAGTTTCTCATTTCTATACGGTTGTTTAATTAAACAGTTCAGTTCATCTACCAACACTTAATATATACGTTTTCTTTTGCAGCCTTCTTTCTCTACCCAAATAATATCGCCTCACAAACATGTGCCCCCCCCCCCCCCCCGAGTATGTGGGATTGAAAATACTATCTGCATTGGCAAGCATATCAAATCTACGTTCATAGCAGTTAATGCAAGAGCTATTAAACGTTCTGGAAATGGTGCGTTCCTAAATAATTAGCTCTTCCATCATTCGCTCCGTGCCTCGTGATATTCTGAGTAAGTGCTGGTTGGACATAGGTGCTTGTGAGGGAACCATCACACATGCCATCAAAAAATTGGCATGTGTGTGTACAGGGTTGGTGCTTGGTGACTGTGTTCCTCGTCTCCTTCTTCTCAGATTATTGTGTGCTCTATTATCTCCCATTACTCTATTTGTCTCTGGATTATCTCTCCAGAGCTCATATAATATTTTAATGTGTTTTTCTATGTCTCCGGATTATCTCTCCAGAGCTCATGCAGCCTCTGCCCTCGTGCGCAAATACTTCTATCCAACTCTGCCAGATCCCACTTAAGAGATGTTCCAGGAGTGGTATAGCTGTATTTGTCACCACAGACAGGAAGCTATTCTACCTATGTCTCCGGATTATTTCTCCGGAGCTCATGTAACTTCTGTCCTCGTGCGTAAGCACGTCTATCCAGCTCTGCCAGATCCCACCTAAGGGATGTTCCAGGAGTGGTTTAGCCGCCCTTGCCACCACAGACAGAAAGTTATTCTACTTATATTACTTATGTTACTTATTTTACTAACATTACTCTTATTTCTATTCATGTATGTGCTAATGCACTATATGTATATTTGTATGTATGGAACTAATAAGTACAGTATGAATATGTTGACATTAAATTTATTACATATATTTTTATAGCACTATATGAGTGTACTTAATCAATTTAACCAATAACCATCTTCTGCTACCACATATTCAGAAATTCTATTTTTATCCGATTCTTTCTTCACTTGCCACACGTTTCACAATTCAAGACATTATACCAATCGCAACATCATAAAATCACAGAATTACAACCACAAATCAAACTTATCTATTCTAATTTTCTAATCATGCATTCCCACCAGCCACCTGATCAGGACTTTTCCACCTGTCACCTAAGCCCTGCTTAAGGAATTTTCCAGTCCCTAGAGCAGCGGTTATACAGGAATTTTCCGCTGGAATTTTTTCACTCGCCCGTTCAGCCCTATCTATCATGCCAATCATTATACCTGGATGTACTATGGTATCATGATGATAGCGGTATCCACGAGATTTTCTTTCACACCGTAGTTGTATACTACATATTACCACGGTACCTAGGTATATTGTAGTACACGGTTACTTGTTCCATGCCAACGCATGCACGCACCTACACAATCACACACCCTACCTACCAGTATTTCTTATATCCACTCTTCCAATCAACACTATTTGTTAATTGAAGGCAGCCCTACTTATAAAATGTTACACACTTGCACAATACAAATAACAACAAGCTCAGCAAGCACAAAAGCACAAAGCACATCAACAACAATTTATAAGCGCATACTTTTTTGCTATTTCTTCAAATTGCATTTAACATTACATTACACATTACATTACTCAATTTCCACATAATTTGGTTCCCGGGGCCAGCCAGTACAATATGCCCCCCCAAGAATCACCCGACCCCCACAGACAGCAGAAAAACTATAGCAGAATTTGAATAACAGGTTTCTGCTTACCTTGTCCCTATTGCCGGCAGTTCCGCTGACTGCGTAGGGTCGCCGACCCCCAAGGGGCTGCAACGACCAGCCGGGGTATCCTATGCCGACAACGCCAATATGTCGTGGCAAATTTGCTGTGTACTATGCCAATTTTCCAAAACAAAATCAATAACTACTCAAGCACTGAAATAGCAAAAGAGTTTATTGCAGCCAAAAGTAAATGGACAGCACTGGGCCAGCCAGACAAAAGACAAACAGACAAACTGCGAAGCTGTCTATCTCTCACCTCCTCTAACTTCCCTAATTTTACATGGTTTATATACCTTCATTTAACACTTACATCATTGTTTGCTCCTCCTTAAGTCAAGAAATCACTTAATATTTATTAGATGTAAGCCAATTTTGCCTAGGTTGGTTGATGTAGCGCCTCCCAATTGCGTAATCTCTCTTTTTCTTTTTTCCCATCTCATATTTATTTAAGTCTGGGCCGAAGAAGTCTTATGCTTTCCCTTTTTTGGAGAAAATTTGGTTTGTTCCTTTTTCTTGACCAGACCATTGACCACCGCTGGTGACTTGAGGTTTTGTTGAAGCCACAGTCAATTTTTCTGAAATTTCCTCATCAAGATGTGTAAGTGTTCTATTTAAATAATTATATTTAATTATTTTTATTATTCCCATCACAGTATATTTTGTCGTATTTGTTTTTAACTGTCCATTACATATATTTTAGAGACTTTAGCTATTTTAGGGACATTTATAGAGATTATTTGTCTATTAATACTTTAACATATGTTCTGGTTATTTATTTAGATTATGCTTATAACTAATTAGTTTGACAGATTATTTCAATGATTTTGCCCTTATATTTTAACTGAGATAAGCATTGAGGTATATTTAATCATCTTAAATCTGATTAAAGTATTGAAATGACTTCAATCAGATTAATTCATTCAATTGATCATCTTTGTTAATATTTAATTTTTGTTTACTTACTATTCCCATATTATGTGGGAATATAAGGTTAGTTTAAACAATCACATTAATCTGATCATTGCATGATTAATTGCCAGTTTTGAACTTATACTACTAAAATCAAGCTTACGTGATTACATGTATACATATATGTATATTATTATTGTGTATATTACACTATTAGTCCAATTTGGTTACTGGTTGGTAAAGTAATAATTAATTTTTTAGTTGTGCATGTTGCAGTATGCTTTGTTTTGTTATATTTCTTTTAATAAGTGCAGAGTGCATTTATTTCAGATTTTTATTTATTGTTCTAGTTCGCAGGCAGTGCTCTTCTTGTACATCTTCTCGTCTAAGATTCCTTCTGGGAGCAGGTGACTACACCTTCCCTTACCCAAATCATCACCATTTGCGCCTGATTCGAGCTCTGATGGGCGAGGATGATGATACAGCTGAAGATCATTGATCTACTTTTTACTTTACCTGATATACTTCTTATATTTTCTTAACAATTTGATAAATCTGATCTTGTTTATCTGTTTTTAAAAGCAGAAGTCTGTTTTTTTTGCACTTTGTCCCAATTAAAGCAGAACCGAAAGTTTATTTTTATATTTTGGATCACTGCCTGCACTTTCTGAATTTTCCATTCCAATAAAGTTGCACAACTTCTTGCACTCTGTGTGTACGGGTTGTTCTTGGGTCACACTTTGCACATTTTCTTTAATTTACATTACCCAACCATCGTTAATCATCTTAAGCGTAAACGTAGTGAATATTATTAGTATTATTATTGCAGATTACAGGTTATTATTTTTCCTGATGTTAGTTTTCTTATCTTATTGCTCCATTACCTAACTCTTGCTCTCTGCCTGCATGTTTTTCTTACTTCCTCAATTTGTCGTGCAGGCATCTTTTTGAACAAGTGCTGCGAGGATTAAGGCCTCTTGAACTAAGGCCTTCTGGGTATTTGGTACCTTCCACTCAACTTCATTTATAGATCGATAATTTTTTTCCACACTATAAAGAGCTTTTTGGGGAGCATGGTATGGCTTTGTTTAACTTGCCCTCTGTTCCAGAGGTTTCGGTATCTGTCATATAGGCACTGCAGCAGTGTCATGAGTCCAGTGCTTCGTCTACTTCTGAGCTTTCTGGTCGGGTAAGGGTTTAGGGTAGTAGGACTTTTCGGATCCCCGCTGGGGTTATGAAGTTGGAAGCCAGCACCTGCTCCGACCAGTACTCTGAGCCACCAGATTCCGGTTTGCCGGCTGGACTTTTGGCATCTCCTGCTATAGTGCAGGTGACAAGAGGAACAGCTTATGTACCTGTTGTTAATGTGAGTTCTACTGAGGTGGTGTTGTATCCCTGTGTACTGGTAGGTACACTCCATCCAGTTCATGTTGTTAGCCTGCCTGCTGGTATCACAGAAGTTCCAGCCTGTACGGTGACTGTGTTCCGACGGTTTGGAACCAGATATAGGCCTTAGATTTGTCTCTGTTGCCCACAGTAGCTCAGGAGCAAGGCGTATTCCTCCATCTGAATACGAGATACTGAAGGAACATAACAATCAGTTGTTAGCGGCACAGGTCATTCGCGAGAGTAGTAGCCCCTATGCCTCTCTGATAGTCTTTGCTCGAAAAAAGGACGGAACTTTGCGGATGTGTGTTGATTAACATCATTTGAACGCCAAGACAAGGAAAGACGCAATTCCTTTGCCCTGTATTGAGGAGTCCTTGGACGCCATGACTGGAGCGTGTTGGTTTTCCACCATGGATTTGGCTAGTGGGTACAACCAGGTCCCGGTCACTGTAAGAGATCACTCCAAGACTGCCTTTTGTACGCCATTTGGATTGTTCGAATGGAATCGTATGCCTTTTGGCCTCTGTAATGCTTCCAGTACCTTTTAAAAATTAATGCAGCGGATATTTGGTGACCAGCAGTGTCAGTCTTTGTTGCTGTATCTTGATGATGTCATTGTATTTTCTTCCACTGTAGAACAGCACCTGCAGAGACTCGAGGTGGTGCTGGGCTGGCTGCAACATGAGGGCCTGAAGGTAAAACTTTCCAAATGTGCATTTTTCCAATGGGCAGTGCAGTACTTGGGCTATGTGATCTCTGACCAGGGTGTATCCACTGACCCAGGTAAAATCCAGGTGGTAGCTGACTGGCGACCTCCTACTACTGTCTCAGAGCTGTGATCCTTCCTTGAGTTTGCTAGCTATTATAGACGTTTTATAGACGGTTTTGCAAAGTTGGCAGCTCCTTTACATAGATTAGTGGCAGACTTGGGTGGTTCTGGATCAAAAAACAGGAGGAGATCCTGTGCTACTGGGGCATGGATAGAGGAGTGTAATGCCAATTTTGAGGCGCTAAAGAGCATGCTTACCATTGCACCTGTATTAGCATATGCTGAGTTTTCATTACCTTTTGTTTTAGAAGTAGATGTGAGTCATTCTGGCCTGGGAGCAGTTCTTTCCCAGAAGCAAGGGGGAAAGTTAGCTTATGCGAGTCAGGGTCTCAAGCCCAATGATATGTTAATTATTGTGTTAATTATGTGCCAAAATTTTGCAAACAAACACATCTGCTTTGCAAAGAAAAAATTGACTTTCTCACAAATGCAGCGTTTTGCGAAGTTATAAGTGGGAAAAAAAGCTTAAATAGAATTCTATTACAAACCTGTATAAAGTTTCATAAATTTCATGCTGTCTAATACAATGATTCTATGATCACACATTTAAATAATCTGTGTCTGTAGTACAATCCTACATTGTAGACAGCTGTTGCAGTGCGAGGTGTAGACAGTAAGATGCAAGAATCATTTTATTAGACAGCATGAAATTTATTAAACTTTTTATAAGCAGGTTTGTAATAGAATTCTGTCTGTAATTCAGTATGTTTATTGTTCATTTAAAGCTTTTTTCCCCCTTTATAACTTTGTTAAAGGTTATTTAAATGTAAATATGATCACTAATTATAAAAGATTTTGATGCATCATGTCGCATACGTCCATTATGGATATAAAAAGCCAATGGCAGTTCTTTCAGCCTTTGATAGTTCATTAAAATCCAACTGTCGTTTGATATAACTGTATTCCCCTACAGGGCTCTATTCTAAAGATAGTGAATTATTAATATGTCTGGCTGTCTGGATATATATTAGACACCTCAAAACTGTTCCCCGCTCATATTCCTCTGGGACATAAGGGTAAACCATATAGACATGTTGTTTGAGGTCTCGGGAGAATAGAGTAAATTGACCGATAGCGCCATCTGCTGTTTTGGAGGAGGAAGTTGCTCCATTGCATTTGTAAGAAAATAGGTTGGCGCATTTGTGAGAAAATACGTTGGCGCATTTGTGAAAAAAAATACGTTGGGTGCATTTGTGAGAAAGTCGATTTTTTTCTTTGCAAAGCAGATTGTGTTTGTTTGCAAAACACTGCATTTGTGAGAAAGTAGATTTTTTCTTTGCAAAGCAGATTGTGTTTGTTAAATTTTGGCACATAATTAACTCCATACAATGAACGTAATATAAAAAATTGCAGTTCTATGAAGTTGAAGTTTTTGGCATTGAAATGGGCTATGACTGAGAAATTAAGGGACTATCTCCTTGGTTAACGGTGCCTGGTCTATACTGACAATAATCTCTTGAGTCATTTGAATTCTGCTTAGCTTGGTGGTACTGAACAACGTTGGGCAGCTCAGCTTGCCTCTGTTAATTTTAAGCTTTGGTATCGTTCAGGTAGGAGCAACCACAATGCAGATGCCTTGTCATGGCAACTTCACTCAGGTTTATCAGTGGAGGCTATTGTTCCTGGTACGTCACTTCCGGTGTCTTTTTAGCATGCTTCACCGCCGGAGGTGTCCACGGCATCTTTAGCCGTTGTGAAAGCACTGCCTTGTCAGACAGCTGAATTGGGGGCCCTCCAGGAGGCTGATCCAGTGCTCCAAGACGTCCTTGTGTTCTGGAGATGAAATTCAGCCGCCTAATGTTGAGGAGCTTAAGCGGTTATCGCAGCCTGCCCTGGTACTTTTACGACAGTGGGTTAGGTGGTATGGTTTATCGGCAGGTCTTTCCTTCCAATGGGAATAAATCTGTTGACCAGCTGCTGTTGCCACAAGTGTTAAAGCAGGAGGTTTTGACAGGGTTACATCAGGAGCATGGTCATCAGGGTGTTAAGCGAACGTTGGCACTACATGGGCCGCAATTTTGAAAGTCTCTTTATTCAGCAACTTTGTGGGATTTACGGGTTTCAGAAGTCCCACACAATGCCACATCATCCAGCTGGTAACGACCAATGTGAGCGTTTTAATCGGACCCCTTTGTTGCGTGCCTTACCAGTATCTAGGAAGAGAGAATGGTCTTCTCGTTTGCCTCAAGTCTTGTTCTGTTATAATACCACACCCAATTAGTCTACAGGTGAGTCTCCATTTTATTTAATGTTTGGTCGAGAGGCTCGCTTGCCAGTGGATTTTCTGTTGGAGAGAATTCAGGAGCCAGTTGCGGGCCCCGTTCATGAATGAATGTCCATCACTTACCAAGAACTGTGGCGGTAGTGGACCTTGGTTTAGGGTGTAGTGCAGCTTCTGCTGTATTTAGGCCCTGGGATTAATGGGAATGTGCATCGTCGGGTCGACGATTCAAAAGTAGATTGTAGCAGGATGAGCTGTCTCATCATGTTGATTATATTTATGTGGGCACCGTATTTACAACCGGCTATACTGCCATACTCCTGGTTGGAGGACTTCCAGGTTACCTGGTTCGAGTCGGAGATTATTTCAGACGCTAGCCAATCCGCTTGCCTGAGGGCTGTTATAAAGGTAGCGGAAAAGCCTTTCATGTAGCACGCCCAACTCCTTTTAGTTGTGTACCTGATTTCTGGTCTTGCCACAGGTAAGAATGCTCCTCGCAGTCGCTTAGCTATGCTTTTGGGCAGTGGTACTTACTTAAATGTTTTTCTTAGGTTTCCTCTGGACTCATTAACAGTGAGGTATTTTCCTACCAGCCCTGTTTGTAGAGTGCGCGCACTGTTTTATGTTTCTTGCATAAATCCACTGTAGTCACGACAAGTCGCTTGCTGTGTTCTGTAGCTTCAATAGATTACAGTTACAACAACTTATTTTACTGTATTCCTTTTAGCTTACTGTCTCACGTTATCACGGTCAAAAGCTTGTGTGCTCCAAACCTTTCTGTATCCTTCCGTGTCTTAACAACAACTCACAAGAATGAAATATGGCCCTTACAATTATTATACATAACTCTGGGATTATTACATTGTGTATGATTGTGTATGACTTGTGAGAAAATAAACGTTTATGTACGAAACCCATGCCTATTGCATCTTCAGTGAACGTACCTGGGTGCCTTAGTTAATTTAATAATTAGAGTAGTTTATTTCCTTGGGTGCAATTCCCAAGGTGGCATAATTGGCTACAGTAGTTAACAATAGGGAAGCAGCAGAGCCCGAGCCAGCGCCCATCGCCCCCCCCCAACCCCCCCCACCCCCCCGCAAGCCCGAGATCATATTAACGTTAATTATCGCCAGCCGGCAAGAATAGGCGGCTCCGTCCCTTTGCCGCCTATTCAGGGAGCCTACGGAGTGAGGAAGTAGTTATAGTAGATTAGGGCGCACACCCATCACACGCGCACGCCGTGGCAGATCATCATAATTGTCCTAAACTTGTATTTCATAAGGTTTTTCCAGCGGAGGTACAGCACAACGGGGGTCATTATTTACTATTAAACATTAAATGAATTTACAAAACTTTACGCGTGCGATTGAGCGCTGACTCTACGTAGGAAAGTAAAGAAGAGGATCATGATGCTCAACATTCCGGAGACCGAACCCCATTTAAATTAAATTAACAAATATTGCAAGTAAATAACAATAGCCCACGTTTAAAAAAACATTTTTATTTAGATTATAAAAAAATAATCCTGCATCTGTTTTAGGTGTTTCAGCTGCCACTGTTCTAAAATTCTAATTAAATTAAATCTTATTGGGATCAAATTTAAGCACAATAAATGTTAACACGGTGAGCCTTTTGATTTTATCATTTGTAATTAGAAAAAAAGCATGTAGGGATTTGTGTCATCTTATTTCTTGTGTTCTTTAAATTTATAGTAGATTTATTAACTGAAATAAATGACCATAAAATGTAAACAGTGTTAGGACGTTCTACTGCGTCAGCAGATGTTGGTCATTCAGCCCCGCTTGTGTTTTTGCGTTATTATAAGAATGAAATGCAGTATGCTGTTATGATTTGTAACGGGTTCGACCCATGTTACTCAAACAACTCAGTTCAGGTGTAAGTTAATAGATAGAAAGTAAATGTCTGTGCTGTTTGGGGGAGGGACGTGCTAATGATTTGGTCGGCTCTGTGTGTGTGTGTGTGTGAGAGAGAGAGAGAGAGAGAGAGAGGGGTGTTGCGGTCGTTTTCAGTGAAACAAAGGCTCAGCTGAAAAATGTTAAGCACATCAGTCACTTAACCCCCAATAAAAGGTATTTGAGTGTTATGATAGTTGTAATATAACAGATGCGCACTGAATACTAAACCAGGCACGGAGATTAATAAACCAAGATAGCCCCCATACCCGTTTAAAAAAAAATTAAAAAAAATACCAAGGAATATTATTGTCTGTAGACTGATTAAAAATAATGCAATTTACGCTATCATAAGGAAAATCTCAAGTTCTTTCATTCCAAGGATTAAAAAAGGTAACAATGTCAACTTTAGAATCTAGAATCCAGGAGATTAAAATTACACAAATTGAAATCACTGGACGTCTCCAGAAGAGCCTCAGATTCAAGAGGTTTTTAAAGTGGGGAGAAGTGCATTTCAGTTCCTCTGAATGTAAAGGTGAGAATAGCCGATTCACACCTGGGGAGGGTGAATAATTTGTATTTGAATGTTGTCTGGCATTGTAAAGCACTATAGTGACACTAAAAGAACAACCCAGGATTAATAGGAATTATTATACTGCATAAACATTATTTAGCACAAAAAATTCCTCGCGCTCGGGAAAACTATGCGTGCGGTTGAGCGCTTATTAGACTATAGGAAATTAAATCGGAGGGTTTTTATTTAGACTATAAAAAAATTAACCTGCGTCTATTTTTAGGCGTGCCAGCTGCCACTTTTTAGTTAGAAGTTTTCAATGTAAATCTTATAATGCCCACATGACATGACGGAATAAGGCATGGCTGGTGATGATTGGGGTTTGTTGGGTTACAGTGGATTTTACTACGCGGTGTGAGTTTAATGGCCATCCGTCCGCTCACGCTGACTCTGCTCTCCGCGGATGGCCGGACCGGCCCCTCCCACCTCTCGCTCCTTCGAAGTCCCTGGGGCGCGTTCCATTTGCCCTGCTTGCATGCCGCACTTCTGCGTTGTTGCACGCGCGTTCCATACACAGCGCGTAGTAAAATCCACTGTAGCCCAACAAACCCCGAGTATTTTATAGCGCGGGGTGCAAGCCCGGGCAACGATAGCAACGATAGCTCACCAGTCATGTGTAATTCTGCGGTCCCGCTGCTTCGCATGTCTGAAGGGGAGGCCGCCTAACTAGTGAGCGAGGAGCGATGTTGATTTGGGCGCACGCCGTGACAGGCTGAAAAAACTATTGTCAGATTAATGTGCAAAAACTATATAATAAAACTATATAAGACTACATGCCTTTATAAGACTTAACTTTTATTAAAGCGCACTCCCAATAACAAAAAAACGTTATGATTTTGTAAGTGTTGTGATTTTGTAAGTGTTGTAAGCTGCGCTGTTCTGTATAGTTTTTGCTGAACTTGAGCGCGTCAGAAAATGAACACAAACGTTGTTTTAAGTCAGTCTGTTTTCCCGGCGCGTTCATAAGCATTAGTCTACTTCTGCCGGTGCGCTCTGGAAAACTTTATGCATGCGGCTGAGCGCTGATTAAAACTATGTAGTAAATTAAAGAGGAGAATCACGATGCCGAATCGAAGTCCTGAGCCCAAACCTCATTTAAATTAAATTAACAAATATTATAAGTAAAAAACAATAGGGCACATTTAGAAAACGTTTATAAATTCTTTCCGACATGAGTTGGCCCGGTGATATGCGCAGAGCGCCGGGAGATTTCCTGAAACTCCGAAATGCTGGGCATTTTTTCTAAATAGACGCTGTCTTTAAAAACTGATGGAGGTTTTGAGCTGTATACACACGCATTCCTGCCTATAAAACTACACCTGTAACACAATAAACAGTAATATTTCAAACATTCTGCAGGCTGATATTTGGAGAAAGGAAAGAATAATTAATAAACCAGTTGTTAGGTCAAAATAACCCAACCAGGTGTTCATTTGTAAACTACATCTCATATGAGTCAACATGAGCAACCCAACAATGTGTTTAAAGTACCTAAAATAATCCAGAACTTAAATAACAATAAACCGATACAGAGATACGTTATATAACAGCCACTATTGTATTTACTGCAACGAGCGAAAATGTCACTTTGCGCCACCTGCACAGGAAAAATGGCAGAGTAGTTTTTCCAGAGTTAATTTTTTTTTCCTCAAAAAGAGTAGTTTTTGCTCTATTTTGAGTATACAGAGTAAAATTGGTCCATAGAGTGGGAGCAAAATCCCAGAGTAACTGTTGTGACTCCTCCCATAACTCTCCTCCAAAAGTTTAGTTTATCCGCCATTACTGTCATATACTGCAGATTTGTGCTTTGGCTTGAGAATAGAATGTGCGCTTCTGCTGAATGGTAATGTAAGTGAAGTTTGAAAAGTCTTTGTATTAATTTTCATAATATTTAACTGGTCGGATGCTTTTTCTTTTTTTGCATAGACCACTTTGTCGTGTTAGACTACGCACAAGGCCAGGTTAGAACTAAGTTAGACTAAATTATCTTTAAAGCAAATAGCTAATATAGCTTTACATTTCTAATGTTAATTGACATTAGTCAGTAGGCTAGTAGCCTATTAATATTTAGTTCACAAAAATAGTGTGATAGCCTCGAATTGTGCACCACATGTACTTGACTCGGTATAGAGTTAAAGCTGCGGTTTGTACGTCTGTGTTCAAAATGTACAGAAATTATGCAAGCTTACACGATGAATCCATTTTCCAAACCGTGTTTTTGGCTTGTCGTGGATCATTGGGGACATAATAAATATTTATATTGGGACTATTTAGACTGGTTCAGGTAGGTACCGCTGCGAAGTAGCCCAGTGATCCATCATGGACATAAAAGGAGGCGTGGCAAATTTTGGCAATTTTAATGTGCATTACTACCCCAATTCGCATAGTAATTTTGAGAAGGTATTTTTAGCATTTACAAGGTTTGTCTGTAATTTTTTTCCTGTCGTCCGAATCCAGAATTTTCGGGGGGTCAAATCCAAATTCACTGTTCTCCTCCTAAAGTTTCACCATTACTGTTAGTCACGGCCATCGACCGCTGCTGCTGCTTTGGGTTGAGAAGAGAACGTGATCTGCGCTTCAGCTGGATGGTAAAGTAAGTAAAGTTTCAAAGTCTTAGTATTCATTTTTAGGATATTCACCTCTGTACATTTAGCTCAAACTATTTCGTCACGTTTTTTTGAATATTGAAGAGCGATTAAAGAGTGCTTAAAACATAATTTCCACAGGTAAAATGAACAAGCAGCATATCAAATGATTATCCACTAAACTTTTATGACAGGCGTTTCGAGTTGAGCACCACATGTACCTGACTCAGTATAGAGTTAAATTAACGTTAGCCGTATTTGGATTTCTGGAGACCATTTTGATTTGCATTATTCCTACTTAGACGATAGTTGTTGCTATTAATATTCATAATATAGCCTACAATTCAACTACATAGATTAAAATGTAAACCAAGAAACTTTATTTCATGTAAATAAGAGGTTGCATTACAACTGATTTTCATATTTTAAAAATGACATCCATCATTTTAAGTTAATTTCAATTGTGTGTCTATTTTCCAGATGTAGCCTAAATAATCAAATAATAAATAGGATATTCATTTCCTGTTCAATTAGATCTTAATAAAATAAAATAAAACCATTACAATAACCATTCAAGTATAGAAATATTAAGAACCCTGCTTTAACAGAACTAATAAGACAGTTATTGCATATTAAAAACACATTTGTGAACACATTTGAGTGCGCTAATGAATGTTATTTTCTTTATCTGACCCTGAGTGTTATCACCCTGTTTAAATTTGTCTTTTTGGGTCTTTCAGGATGCAGACCAATAGTGTTGTCAGAGTGAAGTTCAAAGACAGCCAGAAATATATTTTTTCTTCAAATCTTTTTACATTTCAGTCATTTTTGGAATGTGGTAAGAGATGCACTTTAAAATTCTTAATATCATAAATACTTTTCCCTATGATTTTTTTATAGCAATAAATTACGTGTTAGATTGTATATTATGGGGTTAAAAAAATAACTGTTTCTTTGGCATTGCTGGCCTTTGTCAATTTTCATTGGTGTGTTTTCCTTCAGTTGCTAAGAAATTTGATCTTCCTACAATGGATGTTAAAGTCTTTGATGACTCGAAGACAGAGGTTGATGAGGAAGCATTTGGATATCTGTTGACACGACCAGATCTTGGTGTCCTAGAAATTGTCATTCCAAGCACAGCAAACGTTGATGGTAAAATGTTTATTCTGTTCTGTTTATTCACAGCAATATTCACTGATTCGCATAGTCTAATCTGGCTATTGGACTAATTCCTAATAGCTGTGTAACCACAGTAGCATGAGCAGTTAATCAGACAATTGATATGGTTTATATTTAAGATTCTTTAAGTTCAAGCTCATTAGGAGATACTGATGGGTTGTCAGAGTCTGATGACACAGCAATGTTGATTAGAAGCCCTCCTGAAAAGAATCCAGCTGACAAACGTCATCTTGCCCAAGTAAGGGTCACCAATCTTGCCTCTGAATTACATTTACATATTGTACTGTAGATCTACATCCACATCTTACACTTCTACATATATGGAATGACTTTATAAATAAAAACATTTGGAACTACATTTCTTAATTTATAATCCCTGCACAATATTGCATCATTCCCCCTCCAGATGATCAAAGATATCCTAAAGAGCAGCCCTGGAGGAGAAAAGGTCTTAAATGAATATGCCCGCACCAAAGGTCTATCAGATGCCCGAAGACGTGACATGGTGAAAATCTTAGTAGCATATCTGACAAATGAACATGGGTAAGTTCATACATTATTTTGTAAATTGATGTTTATGATGTCATGGGTTAAATGTATAATTATAATTGCTTCCTTTGTTTTGTGTGTGTAGAACAAGCCTATCTCAACGTTTAAAGGAAGAATATGCAAAGGGAATCATTTCTCTTTTCCCATGTTTGGCTGACCCCAGAAGCAAGCTTGGATATGTAAGTAGCTATTGCCTCTTAATATTTTTGTTTTACAGAGAGAGGAGACATTCTGTATATTGCAGACTAAAGACTATCTTTATTATAATTGATATGGCATTTATAGAGTAAGGCCCTGATCACACCGAACACGTTTTTGCAGTGAGACATGTCTTTTTAAAATTATTTCCGGTTGGTTTTGAGCGTTCTGCGTGCCGCTTATGCACTCTGTGCGCTTTGCGTTTTTGCAGGAGTGCTCTCGGCACCCGAAGTAAAAAAAAAAAAAAAGCAAGAGACGGCACTGGCCTTTTTTTTTTTTTTTTCAAAATTTGACCGAAGTAAAGGAAGTGCTGTGCGCCTGGCGTTTTTAGAACTAAAAGTTTGGTATGATCGGGGCCTTAATTGGGTAATGTATAACTGCTAGGTGTATTGTTCTGGTAATAGGAGCATTACTACAATGCAGAAGATGGAAGTGGATATTTGGCATGGAGGATTAAAACCCTGCAAAAAGAAGCATCAGAAGGACGGATGAAGCGTGCCCGGGAACCACAAACAGGTGCAAGATTTAATGTTAATTCAGTACTTTTAGTAGTTTGACTAATATTTATTAGACTTAATTTTTTTTTTAATGAATATACAACTTGCTTATTTTATTTCTTTCAACACTTGTGACTTGTTTTTGAAGTAATTTTGTTCCAAATTGGGCTTTCCTTCAAGTCATATAGTGAATGAGGTCTCATGTGTCACGATCTGGGTGTCTCGGCAGGTGTTGACGCCGTGGGCGGAAGGAGCAGGCATAGAGGCAGAGGGGTGGTGTAATCAAAAAAGAGTCTTTTTAATAATAATTAAACAAAATATAAATAAAGATACAAACAAAGAAACAAACAAACTTAAACGATACTTAACTTTGTGCTGACAGGGGCTCTCTGGTAAGACACAGACAGGGCAAGACACATAACACGCCCTGCGGCGAGACACATAACACGCCCTGCGGCGAGACACATAACACGCCCTGCGGCGAGACACATAACACGCCCTGCGGCGAGACACATAACACGCCCTGCGGCGAGACACATAACACGCCCTGCGGCGAGACACATAACACGCCCTGCGGCGAGACACATAACACGCCCTGCGGCGAGACACATAACACGCCCTGCGGCGAGACACATAACACGCCCTGCGGCGAGACACATAACAGGGGGACAAACACAACAGGACATAAACGAGGTGTGGAGCTGAAACGAGACACTAGGGAGAACGGGAGACACTAGGGAGAACGGGAGACACTGGAGACACTAGAGAGGACAGGAGACACTAGAGAGGACAGGAGACACTAGAGAGGACAGGAGACACGTAAAGACGAGACGAGAGACCAAGAGAGGGACAGGACAAGGGCTAAAGACATGGCAATCAGCTAGGCATGGCTTCTAGCTAAACATGGTTAAGCATTGCTTAACCATGGCAGTTAGCTACACATACACCTAGCTAAGCATGTCTTCAGCCCCAACATGCACTAAGCTATACTTACCTACTAGCTTAAACACACTAGGGAATAGGGGCACAGAAACACAGACAAAGACTACCCAGTGGCTAGGCGAGGCAGCCCTCCAAGGCTAAGCGAGGCAGCACTCACAAGCTAGTCGTTACTCCAAAGCCCGGAGGGACCGCACTCTAAACCTAGGCACACTGGGACGCTAGGGGGAGAGGAAACACAGACAAGGGATACCCAGTGGCTAGGCTAGGGGGCCCTCACAGGCTAGGCTAGGGGACCATCAAAGGCTAGGCTAGGGGACCATCATATGCTAGGCTAGGGGACCATCATAGGCTAGGCTAGGGGACCATCATAGGCTAGGCTAGGGGACCATCATAGGCTAGGCTAGGGGACCATCATAGGCTAAGCTAGGGGACCAGCAAAGGCTAGGCTCAGGACACATCAAAGGCTAGGCTGAGGACACATCAAAGGCTAGGCTCAGGACACATCAAAGGCTAGGTTCAGGACACATCAAAGGCTAGGTTCAGGAAACATCAAAGGCTAGGCTGAGGACACATCAAAGGCTAGGCTAGGGGACACCTAAAGGCTAGGCTCACTGGGCAACTCGGGGGAGAGGAAACACAGGATAGCTAGAGACACAAAGGGGTTATGGCTAGAAGCATGCTAGTTACTGTAACACCATATAGATCTTAGCTAAGCACGCTCCTAGCCACACACACACCTAACTACTTACCTGCTCTAGCTAACCACAAGAACACAGGAGGACAGGACTGAATCAGCTCCACTAACACAGACACACAAAACATACACAGAGACATTGCCGGTAAAAGAGCCCAAGTCAACACAACTAAAATCAAAACACAAACTAAACATATAACTAAACAGAACAAAAAGCCCACACATGTGACAGTGGTAATACCCAAAAAATGCTCGACCCAGTTTCCCAGTTTAAACAGCTATTTATAGATTAATTGATGGCTACCTCGGTTCAGGTGTGCACTGCATCACCTGACCGAGGTGCCTGCTGGGAAACTGAGTCGGCCAACAAAAACTACAAAAATAAAAACAGTGACCTCTAGTGGAGGACCCTTACAGTACCCCCCCCCTTAAACCGCTCCTCCGGAGCGCTATTGGTGGTCCCAAGGCACTTCCCTGGTGTCCCTTCACCCGATGGGCTAGCTCCCGTAGTCAACTGTGTGGCGGAGGCAGCACCGGATCGCTGTTCTGGGGTGTCGCTCCGAAGGCGGCGAGCCTTGAATAAGGGCTACTGGACGAAGGTGGGGACCTCCACATGAGGCCTGCTGGTGTTGCTGGGACCTCCCCGTGAGGCGCTCGACGACGCTGCAGCCGGGACCTCCCCGTGAGGCGCTCGACGACGCTGCAGCCGGGACCTCCCCGTGAGGCGCTCGACGACGCTGCAGCCGGGACCTCCCCGTGAGGCGCTCGACGACGCTGCAGCCGGGACCTCCCCGTGAGGCGCTCCACGACGCTGCAGCCGGGACCTCCCCGTGAGGCGCTCGACGACGCTGCAGCCGGGACCTCCCCGTGAGGCGCTCGACGACGCTGCAGCCGGGACCTCCCCGTGAGGCGCTCGACGACGCTGCAGCCGGGACCTCCCCGTGAGGCGCTCCACGACGCTGCAGCCGGGACCTCCCCGTGAGGCGCTCCACGACGCTGCAGCCGGGACCTCCCCGTGAGGCGCTCCACGACGCTGCAGCCGGGACCTCCCCGTGAGGCGCTCCACGACGCTGCAGCCGGGACCTCCCCGTGAGGCGCTCGACGACGCTGCAGCCGGGACCTCCCCGTGAGGCGCTCGACGACGCTGCAGCCGGGACCTCCCCGTGAGGCGCTCCACGACGCTGCAGCCGGGACCTCCCCGTGAGGCGCTCCACGACGCTGCAGCCGGGACCTCCCCGTGAGGCGCTCCACGACGCTGCAGCCGGGACCTCCCCGTGAGGCGCTCCACGACGCTGCAGCCGGGACCTCCCCGTGAGGCGCTCCACGACGCTGCAGCCGGGACCTCCCCGTGAGGCGCTCCACGACGCTGCAGCCGGGACCTCCCCGTGAGGCGCACGACGACGCTGCAGCCGGGACCTCCCCGTGAGGCGCACGACGACGCTGCAGCCGGGACCTCCCCGTGAGGCGCTCGACGACGCTGTAGCCGGGACCTCCCCGTGAGGCGCTCGACGACGCTGCAGCCGGGACCTCCCCGTGAGGCTGAGGGGTCTAAAGTCCCAGCCCCCTCTGCTATGCCTTGATGGGTCGAGCATTCTGTCACGATCTGGGTGTCTCGGCAGGTGTTGACGCCGTGGGCGGAAGGAGCAGGCATAGAGGCAGAGGGGTGGTGTAATCAAAAAAGAGTCTTTTTAATAATAATTAAACAAAATATAAATAAAGATACAAACAAAGAAACAAACAAACTTAAACGATACTTAACTTTGTGCTGACAGGGGCTCTCTGGTAAGACACAGACAGGGCAAGACACATAACACGCCCTGCGGCGAGACACATAACACGCCCTGCGGCGAGACACATAACACGCCCTGCGGCGAGACACATAACACGCCCTGCGGCGAGACACAACACGCCCTGCGGCGAGACACATAACACGCCCTGCGGCGAGACACATAACAGGGGGACAAACACAACAGGACATAAACGAGGTGTGGAGCTGAAACGAGACACTAGGGAGAACGGGAGACACGGGAGACACTAGAGACACTGGAGACACTGGAGACACTGGAGACACTGGAGACACTAGAGACACTAGAGACACTAGAGACACTAGAGAGGACAGGAGACACTAGAGAGGACAGGAGACACTAGAGAGGACAGGAGACACTAGAGAGGACAGGAGACACGTAAAGACGAGACGAGAGACCAAGAGAGGGACAGGACAAGGGCTAAAGACATGGCAATCAGCTAGGCATGGCTTCTAGCTAAACATGGTTAAGCATTGCTTAACCATGGCAGTTAGCTACACATACACCTAGCTAAGCATGTCTTCAGCCCCAACATGCACTAAGCTATACTTACCTACTAGCTTAAACACACTAGGGAATAGGGGCACAGAAACACAGACAAAGACTACCCAGTGGCTAGGCGAGGCAGCCCTCCAAGGCTAAGCGAGGCAGCACTCACAAGCTAGTCGTTACTCCAAAGCCCGGAGGGACCGCACTCTAAACCTAGGCACACTGGGACGCTAGGGGGAGAGGAAACACAGACAAGGGATACCCAGTGGCTAGGCTAGGGGGCCCTCACAGGCTAGGCTAGGGGACCATCAAAGGCTAGGCTAGGGGACCATCAAAGGCTAGGCTAGGGGACCATCATAGGCTAGGCTAGGGGACCATCCAAGGCTAGGCTAGGGGACCATCATAGGCTAGGCTAGGGGACCATCATAGGCTAGGCTAGGGGACCAGCAAAGGCTAGGCTCAGGACACATCAAAGGCTAGGCTGAGGACACATCAAAGGCTAGGCTCAGGACACATCAAAGGCTAGGTTCAGGAAACATCAAAGGCTAGGCTGAGGACACATCAAAGGCTAGGCTAGGGGACACCTAAAGGCTAGGCTCACTGGGCAACTCGGGGGAGAGGAAACACAGGATAGCTAGAGACACAAAGGGGTTATGGCTAGAAGCATGCTAGTTACTGTAACACCATATAGATCTTAGCTAAGCACGCTCCTAGCCACACACACACCTAACTACTTACCTGCTCTAGCTAACCACAAGAACACAGGAGGACAGGACTGAATCAGCTCCACTAACACAGACACACAAAACATACACAGAGACATTGCCGGTAAAAGAGCCCAAGTCAACACAACTAAAATCAAAACACAAACTAAACATATAACTAAACAGAACAAAAAGCCCACACATGTGACAGTGGTAATACCCAAAAAATGCTCGACCCAGTTTCCCAGTTTAAACAGCTATTTATAGATTAATTGATGGCTACCTCGGTTCAGGTGTGCACTGCATCACCTGACCGAGGTGCCTGCTGGGAAACTGAGTCGGCCAACAAAAACTACAAAAATAAAAACAGTGACCTCTAGTGGAGGACCCTTACATCATGATTCAAATTCAAATTCAAATTTTATTTGTCACATACACAAACATACACAGTACGAAATGTAGTGAAATGCTTATACGACTGCCATTGACCCTAAAAGAGAATTAAATTTTACAAATAAGAAATAAATATGAATAAAAGAAATACGATAAAAATTAAATAAAAAATTAAATTAAACTAGGAAAAATAGAACTAAAAATAAAAATAGAAATGTGCTAGGAAAAAATAGAACTAAAAATAAAAATAGAAATAGAAATATGATGTACAAAATAGAAATATACTGTGCAAATTGAAATATACTGTACGGTGTGTAAAAATATGCATAGAACAAAGTGTCTTAGTGCAGAGGTTATTAAAGTGTCTTTGTGCACTGGTCCAGGATGTAAACGTAAAACTGTAAAATGTAGTGTAGTTGTGAAGGTAGGTGTGCAAAGTTATTAAAGTGTCTTTGTGCAATGGTCCAGGATGTAACGTACGACATGTAGTGTATATATGAAGGAAGGTGAGCGTGTAATTGTCCATAGTGTTCATGGATGTAAGAAGATTGATAGATTTGACCAATTATGAAAGATTGTGTTAGATCTGCATAGTGGTGTGGTTGTGGTTGAGAGACCTTATCGCCTGCGGGAAGAAGCTCCTCCTCAGTCTCTCTGTGTTGGCCTTCAAGGAGCGGAATCGCTTCCCAGACCGCAACAGAGTAAACAGTCCGTTATTGGGGTGGCTGAGGTCCTTCACGATCTTCCTGGCCTTGGTCAAGCACCGCTTGCTGTAAATCGATTGCAGGTCAGGGAGCTCGATGCGGATGATGCGCTCAGCTGATCGCACCACCCTCTGTAGAGCTCGTCTGTCCTGCATGGTGCTGTTCCCGAACCAGGTCGTGATATTTCCCGTCAGGATGCTCTCTATGCAGGAGTAGAAATTCCTGAGCACCTTGGAGGGCAGTCTAAAGTCTCTCAAGCGTCTGAGGTGGTAGAGACGCTGCCGGGCCTTTTTTACCACGGTGTTGATGTGACAGGACCATGCCAGGTCCTGCGTGATGTGAACACCGAGGTATCTGAAGCTGTCCACTCTCTCCACTGGGCTCCTGTTGATGACGGGGGTCTGGTAGTTCCTCACCTGCTTTGTACTAAAGTCCACTATCAGCTCCTTTGTCTTACTGACGTTCAGGAGGAGATTGTTTCTCTGGCACCAGTTCTCCAGATTTCCAACCTCCTCCAGGTAGGCCGTCTCATCGTTGTTCGTGATCAGGCCCACCACAACAGTGTCGTCAGCAAACTTGATGATGGTGGTGGAGCTGGTAGTGGCCACGCAGTCGTGGGTGTACAGAGAGTACAGCAGGGGGCTCAGAACACAACCCTGGGGGGCTCCAGTGCTGAGAGTGAGGGAGGCTGAGACATGTCCGCCCATCCTTACTGCCTGTGGTCTGCCAGTTAGGAAGTTGGAGATCCACTGACACATAGATGAGCTGAGTCCCAGGTGCTCCAGCTTGCAGAACTGTAGTCGATGAAGAGCATTTTCACATAATTCCCCCTCCGAGTGTCCAGGTGAGTGAGAGATGTATGGAGGAGATGAGAGATTGCATCGTCCGTGGAACGGTTTGGACGATAAGCGAACTGTAGTGGGTCGAGTGGGTCTGGTAGTGAAGAGATGATGAAGTCTCTGACCAGGCGTTCAAAGCACTTCATCACTACTGAAGTGAGGGCTACAGGGCGATAATCATTGAGGGAAGCGGGATGAGGTTTCTTTGGGACAGGAACAATAATGGACTCTTTGAAGCATGTGGGGATCACCGACTGAGATAAAGAGATGTTGAATATCTCAGTGTACACAGGTGCTAGCTGGTCAGCGCAGGCTCTGAGAATACGGCCTGAGATGCCGTCTGGTCCTGCTGCTTTCCTGGTGTTCACTCTCTTGAAGGCTCTCCTCACGTCATGCTCGGTGATGATGAACGCGCTTCCGGTGCTGGCAGTGACTTCCTGTCTGCAGCCGTTAGCGCCGCTAGCATTAGCATCGCTAGCGTCCTTAGCTGCAGCCTCGAAGCGAGCATAGAATGATACACAGCATCTCTACAGAAAATATTCTCATTTCTTTTAAAATGCATTTTTTGTATAGCCATCAACATTGGGCGAACTTAAATATCACTCTGGGATATATGCATGTTTTAAATCTAGCTTCATTCATCTAGTTTTGGCATCAATGCATTGTGTTTTGGAAAAAATAATAGTAATTACAAATGTGGTTTTCATATTGGTCTAAACACTTTAGGTGGGCCAACTGCTGACAGACATCCCTACAAAGAAGACTCCTTTCTGACTGAACACCAACAGTGTCAGGAAGCAATAGCCCTAATGAAGCATACTGCTGATGAGTCAGTGGTAAAGGAAAAGATGAAGTTAACACTGCGCTATCGCCAGAAACTACTGCACGACCCTAAAGAGTCAACTAATATTCTATCATTTTTTCCACGATTCCTGGATATACCAGGCTTGGTATGTGAGACCTAAAACATAAAAACAGGCAAATATGGAATAAAGTGCTATAGTTGTTCTGCAGTAACACAGATGTGTTAGGTAAACAAAGTCAATTCCTACTTTAATTATATTTGGCAGATTGATCAAGATTTTGGACTTCTTTTTGGTGATGCGACCTCTACAAAGTTGTTGGAGAAGTGGTCTACCAACCTAAAACCAAAAGTTATTGCACAGAGCCGTGGCCTCACACAGACTTGCGAGCTCCAAGAACTCATCCAAAATGCTGAAGCCACTGAAGTTGAAGAAGGTATCTACACTTTAAATTATTTAAGAGGAAGTTTTGCATTCATGAAAGCATGAATAGTTTTATCTTGATCAACTTTACAAGATGATCACATTTTCACAAGATCACATGCAATGGGGTAAACTGTCTAAATTCACCTGTTTCTCTAACATTTCTACCCTGATCTTTTCACAATGGCCTAGTACAGGAATGCATATTTAGAGTTTAAAATTGTTTTAATTTGGGAGTCTAAATAACAAAAGCATCTTTGATATGCTGTAGGTAAAGTTTTACTGTATGATTTCAGTTTAGTATCTGTAGAGGTTTCACCTAAATTCATCCACACATCTGTAGCTATCAAGACAAGCTATGAATGTGCTCTTATACTGTATCTGTGTTCAGTATTAACTAAAATACTTAGGTTATGCTTAAACTCTTCTGCCTATATGCCAAAATTTTTTATTTTTTTTGGTGTGTGTGTCTCTAGGTTGGGATAGCAACATGTCTTCCATTCTGATCCTGGTTCACCTTTTGCCACCCTCAAGTCAAGGCCGCAAGAGACCGGGAAAGATCTCAGCTAGACATGCATGTAGGTGCATGTTATTCACAAGTTCTGACGCGTGTCTTTAGTCACACAGTGTCACTGACGACATCAGACGTTTCGTTGATTTCTTTGTCTCTTGTTTATTTTCAACATCAAAAACAACGGTTGTTACAGTTTCTTGCATAAATCCACTGTAGTCACGACGAGTCGCTTGCTGTGTTCTGTAGCTTCGATAGATTACAGTTACAACGACTTATTTTACTGTATTCCTTTTAGCTTACTGTCTCACGTTATCACGGTCAAAAGCTTGTGTGCTCCACACCTTTCTGTATCCTTCCGTGTCTTAACAACAACTACAACTAACGTGCGTGATAGACATGGAACTGCATAACTGTGGGATGATGTCACAGAACAACCCATGAAATGATGTCACAATACAAATTATATGTATGATACTTAATGCTTAATGCTTAACTAATAAACTGAAATAAGATAAACATAACAACAAATCACAAGAATGAAATATGGCCCTTACATTTCCAGCCCCTAATTGACAGGCAGGAAGACTGACAATTACACACATTTTTTGTTTTGTTGTTTTTTCTTTTTTTTACAATTGGGCCACAACATTTACTATTGGATTAAAATTTGAATTAACTTTCTTAACACTTTAGACATTTGTTAACGGTTTAACTTAAGGTATTCATATCGCTGCGTACCAAATGAAAGGAACATGACTACTTTATAAGGTAATTAACGGTCCATTTCACATATCAGGCACAGCTTATCGATGGGTCTTTCCAGGGTACTGGTTTTAGTTTTGACCAGTACACGTCTCACAAGTCCTTTTTTATCAGGGAACAATTTCGTGATTCGTCCGACGACCCATATATTTCTTGGAGAAGACTCATCAATTATTAGAACTACGTCTCCAATCGAGAGGTTTTTTCTCACCTGAGACCATTTTTGGCGCTCCTGAAGCAAGGGCAAGTATTCACGCACCCATCGCTTCCAGAATAGGTCGGCAAGGTACTGAATTTGCTTCCACTTGCGACGTGCGTAAATGTCCTCTTTTTTGAAAAGTCCAGGAGGCAAGTTTGGCTGTTTTTTCATCAGCAGCAGGTGGTTAGGTGTCAGGGGCTCCAGGTCTGTGGGATCGTCTGTAGCGGTGGTAAGGGGACGGTCATTCATTATAGCTTCCACCTCACACAGAAATGTGTGCAAGCTCTCATCGTTTAGTGTTTGTTCTTTTAGTACAGACCTCAAGATTTTTTTAACTGACCTTATCTGCCTTTCCCATATTCCACCGAAGTGAGACCCAGCAGGAGGATTAAATATCCACTGTATCCCCTTTTGCATGAGGACGCCTTCAATTTTTGACTTATTCCACTGTTGGATAGCTTTACGCAATTCAGTCTCAGCGCCTGTGAAGTTTGTTCCATTATCACTTCTCATAACTGACACCTGGCCTCTTCTGCACATGAAGCGTCGAATAGCATTTAAGCAGGAGTCTGTATCTAATGACTGCGCGACTTCAATGTGCACGGCTCTTGTTGTCAGACAAGTAAACAATACGCCATATCTTTTAACATTACTTCTACCCCGTTGACCTCGAAGGGTCCAAAATAGTCTACCCCTACGTTAGTGAACGGTGGGTGATCTGGTGTTATTCTATCGCGTGGCAGTTCTGAAATTTTTTGTTCACTATTCTTCGCTCTGATCTTTCTGCATGTCACACAACTGGACAGAAACTTTCTCACAAGGGAATTTGCTGTCGGAATCCAGTATTTCTGCCGCAATTTTGAAAGCATATAATTCCTTCCACAATGTCCGACCTGTTCGTGGGTGTTTCTTAAGATTAAAGTTGTAATGTGTGAGTCTTTGGGTATAATGACAGGGTGTTTTGCATGCTCGGGCATTGCAGACCTACCAAGACGTCCTCCAACTCTTAGCACTCCATCCTGCAGTACTGGATCTAGTTTGGAGAGACAACTGTTTCTTTTTACGGAAGCATTACCCTTTTGTAACATGGAAATTTCGTCTTTGAATTTTTGGTTTTGAACGAACTTAATGACTTCGTTTTCTGCCCTGTTAAGTCCTTAACTGTTAGAGACTTATGGTTTTCTATTATTGAGTTGTTTGCCTGTCCCTTAATCCTTTTTGTTTTCTGTTTAAGCATGTCTTTAACGCAAAGAATCCAGGCAACGGATCTTTTTAACTTATACCAGTCGGAGTGATAGTTAATCAGTTTACTCACGGCATCTGTGCTCTCTGTAGTTTTTACGAGATTCGCTGAGGCTGAGTGTTTAATCTCAATGTCATCCTCTTTCGTCGACAGATCGTGAATGTTTTCAGGCCATTTACTCTCTGGTGTTTTAAGAAAGGGCGGACCATGGATCCAATTGTTGTTTTTCATGAATTTTTCACAGGAAACTCCTCTGGAAGCAGCGTCGGCTGGGTTTTTTGAAGTGTTGACGTACCTCCACTGCTGTGGCTTGGTTGACTCTCGTATGATGGAGATTCTGTTAGCGACAAAGGTTTTAAAGCGAAGTTTTTCATTAACAATGTATCTCAAGACAGTTGTGCTGTCGGTCCAAAACACAGAGTCCTGCAGTTCTATTTCCAGTTGACCTTTCAACATTTTGTCGTTGTTTACGGCAACCACTGCCGCTGTCAGTTCCATTCGGGGGATAGTAGTTTGTTTCAAGGGCGCTACGCGAGAATTCCCCATCATGAATGCACAGTGTGTGAGTCCATCAGCATTTACTAACCTAATATACGAGACAACTCCATATCCCATTTCACTTGCATCTGAGAAGTGGTGAAGTTGTGCTGTATTTGTGACTCCAAAGTCAACTGGTTTTACGCATCTTGCTACACTAAACTCAGACAATTGATGCAACTCGTGTAGCCAGGCCCTCCATCGTTTTATAAATTGTTCGGGAATGTCATCGTCCCAAGCGAGTCTCTCTTTACATAACTGCTGCATTAAGATCTTAGCTGAATGGTGCAAGGAAGCCTAAGGGGTCATAAATTGAACTAGTGACTGACAAGATTCCTCTTCTAGTCACAGGCCGCTCTTTTAAACTAATCTTGAACTTGAGCGTGTCTGAATTAATACACCACAGCACCCCTAGAGCCCTCTCAACAGGGAGTACGTCTTTACTCAAATCTAAGTCCTTCATGTCTTTAATTCTCTCACCCTCAGGGATGGAAGCTAGCAAAGTACGACTATTACTTGCCCACTTGGTGAGGTGAAACCCTCCACTTGCGCACAGTTTGGTGAGATTACTATATAGCGCAACTGCTTGACTATGACTAGAGACTGACTTCAAGCAGTCGTCTACATAAAAGTTTTTAAGTACTGTGTTGACTGCCTCAGCAGATGCATTGCTGCGGTTTTCTTCTGCTGTTTTCCTAAGGGCGAAGTTAGCTACACTTGGAGATGATTTTGCACCAAACAAATGAACAACCATTTTATACTCAACCAAGTCCTGACTCATGTCTCCATTCGGCCACCACAGGAAACGCAACAAGTCTGTGTCCTTGTCCGGAACTCTGACCTGATAGTACATGGCTTCCACATCTGCCATCATGGCAACTTCTTCTTGTCTAAAGCGTGCGAGCACCCCAATGAGTGAGTTTGTCAGGTCGGGTCCCTGCAGAAGCTCGCTATTTAATGATATTCCCTGATAGCTGGCAGCACAGTCAAAGACTACCCTTAGCTTTTTCTTCTGAGGATGGTACACACCATGGTGAGGTATGTACCACACTTACCCGTCTTGTCGACTTAGGTGGGGTGTGGGGACCTTGACTGCGTGACCCTTTTCAAACATGTCGTTCATGAAGTTTAGATACTCTTTGTGAAAGGAGCGGTTATGCCTAAACTTCCGTTTGAGGTTCAGTGCGCGCTGCATGGCTGCGCTTCGGTTATTGGGCATTTGAATAGCTGCTTTCTTAAATGGGAGACCGATGTAGAAGTGATTATCGGTAAATTGCAGGGAGTTAGTTACAGAGTCTAAAAACTGATAGTCCTCTTGTGACAACTCAGCTTTGTCATCACAGTTCCGTTCAGGAAAATCATGGTTGTACTGTTGTATCAGCATTTGTTCCACACTTTCGATGGAGACTCTGTTGACTGCAACGCTCACTTGCTCATTGTCACATGTGCCTTCCTCGACCGACTCTCGAAGAGGTCCATTTATGGTCCATCCGAGAGCAGTCTTTACTGCATATGGCCCATTGTGCCTGCTGTTAATTACTCGCCATGGTTCTAGGAGCCTGTGCTCTTTGTTACCTATCAGAATTTCAACTCCAGCATTAATGTAAGGCAGTTTTACTTTGCTGAGGTATGGCCACTTATCAATGTCGTGCTGTTGTGGAATATTTTCCACTGAGACTGGGATACTCTTTTGTGTGAACACTTTGGGGAGTTCAACAAAGGTGTTTTCTTCCAGACTGCTAACCTCTAGATCAGTAAGCACATAACTTTCTACTTGTTTCCTCGCGTTCATGGTGCTTAACATGATGTCAATTTTTTTACCTTGTACGTTTAATCGCCTTGCTAGTGACTCTGTACAAAAGGTAGCAGAGCTACCTGGGTCCATAAAGGCGTATACTTTTACTGTCTTGTTGCCTTTCTTGGACTTTATTTTAACAGGTACTATGGAGAGAATACAGTCATCTCCAGCCCCGATACACGCACTCGTTTCGTGACTCGCTGTAACAGGCAATGTTTGAACTGGTTCGGTTTCGTCAGCCTTTACGATCGCTTGAGCTGTGTCCTTTGCTGCAATGTGTAGCATGCGAGGATGTTTCTTTGAGCACAACTGACATGTAATTTTCTTCGTGCAGTCTTTGCTTAAATGTCCTTTTACTAAACAGCCAAAGCAGAATCCATTCTTTTTTAAAAAGTCCAACTTGACCTTATATGTCTCATTGTTAAATTTGTGGCATTCGTCTAGGGTGTGATCTTTCTCACAGGATGCACAAGGTTTAGTGAAGGCACTAATAACTAACGCACCACTACTCTTTACTGTGATTGAGTCTCTATAATTTTTACCAACCTGTTTTACGCCGGTCGCAAAGCTGCTACCTCTCTTTTCTTCCATTTTTTGCTTGAATCCTGAAGGGGATTTGTTGCTGTGCCTTTTACCACTAGTCGTTGTGCCACTAGTCGAAACGTTCAGGTCTCCAAAAAGTGGGTTAGACATTGCCTTTGCTTCCCGTTCTACGAATTTCATCAGCTGCACGAACTTAGCTGTTTCTTCATTGCGCTCTTCGTACTCGTATACATGGCTTCTCCATTTTTCACGCAATTTGTAGGGCAGTTTTGAGGCAACACCTCTCAAGTTGGTAGCATTGTCTAGCTCATCCATGTAGTTAATGCTTGACATGGTATTGTAACATTTTACTAGGAACAGGGAAAAAGTTTTGAGCGACTTTCCGTCCTCTGACTTTATTTCCGGCCAGTTGAGTGCCTTTTGCATCAGCGTTGTAGCGATTATTTGTCTATTTCCGAAATTATCATGTAACAGTTTCATAGCCTCTGCGTAACCACGATGTTCTGGCATGAGCAGGCAGCTTCTCACTAGATCCTTAGGCTGTCCTTCAGTATACTGCTCGAGGAAGAACAGCCTTTCATGATTGCTATCAGTGTTGGTCTCGATGGCATATTTAAAAGCTCTTACGAAGGACGTGAACTCAAGAGGGTCACCATAGAATGGAGGAACGTTGCGCGGAGGTAAGGAATGTTGCCTCTGACTCTTTGCAAACATTTCTGTAAGATCTGCCTGAAGTGGCATCCTACCCTGAGGCTCCACTATGTCAGTGTTGTAAAGTGAGTGTTCGTTACCTTGGGTGGGCCGTTCCATTAGGGTGCTTGACATTATGGGTCTGGTACTCACTGGCATGCTTAAGTGGGTTGCTCGGAGGCGTGATGGCAGCTCGAGGTATTCCGTTGCCGAACTGTGGTTGCAGTGGTCGTTTTGCTCTGGTTCCGAGGGGCGTGCACCACTCGTTTCGACGACCACGCTCCGTCTGGCAGGATGTTGTTTTTTGCGGTTCTGGTAAGAATTTAGTTCAGCATCGGCCATTGCAAGCGCCGTTTCCATTTCCAGCCTTTCCTTTTGTGCCTTTAATTGTGCTTGTTTAGCCTTTAATTGTGCTTCCTCCAGCTCCAGCGCCTGCCGATCTCTCAAAGTTGCTGCTTTAGCCAGCAAAGCTGCTCTGTTGGCTTCTGCCTTTTTTAGTCGAGCTTCGGATGCTGCTGACGTTAAGGACCTCTTGGATGCCGCTGACGTTACGCTTCCGTGCCTTTGGGGGGCGGGCGTCTTACGCTCCGCCATTGACGCACTGTCGTTTGGCGAAACTCCATCGTCAACTGTTTGAGACAACTTAAAGCGATTACTAGTGTCCGCGATCCACGACTCCACTCTTACCATGAATTCTGTGCAGCGCGTTAATCTAGGGTGATACCAGTGGTGCTGATCGGTTTCACGCTCTTCATCCTTTGCGCACGATCGCACTGTTACATTACTTTCAATAAAGTCATTTAGCAGCGCTTTGTATTGGCGGCGCTTGGCTTTAACGTCATGCAAATTACAAGCATTGTCCATAAGCGCCTCTAGTTCATTGTATAATACAGTCAACTGACTCCACTTGCCTTCTCTGGCGCTCTTCAGTTCGTCGAGCACCATCACCTGCTCAGATTCGGCGATAGCGGCGTTGTCCTCGCCGTGTGACATGGTGAAGTTTAAGGCAGGCAAGTCCTCTTCTCGCTTTCGGTTGATGCTCGTTTTTGAAGTCGCACGCGCGCTCTTCACAATCTTAAATCACTTATCTTCGTTTCTGCGGCGGAGCCAAGCTTTTGACTTTAATGTAGGTGCATGTTATTCACAAGTTCTGACGCGTGTCTTTAGTTACACAGTGTCACTGACGACATCAGACGTTTCGTTGATTTCTTTGTCTCTTGTTTATTTTCAACATCAAAAACAACGGTTGTTACAGTTTCTTGCATAAATCCACTGTAGTCACGACGAGTCGCTTGCTGTGTTCTGTAGCTTCGATAGATTACAGTTACAACGACTTATTTTACTGTATTCCTTTTAGCTTACTGTCTCACGTTATCACGGTCAAAAGCTTGTGTGCTCCACACCTTTCTGTATCCTTCCGTGTCTTAACAACAACTACAACTAACGTGCGTGATAGACATGGAACTGCATAACTGTGGGATGATGTCACAGAACAACACATGAAATGATGTCACAATACAAATTATATGTATGATACTTAATGCTTAATGCTTAACTAATAAACTGAAATAAGATAAACATAACAACAAATCACAAGAATGAAATATGGCCCTTACAATGCATGTGATCATCTTGTGAAGTTCATCAAGGTAGAACTACTGATTTAAGCTGATCAAATGACCCTATTTCATAATTATTTTTGTCATTGTGTGAACTTGCTTATTTCTCAGACTTGCTTATTTCCCTTAAAGATCACCTGTCCTCCAAATTGTTGTGCTATTCTTTTCTACCTCGCACATATATTATAATGATCTGTTGGAATGTCCTGGTATGTCCTAAGTATGTAATATAGAAACTTTGGTGGAAGACATAACAGTATCTTTCTTTGTACTGTTTATTAACTTTTAACTGTTAAGTCACATTGGCACTAATGTGTTTTCATTCTTTTACAGACTGGTACCAGTATCCAAGGGCACTTGGATAGCATTGGAGAGAGCCTACAGCCGTATCTACTTGCTGTTGGGCCAAAGAAAAGTAGGGTGCATTCTTGGTTCATTGTAATTGACCAACATGCTCTACCCTGTAAGGCTGCTAATTCATTGGCGTGTGTTGATGAGCTTTTTAAAGCTCACTTTGTTTTTGGCACTTCATACTGTCAGGAATTGATCAATGTGTATAGCTTTTTGCAAACTACTGTCTATGATATAGATGTTGAAACCACCAAAGTGAATCCCAGAGTGGCTGAGTTGAGAGCTAGAGTCCTCCAGTGAGCAGATGATTTGTTTTATTTGTAAAAAGGAGCATACTAATGCCAATGCCCTTATAAGGCACTTTAAGTTAGTTCATGGCCTTTGTCCAGGGAAAAGACTCAAGTTAAAATGTGCTCAAAGAGGTTGTTCACATGTTTACCATAGTTTTTCTGGATTACGAAAGCATCTCAGCAAGTGTGCAAGTGACCATTCACACCTTGATTTTAATAAAAACTCATCCAACGCCAACTCCATTTCATTAGTTGATGTAGCTGTTTTATCAAACCAAAATCCACCATGTGACTCGTCGCTCTTAAAAACAAATATAGTAAACAGTTGTGCAACAGTGGTAGCTGAACTTAAAGTTGCTGGTGTTGCAGAGACAACTATTAACTATGTTGTTGGTGCTCTAGAAGAAGTGGTTGGAGACATTCATAGTGAAACCCACGAATCTGTGAAAAACAGCCTGTCCTTAGAGGAGCCCATAAAAAGCGTCGTTGAGTCTCAAATTGATCAGTGTTTTGAAAAAATGCAAAATCCTTTCACATTATTAAACACTGAGACTAAGAGAATGCGGTACTTTTCAGACAAATGGGGAAAAATAGATCCTGTTGAATATGTTCTAGGAACAAGATTTGCAACGAGGCATAACAGAACAACTGGAACTTTTTCCCAAACAATTGTTAAAGATAAATTTGTATATGTACCGATTCTTGAGACATTACAGTCCATTTATGAGCACCCTAAAATTACAGATATGATGGCAAGAGATTTACGGCAAAGACCAAATTGTCTTTATGACATACACGATGGAGAATTCTTTAAGAATCATTTGCTCTTCTCAAAACAGAGACATACAGTTCAGATCCAGCTTTTTTTTGATGAATTTGAATGCTCAAACCCCATTGGATCAAAACGAGGAATACATAAGTTAGGGGCTATCTATTTTACCCTTAGAAATATTTCCCCTAAATACAACTCAAGTTTGCTAAATATACATTTAGCCACTTTATTTCATGCACAAGATATCAAAAACTATGGGTTTGATAAAATTCTAGAGCCGCTTGTCCAGGATATCTCAACACTGGAAACCAGTGGAATTCAGATTCCATTGTTTGATCAGAGAGTTAATGGAACCATAGTACAGGTTACAGGTGACAACCTTGGTGTTCATTCTTTGTTTGGTTTTGTGGAATCATTTAGTGCTAGGTACTGTTGCCGCTTTTGCCTACTAGAGAAAGAGGACTTTCAGACAGTGTTCAGTGAAGATAGTCCAAAGATGACACTGCGAACAAAAAAACTTCACGCTGAACACTGCCAGCGAATACAGAGCAATCCCAGTCTGCCTTATGTAATGGGAGTAAAAAAGTCTTGTCTTTTAAACTCATTGCAATATTTCCACACCACTGAAAATTTTTCAGTTAATATTATGCACGACATATTAGAGGGGGTAGGTCAATTTGCGATGAAGTTACTAATTCAGCACCTGATTGAAAATTATACCACATCAGCAGAAGTAAACAGACGAATTCAGAGTTTTAACTATGGTTTTATGGAACAAAACAACAAACCTCCGGGTGTACAATTAAGAGACGGTTCCAATGACTTGGGTTTAAATGCCACTCAGAGCTGGTGTTTATTGCGTTATCTGCCCATTATTTTTGGAGATCTTGTGCATCCCAATGATCTGCACTGGTATTTGTTTATTTTATTGCTCAGGATAGTCAATATTGTGTTTTCTTCAGTTATATCCACTGGCATAACCATTTACTTGAAACATTTGATTGCAGAACACCACAGTTTGTTTAAGCATTTGTTTCCTGATAAGAACTTGTTGCCAAAGCATCATCTAATGGTGCATTACCCCAGTTGTATGCAGAAAATTGGACCACTGATACATTGTTGGTGTATGCGTTATGAATCTAAGCATGGTGTTTTTAAAAAGCAGCTAAAAAGCTTTAAAAATATAACGAAAACATTAGCAAAGAAACACCAGTGCCAAATGGCTTACATTTGGCAAACATTTGATCCAAATGCCATGAAATTTGGTCCTGGAAAAACTGTCTCATTGAATGAAATGGAAGCTGGTGCTGAGATGGCTGGAAAACTTGATGTGCCTCTGTGGACAAAGGTGCTAAATGTGAAATGGGTCAAGTCCTGTGGAAACACTTATCGTTCAAGGTTGGCAGTTTGTGTTCGAGTTCAAAATGACATGCCCGTATTTCATGTAATCCAGAATATTGTTGTTAAAGATGAGCAAATTCTTTTAATAACAACTGCACTAAAAACTTTATGTTTGGATGAACATATTCATGCTTACAAAGTTGCACATACCACAAAAGCACTTTATGTTTTGGAGATCAGGGATATTTTGCACCACAAGTCGTTTGACATCCTGATGTCTTATGGTTGTGATTCTCATTTGTTTATTGTACCGTATTGTTTCATATAATTCTTTTTTTATTCCCTCCATTATATTAGCACTGCTTTTTATTTTATCATTTGTCACAATTACAACACGATGACACAATCTCAATGACAAGTGAATTAAGTGTAATGTTTGTGAGAGGAGCTTAAAAAATAAAATTTTGAGACATGAGTATACAGTTTGTTGTTGGTTTTATTTTAATACTGAAAAGCAAATTCTTAATTTTGAGGGTGAAATGTAAATGGTGTAATTCAGAGGAATAACTCTGGAAAGAGTAAGTTATTAATTAGAGTCCACTCATAATCGATGATAAACAACTCTGGAGAAGAGGTAAATTGTGGTAGAGTAAATTTAAAGTTCTTCTGAACAGAGTTAAAAAGTAGCAGAGTAAATTTCATGTACCTCTGAACTGAGTAAAATAGTACAAGAGTTACTTTTAAAAAACTCTAAATAGAGTGAAATGTAAAATGAAAGAGTAAAATATTAACTCTAAATTGAGCAAAATTAACTCTGTAAAAACAACTCTATTAAAAGAGTAACTTTTACTCTTTTCAGAGAGGGACCAAATGTTATCTGGCATAGAGTAAAATTTTCTTCAAATTGAGTAAATTTTACTCGGGCAAATTTACTGTGTGGCGGCCATTTTATGAATGACTTTGAAATGCAACTGATTTATTTTGGCCGCTGACATTTTTACACGCGGTGAGCGCGACGGTAATAACCATTCCAATTGATTAACTCCTGTAGTTTTTGCTGTTTGGTAGTGTTGATTGCAGTGTAATTGAAGTAGGTCTTGAAGCAATTTTTGTTCTCAGGTAATTAATCAAGAGCAGTTTCAGGCTTCCTTAACGTGTGAATTGTGGGCAGGGCTTAGCTACATATATTGAAGGTGGATCTAGCTCAAACTTTAGTGTGCTTTAGTTTTCCAAATTGGATTCTTCTCCACTGGTACGGTAGGTTTTTAACTTTTGTACTGTTTTTGAAACACGATTGGTTCTTCCTTTATACTGTTCCTAGTTTTTGCTGTTTGGTAGTGTTGATTGCAGTGTGATTGAAGTAGGTCCGAAGCAATTTGTTTTCAGGTAATTAATCAAGAGTCATTTCAGGCTTCCTTAAGGTGTGAATTGTGGGCGGTTAATAAGCATATCCTGCAACAAAGTTAGTCAAGAATCTAGATAGCAAGTGCACAGACAATTGACTCAAACCCTTGTTTACCAAATAATTACAGGTTTTATAGACATTTACCTCAGTCTACCATGTGTCTTCAACCTATCTCTGTCAGTTCTCACAGACTAAGACAGACAGAGACACAACTTAGCTACACCGGCTGCCCTATCCTCTGCCTAAGTATTCTCTCACTCTCCACGAGAAACTGGCAGAGGTGGTGGTATGGGTCTCCTGTTGTCCAAGAGATGGTCCTTCTCGCCTATCCCCCTGTCTCATCTCACTTTTTCTTAATTTGAATTTCATGCAGTTAAGGTAACCTCTCCAGTTAACCTCCACATCTTGGTTATTTACCGTCCTGCTGGCTCTCTAGGAAACTTTCTAGATGAAATGGACATGCTTCTTAATCTTTTTCCTTCTGCTAACACTCCTCTTACTGTTCTAGTAGATTTCAACCTTCCATCTGACAAACTCCAATCCTCTTTTCTTCTCCCTTTCCTTAACTCCTTCTCTTTAAGTCTAAACAGTTGCCCCCCCACAAACAAGGCAGGGAATTCTCGACCTGGTTTTTTGCTGCCCTTCCCCAGTTACAGATATCACTACTATTCCGCTTCATGAATCTGATCATTACCTGGTATCCTTCACCATAACCCTTCCTATTCTATGTAAACCTAACCACCAAAATGTCTTTTTTACCCGCAGAAACCTTCACTCTGTCTCCCCTTCCTCTGTGTCTGCACCCTATCATCCCTCCCAGACCCAGACTCCTTCTTCTCTCTACCACTAGAGACTGCAACTAAAACTTGCCTCTCCTCTCTCTCCTCATCCACAGATCTCCTTTGCCCGCTGTCATCCAAACCAAGGAAGGCATCTTGTCCTAATCCTTGGCTATCTGATGTACTGCGCAACAACAGGAGAGAATTAAGAACTGCAGAGAGAAGATTGCAACTTGATGCAGATCTCACCTCTTACCAGACTCTTCTCTCCAAATTCTCATGTGACGTGACTTCTGCCAAAACTACCTTACTCAGAGAAAAGCTGGAAGCCGCTGCACATGATCCTGGCAAACTCCACAACATCTTCTCCTCACTACTCAACCCACCGACTCCTCCTGCCCCTTCATCTTTGACTGCTGATGATTTTGCCACATTCTACGATGGGAAGATTGCAGCAATCCACCAGTCCTTCGCTCCCAACCAAACTCCTACTGCAGAACCTCAGGACCTTCCTTTCCCTCCCTTAGCAGAATTCTCCAACCTGTCATCTGATTTGATTCAGCAGATCATCTTGTCATTTAACCCCACCACCTGTTCATTAGACTCAATTTCTTCCACAATGCTCCAGGCCATCTCACAAGACCTCCTTCCTTTCACCACAACCATCATCAACCATTCCATATCATCTGGTCATGTTCCTGCTGCTTTTAAGAAGGCAAGGGTTATTCCCATCCTCAGGAAACCCTGCCTGGACCCATCAGAAGTTAACAAAGAAGTTAAAGTAAATCCACTGTAGTCACGACTAGTCGCTTGCTGTGTTCTGTAGCTTCGATAGATTACAGTTACAACAACTTATTTTACTGTATTCCTTTTAGTTTACTGTCTCACGGTCAAAAGCTTGTCTGCTCCACACCTTTCTGTATCCTTCCGTGTCTCAACAACAACTAACAACTAACGTGCGTGATAGACATGGAACTGCATAACTGTGGGATGATGTCACAGAACAACCCATGAAATGATGTCACAATACAAATTATGAGTATGATACTTAATGCTTAACTAATAAACTGAAATAAGATAAACATAACAACAAATCACAAGAATGAAATATAGCCCTTATATTTCCAGCCCCTAATTGACAGGCAGGAGGACTGACAATTACACACATTTTTGTTTTGTTGTTTTTTTGTTTGTTTTATTTTTACAATTGGGCCCCAACATTTACTAATGGATTAAAATTTTAATTAACTTTTAACACTTTAAACATTTGTTAACGGTTTAACTTAAGGTATTCATATCGTTGCATACCAAATGAAAGGAACATGACTACACTATAAGGTAATTAACATTCCATTTCACATATGAGGCACAGCTTATCGATGGGTCTTTCCAGGGTGCTGGTTTTAGTTTTGACCAGCACACGTCTCACAAGTCCTTTTTTATCAGGGAACACTTTGGTGATCCGTCCGACGACCCATGAATTTCTTGGAGAAGACTCATCAATTATTAGAACTACGTCTCCGATCGTGAGGTTTTTTCTCACCTGAGACCATTTTTGGCGCTCCTGAAGCAAGGGCAAGTATTCACGCACCCATCGCTTCCAGAATAGGTCGGCAAGGTATTGAATTTGCTTCCACTTGCGACGTTTTGAAAAGTCCAGGAGGCAAGTTTGGCTGTTTTTTCATCAGCAGCAGGTGGTTAGGTGTCAGGGGCTCCAGGTCTGTGGGATCGTCTGTAGCGGTGGTAAGGGGACGGTCATTCATTATAGCTTTCACCTCACACAGGAATGTATGCAAGCTCTCATCGTTTAGTGTTTGTTCTTTCAGTACGGACCTCAAGATTTTTTTAACTAATCTTATTTGCCTTTCCCATATTTCACCAAAATGAGACCCAGCAGGAGGATTAAATATCCATTGTATCCCCTTTTGCATGAGGACGCCTTCAATTTTTGACTGATTCCACTGTTGGATAGCTTTACGCAATTCAGTCTCAGCACCTATGAAGTTTGTTCCATTATCACTTCTCATAACTGACACCTGGCCTCTTCTGCACATTAAGCATTAAATAGCATTTAAGCAGGAGTCTGTATCTAATGACTGCGTGACTTCAATGTGCACGGCTCTTGTTGTCAGATAAGTAAACAACACGCCATATCTTTAAACATTACTTCTACCTCGTTTGACCTCGAAGGGTCCAAAATAGTCTACCCCTACGTTAGTGAACGGTGGGTGATCTGGTGTTATTCTATCACGTGGCAGTTCTGACATTTTTTGTTCACTATTCTTTGCTCTGATCTTTCTACATGTCACACAACCGGACAGAAACTTTCTCACAAGGGAATTTGCAGTCGGATGTATTTCTGCCGCAATCTTGAAAGCATATAATTCCTTCCACAATGTCCGACCTGTTCGTGTTTCTTTTTACGGATGCATTACCCTTTTGTAACATGGATGGTTGGTTGGTTTTGCACGAACTTAATGACTTCGTTTTCTGCCATTGTTAAGTCCTTAATTGTTAGAGACTAATGGTTTTCTGGTATTGAGTTGTTTGCCTGTCCCTTAATCCTTTTTGTTCTCTGTTTAAGCATGTCTTTAACGCAAAGAATCCAGGCAACGGATCTTTTCAGCTTGTATCAGTCAGAGTAATAGTTAATCAATTTACTCACGGCATCTGTGCTCTCTGTAGTCTTCACGAGATTCACTGAGGCTGAGTGTTTAATCTCTATGTCGTCCTCTTTCGTCGACAGATCGTGAATGTTCTCAGGCCATTTACTCTCTGGTTTTTTTAAGAAAGGGGGGACCATGGATCCAATTGTTGTTTTTCATGAAATTTTCACAGAAAACTCCTCTGGAAGCAGCGTCAGCTGGGTTTTTTGAAGTGTTGACATACCTCCACTGCTGTAGCTTGGTTGATGGAGATTCTGTTAGCGACAAAGGTTTTAAAGCAAAGTTTTTCATTAACAATGTATCTCAAGACAGTTGTGCTGTCGGTCCAAAACACAGAGTCCAGCAGTTCTATTTCCAGTTGACCTTTCAACATTTTGTCGTTGTTTACAGCAACCACTGCCGCTGTCAATTCCATTAGAGGGATAGTAGTTTGTTTCAGGGGCGCTACACGAGAATTCCCCATCATGAATGCACAGTGTGTGAGTCTATCAGCATTTACTAACCTACAGATGGAGCCACGCCAAATAGCCGCGGCCGTGTGAATTGCGTACGAATGGCGTACGGCTGCCCTATGCACGCCGTAATCCCCCCTCCTTTTTTTCGAGAAAGGCGTGTCAAGATTTCACAGTAAACACGCCCATTCAAGCCCTATTTATGCATTGACCTGGTTCCACCACTAGATGGCGCTTCGTTCTCAAGGACACGTTAACACAAGCCAGCAATTTAGCTGCGCTGAGTTGCAATCACGTGATTTTAACAACCCACCCCCACCCCCGCCGAACTGACGCTACCAAACTGCACTATAGATGAAGATGGCGGCTTAATGGACTATTAGCGGTAAGTGGTGTTTTAATTTATAAAATTCGTTTGGGATTAGTTTACAGTTTATTTCCCAGTTTAGTTTTTTATTGGCCATTTTGAAAATCACTGGCAGCACCAGCAGCGGTCAGATAAGTTAATGATCTGTTTACCAAGTCTGGAGTTAACATTACAGCTTACTGTCAGTGTCACAAACTCACAATGTCACTCCTCTTCAACTAAAAAGACACTAAAGCTTTAAAAATACTATTAATGTCCCTATTACAAAAGCTGCACTACCGGATGAAGAGTGTTTGTGCTCTGTAAAAATGCCTTTAGAGTCTGACCGCGTGTTGTCTGGATGAATTCAGCATTTATTTATTCTTTGGGTAAGAGTTAATCTGCAGGTTATATCTGTGAATATAATGTGATGCAGTTCATGAAGGACACAAGCTGAGGATAGATGTACAGGAGCTCGCGAGCTAAACGCTCATAACCCGGTTTATATTTTTCTCAGTTTGGCCGTGACTTTGCGCGGTAGCGCAAGCGCTTAGTTACCGAGATGGATAAAAACTCTGAAGTGTTTATCAGCTAAGGAGTGTGAGGAGGGGGAGGTGGTGGGGGGGAGGTGTGTGAGGAGGTGTGGGGGGCTTCAGTACTGGGTAAGTTATAGTTTGGCTTCAGAGATGAACTAATATATACGAGTGTTATATCGCCTAACTTATTTGTATGAAAAGCGCATTTTAATTTAATGCAGACGATAATACAGACAGACCGGGGGTTAACACTAACAAAGTTCAATGGTTAAAGTTATCCCAGTTTATTTACATTCCAGAATTCCCCAAAACAGTATTTTACACACTCTGTGGTGTAGGTTTACTAATATCTTTTATATTTATTACAACTAGATATTCTGTAAAGTTTATTTATCTTTGTCTTCACTAAATTCTCCTGTTTTCTTTAATCAGAGCTCCGCCCTGGAGGATTGAGGGGTCAGACGAATGACGGTTGGCCTCTTGGAGCTACTGGAGGAGCCTGAACAAGCTGTTGAGGGAGGGATGACGTCACAGTGCAACAGCTTTAGAATGATGTTTGGTCAGGTCTACTGTATGTTCTGAACATAGAATTGCAAAACGTCTGATACTTTAGGGGGGAAACAAAGAATTAAACAGTTCCATCTTTAATATTTTTTTAAAAAAATGATATTTTAATATAAAAGAACCAGATAGAGACTGATAAGCAGCTGGTGTTATCCGGGTATTTTAATGACCTTTAAGCAAAAATTTAACATGTTTTTACCTGTTTTATACAAATTATTGTTTTACCTTTGACTATAGTTTTGGAAGAATAAATTTTATTTTTAAAGTCATGTGTGCGTGTTTTAATTGTTGGGGGATTGTTTGTGTATTTAAAAATACATTTACTTAAACCAACAACTTCAATGTGCAAAAAATGGGACCCGACATTGTTTTAAATAGTCAAAGAGTTAGGCTAATAATAATGATAATAATAATAATAATAATAATTATTATTATTATTATTACTGGTTATAGAAACAAATTAAAACAACAGTTAAACACTTGATCATATGTATCTGTGCTAGTTTGTGTTTGTGACTATGTGACCCATAATCATTTTTTCTCAGTATAAAATTTTTGGTTTTTTTTAAGAACTCCATTAAAAGAGCAAAGACAAACTTAGAAGGAGTGGAAGGTAAGAAACCTCAGTGGAGAATACTGACTGTGACATGGTGCTAATTGCTCTGTGTCTGTGTGTGTGTTTGGCGGGGGGAGGGGTACTTCAGACTTGCTTGTCTCTGCCCAAATGTTTGTGTTAAAGCAACGGAGAAATGCCGGAGCGCGCACACACACACACCTCTGATCCACAAACGCTTTAACTGTTGTCTTGTAAATCGTTGATTAAACCTATGAACACAGCTGTTCAGCATCAGTCCTAAACACAAGCGCAGGGTCTGTTTTTGTCCTTAATTAAAAGACACCAATATGTTAATAATTTACACAATGATAACATGTTGTTTATGTTTAATGTTTATTTTGCGGGAAAAGGTAATAAGCAATATTTAAAATAAAACAAACCAGGACGTAAGTGTTTCATACATTAAGGTGCTGTGTATAACCAAGTGCCCCAACAGACATAGCAACAGTGTAGAGAGTGTGTGCGCTGTGGGGGATGATTGGAAGGTGACGGAACGAAGATAATCATTTACAAGACAAAAGACGTTCAGAGGTGTGTTATGCCTTAAAACGCCCCCCCCCCCGGCACGGATTGCCCCCCATTACGCAATCGCTATCTTAAGAAAAAAAAAGCCGCCCCTTTTCATTTAAATGCTATAGCGAGTGTTTTTTCTTTCCCTCCGCTCGGTTTTGTGAACACAGTTGCGTTCAGTAACACGATGGAACCAATTACCTAAACAGCAGCAACAACAACCATTATGATCACACTTTGTTGAATTTATATTGCTTAAATATTTCCCAGCTCTGTCCTCTTTGCATTGCTACGTGTTTATTTACTTCCTTTTCGCATCGCACGTATAATGCACTCTAAAATCGACACTATCAAACTTGGAAATGATATAATATCCAATCAAACATCACGTTATTAAAATTAACGAATTTGTCACTACTCTTCTCTTATGCAGCACGGGTAAAAAGATAATAAAAATTACACCAAAGTGCTGCAGGTTTGGTGTCTGTGTGCTTTTCCTAATCAGAGTTACACGGGGGGCATTTTGTGGCTGCTCCGGTTACACTCTACTGAGATATTACACAGAGGGGAGTTAATTTCTGTTTTCTTCATCCTAGCTTAATTTCATCTCATGAAATAATAGTAAGTTTTGGAGTTTTGGTATGAGTTCATCTCCCCAGCCAGTGTTGGGACAGGGTAGCATCGTGGCAGGATTGGTGTAACTTTTCTTATCTTTTTAGCCGTGCTGCGTAAGAGAAGAGTAGTGACAAATTCATTACTTTCGTTACTAGACATGGTCTATTTTGTCTGCAAGTGAAATACATCGATACGTTAATAATTTACACCACGATAACATTACTGCAGAAGGATCTAGAGACGTGACTTTGAGACGTTCACAGTATATTCGAACCGTAGACAGTGTTTATTTTGCAGAACATTACAAAACAGCCATGTCCAATAAAACAGTGCATCTTTAATAAGCCACATTGGTTTTGAGTCAGTAGTAAAATGAACGAAAGACTGAGAAGCCCCGTAAACTTGACCCTGACAATAATAGTCGATCTTATATTTATGTTATATATATTTAAATGTTCGAATTAACGTTTAGGGTAGCCTATATAATTTGTCTTGTCATCTGTTTACAGCGTTGGCTGATTTTGTGATTGAGACCCATGGGTTACATTGAAATATTTTTATTAGTAGTAGTAAGCCAGTCTTTAGTAACCTTGGATAAATCACAATATAAGCCCTCTCTCACGCACGCGCTCTCTCTCTCTCTCACTCTCACACACACACACACACACAGACACACGTACACACACGAACAAGTAAAACATGAAATCGCGTAAAACCAAATGAAACTATGGCAAAAATATATAAGCAGTAAAAATTACAGTAGTATCCTGTAGGTGATTCTGCGATAACAGGCGCTGACCCTCTGGACCTGTTTAGTTCTGTTGGTATTGTGTTCAAGTGTGAATGTTTATGGGGATTTAATCTGTCTCTGCTGCCGCATCTATTCACCGTAGTGATAAGTGATTAATGTCCCATCAGATCTTTGATGGGGGACGTTATGCTGGTTAAATGACTAAAGACATACTGATCCGTATGAACAGATATTTGTTTCAGATATTATGCGCCATTAATCGATTTGTTATGCCAATTTTTGACTATCAGCGAAAAAAAACATCAGCGAAAACATCAAAAATATAACGAAAACAACTCAAGCAGGAGTTACATTTCAAGCTTTACTTTGCAGTAAAATATTATCTACCAGTGTATTAAACAAAAATAGATAAAATACACCGTAATGTAAAATACTGTACATAGCCCGCATTTGTATTCCATACCTATAACGACTGGTATAGATAAATTACAGATGTTACCGTCTTTAAGTATTATTAAGGATGTCGTGAAAAATATTGCAATAAGTAGTTTTATTAATTAATAAATTTAATCATTAATTAAAATAGCATAAGCATCATGGGTTGTGTATTGAGTGATTTAAATCTGTTTTATGAATCGTTTTTTATCCCTCTTTTTTACCACATCATCTTTTTATGAAACTATGTTGACGTAAGTTATGTTATATATATATATTAAATATAGTAACCGGCTGCTTGGACACTGCAGTTAACTGAAGCAGTCAATGCTCCATCTGGCGGAATTATACAGCATTGCAACTATCTTTTTAGAAAGCGCATGGGGGCGTTTATGGGGTGGGGCATCGTTAACTACGTTATCGCGGGGGATCACATTCCGTGCACGGATCGATCATGGTCCTGTCACGGTCCTGTCATGGACCTATCATGCTCCAAGCGGCTGTTTGACGTGGCTCCCACTGTAATATATGAGACAACTCCATATCCCATTTCACTTGCATCTGAGAAGTGGTGAAGTTGTGCTGTAGTTGTAACTCCAAAGCCAACTGGTTTTACGCATCTTGCTACACTAAACTCAGACAATTGATGCAACTCGTGTAGCCAGGCCCTCCATCTTCTTATAAATTGTTCAGGAATGTCATCGTCCCAAGCGAGTCTCTCTTTACACAACTGCTGCATTAAGATCTTAGCTGGCAGTATGACTGGTGCAAGGAAGCCTAAGGGGTCATAAATTGAACTAGTGACTGACAAGGTTCCTCTTCTAGTCACAGGCCGCTCTTTTAAACTAATCTTAAACTTGAGCGTGTCTGAATTAATACACCACAACACCCCTAGAGCTCTCTAAACAGGGAGTGCGTCTTTACTCAAATCTAAGTCCCTCATGTCTTTGATTCTCTCACTCTCAGGGATGGAAGTTAGCAATGTGCTACTATTACTTGCCCACTTGGTGAGGTGAAACCCTCCGCTTGCGCAAAGTTTGGTGAGATTACTATATAGTATTACCATATAGTTGTATTACTATACAACTGCTTGACTATGACTAGAAACAGACTTCAAGCAGTCGTCTACATAAACGTTTTTAAGTACTGTGTTGATTGCCTCGGCAGATGCATTGCTGCGGTTTTCTTCTGCTGTTTTCCTAAGGGCGAAGTTAGCTACACTTGGAGATGATTTTGCACCAAACAAATGAACAACCATTTTATACTCAACCAAGTCCTGACTCACGTCTTCATTCGGCCACCATAGGAAACGCAACAAGTCTGTGTCCTTTTCCGGAACTCTAACCTGATAGTACATGGCTTCCACATCTGCCATCATGGCAACTTCCTCTTGTCTAAAGCGTGTGAGCACCCCAATGAGTGAGTTTGTTAGGTCGGGTCCCTGCAGAAGCTCGCTATTTAATGATATTCCCTGATAGCTGGCAGCACAGTCAAAGACTACCCTTAGCTTTTTCTTTTGAGGATGGTATACACCATGGTGATGTATATACCACACTTGCCCGTCTTGTCGACTTAGGTGAGGTGTGGGGACCTTGACTGCATGACCCTTTTCAAACATGTCGTTCATGAAGTTTGAATACTCTTCATGAAAGGAGCGGTTATTTTTAAACTTCTGTTTGAGGTTCAGTGCGCGCTGCATGGCTGCGCTTCGGTTGTTGGGCATTTGAATAGCTGCTTTCTTAAATGGTAGGCCAATGTAGAAGTGATTGTCAGAGAACTGCAGGGAGTTAGTTACATAGTCTAAGAACTGATAGTCCTCTTGTGACAACTCAGCTTTGTCATCACAGTTCCGTGTACTGTTGTATCAGCATTTGTTCTACACTTTCGATGGAAACTCTGTTGACTGCAACGCTCACTTGCTCATTGTCACACGTGCCTTCCTCGACCGACTCTCGAAGAGGTCCATTTATGGTCCATCCGAGAATGGTCTTTACTGCATATGGCCCATTGTGCCTGCTGTTGATTACTCGCCATGGTTCTAGGAGCCTATGCTCGTTGTTACCTATGAGAATTTCAACTCTAGCATTAATCTGAGGCAATTTTACTTCGCTGAGGTATGGCTACTTATCAATGTCGTGCTGTTGTGGAATGTTTTCCAGTATTCCCACTACTGGGATACTCTTTTGTGTGAACACTTTGGGGAGTTCAACAAAGGTGTTTTCTTCCAGACCACTAACCTCTAAGTCAGTAAGCACGTAACTTTCTACTTGTTTCCTCGCGTTCATGGTGCTTAACATGATGTCAATTTTTTTACCTTGTACGTTTAATCGCCTTGCTAATGACTCTGTACAAAAAGTAGCAGAACTACCTGGGTCCATAAAGGCGTACACTTCTACTGTCTTATTACCTTTCTTGGACTTTATTTTAACAAGTACTATGGAGAGAATACAGTCATCTCCAGCCCCGATACACGCACTCGTTTCATGACTCACTGTAACAGGCATTGTTTTAACTGGTACAGTTTCGCCGGCTTTTACGATTGCTTGAGCTGTGTCTTGTGCTGCAATGTGTAGCATGCGAGGATGTTTCTTTGAGCACAACTGACATGTGATTTTCTTTGTGCAGTCTCTGCTTAGGTGTCCTTTTACTAAACAACCAAAGTAGAATCCATTCCTTTTCAAAAAGTCCAATTTGTTCTTGTATGTCTTATCGTTAAACTGGTAGCATTCATCTAGGGTATGATCTTTCACGCAGAATGCACAAGGTTTAGTGAAGGCACTGATAACTAATGCACTACTACTCTTTACTGTAGTTAAGTCTTTGTGATTTTCACCAACCTGTTTAATGCCGGTTGCAAAGCTGCTACCCCTTTTTCCTTCCCTTTTTTGCTTGAATCCTGGAGGAGATTTGTTGCGGTGTTTTTTCATCACTAGTCAAAATGTTCAGGTCTCCAAAAAGTGGACTGGACATTACCTTTGCTTCTCGTTCTACGAATTTCATCAGCTGCACAAACTTAGCTCTTTTCTGACTTCTCCATTTTTCACACAATTTGTAGGGCAGTTTTGAGGCAATACTCCTCAAGTTGGTGGCATTGTCTAGCTCATTCATGTAATCGATGCTTGACATGGTATTGTAACATTTTACTAGAAACAGGGAGAAAGTTGTCAGCGAATTTCCGTCCTCTGACTTTGTTTCTGGCCAGTTGAGTGCCTTTTGCATCAGCGTTGTAGCGATTATTTGTCTGTTTCCAAACTTGTCATGTAACAGCCTCATAGCTTCTGCATAGCCGCAATGTTCTGGCATGAGCTGGCAGCTTGTTACCATGTCACTAGGCTGTCCTTTAGTATACTGCTCTAGAAAGAACAGCCTATCCAGATTGCTATCGGTTTTGGTTTCGATGACATGTTTAAAGGCTCTTACAAAGGACGTGAACTCAAGAGGGTCACCATCGAATGAGGGAACGTCGCACGGAGGTAAGGAAAATTGCCTTTGACTCTTCGCAAACATTTCTGTAAGATCTGCCTGAAGTGGCATCCTACCCTGAGGCTCCACTATGTCAGTGTTGTAAAGTGAGTGTTCGTTACCTTGGGTAGGCCGTTCCATTAGGGTGCTTGACATTATGGGTTTGGCACTCACGGGCATGCTTAAGTGGGTTGCTCGGAGGCGTGATAGCAGTTCGAGGTATTCCGTTGCCGAACTGTGATCATAGTGGTCGTTGTGCTCCGGTTCGGGGGGGCATGCACCACTCGTTTCGACGACCACGCTCTGTCTCGCAGGATGTTGTTTTTTACGGATCTGGTAAGAATTTAGTTCAGCTTCGGCTATTGCAAGCACAGTTTCCATTTCCAGCCTTTCCTTTTCTGGCTTTAATTGTGCTTGTTTAGCCTTTAGTTGTGCTTCCTCCAGTTCCAGCGCCTGCCGATCTCTCAAAGTTGCTGCTTTAGCCAGCAAAGCTGCTCTGTTGGCTTCTGCTCTTTTTAGTCTAGCTTCGGATGCTGCTGACGTTAAGGACCTCTTGGATGCCGCTGACGTTACGCTTCCGTGCCTTTGGGGGGCGGGCGTCTTGCGCTCCAGCATTGACACACTGTCGTTTGGCGAAACTCCATCGTCAACTGTTTGGGGCAACTTAAAGCGATTACTAGTTTCCGCGATCCACGACTTCACTCTTACCATGAATTCTGAGCAGCGCGCCAATCTGGGGTAGTACCAGTGGTGCTGATCGGTTTCACGCTCTTCATCCTTTGCGCAGGATCGCACTGTTACATTGCTTTCAATAAAGTCATTTAGCAGCCCTTCGTATTGGCGGCGCTTGGCTTTAACGTCATACAAATTACAAGCATTGTCCATAAGCGCCTCTAGTTCATTGTATGATACAGATCTGGCCTTTAAAAACGCACATTTTCGGAAAAGGGATCCCACGACTTGCCGCGAGTGCGCGCGGCAAGCTGTGAAAATGTCCTTCAATACCTGTAGGGGGCAGTCGTGTTTCAGTCTAAAGTATTGTGTGTCTACTGAAGCCGAAAAATCCTATGTCTCTTAGGCGCCCATTGACGGCAAGCGACAGAGCTCATAAACGTGTCAAGCTCAAACTGTTATGTATTTATTTATCATTTTCATTCAGAATTATTATTATTAGTAGTAGTAGTAGTAGTCTCCGAATTTATTATTATTATTGTAACGCACCCGCGCGTGTGCAAAAGGACTACAAAGATGTATGTTAGCCTATAACAGTATTTATGCGCTTTAAACGCAGACGGGTACTAGTGGCTCAGTGGTAGGTGATTCGCCCGCCATGCGGGAGACCCGGGTTCGATTCCCAGCCAGTGCTCAATATGTTGGTGCTAATCGCCAAAATGCCATAGATATAGCCATTACATTATCAACTTATGCTTCAGTACTAAATGCATGTTTGCAATTGAGAATTTTTTTTTGCTTAAGCTATGAAACACATTAGCACTCACCTCACAGTTGCTGTAATTTAATGATTATCATATGCAAAAAGTGTAAAACAAAGGATTCACATTTATTACATTTTCACCCAGAGCGGGATTCGAACCAGGGTCTGGACGATTTTATAGGATATACAGATATTATACGGATATTATTTAAGCAACGCCACACCACGTGGAAAGCGGCAAAAATGCTTCAATTTCATTGGGTGTCACTGAGTGTCAGCTATTCACGAGTGGCCCCACTGCGGAACACAGAATCCCCGGGCTTCGACTGCGCTTTCTCCATTCGTTATTACAGGGGCGGACTGGGACCAAAAAGTGGCCCTGGACTTCCTGGCCCACAGCAGCCCACACCATAATACATTGGCTCATTAATGTAGAGATACATTTTTCTGTATCTGGTAGATGAGGGGAGACGTGTTGGTCATCATCAGCATGTATTATGATGTGGGATGTGGTGCGCTGCTGGGTCCAGCCTCACTGTCCCTGACCTGTTATAGGCAGAATCTGTTCATTTAAAGCATTTCACAGCATTTACCTCTAAAGCTTTTTCTTATTTTCACGTAACCTTTTCTTCTTCCTGCTTTTCATTCATGGAAATTATTATTAATTTGCTCAGAAAATTTGCTGCATCGAGAAAGGATCAATATCTAAAAATTGCCCACGTATGTGGACAAAGAATACAAAAGTGTATAATCTTTAATAAAGTTAATCTATTACAATGTTGTTTTCAATGCTGAAGCAAATATGATTTTGTTTTAGTCTATTCATTGAATACAACGCGACAGTGCACTCCGAGGTGAAGCGCATCCACAGTTACTGTAATCCCCCATCTCACCTTTACAACAGAAGTGAAGTCATCAAACCGGTTTCGCTGCTGGGGGAATTCACAGAATTGGGGGTTTTAAAACAAATTAACAAGACCGAGCAGACGTCAGAGAGGGGGTTTTGTTGGTTAGAAGTCCCGCTGACGGGGGGCGGGAGGGAGTCTCGCCCGCGGAGCAATTCAGTGTAGAACCGCCACTGCCTATTTTCCACCACATCACGTACTTCCCTGATCTCGGACTAAACTCCGCGCTTTGCTTTTATAATGTGGAGCAAGCCCGAGATCATATTAACTTAGCATTCATCATTGAAAGTTATTAATATCAGTGTATAGTAAGTGTGATTTGAAAAGTGCTATAACTCCACCTGCTACAGTTTCAGCCCAGTGGAACAATCTGACTACACGTGAAGTGCCATGAAAAAGTATTTGCCCCTTCCTATTTTTTTTCTTTGCATATTTGTCACACTTGTATAGGTGGAATTTTACCTAAACACTTTAGGTGAGAACGTATAGGTTATAGGTGAGAACAGCTGATTCACACTTGGGGAGAGTGAATAATTTGCATTTGAATGTTGTCTGGCATTGTAAGCACACGCAGTGACACTAAAAGAACAATAGGATTAATAGGAATAGGAGGCACTAAAGAGGAGGATTTTAATTTAGACTATAAAAAAATTAACCTGCGTCTATTTTTAGGCGTGCCAGCTGCCACTTTTTATTCTTATAATGCCCACATGACATGCTGGTACAGAGCTGGACATAGCTCATCTATGCCAATGATCCCGGGTTTTCATCCTGCGCTATAAAATACGAGTACGACGGCCATCCGCGGACAGCAGCTCCTGCCTCCGTCCGCTCGCGCTTGCTATTCTTTGAAGTCTCTGGGGCGCGTTCCAATTGCCCCGTTTGCATGCCGCACTTCCGCGTTGTGTGCGCGCGTCTCATTCACACCGCGTAGTAAAATCCACTGTAAACCAACAAACCCCGAGTATTTTATAGCGCGGATGAACCCGGGATCATTAGCAAGGAGAGCTCTTCTTCACTATTCGTGCCTAATTCTGCAGCCCCGCTTCTTCGCATATCTGAAGGAGAGGCCGCCTAACTAGTGAGCGAGAAGCGATATTGATTTGGGCGCACATCGTGACAGGCTGAAAAAAAAACTATTGTTCTCAAAAATGTAACAGATGAGGACAGTGATTAATGTGCAAAAACTATATAATAAAACTATATAAGACTACATGCCTTTATAAGACTCAACTTTTATTTAAGTGCACTCACAATAACAAAAAAACGTGATTTTATAAATGTTTGAAAGCAAATAAGGTGCGCTGCTCTGTATTGTTTTTGGTGAACTCGAGCGCGTCAGAAAATGAACGCAAACGTTTTTTTAAATGGTCAGAGACAGTCTGCTTGCTGTTTTTCCGACGCGTTCATAATCATTAGTCTACTTCTGCCGGTGCGCTCTGGAAAACTCCATGCATGCGGCTGAGCGCTGATTAAAACTATGGAGTAAATTAAAGAGGAGAATCACGATGCCGAATCGAAGTCCTGAGCCCAAACCCCATTTAAATTAAATTAACAAATACTATAAGTAAAAATAAAACAATAGCCCACGTTTAGAAACCGTTTATAAATTCTTTTCGACATGAGTTGGCCCGGTGTTATGCGCAGAGCGCCGGGAGATTTCCTGAAGCTCCGAAATCACTGGGGCATTTTTTCTAAATAGATGCTATCTTTAATAACTGATGGAGGTTTTAAGCTGTATACACACGCAGTTTTGAGGGGTTTAAAACGAATTAGTCCGAGCAGACCTACATGAAAGGTGAGAAGTGAGTAACTGCGCGCGCTGTCGCGGTGTATATACTGTACAACACGCGTTTATCAACCTTTTGATAAAAACGCTGCCTTTTGTAAAGTGAAAGTACTTTACAAAAGACAAACTGCTTTATTTTAGTCATGAATTCACAATCACATCACATTCCAGCTATTATTTCCAGCCGTGGTTAAATAATGTATGAAATAATTATGCTGGACACAAACAGCAAATATGATGATTATTATAAAAAGCCCGAAAAAGTTTGTGGTCATAAGATAATATTTACTTAATAATATAATATATATAGTTCATTCATGTCTTCTGATGATGTCGACACATTTTTTACGTTTTAAATAAGATATGTTGGCATATTCACGAATCAGGACATTCGCATAGTTAAGACTATCAGATAGCCTACTATCAGGTAATTAAATTAATTTCAACACCATGTAAACCGAGACATTGCCATGTCTTTCACTGTTTTGTCCCTGTTAAAACATTACAAAAAATATATAAGAAACTTATTAAGAATTTTAAAGCACGAATTTGGGCATCTCATTTCATCATTATGAAAATAATATGAAGCACATATACACACATTTATCATGAAAGATCTGTTGCAAAGCAAAATAAAATTCATGTTTGCTTCAGCATTGGGAACAATATTGTTTTAGACTAAGTAATTATACACAATTCTTCGTTGTACAGTACTGGGTCCGGCGTTTAAATAAAGTCCTTCCATGCGCCATCTGGCGGATATTCAGTGAAGCACAACATATTTATTTAAATTCCCGAATGTTGCCTACGGCAAGTTGTGGCGCCCCGCGCGCTAAATTGAGGCATCCCGCGGGAAAACACGCGCAGTCTTAATGACCACATCTGTAGTCAACTGACTCCACTTGCCTTCTCTGGAGTTCTTCAGTTCGTGAAGCTTGTCTGGAGAATCGTTTTCGTTGAGCACCATCACCCGCTCAGATTCGACGTTAGCGACGTTGTCCTCGCCGTGTGACATGGTGAAGTTTAAAGCAGGCAAGTCCTCTTGTCGCTTTCGTTTTCGGTTGCTCGTTGGCAGTCGATGCGCGTTTTTGAAATCGCACGCGCGCTCTTCACTCCACGTTCACACTCTTAAATCACTTATCTTCATTTTTGCAGCAGAGCGAGCTTTTGACTTTACTTGTACGTGCATGTTTTTCACAAGTTCTGACGCGTGTCTTTTGTTACACAGTTTCACTGACGACCCCAGACGTTCCGTTGATTTCTTTGTCTCTTGTTTATTTTCAACATTAAAGTACAACTGTTGTTACAGTTTCTTGCATAAATCCACTGTAGTCACGACTAGTCGCTTGCTGTGTTCTGTAGCTTCGATAGATTACAGTTACAACAACTCTTTTTACTGTACAGTGGAACCTCGGATTACGAGCTTTATTCGTTCCGGAAGCGGGCTCGTATTTCAAAACACTCGTAAACCAAATTTAATTTACCCATAGGAAATAATAGAAACTTAAATTTTTCGTTCTACAGCCCAAAAAAATAAATACATAAATATAATTAATACAAAATATAAAGTAAAAATAAAACGAATTAACCTGTACTTTACCTTAAAAAATTTAAAAAATAAATCCCGACAGATAAGGGTTTTCGTTTGTGCACGCAGGGTGTATGTGTGTAAAATGTGCACGCACACACACACACACACACACACACACACACACACACACACACACACATTAACGAATAGACCGTTTTTAAAACCGTTAAAAAATTAGCAAGGAACAAATTACTAACAAATTAGTCACGCTCACATGAGCGCATACTAACAGGATCATTACTGTAAGTAAAAAAAAAAAAATTAAACAGCTCCTCACCTTTGAAAACAATTGCGACAGAGAGAAGTTTGTGTGTTTGTTTGGCAACCTGAGAGAAGGGGGCTGAAACTCTCTGCCTTACACAGACACACACACGCACACTCAAAAACATTGCAGGCACTAAGACCCAGCAGGGGAGACGATAGGTCTCGGCTTTACAGCTCCCTATCTCTCAGGTTGCCAAATAAACACACAAACTTCTCTCTGTCGCGATTGTTTTCAAAGGTGAGGAGCTGTTTAATTTGTTTTTGTTGTTGTTTTACTTACAGCAGTGATCATTTTAGTATGCGCTAACATGAGTGTGACTAGGAATGTTCCTTGCTAATTTTTAAACGGTTTTAAAAATGGTCTCTCCGTTAATGTGTGTGTTTTACCGACAATTCTGCTGCAAGAAAGAGAAAAAACGTTGGCTCACTTGTAATGATGTAACGCTCGTTGTTAAAACAAAAAGCGCATGCGTGAAACATGATACTCGGTGCTCGTAAACTAAGACAATGCTCGTTTTTCGAGTCAAAAATTATTAAAAATTGTTGCTCGTCTTGCGAAACACTCGTAAACCGCGTTACTCATAATCCGAGGTTCCACTGTATTCCTTTTAGCATACTGTCTCACGGTCAAAAGCTTGTGTGCTCCACACCTTTCTGTATCCTTCCGTGTCTCTACAACAACTAACAACTAACGTGCGTGATAGACATGAATTTACATAACTGTGAGATGATGTCACAGAACAACTCATGAAATGATGTCACAATACAAATTATGAGTATGATACTTAATGCTTAATGCTTAACTAATAAACTGAAATAAGATAAACATAACAAATCACAAGAATGAAATATGACCCTTACACTCACATACCACACATGACATGACTGAATCAGCTCCACAAACACAGACACACAGAACATTACAGAAAACATTGCCAATATGAGAGCCCAAGTCAACACAACTTAAATCAAAATACAAACTAAACACAAAATAAAACACCCACACAAATGACAGTAGTTTAACTAATAATGCTCGACCCAGTTTCCCAGACTAAACAGGTATTTATAGATGGATTAATGGCTACCTCGGCTAAGGTGTGCACTCGCATCACCTGACCGAGGTGCCTGCTGGGAAACTGAGTCAGCCAACAAAAACTACACCAGACAAACAGCGACCTCTGGTGGTGGTCCCTTACAGAAATATCCTTCCAGAATCTTAATTTTTTTTGTTTTCAAGTTTCGCTATATTTTCCATTGCCGCTTTCTTTTTAACTGAAGTGTAAGATATAATTACACCTCTTAAATAGGCTTTTGCTGACTCCCATAGGACTGACGGACTGACTTCGGGAGTTTTATTAGTTTCAATAAAGAATTTCCGCAATTGGAGAGTGGTCAGACAGGTTTATCCCAACGGCGCAGTCCACTGTTCTATCCAGTAACGCTTGCGATACTAGAAATAAATCGATGCATGAAAATGTTTGATGGGGCTAGGAGTAAAAAGTATAATCTTTCTCCCTGATATGGGTTAACCTCCAAACAATTCCAGGTCTTTGCAGAATTCTGAAAGCCTAAGACTTTTCCTTTGTCTAAATCCTCTTGAGGGAGATTGACCTATAGATGGATCTAATACGCAGTGAAAATCCCCTCCCAGAAGTATGCGAGTGCATGAAAATGAAGCAATATCAGCCAGTAACTTAGAAAAGAAATGAGGCTCATATACCGTGGGAGCATAAATACAACCAATTAAAGCATGCTCCCCATATAGGATGCCTGAAAGCAATACGTAACGACCTTCATTATCTGTAATTGATTTTTACAAAGAAGAATTTTAACTCCCCTACTGTTGGACTTGGCCAACCCAATTTCTCTGCAGCTACATGTGCTCTATGTCAGAAAGGTGGGTTTCTTGCAACAATGCAATTTGACACTTCTCTTCTCCTGAAAAAAGAGAGGAGTTTTTGCCTTTTAATAACATGGTTAATGCCTTTTACATTAAGGCTAATACATTTAAGATCCCTCATCATTGGACTGCAACATATTAAAATAATTTCAATAATATAGAAGTCCAAGTATAAAAGGGTTCTGTGTTGTTAGGACAGCAGAGAATGGTCAGAATAAACATTTAGGCATTTACATTTAGGCATTTGGCAGACGCTCTTATCCAGAGCGACTTACATTTTTATCTCATTATACACCTGAGCAGTTGAGGGTTAAGGGCCTTGCTCAAGGGCCCAACAGTGGCAACTCGGTGGTTGTGGGGTTTGAACCTGGGATCTTCCGAACCGTGCCTTACCCACTGAGCTACCCCTGACCCCGGGGTGATAAACGATAACAAAACACACCAAACGAAACCATATCCACCCCACCCCTTTACCAAAACCGAAGTTTGATGAGCATCTCCCGCCCTCGCCATCAAACGTAAATGCGAATGTGTTGGGAAGGTGAAAAAAAGTAGTCATAACACACCGAAAGACGGAGTAAAACTCTATCTACCCCTCCCACTCCCACCACTCTAACTCTTGGATAACCATAACTAAGCGGCTCTGACATATGAGCTCTAGTCGGGCACTTCAAATGAGTGAGAAAAAGGAAAAAAAAAAAGTAAATAAATAATATATTTTTAAATTAAATAAATAATAATAATAATAAAATAAAAATATTAATAAAATGAAAATAATAAATAAATAAATTTTTAAAAAGTGCACCGAAAATCACTCAGCATTAAATCACCATAAAACAGGTACAAGATCAGGAACAAAGTCCTTCAATGAACTGTAGAGTGTCTCGAAAGTACCTGTCTGTGCACATATTACCTTTAGTGTAAAAAAGGAACACTGCGCTTCTCCTCTCCAATTGTGTAGGCAGAGCGGGATTAATTCAACCCGCTCAGAAACGACTGTGCATCTTGTGCACGGTGGAATGAGTAGTCCGACCCGTTAAAGTTGAAACAGAGGTTGGCAGGGTAGTCCATCGTGAAACGGACTCCTCTTTGAATGAGCTGACCGCAGACGTCGTTGTATGCCCGTCTCGCCTCTCTGACTTTAGCAGACAGATCCTGTGTGATAAAAATGTCACTGCCCTCATATGTGAGATGGCCCTTCTCAGCTGCCAGCATTTTAAACTTGTCCGAGCAATTATGAAGCTTGATCAGCACAGGGTGTGTGCGGTTGGGTTTGAGCGGACCAGTTGTATATGCCCTTTTAACTTTGTCATGTTTGGCCTTAATTCCCAGCAACTTCGGTAACCAAGTCTGAAAAAAATCAACAGGTCCGCGGCCCTCCGCTCCCTCTTTCAAACCTGTGACGCGAATATTGTCTCGCCGGCTGCGGTTCTCGGCGTCCTCTGCCCTCTCCAAAAGAAGCTGTGCAGTTTTTTCCAGCGTCGCAATTTTGTTATGAAGTTCCGCCACTTTGTCCTTCATCTGGGAGATGCGACTCTCCACTTCTGTAATACGTTTCGTATTGTCCTCTAAACGAGTTGCAATTAAGTCTAGTGTCGATTCGAAACGAGCAAATTTTTCATCTAAGAGGGCACTTAAATGATCAGTTACAGCCTGTACAAGGCTGGACTGCTCGATCGAGGATCCGCCATCTTTGCTACCTTGATTAGCGGCCGCTTGGCTTTTTGTCGTCGTGCGGCCCCATCTAGTTTCAAGTTGGGAGGTACCTGGACCGGTTTCTGACATGGTTAAGACTTTACTGAGAGTTACAGAGAAAAAGCCACGTAGTTCAGCGTAAAATGGTGAAAATAGCGAGATGTTCATGGGAGCTCAGTGAGACTGTGCCACTTTGGTCGTAAGCATCACGTGACCCCCATTTGATAAAATTTTATTATTTAATTAATTATCTTATTATAAAAATGATTTTTTTCTCTATATTCTTGAGTATAGTCCTTCATGTCTGCATGTTTTCGCACGCGTTTATCATCCTTTTGATTAAAACGCTGCCTTTTGTTAAGGCAGCGGGTTTATACATGCCAATAAATGAATTTTAGATGAATTTTAAAGCATCTTTTTAGGCCTTAATATTCATTTTTATTTACAGTTGTTCCCTGCATAGTGTATCTGAATAGAGAGATTTGTGTGTGCACGTAGATTTTGTGTGTGTGTTTGTGATGTTATATTCTCCTTTAAACGTGCTTCCAACCAACCAACCCTGGCCTCCAAACTCAGAAGGCTACGTGTCATAGCCGATAACTGCTCTTTTAATCTGCTGGTTACAGCGGGGCGCCTACCGTAGCCTGTACAAGCCAATCCATTACCCCCAAAATAGTGTGAATGTCTGCAACAATCACTAACCATTAAAATGTTAAGAAATTAATTAAACACGAATATATAAATTATATTTTCTTTATACATAATATTTTCATTATACAGTATACAGTGTATATATATATATATATATATATATATATATATATATATACAGTGGTGTGAAAAACTATTTGCCCCCTTCCTGATTTCTTATTCTTTTGCATGTTTGTCACACTTAAATGATCATCAAAAACCGTTAACTATTAGTCAAAGATAACATAATTGAACACAAAATGCAGTTTTTAAATGAAGGTTTACGTTATTAGGGGAGAAAAAAACCTCCAAATCTACATGGCCCTGAGTGAAAAAGTGATTGCCCCCCTTCTTAAAAAATAACTTAACTGTGGTTTATCACGCCTGAGTTCAATTTCTGTAGTCACCCCCAGGCCTGATTACTGCCACACCTGTTTCAATCAAGAAATCACTTAAATAGGAGCTACCTGACACAGAGAAGTAGACCAAAAGCACCTCAAAAGCTAGACATCATGCCAAGATCCAAAGAAATTCAGGAACAAATGAGAACAAAAGTAATTGAGATCTATCAGTCTGGTAAAGATTATAAAGCCATTTCTAAAGCTTTGGGACTCCAGCGAACCACAGTGAGAGCCATTATCCACAAATGGCAAAAACATGGAACAGTGGCGAACCTTCCCAGGAGTGGCCGGCCGACCAAAATTACCCCAAGAGCGCAGAGACAACTCATCCGAGAGGCCACAAAAGACCCCAGGACAACATCTAAAAAACTGCAGGCCTCACTTGCCTCAATTAAGGTCAGTGTTCACGAAAACGGCCTGCATGGCAGATTTCCAAGGCGCAAACCACTTTTAAGCAAAAAGAACAATAAGGCTCGTCTCAATTTTGCTAAAAAACATCTCAATGATTGCCAAGACTTTTGGGAAAATACCTTGTGGACCGACAAAACAAAAGTTGAACTTTGTGGAAGGTGCGTGTGCCGTTACATCTGGCATAAAAGTAACACAGCATTTCAGAAAAAGAACATCATACCAACAGTAAAATATGGTGGTGGTAGTGTGATGTTATGGGGTTGTTTTGCTGCGTCAGGACCTGCAAGGCTTGCTGTGATAGATGGAACCATGAATTCTACTGTCTACCAAAAAATCCTGAAGGAGAATGTCGGGCCATTTGTTCGTCAACTCAAGCTGAAGCGATCTTGGGTGCTGCAGCAGGACAATGACCCAAAACACACCAGCAAATCCACCTCTGAATGGCTGAAGAAAAACAAAATGAAGACTTTGGAGTGGCCTAGTCAAAGTCCTGACCTGAATCCTATTGAGATGTTGTGGCATGACCTTAAAAAGGCGGTTCGTGCTAGAAAACCCTAAAATAAAGCTGAATTACAACAATTCTGCAAAGATGAGTGGGCCAAAATTCCTCCAGAGCGCTGTAAAAGACTCGTTGTTATCGCAAACGCTTGATTGCAGTTATTGCTGCTAAGGGTGGCCCAACCAGTTATTAGGTTCAGGGGGCAATTACTTTTTCACACAGGGCCATGTAGGTTTGGATTTTTTTTCTCCCTACATAATAAAAACCATCATTTAAAAACTGCATTTTGTGTTTACTTGTGTTATCTTTGACTAATAGTTAAATGTGTTTGATGATCAGAAACATTTTGTGTGACAAACATGCAAAAAAATAAGAAATCAGGAAGGGGCAAATAGTTTTTCACACCACTGTATATAATCAGTGGCGATTTCTTTAAGACTGCAAGGGAAGCTCAGCTTCCCCTATAATGGCACAAAATTAATAGTCAAATTATGTACTATTGTATTAACATTTTATTGACTAAAAATGCGTTAGAAAACGTTATCTTAAAGACGAGTTTGTTCAGAATCAGTTAGATATAGCAGGTCGGCTGACTTGATTTTCTTCTCATTCATTCCCGTAGCGTCACAGTGCATTTCCCCGTTGAAGCCCAGCGTCCATTAACTTCAATGCGGCTGTTGAACGTTTTTTTTTCAGTGCTTTGAAACTAGACGGTCATTGGATAAACGCTGCGATTATGTCCCGCCCACAGACGCTCAGCGTCTCTGGGGGTAAATGGGCCAGGACGCTGGGCTGCTGCATGATGATTGGAGGAGATGTTTAAAGGGCGGAACCCCTTTTTTGATTGACAGCATGTCTTAAGTATACATCAGTGCTACAGAGATTCAAGTTCAGTCCCATTGTCAGGTTATAGTACAAACTTTCGGGTGGCTCCCGCACTTAAATCCAACTAAAAAGTAATGAAAAGAAAACAAAACTTATGCTTTATATCGCAGCTTACATCTCGCATTCGCGTTCAACTTTACACTTACCGGACTGCATTACCCACAATGCCTGCACTGGCAATCTCCCGCACTGGACTACACTCCCGTAAACAGCTGTCGTAAATCAACCTCTCTCTCCCGCAACAACACGCTCTTTGTCTGCGGCGCCCGTGCGGTCGCACGCATTCATATGAGTAGAAAAAAGATGCAATATTATGGTTTCCGTCATTTTTTATATATTTTCGTACTGACTGGGCTGGCCCACACTGGCCAGTGGCCCACCGGGAAAACTCCAGATGGCCAGTCCGCCACTACCCATGCGGATTTGCAGGCGAAGTGCTACGATGAACTGCTGCATTCTGTTTTGTTTGCTGGTGATATTAATTATTTTTGTTTGTACAAATCATTCTTTAAATAATTTTAAAAAACATATTACAGCCTTCTTGACTTTGCTCAGTGTTTCAGCATTGTAAAGTTAGTTAGTTCATATAATTAAAGTAGCTCGTGGAAGGGAAAACTAGCCAGAATTTATGTACAAATAACATAATGAATTTTATGATGAAGTCCTAATTTGAGCTTCCCCTGTTTCAAAAGCTCAGTGGCGGCTGCTAGCTTTATATATAAACTCATGCTAGGGTACTTTTACTATGCTAAAGTACAATTTCAAGCTATTTATTCATTTATCTTTCATTTGCTTACTTACTTACTAACTAGCGAATTCTTTTTTAGGGCTCTAAAACTACGGCAATATAAGTGACAATAGAATATTACAGAATGTGCGAGTTGATGCCTTTGCACCGATCACTAACCATTAAAATGTTGGATTTGAATTAAAATGCGACTCATATATATTTTGGTGTTTAATTAAATTCTAAAATGATCGTGTTCACCCATGGGTTTACCACAAAACACCGAAACAAAAGGTCTAGGGACAAAACGGAAAAGTTTCTTTTTTTGTATTTTTTTGTATTGAGTTTAACCATGCAGCACTTTTAGTATTCAAAGCAAATGTGTGATTAAAGTACCCGAAATAACACAGAATTTTGACCCAGCAAAAACAACCCAACGCTGTGTCTTTTCTGCTTGCTCTCGCGTTGTATTCAGCGAGTAACACATATTTTTGTGGGTTTTTTTTTTCATTTCATGTCTGTAGTTTTATCGATAAGTCTGCTCATATCTGAGCACTGTTTTTCAGCCTTTTGATCAAAAAGCCACACGCGCAACTCACTTTCACTTAGCACAAGGCAATGTTTATTGTTTAATGTATATTTAAAGTGCATAAACACAATAAAACAATAATGTTTTAGGCTAACATATACATCTTTGTTGTCTTTTTGCACACACGCGCGGCTGCGTTACAATAAGAATAATAACAATAATAAATTCGGAGCACTACTAATAATAATTATCACAGTCAAAGAAGTACCATCATTGAAGGCGTGAAGAAAATGAAGAATAAATACATATCAGTATTTACAGTTTAAGCTAGACACGTTTATGAGCTCTGTCACTTGCTGTCAATGGGCGCCAAAGAAAGATAACACATTTTCAGCTCAGTAGACACACAATACTTCAGACTGAAACACGAATGCCCCCTACAGGTAATAAAGGCCATTTTCACAGCTTGCCACGCGCAGTGGCAGCAAGTTGCAGGATCCCTTTTCTCGAAACGTGCATTTTTAATGGCCAGATCTGTAGATGTGAACAGCTGACACATCACTACGAGTCCTGAACAGCAGGTGTCAAATAGGTGTTACATATTCAATTTACCTATCGTGAAATTGTGTTGCATGCACAGAAGGACTATATTCAACAAGAATATAGAGAATAGGAATTCTAAGAATAGTAATAAACCATGATTTTGTTATTTAATTTTAAAATAGAAATAAATAAACCAAGTTATTGCATTATGTTTCAAGCCATCCCTAATTTACAAAGTCAGATTTAATTGCTGCCATAAATAATTTCTGGTTACATGCCTTTTACAGAAAAGGAATAAAATAAATAAAAACATACAGTGGGGGAAATAAGTATTTGATCAGCTTTTCCAAGTTTGCCCACTTACAAAGAAATGAAGGGTCCATAATTTTTATCATAGATTTATGGTAAAGGATTGAGACAGAATATCAACCAAAAATCCAGAAAAAGCACACAATACAAATGTTATAAATTAAGTTGCATTTCGATAAGGGAAATAAGTATTTGAGCCCCTACCAACCAACAATATTTCTGCCTCTCATAGACTGGTTATGTGCTCTTGTGGTACACATATTAATTTAAGAAGGTGCTCCTAACAACAATGTGGTATGTGTAAAAGCCACCTGTCCACAAAATCTCTATCTTCCATTTAAACCTCACCACCATCAGCAAGACCAAAGAGCTATGAAAGCAAGTTTAGACCTGCACAAGCCTGGAATGGGCTACAAGACCATGAGCTAGAAGCTTGGTACCATTTACAAATGGTAGAAATACAAAGTAACCATTAACGGCCCTATATGCAAGATTTCACCTCATGGAGTAAAAATAATTATGAGAAAAATGAGGAACCAGCCCAGGACTACACAGAAGGAGCTTGTGAATGATCTCAAGGCAGTTGGGAGCACAGTCACCAAACAAACCATTGGTAACACAATACGCCTGCATGGATTGAAATCCTTTAGCGCAGCAAGGCTTTCCTTCCTCAAGAAGACACGTGTACAGATTCAGTTCATATTTGCCAATGAACAAAAAAAGATTGGGATAAACTGCTGTGGTCAGATGAGACCAAAATTTAGCTTTTTGTAATTCAATTCAATTCAATTTTATTTATATAGCGCTTTTAACAATGGTCATTGTCTCAAAGCAGCTTCACAAAGATGAAAAAGAATTCACAAAACAACAAAAAAATAAATAAAATAAATAATAATAATAATAATAATTTGTGTATGTGTGAGAAAAATGTGTCTAGATAATAACGAGATAAATGAATGAAATTTCTCTGATGAGCAAGCCAAGGGTGACGGCGACAGTGGCAAGGAAAAACTTCCTGAGATGGTAATAGGAAGAAACCTTGAGAGGAACCAGACTCAACAGGGAACCCATCCTCATTTGGGTGATAACAGATAGAGATGATATAACACCATGTGTGTTATGCAGTTGAAAGTACAGTACAATATAACAGAAATTCTTTAAATTAACATGAAGTCCAGTTCAACATAGGGATGAGTCAGTAGATGCAGAGGGCAGATGGGATCTGGATCACTGGGAGCACAGGAGCAGGATGTGTAGCTCCAACCATAATATGGCAGAATTCAGCTGGAGCTGGTCCTTCTCTGGATGCCTCAGGATCCTCGCAGGGTTTGCCTTTGTCTACTGAAGCTGGTACAATCTCCAGATGCCTCGGGATGGGTAGAAAAGTACAGAACAGATGGAGAGAATTAGCGTAGTTGCCATTCAGGATAGATGTACTGGACTATGAGGTTATGAGATGAGTCACACGTATGCCAGATTAAAGAGATGCGTCTTGAGTCTACTTTTAAACTGGGAAACCGTCTCTGAGCCCCGAACACTGTCTGGAAGGCTATTCCAAAGTTTTGGAGCTAAATATGAAAAGGCCCTACCCCCTTTTGTAGATTTTGAAATTCTGGGAATTACAAGAAGTCCGGAGTTTTGTGATCTTAAGGAGCGTGGTGGATTATAGCGTTTCAGAAGACTGGTTAGGTATGTGGGAGCTAAACCATTTAAAGCCTTGTATGCAAGTAATACTATTTTGTAATTAATTCTAAACTAAACAGGTAGCCAGTGCAGGGATGATAATATTGGGGTTATATGATCATATTTTCTGGATCTGGTGAGAACCCTGGCGGCTGCATTTTGGACTAACTGAAGCTTGTTTATTGAGGATGCAGGACAACCACCTAGTAATGCATTAAAATAGTCCAGTCTGGAGGTCATGAATGCATGAACTAGCTTTTCTGCATCAGATACGGATAAGATGCTCCTAAGTTTGGCGATATTTCTAAGATGGAAAAAGGCTGTTTTTGTGATATTGGAAATATGATTTTCAAAGGACAAGTTACTGTCTATTATTACGCCCAGGTCTTTTACTGTTGAGCTAGTAGTAACCGTACATCCTTCTAAACGCAGGCTGAATTGTGAAAGCTGTTGTGTGCTGGTTTTTGGGCCAATGAGTAATATCTCTGTCTTGTCTGAGTTTAGTAAAAGGAAGTTATTGGTCATCCAATTATTTTATGTCCTGGACACATTCGGTTAATCTAGACAATTTAGGTATTTCGTCTGGTTTTGTTGAGATATATAATTGGGTATCATCAGCATAACAATGGAAACTAATCCCATGTCTTCTAATGATGTTACCCAAGGGAAGCATGTATATTGAGAACAGCAGAGGTCCTAAAACTGACCCTTGTGGGACCCCATATTTCACTGGCATTACACCAGACAGTTCTCCATTTAGATCTACAAAATGGTATCGATCAGACAGGTAGGATCTAAACCATTTTAATGCCTGTCCCTGAATACCTATGTGATTTTGTAAGCGATCTATGAGAATATTATGATCTATAGTGTCGAATGCAGCACTAAGATCAAGCAAGCATTGAGGTGCAGCCTTGGTCCGAAGCTAAAAACAAGTCGTTTGCAATCTTAACTAGTGCAGTTTCTGTACTATGATGGGGCCTGAAACCTGATTGAAATTCTTCAAGGATATTGCTTTCCTGCAAAAATGTGCATATTTGAGCTGATACTACTTTTTCTAATATTTTTGATATAAAGGGGAGGTTTGAAATCGGTCTATAATTTATTTAATTTGCGTCCAAATTAGATTTTTTAAGAAGCGGCTTAATAACTGCCAACTTGAACGGTTTAGGGACGTGACCTAGATATAATGAGGAATTAATAATGTTTAAAAGTGGCTCTCCAACCGTATGCATCACTTCTTTCAAAAATCTGGTTGGGATTGGATCTAACAGGCATGTTGCCGAATTAGCTAAGGTGATAAGTTTATAAAGCTCTTCCTGTCCTACACCTGTAAAGCACTGAAAAACTAAATGTGAAACTTTAGGCTGAACTAGATCATAAGATGCTATTAGAGGTTGAACTTCCGTTATTTTCTTCCTTATGCTATCGATTTTTTTCATTAAAGAAGTCCATAAAATCTTCACTACTAAAATGTTGTGGAGTACTCTCTGCAGGCATCTTAGGTTTTGTTAGGCGGGCTACTGTACTAAATAAGAACTTGGGATTGTTTTGGTTTCTTGCTATCAGTTGGCTAAGATGCTCGGTCCTAGCAGTTTTTAGAGCCTGTCTATAGCTGCACATACTGCCTTTAAACGCAATTCGAAAAACTTCTAATTTAGTTTTTCTCCATTTTCGCTCGAGGTTACGGGTTGCTTTCTTTAGGGCGCGAGTATGATTATTGTACCAAGGAGCAAGTGTTTTATCTCTGACCTTTTTTAATCTGATGGGAGCAACAGTGTCTAATGTACTGGTAAAAATAGTACCCATGCTGCTAGTTATTTCATCCAGATTGTCTGCATTTTGGGGTCTAATAAGAATTTGAGACAGATCCGGCAGATTACTCGTGAATCTGTCTTTAGTAGTCGGATTCATATTTCTAACAAATCGATAACGTGGGGAGACACAGCTAATCTGTTCTATGGGTAGAGTATATATCAGGAGGTGATGATCTGTTATATCATTACTTTGAGGTAAAATCTCTATATTAGAGAGATCTATACCATGAGATATAATTAAATCTAGCGTATGATTACAGCGGTGAGTTGATTCATTTATATTTTGTTTAACCCCAAAGGAATATAATAAGTCCATAAATGCGAGGGCTAAAGCGTCGTTAGCATCATCTACATGAATGTTAAAGTCTCCTACTATCAACACTTTGTCTAAGTTAACAATTAGGTCTGATAGCAGATGTCCAAATTCTTTAAGAAAATCGGCATATGGCCCTGGGGGTCTGTACACGGTGGCCATTGTAAAATATAGCGCGGGTTTATTATGTATTTCATTAAGTGCAACATTAATGACGAGCACTTCAAATGAGTTAAACCTGGTCCTCATTTTCTGAGTAACAGTGAGTACATCATTGTAGATAGTGGCGACACCACCACCACGACCAGTTAGACGGGGCTCGTGCTTATAAAAATATCCTGACGGAGTAGACTCATTCAGACTAATATATTCATTTGGTTTAAGCCAGGTTTCGGTGAGGCAGAGTGCATCAAGGCAATAATCCGAGACCATTTCATTAACAATAAGTGCTTTAGGCGCAAGGGATCTAATGTTGAGAAGTCCAAACTTTATAGGTAGATTTCGATTGCTTATTTGGCTTTTTTCTGGTTTAATGGTTACCAGATTGTTTTGGCTGGATTTAACGAATTTATTCTTTTTTCTCACTATTTGGGGAACAGACACAGTTTCTATAGTACAAGCTATGTGTGTGCATCTATTAGTATGGTGGGTTGTATTGTGGGTGATATCTAAAGAATCTGAGGTATGACTTACCGCCAGTCAGATGGTTCGTAATGTCCTGGAGATGTTGTCTGAAAGGACTGCTGCTCCAGCTCTGCTAGGGTGTAGGCCATCTGTGTGGTAGAGCCTAGGACGCTCCCAGAAAACATTCCAGTTATCAACAAAGGGTAATCTCTGTTGTTGACACCAAGATTGTAACCATTCATTAAAGGCAAATAATCTACTGAACCTCTCGATTCCTCTCTGAAATGTCGGAAGTGGTCCAGATACGATGATCTTTGTCGTGGGTGATGTGCTGCGGACCTTCTCAACCAGGCTCCTGAAGTCCTGCTTTAGGATCTCCGTCTGCCTCAGCCTGATGTCGTTCGTACCAGCATGAAGAACCACAGCTGGAATGTTCTTCCTCAGGGCCGCAGGCACCTGTGCAGCAACATCAACAACACGTGCACCAGGTAAACAGCGAGTGTACGCCTTACCTTTAGCCGTGGTAGCACGCACGTGCCGGACGATGGAGTCTCCGATGACCAGCGCGTCGTGTGCCGTCTCGCGGAGAGGAGCGAAGCGGTTTCGGGTCGAGATTTCGAAGACTGGTGGTGGCGGAGGAGGAGAGGTCCTCGCCCGGGGCTTGGCGCGCGTCTTCCGCTGCTGCAGTATCCAGGCCTCGTGGTATCCCGGCGCCGGGGTGAAGGAAAGCTGGGCGGGCTGCGTCCTCGGTGCGTTGGACCTGGGCAGAGAAGCACGCGGGGTTGAGGTTGTAGGAGAATTTTCCCGCTGAGAATTTACCTGGGACAGGTGAGCGTCGGTCCGCGACGATTCCAGCATGGCTTTCCGCTGCTGTAGCCGGGCCAACTTCACCTGTAGGTCGCGGATCAGCTTCTCCACGGCCTCCAGCTCCAAGTCCACCGAGTGCAGCTCGAGTGTCTCCTCACCTGCACACAGGGGCAGAGACCCAACCAACATGGTGTATAGAAACGGAGATAACCGGTGTGAAAGAGCGTAAACAAACTTGTGGTAGCCGGACTAATAAATAATGTTATCGTCAAAAGATGAACCAAAACTCAGTGTATACTTGCCTGACAAACATGAAAAAAATTTATACTTATAGAAAGTGAAATGTCTGCTTTGATATAAAGTAATGTAATACAAATTTTAGACTATGTAAATCATATGAAAAATTAATTATAGGCGCATCTACTGCTGCAAAGACGATGAGATGACATGATCACCTTCACCACTATAGCCGAATGTATAGGTGAGAACAGCTGATTCACACCTGGGAAGGGGTGAATTATTTGCATTTAAATGTTGTCTGACATTGTAAAGCACACACTAAAAGAACAACTCCCTAATCCTTGCATAAATATTATTTAGTACAACAAAATTCCTCTGCGCTCTGGAATACTTGCATGCCTGTGGTTAAGTGCTAATTAGACTATTTAGGAGATTAAACATGAGAAAGTAAACAACCGTTGCCCACGTTTATAAAAGCATTTTTATTTAGACTATAAAAAATAATCCTGCATCTATTTTAAGGGGTGCCAGCTGCCACAGCTGATACAAATCTTATAACACCCACATGACATGAAACATTGCCTTTATTTATTTTACTATTCTAACTATTACTGTTTCAACTATTTCAAAATAATATTAAAAGCAAGAACAAAACTTAAAAAAAAAAACTGTTACTGAAAAAACTGTTGCCCTTTAAAATTTTACAGATGAAGATTCATGTCCATCAATCTGATACAGTATGCTGGAAAAACTTCAAGGTGGGAAGACACTGCTTTGTGTAGTTCAAAGACAAGAAAACCTTATAAAAACATCAACAGCCCCCACCAAAAAGTCTCAAATGCAAAGTACAGGATGTGTCACACAGCCGCAATATATTATCACTTATTTCTTATTTGCATTTGCAAATTTAGGCAAAGTAAATGTATACCTTAATGTCTAGCCTTTAGATTATATCATGTGTAACTGCGCTTGACTGTGCTTTCTCCATTCAGTATTATTATTATTAGTAGTAGTAGTGCACCGAATTTATTATTGATATTATTCTTATTATTATTGTAATGCACCCGCGCGTGTGTGCAAAAAGACTACAAAGATATATGATATGTTAGCCTAAAACATTCTTGTTTTATTGTGTTAATGCGCTTTAAATATACACTAACCAATAAACACCGTCTTGTGCAAAGTAAAAGTGAGTTGCGCATGCAGCATTTTGATCAAAAGGCTGATAAACGCGTGTGCAGATATGAGCAGATTTATCGATAAAACAACAGACATGAAATGAAAAAAAAAAAAAAAAATATGTACTACCCTCTGAATACAACGCGACAGCACGCAGAATCCCCGGGCTTTGACTGCACTTTCTCAATTCATTAGTACTGTAGTAGTACACTAAAAAATGCTGGGTTTCTGTAAACACATTGTTGGGTTGTTTATGCTGGGTCAAAATTCTGTTATTTCAGGTACTTTAATCACACTGTTGGGTGGCTTTTGCTATGAATAGTAAAAGTGCTCCATAATTAAACTCAATGCAAAAAAAAATTTAAATTAAAAAAAGAAACTTCTCCGTTTTGTCCCTAGACCTTTGGTTCTGGTGTTTATGCAGTAAACCCATGGGTGAACACGATGATTTAAGAATTTAATTAAACACGAAAATATATATATATATATATATATATATATATATATATATATATATATATATATGTGTGTGCATCAGAAAGGAGAGACTCTTGGGCTTGGTGGAGGGATCCAAAAGCACGTGCAGAAGCAGCACGTGAGTGGCTTTGGTCGAGCTTTGTACGTACGTGGCTGTGGCAGCAGATGCGTGAACTCGGAGCCGTGAAATCCGTATGCGTATCGTCGATGCCGAGACGTAAGGATAAGCCGTAGTCGGGTGAGCGTGAGCGTGGGTCTGAGCCATGAAATCTGTCTGCGTAGCGTCAATGCTGAGACGTGAGGATAAGCCGTAGTCGAGTAAGCATTAACGTGGGTCTAAGCAGTGAAATCCGTCAGCGTGGTGTCAGTGCCGAGTCGCGAAGCTGGGCCGTAGTCGAGAAAACGAAAGCGAAAGTTCAAAGCCGTTAAATCCAAGAGTAGCAATAAATCCAGACGTGAGACGAGAGGTGGACAATTTATGATGCGTCGTAGGAAAACGCGAATCGTGGGGTGAATCCGCCGCATGGACGAGGGGAGTAGAAGTCGGACTGCACACGGGTTAATTATCCTGGTGATAGTGAAGGGTCCGTTGAACTGGGGGGAGAGCTTGCGTGAAAGAGTATTTAAGGGAATGTCCTTCGTGGCGAGCATGACTCGATCTCCTACCTGGTATCTGGGGGCCTCGGTGTGGTGGCGTTCCGCCTTGTAGCAGAGTTCGTCTAGCGCGTAGCCACGTTTGCTTGCAGCAGCGGACGAAGTGTTGGGCTGATGGACTCTCCACTTCTAGTTCCTGGGCTGGGAAGAGTGGAGGTTGGTAGCCTAAGCAGCACTGGAACGGGGTCAAGCCTGTCGACGAAGAGGTCAGAGAGTTGTGGGCAACTCGACCCAAGGGAGAAATTTGATTCAGGTGGTCGAGTCCAGAGTAGTCATACAGCAGAGGGAAACCTCTAGTGCTTGGTTCATTTGCTCGGTTTGTCTATTAGACTGAGGATAAAACCCAGACGACAGACTTGGGGTCGCCCCGACAAGTCTACAGAACGCGCCCCAAAAGCGAGAGGTGAACTGGAAACCTCGATCCGAGACGACGTCTGTTGGAAGGCCATGGAGGCGAAATACGTGAAGGACTAACTGCTCCGCAGTCTCCTTGACTATAGTCATAATGCAGGTGTTGCCATCGGACGAGGGCAGGCCAGTGACGAAGTCAACGGCAATATGGGACCAAGGACGGCCCATAGAGGGGGGTTGAAGTCTGTCTTCCATTTGTCCCCCTTCCTGATGCGGACCAGGTGATAAGCGTTCTGTAGATCTAACTTGGTGAAGATGCCAGCCCCCTGAAGAAGTTCAAAGGCGGTGGTCATGAGTGAAAGTGGGTACTGGTTCTTTACGGTGATCTCGTTGAGGCCCCTATAATCGATACAGGGGCGTAGGGACCCATCTTTCTTTTTCACAAAAAAAAAATCCTGCCCCCTGCTGGAGAGAAGGACAGGTGGATGATACCAGCGGCGAGGACTTCTGTGATGTAGGTGTCCATGACACCTCTCTCTTGGTGGGTTAGCGAGTATAAGCGACCCTTCTGGGGTGATGAACCTGGGAGAAGGTCAATAGGGCAGTCACATGGTCGATGTGTTGGAAGCGACATGGCCCGGGTCTTGCTGGAGACCTGCTTGAGACCATGATACTCAGTGGGGACATTGAAAATATCCAGAGTCTCCTCAGGTTTGGCTGGGGTGAGGATTGCGTGGTGTGCGGAGCAGAGGCATGATGTGGCACAGGAGGGGCTCCAACCTGTGATGACCAGCTTGGTACAGTCTATCTGGGGGCCATGGAGAGTTAACCAGGGGATGCCCAGGACCAGGGCGGCATGAAATTTCCTTATCACAAACAAAAAGATCTCCTCAGAATGATTTCCGGACGACCTTAGAGTGAGCGGAAGCATTCTGAGCGTGATGAAAGGGAGGGAGCTCCCATCTAAGGCCTGGACTGCCAGTGGAGTGCTCAGGGGTGTGCAGGGAATCCTGAGAGCCCTGACAGTAGCGGCGCTGATAAGGTCGAGAGCCTGAATGGAGTGGGCTTGGCCATTCACGATTAGCATTACAGACAGCAGGGGGTGATGTTCTGGGAGTCTTTCAGGAGGAACGTCATTTAGGGCTCCCAGTCTGACTAGAGGGCGTTTCCTTTTACCGAGCAGTTCCGGAGGATGTGAGCGGAACTACCGCAGTAGAAACAGGCTGGGGATGGGGAGATGGGGGAGAAGATTGGCAAAGTGCTTTGGGAGGAGCTGATCTCCTAGCGGGGGTGACCTTCAGGTAGGGCGTCTAGAACGAAGACGTGAGTCAATCCTCCCCGCGAGATCCATAAGTTTGTGGAGGTCAGAAAGAAGTTCGCAGGTGACTAGCTCGTCCTTGTTCGTGGGTGACTAGCTCGACTAGCTGAGTCTCCCAGTGAGGAGCGTGATCACGTAGGCCTCGCGGGGGCTCTGTGGTTATGCCTTGAGCTGTAGGCATCTGGAGGTGCTGCACGCGGGCCGTGACATCAGCTAGCGTCTGCCTGGTGGTGGCGAGCTCCTCCTGGTGTTTTCCAAGGAGCGCGCCTTGGTTCTCCAGTGCTTGTCTCATTCTGTCCAAACCTGCTGGATCCATGTTGGCTGGATTATTCTGTCAGGAAGGAGAGACTCTTGGGCTTGGTGGAGGGATCCAGGAGCAGGTGCAGAAGCATCACGCGAGTGGCTTTGGTCAAGCTTCGTACGGGTGTGGCTGTGTCAGCAGGTGCGCAAACTTGGAACTGTGAAATCCGTATGCGTAGTGTCGATGCCGAGACGTGAGGATAAGCCGTAGTCGGGTGAGCGTGTGTCTGAGCCGTGAAATCCATCTGCGTAGCGTCAACGCTGAGACGTGAGGATAAGCCGTAGCTGAGTGAGCGTGGGTCTGAGCCTTGAAATCCTTCAGTGCCGAGTCACGAAGCTGGGCCGTAGTCGGGAAAATGAAAGCAAAAGTTTAAAGCCGTTAAATCCAAGAGTAGTAATAAATCCAGACGTGAGATGAGAGGCAAAAACAAGAAACAAAGCGAGGTCGGTAATGTAAAAAGAATCCTGAACTGAACGCGAGAAAACCGCGGCGAAAACACACAATAATCCAGCGGCGAGACAACGCGCTGCGCTTCCTTATAAGCTGGATGTAATCAGCGCCAGATGAAAAACCGGTGTGCAGGCAGGGCGGTGCGGGGGCGTGTTAGGAGCGATGACTGCGTGGGAAAACACGACTGCATGATGAGAAGTTTGACAGCGTGAGAAAGGAAATGTCAAATGAATAACGCAGTCTTGCGTGACCAGTATATATATATATATATATATATATATATATATATATATACACTGAACAAAAATATAAACGCAACACTTTTGTTTTTGCGCCCATTTTTAATGAGAGGAACTCAAAGATATGAAACATTTTCTACATAAACAAAATAACCATATCTCTCAAATATTGTTTAAAATCTGTCAAAATCCGTTACGATGAAAAACTGGAGTCAAGTCGAGACCCCAATGAGGACACATTATAACACCATGTTATGGTGTCCTCCGAACACACACACACACACACATACTATGATATTCTGCAATCTCATTTTTCAAAAGGCTGTTGTTTACTTCTACTGGTTCTGGACCACGCTGAAATTGGTTTAAAGTTGCGCAAGCGCTGGAGCAAGCTATAGCTCCGTGCGGCGTCCACCAGTGAAGCGATCTGCAGCTACGCCTTCCTTCCTACAACAACGCCGTTAACCCCACACATTCCTTGCCCAAGTAGAGCTAGCCGCCGACTTCGCGGGCTGGTCCTCACCGAAAATAAGGCTCTCTCGCTAGAGGGCGACTCACTCTGGGCGCTGGAAGACCTCCGGACCGATAAGCGGAAGGACTGGGCAAAGCTATGGGAGTCGCTCCTCTTCCGGTTCGGCGCGGGTGACTGTTAGGAGGCAGCGTGCGAGAAGCTAGCGGTCCGCGAGCAACGCGCTTCCGAGCCACTGGGGGCGTTCGCCACGTATTAAAGATGTCTCGCGCGCCGGGGCTATCCGAAGTTCGAGCAAGACAAGCGGGAAGAGCTAGCTTGTCGCGCATTTGTCCAGGGACTCCGACCGCCGCAGCTCCGCGAGCACATCAGGTTAGCAGCACCAGCTTCCCTTTCTGAGGCGCTGCGCGAGGCTGAGCGCAGCTAGACGACGAGCAAGTCTCAGAGGTTTCGCGGCGATGCCGAGGCATGGGACCTCGAGACTACCGTTGCAACATTCTCAGGCCTGAGGGACAGCGTACTTCAGCAGCCGCTAAACTAGCGCCGGGGGGCGCTAAGGGGAAGCCGCCTCCCACAACTGTTCTTGCTCCCCAACTGGTGGATTCAACTTCCGTTCGGGACGTGTAGGACATCGCGCTGGAATTTACGTCAACTGTGTGCTGGACAGCGTCTTACTACGCACGCTCGTGGACACCGGCTCCACTGTTTCGCTGCTGTGCTCTGGATTACTGGGGCAAAGCAAGCGTGTTTGCAGACAGCCTGATCCCGCCTTCTAGATTAGCTAACTAGCATGCTTCTAGCCATAGCCCCTTTGTGTCTCTAGCCTTTCTGTATTTCCTGCCTCCCTAGTTTCCCAGTGAGCCTAGCCTTTAAGTGTCCCCTAGCCTAGCCACTGGGTATCCTTAGTCTCTGTGTTTCTGTGCCCCAATTCCCTAGTATGTGTTGAGCTATTAGGTGTAGCTTAGTGCATGTTGGGCTAAAGACATGCTTAGCTAGGTGAGGTGCCCTTAACCATGTTTATCTAAAAGCCATGTCAAGCTGATTGCCATGTCTTTAGCTTTAGTCTCGCCTCTCCGTGTCTCCTTTTTCGCCCCTCTCTCTCTCGTGTCTCCCTTCTCGCCTCTCTCTCTCGTGTCTCCCTTCTAACCTTGTGGTGTTCTGTTTCAGCTCCCCGCGTAGTTTGTGTGTCCTGTCGCGTGTTTTGTCCGTCTGCCTGTGTTTTGCCACAGGATGTGTTAGGCACCCTTCAGCCGGTGTTTCGCTACCAATCTTAAACGTAGTGTAACAGGCATTAGTGCCTGTTGGTGTCCCTTTGTCTGTGTCCTGTCAGAGAGCCCATGTTTAACCCAATGCTATTAAGTATTGTTTGAGTTGTTTGTTCCTTTGTTTTTGTGTCTTTATTATTTCTGTGACAACCCTTATTAAAAGACTCTTTTGTTAAACTATCCCTCTGCCTTTATGCCTGCTCTCTCCGCCCACGGCGATCAACATCCACCAATACACCCGTTCGTGACAGTGTACACAAATGTTTTTTTGGGCCTCACTTCATTACCACAGTGTACCTCCATTTCTCCCACCTCTTTTGAGGTACGTGCGGCAAACTGACACATGGTATTGATGCTTTTACAAATTGTCTCCACTTGCTTTTTATTGTTGGAGGTAGGAGTAGGGTGAAATTTTACTTAAATTATTATTTTTTTTTATTTATTTAAATTATTTACCCCCTCCCTTGCAAGCAAAAAGCTCTCATTCTCTCTCTCCAGTTTTACTTTCTTTTTGAAGTCATTTTAATCAGATTATGACAGTCTTGCATAGCTGTATTATAGGGCTTTAAACAGTTGTGATTTGAGCAGTCTGATCAGGATGACATTCTGCATCCGAGTCGCACGTCTATAAATTTTGTCTGTGTGCATTAAGCTTTCACACAACTGCCACTGATTTCAGCATTTCATGTTTTTACTATTTTAAACAATAAACAATTTAAACTACAATACCCACTATAACATGCAGCCTAGTTTGCTGCTCTTAAAGAGTGATGTCACATGCTTTCAAAGTAGGTTGCAGTGGGTGTTGTAGTTTTAAATGGTGGAAAAGCGAAATGATTAAATCAACATCAGTTGTGTAAAAGCATCGTGCTCATCAGACAGTTTAGTTTGCAGAGAAGGAAGTAAAATGTAAAGAAATAATTAAGGGTAGGCAGAATTTTACTCAACCTTTTACCAAGGTAAAAAGTAAGTAGTCAATTTCTGAAAGCCTCAATGCCACCTGTTAGTTTGCTGCATGTACCCCTGATTAGTGTGAAACATGTGAATACACTGTAATAAAGTCCTGCGTATGACAAAAAATGCCAAGAAACGGTGATTGTAAGGGTCCGCCACTAGAGGTCACTGTTTTTCATTTTGTAGTTTTTTGTTGGCTGACTCAGTTTCCCAGCAGGCACCTCGGTCAGGTGATGCGAGTGCACACCTGAACCGAGGTAGCCATCAATCCATCTCTATAAATAGCTGTTTAGACTGGGAAACTGGGTCGAGCATTTTTGGTATCACCACTGTCACTTGTGTGGGCATTTAGTTTTAGTTTGTTTTTGTTCTTTGTTTAGTTTATTTTGATTTTAGTTGTGTTGACTTGGGCTCTCTTATTGGCAATGTTTCTGTGTATGTTTTGTGTGTCTGTGTTAGTGGAGCTGATTCAGTCCAAATGTATGTAAGTACTGTGGTTGTTGTCCTCCTGTGTTCTTGTGTGTTTAGCTAGAGTCAGGTAAGTAGTTAGGTGTGTGTTTGGCTAGGAGCGTGTTTAGCTAAAATCTATGTTGAGTTACAGTAACTAGCATGCTTCTAGCCATAGCCCCTTTGTGTCTCTAGCTGTCCTGTGTTTCCTATCCCCCTAGTGTCCCAGAGAGCCTAGCTTTGGAGTACCGACTAGCTTGTTAGTGCCGCCTCGCTTAGTCTTGGAGGGCCGCCTCGCCTAGCCACTGGGTATCCTCTGTCTGAGTTTCTGTGCCCCCATTCCCTAGTGTGTGTTAAGCTATTAGGTAAGTGTAGCTTGGTGCATGTTGGGGCTAAAGAGATGCTTAGCTAGGTGTATGTGTAGCTAACTGCCATGGTTAAGCACAGCTTAACCATGTTTAGCTAAAAGCCATGCCTAGTTGATTGCCATGTCTTTAGCCCCCGTCCCGTCTCTCTCTTGGTCTCTCGTTTCTAGTCTCTACGTGTCTCCCCTTCTCTCTAGTGTCTCCCTCTAGTGTCCAGTTTCAGCTCCACGCATAGTTTGTGTGTCCTGTTATGTCTTTGTCCTTCTCCTGCCTGTGTCTCGCCGCAGGACGTGTGTTTGTCCTCCAGTCTGTGTCTTGCCAGAGAGCCCCTGTTAGCACAGAGTTAAGTATTGTTTGAGTTTGTTTGTTCCTTAGTTTGTGTCTTTATTTATACTATGAGTTTAACCATCATTAAAAGACTCTTTTTTTTGATTACACAACCCCTCTGCCTCTATGCCTGCTTCTTCCGCCCACGGCGTTCAACACCTGCCACTACACCCCGTTCGTGACAGTGATGTACACTCAAATAATTTAATATGTATATTGTGTAATTAAGTATATATAGTATATATATGAATATAATTGGATTTATATACTTATAATGATGCCCTGAACTCAATAAATGCAGCTTGTTTTTCTTTGATTTTGCATTATATAGTGGGAATGTATGAATCTGTGGAGTTTAATTTATTACTTCTGACACTGCCGTCTGTGTCACTGTTTCAAAGCTGCATCTTTGCTGTTACTAAAAAAACAGGAGCAGAGACAGCATACAGCATGACCGAATTTGCAAAGTAAAGGTATTGTGTAGGTAGCAAAGGCTGTCCTCTGAATTAACAATTTTTGCAAACCTTTACAGGTGCTGATCTACTTGTATTATAGTCCATCCATGTTCGCTTCACTGAGCCAAAGAGCACCTTAACCAAAAGCCCCCAGGCACACACATGTGGTTGTGTGTTAGAAGTGCCAAACAACTACGGATCATACCTTGAGCTTGCTGAAGATTTTACAAGTGTACTTGATGCCAATGTGTGGGTAATGGACAGTATTTAGAAGTAAGTTTCAGGTGCACGGTACATTTACATTCATTCATTATTTATCTATTTTTACTTTGACCAATTTTTACCCAAGTGTGTTTATATTCATATGCATTTGCTTTTCTTTTCCCTAGGTTTTAGGACTCCAAACATAATGTTGACTGGGACATCCCAATTTTTGGATTAATAAATACTATTGGACTACTTTTAATATTATGATAATGGTGTTTCACATTATTTGATTTCTTATCTAAGTGAAATAAGGTTTACAAATAGTGTTTTTCTTTACTGAATAATTACATTTGGGGAATTTTATTTGCACATCAATATCTAAATATAATGTTTGATACATTTGATGGAGGGTCTTTTAAATTTAAATTGATATAGGGCAAAATAAATTTGACCAAACTGCATTAATTTAACAGAATAAGATATAATCCGACAACATATGGTTTGGAATGAATTAGGATTATTTTACGTTCTCACAATTTGACTAAAATCTTTTTTTTATGTTCATAAATAGAAACAAATATAGTTTTCTATTATTGGTTTCAGCTCAAATGATAATATACAGTAATAACACTTTACTTGAACAAGGACAGTTCATTATATAACAGTTTATTATATAATATATTTTATTTATATTATAATTACTATATAATAATAAGTGTTACATAATACTGAAACAAGCATTCTAGTATTTGGGTTTCAATTATGGACGCGTTATTATGAATTTTATTTTTCTGGAATAGGGTATTTTTTACAACATACCTACAGTAAGTATTTCAGAACAAGTAGGATTTTTTTGTCTCTTTACTCTTCAGTTACAGTTGTTGTGATAAATACGATGCACTTGTTTTTGTTGTTTGTTATTTTAAAGTGTTTAACTAAGTTTACTATTTTTGTAGTGAATTCTACTGTACATTTCTAAACAGAAGTTAGTAATTATTTGAGTAACTCCCAACACTTCAATGTAGTTATTAATGTTCATGTATCTATAATGTTTAAAAAAAACTTTTACAGAAAACATTAATGGGTTATGTTTTATATTAAATGCCTTAAAAAAATTGTTGTTACCCAAATTACTGTTTGTCTTTTGATAATTTTTGTTAGATTTGAACATTAATAAAATGCTGTTAAGCACCCTAATATAAAAACAGTGACCTGCTTTCACATTTAATTCTAATAGTTTTATTGTTGCTTATCAAAGCATAGCACTTGTGAAACATAAAAAAAAAAAGAATTTATAGAAACCATAACCACATGACTTGAAGTTGTAAAAGGTTGTCTACTTTTATCTGAACAACTTCCTAAGTCAGAGTAGTGTGGCGTCACAGATTTGGCGTCAGTCTGTCAAAGTCACATGGGTTAAGATAATTATCTGTGTGAAACTGCCTCAGAGGGATGTTGGTACTGATTTTTAAGAGGCTCATCTGTGGTTTTGCAGACTATAGGGCCAAAATATTTCTATCTTCATACCTCTGAGGGATCAATATGACAGTATTGTGTGTATACTGAAGCCAAAAATTTGTTATTTCTCTTAGACAACCTTTGACAGTAAGTGACAGAGCTCATAAACTTGTCGAGCTCAAACTGTAAATACTGATATGTATTTATTCTTAATTTTCTTCTCTCCTTCAATGATGATACTTTTTTGACTGTGCTTTCTCCATTCACTATTATTATTAGTAGTAGTAGTGCTCCGAATTTATTATTGTTATTATACTTATTATTATTGTTATGCATACAAAAATGTATATGTTACCCTTAAACAATATTGTTTTATTGTTTATGTGCTGTAAATATACACTAAACAATAAACACTGCCTTTTGCAAAATGAAAGTGAGTTGCGTATGTGGCTTTTTGCCCAATCAAAGGTTTAACGACAGTTTTCTGTCGGGTGGCCAGGAGGTAGAGCCACAACGCCGCTTTCTCCCTTTTTTTGACGACCTCCACAACGAATTAACTCGTTCTTGGAGTAAACCTTATTCATCCCGTATTTTTGTGATAAAAGCGTGCAAAGATATGAGCAGATTTATCGATAAAACTACAGACATGAAATGCAACAAACACAAAAATATATGATACTCGCTCAATACAATGCATCAGCACGCAGAATCCGTGGGCTATCTGTCGTTTAATTCTATAAATACATCGTTGGGTTGTTTATGCTGGGTTAAAATTCTGTGTTATTTCGGTTTCTTTAATCACACATTAAAGTACTGCATGATTAAACTTAATGCAAAAAACAGAAATAAAATGTCTTCATTTCCTCCCTTTTCCAGTGATTTTTGAAAGTTAGTTTAAACACAAATACACAGTATATATGCAAGTGACATTTTAAATTAAATCCAACATTTTAATCGTTAGTGATTGGTGCATAAGTATCAACTTGCACATTCTGTAATATTCCAATGTCATTCATATTCCTGTTGTTTTAGAGCTCTTTACTAAATAATTCGCTAGTTAGAAAGTAAGTAAGCAAATAAAAGATAAATGAATAAATAGCTTTAAATGGTACTTTAAAGTAGTAAAAGTACCCTAGCATGTGTTAAGAACTAACCTGAGGAGACCAGAAGACGTAGCTTTAGCGGTTAGCCCTTTGTAGCATGAATGGTAAACCCAAACGCGGAGTGACACGAATAGGCAGGATAATCACGCTATTTAGTCTAAGGACTCTCACAAATGGGGATCAAGGGAAAGACACAATCTAACCCGCGTCCTATAAACACACACTTAATATGAAAGCAAAACCAAGAAAGTGAGGTCCCTTTCAAAGGCTACACTCGATGCTGCGTGAAAACGCTATGGGAACATCTTTTCGTGTTGCCGGTTGTGAAGCATGTGTGTATCAAACACGCCAAATTTTGGCTTATATAACCTCGGTCGGGTGAGGTCATCTGATGAGACGCACCTGCAGGTTATAAATTGGAGTGACCTGGAAACATTCCTTAGATCTTTGTCTTCACCGACATTGTGGCTTTGCTGGTTGTCACAAGTATACTAATATATAAACAAATTAAAAGCAGAGTGTATAAAAAAAAAGTGTATAAACTTTAGAGTTTAGAGTAAGATGTCCCCCTCCATGCGAAAATTTCCTTTCGGAGGGCGATCCACACACTTTCTGCTTTGAATGTTTGGGTGAGAAGCACGCTCTCGAAGGGCTTAGAGGAGAGTGCGAAAACTGTGATCTTTTTCCCATGAAGGTGCTCTGTGCGCGCTTCGCATTCTTTAGAGAACCACGAGCCGCGCTGCACTCCTGGGGATCACAAGCCAATCTGGCCCAGGCACGCGAGACAGAGTCTCTTCTTTCTTTCGCCCTCTCCCCCGATCGCGAAGTCTCTCCTTGCACTTCACAAGCGCACTCCGGTGCTTCTCGTGAGTGTGTAGAAGAGACTCGTTCTCTTGCTTCTGTGGAAATGGAAGTAGCTACCTCAGAACGCTCCTCAAAGAATGATAGAGGGTACGAGGAGCTGCTTGAAGTTATAACACGTGAAGTCGAGCGACTGCACATTGATTGGCCACAGGAGCAATCTCACACTAAACGGTCAAAATTAAACGACAGATTTCTGTCGGGTGGCCAGGAGGTAGAGCCACAACGCCGCTCTCTCCCTTTTTTTTTGAAGACCTCCACAACGAATTAACTCGTTCTTGGAGTAAACCTTATTCATCCTGTATTTTTGTACGACCAACTTCGTTTTATGCGAACATCGTTGATGCAAATGCAGGAGGTTATATGGTGATGCCTCAGATAGAAGAGACGCTCGCGGGCTATCTCTCTCCTGGAACATCATCCTCATTAAAGAAGCCAACATTTCCCGCTAAGAACTTCTTCTACCCTGGTAGGAAAGGCGTTCCAAGCAGCAGGTCAGGCCGGCGCTTCTTTGCACACCATGGCGGTCTTGCAGGCGTACCAGGCTAATCTGCTGAAGGATTTGAGCAAGAGCGGCACTGTGAATAATAAAGCATTCACAGAATTATGCCGGACTACTGATTTGTCCCTTTGTGCGACTAAACAAAAGCCCGCGCTATCGGCCGTTCTATGGCCTGAAAGGCACCTATGGCTAAATTTGACAGGCATCAATGATAAGGATCGAACATTCCTCCTTGATGCCCCTGTCTCACCTTCTGGCCTATTCGGCGATGCTGGTAATTCCGAACTAGGTTTCGAGAGGCTAGGCTGTATAAACAGGGTTTTGGGAAATTTCTCCCATGCCGTGCTCAAGAGTCGAGGCCGTCGGCCACCCAGTCTCAACCAGATCTGATTCTTGCCAGACGAGAGGCACAGAAAGAGAGCGCTAGCAGCTGGGTACCCCCCCCATAAGGACTGGGGTATGGCTCACCGCCCCTCACAGGCCGCCTCTAAGAGATCAGATCGCCGCACTGTCTTCTTTTCTAAGAAGTAGTCCTGAAGCTTATACACCAGGACCATGGGGGTGACCCCGGGAAGGGGGGGGGGAAATTTTTTCATATAGAAGGTGCCCTCCCTAGCACCCCCAGGGGGTTGGTGTTTAGTCTCCGCCGCCTTTTGGTGTTTCGGACAATACCGGCCTCCAGCAGCACGTTAGTTCTTCGGTTATATCCTGCTGTACTCCAGGATGCCGAACCACTAACATCCCCCACCCCCCACCCCAATGCAGCTGAAGTGCTAAGAATTGTGCCCCTTTCGGAGAAACTTGCAGCATGGAAGCTAGTGCAAAGTATATCTCGATAGGTACTAAGCACTGTGGAAAGAAGCTACAGGATTCAGTTCTCACATCTCCGCGTTTCAACGGCGTGGTCTCCACTTTCGTGAAACCGGAAAGTGCGCATCTGCTCAAGAGGAACGGGGGGCTGCGTCCAATTTTAGGGACGGCTGAACCGCTTTCTAAAAATAAATAAATACAGCTTAAAAATGTTGGCTGTCAAAATGATTGCTCTCAAATCCTACCAAGCGATTGATTTGTGACAATCGATCTGAAAGACGCATATTTTCATATAGAAATATTGCCACAACACAGGAGGTTCCTGAGGTTCGCTTTCGAGGGTGAAGCTTACCAAAATCGGGTCCTTCCATTTGGTCTAGCTCTCTCACCTGCACATACACAAAATGCATGGATGTAGTTCTGGCTCTTATGACTCCACGGCATCCGTACTTTGAATTACATAGATGACTGGCTGGCCCAGTCTCAGTAGCTAGCGCTTCGACATCAGCATGTCGTTCTAGCTTATCTTTGTTTCTTAGGATTGAGACCCAACGCCACAAAAAGTGTGCTCTTTCCTGTTCAGAGGACAACATTTGGGTGGCACATGGGATTCGATCGTAAGTGGGCACAGCTGTCTCCCGCTCGTGTCGAATCCATTTCTCAACACCTCCAAGGAAATCATGCTAGACCAGAAAGAGACTGTTCACACTTTCAGAAATCTTAGCTCTCATAGCAGCTGTATCCACGATGACACCTTTGGGCCTCTGCACATGAGAGCATTTCAGTTGTGGCTAAGAACCAGGGGATTTCACTCTAGGGCCAATCCCCAAAAAAGGGTTACGCACCAGGGGCTTTGTAACCTTTCTATGTGGTTCAGACCCCGGTCTCTGACTTTGGGTCCCACTCTAAGTTCGTCTTAGTGTGCTTTAGTTTTCTTAATAGGATTCTTCTCCACTGGTAAGGTAGGTTTTTAACTTTTGTACTGTTTTTGAAAACACAATTAGTTCATAGTTTTTGCTGTTTGGTAGTGTTGATTGCAGTGTGATTGAAGTAGGTCTAAAGCAATTTGTTGTCAGGTAATTAATCAAGAGTAGTTTCAGGCTTCCTTAAGGTGTGAATTGTGGGCAGGACTTAGCTACATATATTGAAGGTATCTCCGCTTTATAAGCGGTTTATAAGAATATCCTGCAACAAAGGTAGTGCACAGAGAATTGACTCAAACTCTTGTTTACCAAGAAGTTACAAGTTTTTATAGACAGTTACCTCAGTCTAGCATGTGTCTTCAACCTATCTCTGTCAGTTCTCACAGACCAAGATGCTTTTACTCACACAGCAGAGGCAGATCTCCCAGAAACCTCATCTACCCTCCAGTACTGTCTCATTGCCCTGCACTGGTGGTAGGTGGGCTCTGGAACTGCCATCTGCTGTAAAGAAAGCAGACTTTATCTCTGCCCTAGCTACTCATTACTCTTTTGACTTTCTGGCACTAACTGAGACCTGGATATCTCCTCAGAACTCAGCTACACCGGCTGCCCTATCCTCTGCCTATGTACACTCCACGAGAAACTGGCAGAGGTGGTGGTACGGGTCTCCTGTTGTCCAAGAGATGGTCCTTCTCGCCTATCACCCTCTCATATCTCAGTTTTTAATCATTTAAATTTCATGCAGTTAAGGTAACCTCTCCAGTTAACCTCCACATCTTAGTTATTTACCATCCTCCTGGCTCTCTAGGAAACTTTCTAGATGAAATGGACATACTTCTTAGTCTTTTTCCTTCTGCTAACACTCCTCTCACTGTTCTAGGAGATTTCAACCTTTATTGATAAACTCCAATCCTCTTTCCTTCTCCCTCTCCTTAACTCCTTCCCTTTAACTCTAAACAGCTGCCCTCCTTCACACAAGGCAGGGAATTCTCTCGACCTTGTTTTCTGCCGCCCTTCCCCAGTCACAGATATCACTACTATTCCTCTTCAAAAATCTGATCATTACCTGGTATCCTTCACCATAACCCTTCCTATTCTATGTAAACCTAACCACCAAAATGTCTCTCTTACCCGCAAAAACCTTCACTCTGTCTCCCCTTCCTCTGTGTCTTCATACACCCTATCATTCCTCCCAGACCCAGACTCCTTCTCCTCTTTACCACTAGAGACTGCGACTGAAACTTTCCTTTCCTCTCTCTCCTCATCCATAGATCTCCTTTGCCCGCTGTCATTTAAACCAAGGAAGATGTCTTGTCCTGCTCCTTGGCTATCTGATGTACTGCGCAACAACAGGAGAGAATTAAGAACTGCGGAGAGAAGATGGAAGAAATCGCAACTTGATGCAGATCTCATCTCTTACCAGACTCTTCTTTCCAAATTCTCATGTGACGTGACTTCTGCCAAAACTACCTTCTTCAGACAAAAGTTGGAAGCCTCTGCACATGATCCTGGCAAACTCTACAACATCTCCTCACTACTCAACCCACCGACTCCTCCTGCCCCTTCCTCTCTGACTGCTGACGATTTTGCCACATTCTACGATGGGAAGATTGCAGCAATTCGCCAGTCATTCACTCTCAACCCAACTCCTACGGCAGAATCTCAGGACCTTTCCTTCCCTCCTTTAGCAGAATTCTCCAACCTGTCATCTGATGAGATTCAACAGATCATCTCGTCATCTAACCCCACCACCTGTTCATTAGACCCAATCCCTTCCACAATGCTCCAGGCCATCTCACGGGACCTCCTTCCCTTCACCACAGCCATCATCAACCATTCCATATCATCTGGTCATGTTCCTGCCGCTTTTAAGAAGTCGAGGGTTATTCCCATCCTCAAGAAACCCTGCCTGGACCCATCAGAAGTTAACAACTATCGCCCGGTATCACTGCTCTCTTTTATTTCCAAAATTCTTAAAAGAGCTGTTTATAATCAAATGTCTCTTTATCTCTCACAGAACAACCTTAATGATCCAAACCAATCTGGATTCAAAGTGGCACATTCCACAGAGACTGCCCTTCTGTCAGTCACTGAGAAGCTCCATGCTGCTAGATCTGCTAAACTGTCATCTGTCCTCATCCTCCTGGACCTGTCAGTTGCATTTGACATGGTGAACCACAAGCTTCTATTATCTATTCTTACAAGCCTTGAAATTTGTGGAACAGCGTGGCAATGGTTTGCTTCTTACCTTGAAGATAGGTCATATGAGGTAACATGGAGGGGATCTACATCTGCCCCACGTAGACTCTCTACTGGTGTCCCGCAGGGCTCAGCACTTGGTCCTCTTCTGTTCTCCCTCTATACCCGGTCTCTTGGTAAGGTTATATCATCGCATGGATTCTCATACCACTGTTATGCAGATGACACCCAACTTGTTCTCTCCTTTCCTCCCTCTGACACTCAGGTTTCCACCCGGATCTCAGCATGTCTGGCAGACATCTCATTCTGGATGGCTGCTTATCAGCTGAAGCTCAATCTCAGTAAAACCGAACTGTTGTTTATCCCTTGTGACTCATCCCCAGGTCAAGACATTGTGATATCCCTGCCCGCAATCTTGGGGTAACCGTGGACAATCATTTGTCATTTTCCCCACACATCGCTAACCTTACTCGCTCTTGTCGATTTCTTCTTTACAATATCAGAAGAATTTGCCTATTTCTTTCTTTACAGGCTACTCAGGTGCTTGTTCAGTCCCTTGTTATTTCAACAAGCACTCCAGTGCCTCCAGTACTGCTCGCCTCGTCCCACCATCTCTCAGCGATCGAGGGCGGCATTCATCCAGGCTCTTTTCTGTTCTAGCACCTAGGTGGTGGAATGAACTTCCTCTAGATGTCCGTACATCAGAGACTTTGACTATCTTTAAACGACGACTCAAGACTCGTCTGTTTCTCCAGTTCTGATTGGCCCATACGTGGCCCAGATTACGCCTTTATGCATTTTTTTCTGATAGCTCTGCTCCCGGGAATCTTGGCGAAGGTCCATCAACAGCATTTGCGCCTCTTAATGATAGCGCCCTGTTGGCCGACCAGAGTGTGGTTCTCGGATCTAGTATCCCTCCTCAACGGCTCACTATGGGTGATTCCAATGAGGTGGGATCTTCTGTCTCAGGCGCAGGGGAAAATATTTCATCCCCGGCCCGAGCTTTGGAACCTTCATGTTCGGCCCCTGAACAGGACCAACTAAGTCAAGCTGGTCTTCCAGCCAGCATAATTAAGACTATTCTAAGTGCAAGTGCTCCCTCCCCTAGAAGAGCTTATGCCATCAAATGGATGGTATTTGAAAGTTGGTGCATGACAAAGCAGGTAGACCCAGCCCACTGCCGAATTGTTTCAGTGCTGAAGTTATTGCAGGAAAAGTTGTCCTCTGGCTTGTGCCCTAGTACTCTCAAGATGTACGTAACTATTTCAGCCTGCTACGTCCTGATTGATGGGGTTACTGTGGGAAAACACCCTTTTAGTTAACCATTTCATTCGTGGAGCTAAACGGTTGAGGCCACCCACTAGAGCCACGGTCCCTTTTGTGGGTTTTATCTATCGTGCTCGGAGGTCCAATTGACACCCCCCTTTGAACCACTAGAGTCAGTGCCTCAGGTTTCTGACCATTAAGATGGTTTTTCTAATGGTCGTTACCTCTCTAAGAGGATTGGAGATCTGTCAGTCTCCCCATTTTGCCTAGACTTTGCCCCTAGGCTAGTCAGGGCCATTTTGCCTCCTCACTGAACTATCTTCCGAAAGATCCATTCTCCCCCTGCACCCTATTATTTTTGAAGCCTTCTGTCCTCCGCCTTTACAGCTTCTGAGCAGGAGAGACTTCACTTACTGTGTCCAGTACGTGCTCTTCAGATTTACGTCCACCGCATCAGCCAGTGGCGTAAGTCAGAGCAGCTTTTATATGTTTTGGGGCCGCAACCAGGGGGCGGCCGCCACTACACTGGGTGAGAGATGCTATTGCCCTCTTCTATGAGGCGTGTGGGCTCACTTCGCCTCTAGGAATCAGGGCTCATTCAAGAGTTTAATAAAATATTGATTTTATAATCTGGATGTTCAAGCCACTCCGGGCTCATGGGTCCTTGAGTCAGCTTCCCAGATATAGTTCTGAGACCTTCTTGGCCTTGTGCGCACATGCTACACAACCTTGGGGTCCAGACACTTGCAGTGCGGCAGTGTTGTTACTCTCGTTCCCATAGCGTTTTCACACAGCCTTTAAAAGGGAATGTTTCGGGTTACTTTGCTGTAACTCTGTTCCCTGAAAAGGCGGGAATGAGATGCTGCATCTCAATGCCGCACTGCCTACGTGACCGGACGTCCGTTCAGACAAATAAATCTGAGGAATGTTTCCGGTTCACTCTTATTTATAACCTGCAGGTGCGTCTCATCAGATCACGTCACCCGACCGAGGTTATATAAGCCAAAATTTGGTGTGTTTGATACACACATGCTTCACAACCAGCAACACGAAAAAATGTTCCCATAGCGTTTTCATGCAGCATCTCGTTCCCGCCTTTTCATGGAACAGGGTTACAGCAAAGTTACCCGAGACGTACTCACGAAACGGTGAACACATCCGAGGCGGCATGGGCGAACTTAATGACTGAGCGATGTGCTGTGGTTTGTTTACTCCTCTTATACTACTACGGGCTGGAATCCAAGACCGTTCCTCGTGAATCGAGGATCCGACGCACATCGACCACTGTCGATGATGCGGGGTGGAGGAGCAGGGGTGGTGGGTGTAATCATTGGAGAGGTGATGAAGGGTTTAAGTTAAAATGTGTGGAATATAGAGTGAATCCAGAGCGCCGCAGGCAGCTGAAGCTGGTAGGTAACAAAGTTTATCTTAGGGTGATGCGGTATGGTCCGATGAAGCGAGGTAAAATTTCCGTGCTAATGTAGGTTCTTTGTAGATAGCCATACCCTGTCATCTACTTTGTACAAACGTCCCGGAGGATGTTGACGGCGGTGCTGAGTGATGTAACAATCATTATCGTTCTGGATGGTGAGGTTGGCTTGATTCCAGAGCCATCGACACCTACGGACCAACTGTTCAACCTCCGGTTCTTGATGGGCAAACATCGGAGGTTGGAAACCATAGCACACCTCAAATGGGCTTAGGTTGGTGGCAGAGGAAGCGTGAAGATTGTGAAATAGTTCAGCCCATATGTGGTAGCGGGCCCAGGAGCGCTGGCGGTCAGCAACAAAACACCTTAGGTAGCACTCCAGTTGTTGGTTGATCCGTTCTGTCTGACCATTTGTCTGGGGATAATATCCAGATGACAGACTGCTGGTGGAATTGATCAGACGGCAGAAGGCCTTCCAGAACCGGGCGATGAACTGGGGCCCCTGTCTAAGACGATGTCCTTGGGGAACCCATGCAGGCAGACTACGTGTTTTATTATCAGCTCAGCGGTGGTTTTAGCCGATGGGAGTCCGGTGAGGGCCACCAGGTGCACTGCCTTGGAGAACCGGTCAACGATGGTAAGGATGGGGTTTTTTTTTTTCGTCGGAAACCGGCAGACCTATGATGAAATCCAGAGCGATGTGCGTCCAGGGCATTGGCGACGTACTTCTCCATAACTTGCGTCTCGGTGGCCGACAGGGAGTAGAGGTGGCCGCTGGAAGGGGGGGGGGGGGGGGGGTTTGAAGGGTTGGGATAGAACCTGGCTGAAGTTCTATTGCCAGTTCGTATGGACGATGAGGTGATAGGTGGGTGGTTCTTCTCCAGCAGAAGTTTTTAGCCAGGTCTCGATATTCAGGTGGCATGGCATCGGTGTCGACGTCGGGGGCCTCGGCCTTGGAACATGTCTCAGCCTGTGCCTATAGGCAAAGTTCGGTGCAGGTCAGCCCCCACTGGAGGATCCGGTTTTGTGTCCATGAAATGAGAGGGTCGTGCTGTAGCAGCCAGGGATAGCCAAGTATGACAGGAGGTAATGAGATGGGGGTGAGGTGAGGTAAAACTGCAGCTGTTCGTGGAAGAAAGGGGCCGACCGTCGACTGATGCGACGTAAATTGGCTTGGATAACACCTCGATCTTTACTCCCATTTCTTTGGCATAGGTGGAGTCAATTAACTTTCCTGCGGCACCAGAATTGTGGAGAGGTGGATAGTGCCCGGTGAGTCTCTCCCCCTGCTCAACGGGGCTGCGCGTTACCCTGCGCAGGGGCAGTTAGCCCGGTGGTGGGCCGCTGACGCACAGTAGGCACACAAACCCTCTCGAAACCGGCGTTCTCGTTCTGCCACGGTCAGGTAGGCGCGCCCTAATTTCATAGGTTCCCGGCTCCGGTGTTTAAACACGGCAGGAGGTGGAGATCCGATATGTTTAGGGATGGCGGGAATGAAGGTGGTCGGTGGTGGAGGTGGAGCATGGGCGTAGGTAGGAGCAGGTGGCAGGGTCCTCGGGGCTGGCTTCGGACGAGAGAGGAGGCGCTGGTCAATGCGGAGCACGAGTGCGGCAGGGAGCTCTCGTCCGGCTAGTTCGTCCTTAATGCGTGAAGCCAGTCCTTTGTAGTAGGATGTCTGGAGTGCGGCGTCTCCCCAGGATGTCTGTACCACTGTGTCTGTGGCCGCTGCGACAGGGGGCCGGCTAGCCGTGCTAGCAACAGCCGCGCGGAGATCTGCAAGGCCACGAGGTCTTAAACGCTTTGACGCAAAGTAGCGATCCCTTTGTTTAGCTTATTGATGAGCATGGCATGCTGGTCCACTATATCGCATAGGCGCGCATGATCATGTAGGCTGACCACAGTAGGCTCAGTCATTCTTTTAAGAACTAACCTGAGGAGACCAGAAGACGTAGCTTTAGAAGTTAGCCCTTTGTAGCGTAAAAGGTAAACCCAAACGCGGAGTGACACAAATAGGCAGGATAATCACGATATTTAGTCTAAGAACTCTCACAAATGAGGAGCAAGGCAAAGACAAAATCTAACCCGCGTCCTATAAACACACACATAATACGAAAGCAAACCCAAGAAAGTGAGTACTCACGAATCAGTGAACGCATCCGAGGTGGCATGGGCGAACTCAATGACTGAGCGATGTGCTGTGGTTTGTTTACTCCTCTTATACTTTCTGTTGCGTGACCGCATTACTTCCGGGTCCTAGTGCCGTGCAGGTATATATATATATATATTCCGTCACACGTTTCATACTTATTCTAATAATTGACTTTTTACAGTGGAACCTTGGATTGTGAGTAAATTGGTTCGCAATTGTTCTGCAAGACAAGCTATTTTTTAAATAAATATTTATTTAATAAGAGAGCAAGGGCTTGATATACGAGTAGTATGCATGGTCTTTATCTGCCGAGCATCACATGATCATAACTAAGCCAATATTTCTTCTCTTTTCGTGCACAATCTGCGGGCTGCAGGATTGTTGTTAATCGTCTCCCATGTTCGGTCTCAGTGTGTAACTCATAGTCAACATCTGTGCATGAATGTACTGTTTTATCATTGTATTATAACATTTTGACCATGTGTGCGCGTTTTTAAAAATTGTGTGTGCAAGTATAGTAACTAATCTTCAGTAACTACTGGAACATTGGCCCTCGGGAAGAAAAAAAAACTTAAAAAGACTAACAGTGCAGGAGATAAATTTGTTAAATGTCCTATTTCCCCGAAATCCTTAAAAGTAGGCAAAAGCAAGTGTCATTAGAGAGGTTTCATGTTAAACACGTTTTCCGACAGAGCAGCGATTCTGTTAGTGTGTTTGTGCATGTGCATGAGTGTTGGGGAGAGGAGGAGGGTCGGGGACTTTTACAAATACACACAAGCGTGTGTGCGTGTGTGTGAAAGTCATCCTACATGGTAGCCCCCACCCTCCTCCTCTCCTCTCTTGTCTTACTTTACCCATGATTCTTTTCAAAGTGCAGGTTAATTAGTTTTATCTTTACTTCAAAAGATGAAGTATCTTATCTATCTATCTATTTCAAACATATAAATAATGCTTATTGATGATGATGATAATAATAATAATAATAATAATAATAATAATAATAATAATGTACTTTTTACTTAAACTTGAACTGTCTTTTAAACAATATTTAATCTATGTAAATAAACCAACAAAAGAACATAAAATAATAAAGAAAAACAGCATACTTAACATTATATAATCGCTTGTCTTTTGGCTGTGAGAATTTTTATTCTTTTCTACATGTTTATTTGATCATTATTTATTGTTGTTTATTTTTGTAAATAAATTCCTCTGGAACTACTCAGCTTTAATCTGAATCTGAGGTCTCTCATACTGTATTTGGGATAAAATCTTGGGCCATAGGTTATAGTTTTTAAGCAGTGTGGTGTTTTAAAAAAATATATGAATTAATTTCTCTTACTGTGCCTGGTGGTTGAGATAAAAAAAATAATTAAATATAATCACAAGGGAGCACAGGGTCTATATAGAGACAGCAACAAGGAGCCAGCTTTTGTTATAGAACCATAAGTAATCAGGATACATGTTAAGCAACTATAAGATAAGGAGAAGAAATTTATTAATAACATTTCTGACAAAAAGAATATGATCTTGCACATTAGAGGGATTATGTTCAACTTCTGGCTCACTAGGCATTTCTGGTAACCCTGTGATAAACTAGAGAAATAACATTGTTTTTTTCTTTGAATCAAGTCATAGATAACAACTAATGGTGGCTCCAGCACAAAATATTTCATTTACAACTTTTAAATTAAATGGATTTCTTGCTTTGGGAGAATGGCGGCCCATTCTGTCCATTCCCTATCTACTTATGTTTCTATTGTCTATGATTTCAAATTCTATTCTTATATATTTAATTATTTCCCAGAGGGCTTTGCACTCACCTATGTGTGTGCTAATTGGTCTTATGGCGATTGTAGACTTGTGTTTACCAATAGTTTTTGTACCAAATATGCTGATTAGTTTCATATTCAACTGGAATGGAATTTCCCTGTTGGGCTGTTTGGCGCAAATGTTTTTCCTTTATGTAGTTGGTACTTTTCAGTCTACTATACTGCTTTGGATGGCTCTAGATCGGTTCTTTGCTATATGTCGACCTCTTTATTACCACACATACATGAAAATTCCCAATTGTCTTAAGTTTATTATGTTACCTGTTATCAGAAATGTACTCTTAATTGTAATGATAGTGTCTTGGGCTGGAAATTTATCTTTCTGTGTAACAAATGAGATAGATCACTGTTTTTGTGAACACATGGCAGTAGTTCAGCTGGCTTGTGGAGATATTTCAATCAACAATTTATTGGGACTTTTAGCTATTTTCCTTATAACAATTATTGATGGTTTATTGGTTATATTATCATATTCAATAATACTGTCTTATGTTTTAAAAACTGGCAAAGGTAGTGTCAAAGCTATTAACACTTGTATAACACATATGATTGTCATGATAGTTACAGCTACATTTGCCTTAATTGCTTTTATCTCATACAGAATAAGAAATAACTTTTCTTCCTCCAACCGTGTCTTTTTGAGCACAATGTACTTGCTTTTTCCAAGTTGTTTCAACCCAATTATTTATGGAGTACGAACCAAAGAAATAAGAGAACATTTTTTAAAATTTATGAACCACCTTATGTCTTAATAATGTAATTTAATAATGTGTATTATATGGTGGTTATTTAAGTATAATTTTTTGTAATACGTTAAATACCCATTGAAAAAAAAAAAACAAGATGCTATATTTTATGTATGCATGCATAAATGTATGTACAATGTAAACCTAGACAAGTAGACAATACATGTCAAAAAGAGCAACTGTTGATATATTGATATTGTCCACCATCCAACCTAGACTTGTCTTGCCCAAGTTGTTTTGAGAATGAGAATTTGAATCAGGGCTAGCCGAAACAAAACAGTGAAATTTAAGTTGATTCAGCTTAAATATACTAGTGAAATGAATGATAACCATATACAAAACCCTATGACTGGTTATGTAATTCAAAAACTAAAAGTTATGTTTGGGTTTATTTATTTATTATTTATATACAAATAAACATATATTAAAAAATTAAGGTTAACATCTGCACTTGGGGTTTCACTCATTTCCCACTAAGTAACGTTATGTAGTTTAGTAATTTTAATAATAATAATGCAGTGAGATGAAGGGGGGTGTTCTGCACAAAGGGGCAGTACAGGAATAAAAAAAATACAGCATTTTTACTGTTTATTACTAGGTTATTATTATTATTACAGGTTATTATGATAGCACTGCAGTTTAAAAGTGCCGTCATAATAAGATGTAAGGATTGGAATTTAAGGGACAGTGTGGTACTTTAAAGAGTCAGTTAAATCAGAGTCTATGCACTGTAAATAGTGTGGCATGTACAAGGACAAAGTGAAGTACATCATTATTTTCTTGATTTACAGTGCTGACAAAAATGCAACCACGAGGGGGGGGGGGGGGGTCAAATTGTTTTACTATGGTGTGGATAGGAAAATAAATGGAGTAGGAGTCATTCTAAAAGAGGAATTTGTAAGAAATCTTCTAGAGGTGAAGAGAGTGTAGGTGCATGTTATTCACAAGTTCTGACGCGTGTCTTTTGTTACACAGTGTCACTGACAACATCAGACATTTCGTTGATTTCTTTGTCTCTTGTTTATTTTCAACATCAAAAACAACGGTTGTTACAGTTTCTTGCATAAATCCACTGTAGTCACGACAAGTCGCTTGCTGTGTTCTGTAGCTTCGATAGATTACAGTTACAACAACTTATTTTACTGTATTCCTTTTAGCTTACTGTCTCACGGTCAAAAGCTTGTGTGCTCCACACCTTTCTGTATCCTTCCGTGTCTTAATAACAACTAACAACTAACGTGCGTGATAGACATGAAACTGCATAACTGTGGGATGTCACAGAACAACTCATGAAATTATGTCACAATACAAATTATAAGTATGATACTTAATGCTTAATGCTTAACTAATAAACTGAAATAAGGTAAACATAACAACAAATCACAAGAATGAAATATGGCCCTTACATTTCCAGCCCCTAATTGACAGGCAGGAAGACTGACAATTACACACATTTTTTGTTTTGTTGTTTTTTGTTTTTTTTACAATTGGGCCACAACATTTACTATTGGATTAAAACTTGAATTAACTTTCTTAACACTTTAAACATTTGTTAACGGTTTAACTTAAGGTATTCATATCGCTGCGTACCAAATGAAAGGAACATGACTACTTTATAACGTAATTAACAGTCCATTTCACATATCAGACACAGCTTATCGATGGGTCTTTCCAGGGTGCTGGTTTTAGTTTTGACCAGTACACGTCTCACAAGTCCTTTTTTATCAGGGAACACTTTCGTGATCCGTCCGATGACCCATGACTTTCTTGGAAAAGACTCATCAATTATTAGAACTACGTCTCCGATCGTGAGGTTTTTTCTCACCTGAGACCATTTTTGGCGCTCCTAAAGCAAGGGCAAGTATTCACGCACCAATCGCTTCCAGAATAGGTCGGCAAGGTACTGAATTTGCTTCCACTTGCGACGTGCGTAAATGTCCTCCTTTTTGAAAAGTCCAGCAGGCAAGTTTGGCTGTTTTTTCATCAGCAGCAGGTGGTTAGGTGTCAGGGGCTCCAGGTCTGTGGGATCGTCTGTAGCGGTGGTAAGGGGACGGTCATTCATTATAGCTTCCACCTCACACAGGAATGTGTGCAAGCTCTCATCATTTAATGTTTGTTCTTTTAGTACAGACCAAGATTTTTTTAACTGACCTTATCTGCCTTTCCCATATTCCACTAAAGTGAGACCCAGCAGGGGGATTAAATATCCATTGTATCCCCTTTTGCATGAGGACGATTACAATTTTTGACTGATTCCACTGTTGGATAGCTTTACGCAATTCAGTCTCAGCGCCTATGAAGTTTGTTCCATTATCACTTCTCATAACTGACACCTGGCCTCTTCTGCACATGAAGCGTCGAATAGCATTTAAGCAGGAGTCTGCATCTAATGACTGCGCGACTTCACTGTGCACGGCTCTTGTTGTCAGACAAGTAAACAATACGCCATATCTTTTAACATTACTTCTACCCCGTTTGACCTCGAAGGGTCCAAAATAGTCTACCCCTACGTTAGTGAACGGTAGGTGATCTGGTGTTATTCTATCGCGTGGTAGTTCTGACATTTTTTGTTCACTATTCTTCGCTCTGATCTTTCTGCATGTCACACAACTGGACAGAAACTTTCTCACAAGGAAATTTGCTGTCGGAATCCAGTATTTCTGCCGCAATTTTGAAAGCATATAATTCCTTCCACAATGTCCGACCTGTTCGTGAGTGTTTCTGAAGATTAGAGTTGTAATGTGTGAGTCTTTGGGTATAATGACAGGGTGTTTTGCATGCTCAGGCATTGCAGACCTACCAAGACGTCCTCCAACTCTTAGCACTCCGTCCTGCAGTACTGGATCTAGTTTGAAAAGACAACTGTTTCTTTTTACGGATGCATTACCCTTTTGTAACATGGAAATTTCGTCTTTGAATTTTTGGTTTTGAACGAACTTAATGACTTCGTTTTCTGCCATTGTTAAGTCCTTAATTGTTAGAGACTTATGGTTTTCTGTCATTGAGTTGTTTGCCTGTCCCTTAATCCTTTTTGTTCTCTGTTTAAGCATGTCTTTAACGCAAAGAATCCAGGCAACGGATCTTTTTAGCTTATAGTTAATCAGTTTACTCACGGCATCTGTGCTTTCTGTAGTTTTCACGAGATTCACTGAGGCTGAGTGTTTAATCTCAATGTCATCCTCTTTCGTCGATTTGCATTTACTCTCTGGTGTTTTAAGAAAGGGGGGACCATGGATCGAATTGTTGTTTTTCATGAATTTTTCACAGGAAACTCCTCTGGAAGCAGCGTCAGCTGGGGTTTTTTTTAAGTGTTGACGTACCTCCACTGCTGTGGCTTGGTTGACTCTCGTATGATGGAGATTCTGTTAGCGAAGGTTTTAAAGCGAAGTTTTTCATTAACAATGTATCTCAAGACAGTTGTGCTGTCGGTCCAAAACACAGAGTCCAGCAGTTCTATTTCCAGTTGACCTTTCAACATTTTGTCGTTGTTTACGGCGACCACTGCCGCTGTCAATTCCATTCGGGGGATAGTAGTTTGTTTCAAGGGCGCTACACGAGAATTCCCCATCATGAATGCACAGTGTGTGAGTCCATCAGCATTTACTAACCTAATATACGAGACAACTCCATATCCCATTTCACTTGCATCTGAGAAGTGGTGAAGTTGTGCTGTATTTGTGACTCCAAAGTCAACTGGTTTTACGCATCTTGCTACACTAAACTCAGACAATTGATGCAACTCGTGTAGCCAGGCCCTCCATCTTTTTATAAATTGTTCGGGAATGTCATCGTCCCAAGCGAGTCTCTCTTTACATAACTGCTGCATTAAGATCTTAGCTGGCAGTATGACTGGTGCAAGGAAGCCTAAGGGGTCATAAATTGAACTAGTGACTGACAAGATTCCTCTTCTAGTCACAGGCCGCTCTTTTAAACTAATCTTAAACTTGAGCGTGTCTGAATTAATACACCACAGCACCCCTAGAGCTCTCTCAACAGGGAGTGCGTCTTTACTCAAATCTAAGTCCCTCATGTCTTTAATTCTCTCACTCTCAGGGATGGAAGCTAGCAATGTACGACTATTACTTGCCCACTTGGTGAGGTGAAACCCTCCACTTGCGCAAAGTTTGGTGAGATTACTATATAGCGCAACTGCTTGACTATGACTAGAGACAGACGTCAAGCAGTCGTCTACATAAAAGTTTTTAAGTACTGTGTTGACTGCCTCGGCAGATGCATTGCTGCGGTTTTCTTCTGCTGTTTTCCTAAGGGCGAAGTTAGCTACACTTGGAGATGATTTTGCACCAAACAAATGAACAACCATTTTATACTCAACCAAGTCCTGACTCACGTCTCCATTCGGCCACCACAGGAAACGCAACAAGTCTGTGTCCTTTTCCGGAACTCTAACCTGATAGTACATGACTTCCACGTCTGCCATCATGGCAACTTCTTCTTGTCTAAAGCGTGCGAGCACCCCAATGAGTGAGTTTGTCAGGTCGGGTCCCTGCAGAAGCTCGCTATTTAATGATATTCCCTGATAGCTGGCAGCACAGTCAAAGACTACCCTTAGCTTTTTCTTTTGAGGATGGTATACACCATGGTGAGGTATGTACCACACTTGCCCATCTTGTCGACTTAGATGAGGTGTGGGGACCTTGACTGCATGACCCTTTTCAAACATGTCGTTCATGAAGTTTAAATACTCTTTGTGAAGGGAGCGGTTATGCTTAAACTTCCGTTTGAGGTTCAGTGCGCGCTGCATGGCTGCGCTTCGGTTATTGGGCATTTGAATAGCTGCTTTCTTAAATATATTACAAACTTTTCATTAGGAACCTAAAGATCATATTAATATTTAATGAAAAATGTGTCTGGATGACCCCTTTAACTACAATTCTTTACTGAAATGGTAAAATGGTTTATTGGTCTGTTGAGCTATAATTGTTTATTTATAAGAGGAGCTCCCTTTTTCTGCTGCTCACTCCATGCGGGCGGAAGCAGAAGTCTTCTTTCCTCTATTTTGAGAATATTTCTTCTTTCCTCTATTTTGTCCTCTGCTATAGAAATTAAGTCTTTAAAAAATCCTCCTCTCTACTCTTAACAATTTTTACAGTAGAAGTTTTTAGGGCTAAGATGTTTCGTGAATCATTTTCATTTTTACTAAGATTTAGTCCCAAATTTAAGGGGAAATTCTAAGAAAGTGTCATAATTGTAACACAGCCACCCATGCAAAGGGCAAATCTGTGGACAACTACGCAGATTTAAAGGCAGGCAGAGCAGCAGACAGCCGTGGTTGATAGACAAGCTTACCATGTTTTTAATCAGAGCAAAAGCACTACATCTGTCTGGCAAGTTATTTACACTCCCAAAAACCAGCACACTATGTGCGAACAATTACAGAGCACCAGGTCTGGGAAAGAAACGAGAAAGGTGAAAACTAAAAAGCAAGATGAAAATATTTTTAAAAAGAGAAAACTGAAAAGAGGCCTAAAAGATAAACAATATATCTCATTAGAGATAAAGAAATAAAGGTCTGGATAAAGAATAAATAAATAAATAAATAAACATTTTTCCTTTCGCAAAAGAAAGGGGAGCATTTATATTTAGGTTTAGACCCTCATGGTTCACAAGACACTCCCCATTCTTTAGTTGAGTTACAAAGCAGTGTAAAAGCACCATTTCCTTAGCACTGCAAGGTGCTTGCCCTAATTGATTAATCCCCGTCCCATCATAACAATAATTCTAAGAATTTTCTTAGAATTTTATCAGGAGCAACTTTTGGGCATAAGAAGCTTTGTGAATACAGGCCCAGGACTAGTTGCACAAATGAAAAAAAGGGAGAGCAGGAAATACTGTCTGTGTATGCAATTTAAAATTACAACAAGTTTATTTTGTTGGAACAGCGCAAGACACAGTCAACCAGCATCTCTTTTTCATATTGGCATTTAATTTGAGACAGTTATTAGACATTACTGATATCCCGGAGATAGGCAGTGTCACTAGAGGAAAATACCTGGGGGCTTAACACTCATATAAAGCTAGGTATCGTCAGCATAGAAGTGGAAATGGACATTGTAAGGGCCATATTTCATTCTTGTGATTTGTTGTTATGTTTATCTTATTTCAGTTTATTAGTTAAGCATTAAGCATTAAGTATCATACATATAATTTGTATTGTGACATCATTTCATGTGTTGTTCTGTGACATCATCCCACAGTTATGCAGTTCCATGTCTATCACGCACGTTAGTTGTAGTTGTTGTTAAGACACGGAAGGATACAGAAAGGTGTGGAGCACACAAGCTTTTGACCGTGAGACAGTAAGCTAAAAGGAATACAGTAAAATAAGTTGTTGTAACTGTAATCTATCGAAGCTACAGAACACAGCAAGCGACTTGTCGTGACTACAGTGGATTTATGCAAGAAACTGTAACAACCGTTGTTTTTGATGTTGAAAATAAACAAGAGACAAAGAAATCAACGAAACGTCTGATGTCGTCAGTGACACTGTGTAACTAAAGACACGCGTCAGAACTTGTGAATAACATGCACCTACAGACATCATAATGTCAGAAAATATTTTCTAAGGGAAAAAGGTAAGTAATAAACAGGATTGAGAGCAGGGCAAAGCCCTGGGGAACTTCTATAGTGATAGCAAAGATTTTAAACTGATAACCACATATCTGAACAGATTTGTCACCTGCCTGTAAGGAGGTGAACTATTATCGCAGTGTGCCTTGTACGCAATGTTAGAAAGGCGTTCTAAAAGTATTAAATGGAATACCATTCCCACGCTATCTCCAAACGGAAATGTCTTCCCATGTCTGTCATAAGCTCTCACAACAACTCCTATTTTACTGACCTCATCTAAAGCCCTGCATCAGGGCTATTATAATCAGTAAAACATCTCTTGGTGCGGATCTCCACACCTCACCCCCTAACAATATTAGTAAAAAAAAATGTGAATTAAGGATGTCTTAAAACATAATGCAGTAACTCTTTATTCATTTGAACACGGTAAAGGTGTTAATGTTTCGTACATTCCTTTATTCGTCCTTTCTGTTTGTGCT